>NC_070610.1:73006484-74307317 GCF_027172205.1 Podarcis raffonei | reverse complement strand
CTCAAACCAGCTTCTATCTGATTTGAAAGCATCAGCTGTGCTTATGCAGAAGTAATAATAATAATAATAATAATAATAATAATAATAATATACCCTGCCCATCTGGCTGGGTTTCCCAGCCACTCTGGGCGGCTCCCAACAAAGTATTAAAAACACGATAAAACATCAAACATTAAAAACTTCCCTAAACAGGGCTGCCTCAATATGTCTTCTAAAAGTCAGATAGTTGTTTATTTCCTTGACATCTGATGGGAGGGCGTTCCACAGGGCGGGCGCCACTACCGAGAAGGCCCTCTGCCTGGTTCTCTGTAACCTCACTTCTCACAGTGAGGGAACCGCCAGAAGGCTCTTGGAGGTGGACCTCAGTGTCTGGGCTGAACGATGGGGGTGGAGATGCTCCTTCAGGTATACTGGGCCTTTGAGGCCGTTTAGGGCTTTCAAGGTCAACACCAACACTTTGAATTGTGCTTGGAAACATACTGGGAGCCAGTGTAGGTCTTTCATGACTGGTGTTATGTGGTCTTGGCAGCCATTCACAGTCACCATTATAGCTGCCGCATTCTGGATTAGTTGTAGTTTCTGGGTCACCTTCAAAGGTGGCCCCCGTAAGCGCATTGCACTAGTCCAAGTGAGACTTGGACATTCGAGAGAACTGTTGCACATGTGCAGTCGACACCATCTGTGCACATGTCAGCTTCTTGAATAGGAGCTGGGGGGGGGAGTTGCTGACACAGGGACACAAATCAAATAATGTGCATTGGGTGATTGCATCACCACAACACCTCCAGAGTTTACAATAATGTGAAAATGCATCTTGGAAGATAATGGGCGGTGGGGGGGGGAAGACCTCACTGTGATTGGACAGTGTAATCGCTTGGTAAGCGTATGTTGCATGAAGAAGCACATAAACTGCTTTCAGAAAACAAAAGAATTCTAATTTTACCTTCTGAAAATGTCAGATAATGCTTAACAACAGCAACAACAACAACAAACTGCAGGTACTTGGCAAACATTTTTAATTATTATTGTACAATTTTACACACATTATAATTACCAAGCAAAACTAAGTTATATTAATTTAACCAAAACAGTGTCTGAATTCCCAATTTATGTTACAACTTTTTAGCACCCCTCATTTTTGGAATTTGAAAGCTGAAAATTTCAACATGCCCTATTGAGGGAATCTTGCTGAAGGAACACCCCCCCATCAAAAAACTCGTTCAACTGCAAGTTAATTCTGTTCCCAGGCAGCCTGATCTCTGTGACATGGCTTTAACCAAAGGAAAACAAATGTTAGTTCTTCAGAGTGCCTTGGGGTCACCACTATGCACAGCTCTGAGGTCCAGAGGCATGGCCCTTACCTGTAGGCTTCCAATCTAACAAAAAAACTTGGGGGAGAAGGGAGATAACCTGCCTAGTGTCAATTGGGGTGGGGGAGAACACACAGATAGATAATGAGGAGAGAGCAAGAAAAAAATGATGGGCTTTCACTCACTCCGCAAACAAAGGAAGTTGGATCAATAGCGGAAGAGGGATGCAGGCATAAGGAGGAACCAGATAAAATAAACAAAGCCACAGGAAAGAACAGATGAAAGATGAGGTTTTGAAAATGAAAATGAAGAGCAAAGAGACCAAGGGAGGCGTCTGAAGGGAAGGCAGAGATGGATAGCAAGAAGAGATAAGATCATAAGGATGCTTCAAGAGAGGGCAAGAAGGAGCTTAAATTTTATCCCCTTAAGGAAGAGTGAGTCAATGCAAAGGAGAAACCAAGAAGCAGAAGAATTAAGTAAACAAAGAAGTTCAAGACAGATATAGCCATCACCTAACACTGTGGTAGGGGCGCAGGTGGTGCTGTGGTCTAAACCACTGAGCCTGAAGCTTGCCGATCGAAAGGTCGGTGGTTCGAATCCCCGCGACGGGGTGAGCTCCCATTGTTCAGTCCCTGCTCCTGCCTACCTAGCAGTTTGAAAGCATGTCAAAGTGCAAGTAAATAAACAGGTACCGCTCCGGCAGGAAGGTAAATGGCGTTTCCGTGCGCTGCTCTGGTTCGCCAGAAGCAGCTTAGTCATGCTGGCCACATGACCCGGAAGCTGTCTGTGGACAAACTCTGGCTCCCTCAGCCTATAGAGTGAGATGAGCGCACAACCCCAGAGTCGTCGGCGACTGGACCTAACGGTCAGGGGTACCTTTACCTTTAACACTGCGGTGTCATTGAAGCTAAGCTTGTAACATCCAGTGCTTGGGTAGGAAACCTCCAGGAACCCCACATATAGCAGGGCTATGCTGATATTTGCTAATTTTGATATCCACCTGGAAATTAGTACAGTGGTACCTCTGCTTACGAACTTAATACATTCTGGAAGTCTGTTCTTATAACGAAACCGTTCTTAAATGGAGGCGCACTTTTCCTAATGATGCCTCCCGCTGCGGTGCCCTTCCGCCGTTCGGATTCTGTTCTTAGACCGAGGTAAAGTTCACAAACCGGGACACTACTTCTGGTTTTGCGGAGTTCGTAAACCGAATCGTTCGTAAACAGGACTGTTCTTAAACCAAGGTGCCGCTGTACAATGAAATTATTATTTAATAATACCATAAGTAATTTTATACACATTATCATGCCCTTTCCAGTCACCTTTGTGCCCACAAGCTAAAAGGCCTCAAACATTGTCAAATTTCCACAGCTGGGAGTTTCTCCACTCCTGGATCATTTTGGTTGCCCTTTTCTGAATCTTTTCCAGCTGTACAATATTCCCTTTGAGCTGCAGTGACCAGAACTGTACACAACATTTCTTGTGCGGTCACACCGTGGGTTTATATAACAGCATTATGAGGTTGGAAGTTTTATTTTCAATCCGTCTCGCAATGGTGTAGCGAAGCCCATCAACTTGAATGGCTTTGAATATCCTTTCTGAGATGAGACTGCCAGAATGGTACAAGAACTGCCAGTGTGATGTCCAATTTGTCCAACTCTATGATGATATCGGCAGCTTTGTTTAGCCTGGAAAAGAGAAGACTGAGAGAAGATAGGATTGCCACCTTCAAATATCTAAAGGGCTGTCATATGAAAGATGGAGCAAGCTTGTTTTCTCCTGCTCCGGGGGGTAGGCTTCACATTACCAGGAAGGAGATTCGGACTAAACACCAGGAAGAACTTTCTGACTGTAAGAGCTGTTCAACAGTGGAATAGTCACCCTTGGGAGAAGGTGGACTCTCCTTCCTTGGAGGTTTTTAAGCAGAGTTTCGATGGCCATCTGCCATGGATGCTTTAGCTGAGATTCCTGCATTGCAGGGGGTTAGAGTAGATGATCCTTGGGGTACCTTCCAACTCTACAATTCTCTGATTCTCTGTTTTTCAGTCCCTTTCTTGATTATCCCTAACACAGAATTCAGATTTTTCCCACCCTGGACACATGAGAAGAGACCACTATGTAATGGAACCCAGATGTCTACTATTAGTAGGTTAAGCCATTGCGAGATGAAGCAGTATTGTGGGCTGCCTACAGTCACATTCACAACACATTTAGATCACCATGATACCCCTTTAAACAGTCATAGATCCCCCCCAAGAATTCTGGTAGCTTCTGTTTGTTAAGAGTACGGAGAGCCATTAGGAGACTCCTAGTCCCATTCCAAAGCTACAATTTCCAGAGTGGTTATCACATGAAACTCTGGGAATTTTAACTTGGGAGGGGCCTCCCAGGAACTCTCAACACCGTTAACAAACTACAGCTCCCAGACCTCTTTGCGGTAAGCTATGAATATTTAAAGGGACGTGGGGCTCTGGTTCGCCAGAAACGGCTTAGTTATGCTGGCCACATGACCCGGAAGCTGTCTGCAGACAAACATTGGCTCCCTCGGCTGATAGAGTGAGATGAGTGCACAACCCCAGAGTCGTCCGCAACTGGACCTAACGGTCAGGGGTCCCTTTTTCGTTTACCTTTATGAATATTTAAAGTGGTATCATAGCACTGTGAATGCACAATGTGAATGTGGCCTAACATTAAGGAAAGAGGTGGCGGGATGAGCTCGCTGGCTTGGACAAAATTGGACCCATCTCAAACTGGGCCCAAAATTCAGAGGGATCTTGACCCAAGCGGAGATGGAATTGGGAATCAAATAGCTGGAATTCACCCTCTACCATATTGGTATATTGGTGCTGAAAATTGCTTTTATGTAGAGATAAAGTTTGCAGACTGTTGCCATAGCTGGTGCTGTTTCTTTCCACCATTTCCGCTTCATTTTTGCTCTCAGATCTTTGCCCTCACATGCCCTCACATGCCCTCACTGTTGTTTAATTTGATTGCTTGTGGTAACCTATGTCATTTATAGATGTCCATGGCATCATCTTTCTGGGTGACTTGATGTAGTGAACACTGCAGTGACATCATATATCCTCCTTTTCGATTCAGAAAATAGCAACTGCAAGCAGATTTACACCAGCTTGGCTGAAGAGACTCAGCTTTCCGGTGACACTCAGTGCTGGATCTAGCCCTGTTTGGCAGATTTATTAATGGCTTGAATGAGGGAGAGGAGAGGCTATTTATCAGTTTTGCAGATAACAACTGTGGGCTTGAGATAGTAAGTGCTCTGAAAACCAAGATTAGAACGTTAAAGGATTCCCAATAAATTACAGAATTGGATTCAATGTGAAAAGAAAGTGATGGACACTTTGTGAACTCTCTGTGGTCCTGATTTCTCAGGAACCTGTTTCTCCAGAAGTGCAGAACACCTCTGTGGACTTCAAGAGAGGCAGCAGGTTCTCACATGAAGAATAATTATTTGTATATGGGAAAAATAGCAAAGGCATTGGGGTGGGTGCTGAGCCTGCTTTCTGCTCCTGGTGCCCAAACCTTTCAGAATCAAGACAGTTCTTATCTGCAACAGCCCTATTGACCGGGTTGCAAATCCACCAGAAGGCTAATCAAATTTACAAACCAGAGCACACATTAGAAATAGTGTAATATACTTTGGGAAGACAGAAAGATTTTGTATCCATTCTTCCTTTGCTGGGACTTCTGCTTCTTTCCATTTTAGGGCGAGTAACATTCTTGCTGCTTTAGTAGCATACATGAATAAGTTTCTATACAGTTTGGGTAGTTCTGTCCCTATAATTCCCAAAAGAAAAGCTTCTGGTGTTTTTTTTTTTTTTTTTTTTTTTACAAACGTTATTTTAAACATCCTTTTCAATTCATTATATATCATTTCCCAGTAAGCTTTAACCTTACTACAAGACATATGACAAAAAGAACCTTCTTGCTCTTTACATTTCCAACACTTATTTGATTTAGATTTATACATTTTTGCCAATTTACTCGGTGTTAGATGCCATCGATATATCATTTTCATATAATTTTCTCTTAGACCATAACATGCTGTAAGTTTTATATCCTTATTCCACAATCATTTCCATGCTTCCATGTCTATATTATGACCGATATCCATTGCCCAATGTATCACTGAGGATTTTACTTGCTCATTCTTTGTCTCCCATTCCAATAATATTTTATACTTTTTAGACAGCACTTTTGCATTACTTGCCTGTGCAGGATCTGATCACAAGAGCACTCTCCCCTCCCGTGGCTTCCAGAAGTGGGTATTCAGGAGTATTACGGCCTCTGAGCATGAAGGCAGAGCATAGCCATCATGGCCAGCAGGCACTGGCAGCTGTGTACTCCATGAATTTATCTAATCCTATTTTAAGGCCATGCAATTTGGTGACCCTCATTGCCTCCTGTGGGAGTGACTTCTATCATTTAACTATGTGCTGCATGAAGAATTCATTTCTTCTATCTGTCCTGGATCCTTTGAACAGGATAAAGGTAAAGGTAAAGGGACTCCTGACCATTAGGTCCAGTCGTGGCCGACTCTGGGGTTGCGGAGCTCATCTCGCTTTATTGGCCGAGGGAGCTGGTGTACAGCTTCCGGGTCATGTGGCCAGCATGACTAAGCCACTTCTGGCGAACCAGAGCAGTGCACGGAAAAGCCGTTTACCTTCCCACCGGAGCGGTACCTATTCATCTACTTGCACTTTGAGGTGCTTTCGAACTGCTAGGTTGGCAGGGGCAGGGACCGAGCAACGGGAGCTCACCCCGTCGCAGGGATTTGAACCGCCAACCTTCTGATCGGCAAGCCCTAGGCTCTGTAGTTTAACCCACAGTGCAAGAGTGTTCAATGGATTTCACGCTCATCAGCCTTCCCATTGTGCCCTCCAGATATTTTAGACTACAATTCCCATCACCCATGACCATCAGTAGAAGGAGGGAGATTGGATTTTATCGTTGTTGTTTCCACAGAATTGCGGCAGTTTTTCCATGTCTCTGTACTAAAACTCACTTGTGCATTCTAGCGTGAACAATATTACCAGCTACCTGTAGATACTTTTCCCCAGAACAACCACATTCTCTTGGTGCTAAACAATCTGCATGGGGAACAAGTATACCAGTAAGTGCTTCTACAATGGGTACAGTGCTTACTCTCCTTTTTCTCTAGGGCACATTGGAATATTCAAGTCAAGGGTTGCTTTCCTCTATTTATGAAAAATAAATGAAGTGGCCATGAAGGTCAGGAGGCATTGCATTCATTTATGCAAAAGACATTGTTTCCAGCTGCCCATGCTCTCTGGGAAAGCTCTTTATGCCTTTATTTACCTTAAACTACAGCATCAGGTGACATAGCTCTGCTGCCGAGCCCTTCCTTGAAACCTGATATTGATTTCACAACCCCTGCACAACGGAGTAATTGCATTGAAACCAGCTGGCATCCCAAGCAAAACTGGATCTTTGTAAATATGACTGCAAAGTTGGCCTGACGCCCTGCTCTATGATGTTTTTACTGGCGCAGTCATCACTATGGTGTACAGGGTTTTAGGGGAGGGGTAGTATTTCTGTTGAGGACACGTTATGCTCCTTCTGGGGTAGTTTGTCCACTTTTGGTCCCCACTCTGCACTCAGCTCTCATGTGTGGCTCCTAGAAGCTGTCTGCATGCAAAAGCGGCCACAAATGGGGAACAACTTCAACTGGCCAGCTAAGCCAGGTGAGGGTAGCCGATGGGTCTCAAACCCTCAGAGAGTTAGGGATTTCCCCTACATGCAAAGACAGGCTCCAAGTCTGGAGGATTGAGAGGATGAAACCAATAGTGGGTCCAATGGTCAAGAAGGTGGTTTCTGCATGTGATGTAGATGGGAAGGTAGCCCATCTAGGAAAAGGAAAACTTAAACCTCTGCTGCCTTGTGGGATATCTTCAGAAGAAGAAAAGGCTAAGGAGTAAACCCTACCCAAATCCTGACTGGAGCTAATAAGATGGTTTGATGGCACCTTGTATGCTTTCTTCCACAGTAAATTTCATGGTTGTTCTCCATAGTTTTTCCCAAGATGCCACCTCAATGATATGGCCTATATCCGTTGCCCAGTCTATCATAGATGCTTTGATCAGTTCGTCCTTCATTTCCCTTTCCAGTGAGATTTTGTACATTTTAGATATTAATTTCTCATTGTTCACTAACAGGCCCCTTTCAAACAGCCCCAGAGAGGTCACCTTGGGGCTGATAATGCAGCGGTTTGACTTCACCCCTGGAGGCAACCACATTGTCTCTCAAGACAGATGGATGCCAACAAGAACAACATCAGTATAGCTCGTAAAGTATGGGGCCTTTCTTAAATACTGTTCTCTGATACTTTGAATTTGATTCAAAGGGCTCATAAAAAGACAAGAAGAGCCCTGCTGGATCAGGCGAATTGCTCCAGTATCCTGTTCTCAAAGTGGCCTCCTAGATACCTATGGGGAGCCCACAAGAAGAACATGGAGACAACAACCCCGCTTCCCACTTGTGATTCTCAGCGACTGGTATTCAGAGGTCTCTGACAGTGGAGGGAGAACACAACTTCTGATAACATCACTCTCCATGAATAATAGGAAGCAGCCCTATGCTGTTTAAGACCATTCGTCCATCTAGCTCAGCATTATCTGCACTAACCACCAACAGCTCTCTAGGGTTTCAGGCATGGTTCTCTCCCAGACCTACCTGCAGATGCCAAGGATGGAATCTGGGACCTTCTGCATGCAATGTGCGTGAGACTCTGGACACTGATCTAGTTGAGACAACAGGGAGGATGGCTATTGAACCTTCAAACTGGACCATACCTAGACTACCTCACCGGAGGGTTATACATGTGTGTGTATCCAGACATGACAAGCTGATTCCTTTTGGGAACAGAAATACTGGACTATGAGGACACTAATCTCATCCAGCAAGTGAATTCTTATACTTTATGTTGTCAGTTAAAGTCACTTAAATAACACAAATAAGAGTCCAGAGAGAAAAGTTACTGAGCAAGCTGAACAAGAACAAAAAAAGTGTATAATTTGAGAAGAAAGGTACAAAGACTTTTTGTTTTTAGGCCTTGTACCTAGCAGAGACATTAAACCAAACATAGGGAGGACAACTCCCTCAGAGCTGCACAGCCAATCAGGGCATGTCCCACTTCAGTGATGATCATGTTATTCTGCTTGGTTGCTAAGCAACACTTCCACCCATCACCTCTTGGCTTGTTGGCTTCAACTCTAACAGAATTAACCCATAAGCTGCACATGGAATGATTGTTGAATGGTTTATTTAAATGTAAAGGTTCATCATTGTTGCACCCGATGTGTATGTCTTTAAGGGGCCAGAGCAAGGGCCAGAGTAAGATAACGAGACCCAGCTTTACAGCTGTGAAGCATAGCAGGTGCTGCTGAGTTGTATTTGATTAAGGTGTGTCAGCATTTGGGTGTAGTATATAAGGAGCAGCACCTAGCTCTCCCATTACCCTGGGGGATGGGTTGGTGGTTGGGTCTGGTTTGGTTGTTAATGTATTTGGTGTAAAAGGAGTTTTTGTTTTTCTTATTAAAACCTTGTTTAAGTTATTTTTGAGTCCTTTATTTTTTAATGCATGGTCTCCCCAGCAAGCTCTCTGCAGCGTTACCATACTGCAAACAGCCAACATCTTTGGTTATGGGCCCAGCTGCTGAGTGGATGACTGCATATTTTTGGACTCTGAGAAAGGTTTGAAAACTCCTTCTCCTGTTAGCGTAGTTCTGTGGGTCTGGAAGAGTTCCAGAATGGTTGACCGGGTTCCTGAAGCTGAGAAGGCTCTGGTCTTCCCACAGCTAACAGATGAGAACTATAGTTTATGGTCTTTTCGGGTGGAGGCACTTTTGACCTCTAGAGAAGTATGGACCTATGTAACTGATGACCCTCCTGACCCTGTGACTAATGCTTGGTCGAAAGGAGATGCAAAAGCCAGGGCGATAATTAGTTTGGCAGTCAGCGACCAGCAAGTAGTTTATATAAGAAATAAGAAAACTGCCAAAGAAATGTGGGACAGTCTTGCAGCAGTGCATGTTAGAAAAGAGTCAGCATCTGCATTGACGTTTTTCAAGCAGTTGTACCAGACGAAGTTGCAGCCTGGTGGTGATTTGGCAGCACACTTGAGACGTCTGGAGGCAATACGCGGCGAATTAATTCGAAGGGACATGGTCATACCTGATATTCAGTATGTTTTTATCATTCTTTGTTCCCTTAATGTGGACTTCGATGGTATAGCTAGCCAGATATCTGCCGTTTCACCAGCACAATTAACTGTGGAAGGGGTAATGGCAAGATTAATGGGCGAGTTGGATAGAAGGGAGGCTTGTGCCATAAGCACTCCTATTTCCAGAAAGAATGAGGAACGCCATATGCAAACCTGTGGTGATACAACTGCATTTAAAGCTGCAAAGCGTTGTTGGTTCTGCAATAAGCAAGGACATTTTGCAAAGGACTGCAGATCCAAAAGAAAGCAAAGTACTCCCAAGCCTGTTTCTGTTCGTCAGTCACGGTCGTCAGCCCAGCAGCCGACATCGTATAGTAGAGACAGAAACGAGCCGCGAGTTTTCCATGCTAGGACAACACATCGTAAAAGACTTAAACGTGCCAAGTGGAAGTCTTTTGTTGTGGACTCAGGAGCATCTCAGCATATTTGCAACGATCGAAGCTTGTTTATTTCTTTCGAAGAGGAAATTGGTAATGTACATGTAGCCAATTCACAAGTCTTGCAGTCGCTTGGCAGGGGTACTGTTAAACTTGACTCTTTAAACATTACAATAGCGAACTGCATGTACTGCCCGTCAGTGGACAATTTATTATCAGTAAGGTGCTTTGCTCGTCAAGGCATAACTGTGCGTTTCTTAAAGTCAATGTGTGAGTTTTTCGATGGGAACAAACGTCTATTATATGCCCGGGAATCTGATGGTTTATATAGACTGTATTTTCGCACCTACTCCCAATCACCTATAAATTGCAGAGCAGCACAGTCAAGCCAGGGGTTGAGGAATGTAAGGCCTCATTCCGGGTGTGTCCATGAGGCACACAGAATTCTGGGACACCTGAATTTTGCTGATGTAATTAAGACAAAGAATATTGTTAATGGCCTCAACTTAAAACCATGTAAATTCTTTATGCAATGTCTATCCTGTTGCAAGAATAAGATTAAGGTTGCACGCAAGGGTAGATGCTCAGATAGGAAAGTAACTGAGCCATTTGAGCGTGTACATTGTGATTTAGTTGGGCCACTCCCACCATCATTAGGAGGTTCTAAGTACTGGCTTACTCTGATAGACCAGTATAGTAGATATTGTTGGACTTATGCAATAGCTGAGAAGTCCCAAGCATTTGAGAAGTACAAAGTTTTTTGCAACTGGGTAAAAACCCACTTTAACAAACCAATTAAGAACCTGTTTTCTGACCGGGGTGGAGAATTTGTTTCTGAGGATTTTGAGAAATTCCTGGAAGCGCAGGGGACTACTCATGAGTTATCTTGCCCCCGAAGTCCTTGGCAAAATGGGCTTGTTGAAGTTGTGCAGCGAGACCTGCAGGCAGGGGTTAAAACTTATCTGCACGATGCTAATCTGCCCAAAGACTTTTGGGCTGAAGCGCTTAATGCTTTTTGTTATGTTAGAAATCGCAGTTATCATTCTGGTTTAGATGTCACCCCCTATGAGAAGCTGTTTAAAAAACGCCCTAATCTGAAATACCTACGCATTTGGGGTTCAGGTGTAATTATGCATTATCCCGCTAAGCAGAAATTGGGTGAACGTAGTGTCCAGGGAAAATTAATGGGCTACCAGCAGGGGGCGTACAGAATTTACATACCAGCAACTGGCAAATTTCATATTACCAGAAGCATGATACAAACTGTAAATTGGAATGGAGTTGCTGTCTTCCAAGATACTGATGGTACAGATAATACTGAGGAAGAAGAGGAAGAAGCAGCAGCAGCAGGAAATGGTGCTTCTGAATTAATGGAAAAAGACAAAAAGTCTGTTGAATCTGATTTGTTTGATGATTTAAAGTCAAAGGCACCCGAGGGGAGGTTAGATTCTCTTGAGTTTTCTGACCGTGAGCTTAGCCTACAGGCATCTCTTCAATCTGACGATGGTTTACAACCTGAAACTAGTAGTTCACTTAGTCCTATTAAGTCTGAGGAGTCTGACTCTCCTTCTGGACTAAGACGTTCAGATAGAAAGAGGCAGAAACCACAACGTTTTGCAGATGAACATTTTAATACTGTGTATGCCAATAAGGCAGTTTTTGAGCCAAAAAGCTACAATGATGTTCAGAAATTACCTAAGCAACAAGCTGCAAATTGGTATAAAGCCATGAACTCTGAGATAGCTTCTTTAAAAGAGCATAACACTTGGTCTCTTGTACCACAAACCCCAGATATGAGACTTATTGATTCAAAATGGGTTTATAGAGTTAAAATGAATGACAAAAATGAAGTTGTAAGGTACAAAGCAAGACTAGTTGCTAGGGGTTTTCAACAAATTCCAGGCATAGATTATGATCTGTGTTATTCACCAAGTGTAAAATATGAAACAGTTAAGCTTTTGTTAAAAGATGCATCACAATGTGGAAGAGTCCACTATGCAATGTTTCTCTGCTCTTAAGAGAGTGGTAATGTATCTTAAACACACCAAACATTATAGGTTGCAGTTTACAACATGTATTGACAAAGGTTTTGAAATTTTCTGCGATGCATCTCATGCAGTGGAACAAAATAATTGCAGGGGTGTGTCTGGTATGGTGTTTTGTTATAACGGTTGTCCATTTGAATGGAAGTCCCAGACACAAACCATTATTTGTCTCTCCACAACAGAGAGTGAATTATGTGCATGCGTTCAGGCCACTCGTGATGTAGAATGGTATCTGCAAGTATTTGCAGACCTACAGATGCAAGTAACACTACCAGTAAAAGTTTACCTTGATTCCCAGAGCGGACTTGCTATCCTGTGTTCAGAGACCAATACGCAGCGCACTAGAGTCTTAAGATTACGTTTACAGTTTGTAAAGAAACTAATTGCTGACGAAATGATTGTATTTGAATATGTTCCAGGTGACAATCAAATTGCGGACATTTTTACTAAAGCACTTCCAAAGGTTACACATGAAAGACATGTACAAAATATGCTTTATGTTTTTGTTCCACAATGATGAACCGCAGGGGAAATGTTGAATGGTTTATTTAAATGTAAAGGTTCATCATTGTTGCACCCGATGTGTATGTCTTTAAGGGGCCAGAGCAAGGGCCAGAGTAAGATAACGAGACCCAGCTTTACAGCTGTGAAGCATAGCAGGTGCTGCTGAGTTGTATTTGATTAAGGTGTGTCAGCATTTGGGTGTAGTATATAAGGAGCAGCACCTAGCTCTCCCATTACCCTGGGGGATGGGTTGGTGGTTGGGTCTGGTTTGGTTGTTAATGTATTTGGTGTAAAAGGAGTTTTTGTTTTTCTTATTAAAACCTTGTTTAAGTTATTTTTGAGTCCTTTATTTTTTAATGCATGGTCTCCCCAGCAAGCTCTCTGCAGCGTTACCATACTGCAAACAGCCAACAATGATATCTCCTGTTGTACTTCTAACACTGATAACCTTGCCAACAATTAAAACCAAACCAAACATTTGAAACGCAATAATGAGTCAGCCATGAGCAGTAGAAGACAGACAAAACTTTGAGTAATTCTTTCCGCTGATCCCTGTAAGTTGGTGGGGGCGGGGATCACGATGCTGAACTGTTTTCTTTGTCCATAACAAAACCCTTATCAAATGTTTTGGATGCTGAAGAGGCACTACAGGACAGAGATGCTGAAGTAGGGAAAACAAAAGGAACTCCTGGCACCCAGATGCCAACCGCAATTCTTGCCGACAAACATCTAATCATGTATTCTTTCCATAAGCTTGTCACAAAGTCAAGAGCTATCAGGCTGATTGATGGTTGTAACAGCCTCTTCTCAGCAAAATGGCATTGAATTTCTGAGTTCTGTGTCCTCAAATTTTCAATCAATAAGATCCTGATCTCCAGCATTCCCCATTTGAATGAGCAAAGCTGTGCAATGGAGCAAAATAGAAATTGGATAGGCATTGCTCCTTGAGAGCAGGCAGGGCAGGAAGTAGGAGCATACCCTCCAACATTTCTCTATTGAAAAGAGGGACGTTCTAGTCAACTATTATTATTATTATTATTATTATCATGCCCCACCCATCTGGCTGGGTTTCTCCAGCCACTCTTTTGTTTTTGTAGTCCTAGGATACAAAAAGAAAAGGAAAGAAAAAGGGTAGGTTTTGTGGACCAGCAAAGGTGGGCTAGATTTGGCTCAATCACTTAAAGCAGGGGTCAGAAACGTTCTTTGGACACAGTGGGAGGTTGAGAACACAACCAAGAACATTGCGAAAGTGCCGTGGGTGCCAATCACAAAATGGCTGCCATTGGGGAGTGGCATAACACAAAATGGCTTTCATGAAGAGAAGCAAGAGAGGCTAAGCCAGCGGAAACAGGATCTGAGCAGGGAGGACAAACAACCTCTCTTGCGCTGCAGACTTTTGAGAGGATATTTCCTGAGACTTTTTACATGGGCTCCATGGAAAGGGTTAGCAGACACGGTGGCTTAAGCCTTGGGGACATGTCTCATGAAGGCCCAAATCTACAACCAAGGACTTAATCATCATAGGAGCATCGTACGTGCAAAATGTGGATTTGAGTGACGCCACATAAACAAGATCTGCATTGAATTTAGGACCACAGGTGTGTGCAGCACATTTCATCAGGGTGTGCACCCGGGAATTTATTTATTTATTTCAACGAAGGAAGAAGGGAGGAGGAGGAAATGAGAAGGCAAATAAGGATGAGGAAGAGGTCCCATGCCTGAGAGGCCTTTTCCTTCATTTACTTACCTCTCCATTTCATCCCCTCTATAACCCTGCAAAGTAGGTTAGGCCGAGAGACCGTGAATGACCCATGGCCACCCAGCAGCGAGCTTCAGGGCCGAGTGGGGATTTGAACCCTGGTCTCGCAGGTCTCTAACCACTGTGCCACAATGGCTTTCCTTTCTGCCTGCCTCACCGATTCACCATAAGGCTGTTCCTAATTGGCAATTAAAGCTGCCACCAATTTCTTGCACCGATGAATCCCTTCAGGCTTCCATAGCTCTGCGATAAACACTGATGCTCTCAGCTGAACCGTGTGTCACACTTGCTGCAGCCTGGTTGCATAATAATATTCCCCGCCTGCCTGATGTCGTGAACAGATGTTCCATCTATCAAAAGGGCAGGTTGACCCTGTGGGCAGCTTGCCATGCCTTTGGCTGACTTCTCCCCTGCTAGCAAATGGAAAGTTCTAGAGAAAGAGCCTTTGGCTCAACCCGAGGAAGGGTCTTTCTTACTGAACTTCTTCTTGGAAAGCAGCTGGCGCAGCCGTGTGTGGCGGGGCAGATCATGGCCAAGGCCTTGTCCCTGCTGACCTGTGGCTGTTTTGCTTGCGAAGCCTTAGATGGATGGGCAAATAAACCTGTCTCTTGCTGCTGTCCCATTTCCCGCCCCCCCTTTCCTCCCCATAACTTGTCCTGCATTGCTGATTGTATCTGGCTGCAAGATACTGCACACATTTACAAACAACAACAACAACAACAACAACAACAACAACAACAACAACAATAATTATTATTTATTTATACCCTGCCCATCTGGCTGAGTTTCCCCAGCCACTCTGGGCGGCTCCCAATCAAATGTTAAAAACGGTACAGCATTAAATATTAAAAACCTCCCTGAACAGGGCTGCTTTCATATGTCTTTTAAAGATAGGATAGCTGCTTATTTCCTTCACATCTGAAGGGAGGGCGTTCCACAGGGCAGGCGCCACTACCGAGAAGGCCCTCTGTCTGGTTCCCTGTAACCTCACTTCTCGCAATGAGGGAACCGCCAGAAGGCCCTCGGCGCTGGATCTCACACTGAACCCCACACTGCAATAGCAACTGACTTTTACTACACTGCAACCAGTATGGTCTGGCTTTGCCACTGTGTTCTTAAGCAGTCGAATAGGACAGACTAGTAACTACTGGCTTTGGATCAGAGGCATCTGTAAATTAAGTGCGGTTTAAAGTCCCAGACTAGAAGCGGATGTGCTGCTCCCAGGTGTGTTATATTTAGGCACATATATTTAGTGATAGGGGCCTATGCCTGCTTGCCCCCTCCCCACTCCTCCAGACTATGACTCTCCAAGATTCTTCAGATGAAAATAGGGACATTTCTCACTCCCCACAAATTGACCCCCAAAACCCTCTCCATTACCTCCGTCCAGCATTACCTATCAGAAGAAGGAAGAGCGCCGCCGATGGGACACAGCACACCTCCCCTCTGCTGTCCTGAGAAATCCCAATCCCAATTTTATTTTATTTTATTCTATGGCAGATTTACAAAAAGAAACACTCAGACCAAGAAATATTTTTAAAATATTTTTATATACCGGGTAATTTTATGTTTTACCATTTTGAATACTCATGTAAACATCCTTAAAATATCAATGATTTCCCTTCTTCTCTTTTTACATAAGCTAAACCAGTTCAGGATTCCATTATTACAGCCATCAAAACTTAAACTGTTGAATTTATCTTAATGCTGCCAACGTTTTCAAGTGTACACAATTCCCCTCCATATAATCAATAAACGTTTTCCAATCTTCTCTAAACGTATGTTCTTCTTGTTCTCTTATTCTATAAGTTAGGTCTGCAAGCTGCACATATTCCATCAACTTAAGTTGCCATTCTTCTTTAGTTGGGACCTCACTCGTTTTTTGGGCTAACAAAACACGGGCCGCAGTAGTAGCATACATAAACAATCTTTAAAAATAAATTTTAGAAAGGGGTAAGATTAGATGTGGATGCACAAAGCATTTTTAAAAGAAAAATCAAGACTCATTGCGCTCTCTTCTGATCCCCCTTTCTTCCTGCTCAGGGTAGCCCTGCCCTTAGAGCCAGTGTGTCATACAGGGCTGGGTCTCAATGGCTTCAGCCTCTCCTTCTCCTCCTTGCCTGCTTTATAGCAGCCACTATGATCTTCCCAAGAGAGGAGGCTGGCAGCGGTTGCCATGGAGAGGCAACAGGATGCTCTCTTGCCACAGTTGTCACTTGGGACAAGCACTGGCTTATCTTACTCCTTGAGCTTGGTGGCAGAAGCACTGGGGAAATAGGGACAATCTGGGATCAAATCAGAAGCTGGGGTGGCTTTTGTAATTCCAGGACTGTCCCTGGAAAATTGGGACACTTGTAAGGTATGCAGATGGACCACAAGGAGACTGGCAGCTTCTGTTTTTAACTAACCACAGTTTCTTGTTTCGTCCTAACCAGGAAGTGCCGTTTGTCCAAAAAAGTCAGGATCAGAAACCACAGTTTGCTGTTCAGTTATTTGCCAGCTCTATTTGCCAACTTCCCAGAAGTCACTGCTCTGTTATTGAGGACAACGAAGCTTAGAAGTTTGCAAGTTATGAAACCCTTTGAGTCTATTTTGGAATTTGCTGAACCTTCCCACATCATCACCTAGTGATTGGCATGGCATCACATATAATAATAATAATTAATAATGCCGATAGATTACGGAGTGGGAGAATGAGATTATTAATAGACATCTCCTGTCACTGCTTGATGTTCACATCATAAAAGTTGGAATGGGAGGGGGGGAATGAAGTTTCAAATAGGTGCAGAGGGCAAAAAGGCTGGGGAAAGTGTTAGAAGTTTTGGATTGTATCATCCTGCAAGCTGAGCAACATCTGCTCACAGAATGAAACATCTCTTCCTTCTCCTTGTATGATCCCACATCCCCTAAAACCTCTCTGGGGGGTTGGGGGAACCTGCAGAGCAGATTTGGGGGAAGTGTGGGGTGTGCAGAAGGAGGAGGGTAAGTTCCACAGAGTCAAAGACGGTAGGTAGCTCCATTCCAATGACTTTTATGCAAATTAAATTGCCATTGCATTATCTCAGCCTGTTCCTTCAATGCAAAGGAAACACAATGCAGATAAGTGTGTGTGTGGGGGAACAATCATTTTCTATCATTTGCAGACTGAAAACAACAACAGTGAACGTCAATCGTTATCTGCCAGATCAATTTCTGATCTGTACACGGCACGAATAAATGAACATTGACAATTTCTCCTCCTGTTTCTGTTTCCACTGAAATTCTCTGACATCCCTAACTCCCAAAAGATCAATATATTTATGTGACGGATGCATATTGAACTTTCCCACTATTTAGGGCTTACAAACATGTCTGAATAAAGTAGCTTCAGCAGAGACGGACCTCCATAGATAGATCTTCTGACTGAAAACAAGGGAAAAGAATCCCTCACCTCTACACTTGAGAGAGGTGGTGCCGTGCAAATGTTCTTGGAGAGCATTCAAAGCATGGAAGCAATGATGGAGAAAGCATGAAGGTTCTGTAGTTTTCTTCTCTTCAACTTTGACTGGTCTTCTTTGCAAACTGGTTTTAAAAATCCACGATCTTATCTGTTGTTTATTGGTTGCTTTTCTATTGCACCTTTCCTCCAAGGAGCTGTCTTGCCAAATGTGAGGTGGTTCTTTTAAAATGAGATTCAGAAGTAATACAAAACACAAGTGAGTGAGAAGATTAAAGATTTCATTCTAAACAGCCAGCAATAAATACATACCAAGCAAGCACCTCAATCTGCCACTTGGATACCCTCAAGAAGACTCCCCAGGTAGCCTCAGGTTACACAAGCTTCTCTCTAACACTCTGCCCACAACCATCCAATTTATAGATAGCTAACCTGTGTGGCTTGCAGATCACTAGCTACGTGCAGGTTCTTCATTAGCCACCCTCTCCCAATGCCTCACTTTCTTGAAACAATGTCCAACATCAAAGAAGATACCGAGCCCTATCACTTTCTTCCAACAGATTAAGACATTAAAGGCTGTTCTTATGCTATCAAAGAGCTTAACAAAAGATAGGGAAAAGGAAGGAACAGGAGGCAGGAAGGATAACCATGTTAGATCACTAACTCCTCAAAATAGAAATATCTTCCAGATAGATTGCCCATACAGGAGCCCAAGGTAGTGTACATGCTTTCCCCCTCCTCATTTAATCTTCACAACAAACCTGGGAGATAAGTTATGCTAAGAGGCAGTGACTGGCCCAAGGTCACCCAGTGGGATTTGAACCCCAGTCTCCCAGGTCCTAGTCTGACCCTCTAACCCAGGGGTAGGCAACCTAAGGCCCAGGGGCCAGATGTGGCCCAATAGCCTTCTCAATCCAGCCCGTGAACGGTCCGAGAATCAGCGTGTTTTTACATGAGTAGAATGCGTCCTTTTATTTAAAATGCATCTCTGGGTTATTTGTAGGGCATAGGAATTTGTTCACTCCCCCCCCATATAGTCCGTCCCACCATATGATCTGAGGGACGGTGGACCATCCCACAACTGGAAAAGGTTGCTGACCCCTACTCTAACCACTACACCACGCTGCCTCTCGTTGTCCATGCTTTGCTGGAATCAGTAGCCTTTGCCTCTCCTCCTCTTCACATTTCACATGGTGCCACAGATAAGCCGCCAATCGCTTGCTCCGTTTCATTCTCCTTAGTGTTGCCAATTTATTTTTAAGTTATCTTTGTTATTTTAACCTGCAGAGAAGTTTTCACCCCATGGGCTCTGCTTTGATCTAGCATGGGAGATCTGGGAGAGTTTATCTTGTCTAAAACAATTGCCAGAAAAGCCTGTTTAGAAAGCAATAACCGCTGTTGATGAAACTGTTGGGAGCCAAAGCAAACTTCAGAAAGAATAGTTTGAAAAATTTCAGGAATTGATAGAACATAGGAAGCTTCCTTATACTGAGCGAGATCATTGCTGCATCTAACTCAGTGTTGTTTACACTGACTGGCAGTGGCTCTCCAGGATTCCAGATCCCTCTCAGCCCAACCTGGAGATACCTGGGATTGACCATCAGCATGGAAAGCTGATGCTGTAACACTATGTGCAGAGGAGGACGACCAAGGTGATCAAGGGTCTGGAAACCAAGCCTTATTAGGAATGGTTGAAGGAGCTGGGGATGTTTAGCTTGGAAAAGAGGAGACTGAGAGGAGATATGATAGCCATCTTCAAATATCTCAAGGGCTGTCATGTTGAAGATGGAGCATGCTTGTTTTCTCCTGCTCTGGAGGGTAGGACTTGAACCAACGGCTTCAACGTGCAAGAAAGGAGATTCCAGCTAAACAGCAGGAATAACTTTCTGACAGAAAGAGCAGTTTGGCAGTGGAGTGTGCTCCCATGAAAAGTGGTGGACTTGGAGGTTTTTAAGCAGAGTTTGGATAGCCATCTGGCCTGTATGATCTTGCTGAGATTTCTGCACTGCAGGGGGGTTGAATCAGATGACCCTCAGGGCCCCTTTTAATTCTACAAGTTTAGGATTGCAGGGGGGAAAAGGCCTCAGAGTGGTTTACAAAAAAGATAAAAGTGCCACGATACCACTGTAAACATGGCTTCCCCCCCCCCAAAGTATTCTGGGGACTCTGGCTTGTTAAGGGTGCTGGGAATTGTTAGGAGACCACCATTCCCCTTCTCAAAGCTACATTCCCTTTGAAAAGGGATTGATTGTTAAAGCACTCAGGGAACTGGGAAATAGAGGTCGAATCCCCGCGATGGGGTGAGCTCCCGTTGTTCGGTCCCAGTTCCTGCCAACCTAGCAGTTCAAAAGCACGTCAAAGTGCAAGTAGATAAATAGGTACCACTCCAGCTGGAAGGTAAATAGCATTACTGTGCGCTGCTCTGGTTCGCCAGAAGCGGCTTAGTCATGCTGGCCACATGACCCGGAAGCTGTCTGTGGACAAATGCTGGCTTCCTTGGCTAGTAAAGCGAGATGAGCATCACAACCCCAGAGTTGTCCGTGACTGGACCTAATGGTCAAGGGTATCTTTACCTTTGAGAGCCAGTGTGGTGTAGTGGTTAAGTTTGGTAGACTCGTAATCTGGTGAACTGGGTTTGATTCCCCGCTCCTCCACATGCAGCTGCTGGGTGACCTTGGGCTAGTCACACTTCTCTGAAGTCTCTCAGCCCTACTCATCTCACAGAGTGTTTGTTGTGGGGGAGGAAGGGAAAGGAGATTGTTAGCCACTTTGAGACTCCTTACGGTAGTGATAAAGCGGGATATCAAATCCAAACTCTTCTTCTCTTCTTCTGCCTTTACCTTTAACAGCTCTCAACTACCCTAATCAAACTACACCCCCCAGAATTCTTTAGGGGAAGACATGGCTTCATCAAGTGGTGCTGTGGTGCTTTAAATATATGGTACGAATAAAGGAGATGGAGTTAGCTGCTCAGTGCATTCATATCACATATCCCCACATCCTCAGATAAAGTGGAGTCAGAAGTGATATCTTTTGTTAAGCTGCACTGGGAGTCGTTCTCTCCACAGCTCTTACAGCCACCCATGTTTTCTTCAAGCCTGAAGACACCCTGGAACTCAGCTGCAGAAGTTGTGGAATGTCCCCCAAGTTGAAATATGACTGCTGGCTTTGTTTAGTATATGGGTTAAGGATTAGCTGCCGATGGACATCTTCCAACAATTCCTTTCATGTGGCGAATATCAAGCATCAACAGGATTTCACTCTATCTTCCGATTAGTTCAAGGCTGGTTGAGTTAGGAGCAGGCATGTGGAAGGGGAGAGAGTGGAGAGGGAATTTTGGGGGGAGAAATGTGATCCGGTTCACACTGAAAGGTGGACCTACTGAAGCCACATTTTCTGAAACAATGCATGAACCAAAACCCAGTCAAAATTCAAAATTCATAAGGTTAATAGTGGCCAAAGTGTGTACCTGCTTAGTTTGTTATCTAGGTGCTACCTATGGTTGGGGAACTTGAAGGTTCACCTGCTCTCCCTTCTTAAGGTAAAGGTACCCCTGCCCCTACAGGCCAGTCTTGACAGACTCTAGGGTTGTGCGCTCATCTAACTCTATAGGCCGGGAGCCAGCGCTGTCCGCAGACACTTCCGGGTCACATGGCCAGCGTGACGAAGCTACCCTGGCGAGGCAGAGCCGCACACGGAAACGCCGTTTACCTTCCCGCTAGTAAGCGGTCCCTATTTATCTACTTGCACCCGGGGGTGCATTCGAACTGCTAGGTTGGCAGGCGCTGGGACCGAGCAACCGGAGCGCACCCCGCCGCGGGGATTCGAACCGCCGACCTTTCAATTGGCAAGCCCTAGGAGCTGAGGTTTTACCCACAGCGCCACCCACGTCCCCTCCCTTCTTAGGCTCCTTAATATTTCAACCAGGTTTGGACTAGGCTGCCTATCAAAGAGAGGACTTGTCCTTCCTAGGGGACAGAGAAGATCTCTGTGATGGAACATCTACTTTGCTTACATAAGGTCCCGGGTTCAGTCCCCAACACTTCCTGGTAGGACTAGGGATGTCCCCCATCTTAAACCCTGAAAAAACCCTGCAAGTCAGTGTAGGTAAATCAGGGATGTGGTGGTGAATTGGGCACGGTAAGGGTGCCCAATCTGCTCACCTGAATGCATCTTGAGTTGTATGCAACTAAAACACAACTGGTGAAACAAACTGGTTTCACCCTGGATAAATGTGCATCCAAGTAATCCAGAGCGGCTTGTATGAGCCTCATGATGGCAGTGCCCATTGGTTTGTGTGTCTGTATTGGTCCCATGCTCAGGAAGTTGCAGCTGTCCTTTGCAGGATCAGAGCGGCTGTGCAGAAATTTCATGGGATCCCTAAACATGTTGTGGATCGAGGGCCCGACCCCCACTATGTGAAATAAACACACAAGGACACGTGATATAAGGTTAATGGGCAAGAAAAGGCCACAACTTTATTGATTACAGCAGTGAAAAGGTATTGGCTTAGGCATTGGATGACTATAGGAGGTGGGTTTATTCAACAGTAGGTGGAGCCTGTTGATGCTCATCCAACTATAGGCTCACCCCTGATGTCACCGAGGGTCGTGCCATGGCCTCCCACCAAGCAGGCATCGGACGGAATACACGACCGCCAGATTCCTTTAACGGAATAACCCACGGTAGATAGCATAGGCGATGGCCACACCTAGCCCTTGACACACATTAATTCAATGCCTAACCTACCCACCAATACCACAAAAGTTGTGACAATTGCTACGAGGTAGGCGAAAAAACCAAAAAGCCTAATGCCAAATGGAAAAATTCCTACCAGGCCCCCCAGACAACCGGGGCGACCAACCTAAGGTCCATAGCAAGGCCAAAAAACCTAGACCCTGAGCTAAATGGGAGTGGAGGGTGGGTGACTCGCTGCGGGACGACGACGACTGAGGAGGTGGAGCTGGAGCCGCAGCATTAAGCTGCTAAACACGCCCCCCGGAGACACCTGGTTGGCTGCCTCCGGTGGGCGTGGGCGCCAGCCAGGTGAGGAGGGCGGGGGCTAAGGCCCCCGGCCAGGGGCGGAGCTCGGGCTCCCGGCCACAACCACTCCCCTCTCTTCCAGGGAGGAGAGTCTTTACCCTTTACCCCCTTTCTTCCATCTCATTTGATTTTATATCTGTGATAATATGCCTCTTCAGTCCTCTTCTGAGCAGAAAAAACCCTAATCCTTTTAGCCTTATTATGTTAAAGGCTCCCTGGCCAATTTTGCCAGACTTTTCTGCATATTTCGCTCAGCTTTCCTGTTTTGATGTTGATCTTTTATTGTACTGTTTCAGAGGACAAACACTGGATGCTGACCTGAATACAAAAATGTGGTGGGTTTTAGGGTGGGTGGGGAGTTGCTATCTGCCCATTACTACAACCTCTCTCACTTCCTGAAAGAAAACGTATTGTTTGATATGTATTTGAAAGAACTTGGCGATTTGGCTGCAGTTCAGATGACCAAACACATGGAGAACATCAGTTTTCACACAGCTGCTGCTGCTGCTCCCTGCACTGCTCTGCAAGATTAAGAATCTGGCATATTCTAAATATTGTTTCATTTATTCCAGGGTTATGGGTCCGCCTTTTTCAGCTTGAGGAAAGTTTGCTGCTTTTGAGACTTTTTGGTTCAGAGAAAAGATGAGGAAGGGGTGATATTATAGATGTTTATAAATTTATGTATGGCATAGAAAAAGTGGCTAAATCTCTCTCTCTCTCTTTCTCATAACACTTGTGGGCATTCACTGAAGCTGAATGCTGGAAGATGAGGGAATTTAAAGGAAGTACTTCTTTTAAAAAATATTTTATTTTTATTTTCGCATTTTACAGTTGAATCACAAATCTGAATTTACACATCCAATTAAGACATCCAATCATCGACCCCTTCCCCCCTTTCTATGGTTATGTATGTTATATCTTTCCCCACTGCATATCCAGTTCATATCTATTTACTAGTCATTAGCCATCCTTTATGTTCTATTTAGGTTATTCTCACTGCACGTTTTTATGTGATTTGAGTTGTTTACAATAATTCTTCAGATAGTCAATAAATTTCCCCCTTGTACATTAAAGCATCTCTCTTCTTGATTTCTTAATCTTCTGGTAAGTTTCACCATTTCTACATACTCCATCAGTTTTTGTTGCGAATCTTCCTCAGTTGGAACTGTTTCTTCTTTCCTGGGTATATAATGTTCCAGCAACCATGGAGGCATATATAAATAATTTCCTTTATTCTTTGGGTACCTTTGGACCTATTATTCCCAAAAGAAAAGCTGCTGCTGCTGCTGCTGCTGCTGCTTCTTCTTCTTCTTCTTCTTCTTCTTCTTCTTCTTCTTCTTCTTCTTCTTCTTCTTCTTCTTCTTCATTTCAGTATTTTTTCAACTCATTATATATCATTTCCCAGTATGCTTTTGCTACCTTGCAAGACCACCACATATGAAAACGGTACCTTCTTTCTCCTTACACTTCCAACAAGTATCTGATTCTGTAAAGGAAAGTACTTCTTGATGAAGTGCATGATCTATGGAACTCCCTTCCTTCCACAAGAGGCAGTAATGGCCACCAATTTGGATGGCTTGAAAGAAAATTGGACAATTTCATGGAGGAGAAGGCTATCAATGGCTACTAGCCATGATGGTTGTGGTCTGCCTCCACAGCAATGCTTCTGAATACCAGCTGCTGGAAAAACAGGAGGGGAGAGTGCTCCTGTTTTTGAATCCTGCTTGCAGGTTTCCCCACAGACGTCTGGTTGGCCTCTGTGAGAACAGGATGCTGGACTAGATGGGCCATGAATCTGATCCAGGAGGCTCTTATCTTCTGAAGTTCTTAACGTCTTCACCTGTGCTGGTCCCGGGGGGGGGGGTTACTGTGTGGTGTGGTCTGAGTCCAGTCCTGGGTCGATGGTCTGGAGGCTGTCTGTCAAGGGCGAAGCGGGGTCCAAGGCAAGGAGCCAGGCGTGGTCAGGAACTCCGGAAGAGCAGATCAGGGTCTGGCAGGAACAGGTTACCAGTGATGTTGCTCCCACAACCTGGGACTGGGCTGACTGGCCTTTATCTCCTCTGGGGCCTAGGGCGGTCCCGGCCCACAGGTGACTCCCCTCTCCTGGCCTTAAGGCAAGCACTCCTCCTGAGAGAACTTAGTTCCCTCCACCTCTCTGCCCTGAGCCTCTGCAGCTCAGGAGAGGCTGGAGGGTTACTGGACCCAGAGGCAACCTCACCTTCCCCTGACAGGGCTGGGAGAGGAGCACCTGCAGGCAATGGGTCCTCAATCACCTCCAGAGCCAGAGTGGATTCATCTGGTGTCTGCTCCTGAGGATCCGGCACAGGTGAGGGCCCTTCAGATTCAAGCCCCAGCCCCAGCTCAGCCGGCCCTGAAGGCGGGGACTCCTGTGCAGGCTGGGATTCCTCAGGTTCAGCCTCTGAATCAGATTCCCAGGCCATCACATCACCATGGAAAAACAAACAAACTAGTTTTGAGAAGATGGTTTTGTGGCTCTCAGCCTTGAAATGCTTACAAAGCAGACCCAATTCTGATTTTAATCAAGTTTTCAAAAGGCACATCTCCCATTGGCTGGTGGTGGCTGGTGGCTTAGTTTGACAAGTATATCATTTTTGGGGCTGGCGTTTGGCTCCCTTTCAGCACACAAAGAAACCACTCACCACAGGGAGAAATGCCAAGATCAAGTTGAAAAGCAGCAGCTGGTTGGTAGTTGCAAGAGAATGCTGAGGCGTTCAAAACGAGAGGAAGAGGGATGAAAGCAGCCTTCACTAACCCGGCGGTCTCTTGATATGGGGTTCATCTGTGCTAGTGGGAGGCTGATGGGAGCTGTAGTCTAACACATCTGAAATACAGCTGGTTGGGGAAGATTGGATACTCAAAAGTGTTAGCTGAGCAACTGCAGATGAAGAAGGCTCATTAAATATAGATATATCAGAGAACTGTGCAGTTATGAGCTGAATATTCTTGGAGATGGGGTGTATATGGTGTTAGGGAAGTTGTAGTACCTCTGGTGGGGGACACGTTGTGCTCCTTCTCGGGTGGTTTGTCCACCTTGGTCCCACCCTGCACTCAGTTCTCACCTGAGGCTCCTAGAAGCTGTCAGCATGTGACAGTGGCCACACCTTGGGAGTGGCTGCAACTGACCAGCTGAATCAGGTGAAGGCAGCCAATGGGTCTCAAACCCTCAGTGAATTAGAGACCTCCCCTGTATGTGAAGACAGGCTCCAAGTCTGGAGGATTGAGCGGATGAAACCAATAGTGGGTCCAATGGTCAAGAAGGTGGTTTCTGCGCATGTTGTAGAGGGAAGAGATGGGGCTCATCAACCTGGGAAGGTAAACCATCTAGGAGAAGGAAAACGTATCCTAAATCTTCACTGCCTTGTGGGATATCTTTGGGAGACGATGAAGCTAAGGAGTAAACCCTACACAAATCTGGAGTGCAGTACCTAAGACAGGTGGATGGTGTGCTAGGCCCGGGGGTAACCCGAGTAATGCAGTCCTGGTCCAGTCTCGAATCCAAGGGTTCTGTGAGGAGTCAGTCTGACAGGGGAAAGGCAGGAAACCAGGCAGGGTCAGGCACAGGGTCTCAGGCAGGTTCTAGCAAACAGCAACGTTGCTCCCGCAACCTGGGGCGGGGTCCGGCAGCCTTTTATCTTTGTCGGAGTAGCGGCCAGTCCTGATCCCCCGGTGACTCACCTTCCTGTCTTGCCTGAAGGTGAGCATTCCTCCTGCGAACACTCAGGTCTCTCCTTCTCTCAGACCTTAGTCTCTGCGGCTTGGGAGATGTCGTTGGGTTACTAGACCCAGAGGCCGCCTCAGCCTCCCCTGACCCAACCGGTAGCGGAGCAGCTGTAAGTGATGGCCCAGCTGAAGGCAACAAGATAATCCCCGCATCTGGAGCCAGGGCAGGCTCAGGCCCCTGACTTGGCCCAGCTGGTGCTTGTTGCAGGGGAACCTGTGCAGACTGGGGCTCTTCAGAATCAGGCCCCAGACTTGGTTCAGATATCGCCTGAGGCAAAGGATCCGGTGCAGACTGAGACTCCTCTGGTTCTGAGTGCGAGCCCAAGTCCCAGGCCATCACAGATGGCTCCTTGTACACCTTCTTCTAGCAATTCCTGCAGTCAAGTTGGTGCCATATGTATTGTTTTGCTTTCTTTTGGACCACATCAGCGAGGCTGAGGGGGGAGGGTCTTGTCTGGGCAGCCTAGGACCTCTATGCACACTGCCGAGGCTTGTGCCCCGGGGAGGTCCCTTCGGTGCTGTTAACACAGCAATTTTACTTTACCCCCAGAGATGCACTGCATTGTCACTCAAAACAGATGGATGCCAGCAACAGTCCCTGTGTTTTGGGCAGATGAAAATTCAAATGATTAGGAGTCACAGGGATATGATGATGGTCACTACCTAGATGACTACGTAGAAGGGGGCTGGACAAATTCATGAAGGAGAAGACTATCATTGGCTACTAACCACAATGGCTATGCTGTGCCTCCATGTTAGCAGGCAGTAGTAATGCCAGCTGAGGGAAACCACGGGAAGATATAGTGTTCTTGTGTTCAGGTTCTGCTTGAGAGTTTCTTACAGGTATCAGGGTGACCACTGTGAAAACAGGGTGCTCATTCTGATGGCCTATTGGCCTGATCCAGCAGGGCCTTCTTATGTTCTTAGGAAGCTGCCTTATATTGAGAAAAACCTTGGTCCATCTACCTACGTCTTGTTAATTGACTGGCAGAAGCTCTCCAGGGTTTCAGACATAGGCCTCTCCCAGTCCTACTTGGAGAACCCAGGAATTTGAACTTTTGCATCTGAAAACAAATACTCTGGCACTAAGCTATGACCCTTCCCCATACGTCCCTTCCCTTGTGAAGCAAACATTTGTGGGTCTGGGGGAGGAACCTTTAAGGGATTCTGGTTTTTCAAGAGCGGATTTGGGTCAAATTCTATTTTGGTTAGCCTGTAACAAATAACTGTTCCCAACACAGCTGTTTCATGAAATTGTCAGTGAATTGCACGCCATATTAATAAGGCTTATTTGGACTATTTTCTCTCCAGGAGTTTGCTGTGCAGGGAACATAAATAGACATCCACACAATCAGCCTTGATTAGGTTGACATGTCTGAAGCAGTCCAGCCTGTCAGTGTCCACATTCCCTTTTGATGAGTTGGTTTGAGCTCCTGAAAGTAACATTATATTTTCAGCAATTCCCCCCGTCAACCAGGGATATGTTTCTGTAGCATCGTAACAGTGTTGAAGTCGTGCAAAGAATTTAAGGCAGGATCTTTAAAGACACCCTTGCTGCAGGGGAAGGGGTATGCATATGTCTGTATTCAAGATGTTTCTTTTCTTTTCTTTTAAAAGTTTTTATTAGCAATTTCAACATAACAAAGTGTCAAAACATATCATATTCCTTATTTCCCCCCTTTCCCCCCACCCCCAATTAAACCCTCCCTCCCTCTCTCCCCCCAAAACTTCCCTCAGCTCCTCTCTCTGATTCTCAGCACATATTGCTCTCTGCATGTTCTAAAATTATACATATCCTTACATTATCTATCTACCATGTTATCAA
This sequence comes from Podarcis raffonei, assembly GCF_027172205.1. Classification (NCBI taxonomy): domain Eukaryota; kingdom Metazoa; phylum Chordata; class Lepidosauria; order Squamata; family Lacertidae; genus Podarcis; species Podarcis raffonei. The sequence continues at coordinate 74,279,017 of NC_070610.1, read as the reverse complement.
CCAATAAATTTGTGTATGTTTATTCAAAACCTGCCAAGGAGTTAGATAGATAATTTATTACGGTCGGAGACCAGCTTATAAAACACACTTGGGGGTACAATCCCAGAAAGAAAATAAACAGTTAAAACAATGTACAACAATAAATTTAAAATTTATAAATTTATAAAAGTGATAAGCTTTAAGATAAGCTACTGCATAGATATGACCCAGAGTCACCCATGGAACCAAGTTTGGGGATTTTCTTCAAGGAGTTCAATTCATTCTGTTGTCTTTTTAGATAATTTGTAAAAAGCTCCCATTCTTCCTTAAAGTCACAGTTGTCCTTGTCCCGCAGTTTGTATGTCAATTTAGCCAACTCTGCTTAGCTCATCAATTTTTCTTGCCACTGTTCTTTCGTTGGGATTTCCTCGTTATTCCATCCATGTGCTATCAAGACTCTTGCCGCTGTTGTAGCATACATGAATAAATTATTTGTTTTTCTTGGCAGGTTTTGTCCTACAATCCCTAACAGAAATGCTTCTGGTTCTTTTTTACAAATGTTATTTTAAACATTTTTTTCAATTCATTGTATATCATTTCCCCCAATTTTTTAACTTCTCTACATTCCCACCACATATGATAAAAAGTCCCTTCTTTTTCTTTACATTTCCAACATGTTTTCCTTTTTCCATGCTTCCTAAAGTTCTCCTAAACAATCAAGGGTTAAGTATTGGACTATTATATGCATCTTTATGCACATTTTACTCCACTATGTGCATTTCTGTGGTTGGAGAACAGCATTGCAAAATTCAGAGGAATGCCAGTTTGGAAAGGATGGCTGTTTTTCGGTATGCATAATGTTTCAAAAAGGTTGCCTTTGAATGTGAACGGAGTTGGATTTCTCCTCCTCCTGCATCCCTAGCTAGGAATTTTGGAATGTTTGATGCCTCTCACTTTAGAACAAGAGCAATTGAGGAGGAGGCCGGTGCTAGCAGAAAGAGAGCGTTCCAGTTCCAAGAACGTTTAGGGATCTACTGAAATGATCTGAGTTTGAAGACGTAATTAGAGGAGCTGAGGCTCCAAGGCTGGTGTAAAGCTTCATGGAACAGCATTTGTGGTGTAGGCATCAGTCCAAAAGTATATGAGTGTTAATTGGGCAGGATATTAAAAATGTTTTGCATTGAGATAACGACTTTAGGAGATTCCTAATCTACATTAGCATGTCCCATGTGATTTCGGCCAGCTTCGCTGTCATTAGCTAGGAGACGGTAATTTCTTGACTCACATCTCCATATCAGCACTCACGATCTCGGCCAGAAGTGCTTGGGGCTTCCTGAGGGTACATTCTGTTCCTTCATGTTGGCAGTGGTGAAAACTCACATTGTGAAGGGGATTCTATAGAGTGGCAGTAATCGGCAGTTCCAGCTGGGATTCTAGGTAATGAGAAGCTGCTCAGCCACACTCCCAACTCACACCCTGCAGTAATATGGAACTGAAATGAATATTCATAACTTCTTGGAAAAGGGATGGATGGGTCTGGTATCATCAGCACCTGGTAAGATGGGGCAGAGGCTGGGGCCTGGGGGTCCAGCAGGACTGATAATAGTTTTGTTTTGAAGCACCCTCTGATCTTTGGATGAAGGGTGGTATGCAAATTCAAATGATCATGATGATTACAACAATAACAATAGGGATAAGTTGTTGCTGGGATAGGTGAATCTGTCAACATCCATTTCTCTCAGTTTCTCATTTTTCCCATTCCAGGTTCAGTTCCCCACATTGCTACATCATTTTTTTTCTTTAAAAAAGTTGTCATGATAATTTAACAGCATTTTTAGTGTGGCTTTCTCTTAAAACATCCTTTTTTCTTTTCAGTTTCGCCTAAGAGACCCATTACCGCAAAGTGATGCTCCTTAATGCAACATCTTTCTGTACTATTTTTGTTAAGATGTGCCTTTCTTGGCACAATATAGCCTAAGACATGCAATATATCCTAATACATTGTTATACACATTCCTTGCCTTCAGAACAGCATTGCAAAATTTGGAGACGTGAGGATTTTGAAAGGTGTTGGTGGTTTGGTTCAGCATTATTTCAGAGTGAGTCACCTTTAATTGCAAACTGAATTGGTTTTATTCTGTATTTGAATTTCTCCTTTTGGAAGAAGAAGAAAAAAAACCAAGAAGAAAATGTTAAGGTCCTGGTGCTGAAAGGAGAACCTCTGGGCAAAGGCTGCTACCTCCTTGCCTTCCCAGTGCATATAAGAACATAAAAAAGCCTGCTGGATCAGGCCAATGGCCAATCTAATCTAGCATCCTGTTCTCATGATGGCCAACCAGATGTGACGGAGTGAGCTCCCATTGCTCTGTCCCAGCTCCTGCTAACCTAGCAGTTCAAAAGCATGCCAGTGACCCGGAAACTACAACTAATCCAGAATGCGGCAGCTAGACTGGGGACTGGGAGCAGCCACTGAGACCACATAACACCGGTCTTGAAAGACCTACACTGGCTCCCAGTATGTTTCTGAGTACAATTTAAAGTGTTGGTGCTGACCTTGAAAGCCCTAAAAGGCCTCGGCCCAGTAGACCTGAAGGAGAGTCTCCACCCCCATCATTCTGCCCGGACACTGAGGTCCAGCGCTGAGGGCCTTCTGGTGGTTCCCTCACTGCGAGAAGCAAAGTCACAGGGAACCAGGAAGAGGGGCTTCTTGGTAGTGGCACCCACCCTGTGGAACGCCCTCCCACCAGATGTCAAAGAGGGGGAAAAACTACCAGACTTTTAGAAGACATCTGAAGGCAGCCCTGTTTAGGGAAGCTTTTAAAGTTTAATAGACTATTGTATTTTAATATTCTGTTGGAAGCCGCCCAGAGTGGCTGGGGAAACCCAGCCAGATGGGCGGGGTATAAGTAATTTATTATTATTATTATTATTATTATTATTATTATTATTATTATTATTCAAAGAACCACCTTGCATCTGGCAAGACATACTTTTACCTTTTAGAACCGTTAATAGTCCTCTCCTCCATAAATATGTCTAATCTTCCTTTGACACTAACTAGGCTGGTGGCTTCCATTGCCTCCTCTGGGAGCAAATTCTATAGTTTAGCTATGTGCTATGTGAATAAGCCTTTTATTTTATCTGTCCTGAATCTCCCAACATTCAGCTTCATTGAATGTCCACTAGTGCTATGAGAGAGGGATAAAAACTTTCCCCCATCCACTCTCTCCATGCCATACATAGTCGCTACAGTCTCTGCCCATCCCCATGCAGCAATGCCACTCTGGGCGATGGAGACATTTGGAGGGAATAAAGATGGCAGCTTTTGCAGCCACCTGACCTGGCTCATGTTCTTTCCCTTCAAAAGAAAAGTTGTGCTGGCCTAAGAATTGCCCCCGCCCCTGGTAAGCTTGCCAGGAGAGCCTAGGATGGTATTTTGGTGATTCCTTCCCTACTTCCTTCCCCAGTATACCTGAAGGGGCGTCTCCACCCCCATCATTCTGCCCAGACACTGAGGTCCAGCTCCGAGGGCCTTCTGGCAGTTCCCTCACTGTGAGAAGCGAAGTTACAGGGAACCAGGCAGAGGGCCTTCTCGGTAGTGGCACCTGCCTTGTGGAACGCCCTCCCATCAGATGTCAAAGAGATAAACCACTACCTGACATTTAGAAGACACCTGAAGGGAATTTTTTTAAGTGTGACATTTTAATGTATTTTTAATCTTTGTTGGAAGCTGCCCAGAGTGGCTGGGGAAACCCAGCCAGATGGGCGGGGTACAAATATTATATTATTATTATTATTATTATTATTATTATTATTATTATTATTATTATTATTATTTGGTCCTGGCTACTTTCCAGACAAAACAGCTGTTTGCCAACTGTGTTTGATGTGCCATAGGATTCAAGGCTCTCAATATAAACAACAAATAATGGGTATTGCTCACCAGGTATAAAACAAAATACAGCCATGATGTGTATAAGGCAGAGAATAATAGCAGAATAATTGGGTGTTTTTTAATTATTAAATATTTTTATTGCAAAAGTAAAGCAACAAAGCCTGCCAGCTTACATTAACAATACAAAAAGCATCAATAGAGCCATCTTAGTTTATACACACAGCTCAATATATCCCATCAAAATGTCTGAATTGGTATACAGGCAAAGTTGGTGTTTATAAAAGTGCATTCAAATGTAACCAGGGCATTAAGGTCTTCAAACCATTCTGTAATAGATGGTGACTAATTTAGCTTTCCAGACTCAAAGCAGAAGTCTCTTAGAGTTCACAAATGCTTGCAAAATCCATTTTTGTTGTCCTATCTGTGATCCCCTTACGGGGGATTTACAAGTCAAGGGACATCTACAAATATCTTGGATTTCGCCCGTACAAAATTTATTCAAGTCTTAGTTTGAAGGCCATTCAGAAGCTGTCCTCCTAACGCTGAGCACTGGATACTTCTGAAAAAGGAGACTTAGTGGGATTTTCTTGGCAGTGTGCACATGCATTGCACATGGGCTAGGCTGTACACATGGAGGAGGATTTTGATTCAGTTCACATTTGAAGATGAGCTTACCTAAGCCACATTTTCCAAAATGCTATGCAAACTAAAACATAGCCATCCTTCCAAGTTTGGAACATCTCTGAATTTTGCAGGGTAGTTCTCCAAGTGTTCGACCAGGACTTGGGAGTGCAGGGTTCAAATCCCTGCTCTGCCATGAAACTCACGGGGTGAACTTCGGCCATCCATGGAGTCTCAGTCTAACCTACCTCACAGGGTTGTCATGAGGAGAAAGTTAGGAGAAAGAGAGACATGTATGCCATGGAGGAAAGGCTGGATTTGAATGCAATCAATCATTCAGTAAAAAAACACACACCTCTCATACTAGAGTAAAGTGTGCAAACATTAGTGAAAATACGATACAATACGATACAATACGATACGATATGATATGATAATCTTTATTGTCATTGTCCCATACAGAACAACGAAATTGAAAAAAAAAACTACATAAGACATTCAGAACCAACAAGCCTGCTATCCCAGCTATCCTAACCTGGTTAGCCCCCTAAAAACTCTGATACCCCATTTTAAAAATACAATATACTCCCATAGAGACTCCTTACACTGCGTTTAAAACCAAAATCACATTTGGATAGAAACTGTTTCTCAGGCGGCTAGTCCTACTCTTTATAACCCTGTACCTTCTTCCAGAAGGCAGAAGCTGAAAGAGATCATTTCCGGGGTGCGCACTATCCTACAAAACTGAGTTATATTAGGGAGCATTGCTTTGCAAACACACATTAGGAGAAATTTGCACTACATTAGGAGAAATTTGCAATAAAATGCTGATTAATTTTCATGAGGATGTTTGATTTTTTTTTTTTAAATGGCAAAGTTATACTGAAATGTGGAGAACTGAAATTAAGATTAGAAGGTGAGAAAGTGAGAGGACCCCAGCTCCATATTTAAATGATGGAACTCCTTCCAACAGGAGGCAGTGATGGCGGCCAACTTGGACGGCTAAAAAGGAGGATTAGATGAGTTCATGGAAGAGATATGAATTCACGGAGGAGAGGGCAACTGATGGCTACTAGCCCTGATGACTTTACTCTGCTTTCACCGTTAGAGGCATCAATGCTTCTGAATGGCACTTGCTGGAAGCCACAGGAAGGGAGAGGGCTCTTGTGTTTGAATCCTGCTTGCTGGTTTCCCACAGGCAACTGTTTCCCCGGTGTGAGAACAGAATCCTGGATTAGATGGGCCATTGGTTCTTCTTAATCGAAATTGACAGATTTGCCCATCCCTATAGCTGACTGGAGCTGGGAACTAACAACTTCTGGAGGGCCAGATGTTTCAATCACTTGACTTCAGCTGCATCCTGGACTTTTCTCCCCTCACCCCAGAAGTTCTTGTGTCAGCTCCAATCAGCTTCAGTTTGAAAGTGTTTTTTTCCCCCCGGAAGCTCCCCACGAGGAAAGTCCAGCAGTGATTTTCAGAATAACATTAACTTTTTTTCCTTCTCTGTCGCTGTGTTTGAAAACCTTGAAACCCACAATGATTCACATCGGCTCATCTTAACGGAATGACTCTTGAGACGGGAGAGAGCGATTTGCTGTGTTTCCTTTGCCCGAGGCCAACGAAAACATTTTAAGCACCGCTTGTCGGCATCACCCCTGCCAGCTTTTGACTTTTCCCAGTGCCTGCTTGTTTGTCCTGATCTGCCCGATGCAACTAGAGAAGCAACCTTGAAATGGAAGGGAAATCGAGTGGGGGTCCCAATGCCACATCTTGCCCTTGAATCCTGGTTGAAGTTAGCACATTGGTGCAAAGACGTTTCCTCTTTGCTTGTCAATGGTGCCCAGACACACAGAGCCTGCAATCTGCTGTACATTCCGATAAGGTTGCACATCCCAGGTCATTCAAGAATGGCATCTGCTCAAGGTCCATTCAGGGAAGGGGCCATAGCTCAGTGGTAGAATATCTGTTTTGCATGCCAAAGCCTCCATGTTTGATCGCTGGCATCTTCAGGTAGGCCTGGGAAAGAACCCTGTCATAACCTCCAAGTGTCCCTATTTTCCAGGGACAGTCCCGGAACAACAGAAGCCACCCTAGTTTCTGATTTGATCCCGGAATGCCCTGCTTTTCCTCAGTAAAGGGACCCCTGACCATTAGGTCCAGTTGCGGATGACTCTGGGATTGTGGTGCTCATCTCGTTTTATTGGCCAAGGGAGCCAGCGTACAGCTTCCGGGTCATGTGGCCAGCATGACTAAGCTGCTTCTGGCGAACCAGAGCAGGGCACAGAAACGCCGTTTACCTTCCCGCAGGAGTGGTACCTATTTATCTACTTGCACTTTGACGTGCTTTCAAACTGCTAGGCTGGCAGGAGCAGGGAACGAGCAACGGGAGCTCAAACCGTCACGGGGATTCAAACCGCCGACCTTCTGATAGGCAAGTCCTAGGCTCTGTGGTTTAACCCACAGCACCACCCACACCCCTCTTTTCCTCAGTAGAACATCCCTATTTTCATTGGTGAAATGTCGGAGGGGATGGAATAAGGTGTCCCTATTTTCATCAGAAAAATATTGGAGGGGGTGTCCTGTCTAAAATCCTGCCAGTCAGTGTACATAACACTGAGCCAAATGGACCGATGGTCTGACTCTGCATAAGGCAGCTTTCTGGGTTCCCGTGTCTCTTGCTGACAGTCTAAGCTTGCAATTTTGTGACTGACAGCTGTCAACAAGGGGGACCTTGCAGTGTGGGGTGCAGCCAGTTCTGGGTGCCAGCTGGCCAGCCCATTCCAGCATACTCCTTCCACTCCCTGGCTTTCTGCCTCTCCTTCCTGTCACTCAGCATTTGATGCCCACTGAGCTGTTTTTTAAAAAAATCAAATCCTCCTTTTAGGGGTTTTCTTCCGAAGGTTCCTCCACATACTCTTGCAAAACTTTCAGTTCTTTTGAGACATCCTTCTTGTGTCTGGATGGGATGGCACAACAGAAAATGGGTTTGCTATTGGCAATTAGGATGCCAGACCAGGGCACTTGGGAAAGTACAGCTGTTTCTTAGGATTTCCATTTGGTTCTGTTCTGGTTCACTTTTGCCTAAGAAGTCACAGCTGCATCTTCCAATATGGCTGTCTTGGGCTTTTCCAGATTACTGCCTTAGTTGAATCGTGCTCAAACCCTGCTCACGTTCAGCTAGTTCCCAATATGCAATGGCACCTGGATTTTGCAACCCAGGGTTTGAGCATGCAGCAACAGAAACCTGCTGTCATGAGGACCAGAAACTGTATGGGTTTTAAATAAAAAGACTTTCAGCATTCTGTTCCACTTGTTCTCTTCTACATTATATTCCACAGTCCATGCACCTTTTTGGAGCTCCTTTCAGGATGGAGCGACTTAATGCTCTCTACAGCATTACAAAGAAGAAGTTTGCTTGTGAGGTAAAGGGACCCCTGACCATTAGGTCCAGTCGTGATCAACTCTGGAGTTGCGGCACTCATCTCGCTTTATTGGCTGAGGGAGCCGGCGTACAGCTTCCGGGTCATGGCCAGCATGACTAATCCGTTTCTGGTGAACCAGAGCAGCGCACGGAAACGCCGTTTACCTTTCGAACTGTTAGGTTGGCAGGAGCAGGGACCGAGCAACGGGAGCTCACCCCGTCACGGGGATTCGAACTGCCGACCTTCTGATCCGCAAGTCCTAGGCTCTGTGGTTTAACCCACAGCGCCACCCGCATCCCTTTTGCTTGTGAGAGCTTTGCACAAATAAGCAATCTGTTTCTCACCTGGAGAGCTGTCTTTTCTTATTAATTGACAATGTGGATCTCTCCGTGGTCAAGCACATGCTCTGAATGCAAATAGGTCCCAGGTTCAGATCCAGGCATCTCCAGGCAGGCTGAGAAAGGCTTTCTGTCTGAATCCCTGGAGTGCCACTGTCAGCAGGCGTGAATGAAGGCATTGTGACACCCGGGGCAGGGTGTCGCTACGTAGGGTGCATGTGCGGCGTCGCTACATACAACGCATGTGTCGTATGTAGCGACGCCACACATGCGCTGTGCATAGTGGTTTGCCGGCACCAATGCTCCAGTGCCATACAGACGGTACTGGGATCCTCTGCTCGCGGCTACAGTCATAAATGGAGGGTCCTCTACATGCGGCTGTAGCGGTGACAGAGGGATCCCACCGCTGTCCATACGGCGCTCGAGCAGTGCCGGCGGCAAACCGCTATGTACAGCGCATGTGCAGTGGCGTTACGTACAGTGCATGCATGCAACGTCGCACATGCGCTGTACATAGCAATTTGCCACTGGCGCTGGGATCCTCTGCTCGCGGCTGCAGCCGCGAATTTAGGATCCTCCACATTCTGCAGCGGTGATGCAATGACTGTTCGTGCTGCCGCGAGCCCCCGTGGGGTGCCTTCTTGTCACCCCCCCCCAGAGATGGCACCTGGGCCCCCCCGCCCCCCTGCCCCCCATTGTAACGCCACTGACTGTCAGTGTTGACAATACTAGTCTAGCTAGGCCAGCAGCCTGATTCAGTATAAGGCTGCTTCCTATGTTTCTGTCTTGTTGCTGTGGTGCAGTGATAAAAACTGCTAGCCCATTTGCAAAGCTAAGCAGGGTCCAGTATGGTTTCAAATTGGATGGGAGACCATGTGCTGAAATTCCTACATTTCAGGGGGTTGGACTAGGTCCCTTCCAACTCTAGGATTCTGTGATTTTTCTCCTCTGGCAAACACTCTCCTCTGGCAAACACTCCTCTGGCAAACAATCTTAAGGTTCCTTTCACTCTTGCAGACAGTTTATGGGTTAAAAGGAGCGGTTAGTGTTATACAAAGGTAGATAAGATAAAGATGGAGGGAAGATGAAATCAACCAGCAGCTCTCAAGCCAAAGCAAGTGACACACGCTGCAGAATGTCTCAGCCCTTCCCCCAAAAATTTGGTGGCAAAAGATTAAATCCAGCATTTGCACGGGTGGCACATATCAGATCTCACTCTGTCTCTTTCCATGACAGTGCAGCAAACATCAAGCCCCAGCAGGCATAGAGAGACCAATATTGTTCCTAGCAGGTTTTCAAACATTGCTGGCCAGCTCCTCCTCATCCTTTTTCTTTGCCAGATGAAATGTGGTGCTGGTGTCCAGAGGGATAAAGCTTTTGTGCCTGTTCATTTATTCACATTCGGTATTTATAGGCCGGCCAATCCGGTCCAGACAGCATCATCAAAACACAATGATGAACCATGATGCCAAGAATATATAAAGCAGCATAAAATTTCCAGCAGCAGAGAATAAAAGGAGACGGGCAATAACTTCCACTCCAGAGTGTTGCCTTGGGTTTTTCTGTTTACAAATTCGCAAGTGCAAATTCACATGCCAGGTGACAGAGGCAAAGGGAGGTGAAACCAAGGATGTGATCCTTAGCTCAGTGCAGCAGGTGACATTGTACCCATGAGAAAGTCAGAAGTTTCTATACCAGCACCATCCAAAACCCCCACATATATAACATTCCATCCTTCAGCCAGGTAAGGAAGAGACATTATTGCAGTTCTGGGATGTATTTCAGCCTGCCCAAAGTGCTTGAAAAGAGTATAGAGCAGGGTCAATGAGGGGCACAGCCTAGGGAGAGTCCTGGGGGGCCAGATTAAGAGGTCCATGTGGTTCAAGGGCCTGAAGCTCCCCAACCTGATGCCTAGGAATAATACGAATATGAATAAAGAATAAGATTAAGAATAATATCCCACTCATCTGACTCGGTTGCTCCAGCCACTCTGGGCAGCTTCCAGCGCATAAAAACACTACAAAGCATCAAACATTAAAAACTTCCCTATACAGTCGTACCTCGGAAGTCGAACGGAATCCATTCCGGAAGTCCTTGACTTCTAAAATGTTTGGAAACCAAGACGCGGCTTCCGATTGGCTGCAGGGACCTCCTGCAGCCAATCGGAAGTCGTGGAGGCTGTGTTGGACGTTCAGGTTCCAAAGAATGTTTGCAAACCAGAACACTCACTTCTGGGTTTGTAGTGATTGGGAGCCAAAACATTCGAGTCGCAAGGTGTTCGTTGACCAAGCTCTGACAGTACGGGGCTGCCTCTAGATGTCTTCTAAAAGCTGTATAGTTATTTATCTGTTTGGCATCAGATGGGAGGGCGTTCCGCAGGGTGAGTGCCATTGCAGAGAAAGCCCTCTGCCTGGTTCCGTGTAACTTCACTTCGCGCAGTGAGGGAACCATCAGAAGGTCCTCGGAGCTGGACTTCAATGTCCGGGCTGGACGATGGGGGAATTTAAGTCCGAGGAATCTAAGTCAGGGATAGGGAAGCTGTGGCCCTCCAGATGTTGTTCCCATCGTCCTCAGCCAATGAACTGTTGGTTTCTGTGTGTTGCCACTGTGCAGTGCTTTGAGTCACAAGACTCTGTTTACATTCCAGAGTTTCCATACTGTTGGAAGTCTCACAGGAGACGGATGTGACGTTACTGGTTTCCTGTTCCTTTGTTCCAGTTGCTCTCTGCTTTCACAGAGAGGATGTATTTTTTTTCTGTCTGCGTAGCTAGAAAATAAAACGCTCTTTGCGATGTAGCTCATAAATCTCATCACTTCTGCTGCTTTGAAACTCTGCTGAATGGGAACGTGCTTGGAGACTTATCAGAGGCTCAGGCGTCAGAGGCGATTCCGGAGAAGCTCGGAGGAGCTCGGAGGAACAGAGATTCCGACATGATCAGGGATGATGGGAGTTGCAGTCCAACAACATCTAGAGGGATCACATATAATCACAGAAATGTACAGTTGAAGGGGACCACAAGGGTCATCTAGCCCATCCTCCTGCAATGCAGGAATCTTTCTACCCAACGTGGGGCTCAAACCCACAACCCTGAAATTAAGAGTCTTGAGCTCTATTGACTGAGCTATTCCTTCTCAGCTACAGTTTAGTCTTAGGTTTCAATCTCCCTGCCTTGCATGCTGTCATGTGTGTGCAACTCTACCTTTGCTTATCTCATTTAGACCAATCATATAGTGCTTAATTGCAATTTTCTCTGGGTGGTGTCTAAGCTTGCATGCCATTGAGACCATTTCTGGGCTCTCTCCCCCTTATCATTTTACACTTGGTGTAAGGGTACCCAAACACATAATTCCCATCCCTCGCATCAGTGCCAAATGTAGGGCCGCCATACACCTGGAATTTCTCAGACATAGCTGGGATTCGTCCGCCGGGAATAGTGTCCGGATGGAATTTTCAAAAATCGGCAGGAACCTCTGGGAAAACCTGGGCATTTGGCAACCCATGTTGGAAGTGGGTTTTTTTGTGACCCCACCCCCAAAAAGTTCAAAAACTTCTTTTGTGGGGGGGAGATTTTGAAAAAAAAGTTGGGCAACTGTTGCGCCCGGATTTTCACTTTTTGAAATATGGCAACCCTAGAAACGGCACATGTACACTTGAGTGGCCGTCTTTGATGGCAACATATATGGAAGCTTCTGTTGGCAAATGGTTTCGGTGCATTTCTCCAAGAGCGTTGGCAAGTTCATCCTGCATGCAGAAGCCATCAATGGGCTTCCCTGCCGGGAATAAGGGTTCTGTTTTCACATTGGCAAAGGCCATCAAGAGCCCTTATGCCAGCCATTTGCAGGCTGTTGCGAATCTGCATTTTGAACTGCTCTGATTGGCAGAACAATAGGATGAAAGGGATGCATTGTATCTTGGGAATTGAGGGATACTAGGCAGGGAATTCCACAGGAAATTGGCCCAGGCTTTGAGAACTATACTGGGACTGTGGGATGTGTTTCTATTGTCCAGAGAAAACAGAGGAAGCTTCAGAGCAATTTAATAACCATATTTCCTATAAAAGAACCACAGCTCGCTCCCCCACCCAGCTTCTCCAACTCTGAGGGATTTTCTAAATCATTTCTATCTATTTGTTCAGCTGCTGGTGAGGAACTCTCTGGCTTCCTATCTTGATGAAGACGGGGTTGCTTACACACAATGCCCTTAAAGCACATTTAAAGTGTGTTTCCCCACTTCAAGAACCCTGGGAACTGTAGCTTATGCCTTGTGGAGCTACAGTTCCCAGCACCCTTAACAAACCAGCTCCCATTATTATTTGGGGTGCCTGAAATGTATTGGGTATATACAGTCAGAGAGTGCTTGGGGTGGGGTTTGGCCACACTGAAAAACGAGGAAGAGTAAAGGGGAAATTACAGAGCAGAAAGAACACAATTGCACACACACTCATACATGTGTGCGCATCCATGCATCCACACACACTGGCATTAAAGGGAATGTTGAAGGAACCACTGGCACCAACTCTGGGGGGCCTGGGCCCCCAGAAACATTTTTTTTTGTGGGGGCTCAGTCCCCACACTGTGGGGCTCCGATGTGACTCCCAGTTTCTAGCTGAAGTCTTGTCGGAGGCCAGACACAACCTCCCAAGCGACAACCGAGGCACTGTGAAGCCTCCGACATGATTTCCAGGAGAAAAACTGAAGTTGAGCTGGAGGTCTCACAAGGCCTTGGAAGCACCGCTGTGATGCACCAGTGTAACATGAAGTCATGACGTCATGACACCATGACATCACTTTATGTCGTGGGCACCATTGGGCACCCATAACCTGGGGCCCAAGTTGACGCCCTTGCAAGGAATTCACCACCTCTGCTGTGCCCAGTGGGGATGATTTCTGCTGTTTCAGGGGATGGTCTTAGCAGGCCTACATCACCAGCTCCTCTGCTGATACGATCTCTGTGGTGGTCATAGCCGAGACAGATCCAGATGTTTCAGTGCCCAGCAAAATGGGAAAGTCATGGGGTTAAAGGAGGTGATTTCAACCAGTGGTGACTTGCTTTCAAGCAGTAGGTTTGTCTCCTTGCAACACAGAGGGTGCTAGAGGCCCCCAACAGCTTTCTTGTCCACCTGACATATGACTCATCACTCCAAAAGGGTATGGGAGAATGTGATGCTAATGACGAACACCAAGACAAAGGTCTACCAGGTTGTGTGTTGAGCACTCTGCTTTATGGTAGTGAGTTGTGGCTGTACTGTAACCCGTGAAACGTGGTCCAGGACCGGTCCAGAATCTGAAGGTTCTGCTAGGAGTCAGTCCGACAGGGCCAAGGCAGGACACAAGGCAGGAAACCAGGCAAGGTCAGGTACAGGATTTCAGGCAGGATCTGGCATACAGCAATGTTGATCCCGCAACCTGGGGCAGGGTCCAACAGTCTTTTATCTTTGTCGGGATAACGGCCGGTCCTGATCCCCCGGCGACTCACCTCCCTGTGTTGCCCGAAGGCGAGCACTCCTCCTGCGAGTGCTCAGGTCTCTCCTTCTCTCAGACCTTAGTCTCTGCAGCTCGGGAGATGTCGGTGGGTTACTAGACCCAGAGGCCGCCTCAGCCTCTCCTGACCCAACCAGTAGTGGAGCAGCTGTAAGTGATTGTCCAGCTGGAGGCAACGAGGTCATCCCCGCATCTGGAGCCAGGGCAGGCTCAGTCCCCAGACTTGGTTCAGATGATGCCTGAGGCAAAGGATCCGGTGCAGACTGAGACTCCTCTGGTTCCGAGTCCGAGCCCAAGTCCCAGGCCATCACAGTGGGTAACTTACACCCACCAATGCTTTCCACATGTGCTGTGTCAGGAAGAGTTTGGGCATCACATTGCAGGACAGAGTCTCAAACAAAAACCCAGGTCTGCTCTCTGATTTTCTTACAATTACACTACCCTGGCAACTTCCATGTGAGACAAAGCCCACCTCCAGCCCAGAAAGACAACTTCTGTGCCCCAGTAGATAGATATTTCAGGGGGCCATCACCACTCAGAAGTGGTAACCTAACCTCTGTGCTCCCCGCGAGAATTGGGAGCACGTCAAATAAATCAAACTGCATAGCCCAACTACCAGGAACCTGAGATGTGTTTAAGGAGATCTTGTATTATCTATGCTGATCATTTCCATGGGGCATACTTAAAAATACCCCCCCCCCCCAGCAGAACTGTGGATCTTGCTGAATGGCAGCATCTTAGGACATTTTTCTCTCCCTGATAACTCATGGAAGCCGTTGTTCTTGAGGGTTATCAAGAGATTGCTGGCTGCTCCCTTCCCAGTAGTGTTGCTAAGCGCCTTCTGCACTTCCTGTGTGCTTTTTATTGGCATATTTGCCGCTAATTGGCCCGAATTCTCATCCCACAGTGGTCCTGCCGAATGTTAAACTGTTATGACCTTTCTTTGTTTACAGCGTTCCACCCTGGAGAAAGTCCAGAGCCACACTCTGGAAAAAATAAATCATTTCCCATCCATCTGTTATCTGATGTGTGGCTGTTTTTCTCAGAAAATGTGCACATTCAGCTTTTCAGCACTCATGCCCGGACACTCAACCACACGAGCACAATTTCAGAACTGCTCATCTGTCAATATATGAATAATGGGTTTTGTTTAATGACCATCAGAGCTTAAGAGTTCTGTACGACCTCTATGGGCATCACATATTCAGGGCTCTTGTTCCCAAGTGACTGGCATTCAGAGGCATGCTGACCCTGAGCAAGGAATTAGCATATAATCGTGAGGACTAGTCATGCAAATGGAGAAGGAAAACTCTGATTCTAGGCCTCCGCTGCCTTGCAGCTGTCCTCATTCAAGAGAAAGGCTTGGGGAGTAAACACAGCGGAAAGATCCATACCAGCTGCCTTGAAGGACATCTTTGGGGGAAGCAAATGCTCAGGAGTAATAATAATAATAATAATAATAATAATAATAATAATAATAATTTATTATTTATACCCCACCATCTGGCTGGGTTTCCCCAGCCACTCTGGGCGGCTTCCAACAGAATATTAAAATACAATAATCTATTAAACATTAAAAGCTTCCCTAAACAGGGCTGCCTTCAGATGTCTTCTAAAGGTCTGGTAGTTGTTTTTCTCTTTGACAACTGTTGGGAGGGCGTTCCATAGGGCGGGTGTCACTACTGAGAAGGCCCTCTGCCTGGTTCCCTGTAATTTGGCTTCTTGCAGTGAGGGAACTGCCAGAAGGCCTTCGGGCCTGGACCTCAGTGTCTGGGCAGAACGATGGGGGTGAGACGTTCCTTCGGGTATACTGGACAGAGGCCGTTTAGGGCTTCAAAGGTCAGCACCAACACTTTGAATTCTGCTCCAGAGTACTCTGGAGCCAGAGTAAACCCTACACAAATCCAGAGTGGAATCCCTAAAGCAGTTGGATGGCATCTTGTATGCTTCTTTCCAACAACTCCTGCAGCCAAGCTGATACCAAATGTATGCTTTCCTTTGGACCACATCTGTGAGGCCGAGAAAGGGGTCTTGTTGTCTGGGCGGACCAGGACCTCCATACACACTGCTCAGGCTTGTGCCCTGGGGAGATCACTTCGGTGCTGCTAACATAGCAAAAACAATGCGGGAGGCAGCAATTATGAGTTACCAGTTTCTGCAGCCACAGCAGGCGCTGTGATTCTCCAGCGGTTTAACTTCACCCCTGGAGGTGCACTCCATTGTCTCTCGAGGGGCATATTAACAATGACTTATACATGGGCCAGCCCCAGAGGCTTGTGCCAAGTGGTTGCGTGGCCACTTCTGTATTGCCCAAAGGGGGCAGATCAGCGGAAGAGAGATTCATTGGTAACCAGATTTCCTGCTGGGTCCAGCTTCTGAGGAAACAGTTTGCATTTCTTAAAAACAGGCAATATCTAATTGTCTGCTTGTGCTCTTAACATGCATACTGTTGTCACCTGATGGCTGTAGCGATGAGATGAAACGTGTGTCTTTTTTTGCCAAACAGATAACATTTGTCTTGCAATCAGCTTAGCAGTTATATTAATGCCAACTGCATAAAACTATGCTTTTATTGAGCAAGTTTTTGAAAGCGTAAAGCCGTAACACATTGCCGTATTCAGTGGCTTCCATTATCGATCAACGCACCGTCTTCAGAAACAGTCCCTGAAAAGGTTTCAATTTGGCAAATGGCTTCCATGTTATTAAAAGGCACACAAGAACATTCATCTTCGGAGTAGGAGGATAAAAGAACAGATCAAAGGATGCTCAGTGAAAAGAAGGGTGTGGAGAAAATGGGAACAAAACAAACCATCACATCCAGGAAGGGAGAAATAAGCTGACCAGAATATAGTCATTTTAAGAGATTTCTTTTGGGGAAAGTGGGGAAGAGGAGGAGGATAGAATTAGGGACATGAAGAAAGAGGAAGTGAATCTAGTTATGTGAATGAATGGAATGGCATGAATAGAAACATTGCTTCTCTCTTGATTTCTTCCCCCCCCCCCAAATCTAAAGAGGCCCTCATGACCCACAGGAATTTGTGAATAACATCAGTGCAGTGGCAGAATCTAATGTTTCTTTATAAGGCATGACATTTCTATGTATCCCCCACCCACCTCCACTGTTCTGATTTAGCAGATGATGGATTGTTATCAGTGGCGTAGCGTGGGTTGTCAGAACCCGGGACAAGGCAAGTAATTTGCACCCCCTAACTCGTGGATTTGCGCCCCCAAACCCTAACCCCCAGATGTTGCGCCCGGTGCGGCTGGCCCACCCTGCACCCCCCACACTACGCCACTGATTGTTATTTCCGATTTATATGGTGTACACAGGATGCTCAGTGAAGCCCTGAAGGACACAGGAAGAGGCTGCGAGCTTCTTCTTCTTCTTCTTCTTCTTCTTCTTCACAATGTAACAAGCTTTATTAATAGTCTTATAATACATTACATATATATAGTACATCTCATAAAATAAATTGAGATTTCAATCACATACATGCACACAAAAACATATGCTTGTCTTTTCTTACATAGTTATAAACCTTAAGCTTCAGATGTGTTTATGTTACTTTTTATGCAGTTATTAACAAAGATTATTAACAAAAAATATTATTAAAAAATATCATAAAAACTTTGGACTTCCTGTCAATTCCCATTGTATGGTTTTATTCTAATAGTGAATGTACCTACCATTATTAATCTATTCTTTATATATTCTCTAATACATTCTTACAGCAATTTGTACTGTTGATCTTATTTCTCCTATATTTCTTATCCAAGGTCATTCAAATGCTGCCATAGACGAAAAACCATTGGATATCGCCAATAGAGGCAAAGGCCGTCAAAAGGAAGAACATGAAAGGAACCTGGCTAACATATAATTCACTACTGATAGAGGAGGACGGCCAATTTAAGATTAGAAAATATGAGGGAATTAAAGATCAGCTCTCAGGTTGGCTGGAATACCATCAAATTTATGAGACATTTAAACTAGATAAAAAGAACGGATTTGATAATGAGTCCTCAAAATGTGAAAAGGAATTTCTAAATAATAAAGCTAAGACAATTTCAAGAATTTACTGACTCCTCCTTGACAAGGAAGTCAAGGAGGAGGAGGTCAAGGCAGTTATGATCAGATGGGCACAAGATATTGGTCGTCCCATAATGCCGGCATAATGGGAAAACCTTTGGAAAACAACTATGAATTTTACGGCGTATTACAATATTAAAGAGAACATGGTAAAGATGCAGTATAGATGGTATCTTACCCCGTCAAGGCTTTCCACAACGGACACAAGTAACTGTTGGAGGTGTGGGGAAAGTAATTGAGACATATATTGCATGTGGTGGACGTGTAGGAAAATAAGAGAATTCTGGGGCCTCGTCTATGATGTGCTGAAAAAAAATCTTTGGAACAACATTTTTTAAAAAGTCAGAAGTGTTTTTGTTAAGCATTGTTGGTAAAGATATCCCGAAAAACTTAAGAGAAATATTTCTATATTTCTATATTTCTATACACTATGGCGGTGGCTCAAACACTAGTAGCAAAGAACTGGAAAGGGGAAAATTTTCTAACTATAATGGTCTGGCAGAATAAGTTACAAGAATATGTGGAAATGGCGCAATTGACCAACAGACTAAGGGGCAGTTGAAGACAAGAATTTGCACAAAAATGGCATAAATACAAGAGATAGGCTGTGCGCTGCATCTAGAGTCCCACATGAATGACATCTCATTCTCATATGTTAGCTAGCCATATGCAGGGCCAGCTCTACCATTAGGTAGAGTGAATCATCTGCGTCAGGCGGCAGATGCAGTTGTGTTGGAGGAAGTGAAAAATGATGGAGGACACCACTGTGTGTGCCATCTCACCAGCCCAGCAGAAGCTTCCTGCCTTTAAAGGGCAGTGAAGGACACTATTCCATTGCCAGTAATGGAATAAGATTCAACTTCCGGTTCAGTTGGCTTCTCTACGTGGAATGGGACAGGAATACCATCTTGTGCTTGGCCTCTGGCAGCAAAATCTCTTAGGCTGGCTGTGGTCAAGTGAGGATCCAGGGGCTGGTTCACAGATGCTTGATTTCTCTAGACCACAACTGGGGAAACTTCTTCAGCTCGTTGGACCAGATCCTTCTCAGGACTGGCCTTGTGGTTCAAATTTGGTAGGTGGGATTGCCCATTGGTCAGTCTTCTGGAAGGGAGGAAGGCAGAGAGCCCCAACAGCAGGTGGAGTCAGACTCCATGGCAGGCAGAACCAACTAACCCTGGTTTCCCCCCCTAACGTCTTCCTTGCTGAGTTCTACAAGGGCAACACTGAGACTCAGAAGGAAGAGGAAGCTGTCAGGCAGGACCACAAACCTGGAGGGGTCATAAGAAAGAAGTCAGGCAGGTGGGAGATGCTGAGACATCGCCTTCTTTGCCCTGATGTAACAACCTCTGCTGCTCCCTTTTACAGAAGCATCTACACTTTGGTGAATTTCTAGACTTTAAATCTGAGTGCACCTTTTACAATTTAAGTCAGTCTTTGTATCATTTCTCTGCCTCCCCTCCCCAGCCCCTCCACAAAACCCATCACATTTGGTAGTCGCGGGGCTCTTTTGCTCTATCTCTCCAAAATTGGGAAATACCTTACGGAAAAGAGAGAAAGAAATAAGGGACGCTTTATCAGTATATTCTATTTACTGTGCATTCAGAGCTAATAACACCAGCTGGCGGAAGGACAGCAAAATGCATTACACTGCAGTTGAACTGGAATTTTAATGCCCTGTAACACAAGATTGCATTTTTATGTATCCCAGTGAATACATTAAATGTTTGGCGCAGAGAAACTGTCAGCCTCAAAAGGTGGAATAATAAAGGAACACATCCTCTAATCAGTTGCATGGGGGTTACATCTGGATGATGTTTCTGAATCCTGTTGAGCTATTCCACATTTAGTCCCAGACAAACACCTTTTCAATTTAGCCCCCAAGCTATTTCCATAAATCTTTTCTCCCTCCCACCCCCAACCCATCCTCCTCACTTCTACGTCCTTTGAAATGTGTGAACAATTTTCTATTCCATTGCTTTTCCGATGGACTGTCAGACAAGTGTGAAGAAACGCAGAATATTTATGAAAAGCAGAAACTGTATAGCTCTAGAAATGTGCCTGATGTTGGGATTCTATGCATGTCTGTTCAGAGGGTCTGCCCTACTGCATTTTAAAGGATCTTACTGCCAGGTCAATATGTAGAGGAGTGTAGCCTCAGGCTTACCCAGGAGAAGATAGGGATAGTGCAAGCTCACCTAATACCGTGAGCAATCTGTGAATGGAAACACACAAATTTGCCTTCAAAATCTGTACTCCTCTGAGTTTTGCACCACAGTTCCCCAATGTAAATGAATATCTTGGGGAATATAGTCTATACATATGCATATAATTAGTTGAAAAAGAAAAAAAATGCATTGCATTAAGCAAAATGGCTTTCGAAAGCCAAAATTGCAGCCAGGCAGTGAATGTTAAGAGATATGCAATTTAAAATGCTGATGAATTTATGTCCACCAGGACATATGGCAGCCCTCAAATAGGATGTCCCTATTTTCATCAGTGAAATGTTGGAGGGTACGAGGTAGACAATTAGTCTGGCTTAGGATAAGACAGTTTCATATGCTCCTGTGATCTGATAGGATGGGGTTAAACTCTTGCCTCCCAGTCCCTGCCTAATTACACTGCTTTTAGGAGGAGAATGAAATTCCTGCTCCACCCCCAATCCACACAGTCCTATTTCCCCCCCTCTCTTTTATTCACTCATAGATCAAGAGCGTGAGAAGCAGGGGTGGCCTAAGGAAGTTGGCACCTGAAGCAAATCACAAAACCATGCTGCTTTTCCTAGATCGGGGAGAGAAGACCAGCAGAGGGCTCTGTGGAGGCAGCAGATCTGGCCTCCAAGGAAAGCGCCACAGCCGTCTCTGCCACCATGGGAGCGGCAGTGGGCAATGAATTCCTTGGTGTCTGACTTTCTATCATATGTGGTGGGAGTGTAAAAGGGTGAAAGACTTCTGGGAATTGATATACAATGAATTGAAAAAGATGTTGAAATATACGTTCGTTAAAAAACCAGAGGCCTTTCTATTAGGAATGGTAGGAAACGAAATTAATAAGAGAGACTGTAAACTGTTTCAATATGCAGTGACTGCCGCAAGGATACTTCTGGCCCAAAGATGGAAACAGGAAGAAATTCCAACAGTGGAAGAATGGAGAAGAAAATTGACTGAATATGCAGAACTGGACAAATTGACTGGGAAGATTCGATATCAGAAAGACCAAAAGTTTATCGAGGGCTGGGGGAAATTTACAGAATATCTGAAAAATATATGTGATGTACAGACAACGCTTGTTGGTTTTGAAGAGACTCTGTGAGATAGTAAGAAATATTGCAAAAAAGAGAGTAAGAGGAAAAGGAGTTGGGAAAGGCAATATCATGTTTAGAAAGGCGTCAATAAATAGAAATTTTACGAAAGATTGACAGAGAAACTGAGGGAAGTCAAAAATTGAAGAATGAGCGCAAAATAATTTGTTGATTGTATAAAATTTGTTTGGAAAATGAATAAAAATTATTATTATTATTTTTTAAAAAGAATTCCTTGGTGTCTGGATCTGCTGCCCCAGTGGATCCTGCCAGACGGAGCAGTTGTCCCGCCTTGCCTCATGGGTGGGTCAGTACAGGTAAGAAGATCCTGCAGGATCAGGCCTATGGCCCTCTAGTCCTTGGCCCAGTATACCTGAAGGAGCATCTCCATCCCCATCGTTCAGCCCAGACACTGAGGTCCAGCTCTGAGGGCCTTCTGGCGGTTCCCTCACTGTGAGAAGAGAAGCTACAGGGAACCAGGCAGAGGGCCTTCTCAGTGGTGGTTCCTGCCCGGTGGAACTCCCTCCCATCAGATGTCAAGGAAATAAACAACTATTTAACTTTTAGAAGACATCTGAAGGCAGTCCTGTTTAGGGAAGTTTTTAATGTTTGATGTTTAATCGTGTTTTTAATATTCTGCTGGGAGCCACCCAGAATGGCTGGGGAAACCCAGCAATATGGGCAGGGAATAAACAATCAAACAAACAAATTAATTAACCTGTTCTCACAGTGGCAGGAATTTGCTTTTTGTAAACAACCACCCCCACCCCAAAACAGCTTTCTGAGAAGCAACTTTTTTGATAAATTGGAAGACCGTATTTTAGGCAATTTCCAACATCATAAATTGAAAAGGGGCGGCGTGAGGAGAGTCTGTGTTGTTGTTGGAATGGCTGTGGCGTTTGAGAATTACGATGAGGCCAGTCTGAGTCATGCCTGGTCGTAGTTGAACAGTCTGCCATAAGGGGAGGACAAAAAGTGTATTCCAAGAACTTAATTATCTGAAGAGTTATGGTTAGCATTTTAAAGTTCCTCTAAGGGCAGGGTGATCTGGCGTCTAAGAACGCGAGGATATGCAGCCTTCCGTCTGCAACTGCCCTTGTCTTCATAATTAGGGATGTGCAACACCTATTTTTACAGATGCTGCCATCATTAGAATCTAGCAGTGCATGTTCGGGGCACTATTCTGGAAGAGGAAATCAGCCCAATTTTTGCAATGCTAATGTGAATAATTGCTGCACATTAAATATGCCCTACTATCCACTGCCTCGGTTGGCTTATTTGTGCATCCCATTCCCCATTCAAAAAGTACAGGCAGCTCCCTAGGCGAAATAATGCAGATCTGAATCATTAGCTCATCACAAGTGTGCGATTGACTTGCTTTTTCATCCATTCATTCAGCTCTCCCCAACAATTCTCATGTAACAGTATTCTGAGACCTGCTGCCTGCTCAGTAAACAATGTAATTCTTATTTTTTTTTATAGTTAAGAAGGAGTAGAATGTCACAACTGCTTGGCAGCATCCCTCCTAGCAGTAATTTATATCTTACAGCTGCAGGATTGTGTGCAAGAGACCGCAGGCACAATCCACTGGGAACGGTGTTTGCACCAACTCCACTGGAGTGAATGAGAATGATTGTGCCCCTGGGTTTTAGATAAGGATAAGGCAAGCTTTTAATTTGCAGAGGGATGGGGGAGATATTGCCAAAAGGAAAAAAAAATCAAGGACACATTTTAAACTGGTGCATGCACACAGATAATCGTGTCTTTAGGTGGTGGGTTGTTGTTTTTTGTTAAAGTCATACAGGTTGTAAACATGGGGAGAGAGACATTTTAAATGCAACTGTTTTCATTAAGGCAATGAATCACAGAGTTGGAAGGTACCCTGAGGATCATCTAGTCCAGCCCCCTGCAATGCAGGAATCACAGCTGAAGAATCCCTGACAGATGGCCATCCAACTTCTGCTTAAAAACCCTAAGTGAAGGAGAGTCCATCACCTCCCGAGGGAGACCGTTCCACTGTTGAACAGATCTCACTGTCAGAAAGTTCTTCCTGATGTTTAGTCAGAATTTCTTGCAAGTTGAATCCATTGCTTTAGGTCTTATCCTCTGGAGCAGCAGAAAACAAGCTTGCTCCATCTTCCATGCTATTATTATTATTATTATTATTATTATTATTATTATTATTATTTACTGATACCCCACCCACCTGGCCAGGCCTCCCCAGCCACTCTGGGCGGTTTCCAACAGGATATCAAAAACACAATAAAACATCAAACATTAAAAATTTCCCTAAACAGGGCTGCCTTCAGATGTCTTCAGATACAGTGGTACCTCTGGTTAAGAACTTAATTCGTTCCGGAGGTCTGTTCTTAACCTGAAACTGTTCTTAACCTGAGGTACCATTTTAGCTAATGGGGCCTCCTGCTGCTGCTGTTCTCAGCCTGAAGCAAAGTTCTTAATCCGAGGTACTATTTCTGGGTTAGCGGAGTCTGTAACCTGAAGCGTTTGTAACACGAGGTACCACTGTAGTTGTTTATTTCCTTGACATCTGATGGGAGGGTGTTCCATAGGGCAGGTGCCACTACTGAGAAGGCCCTCTGCCTGGTTCCCTGTAACCTCACTTCTCACAGTGAGGGAACTGCCAGAAGGCCCTCGGAGCTGGACCTCAGTGTCTGGGTTGAATGATGGGGGTGGAGATGCTCCTTCAGGTATACTGAGCCGAGGCCGCTTAGGGCTTTAAAGGTCAGCACCAACACTTCAAATTGTCCTTCTTGAATATTTTTGAAGATATTCAACTTCGTTATGCAGACAAAGGGGCCCAGCCCTACCATTAGGCAGAGTGAGGTGGTGGATGCTGTGAGGTGGGGACAGGGGGAGTGGTGGCTGGCCCCTGGCCATCCCTGCTGAGGCACCCAGCCATCCCTATCCTCCCGAGTTATCACCCCACAGTTTGTGATGTTCACTGAATGCTGGTGTGGACTGGCCGACTACCTTTCCCAGGGGCCTTCTCTCAATGTGTCACAAAGAACAACACAGGAATAGGCCACTGAACAAGTGAGCAAGCAGAGAGCATCACGAATTCTCCGTGATGCTTTAGCAGAAATGCTCAGAGTTCCAGGTTCTTCAGTGCAGTGCAGTATATTTATTGAGAGCTATATATGTAAAAAGCAGAGACATCACCTTGCCAACAAAGGTCCATATAGTTAAAGCTATGGTTTTCCCAGTAGTGATTTATGGAAGTGAGAGCTGGACCATAAAGAAGGCTGATCACCGAAGAATTGATGATTTAAAATTATGGAGCTGGAGGAGACTCTTGAGAGTCCCGTGGACTGCAAGAAAATCAAACCTATCCATTCTTAAGGAAATCAGCCCTGAGTGCTCACTGGAAGGACAGATCCTGAAGCTGAGGCTCCAATACTTTGGCCACCTCATGAGAAGAGAAGACTCCCTGGAAAAGACCCTGATGTTGGGAAAGATTGGGGGAACAAGGAGAAGGGGACAACAGAGGATGAGATGGTGGGACAGTGTTCTCGAAGCTACCAGAATGAGCTTGACCAAACTGCGGGAGGCAGTGGAAGACAGGAGTGCCTGGCAGGTTCTGGTCCATGGGGTCACGAAGAGTCAGACGTGACTAAACAACAAACAATATATATACAAATATATACAATAATCTACAGGCTATAATACATGAGCAGTTCATACAGTCAGAGTACCTGGCTGCACCTTAAGGCAAACAGGAAGACCTTTCTATCTCTCTCTGACCACACTCTTCTATACCACCCACTTACTGCTGGACAGGTTTCCCCTTTAAAACGATGACAGCCAATCAACTGACAGCACATTACTGCTGAGTCTTTCTGACCCAGCACTTCCATAGAAAGTTTTGCATCAGCCAGTTGCATCAGCTAGCAAACTCAAGCCTGCAGACTTACTATCTCACACAGCATTCTGTGAATCCCGACAGAGGGGCAGGCAGACCTTCCTGGCAATGTACACCACCAGGCCTCATGCATGTTCACGCGCCTCTCAGTTCACATGCTGGCCCTGCTGCTGAGAGACAGCAAGTGGAAGCAGGCAGAGCCATGAGTGAGTAGCAACAAGAACAGAGCGTGACATGTGCATTTTCTGATGAAAATATGGATGTCCCATTCCATCATCATCAAGAAAACATTTAACTTAAAAAAATTCCCTATCCAGGGCTGCCTTCAGATGTCTTCTAAAGATTGTATAGTTACTTATCTCCTTGGTTCAGCGGTCGCATAACTTCATGCCCTCCAACATTTCTCTGATGAAAATAGGGACGTCCCAAGAAAAAGTGGGACGCGGGTGGTGCTGTGGGTTAAACCACAGAGCCTAGGACTTGCCAATCAGAAGGTTGGCGGTTCGAATCCCCACAATGGGGTGAGCTCCCATTGCTCGGTCCCTGCTCCTGCCAACCTAGCAGTTCGAAAGCACGTCAAAGTGCAAGTAGATAAATAGGTACCGCTCAGGCAGGAAGGTAAACGGCGTTTCCGTGCGCTGCTCTGGTTCACCAGGAGCAGCTTAGTCCTGCTGGCCACATGACTTGGAAGCTGTATGCCGGCTCCCTCAGCCAATAAAGCAAGATGAGTGCAGCAACCCCAGAGCCGGTCACGACTGGACCTAATGGTCAGGGGTCCCTTTACCTTTACCTTTAAGATAAAGTGGGACATTCTGGGATCAAATCAGAAACTGGAACTGCAACTATAAATCTGGGACTGTCCCTGGAAAATAAGGACACTTGCAGGGTCTGTATGTGGCCTGCCCTACCCCTGGACCCCACCCTCCATTGCGGTGAGATTCAACAGTCAATTGGACCGGTGGCTGTGCATGGGATCTTGTGAGACATCTTGGCCTTTGCCCCATGTAGCAAAATGTCTTGAACCAACCCAGACTTGCGCACCTCCTAGTTGATCAAGACTGCTGTGTTTCAATGGGAGTCTGTTGAGTCTGTTGGAGGAGATGATGATGGGGATGCTGGTGGGGTTGCATACTTGCAAAGCATCCCTGAAGTGGAAGGAAACCGCTTTGTGTCAGCAAAGAAACCTGCAAGAACAATCCATTCACAGGCAGTAAAAAGGGACAGGAAGTTCCTTTGGCATTAAGCTCCCAATGAATAATTTAGCCTATTTCAGTGAGAACCGAGGGGTTGCTTGACCTCCTGTATTCAGAGGAGACCTATGAAGATAATAATAGCTCTAGAAGACAAAACAGAAGGAGAAAAACTGATGGAGCTGTGGCCTAATGAAAACAAGGGTGGGTGGGAAGACTGTGGGAGGATGTGTTGACTGTATCTGTCATGAATGGCTGGCCAAATTCTCTAAATTCTCTGTTGCAGATTTTCCCTGGATGTGCAAATTTGCATGAAATATTCTCATTAAAAAATGAGCAGTTACCATCAACGATTCCTAAAGTGGCTGTTAACCACTGAGAGTATCCGACAGATGACTTGTAATGGCGTTCAGTAAAGTTCCCTATAATATTATTTGTTCAGTTAACCAACTGGGAAGCATGTACTTGAAGAACCAGGGATGGCTGTGTGTGTGTGTGTGTGTGTGTGTGTGTGTGTGTGTGTGATGAATCGAAAGCTGAATTTTGTGGTTAGATGCTGACATTAAAATCCAAATGGAAAAATGTGAAAATTCTCTGTCTGTCTGTCTGTCTGTCTGTCTCTCTGTCTATCATGTTTCACTTCTAGTATTAACAGTTTTGAAATATTAGATTTAAGGGTGCTGGTGAATTGTATTCCCATCTTTCCACAGAAAACACACTTAGCACAGCAGGGATACTCTTACTCCAACTGGGGTGGATGGGCACAGGAACATAGGAAGCTGCCATACAGAGATCGACCAATGATCCATCCAAATTAGTGATGTCTACAATGACTGATAGCAGCTCCTCCAGGCAGAACCAGCCCACTTATGAGGTGGACTGAAGCAGCTGCCTCGGGCAGCCAAATCCTACGGTGCAGCACCCCTGTGGGTGCCCCTCCTGCCCATGGCCCTGCGGCATGACCTGCGTAAGCAAGGCTTGGCAGTGGGGTGCTGGGGGTGGGGAGAAGTGGCATCTACCAATTTTTCCTCAGGTGGCAAAACAGAATGGGCTGCCCCTGTTACCAGGATTTCCAGTAAGGGATACTCCCATCCCTACCCAGAAATGTCAGAGATAGAAACCAGGACATGCAGAGCAGTTGTTCTACCACTGAGCTTTGGACCACAGAGATCAGCCCTTGTGTGAGGGCAGCCTTGAATGACCAACCTTCCACAACATGGTGCCCACTGAAACTCTTTGGACTGAAGTTCCCATCACCCTTGACCATTGGCCATGTTAGCTGAGTCCTATAAAATCTGTAGGACATGGGATGGGGCAATATGGCCTACACACTGAGTGATAGTGGCTCTCAAGGGTTTCATATAGGAACCCTTGATCACATCTACAGCCTGCACTGACTGAAACAATCATGGCTTCCTCTAAAGAATTATGGGAGCTGTAGTTTACCGAATGATGTTGTTGTTTAGTCGTGTCCGACTCTTCGTGACCCCATGGACCAGAGCACGCCAGGCAACCCTGCCTCCTGGAGCTTGGTCAAATTCATGCTGGTAGCCTCGAGAACACCGTCCAACCATCTCATCCTCTGTCGTCCCCTTCTCCTTGTGCCCTCCATCTTTCCCAACATCAGGGTCTTTTCCAGGGAGTCTTCTCTTCTCATGAGGTGGCCAAAGTATTGGAGCCTCAGCTTCAGGATCTGTCCTTCCAGTGAGCACTCAGGGCTGATTTCCTTCAGAATGAATCGGTCTGTGACCCGCCTGTGCACAGATGTGGCACTGTGGGTTGAGAACTCTGCAGGTTGCGAACATGCCTCCTGCACGGATCACTTCGCAACCCAAGCGTCCACCTTTAAAAAACTACAGTTCCCAGATTTCTTTTGGGAAACCCATGTCTTTTAAATTTGAATTTGACCTTTCTCAGATTTACCTCGAGATGCTGGGGATGGGACCTGTGACCTTTGTAGGCAAAGAGACGCTCCACCACAGAGCTATGGTTCTTCCAATGGGGCCTCTGATCATGGCTCCAGGTATTTTGATGGAGCTGCACTTATGAGGGAGAATATCCGAAGAAATGCTGGTTTGTGTTTTTATGAAACTCTGTAAGTTTTTCCCCCTTCCTGGTGGCTTTTAACAAATGAATAAATTCACAATATTAGGCATTTCATTTTTTATTCTATTTTATTGCTGCATTTTATTGGCTATAACGGTGTTATTGCAGTTTTCTTCTTTGGTTGTGAACCACTTTCAGGGGTTGCGTGCATGTGCTTTTAAAGAAAATGGGATAAAAACGGTTTTGCACAAATAAATTGACCAATGAGGCTATTATAGCCAGAAGCAATTTATGCGGAAAGTGTGACCGTGGATGGAACAGGGTAGCCGTTTGCTCATTGCCAAAATAGAGGGCAAAAGAGGATACATATTTTTGCACTTGTTCTTTTGTTTGCGAAGACCCAAACTGAGAAACAATGGCTTTGATTTAAACAGAAATACAATGCATCTCACCCTGGTAGGGAAGACTGTGAGCAGAGGACTCTTATGCCTGCTCAGTCTGCTGTCCAGGTTCTCAGTGATGATGGACAATTTCAGTGGCAGGTCCTGAGCACACTTATACTCTCACCACTTGTGATTCACAGTGACTGGCATTCAAAGGCACAGGAACTCCAATAATAATAATAATAATAATAATAATAATAATAATAATAATAATATATTTATACCCCATCCATTGGCAGCTTCCAACAAAATATTAAAATACAGTAATGCATCAAACATTAAAAGCTTCCCTAAACTGGACTGATTTCAGATGTCTTCTAAAAGTCTGGTAGTTGTTCTCTTTGACATCTGAAGGGAGGGTGTTCCACAGGGTGGGCGCCACTACCGAGAAGGCCCTCTGCCTGGTTCCCTGTAATTTGGCTTCTTGTAGTGAGGGAACTGCCAAAAGGCCCTAGGCGCTGGACCTCAGTGTCCGGGTAGAACAATGGGGGTGGAGACGCTCCTTCTGGTATACTAGGCTGAGGCCGTTTAGGGCTTTAAAAGTCAGCACCAACACTTTGAATTGTGCTAGGAAATGTACTGGGATCCAGTGTAGGTCTTTCAAGACCGGTGTTACGTGGTCTCGGCGGCTGCTCCCAGTCACCAGTCTAGCTGCCACATTCTGGATTAGTTATAGTTTCCAGGTCACCTTCAAAGGTAGCCCCACGTAGAGCACATTGTAGTTGTCCAAGCAGGAGATAACCAGAGCATGCACCACTCTGGTGAGACAGTCCGTGGGCAGGTAGGGTCTCAGCCTTCACTGGTTCTGATTTGAAAGAGAGGTAGAGCTGGGTATCATCCGCATATCCATTGACACCCAGCCTAAACCTCCTGACGATCTCTCCCAGCGGCTGCATGTAGATGTTGAAAAGCATGGGGGAGAGGACAGAACCCAACTGTGTCACAAGTCACCAACTAGCCATAACGTGTAGCAAGGTGGGATTCGAACCAGAGTCTCCTCCCCAGCCCTAATGTGATGACACCACACAGCAAAGATGAGCAAATTTCAACCTGCTCCCACTCCCACTCCATTTTTGTTTTCATTTAAAAAGGAGGGAGGTGAGCTTGCCCTGCATTTTTATCCTGAACCCCACCCAATTTAGGTGGCACTTTCAATATTTCCAAAATTTGGCCCAGCCATAGAAGTAACAGAACATCCCTTGATGGGCAGAGTGACTGCACAGTTCTGTTTTCTAACAGCCAAGACGGCCCATAAAATCCTGGATGAATTTAGCAGGACCTCTTGTTGTGCTTCATGCATCAGGTCTTTCAAGTCTCCCAATCCAACTTCCTTCGATTGCACTCCAAATACTCGTGGCAAAGCCAAGTCAGCAAATGCTTTTGCCTTGGAAAAGTATGTCTGTTTATCGGGGTGAGGAGGATTGGGGTATGCGGCTTTGTCAACAGCCCAGCCACTGCCGCCGCCGCCTCTCTCTTTGCAATGGCATCCTTGGTGAGTTCCAGCTGTCTCAAGGAAATTCCTTGCACTCTCATATTCCCCTCGTATCCCGGCTGTCAAGGGGAGCCACTGGCTCGTTGAAAGCCGCACTCGGCTGCATGGTTTCAATCGTTTCCCCTAGTGTCTTCCCCTCTCTTTTCAACTCATCTAATGGAGTCCCAAGGGATATTTTGGCAAGGAAATAATCTGGCCAGTTTATCTGTTGTTGTTCCGATAGTGTGTGGGAACAGCTTACAAAGGACACCATTGCATTGTTTTCCCTTGGGAGTAAACAAAAGGAAATAAACAGAGGAGAAAGAATGAAATGTGTGTGTGTGTTTGTAATTTGATTTATATATCTTTCTCAAATAAATAAACATCTCTCATCACTGCACAATAAAACTTGCATGGGGGCCATATTGGATCATTCCAATATGGATTTTCCCTTAAACTAAAACTGAGTAAACACCAGCAATTTAAAGTAGCACACTACTTTATTCCCCCTTAACTCTCTCTCTCTTCACACACACACTCATGCTTCCCTTTGTTGTCTTGCAGGACAGCTGTAGTATTTTTTTCTTTAAAGTCTACAAGGTTAGGGTATATTTTGCTTCTCTGGGGGCTCATTCACTTGCCTTGCTGCTTTCCCTGAGCAAAGCGTTCTCTTTACCACTGAAACAGAGGAAACATCAATTGGGTTTTCTATGGTTTGATGTTCTCTCTGACGCAACTCTAAAGAGCTGGTTTTCCCAGGAAAAGCAGTGAGACAAAGAGAAAACTGGGCCTAGAAAGTGTGGGACCAGTGGAAAACCACTTGGGCTCATGATTTCTAGCCATGGGAGAAGCGGAAGTGTGGATGAGCCCTATATCTTACTATATCATAATATTGTAAGCCTCTCATCATGCTGCAGTTCATGTGGCTGCCAGTAGGTGAAGTGGTGGGTGTGAACTGTGAAGGGAGGGTTTGGGAAAGCTGTGAGGGTGTAAGCCAGGGGGTGTGCGAGGTGTAAAGGGCGAGGTTTGATCAGAAGTGAAGAGAAGAGGGGTTGGCCTGGTGCAATAAACATCAGCAATACTACTCCACATTAGAGCATTGTTGTGCAGGGATAGTGTATTAGGTCATATCCAGAGGGCCATTGTATTATGAGGAGCTGGGATGATGCTCTGCAAATGTCGCCTATGGATGCCCTCAAAGATGCCTAGACACAGACCTGAGCCTAGCACTTGCTGGTAGTAAGTCTATGGTAGATTTGTAGAGCAGAGTTCTATAAGGGTTCATCATAGCTTGCAGCTAGAATCAGTGCTCATTATAAAAAAGCTACCTGACTGAAAGAGTGGGAGAAATGGGGTCATGTGCCTTTGGAGATACGGCCATCTGGGTACCCATGTGAGTCACAAGACACTGACTCTCCTGTGCTGAGAACCACAAGATTCTTGCAGCCGTCAGATCCCTTTGTAGTCCACTGTTGACTTCTCCTCTGACCTTGCCAGACATAAATATAAACATGGGAAGGTGACCCTAAGCACATGTGATCAAGTGCCATCAGGCCCCCTAGCTATAAAGCCCAAATGCATCAAGAACCAATGCAGACCTTGCTGTTGGCACTGATGCTGCAACTTATAGGAAGCCCTATGCATTGCTCAAGAAGGTAAAGAGATTGTCTGGTAGCAGATGGGGCAAGATGTCATCTGCTTCCTTCTGCTTTGTTCTCTTGTTTTCCTCATCCTGTAAATGAAACCAGTAGAAGAGCAACTTTGGTCTTCATTACCCATCTGGAATCTGTGGCAGCACAGGCTGTGTCACAGAATCATAGAGTTGTAGAGTTGGAAGGGACCCCAAAGGTCATTGAGTCCAACCCCCTGCCATGCAGGAATCTCAACTAAATCATACATGACAGGTGGCCATCCAAGCTCTGCTTAAAAACCTCCAAAGAAGGAGAGTCCACAACCTCCCGAGGGAGACCATTCCACTAGATGCTAACTACCGTATTTTTCTGTGTATAAGACACCCCAATGTATAAGACAACCCCTATTTTTTTTTAACCCAGAATTAATAAATTATGTTCTTTAGCTTTTTTGTGGGGGTGGGGGAGGTCACTTCCACCAACCGCTCACCCACCTGCCCGCCACTGCCGATTGCTTGCCACAACCACTGCCGATCACACACCTCGCCGCAGCCGCCACCAACAGCCCACCCACCCACTTGCCACAGTCACCAATCACCTGCCCAATTGCCACAGCCAATCACCAACAGGCCTTGCCGCAGCCACCAATCAGCTGCCCAATTGCCGCTGCCAATCTCCTGCTTGCTGCTGCCATTAATCGCATGTCCCCCCTCTGCATTCACTATCCGTGTATAAGACGACACCCAATTTTTGCCTATTTTTTTTAAAGCAAAAAGCATCCTTATACACGGAAAAATGTGGTACCTCTCCTATCTTCCCTGGCTATTGGCTGTCTGACTGGGGTTGATGTCACCTTGGCTGCCTCTGTTGTAAGGATTATAACAAGATGACGGTTGAACACTGCAAGCTGCTGTCTGAATGCAAAATATTAATTACGATAAAGCTAGCATGCTGGCTTGTGCTCACAATACAACGAGGACTTCCAGGAGCGCATATGATTAAACACAGAAACCACAGCACTTAACGGAATCAGTTTACTTTTTTTGAGAGAGAAAGAAATACAATCCATAGCTCCTGATAAGCAGGAAGAATACTCCCAGCGCCCTCCTCCCGAGTGATCCCAAATGAGGAAGCATCAGACATAATAGAATTTAGCAATTTAACAAGCCACTGAAAGATGTTGGCAGATGTTTCGTGGATGTTTGGCAAGCTGAATCAGCGGGGAAATAATAAAGCCATGACAATACAGTCCTTAGATTGACTCAGAACAATACAAGACACAAACCCATTTAATAGGGGGAAAAACACCTATTCCCTTCCTTTGCATAATTAATTGAGCTTCTGAGATGTCAGGTTTTTTCTCTGCAAAGAACTTGGACTTTTTTTGGCAACTCTCAGAGTGGCAGGCGGGCGCTGTGCAAAGAGAAAAGAGGCAAAGGATACATGGAAACATCTGTGGGGATGTGTGTCGTATCTGAAGAAGCCAGGAAACAGCTAAAATTAACCTGTTGAGGCTGGGCTGGTCCTTTAGGAGAAATGGGGCATTGTTCTACCCTCGGGCAGTTGCCACCTGCCTAGCTGTCTCCAAGTTTAAAAGACAAAGACCTGGTTGTGCTACCTCACTCCTGCATTTAAAGAGAGATATTGCGTGACGTCATGTGACGTGCAACGGGCCCCTTCAATGTTGGATGCAACTTGGAGCCTCTGCTTTGAGCCCCATGTTGGGGGAAAGATTCAATTCTGCGATCCAATTCTGCGATTCAGTTCTGTGATTCAAGCAGCACACTCCCAGCTTGTGATTCCCAGCCAACTGGTATTAATATACATATCAAGACTTTGAGATTAGACCACTGAAGAAGCCTGGAAAACTATCTTGGGAGTGTGCTACCTGCAAGCCCCAGTTAAAGGGCCCCATCAGGGGCAAACAGCGGCCTTTTGATTACTTGGACTGCCAGGGCGAAACAGGTGCAATACGCCGGCACCCTGTCTATTAACATCTATCTACAATTCTACTAGCATCTCTCGGTATTGTAAATATCACTGAACTTACCTTTTGTTGGTATCTTCATGAACTTATCGAAAAGACTGAGTTAAACATTTGAAAAATCTATTGAAACCAGACATTATAAGTTCATTTTAGACTGGGTAGTTCTCAAGTCTTTGTGGCTTTGTTTAATGTTTTGTATTTTTCTCAGAAGGTTGATAAAGTATGTACAGTGGTACCTCGGGTTACATATGCTTCAGGTTACATACACTTCAGGTTACAGACTCCACTAACCCAGAAATAGTACCTCGGGTTAAGAACTTTGCTTCAGGATGAGAACAGAAATCGTGCAGCGGCGGCACAGCGGCAGCGGGAGGCCCCATTAGCTAAAGTGGTGCTTCAGGTTAAGAACAGTTTCAGGTTAAGAACGGACCTCCGGAACGAATTAAATACTTAACCCAAGGTACCACTGTATAATTATTGTTCTGTATATTAATCACCAACGTGTTGCATGAGTTGCACTACAACTGGTATTCAGAAGCATACTGCCCCCAGAGGCAGACTGCAAACTCCTCAGCTTCAATAAGATTCCCCCCACCCCACCCCGATGTTTTCTCCACCATGTTCCCTGCGACTGGAAATTCCATGAAGGGGTTACGCAGTTTGAGAAACTCTGGCTTGCAGCTTTTGACAAAGCTCTCCTCCAGCCCCAGACGTCTGGGAATGACAGAGAAACTTGTTGACTTAACAGGCTTTGGAAAGGAAAGCCAATGGTAAGGCATGTCTCAGAGAGAGAAAAACAGGGTAGAATGACACAAAAACATCCCTACCGCTAACCTAGGAACAAAAATAAGTCCATGCATCAACAGCTTTGTGGCAGACAACCGAAAGCAGGCGATGGGGTGAGGCAAAAGAGGTGTGGCCACTTTCAACAGATGCGCCAGCAAAAGATACCAGAATGATTAAATAATAATATTCGTATTTGTTCTTACAGACTTCAGAGCATAGTGACAGTGCTTTTGCCAGTGGCTTTTTTACTCGTATTTTTTGTGGTTTTATGATGATTTTTAAAAATTGTGTGCATTGTTGTTTTATGACTGTCCTCTCCCTAAGATTGTATGAGAGGAAGGGGGTGGGTACCTGCTTGACATGCAGAAGGTTCCAAGTTCCATTCCTGGCATCTGCAGAGAACCCTGATGGAAATCCTAGAGAGCCTCTGCCAGTCAGTGTAGACAATATTGAGATAGATGGAACAATGGGCTGGCTCAGTAGAAGGCAGCTTCCTGTGTTCTGGACAGGAGAACCACACAGGTTAAATATATGCCCTTTTATAGTCTGGATATTGTGTGCTTCTGTTACTCAACAAAAGTATTGCTCTGTGGGAAGAGCCCCAAGGAAATCTTGGAGAGCTGCTCCCAGTCAGAGCAGACCGTCCAAGTGTCCCTATTTTCCAGGCACAGTAGTGGATTTCCTGAAGCCACCCCAGTTTCTGATGTGATCCCAGAATGTCCTGCTTTTTCCTAGGACGTCTTTATTTTCATTGGAGAAATGTTGGACGGTATGGTGTTGTTGTTGTTTAGTTGTTTAGTCGTTTAGTCGTGTCCGACTCTTTGTGACCCCCTGGACCAGAGCATGCCAGGCACTCCTGTCTTCCACTGCCTCCCGCAGTTTGGTCAAACTCATGCTGGTAGCTTTGAGAACACTATCCAACCATCTCGTCCTCTGTCGTCCCCTTCTCCTTGTGCCCTCCATCTTTCCCAACATCAGGGTCTTTTCCAGGGAGTCTTCTCTTCTCGTGAGGTGGCCAAAGTATTGGATCCTCAGCTTCAGGATCTGTCCTTCCAGTAAGCACTCAGGGCTGATTTCCTTAAGAATGGATAGGTTTGATCTTCTTGCAGTCCATGGGACTCTCAAGAGTCTCCTCCAGCAATTCAAATAATTCAAAAGCATCAATTCTTCGGTGATCAGCCTTCTTTATGGTCCAGCTCTCACTTCCATACATCACTACTGGGAGGGTATGGTAGGGTGTCCCTATTTGCATCAGAGAAATGTTGGAGGGTACGGAGTTACCCAATCCCGGGCGGGGTATTATTTTAATGCTCTTGAAGGTGTGGTGCCCATTGCCTAGCTGTTACGCTCCGGCGTGTCTCACATTGTATTATATCATTAGCGAATATGCAATTTCATTGTTGTTAGTGGAGACGAGAGCCTGTCAGTGGGCTGGAATTGGCAAGATCAAAATGTCAGATGAAACGTAAATAATGAATAAGCCCTCAAGAGCGAGTACGTTTCGATTGCGAACCACCAAGGTTGACAGACAAAGCTCTGTAGGCGGCAGTGTTTTCTCAGCAGATTCACTTCAGCTGCTTCTCCCCTGGAGGCCAAAAAGCTTCCAAGGCAGTCGTCAGCCCTGATGGATAGTATGCTGTAAGTCGTGTGCTTTCATATGTTGATGCAAGGCACTGGTCTCCATTTATCACCTGTTCCCTAATATAATCTAAGAGCAGACATTGTAAGGTGGGAAAGCCCATGCTTTTCACACAGAAGTTCTTCTTCCTTGGAGGCTTTTAAGGAGAGGTTGGGTGGCCATCTGTCATGAATGATATAGCTGAGATTCCTGCACTGAAGGGAGTTGGACCCTTGGAGTCCCAACTCTACAATTCTATGATTCTATGAAGGTCCCAAGGTCCCCCCAGGTCCCAGTAGGACCGGAAAGAGATTCCTGCCTGAAGCCACTGCTGGCAGACAGTACTGAACAAGTTACACACATGGCTTTGTCAGGAGTTCAGCCTACACTCGAGTAGGACTCTGGCAGAGACACATGCCGGACTGGCATGTTCCCTCCCTCCTGGTCGATCGTTTGGGAGCTTCATAAGCTTTCTTCAGCCTGAACATCACAGCGACCGATGCCAACCGACACTGGCACACTTAGGGATCCGCAGAGTTTGCGCAACTTGTGTGACAGACCTCAGCAACTCAGCATTTTGGCTAATCTACTTTATTTACATATAAACACACACGGAGCACTGCAACATGGCTCCCTCTCTCTCTAGCATTAGACAGCAAAGAGAAAAAAGAACAAAGGACAATAGTCCCACTCCATGGAACACAGTAACACAAACATCCTGTTTCCGTCACTTCCCACTCTGTGGAGTCAAAATATATACTGTCATGTGATAGACAAAAATCCCATGACTGGCAATCATAGATCAGGAATTCTAACAGGCTTGACTCAGTATGAGGTGACTTCCTCTGTGACGCATTATTGCAGTCAAGGAGATTAAGCTCATATGTCTCATACACTGTTTCCCTGCGGCTACCAGAATCCATGTGTAGGATTTTTCCTTTCTCACTTGCACTATCTATAAGTTGCATCATCAGAGAGTTCACAGGGCAGCTCGCAGCAAGACACAACATCTGCACAGGACCTATTTATATAAATGCTAATG
Organism: Podarcis raffonei; assembly: GCF_027172205.1. Lineage (NCBI taxonomy): Eukaryota > Metazoa > Chordata > Lepidosauria > Squamata > Lacertidae > Podarcis > Podarcis raffonei. The sequence goes on along the minus strand of NC_070610.1, from coordinate 74,241,802 downwards.
TTCACAAATGCTCAAACCACACAGCTGAAAGTCCACATGAGATCTGGGAAATGACTGTGCTTTTCTTCGGGGTGGGGCAATGCTTGTTGGGGGTTCCATGTATAGGCTCAAAGTATACGAAATATCAAGTAGGATAGATTAAGGATGGGGGAGAAATCCAATTCCGCTAGCATTTAAAGGCAAGCCTACCTAATCTGTACTTCTCAAAATATTACATGAACCGAAACACAGCGATCCTTCAACATTCACAGCTGTCTGAATTTTGCAACACAGTTCTCCAGCCGGGTAATGTGCAGGAAAATGCACATCCTCAGGCATAATTGTGCATAAAATGCATATTTTATTGAAAATAACATACAAAGTTGCATGGTGTTGGGGGAGGGGTAATTGTTTTGCTAGCATCTAGCAAAATTCTACTAGCATCTCTCAGTATTGTGAATATCACCAAACTTACCTTTTGTTGGTATCTTCATGAACTTATCTAAAAGACTGAGTTAAATATTTGAAAAATCTATTGAAACCAGACATTATAAGTTCATTTTAGACTGGGTAGTTCACAAGTCTTTGTGGCTTTGTTTAATGTTTTGTATTTTTCTCAGAAGGTTGATGTCAGCGCTGCCCAAGGTCCCAGCTCACACAAGACCAACGCTGCTTCTTCCTCAAGTTAACAAGTCTTTATTGAAGTTCAGTTTCATTTCCAGACGCGCAGCGCGTAAGGCTACGTCTATGCATCAGACCGTAGAAGTCCCATCTGAATCTCCTCCCCCCTGACACCAGCTTAAGATTCTAGCCTTACTCCACCTCTTCCTCTGTTCCTTCTTTCTCTGGGTCCTTCTGCTAGTCGGAGTCTCAGCCCTCCTAGATTCTTCTGACGCTGATTCTGCCGACTCTTCTCCCCCCCTCCTTCGGGCTTTAGGACCTGGCTCCCAATCCGGGTTTTCTGCTGTCCCGCGCTCCTCCACATTTGAACTTGGCGCGCGCGCGCAGCCTCCCACTTTCCTTCTGACCGTTACACTTGTGTCACCGCTCCCCCTTTCGGGGAGGCTAGCTGGACCTGGCCTTCCCTCCGTTTCCCCACTCCCCGATGGAGGAGAAGCTGGTCCTGACTCACGTGACTCTTCCCCCCCACTGTGCTCTGGTGGGGGAACTGGCCCTACTCCTCCGCTACTCCTTTGGGACTCCCCTCTGGTTCCTTGTTTATGGATCGTCCCCCCTGGGACTCGCCTCGCCCTTACCATAAGCGCCCCCTCCTGGGAATCTTCTGATTCGCTGGAGAAGCTCATGGAATCTCTCGGTCCACTGTCATATTCCCCTACGCTCCCCTCTGATTCCTCTCCTCCGCTCTCTATTTGCTCTCTCCCCTGCTCTTCTGCTCCTGAGCCTCTGACAGTTGATAAAGTATGTACAGTGGTACCTTGGGTTACAGACGCTTCAGGTTACATACGCTTCAGGTTACAGACTCCGCTAACCCAGAAATAGTGCTTCAGGTTAAGAACTTTGGTTCAGGATGAGAATAGAAATCGTGCGGTGGCAGCGGGAGGCCCCATTGGCTAAAGTGGTGCTTCAGGTTAAGAACAGTTTCAGGTTAAGAACGGACCTCCAGAACAAATTAAGTACTTAACCCGAGGTACCACTGTATAAGAAAACAGTGCATATGAAAATGTGTACAGCAGCAGAAATTCACATGAAAATGCTGATGAATTTTCATGAGGACTGGGGCTAGCTCAAGACATTTTGCTGCCTGAGGCAAAGGACAAGATGGTGTCCTCCTCCAAGACCCATATAGAAGCCAGTTGGACTGGGAGTTGAATCTTACTCCAATACTGGTGAAAGGACAGCATCGTCTCTTGCACTTAAAAGCAGCAGGCTATCATCGGAGGCACAATACACTCACAGCACTGGCTACCTTATGTACCTCAGTATCCACCGTCTGAGGCAGCTGCCTCATTCAGCCTCATTGTAGGGCTGACCCTGATGAGGACTTAAAAAAAACCCTCATTAACTGATAAAGTAATGTGGAGAACCGAAGACTGAAAAAATGGTACTGGTGTGAAACAAGAAATGGCAGTTTTGCTCATCTCTAAAGATAGGCGCATTGATGGGTTGAGGGGCGTGATCTGACATTAGTTCACCATGCTTAGGCTCCACACCATAAGTAGCCAACATGGTCCCTTCAGCATAATGTTGGATTCAAATCCTATCGTCTCTTAACGTTGGCCAGGCTGGCTGTGAATGATGGAAGTTGAACAGCATCTGGGGAGCAACAGGTTGGCTAGCCCTGCTCTACACATTAAGAGCCTCAACTAAACATGCCCTCAAAACTGGGCGCTTCATATCTGGCAAAATCTTCAAAGCTGAAGAAATAAGATTTTGTATCTCTTGGGATGGGGAGCTGCAGTTTCTTGAATAGCTCCTTGACCCTTCCCTTGAGTTTCAGAAGCAGATTGTTTGATTGAGTAAATGTCTAAGCCGTGCTGTAGCTGGGGGCTTCAAGCGTACTGCACGCTAAAAACATATTTTAAAATATACACATCAAATGTGTGTGGGTATTTAAAAGCTATATAGCTGATAAGAAGAAGACCTTGATGAGGTGATGAATCCCAACAGAAGGAAGGAGAGCTATGCAAAACAACTCCATGATGCAGAAGACGAAGAAGCTTTCTTTGCATGTTGCAGGCTGGTTGCAGAATTATGATTTTCTTGGTTTCCGATTTAGATTCAAGTGCCTAACCTGATATGAAACCGAAATGGCAGAACCCACCCATGAGAGAAAGGGGTCAGCAGGCTGTGGGGACCTCTGAGGTTTGCAAGGGCACCAAAATATATTTTAGGGGGTGGAACTAAACAGGGACAACCGTCATCTTGCAGACTGTGGTGCAACGCTGAGTATGGCCTCGACCAAAGAGTACAGGAAGGGCTTGTCCATATTACTGCTTATCTAAGAAAGGATGAGTCTGAGCAGTTTTTCACTTGACCCGAGCTTTCTAGGTTTGGGTCCACATTGTTTTCCCCTTTCCCTTCTCTTTTCCCAGGGAAAACCTGCTCTTTAGCTCCAAACTGGGGGAGGGAATCTGTGGGAAACTTGATTGCAGTTTGCTCTGATTGAGCACTAAAGAGCAGTTTCCCCTAGGGGTAAGCAGGGGGGCAATAGGAAGTGCAGACAAGCCTATATTGTAGACTGATCTACACGTTAGACAGAGCAAGATGTCAGATGGACAGAAGATATTAGAATTCTGCATTGTACCACTGCAGTCTGCCACTGAAAAATTGCATCTTTGGATATCCCCCCCCCCAAAAAAGAAGCAGGGGTGGGGTGGAGGGGGGAAGAATCCCTGCATGCAGTAAATAAACACCCAAGTGTTTATTTATTTGGGCAATTCATGGACCACTTCATATTTCAAAGAAAATCTCTGCTTAGTTTACAACTTCCTAAAAATACTACAAAGCAAACAAAACGAAACAGGGAAAAAATCCATCTCTTAGAGCAGCCCAGATAACAGTTAGATCAGATATTCCCTTGTAAACATCAATAAAAGCTGAAACAACCAACATATGGGGGTCAGAGTAACTACCACCAAATCCAAAACTACAGCCAAGACAACCAGTCCCACGCACCAAAGGTGAAAGCATGCATTTATAGGTAGCAGCTGCTGCCTCCCTGACAAAACGCCCCAGGGCTGAAATTGATGCAAACTGAGACACTCTCCACCCCTGGAGCTCCTTCCCTGCTCTCTCTAGGGAGCACGCAGAATCACCACACACACATTTCTCAAAAGTGCACAACCTGGTTCAGCATTCCCACCAAGCCAACAAGTGTCTCCAATTAACTCCTCCAGGTCTTGCCCACCCAGCAAGACTGAGATCAAACACGTCCGCTCGCACCTCAAGCAAATGGCGAGGCTGAAAGAGACAAATATCTGGAGGCAGGAAGAAATGGCAGACAGGTAGGCTAAGCTGGCCCAAGTGGGATTATATTCTCCCCCAGTTTCTCCCTCTGACTTTGTCCTTATGTGCTAGATGCACAGAATGGGAGGGTTGTGTGTGCGTGCGTGCGTGTGCATATGTGTTATGCTAGGAGATGCTGTCATTTATTTTTTCAAATTATATTTTATTAAGTTTCAACATTTTTAGCATATACGTTGAAAACACAATTTCGTCTTTTCTCTTACTTTTGTCGACTCCCCACCCCTTTTCTTACGAATTTGTTTGTTTCTCTCCTTCGGCTGAACCCTCTTTGTCAAATCATAACCACATTATTATAATCTAATTGCTTCTGTTGCTCATAGCTCAAATCCTGCTCGCGAGTTCACCATGGTGTAATACTTCTTTAAATAGTCCGAAATAGGCATCCATTCTTCCATAAAACACTCATCATTAGATCTTCTTAGTTCTGTTGTTAATTTTGCCAGGTCTGCTTAGTCCATTATCTCACTTATCCATTCTTCTTTGGTTGGAACGTCTTCTTCCTTCCATTTCTGCACATACAGAATCCTAGGGGATGCTGTGGTTTAATGCCAGTGCTTTTTGGACCTTTGGAGCTCCTGTAGTTTGTGTGCTGCAGTGGCTCACAGGCGCAGCTTATTTGGGTAGTGTTAAGCATTAATAAAGGTCTGCTGCCTTTTAACGGCCTGTTCCATCCTTGCTTGTTTTTCTTGCAGCGCCAACAAAATGATTTACATCAAGGGGGATGTAATCCACAGGACTGGATTTAGGTTTGATGAGGCCCTAAGCTACTGAAGGTAAGGGGCCTTTTATATGTCCAGCTGTCCTTTGTCAACAACAAATTGTCACTGTTTTTTGTATTGAATATATGCTATATGGTAATTTATAGACCTAATAGGTATCTAAAGCCATTTGCACATGTTGCCATTCAACTAGTCCATGCAGAATAGAACTGCACAGTTGGAAGGGCCCCTAGTCCAACCAGTCCAACCCCCTGTGATGCAGGAATCTCAACTAAAGCATCAATGACAGATGGCCAACTAACCCTTGCTTAAAAACCTCCCATGAAGGAGAGCCCACAACCACAATGAATTATTTCTCCCCTTCGCCCCTCCTGCTGCTGCAGTAAATGAGAGAGGAAAGCCTGTGTTTCAAAAGGCAGACTTCTTCCTGTTACTCAGCCCAGGTAGCAGCTGTGGCAGGTGGGGAGCGAAGGAGAGGATCCTTCTGCACTCCGGTAGCATCCCTGCACTCGTCCTTTGAAGCGCGGATGGGTTTCCAAGCTTCCCCGCACCTTGCCAAGCCGACTCCACGGTGATCCTTTCAACTTCCGAATGGGAGATTGAAAGGCTCAGCAGTGGAAGGGTGCTTGAAAAGCCTGCCCAGCGCTCATCCTTTCAATAGGGATAATCACTTAAGTTGCCTTTGTGCGGCTGCATTATGTCCTAGAACTCTGCTCCCCAGGCTAGAGAGATGTGTGATTGTGTGAAACTAGCCAGCTGTACCGAGCTGAAATTTGCAATTGTTGCTCTTCCCGCTTTTCACTCTGGCCTTGCAAGAGTGAAGTTGCCCTCAGAAGTTGCAATGTGGCCCTCAGACAGAAAATGTTCCCCGCCCAGTGCCGGATTTACGTATAAGCTAAACAAGCTATAGCTTAGGGCTCCACTCTCTTGGGGGGCCCCAAAAAATTTAAAGGAAAAAAAACCTGGATGTACATTTCCAAAATATAAGATAAAAAACAAATAAAATAAAGCCTACATACATACAGCAACAGTGTTTTGTGTTGGGTAGGCTCCTATTTGTTATGTGCAAATGGCCTTAGATACCTACTAGGTCCATAAATTACCATACAGCAGATATCCAAGTAAAAAAACAGCGACAATTTGTTGTTGACAAAGGACAGCTGGACATATAAAGGGCCCCGTTACCTTCAGTAGATTAGGACCTCATCAAACCTAAATCTGGCCCTGGTTTTATACATTTTAACTTTAACCATTTCAAACATTAAAATAAAAGGTTCTTTTGAACCTTTGGACCTCCTTCCTTCCATATTTAAAATAAAGTACTGTATTCTGCATCTTTTACCATTATCCATCTGTTGTATATCCATATAGTAGTTACCATAGTTGATTCCACATTGCAAGTGTCATCCCTGCCAATGATTTTAACTGTTTACAGTGGTCTTTTAAATAAATTAAGAATTTATTCCAGTCTTTTAAAAATACTTCATCTTCCTGGTTTCTGATCTTCCCCGTCATGTTTGCCATCTCTGCATACTCCATCAGTTTCATCTGCCATTCTTCTCTTGTTGGTCCTTTGTTGTGGGGGAGGAAGGGAAAGGAGAATGTTAGCCGCTTTGAGACTCCTTAGGGTAGTGATAAAGCGGGATATCAAATCCAAACTCCTCCTCCTCCTCCTCCTCCTCCTCCTCCTCCTCCTCCTCTTCTTCTTCTTCTTCTTCTTCTTCTTCTTCTTCTTCTTCTTTTTCTTCTTCTTCTTCTTCTTCTTCTTCTTCTTCTTCTTCTTCCGTCCTTCCTTCCTTCCATCCATCCATCCATCCATCTCTGGGCTAGGAGCGTTCTCGTTGTATACATAAAAAGTATTTTATCCTCTTTTGCACAGGGGTGCGTTTCAAACAAACGCTACAAAAACAAATTCATAACAACATAGCAGAACCATAGCATAATAGCTAGTTTACGATAACGTAGCAAAACAATAACATAGGAACAATTTCAAAATAAAGTAGCAAAACAAAAATGCAATAATCTACAACACACACACACATTTCAATACTAAAAATATAGCATGATTACTTAAACAGCATGCTGCATCCAACAGCAAAAATAACCAAGGGAGCTTTACAATTTTACCTTAGTCTTAGAAACCCCCCTCCCTTGATATTGCTCAAAGTCATTCTCTTGTAGCAGCTTCTTATAAGATCAGTGCACTTGGAGGGAGAAAGGGGAGGGGATGCTGACTTCTGCCCCTTCCTCACGGGGAAATCTGGAGATCAAGCACTGATCACAGAGTCTAGAGCAGTGGTCCCCTAGATACCGTATTTTTCTGTCTATAAGATGATTTGTTTTCCTTAGAATTAATAGGCAGAAATTGTGGGTTGTCTTATACCCGGATAGCAGATTGGCCAGTCGATTGGTGGACACAGCCAGCAGATTGGCAATGGCAATTGTGCTTGTGATTGGTTGCAGCGGCAATGCCTGCTGCCAATTGGCTGGGGCTGCAGCAATTGGGCAGGCTATTTACAGCAGTGGCGAGGTGTGCTAACGGTAGGGCCAGCCAAACAGTCAAACCTCAGCTCCCAAATGGCTCCGTTTTCGAACAATTCAGCTCCCGAACGCTGAAAATCTGGAAGTAAATGCTCCAGTTTTTGAACGTTTTTCGGAAGCCGAACATCCGACGCAGTCTCCGCTGAACACGGGAAGCTCTTGCAACCAATCGGAAGCAGTGATTCGGTTGTCAAATAGGATTCCGGAATGGATTACGTTCAACAACTGAGGTTTGACTGTATATAGAATTGGAGTGCTCCAAATTATCCTTTGTTCAAGCGTTCTCTAGCCACATTCAACTCCCGATTCTTTTCTGTTCTGCGCTTCCATAGGTCCACCCCAGCTGAATTTTGTTTGCATAAATAAAGGAGATGGCATTACCTTGCAATGCAAAACTCCCTTCAATTCCAGGGATGGAGGTGGATGGGGTGTGTGTGATTTATGTGCTTTCAGTCTCACAGTGTATGACCTTGCCTATTTTTACATTTGCCCATTTACTCTGCTTATCATCTGCTTTGTATACAAGGAATACATATTCCCTGAGTGATTGGTTGAAGAAATCCAATACTGAGAAAAATAACGATGGCTCAAGATGACCCAACGGGTGATGCTCATCTTGGTACAATTTGAGGCACCAAGTGCAATGGATGGATTCCCAGCACTGAAAATCTCCAGGGAACCAGAAATCACAGTTCAGATTTCTAACAGGCCCAGATTCTAAGGGATTTATTTCCCCTTTGTAGTCAAGCAGGCTAGAAACCCTCGTGGGTTATGAATCCAGATAACATGGACCAAGGCTTTTGAAGATGTTTTCAGGGCACCTGTACATTGTCTCCAGTGGTTTTTTCTAGGGGGAAAAAGGTGCCACTACTGCATACTGTTGAGAAAAAAAGCACAGACCAAAAGAATCCTGGGAACTGTAGTTTGCTCATCAGAGCTGCATTTTCCAGCACACTTAACTTACTTTGAAGTATGGGGTGTACACAGCCTCAGAGGCATGCTGGCTCTGGCACTGGAGATCATGGAATCATAGAATTGCAGCATTGTAGTGTTGGAAGGGATCCCAAGAGTAATCTAGTCCAACCCCCTACAATGCAGGAATCTCAACTATATCATACATGATAGATGCCCATCCAACTTCTGCTTAAAAACCTCCAAAGAGAGTCTACCACCTCCTGAGGGAGACCATTCCACAGTCAAACAGCTCTTACTGCCAGAAGGTTGTTGCTTATGTTTGGTCAGAATCTCCTTTCTTGCTGCCACCGTGACTTAACGCCACTGATATGTCTTTGTGGAACAGTGATATCTCTGGAGACGGACTAGCGTGTTAATTGCCTACATTCATTAAGTGCTGTGCAAAGTATATTTACAGTGCAAGCGTATGCATGTCTTTGCAGAAGCATGTCCTATGGGATTCAAGCAGACTTGCTCTCCACATACATGCACGCACAATTGCAAACCTTAGACTAACTTGTCTTCTTCTACTTCTTTGGCGATCACTCGTAGCCGAGTAAGATTGTCTTCCATAAACACGGTCTTAACAGTGAGTCTGTAAGTGACTGTGGTGGCCAATTCTGGATCCACACATCCTTCCGCAGTGGGGACATAGGTTTCCGGGTGGGAGTTGATCATGGTGAAGGTTTGCCAAGCGTGCCTCCCTCTTAGCACATTTATCCCTTTCATCCTGAGTTTGAGTGTCTTCAAAACCCATGACACCTTTGGTAAAGGCTGTTCTCCAACTGGAGCGCTCACAGGCCAGTGTTTCCCAGTTGTTGGTGTTTATACTACTTTTTTTTTTTATTTGCCATGAGAGAGTCTTTAAACCTCTTTTGTTGACCACCAGCATTACGCTTTCCATTCTTAAGTTCAGAATAGAGTAGTTGCTTTGGAAGACGATAATCGGACAGCCGCACAATATGACCAGTCCAACAAAGTTGATGTTGAAGAATCATTACTTTGACACTGGTTTAGACTAACTACTACCCTGTCCACACTTTCCAAGGGAGTGAAATCCCACAGAAATCCATGAGATTTAATTCCTAACAGACAGAGAGAGGATGGCATTGTTAAATTGCAGTCCAATACACACTTTACTGGGGAGTCTTTCTGAATAGGCAGCTCTGGGCCTGCACTGTAGACATTTTGAAAAACAAAAGCCTTCCCAAATCTCCAGACACCCCCAAAATGCCTTTTTTTTTGCCCACCAGCTTATTAGCTTCATGAGACCAGCACTGACCCCACTGACCCCCTTCAATGCTCTCCAAACAGCCCCAGTCATAGCCCCCTCCACTCAGGCATCAGTGCCTCCAAGGCTACCCTAGCAAAGATTTCTTCATCCCTCCCTGCAAGGACCACCTCCGAGTCGTGGTAATACTTTGCAGCCAGCAGAGCTTCTACTAGGGCCAAGACTAGGTCCAGCTGGGGCAACCACGGTAGTGGCAGAGGGCACTGGAAGCTGGCGCCACCAGCCTCATTTTCGGCCTCACCAGATGCCACTTCTGGCAGAGCATGGAGTGGCAAGGCCTCTGCATACTCCATCAGTTTCATCTGCCACTCCTACTTTGTTGGTATTGTTCTCTCCTTCCATTTCTGAACATATATCATTCAGGCTGCCATGGTTGCATAGAGAAACAAATTCTTCTGATCTCTGGGGACATCTGTTCCTAATATTCCTAAAAGTAAAGTTTCTGGTCTTTTATAAAAGACTTTTAAAACTTTTTTCCTCATTTCATTATATATCATCTCCCAGAAGTCCTTAGATAATTTACACGTCCACCACATGTGATGAACAGTACTCTCTATTTACAGTCATGCCACATGTAACATTTGCTTCATGATACGTTTTTCAGGTTGCGTCCCACGGCAACACGAAAGTACCGGAAAGGTGACGCGCAAAATGATGTCATGCACATGCGCAGAAGTGGCGAATCGCAACCTGCATGTGCTCAGATGCGCTGCTGCGGGTTGTGTTCTATTCATGTTGCAAACGGGCCTCCAGAACGGATCCCGTTTGCAACCAGAAGTACCACTGTATTGACATTTCCAATCTCCATTCCTATTGTCGCTTTAAAAACACTCTGATGGACATTTCTTCCCAGGGCAATCAGCTGGCCTTGTTAGCATGTTGTGTTGGGGGTAAATGGATCGACTTTTATGTTCTACTTGCTCCCTTGCTGCTGTGTAAGTTTGAAAAATCCGTGCAAAAATTGAATTGACCTGCAAATTCCATCCCCTATTTTGTACCAGGAAAGCAGTAGCAGAAGCGCAATGTCTCTCAGAGCTCATCATGGCCAACAAATTTGATATCTAAAATTGATGAACTCTCCCCCTCCTGCAAAAAAAAAAACCCCAATAAGGAGCAGGAAAGCAAAATAAATAATCTCCCCGGAGGCATGAATCCAACATCTGGGTCTATGAAGGAGATATGCGCACAAGGGTGTAATTAGGCTCTCATTTGAATTACAGCAATTGAATTTAATTATTCTTGTGACTTTCCATTGGGAAGGAGCATTTTGCAAATATCTCTGTCAGACGTTGAAGCGGAAGACACCCTCCCTGCTCTGCGCTGGTTTATTTGAATTGTTCTCCAATTCTAGCATTTGCCATGGACAAAATGAACTTAATGAATAATCTCGTCTCACCCCATTTATCATTGTAAGCTAGAGTTCCAAACTGCTTCCCCTTCCAAGTTGCAGGAAATGTAGATCTACAGCCGTCCTTTACTGGAATGGGAAATTAATTTTGCAATCAGTGCAAACACCTTCTGCCATGTAAGGGGGGTGGAGGCAAATGCCTATCATTATGACGGATGCCTGTGGACAGAACACTTGCATGCTGCAAAACCCCAGGGTTTGGGTGTCGTGTGTATCTGTGCACTCTGCAAACAGAGGGTTGCACTGAACTAAGTTCCTCTCAGAGTAGGGCCATTAACATTAATGGATCTACTTAGGCAAAGATGATGGACTTTGCAGAATTGGCCAGACTGACCTGCAGGATTTGGGACCAGAACAATCAAAAATTTCAAAGGGATTGGAGTAAATTTATTGAATCATAATTGCAAGAAATCTGAAGACACTAGCAGGATTGAAATAAATCCTACAATGTGGACAGTAGTGAAAGAACTAAAATGAGAGACAGGATTTGTAAGTGGAAAACCTGCTGTAGGGAAGGAAGGAAGTCACAAGCTCAGCAGAGCAGAAGGTTTTATGTTTGTTATTGTATTGTTGAAAATATTGTTTAAGGAGGAAAATAATAAAAATATATTTTTAAAAACATTAATGGATCTACTTTGAGTAGGAGTAGGACTGGTGTTTGCTGCAAGTCACAGCCATACAAAAGAAGCCAAGCCAAACCAGAGTTTAAATCATCAGTGTCACCCACAGTTGCAGCAAAATGTCCCATTTAAAATGTCGGCAGTTGGTGAGATGTGAACTGATCCTGCTAGGCTTAATTTCACCATCACTCTGCACAAGTGATGCTGGTGAATTTCAGAACTGGGGAAGGTTGTGTAATCCACACCTAAGGATGGGCAAATATGCCAACTTTGGTTTCTCTCCCTTTCTGGTTTTCCCAACCTCCAGGTCTTCTCATCTTCAGTTCAGTTTGTGATTTTTGAAGAAATGCTTATGAAAACTCATCAGCATCCCAACCAGATCTCCCAGTGGGAAGACTGGAAGCAGCACCTGAGGGCAACAACACTCTCCCCACATGTGATCTCCAGAAATTGGCATTCTGCTTCAGACACTCGTTGACATAACATAGCCAGCATGGCATGTAGCTATTGAAGCACATTTTGCAAAGTTCATCTGTGGGCCTGACACCATGGTGAAGGTGTTAAGGTAAAGTTAAAGGGACCCCTGACCATTAGGTCCAGTCGTGGCCGACTCTGGGGTTGCGGCGCTCATCTCGCTTTATTGGCCGAGGGAGCCGGCGTACAGCTTCCGGGTCATGTGGCCAGCATGACTAAGCCGCTTCTGGTGAACCAGAGCAGCGCACGGAAACGCCGTTTACCTTCCGGCCAGAGCAGTACCTATTTATCTATTTGCACTTTGATGTACTTTCGAACTGCTAGGTTGGCAGGAGCAGGGACCGAGCAACGGGAGCTCACCCCGTCGCGGGGATTTGAACCACCGACCTTCTGATTGACAACTCCTAGGCTCTGTGGTTTAACCCACAGCGCCACCCACCCTTGTGAAGGTGTTAAGTTCTTCTATTAATGTGGTTGCTGTGTTTGTGGGGTCTGGGGTTGTGACCATAAGGTTATCCTCAAAAAGCCCAGGTTTGTAGATAAAGTGGTAACTCGGGTTAAGAACTTAATTCATTCTGGAAGTCTGTTCTTAACCTGAAACTGTTCTTAACCTGAAGCACCACTTTTGCTAATGGGGCCTCCCGCTGCCGCTGTGTTGCTGCTGCGCGATTTCTATTCTCATCCTGAAGCAAAGTTCTTAACCTGAGGTACTATTTCTGGGTTAGCGGAGTCTGTACCTGAAGCATCTGTAACCTGAAGCGTCTGTAACCTGAGGTACCACTGTATTACCTTTTACTTCCACCCCTTTGATTTCAGGGGCTGTTCGGAGTCGGATTCCTAATGGCTTGAGGGCCAAGAGATGAATAGAAAGGGGGGTTGTGGACATCTTTATTTTGTGCCTCTTAGAATTTCTCTGTCACTTCCCTTTGAATTTCTAACCTAGACTATGTTATTGATTCTGATTTTCGCTGAGGCCTTAGAGTACAGTGGTACCTCGGGTTACAAACACTTCAGGTTACAAACGCTTCAGGTTACAGACTCTGCTAACCTGGAAGTAGTACCTCAGGTTAAGAACTTTGCTTCAGGATGAGAACAGAAATGGTCACGGTGGTGAACAGAATGATATTTGGCCCTAACTTCTGACAAATCCTTAAACAAATTTTCAGTGGTACCTCCAGTTAAGAACAGTTTCAGGTTAAGAATGGACCTTTGGAATGAATTAAGTTCTTAACCAGAGGTACCACTGTAAATTTGTTTAAGGATTTGTCGGAAGTTAGGGCCAAATATCATTCTGGTTAGTACTTCTAAGAAGTATTTCCGTTCCAGACCATCAAAGTCTTTGAGGATGTCTAGAGACATGACCATTAATGGGGATTTTCTTGTTTTGCTGTGTTCTATCGGGTTTTGTATTTTCCTAATGGGGTCTGTTTTAGTCCAATCTTTGTCTAACCTTTTCCCTCTTTAAAGCCATCCAAGTTGCTGAGAGCAAATCCCATGGTTTGTCTATGCACTGCCTGAAGATGTAGCTCCTTCTGTCTGTTCCGAATCTTCCGACACTCAGTTTCTCTGAATGGCCCTGGTTTCTAGTGTTTTGAAGAGCGGAGACAAACTGTTCTTGAGACGAACAGTTCATTTCACGAACCTCTGCCACGTCTTCCCCTTGTTCACCTTTTCCTTCTAAACCGAAAAGCCGCAGATGTTGTAACCTTTCTCCAAAGGGGAACTGCACCAGCCCCTTAGTCATTTTGTTTTTTAAAAAAAAATATTTATTAAAATTTTACAGACAATAGAAAATTACAGAATAAAAAATAAAAAGAAAAAGAAAAAGAGAAGAAAAATACAAAAATGCCAAGAAAAATACAAAATACATGAAAAAATAAAAAGAAACAGAATTAAAAACAAATCAATCTTTTCACATCTTATATTTCAATTACTTGTTTCCTGACCTCCTCACACATCCCTTTTTTGTATTCCAATTCACATAGTTAATTCAGCAAATCCTTACCCACTTTATTTGTATCTTAATTATATATCTTAACATATTATTACTTTATATTTCCATCTAATTATCAATCCTTTTTTACATATTCTTTTAACTTTGTTGCTAAAGCCATCTCATTTCAATCCTACATCATTTTAACATTCATTAATTTTACAATGTTTCTGCAAATAGTCTTTAAATTTCTTCCAATCTTCTTCCACCAACTCTTCTCCCTGGTCTCGGATTCTGCCAGTCATTTCCGCCAATTCCATATAGTCTATCACTTTCATCTGCCATTCTTCCAAGGTGGGTAGATCTTGTGTCTTCCAATACTTTGCGATAAGTATTCTTGCTGCTGTTGCAGCCCCTTAGTCATTTTGGTTGGCCTTTTCTGAATGTGCAGTGTGTTATTTAAAATGAGATACAAGGCCAGGGGAAAAGTGGGGGAGGTTGTTACAAAGTTTGCAGCATGTAGTAAGAGGAAATTTTAGCCTTCCCAGCCACAATCTCTGTGAAAATAACACACCCACAGCAATTAGCATTTGGGCGAACAAACTTTCACTGACACTAATAGGAGCTTTTTTTTCTTGTTTGCTAAAACTAATTGCCACTTGGTAGGGCATCATAGAAACTTCAGCTGGAGATGGAAGATTCAAATCCCCATTCACTGTGATATTGATGAAGGGTGAGAGGAGCACATACCTGATACTTCAATTGTTAAAACTTTTTTAAAAATCTATTTAACAGGCTTAATATACTGCTTAGCTAAGTGGCTTTTTAATACATAGAATATACATCAAAATTGCCAGCAAAGCAAGCTATTATTAAACACAAGTTAGCCTAATTTTCTACAAAATAAAATAAGCAGTTTTAAAAATATGCAGCACCAAATAAAACCACGGGCTAAAATACTTGTCAAAAGTACATGTCTGGGCAGGCTTGCTTTAAGCAACAACAGCAAAGCTTTTAGCCCCAAACAGTACAGTGGTACCTCTGGTTATGAACTTAATTCGTTCCAGAGATCCGTTCTTAACCTGAAACCGTTCTCAACCTGAGGTACCACTCATGGGGCCTCCCGCTGCCGCCGCCACGCAAATTCTGTTCTCATCCTGAGGTAAAGTTCTGAGCCCAGCTTCGGCTGGGGAGGGCGGGATATAAATAAAATTTATTATTATTTATTATTAACCTGAGGTACTACTTCCGGGTTAGCGAAGTAACCCGAAGTAACCTGAAGTGTTTGTAACCCGAGGTGTTTGTAACCTGAGGTACCACTGTACTGTAAAAGCACTACCTAATATCAATGGGCTCCTGCCAACCTAGCAGTTCGAAAGCACGTCAAAGTGCAAGTAGATAAATAGGTACCACTCCAGCGGGAAGATAAATGGCGTTTCCGTGTGCTGCTCTGGTTCGCCAGAAGCGGCTTAATCATGCTGGCCACATGACCCGGAAGCTGTCTGCGGACAAACGCCAGCTCCCTCAGCCTATAGAGCGAGATGAGCGCCGCAACCCCAGAGTCGTCCGCGACTAGACCTAACGGTCAGGGGTACCTTTACCTTTAATATCAATGGGCAGGGAGTTCCAGAGTGTAGGGGCTGCCACACGGAGGGATCGATTGCTTGCAAGTGTGGAAGTAACATTACGTGGCACTTTCAGCTTACAGAGACACCTGGACACGATGTACTCTGCTCTTCAGGGCCCTTCCTGAGTGCAGTAACCTTGCTCAGCCAACCAACTTGCCTTCACCTCCTTCCTAAATCACAACACATTCCTTGCTGACAGAGCCCACACACCCAGCTTTGGGTTTGCAGAAGGAGAGATGTCAAAACTGCTCCTGGACACCATTCTTACTGCCAGCTTGGTTTATGAACACTGTTCGCTCTCTTGCGAAGACTCATAAACTAACTGTATACAAAGCCAAAGGAGCGTAATAAATTTCCCCCATGAAGCTTCAAACACATTGTTTTATTACCTAGGAAGTTTTCACATATTTTCAGTCCCGTAGTTACACATTCCTGCAAGAAGGCAAGGGAGTAGGAGGTTACCACAGCACAAAGCTGTACTCGTTCAACGGTCTGTAAAGGTTGGCTGCTCTTGACAGGGCTACTACAACAACAAGCTTGAGAACAACACGCTGTTGTATTAGGGGTCCACATATTCAGTTATGAAAGTTGTGGGGAAGCCTGAACACATGATTTGGTGAACAGGTGAATGGGGGTGGGGTGAGCACATGACAGGCTGTAGAACTCCTCTTTTTCACCTCCCCCATACTTATGGGGGTCCTGTTCTTGGAGTGGCATTTTTGATTGGTTTAATTGGTTTTCAGTTTGGGCAGGAAAGACTAGTTGTGATCTGGTATGGTAAATACCCAAAGCATTAATGGATTAACGGCAGTCTTGTCACCCTACGTTGCCTTGGCGTGGGGCCCTTTAGGTGCCCTGTAGACTTGGCAGGCGCACTGGGGTGAATATCAAACCAACAGGGCCACAGCATGCTTGCTGGTCTCACATACTTAAGGTTCTCATAGCAAGGAGGAGAAATGCCTTCCAATCCTTTGCTGTGGGTCCACAGGTGGAGCTTGTAAACACGCCCAGGGTTGAGGAGGGCATTTCCTTGCCAGGACTATATTTTGATTTGGCTAACTTTACTTATTTGGTTATTTGCAGATCCTCTACATTGTTACATTCAAATAAATGTTATCTTTTCCACCACAGTTAAGGCTTCTTGTGTGTTCTTTACGGGTGTGTGGGCAATGCATTTTTATCTTCACTAGCATATCCATTTACTGATCATTGTACATCCATTTTTGTGTACACATAATTGGTTGGAGAACTGCATTGTAAAATTTGAAGGAGTGCACATTTGAAAAGATCGCTGTGTTTCAGTTTGTTGTTGTTGTTTAGTCATTTAGTTGTGTCCAGCTCTTCATGACCCCATGGACCAGAGCACGCCAGGCACTCCTGTCTTCCACTGCCTCCCGCAGTTTGGTCAAGCTCATTCTGGTAGCTTCGAGAACACTGTCCAACCATCTCGTCCTCCGTCGTCCCCTTCTCCTTGCGCCCTCCATCTTTCCCAACATCAGGGTCTTTTCCAGGGAGTCTTCTCTTCTCATGAAGTGGCCAAAGTATTGGAGCCTCAGCTTCAGGATCTGTCCTTCCAGTGAGCACTCAGGGCTGATTTCCTTCAGAATGGAGAGGTTTGATCTTCTTGCAGTCCCTGGGACTCTCAAGAGTCTCCTCCAGCACCATAATTCAAAAGCATCCATTCTTCGGCGATCAGCCTTCTTGATGGTCCAGCTCTCACTTCCATACATCACTACTGGGAAAGCCATAGCTTTAACTATACGGACCTTTGTTGGCAAGGTGATGTCTCTGCTTTTTAAAATGCTGTCTAGGTTTGCCATTGCTTTTCATTGTTTCAGTTAGGATGCTGTTTCAAAAAGTGCAAATCAGATCATTTTGCCTTGAAATGCAAACTGACTTGTATTTCTCTTGCACCCCTCAATATGCCTCAATGAGAAAGTCTCATCTATACAGCTTCCTCCATGTGTGTGGCTTTCTGCCTCCCTCCTTCCCTCCAGGGCTCTATTTATATACTTTGACTCTGATAATTTACATTGTATGGACTGTCCCATTTGGTTCCCTCCGTCGGCTCCCATTATACACATTCCTGTTCAACTTAAGAATAACACTATTGATTTATTCCACCTGGCAGCTTGGCCATGGTGCTGTGCCATAATAACAGACGATGTGATTAAACCGTTGATTCATTGGTTGACTGTTTTCCATGGAGAGAGTCCTTTACAGATACTTTCCTCTTATCAAATGCCTTTAGAGCCTCCTCAGATATGAAATATTGGCTTAACGCCCTGCTCAGATTTAAGTGCAAATATTGGCAGCATGCTGTATATATTAAATATGAGATTCTAAAATCCAGCAATTCCCCCCCCCCATTTCCTCCAGCCCTCCCTGCGAGTTGGTGGGCAGACTTAATAGTGCAGAGTCCGTTCCCTCAAGTTATCGTGATGGCCTCACCGATTAGGATTTCCACAAAATTGCACCTCCCCTTTGACCACATTTTAATGCAATTTCTTTTCTCATTAATTAATAGGGAATGGCAGAATAATAATAAAAAACCCACTGGAGAATTTCCCCAGCACAGCACTCATTTCCGATGCAAAATTCCCTGTTCTGATAGGAGTCTGATTCAGAAAGACCGAGCCATTTCCCCATAGGAGCTTTTATGAATTCACTTATTTCTCTTGGTACATTAGTAGTTCTCCCAAGAGGCGCTAATGTGCTCCAGTATACCACATGGTAATGACTCCATTAGAAAACCTAAATAGTTGCACGGAAGTTTCTTTTGGGATTGCTACTAACGTACCAGCAGAGTTATATCGTCGTTATAGGGTGGAAGGGAGCCATTTCCCAGGTCGATTGCCAGCTATCTGAGTTGGACCTCTGGCTCAATGGGGTGGATTCAGAGAATCATAGTATTGTAGAGTTGGAAGGGACCCTGAGGGTCATCTAGTCCAACCCCCCTGCAGTGCTGGAATATGCAGATGTCACATGGGGATTGAACCTGCAACCTTGGCGTTAATAGCACCATGTTCCCACCAACTGAGCTATCCAAGTCCGTAGCTGGTAGCTTACTAGTTCAGATCATCCCAATTTGATGATAATTGCTAGGATAGGTTTTTCAAAAAAAACAAACACCCAATCTCTTGAAAATTGGGGGAAATGATGTGTGTGGTCTTTCCACTTATTAAAATTTTCCATGCATTTATTGCGCAACGAAATGGGGCATAAGTAGCGTATACTGGTGGATACTGCTGGAATGTTTAGGAATGTTTGTGGGTGTTCTAAACTTCCCTGTGTTAGGTGATCTTCTTTATAGTGTAACTGAGATATTAGGAAAAGGACTGGAGGCTGACTCTTAATGAGCTGCCTTGCAAAGGATGTTTCTCATGAATAAGCAAGAACATAATAGAACAAACCCTTATAATTCCATGGACAGCTTGAATCATCATCCACGCAATTCTTCAACTGAACTCATGCAAGGGCATATATGTAAATGTTTCCTCTGCTTTGTTTCTACACTCCCCCATTATTATGAACTATTCCACAGCAGGGGGAAAATTTGCGGTGAGTCAAGGTCACCTTTGCTGCACGAAAGCAACCTGGGGGCCTGTAAAAATCCACCTTTTTCTTCTTAGAAATAAATGTGCAAGGTTGTCAGCCAGCAGAACTATTCTCTGACAGTATGGTTAGTATTAGGGAGCTGAGAAGTCAGTCAGTGTCAGATTAGAGATGGGGAAAACTCCAGCCTTGGGGGGGGGGGGGGGATGAAATGGAGGAAAGAACTTTGCTTATTCCAAGAGCAATTCAAATTACGGCCACATTCACCCTACATTTTTAAAGCACTGTGATATCACTTTAAACAGCCATAGCTTTCCTGAAAGAATCCTGGGCTTGCTGGGGGAGCTGCGGGTGTGTGTTTGTGTGTGTCAAACCCTGTTGCATTTCTGATTATCCCGCTGAGGGCATGACAAGGGTTCACACACAACTTTGGGGAGCTATCCAAAATTGTATCCCACCCACCCCTGAAAAATTCTTTATTATAATGATAAAATAATAGTCCAGTGAGAAATATCTGAAAACCAAAAAAAAACCCTGGGTTCACAGCCGTTACTGTGTAAATTAAAGCCCAATCTCAAGAAACGGCACAATAAATTGGATGCAACAACATCAACAAAACCCTGACTTGATGCAAAGAGAATACAAAGCAAATGTTATGACTAGCAAATACAGCCATATTTTATCAGGACTTGCTATCCCTGTGACTTCTCATATGAATAAGAAATGGTCACCAAATGGCTGCAAAATCCATTGTTTTAGCTACACCCCAAGATATCCTTAATTTATGAGTCATTCCCCGCCCCCCCGAAACAAGGATAAACATTTGCATTTCTGAGTCTGCACCACTCCTCTGAAAACTTGCTCGTGTCTGGGGACCCTGCTGGGCTAAAACGTGGGGTAGAATTTTTAGCGATGAATAAGTCAATGTCCATTCTCGTACTTTTTAGAGTGTAGTTTTGTACTTTACATGCACTCCCTTTCCATATGCTAACTTCCACACATTATGAACTTTACTTTTGATTCCGCTCCCATCAAAATATTTCTAGGAGAAGATGCTAAATGCAAGCCTCTGCTCACAGTGTCTTCAGTTCAGTGTCTTCAGTTCTTCTCCTGCAACGAAGAAACAACGGCTCAGAGTTAAAGGGTAAAGGGAAGCCTTCTTGTGAGTGAACCGGTTCACTAGGAAATATATCAGCATGTTGGATGGGACACGGGTGGTGCTGTGGTTTAAACCACTGAACCTCTTGGGCTTGCCGATCAGAAGGTTGGCGGTTCGAATGCCTGTGATGGGGTGAGCTCCTGTCACTCTGTCCCAGCACCTGCCAACCTAGCAGTTCGAAAACATACCAGTGCAAGCAGACAAATAGGTACCGCTGTGGTGGGAAGGTAAACAGCGTTTCCATGAGCTCTGGCTTCCATCACGGTGTTCTGTTGTGCCAGAAGCGGGTTTAGTCCTGCTGGCCACATGACCCGGAAAGCTGTCTGGGGACAAACGCCGGCTCCCTCGGCCTGAAAGCGAGATGAGTGTTGCAACCCCATAGTCGCCTTTGACTGGACCTAACCGTCCAGGGGTCCTTTACCTTTACTGCATTACCTATCAACTTGAATCCTCACTGAGCTGTTGATCTTGCCAAGATCGATACAAGCTGGAAGTGGCCTTCTCTCTGCTATTCTCCTCTCGCACTCTCTACTGGAGCCTATCATGGAGAACAAAGTTCAAAATTCAGGTGTGGAGTGATGTGAAATCCAAGGGATGGTGTGATCATGCAGCTGACATTTTCCAAAGAATATGCTTTCACAAAGGGATGCAGGATCTGATAGCTGTGTCCATCATAACAATCTGCCACCTCCCAAACTGAGGAGCCTGTTGTTGACTGTTTATGCTAGCATCTGAATTGCAAAAGTTCAATATTCAATAGATATATAGTTGTGTGCATCCCAATATCCGGGCAGCAAGAGACACCAGGTGTGCCTGTGCTTACTCAGGATATATTATTATTATTATTATTATTATTATTATTATTATTATTACCATCATCATCATCATCATCATCATCATCATCAACAATTTTTGGAAATAAAAAGTACCAACATTGAAAGACTGGCAACATAATTTTTTTGAAATGATTGAATTAGCAAAAATCACGGCAACAATTAGAATGCAATCTAATCAAAATCTCAAACAGGAATGGAAATGTGTAGAAGAATGCATGACCAAAAGATGCTCCAACAAGAATTTATTGATATGTATAGACTGATTTCACAAAGTTAAGTTAAGCTAAGCAGATATATAAGATTGAATGTTTAATTATTAAGATACAAAATTACAATCTCAATAATAAAGTTACAAAATAATAACAAGGAAGTCACGCATGGGTGGAAGGAAGACAGAGGGCAAGAAATAAGAAGTGGATAAATGTTGGTACATAATGAAATGTGAAAATGTGAATTTACGAATATAATGTATATGTATCATTATGTAAAGATTTCAAATATGTATTGCAACTTTAATAAATAAATAAATGAAATATTATTATTATTATTATTATTATTATTATTATATCCCACCTTTCCACCAAGGAGCTCAAGATGACGTACTTGATTCTCCCTCTACACATTTTATCCTCACAACAACCCTGTGAGGTAGCCTAAAGATGGTGACTAGCCCAGTGAGCTTCATGGCTGAGTAGGGATTTGAACTCGGGTCTCCCAAGCCCTAGCCCAGCACTATAAACATTCTGCTACACTGGCTCTAGATATAAGAGATGCACACAAACAAACATAATGCAAGATACAAATGCATCAGATTATACTCAACACAAAACCAACTGAAAACAACCAGTAACAGTTAAGATAAAGTCCTATACATGTTTTTCAAACCAGGTATTGCAGTACTCTTTTGCCTGTCCCTTTGCACAGTGCCAAACAGGGCACGAATAGACAATAAATTCCCAGTCTAGATGAGGTAGACACATTAAACAGAAAAGGAGGAAGAAAAAGAACCATTTCCAAAGCAGGTTCTTTTGGTAGAGGAAGCAACAGTGCATTCCAAGTTCCATTCTTGTCGCTGCTGCCAGTTTTATAGTGATTCTCCTCCCGCCAGTTGCCAGGATGAATGCAATCACTGTCACTGGTAAGCTGTCCCCATTTCCTCCCTTTCAAAAGTCAACAAACCTGTACTCCATTTTCAACACCTCCCATGGCAAAGCGAAAAGCAGGGAGTGGGCATTTTGGTTCCTCCTTTATTCTCGGGCGAAGCTTCAGGAATCAGGGGCAGCAAAGGAGAATAGCGGTGCTGGGAAAATATTGGAGGGAGCAGGAAATTCTGAGGTGGCAGAGTTACAGGAACAGGGATTCTATCTTGCAAAGATTGGAAGAATTCTCCCCCACACATCAAAAATATCAAGCATTTTTTTTACAAGGAAAAACTGCCCCAAAGAGGGCATCAAGACAATTAACAAAACTAGTAATTTAACAATCTGTTTCCAGGAGCGTGAAGATCTGGCACCTTTACCATGGAATTATTGGGAAATATTTCTATTTTTGGACAAATGAAAACAGCAGTGGGAGGCGGTGCAGGAAATACTAATTTGATATATACAGTACATTTGTAATTAGGCTAACTGTGTTATGCAAATCTAAGTAGGGTAATGCATATATAAACAGGCAACTGTCTTTTAAGGAGCAAGGGATTTGTCTCTGTTTTCAGGGGACTGGTTTTTTCAGTAAGGAGAACATGTCAAGGTTTCAAATTCTTGTAGTAAACATTTTTATTTTAAATATCTCTTGATGCCCCTCTTTTTAAAGGTATGGTTCAGACTACCAAAGGATCAAAAGCAAAAATTCTAGACAAGCTCAAATCATCTTGGTTCAACCTTTTCTGACATTCACCAGTACACCTGAAAACCCAGGCAACTTCCATTTACTACCCTCACTTCTATAAAATAAATCAATAGAGTTTCTTGTTTATAGCCAATGGCCATCACAATACAGTATGAGCACAGATCGCACAACCACAAAATGAAATACATTTCATGCACCAGATCAGGAGAAATGAACAATGTGCACTTCTATAACTTGATATTTGCCAGGGTGAACTGGGAGGTGTTCAGAACTGCAGAGAAATTGCTTGAAACCTATTATAGCAGCTTGAGTAGAAGTCCTGGGAGAAGGGGAATGTTTTTGCCCGGCACCAAAAGATATGTTCCCACAAATGGTTCTGTTTCTTGTGTTGCTGTCCTCAGGATCTCTCATGGAGGTGGCACATAAAGGCAGGCCTCAGAGGATGATCGCAGGCTTTGGGGTGGTTCCTATGGAAACAGGTGGTACTTGAGGTATTGTGGTCCTGAGCCATTTAAGGCTTTATAGGTCAAAGATTGTGGGCACAAGGAGAAGGGGATGACAGAGGACGAGATGGTTGGACAGTGTTCTCGAAGCTACCAGCATGAGTTTGACCAAACTGCGGGAGGCAGTGGAAGACAGGAGTGACTGGCGTGCTCTGGTCCAGGGGGTCACGAAGAGTCGGACACGACTAAACAACTAAACAACAACAACAACAAGGTCAAAGCAGTGCTTTTTTCTGAGGGGGACACAGGGGTATGCATAACCCTAAACATTTTGTGAATCCTTGTACTTTTGTCCATTTAGTGTATTAATTCCCCCCCCCATTTGAACTATAAATTGGTGATTTTATTGAGTTAAAACAAGAGTACTACCCCTAAACATTTTCTTTTTTAGAAAAAAGCACTGGGTCCAAGCCAGCATTTTTAATGAATGAATGAATGAATGAATGAATGAATGAATGAATCTTTATTTGCATCAGCTATCGACCATAGGAATAAAACAACAATATGATATACAAGAATAGAAATAAAAAGTCAATTATATAAATTTTAGGGTTTTGAATCAATAGTCAAATAGTGGATCTTATTCTAATTGCCCCAGCTAAAAACCTTGCAGAATTTGCTGTCACCTGCTCATCTTGTTATGCCAAGAGAAAGGACACTGTGGCAGTAGTTGGGCGACCCGGAATAGACAATAAAAGAGGGGTGATAACCTCATTCCTCAAGTCTTTATAACTAATTCAAATCTAGTGCAGTTGGGACATGATTGGCATCATATGCTCAAACTGTCTTGCTCTGCTGAGCCACCTGGTCACTGAATTCTGCATTGGCTGAAGTTTCTGAACTGTCTTGCAGCAGGCAAAGCAGATTGAGGGATGCCTTGGTCTTACTGCTCGAATGCCTGCTTTGAAACCTCCAACACCTCATACAGAAAGGACACCTACTTCAACAGGTGTATTTCTAACATCAGAGCCACACAGGAGTTGCTGTGAGAGTCGGAACAGACAGTATCATGGAGAGCAGCCGAGGTCTAAAGGGAAATGCAATATTCATAACAAATGAGCATGAATCTCCCCCTCTCTAAACAAGTGCCATGACGAAGGAAATAAAGATGACTGTGCTCCCTTGGGGAAATGTGGAGCTCATACCCCAGAACTTTATGTATTTGTTTTAGCCTATATGGTGCTTAAAATTACCCTGGGAAATATAGTCACAGGCTACAGGAAGGTTATGTTTCCTCTGAGCTGTAATTTCCCAGATGAAATTAATACAGACAGGCAGAATATAAGGATTCCCCTTGAACTTCTGACTTGTGGAAACACAGTACTGTCACACCAATTTGTAGCTTCAATCTCCTATTCTACCTGTCCTATTGATATGAGAAGTCTCAGTAAGAGAATGACACCATTAAACACTTGACTATAGTTTGTTGACCTTGGACCTTCTCAGAAGAATTTCCCCAAAGGGTCCTTTTTTTTTTGGGTGGTTCCCCTTCAACAACCACCCTATGATAAAGCTTCTCATGGCAAGGGGTGGGGCTTCTGGTTGGTCTCATATCCTGGTACTTACCTGACCTAGACTTCTTAGCTTCAACTTGGTGGTGGCCATTGCCCATGTTGACCGGGGTTGACGGAGTCCAACCATTTCTGGAGGACCACAAGTTCTCCAGACCTGCCTTATATGGAGAAATATTTTTGTCTGAGTCTTGAGAACTGGGAAATGCCTCCTATCCCAGAAAACTAAGTTTGTTTTTCCTTCTTGCTCCTCTCATCAGGTTGTATAAATATTCACCAGTGTCCTTTGTCCTCCATTTCTGTCCCTTTATTTTTTTTCTTTCCACAGTAAAACTGAAATAAAATCTTTGTTAATAACATCAACTGTAAACTTCATAAGAACCTAAGAAGAGCCCACAGGATCAAGCAAATGCCCATCTAGTCCAGCTTCCAGTTCCAATTGTGGCCAACCAGGTGCCCACGGGAAGCCCCAAAACAGGACAGGAATGCAACACACTCCCCATTTGTGATTCTCAGCAACTGGTACTCAGAGTCATATCACCTCCAACAGCACAGGAGGAGCCTAGCTATCTTGGTGTCAGGGACTGGTCATAGGAGGAGTGGTGGAGACCGCCTCCCCATCCTGACCCTTCCAGGGAGGAGGAAGAGGAAGACAGTATAGATTTACAACAGTGGTTTGCAGGAGGTCACAGCTCAGAGGCAGATTAGGGGAAAAGTTGAGAAATAATGGGAGAGGAAGAGAACGAGGCAGAACTGGAGCGGCAACTGGCTGACACAGTGTCATCAGAAAGCATCCCAGACCCTACATCTCCCAGAACCTGGTGAGCCTTGAAAGTAGGAGAACAAAGAGCTCAAAGACAGAGGACACATAGCAGCACCCGTAGAAGTGACAAATGAGGAAGTGGGAGAGATGGGTGTGTGTGTGGGGTGGGAGAATCACTTGGGACAATGCTGTTATTCAAGAGGCTGGGTCCTTTACCTTTTACCTTTTTACAGAAACTTTTCCTTGTCTTTATACTTTCCTGGGCAACCCGCCGGGAGCCGCTATCAGAATCCTGACACCTGCCTACTAGCCATTGCTAGCCTTGTCCTCCATGAATTAGTCTAATCTTCTTTTAAAGCCATCCAAGTTGGTGGCCATTACTAGCTATTGCAGGAGTGAATTAAATAGTTGAACTACATGCTTTGCAAAAGAATACTTTTCTGTTTTCTGTCCTGACTCTTCCAATGTTCAGCTTCTTTAGAGGCCCCTGAATTCTAGCATTATGTGACACCATGCATGATTTTATAGACCTCTGTCATGTCTCTACTTATTTGCTTTTTCTCCCAACTAAAAAGTCCCAAATGTCACCCCCTTTGTTTTTAGTGATTTTTGTTTTTATCTGTATGCTGCCTTGAGTCTTGTCAGGGAAAATATGATAATGATAACAATGAATGTTGAAACTTTTCCTCATAGGACAGTTGCTGTATTCCCATAATAATTTTGGTTGCCCTTTTCCAGTTCTACAATATCCTTTTCCAGGCGAGGTGACCAGAACTGTACATAGTGATCCAAGGCCTGTAAAAACACTTAAAAAAATAAACGTTATATAGCTCTCAATGCAATTTTATATTGACGATGTTACATTGCTCTACAGCACCCTCTGGCGTCATGTGCTTATAACACATTTATAATGTTTTAAATTGACTAGTATAGATTCGTTCCAAGTGTGGTCTCCCTATTTAAATGTGTTATGCTATTTGCAGTTATAAGAATGCAGGCTATACAAATATATGGGGCAACCTCATTTGAAAGACTGTACATCTTGGGCTCTTCAAGCAGATGGTTTTGCTCAGATGCTTCTGAATCCCCCAGCATGCATTTTTCAGAGAACATGATCAGGTCACTTTCCCTCTGACAGAGCAGCAGAATCATTTGCACTTTCCCTCACAAACAACAGAAGCTGGGGTGAAACACCTGTTAGCAATTATGCAAATCAGGCATGGTCATATGAATCTCCTTTGCATAATAATTGCCATATCTGATCAGCATAATGTGTCAATTATGTTGACTGGATCTGGGTGGGGACTGCAATGATATTTTTGACTGATGGGAAGATGTTGGGCTACAACTCTCATTACCCATGACCATTGAGCATAGTGGATGGAGGCTGATGGGAGTTGGAGTCCAGCAACATTTGCAGGACCACACAGTCTCCCCATCCTTGGCCTACAGAGGTAGGGTATGGTTTTGGTTAAGGTCAGAACTGGGGTCAATAAAAAGAGGTTAAAGGGGAGCCTGTGGTTTTGTCTACTAACAATGCTGATTGGAAGAGGAAGGTCTCCAGTAGGTGCTACAAAGAGATGGTGACTGTCTAACATTTACAGGAGAGAATTCCAATGGGTAGGTGCCACACCAATAAATGTCTGATTCCCGCATCATGGGGTTCCTGATGAGATGGTATTTGCAGGAAATCCTCTCCTGCAGAGTGCAGTTAAGCGACTTCCACCCTTCGGAGGAGGTGAGGTTGTGGCCTTCACGGCCCCTCCACGTGTGTGGTGGGTGGGGCCAGCCCCCGTGGGATTGGGGGGATTCCTGGCCGGCCAATTGGCCGGATCAGGGGGCGTGGCCTGCCCTATAAAGGCAGGACACAGCCAGGGATCTCCCTCTTTGCTGCTCATCAGCTGTTCTGTTTTCCCACCCTCCCGCCCTATAAGGTTTTCATTCTTTGACCTTGCTATGGACCTTGGTTGGTCGCCGTTGAGGGGCCTGGTAGGAATTTTTCCACTTGGCAAATTGGCACCAGCCACTTGGTTTTCGCCTACCTCATAGCAAATCATCACAACTTTCTGGGTATTGGCGGTTAGGCATTGGTATGGTTCTGTAGATGGAAGAGGGGAGTTAACACCATCACCTGCCCCACATATTTAAGGGTAGTCAGATAAAGGATATCGGGGTGTGTGGCCCTGTCCGAAGCCTAGGGAGGTGAGGACCTAAGGCACACCCCCTATCTGTGACCTCGGGGGAGTTCCTAGTTGATGTGCATCAGCAGGACTCCCTCTACCGGTGGTTAACCCTTCCCAGACTTTAAGCGGACGGGCTGAAGTCTGATATAGTCGGTTAGGACCAATGCCTAAGCCAATACCGCTCATCACCTGTAACCAATAAAGTTGTGGCCTTTTTTAGCCCATTAACCTTAATAATTGTGTCATGTGTCATTATTTCCACCTGGGGGGGGGGACTCGCCACGCAATCAATCAAGTATATGAGGGATGAGACAATCTTTTAGGTACCCTGGTTCTGAGGCATAGAGTACTTTGTACACCAGGAACTTGAACTTAGCTCAGTAGATTTTGGTTTAATGTTAGGAGGAAGTTCTTGACAGTAAAACAGTGGTAAGGCAATGGGACAAATGATCTAGAAGGGTGATGACCCTGCTTACTAGGGGTCTTCAAGCAGATGTTAGGGATGCATTGAGCAGGGAGCTGGGCTGGCTGGTGTGAAAAGAAGAGCTCAGGCTAAACTGGCTGTTCTTTGTGACCATCAGTAGAAGCAATTCCACTCTCCTGGGAGCAGCCTTTGCCACGCGGAAGTGAAAATGAAAATAGAACGTTTCCTGTGATCTTCTGGGAATCTGAAATGTGAATGGAAACAGCAGGAGCTGCAAGCAATCACAACCTCTTTGTAGGAACTCTCAGCAGCTTACAAGGAGAGAGAATAACCTAAAGGTTGTGAAGACAAACATACCTGATGGCTGATGGAACAGGGGCTTTGTGTTTTCTGAAAAATGATTGAGGAAGTGCTGGAGTTGTTTGTGACTCTTCCCCTAAATATTTTGTGATGCTTATTTGTTTTGCTTTGAGCTCTCTTCTGAAAGAGATTCTGAAAGAATCTAAGAAGTTGCATTACACCAATTCAGATCACTGGACCACCTAGCCTAGTATTGTCAATAATATCTGGCAGTGGCTCTCCAGGTTTTTCAGATGAGAGCCTTTCTCAGACTGATCTGGAGATGATGGGGATTGAACTTGTGACGTTCTGCATGCAAAGCAGATGCTCTATTTAAGGAAAGATTTCCAGGGCTGATTTGGTTTAGAAGTGTGGCTGCCAAATGTGGCTTCCAAAATGTTGTCAGGGGTACCAACCTGAATGAAATATTGGGTGTGGGTGGGAGGTAAGTCCCGCCCCAGATAAACAGTCACATGATGCAGTGAACACACATCATTTGAATGACAATGCCTATCAACTGGGGGGAGTCTCAAATATTTTATTGTGGAGCAAAGACCCCTCAGTCCCTTGGAGTTGGCTCTCATGGTGCTGGTTGTTGGAATAGCTGGTGTAATTGTCATAATCATAATTTTCTAATACACCTACTGATGTGGAATTTTTGCGAGTGCTATTATCAGTGAGGCCAGTGACATGTATGCAAGAATTCAACCTGACTACAAAATGGCCTTTGACCATTTTGGTTGCCCTCCTCTGGACACGTTCCAGTTTGTCAGTGTCCTTCTTGAACTGTGGTGCCCAGAACTGGACACAGTACTCCAGGTGAGGTCTGACCAGAGCAGAATACAGTGGCACTATTACTTCCCTTGATCTAGATGCTATACTCCTATTGATGCAGCCCAGAATTGCATTGGCTTTTTTAGCTGCCGCGTCACACTGTTGGCTCATGTCAAGTTTGTGGTCAACCAAGACTCCTAGATCCTTTTCACATGTACTGCTCTCAAGCCAGGTGTCACCCATCTTGTATTTGTGCCTCTCATTTTTTTTGCCCAAGTGCAATACTTTACATTTCTCCCTGTTATAATTCATCTTGTTTGTTTTGGCCCAGTTCTCTAATCTGTCAAGGTCGTTTTGAAGTGTGATCCTGTCCTCTGGGGTGTTAGCCACCCCTCCCAGTTTGGTGTCATCTGCAAATTTGATCAGGATGCCCTTGAGTCCATCATCCAAGTTGTTGATAAAGATGTTGAATAAGACCGGGCCCAAGACAGAACCCTGTGGCACCCCACTAGTCACTCTTCTCCAGGATGAAGAGGAACCATTGATGAGCACCCTTTGGGTTCGGTCAGTCAGCCAGTTACAAATCCACTGAGTGGTAGCATAGTCAAGACTGCATTTTACCAGCTTCTTTACAAGAATATCATGGGGCACCTTGTCAAATGCCTTGCTGAAATCAAGGTAGGCTACATCCACTGCGTTCCCTTCATCTACCAGGCTTGTAATTCTGTCAAAAAACGAGATCAGGTTAGTCTGACATGACTTATTTTTCAGAAATCCATGCTGACTATTGGTGATCACAGCATTCCTTTCTAGGTGCTCACAGACTGTTTGCTTAATGATCTGCTCCAGAATCTTCCCTGGGATTGATGTCAGACTGACTGGGCGGTAATTATTTGGGTCCTCTCTTTTCCCCATTTTGAAAATAGGGACTACATTTGCCCTCCTCCAGTCTGCCGGGACTTCGCCTGTTCTCCAGGAATTCTCAAAGATGACTGCCAGTGGTTCTGAGATCACATCTGCCAGTTCTTTTAATACTCAAAAGGGTTGAGTAAGTTGTATTTTAAGGATGAGAGGTGGTGGTGTGATGGAGCGGAAGAAGATGATTGGATAGAGGGTAAACAGCTAAGATGATATATATTTTGCCCATATAATGTGTACTATTTTAAATACATTTTTAGCTGTTTTAACATATGTATGTAAATTGCCGAGACATCAGGAAAAGGCGATTCACAAGAAAATACACAAACACAAAGGCACCTGAAGGCTATCCATCTGTGAGCACTACCTAAGAGGATGAAGCCAGAATCTGAAGTTATCATGAAGGAGAAGGCTATCAGTAGCTCCTAACCATGATGGTTATGCCCTGCCTCCATGGTCAGAGGCAATAATGCTTCTGAATATCATTTCTGGAAACCACAGGTGGTGAGAGGGCTCTTGTGCTTGTGTCCTGCTTGCCAGTTTGCTATGGTCATCTGGTTGGCAACTGTGAGAACAGAATGCTGGATGAGTTGAGCCATTGGCCTGATCTAGCAGGCTCTTCTTATGTCCTTATATTTTCACGAACACAATCTGAATAAGGATACCACTAATGTTCTAGGAAGAGATGGGGCAGTAAGTCCAGGTTCTTCTTCTTCTTTGACGATCACTCGTAGCCGAGTAAGATTGTCTTCCATAAACATGGTCTTAACAGTGAGTCCGTAAGTGACTATGGAGGCCAGTTCTGGATCCACACATCCTTCCACAGTGGGGACATTGGTTTCCAGGCAGGAGTTCATCAAGGTGAGGGTTTGCAAAGTGTGCCTTCCTCTTAGCGTGTTTCTCCCTTTTGTCCTGAGTTTGAGCGTCTTCAAAGCCCATGACACCTTTGGTAAAGGTTCTTCTACAATTGGAGCACTCGCAGGCCAGTGTTTCCCAGCTTTCGGTGTTTATACTACATTTTTTTAAGATTTGCCTTGAGAGAGTCTTTGAACCTCTTTTGTTGACCACCAGCATTACACTTACCATTTTTAAGTTCAGAGTAGAGCAGTTGCTTTGGAAGACAATAATCAGGCATCCACGCAACATGACCAGCCCAACTAAGTTGATGTTGAAGAATCATTGCTTCAACACTAATGATCTTTGCTTCTTCCAGTACACTGATATTAGTTTGTCTGTCTTCCTCAGTGATGTGTAAAATTTTTCGGAAACACCGTAGATGGAATCAAAGTAAGTCCAGGTACAAAGCTCTTTGCATGCTTCCTGGCTGTTGCTGAAGCAACATCTCCTTCTAACTCATCTGCTTGTGTTGCAGTTTGACTCCTGGGTTGGACAACTCTTCAGGTCCTCCAGCACACCTTGCCATAGACCTGCCCTTGTCCTGCTGGACAGCTCATGAGTCTCACTGATATGACCAGAAACCTAGCAACCCCACTCAAGGTTGGCCTGAAAAGGACATGGGCTGACAGAGTGTACTGTGGAATCCTTATTAAAAAGAGTTTTTAATAAATCACAAGAAATGCAAACAACTTGCAAAAGCTTCATTTTATCACTCCTATAAAAAAGAGCCTCTTTGTGCCTTACAATGTAATAGTTCATTTTTTAAAAAATAGCACAGAATCCCAGAATCTAATAGTCCAGAAAATAGATTGAATTCAATTTTTTTTATTGCACTGTGCTTTCCTTCTGACTCCCTGGGTGAAACTTCGGGTCATATTATGCTGTACAAAACTGTGCAGCTCCTTCAAGTTTACGCGTGACCTTTGCAGAAGTGTGGAAGAAAGAAAGGAGCTAATACCTTCATAAAGTCCATTCCACAGAAGATTTAATGGCATTAATATAAGGGGGGAAATAGCAACTGGTGCTTTAATTCCAGTTAACTTGCAAACCACAGCAGAGTTGTTTTCTTTTCGGTAGGGAGTTGTTCTTCCAGGGCTTCCTTCTGTTCCTTGATGCTTCTTCGTTCTTCACGTTTGCTGCAGTCCCGTGGGACACCAAGGACATTGAGCTTACCAAAGGAACGAACGTTGTGTTTGGAACACAGCTAACACTATGCTTCAGATCCAGATATCCAGAGGGCTATGTGCATGCTGAAGTGTGTGGCCTGCAAAACAAACAGATAACAATTGCATTTCTGATGGTGTAGGGAGGAAAGAGAAGAGGGTACATGTCTTGTGCCATCATATTACCACCAACTTCCCTCTTTGACAGCTGAAACTCCTCCTGAACAGAAATTATTATTACACAGCTTCTAGAAACTTTAAAGAAACTTACACTTTTAAAAAAGATGGGGATCTGGGAATTATGAGTCATATGGGAAGGGGAAGTGACCCCCTCCTCTGGGGATGCGACATTTATTTGTACAAACTTTGACGTTGGAATAGGGTAAAACTGAAGTTATGAGAGCTAAACTAAAATTTGACTTCAAAAACTGAAAAATCATGTTTCCAGTTGGGAATTTAATCCCTAGAAGAGCTGGGTGCTCTTATGTGTCATAGTCATTTTTGCATCATTAGGGGAATGGGCTGGCCATTGGGCTGCCTGTGGTAGTCAAGAGGAAAAGAAATCTAATTATTGTTATTCTTAGCAGTGGCAACTTTTATTCTTCATGAATGTATCATTTTGTTAAGCATAATGTGCACAGAGCGGTACTCTAAACTTTCAGAAAATGTAAGGGAAAATTCAGAAATCCTTGCCGCATGGGGTCATTTTCTTTGTGACTTGAGTCTGGTAGTATTCTGTGAAGGGCTTTGATGCCTTCTGCATAATGCTTTTCAACAAGTACTCCAGAATACAGCCAATGTAATCATGCCTAATTGAATATCAGGGGTCTTTATGTTATATAAACTGAATGGGAAATGAAACAAGAGATCGTTGAGCTGGAACAAAAAGCAGGGTAGTAATTAATTTGTTTCAGAACAGACCTTATATAATCAAAAGGAAGGGGAAAAGGAGAAACTGAGCTGGTAGAACAGCCCACTTTGTTTAGGGTAACAGGAATAAAATAATGGTTTTTGGGGTGAAGAGACAAGGATCCCCTCTTTGGGCATCTAGCCTGGACATGTAGACCACAAATGTGCAGATCAAGTAAGGTAGGTTTTCCATTTGAAAGGAAATGCTTTCAGGTCATTCTGCTTACAGGTGTTCAAGACCTTCATGCGACAGGTGTGAGATTTGGGAATGGACCATATGACAGACACTTTTGCCCCAAGCGTCAAAGCTGAACCCCTGTAGAGGGTTAAGGAAACATCCCCAGGTGGGGTGGATGTGGTTGCTGAACACACTTTCACAAGATTCTCATTTGTGGCTTGCACAAGAAGGAGGATGTGGTGGTAAAGTCCTGCAGGGATAGAAAGGGCTGTGCCAGATAAGATGGCGGGGCACAGGTCAATTTTTAAAAAAATACTTGCAAATATGAAAGGGGCACAGTAGAGAGTAGACTCTGCTAGGACCATCCTCCCTCGCCTGATTCCTCGCCCCCTTTTCTGCAGGAAGTTTGATGTGGAGAAAGATCTTAAAGTAGCATTCCCCTTAGGCAGCCTGAACTGTTGGTGCTCATGCTGCCATAGGACTCTATCATCTCATTCTGCTGCCTGGGCCAACGAAGTCTACAGCAGTGGCTTTCATAAGGCAGAGTATGCCTGCTCAAACTCTCTCCACCATACTTAGAATCACTCGTGCCAAATAAAACTTAGAAGAAGCAAATAAACTCAAAGTGTATTTGGGTCTACAAAACGAGTAGACAAACCAATTCCTTGTACTTTGGCTTCTGACGCCCAGGGCCAGTCCTGTCATTAGGCAAGGGTAAAGGTAAAGGGACCCCTGACCATTAGGTCCAGTCGTGGACGACTCTGGGGTTGCGGTGCTCATCTCACTTTACTGGCTAAGGGAGCCGGCGTACAGCTTCTGGGTCATGTGGCCAGCATGACTAAGCCACTTCTGGTGAACCAGAGCAGCGCATGGAAATGCCGTTTACCTTCCTGCCAGAGTGGTACCTATTTATCTACTTGAACTTTGATGTGCTTTCGAACTGCTAGGTTGGCAGGAGCAGGGACCGAGCAACGGGAGCTCACCCCGTCGCGGGGATTCGAACCGCCGACCTTCTGATCGGCAAGTCCTAGGTTCTGTGGTTTAGACCACAGCGCCACCCACACATAAAATAATTGGGTGCAATAAAATTTGTCATAAGGCTGCAGTCCTATGCCCACTTAGCTGGGAGTAGGAATGAAGGAGAAATGTGGTCCAGCTTGTATTTAAAGGCGAAATGGATTTTCGAAGTCACAATCCAGCACATCAAGAAGGTTGCTTGCATGGGATTTGGCCCTCGAGGCTGAAAAATAATAATAATAATAATAATAATTTATTATTTATACCCCGCCCATCTGGCTGGGCCTCCCCAGCCACTCTGGGCGGCTTCCATAAAAACCAAAAATACAGTAAAATATCACACGTTAAAAACTTCCCTGAACAGGGCTGCCTTAAGATGTCTTCTGAATGTCAGGTAGTTGTTTATCTCTTTGACATCTGCTGGAAGGGCATTCCACAGGGCGGGCGCCACTACCGAGAAGGCCCTCTGCCTGGTTCCCTGTAGCTTTGCTTCTCGCAATGAGGGAACCGCCAGAAGGCCCTCGGCGCTAGACCTCAGCGTCCGGGCAGAATGATGGGGGTGGAGACGCTCCTTCAGGTATACTGGACCGAGGCCGTTTAGGGCTTTAAAGGTCAGCACCAACACTTTGAATTGTGCTCGGAAACGTACTGGGAGCCAATGTAGGTCTTTCAAGACCGGTGTTATATGGTCTCGGCGGCCGCCCCCAGTCACCAGTCTAGCTGCTGCATTCTGGATTAGTTGTAGTTTCCGAGTCACCTTCAAAGGTAGCCCCACGTAGAGCGCATTGCAGTAATCCAAGCGGGAGATAACCAGAGCATGCACCACTCTGGCGAGACAGTCCGCAGGCAGATAGGGTCTCAGCCTACGTACCAGATGGAGCTGGTAAACAGCTGCCCTGGACACAGATTTGACCTGTGCCTCCATGGACAGCTGTGAGTCCAAAATGACTCCCAGGCTGCGCACCTGGTCCTTCAGGGGCACAGTTACCCCATTCAGGACCAGGGAATCCTCCACACCTGCCCGCCTCCTGTCCCCCAAAAACAGTACTTCTGTCTTGTCAGGATTCAACCCCAATCTGTTAGCCGCCATCCCTGTTTCTCCACCCTGTTCCTCCCTCCTGGAGCCTGATCCTGCCAGTGGGATTGACGTCTGGGTGGTTCACAACACTTCCACTGGAGAACCATGACAGCTGATGGAAGAATTTAAACATTCAGCAATATCTAGTTTCCAGAACAAAGGAACCGCATGATAGTTGTGGGTTTTATTGTTATTAACAATCTGCCCTGTAACGTTAAAGCTATGAAAGAGATGCCATCACTGCTGCCCTGCTGGTCCAGCTAGTGGGGGAAGGAGTAAAAACGGCAAGATACATATATTTTCTTTTTAGTGTTCTTTGCTGGGTGAGTGCAAGGCAATGAGCTTGCCTGCAATGGTATCGTTGTCTCTGCTGGGGACACTGCAAGTACAAGAGGTACCTCTGGTGCTTGCTCTGACAAATGCCAACTGCACATCCCTGATGAAGGGATGAATAATGCCCATTTACCGTATATTGTGCTCTGTGCAGACGTTAGCTAATTAAGCAGAACTCTCCAAAACAATGGGGAGCGGAGAGGAGCGGGAAGAAGAGGAGGAACAACAACAGAAGGAGACAGATACAAGGTAGGGGAGGCCAAAGTGACATCTGTTGCTTCAAAAGACACACCAAAGGGAACACAAAGAAATCTCTGGCCCTCTCCTGTCTACGCTAAGCAAATGAGCATCAAATGATGACTCCCTTTTATTTTAAATGCCGTGTTCATTATTTGTGTTGGTATAGCTAATCCAAAGCACTTGCCATTTCTTTACTGCCATGATTTATAGCACCTTCAAGGTAAATGCATATTCCTGAGATGGCTCATGTGAAACAATATAAGTATATTTAAAAAATAGAGAAATAAATTTTAAAAAGGATATAAACAAGCACAACAAGGTCAATCAGCAAAAGCCCATTAAAACAGAGAGAAAAAGCTCAGATTTATACATACTGGCTCTTAATATAGCATAGGGAAAGAGAAATGCTTTTTCCTGGGGTTGTCAGAATAGTAATGAGAGCAGCAGGTGGGCCTCCCTGGGAATGAAATGCCAACGTCAAGGAGCCACCACTAAAAAGGCTCTCCCTGCAGTCAACAACCACACAGCAAGCCCTTCACGTATTTATATTTTCAGGTTGCATGTAGATGTGATAGCAGATTTTTGATTGGACATCCTGCTTTAAACAAATTAATAGCAGCAAATGGTCAGGGTGAAATCTGAACAACACAATCAAGGAATCCTGAAGTGCTTCAGCCAGCGTTAGAGCCAGTGTGGTGTAGTGGTTAAAAGCAGTGGATTTGTAATCTGGTGAACTGGCTTCGCTTCCCCGCTCCTCCACATGCAGCTGCTGGGTGACCTTGGGCGTGTCACACTTCTCTGAAGTCTCTCAGCCCCACTCACCTTACAGAGTGTTTGTTGTGGGGGAGGAAGGGAAAGGAGATTGTGAGCTGCTTTGAGACTCCTTAGGGTAGTGATAAAGCGGGATATCAAATCCAAACTCTTCTACTCTGCTCTTCTTCATCCATAACACCTAGATCACCATATTGGGCTGCCAAAGAAAACATCGACACATTTTAAGAGCAGTTGTGGTTACATGTTTATACCACAAACTTACATAATGCTATCTACACAGGTCAAACGGTTTGCTATTTTCAGTGGTGGACTTGGGTTCTATGATGTCCTATATGAGGTCAAAATTTGGCACCCTGCGCCCTTCTGACGGTGATGTCAGGTGCTGGACTGAGGAGGAATGGTGGGGACCGCCCCCCTTCTCCTGAACCTCCCAGAGAATAGGAGGACAGTATAGATTTAGAACAGTGGTTTGCAGAAGGGCATAGTTCAGAGGCTGCAGAGGGCAGAAGCTGGGAAATATTGGAAGAGGAACAACAGGTAGAAGAAGAAGCACTGGGGTAGAGACAGCTGACAGACTTAGGATCATTGGAAAGCATTCCTGACCCCCTCTCCCAGAACCAGGCAGACATTGACGGTATTAGAACAGAGAGCACAGAAACAGAAAGCTCAGATTAGCCGACGCAGGAGTGATGTCTGATAGGGGAGACGTGGGGGTATGTGTGGGACTTTACTTGGAGCAATGCCATTATTAGGGAAGGCTGCATTCCTTCGTCGCTCTCTGTGAATTATTGAATAAATTGCTTGGTAAGAACTTTATTGTTTCTCTGATTCCCTGAAGCCTGACAGGTGGGTAAGGAGGCACCCAGACATATTGACCCATTGCACCACAGAGTCTGTTTTCATTAAGGGAGCCCTTGAGAATAATCATAACTTGAATCACAACAAGTAGAACTGCTGGATCAAGGGAAACATCTGGTTCCAGCCATAGCCAGATGTCACTTAATTTAAATATCTGAAGCTTCCTTATGCCAAAGAAGGCCATTGGCCAACTTAGCTCAATGCAGGGATGTCAGGCAATTCCGACCAAAAATGGAAACAGAAGCAGAAACTGTGCCCAGAATGAAAACCAATCCCACAAATACCAGTTGGTATTCAGTGTTGTTTCACCCACAATAAGCAATTGTCAATGTTTTCCAATTTAAATTGTGTTTCCCTTGCACTGAGATGAATGACGAGGGGATAATAACATCATTAAATATGTTAAATTTGTAACAATATATGTTAAATAATTGAACAGACTGCATTAAATGGTGGACAGCAAGTTAAATAGTATAGTGCTTGGTGGAAACTGAGCTGCAGTAGAACGGAAACAGCAGTGATTGTGATGGAGACAGTTGGGAATGGCAATTGCTGTCTTAGACTTACGTCTTTGGATTGGCAGCAGTCCTCCACAGTCTCCAAAAGACCTGCATGTCTTCCCTTCCCTGGTGTCAGAGATCCTTTTTAGCTGAAACTGCAGAGAGTTGTACCTGGGACCTTCTTCATGCAAACCATGCTCTCAACCACAGAGCTCTCTGCCCCAAATGAAACTCCAACTAGCGCTGACAGTAATTTATATGGACATCTACAATGACTTTTGGGTTGCAAAGGCTCCCAAACGGCGGTAATAAATCCCTGTGGTGGGAAAAGAAACCGTTAATTAAAAGCCGCTTTTCTGACATTGTAATCAAAAGCTGGCTTTGCCATTTGGAGATTGCTTAACTGCCTGGAGGGTTCTAAGGCCACCAGCTGGAATGCGCCTTCTGAAAGCTTCCTTTGTCATCGCTCCAGTAAATTAAATGTGCCCTGTATACAACTGTTAGGGGGGGAAGAATCCATCTTGGAAAGAGCCGAGGTATGCTAATGGACTGCAAATTTCATCTCTTTCTGAGCTGAAAAGGCATTAGACGTGCATTAAAGGAAGAGGATTATTTACATTTCTTTCAAAAATCCAGTTAAGACCCAACTGAAAGAGCTAAAATGTAAAAGAAACAGCTACCTCCTCTCAACCTTCAGCTGACTTCATAACAGCCACCGCCAGGGCAAAATCAGGTCTTATTTCCCTCCCGCAATACACTAACCATCATCATCAGGGCTTTTTTTCAGCCAGGACTCAGTTCCTCCACCTCTCAGGTGGACGCCATTACCATTATAAAAGAACGTGAGGCATTTGTGGTGAGTGAGAACCTCTTTTTTCTATTAAAAAAAAGCATTGATAATAATAATTTATTATATGCCATCCATCTGACTGGGTTGCCCCAGCTACTCTGGATGGCTTCCAACAAAATATCAAAACACAAGAAACCTCTTTTTTAAAAAAACAAAACAAAACAAACCTTCCAACATTGAAGAACGCTCATTGGCCTGGTTTGTTCTGACTGGTGCCTGCACAGCTTCTTAAAATGGGACATGTGTTGTCCTTAAGGATGGTAGAGCAATGCTAAGTATAGGAAGCTGAGTGCCTCTGTTACAAACTCTGCCCTCAGGTCTTGCACATGGGCTTCCAGTAGGCATCTGGTTGGTCACAGTGAGAACAGGATGCTGGACCAGATGGTTCACTGGGCTGATCTTACAAGAGACGCTTCTGATGCTCTTGAAGTTCTTGGAATGGACTGCTCCAGGTTTTAAATGACAGTGAGTTGTTTGCCCAGGGCACTCCAATTGCAGAAATTTGGAGGGGGTGATAGATTAAAAGCTGTGTTTGTCATGTGGATCTATATCTATTTCTTGTCGGCATGCAGAGGGCCGGGAGACCAGCTGATAAGCCTTCTGTGCCGTCTCCTTCCATCGGCCCGTGCTCCGACGTTAAATCAGCAACCCTTCAAAAGCCAGGGCACGCTATCAGCAGATAGAACTGTGCACACAGAATAGGCGTGAGGCTTGTGAAAGCATACTACAACTACAGATTTATTAATCATAAATCAGGACAAAGAAACATGTCATCTCTCTTTCATGTCATCTCAGAGAGAACAGGAAAAGCAAAAGCTATACACAAACGGAAGTTCCCAGCATACTGTGCTGGAATGTAAACAGACACGTGACACGTAACAATCCCATACCTGTTCCTTAAGGTGGAACGGAATTCTCAACATTTCTATGCAATTGGATCATGTCCACAAAAATTAGGGGTGGGGCCGGTCGGGCGGGCAACAGTGTCCTTGATGTGGGGCTACATTCCCCCCACCACAATCTTCCCTGGGGAGTTTTCCTCCACCACCTTCCCCTATGAAAGTTAACGGAGAACATTCTTTCTCAGGGAGAAAAGGGGCTATATACAGCGGTGGAGCATATGCCTGCATTGCCCAGGGTGCGCATGCTTTCAAGGGGGGTGGGACGCGGAGGGTACCCTCCCAGGCATGGGATAGCCACTCAGGTGCATGGGGCAGCATGTGCACCCTGCAGCCGGGGACGCAGCAAGCCACTGATAGCGGACATCTGATGGGGGCAGGCCGCCCCGGATGTCTTCACTGAGGGGGGTGACATTCGGTGTACTGCCCGCCCGTGACTCCCAAGCCTCTCCCAGCTGTCAAAACAAAGGGGGAAGGGGAGTGCCGCTGGCATAGCAGCACAGCTCTCTCCCTTACCCCGACGGATCCGAGTAGGCTTGGGAGTCGTGGGCGGGTGGTGCGCCAAATGTCACCCCCCTCAGCGAAGACACCCGGGGCGGCCCGCCCCCACCACACCCCCTACCTCTGTCCCTGGCTGTATCCACTGGCGGAGGAAGAGGAGTGGGGGGAGCGCACCACCCCTGGTGGCACGATCCCAGCAGGGTGCCATTGCGGCTGCCCCCCGCCCGCGCTGGGTGCCACACCCCCGCAGGCGGCATGCCACATCCCCAGGATGCACGCCAGCCAGCCCCGCCTCACCTGCTCTCCGCCCCCCCCCAGTGCCGGAGCATGAAGCTCCGCCACTGGCTGTATCCCCCCAAAACCACAGAAAGCAAAAGGCCACCCCCACCCTTGGGGTAACGGTGTCCTTGCTGGGGTTGGCAGGGGTGGCAGTTTCCCCACCCAAGTCTTTCCTGGGGATCTCTACTCTTTGGCCTCACTCCCCTGGCCTTCAGGGTTCATGTTGCATGCACTCCAAAACAGTACAGCATGCGGGCATCATTCTGAAATTGTGCAGGCTTCGCGCACTCAGAAGGGGTAACAGGGCTTGCCAACTGCATCCAGTTCTGGCAGAAAATGATGATAGATATTTCTTTTTTTCTTTTTTAATCCAAGTTTACACTTGCTCTGCATTAAAAAAAAAACCCACAGTGGATGTATAATCTGCTTACCAGTTGGCAGGCTTCATCTGCTCTGCTTGGAAATCTCATCCACTTTTGTGAAATGGAGGAGGGGGTGGTCTTTGAATGCAGAAGGTCCTATTTTTAATTCCTGGCCTTTCCAGTAAAATAGTAGCCTTAGTAGCAATAGTAGTAGTAAATGTTCTCATAGCAAGTGAACCAAAAGATATCTCTCTCTCTCTCTCTCTCTGTATGTTCTAGCCATAATAGCCTGACCTGCTCTGCTGATTTATATATGCTTGGTTGCATAGCCCAGAGGACTGTCTGTAAATTGTTATTTACTCCATTCTCACCGCTTCTGTTTTTGTCAGCCAGTGACTCAGCATAGTTTGCCACGTCCGTCACTTTCTTGACTCAGTTTGCTTCATTTGGGTCTAAACGTGTGCTTTTCTGCATCAGGGATAAGGAACCGGGTGCCTTCCAGACTCCAGTTCCCATCATCTCCGGCCAGCATGGCTGACAATTAGAGAAGAGGGGAGTACTAGTCCACAACAACTGGAGAACACAAGTCCCAATGTTGTCATCAGCCTACAACCTCCATCATCCATGACCATTGACCATACTGGCTGGGGCTGATGGGAGCTGGAGTCCAATAATGCTTAGAGAGCCACAGGTTCCCCATCTCTGCTCCACAGAAAAGCATGTGCTCAGTCACTGAGCTATGGTGGAGCCCCCAAATGGTAGCACGGTTGCCCTCCGTCCTCCTCTGTTCAAAACATTCTGAATCCTTTGGAAACCCATCTTTTTAT
Organism: Podarcis raffonei; assembly: GCF_027172205.1. Lineage (NCBI taxonomy): Eukaryota > Metazoa > Chordata > Lepidosauria > Squamata > Lacertidae > Podarcis > Podarcis raffonei. The sequence goes on along the minus strand of NC_070610.1, from coordinate 74,199,790 downwards.
TATTTCTACCAACGCTGGATATATTTGCTCACTTGATCCTAATGTTCACTTTTCGGATGCCCTCATCCATGCTCCGTTCTTGGCAACTATCTTGGTGTACCCCTCTTATATTTTCTCAGTTCTTTCATAACCCTGGCTTGGATTCCAAGACATATAACTGGATGTTACCACACCACAATTAATTATACTAAATCTTTTACAAATCCCTCTGTCAACCTCTCAAGGGCATTTGAGGAGAAATCTGTTGGCTTTTGTGCAACACTCGATAGGAAGAAGAGCCAAAATATTTTAAAGCCTGAAGAGATTTGTTCTCCACATGCATTGACAACCTGCTGATAGCATCAGCTTACAACCCACACTGCCTAGGGTGTTGTTGATCCCTTTTTTTGGAGTTGTTTGTACTCAATACTTGGGAGGCCCCTTTAAACATTTTTTTTAAAATATTCAAAGCTAGTTGACTATGAACAGAAGTACACATTTTTGTTAATTATTTCTATTATTATTATCATCATCATCATCATCATCATCATCATCATCTTCATCCCAGGGATGGTTGGTTCCCATTTGGACTGGTAGGGTGAAAGGCAGGGAGGCCAACAGTAGGTGGCAGCAGAGTCAATGACAGGCAGAGCCAATTATTGTTTTGCCCCAATCCTCCTCCCTGCTAAATTCTAAAACGCGAAGCATTGAGACTAAGGAGGAGGATGCAGATTGCCAGGGCAACCCCATGGATTGTAAGTAAGAAGACAGGAAGATGGGGACTGGCTGAGGTCAGACTGAGATTGCTGGGGCAACATCCCATTGGCCCTAATGAGGCAGCCCCCTTTGTCTAGGCTGTGTAGAAACAAATGATGAGGTGAATTCACTCACATTTCCTCTTCCTTTTTACAGATGGATGGACCAGACTAAATCTGTTCCACGTCACTTTTGCTCACATTCAGTCTTTGGTCCGTTTGAACCCATTTTTTAAGGACTTTCTAAAAGAATGCATGAAAAATCCACATGTAAATTCAACTCATTTCAAATGTACCCTTCTCATGAAATATGTATCTTAAAGGCACTACAGAGCATATATTTTGTACACATTATTTAATGCAAAACACATTTAACAAAACTACATTGCAAAATTCGGAGAAGTGCATGATCTCTCAGATGGTTTTGTGTTCTAATCTGCATGCAGATCCTGGAATGTTGAAGAGAGCACATTGCTGGGGGAGTCATGTGGTCTGGGGAGCGGGGAATCTTCAACACCAGATAAAGGAGCCCAGAGGGCGAAACTGAGGTTAGAGCTTTCAACGCATGTGAAATGGAGACCTTGCAGAATGTTTAATGTCTTCTCTCCTGCATTTTGTGACAGTGTTGCATTTAGGTTTAGAGAAAAGGTAAGAGTAATAAAATTATGCCTAGTATAGAGAAAGCGAGTAGAATACTAGACATCCAATGGAGCTGTATGCTGGAAGATCCAGGACAGACAAAAGAAAGCTCTTCTTCACACACCCAATGATGGGCACCAACTTGGATGACTTTAAAAGCGGATTAGATAAACCCATGGAGGATAATGCTATCAATGTCAATGGCTACTAGCCATGATGGCTAGGTTCTGCTCCACAGTGGGAAGCAGTACACCTGTTAGGGGATGGTCTGGATCGGAAGATTGGGGGATGCAGTCGCAGGAAGATCAGTTCCTAGCAGAAGAGGAGAGGGATTACCCCCCCCCCCTGCTTCCAGCATTTCCAGAAGCAGAGAGACAGGCAGACACAGAAGCTGCACAGTTGAGAGAGGAGCTACCCAGCTATGAGATAGTAGCTAAGCAACCAGAAGGGAGGAAGCAGCTAAGCAAGACCTCAATTGAGAGTGTGCAGGGGAACTCCCTCCCTCCCCCTGAACTCAAAGGTCTGAGCATGTCAGAGAACAAAGGTGACTCTGGGAAGGGGGAGAAGGCGTTTCCCATTGGTGCGCTTCTTGCTGCCGAAGTGGGAAGGAGTCAGAGCAGGCAACTGAAATCCTTGCAGAGGATGGCCTGTTTGTGCTTGTAACAGAATGCTGTAATAAAAGGACTATAAATCTACCCAATGCTCATTAATTCTTATCGGTGAACCACCGGAACGGAGAGGGAAACTCCTGTACTCAACAGCGCCTCTGAGTGCCAGTTCCTGGAAACCACAGGTGGTCAGGTCCTGTTTGTGGTTATCCCATTGGGACAGCCCATTGTTGACCACTGTGAGAATAGATACTTGGACTAGCTGGACCATTGGCTTGATACAGGAGGTCCTCTTAAGTTCTTACAAATGTCTGATGACTCAGAGTGGTACAACTGAGCTGTTTAATGACCAGTTCACAAATGGAAGACGAGGACGAGTTTATGCCTTACTTCTTCTGACAAAGATGTTGTCTGAAAAGCACTGTAGGCTGGTAGAAGCGGAGATGGTTCCAGCTCCACCCCCCTTCACCATTGGCTAGCATTCATTCCTTGATGCTGCATTCTCGCCTGCAGAAAAGACCAAGAAGTGGCATGATAGTCATTTTGCACAGGGATAATGGAGCAAGCTTGTTTTCTGTTGCTCCAGATGGTAGGACCTGAACCGATGGATTCAAATTACAAGAAAGGAGATTCCAACTAAACATCAGGAAGAACTTTCCGATGGCAAGAGCTGTTTGACATTGGAATGGACTCCCTGAGATAGTGGCGGGTTCTCACTCATTGGAATTTTTTGGATGGCCATCTGTCAGGGTTTCTTTAGCTGTTGCTCCTGCATTTCAGGTAGTTGGACTAGATGATCCTTCCAACTCTGCAGTTCTATGGCTAGAGAAAACACTGCGTAGGGAAAGTGAGGAATATCCCATGTGTCTTTATTTATTCATTTTGGTCCTCTTTTATAGGAAAAGCGCATGGTAAATGAAACAAGAGCAGTATTGAATGCAAAGCACTTTCCATTGAACACCCATTCATAAATATATTACATTGTCTGCTTTTGTCCACATGAACAAAGCCTATGAGTCCAAGTTCAATGCATGAAAGCTGGATCCTCCCTACTTTGTACAAGCTTTCATTTTGCGGGAAACATCCAGCCCCTTGTTCAGTCAATTTCTTCCCAGTTTAATTAAAATGTGCTGGGTTTTTTAAATATCTTCCCTCTCAGAAGCACAGAGTCATAATGTTCAAAGACGATCTGGAGTATCGCTCCATTTCCACCCTTCCAATTATCCAAATATGACTTCAAATATGTCCTATTTTGGTGCTTTCTCAAGCCCATCTGTTATAAGCACCCCCCGCCCACCCTGCAAGAGTCATACTTTCTTATCCAAGCACTGGTTACTGTCCTCTGCAAAGTACATTGTGCCATCTTCCATGCCTTCTTTGGTGTGGTGGATCTGATGGTAAATTTATGGTACATTATATCTTCTGCTCAGTCTGTGCCTATATAAATTGTAAGCATAACTGGGTTTGGGGAGGCTGGCAGCTCTGATTTCAAATAAATAAACATCACCTACGAAGAGCCTTCTGGATCAGACCAGTGGCCCATCTAGTTGTCAGTTTGCATTTCTTAGTGCAGAAAGTATTGATCTGATGTGTAGAGATCTTTCCTATTCTACTTATTTCAAGAGGGTTCTGGAAGCTTCTCTGTGTGAAAGAACCAAGCAGAAGGTTCATGACGTTCGGGTTATTCCTTCAGAGAAGCTGAGTACAGCTGGTTTAAACTGATTCTGTTAGCTCTTTCTGTCAAGGTCATGCTGACTATAAAAGTAGGGCTAGAAGGAGCCTGGGATTCACCCGTTCTCTTTCAATCTCTTTTCCTTCTGGTGTGGTGTTCTGTACATAGTATGCTTAGTGTTAAGGTTTTGATTTATTATAAGTTATTGTAAGTTTGAGTTAAGTCTGCTGCAACTGGATTTCTTATGGACAGTGTCAGTCCTGAATGTATTGGATTTGTGACCATTATGCTTATTTGCCTTCAGTAGCAGTAAAGCCCTGCTGGATGAAATACAATTGCCTCTAGTCTATTTTTTTGGAAATCCTACAACATGTTTAAGTTTTTACTCTGCTAACAATACTGAGTAGAATTCCATGACACTAGTCCAGCAACCTGTTCTCACAGGACCAACCAGATGCCTGTCAGTGTTTGAAAAAGAAAAGATTCTGACCTCCTTTTTACTCCTTTGCCTAGTCCTCAGACCTTAGTTGGCACAAGAAGAAGAAGAAGAGTTTGGATTTGATATCCCACTTTATCACTACCCGAAGGAGTCTCAAAGCGGCTAACATTCTCCTTTCCCTTCCTCCCCCACAACAAACACTCTGTGAGGTGAATGGGGCTGAGAGACTTCAGAGAAGTGTGACTAGCCCAAGGTCACCCAGCAGCTGCATGTGGAGGAGCAGAGACCCGAACCCGGTTCCCCAGATTACGAATCTACCGCTCTTAACCACTACACCACAGTGGCACAAAAGAACCTTTGAGAAAGAGTATTCTTGCAGAGTATTGCTGCTTTTATTCTTAAAAATCTTTATCTGCAAAACGACCAACTGTATGCACATCAACTCTACCAGCTTTCTCTAACCAACCAACCAACCAACCAACCAACCAACCAACCAACCAACACTAACATTGACTACTCTGTATATACAATTTGGTGAAAGGTTGCATGAGTCATTGTAGGCCGCTGACTCATGCTGACTTAGTTCTTTTAGCATTAAAGAAACAGTGGCCAATTTTTAGCCGTGACAATGCCTGTGGAACCCAGAAGCAGGATTCACACACAAGATCTCTCTGCCCTCCTGTGGCTTCCAGCAACTGGTACTCAGAAGCATTGCTTCTCCAACTGTGGGGCCAGAGCAGAGCCATCATGGCTAATGGCTAATGGTCTTAGCTTCTACCTCCTACATCTCTAGTGAAATGAACTTCAGCTGTCAAGACTGAGATAAGACTCTGCCAAGGACCCTGGAGAGCTGCTGCCAATCAGAGGAAAGCAATACTGGGCTAGATGGAGTGATGATCTGACTCAGTGCAAGACAGATCCATATGTTTCCATTTAAGTAGCATTTCAGAGTTTTCAACAAGCTTCACACACATTAGCTGGTAATATCTTAGAAGCATATGGAGGAGGAAGGAATTGGGGGGGAGAGAGAGTTATTTTTTTTCTGGGTCAGAAAATTAAGCAAAATGAAGAAGAATTGAATGCCTCAGAGAAAGCAGTTGATTAATATAGTGTTAGACAAGAGTCTTTAACAAAGAAACAAAGTGAGTGAGGACAATTGTTTTTGCACTGGAAGATGAAACTGCCAAGCGAAGCAAAATTGCTCATCTTTTGACTGTGTCAAATGAAGCATGGCTGAATTGAACTGGACAGTAGTTTTGTTAAAGAGAAAGGTTTCCAAAGACCTGTTTCCAAAAAAGGGGGGGCAGATTCAAAGCAATACATTCGTATTGTGTATTCCAGTAAATCAAGATTGGAGTTGATTTCTGTATTATAGAAGCTGAACAGTATCTGTCACTTTTTGTCTTGTTTCAGCGCAATCTGGGAGTAAGTCGCATTGTACTCAGTGGAGTTTACTACTAAGCAGACGTGTATTTGATTGCACTGTTAGGTGCTAATAACATGCTGAAAGATGAGAAAAATGAAGACTGCAGACTGTCCCAGAAACAGATGAGGGTAAACACTTAATAACGTAAGCCTCTACCCTTTTCCTCTTGAACTCTTCCCAGGACTCTTAGATAGGGCCATCTCCCTTTAGCCAGTTCATTATAAGGTAAAGGTAAAGGTAAAGGACCCCTGGACGAGTAGTCCATTCAAAGGAAACTATGGGGTTGCAGTGCTCAACTCACTTTCAGGCAGAGGGAGCCAGCATTTGTCCACAGACAGCTTTCCGGGTCATGGGGCCAGCATGACTAAACCACTTTTGGCGCAACAGAACACCGTGATGGAAAGCAGAGCACATGGAAACACCATTTTCCTTCCTGCCATAGTGGTACCTATTTATCTACTTGCACTGGTGTGCTTTCGAACTGCTAGGTTGGCAGGAGCTGGGACAGAGCAATGGGAGCTCACCCCATTGTGGGGATTTGAACCACCAACCTTCCAATCGGCAAGCCCAAGAGGCTTAGTGGTTTAGACCACAGTGCCAAGCAACAGGATAATAAACATTTGGAGGACAGATAAATTGAATCATTGCAGCAGGCCCCAGCATCCATATGATGTAGCTGGTAATAGTTGCTGGCTGGGGCTGATGGGAGTTGCAGTCCAATAACTTCTGGATGACAACATGTTGGCCTGCACCATATGCTTTCTTCTGTAGATGATGTTGGACTACAACTCCCATCAGACCCGGCCATAATGTCCAATGGTCAGGGCTGATGGGATTTGTAGTACAGCAAATATCCAGAGGGCCAACCCAGCTTTACAGCATTCCTTGCTTTGATTATTAGGCTCCTGTCCTAGAGGAATCTACACTTAAATTCTCATTTTTTCCCCTAGTTCTGTAAAAATCCTTAATTAGTTGAGCTCTGAAGTAGGAGAGCAAAAGTGTCTATTTATAGCAATTGCAGAATGGAGAGATAAAAACAAAATGAATTTGAAGCATAAATTTTGGAAGAAAGCATGAAGAATTAACTTTCAAAACACAGATTAAACAGGAAGGAAAGACCAGTTGCTATCAGAAATCCCCGTTGCATTAAAAATTGTTTATCAACCAATTTCCCCCAAGGAAGCTTAAGGGATCTTTTTTTGCTTAAAGAGGTCAGCGGGAAATAGCATGAAGCAAGAACTGCTGAGTAAAGATGCTCAGAATTTAGAAATGCTTGGACCATAAAGGATAGATTGATTAAATCAGTAAAGATCTTGACTCCCATCTGCTTGCCTGCCAGAAGGAGAGCTAAAGAGCAAGCAGGCAGTACCAGCCAATGCCCCACCACCACCCCTTCCACCTCTATGATTCTCCAAGATTCCCCATCCCTCTCTCACTCCTTCCTACTGTTGGGATCCATTCCACCTTTTGTTGCAGACATGGGATTGTTGCGTGTCACAGGTCTGTTTACATTCCAGCACAGAGTGCTGGCGCAAGTGAAACTTCCGGTCTGTATAGCTGTTGTTTCTTCTCTTTCTCTCCGAGAAGACAGCAAGGAGAGACAACATGTTTCTTTGTCCTGATTTATGTTTAATAAAATGGGAAGTGGGTGGCGCTGTGGGTTAAACCACAGGGCCTAGGGCTTGCTGATCAGAAGGTCGGCAGTTCGAATCCCTGCGACGGGGTGAGCTCCCGTTGCTCGGTCCCTGCTCCTGCCAACCTAGCAGTTTGAAAGCACATCAAAGTGCAAGTAGATAAATAGGTACCGCTCCGGCGGGAAGGTAAATGGCATTTCCGTGCACTGCTCTGGTTCACCAGAAGCGGCTTAGTCATGCTGGCCACATGACCCGGAAGCTGTACGCCGGCTCCCTTGGCCAATAAAGCGAGATGGGCGCCGCAACCCCAGAGTCGGCCACGACTGGACCTAATGGTCAGGGGTCCCTTTACCTTTTATGTTTAATAAATGCGTAGCTTAGTATGTATCTACAGCCTCAAGCCACTTCTGTTGCGCAGTATACACTGATGAGTAAAGTGTGCTCAAGTCTGCAAGCTTGAGTCGCTGATGTACGTCGGAGCCAGAGGTCGATGAATCAACGCAGAGCGAAGGCTAAGAGGGAGACGTGCCAGCTGGCCTTTCGACCCCTGGATGCCAACACCTACAGCATGGTTGTAGCGCCCCCTGCAGCACAGTGCCCAGGGCATCTGAGCAGGTTGTGCTACCCTAAAACCACCTCCGATTCAGGGAGGAGAAAAGTATGGCAGCTCCCCCTGGCCAAGAAAGCAGAAAGGAGCATGCGAGCCTGAGTACTTGCTTTTCAGACATTTAAAAATGTAACTACCCCCACCCCATATCCTGTGGATATTTTAATAATTGATTTTATACTTGTAAACTGCTTAGAAGCCATTTTGGCATGTAAGTGCTATAATAATAATAGGAGTTGTCGAAGTCTAGCAGCATCTGGAGGGCATGCATATCACTGATGTACTTTCTAGAGGAAAGTGCCAGTTATGCATCCAGTGAAAACAATCACACAATTTAAAAAAGTAATATAGAATTCCCCCGCCCCCACCCATACCTCAATTGCCCATGAATTTTGCAAGCTCCTGTTGCAGTACAGCCAAGATTTGCTAGCTTAACAGTTATGTTTTCCTGTAAGTCTTATCTAATGTACAGGGAGAATAATGTTCTCTCTCTCTCTCTCTCTCTCTCTCTCTCTCTCTCTCTCTCACACACACACACACACACACACACACACACACACACAGAGAGAGAGAGAGAGAGAGAGAGAGAGAGATAAACACAAAACACACACAGATAAACACAAAACACAACACACACACACACACAAACAAACACACACCCCTTGAAGGAGCAGCAGCTGTGGAAGTGACAAAGAATTTTAAGGATAAGATGAAAGGAATACATTTATGTGTAAATTAATACCATTACCATTCCCTTTTGGTGGTATCTTTCATCTTATGATCTAGATAATGGATAAACAAAGTAATACCAGGCAGTTGAGGAAGGTGAGGCTTAAAGAAGTTGGGTTGAAAGGTGAAAAATACACAGTTCTTCATGCTCTTTTAAGCAATTTGCAGGCTCCCAAACTCCACAGTTCTGACATCAAGAAAGGATAGCAGGATCAGCCACTGCCTCAAGTCATACTATTTAGCATTTACAAACACCACCACTATAATGAACAAATCACAAAAGTGGCCAAATCTCTGTTCAGAATCCATACAGCCAACCAGTGATGGCAAACCATGTCTGAATTCTTGTGTGTCACCATGTGAGGGGGGAAATGGAGTTTCCAACCGTGGATTTCCCCCAGAAGGGAATTATGAATATGAGGGTCAAAGATACTAAATAATCCACCCTATTGTGTCAACTCACTGATTCTCTTCTCCAAATGTCACCAACGGTTTAATTGCTTACCCCCTTCTCCACAACCCAAGTAGGATGTAAGTCTAGCTTGGGGCATCTTATTCTTGAGGAAGCATTTGAAGAATGAATCATTGGTCACAGATTTGTGGCTAAGCACCCATCCCTCTGATTCAGCTCTGTAAAACCACCTCCCCATTCAGGAGTGGCTGAATGTGTCAATTTTGATTTCTCTCCATTTCTCATTTTCCTCATCTTAAGTTCAGTTCTCCGCATTTCCACGTCAGTTTGCAACAGTTTGCAACCAAAATTTCAGCATTTTAGTGTGAATCTTCCCTGCTGTACACATTTTTTTGCAAAGCCATTTCCAGAACGCAATGCATATTTGTGTTGTATTTTCGCACAATGCATTTCTGTGCATATTACCATATTTGGTACTGCAAAGGAATCATGTGAAATTGAGGGATGACTGCAGTGCTTTCTTTCTGGGGGTACGCATACCCCTAAACATTTTGTGAATCTTTGTACTTTTGTCCATTTAGTGTATTTGTTTTTCCCGATTTGAACTATAAAATGGTGATTTTCTTGAGTCAAAATGAGAGTATCCATAAACACTTTTTTAAGGGGAAAAAAAAGCACTGGATGGCTGTCTTTAGGTTCTCCTGTTGTTTTGGAAAGCGTAGGCAGAGTTAAATTCCTGAGTTAATTGTCTCTGCCATCCCAACATTCAAGTTGTCTTGGCAAATTAGGTTTTGAGAGATAGTATTTTGCTAAATTAGTCTGTACCACCTTAATTGCATAAACTTATTTTGGAGTTGCACACAGCTCCTCTTCCTTCTTGACCTGAAATTTCTACATAAGGTGTCATCAGCATCAACTGATCAAAAAGAGCATGAGTCTACGATCTTGCATGGGCGGTTGTCCAGCCTCTGCACAAATCTGAAGACCTCAGGACAACGCGGCAGCAATGTGTTTCTGAAATGTGTGAGAATTTTCTCCTTGTGTCAGCAAAACCCTGATAGGAGGCTGTGCAACTTCACACCTTAAATTTAAGCAGTGTAACTTTCTCTGTAGATCAACCCTGATTCTCCAAAGTGATGAAAACCTTCTCATGATAAAGAGTCACAAAGTTCTATTGACTTCCAAAGTTGTTAAGGGTAATCAACACTCACTTTCTTTCTTTCTTTCTTTAAAAAACAACAGCTCACAAAAAGGAGGACCTGGGTTTTAATGAACCCACCAAGTGTACATCAACTTTGTTTTTTTGCCCAACTGTTACAGGGGCATCTTTTTCTTAATGCACTAATTAGGAGAGAAAATAAGAGCCAGGTAGGATAAATGGCTGGTTACCTGTTAAATGCACTGTGTGTGTTGAAACAGGGAAGAGATGTTTCTGAAAAGATGTAGGCGGTAAAGCTGTCCATGGATCAGCAACTTTTGAGAGTAAAAATATAACTTTGTATTTCCAAAATACTTTGTTTTCTCATATCTTGTTAATAAGTTAAGTTCTGTTGTACTGATCTATTAAGATCTGGAATGGAATTCTTAAATGGGGTGATGAACAAAGAGGGGATATTTTAGCTCAGTCTTCTTCCATAAAGTCTTTGGCTTAACCTCATAGCCTTTGGCTTAACTCATCCCACATTGGAACTAAGCTTAAATATGTGTAAATGAGGCATAGGGAACCTGTGGCCCTCCATATGTTGTTGGACTTCCATCAGTCACAGAAGGAGCAATGGTCAGGAATGATGGAAAATGTAGTTCATCAACATCTGGAGGGCCACAGGTTCCCCAGCCCTGGTGCAACTATGCTAAGAAATAGGCTGCCCCTATTACTCTTCCATTCTGAAGGAAATCAGCCCTGAGTGCTCACTGGAAGGACAGATCCTGAAGCTGAGTCTCCAATACTTTGCCCACCTCATGAGAAGAGAAGACTCCCTGGAAAAGACCCTGATGTTGGGAAAGATGGAGGGCACAAGGAGAAGGGGACGACAGAGGACGAGATGGTTGGACAGTGTTCTCGAAGCTACCAGCATGAGTTTTACCAAACTGCGGGAGGCAGTGGAAGACAGGAGCGCCTGGCGTGCTCTGGTCCATGGGGTCACGAAGAGTCAGACACAACTAAACGACTAAACAACAACATTACTCTTGCCTCTATCATCTTCCTATCTATCATCTTATCACAGTCTCCACGTGTCCCCCTCCCCATAAATTAGATAGAAAGCTCTCCAGGTCAAGGCCTGCTACTGTTTTTATGCTGCTTTGTAAAGGGCCATGGGCATCTGGAATGATGATGATGTGTTAGCATTCTGTATTTTTCACTTCCCCAATTAATTTATATTTCCGGTGAATCTGCTGATGCTAGATCCCACAGAGAAAGTGGGAAGGATGGAGGCGGGTTGTATGCTGGTGAACCGTGGATAGCAACAAGTGAGCAACTTGCTGCAACACAGGTTGGGAATAGACTGAGTCTTTTTAAGCCTCCAGCCTATCTCCTACAGGCTTCACCAGTGCTTTTTTCTTCTTCTTCTAAAAAATGTTTAGAGGTACTCTTATTTTCCTACTCATATTGAAATACAGCCCCTCAATGAGGCCAAACTTAGATTCACAAAATGTTTTATTATTATTATTATTTAATGGCAAACTGCCACATACAGCACCTTACTTGGATGTGCCTGGAGTCTTGGAAGCTTGACTCCCTACGTTCTCCTACAAATGGAGCTTGTTTGGAGGTTCTAGCAGGGGAGTGCAGCTATCATATACCCTTGACTGAAGAACAGTACACTCCTTCTGTCTGGGATGATCATCCTCTTCCACCGAGTGCGCAGCTTCGGGAGGGACGCACATGGAGTGGTGAGGGAGGAAAAGGACACCCATCTAGCCAGCCAGATCAGCCAAATCAACCATGGCGATCAACGGGGGTGACAGATGTCGCAGCCAGAATAGCCTTCACATCCAGATTCACAAAATGTTTAGGGGTATGCATACCCCTGCGTTCCCCCAGAAAAAAGCACTGGGCTCCACCCCCCTTCAGAGTCTTACTGGGCCATCCCTCTGACCTTACAATGTGCAATCTTCCTTCATTCCACAACCTCCCTTCTAGTGCTCTCTTTGCACTGCCAGACTGGTGATGTCTGGTGGGAGGCATCTAGTTCTTCAGACTAGGGGGTAGGTGCTGGTGAGGGTCCAGGCTGTGGCCCTATAGGCCCCAGTACTCTTGGCTATCCCTCTGCCCCCCCCCCCCCCGTACAACCTCCATAGGCACAACACTCTCCCTATCTTCAGCAGCCAGCTCTGAAACTCTGGTGTCCCTGCAGTGTCTGAATTACTGCTAGATTCAGGGCTTATCCTGGCCAGGGATGGGGAAGCTTTGGACTTCCAGACCCTATTGGACTACAACTCCCACCATCCCAGGTCACTGGCCATAATGCCTGGGGCTGATGGGCATTGGAGTCCAACAACTTCTGGAGGGCCAAAAGTTTCCTGCACCTGAGCTAGATCAGCCAGGTCCTTTAAGATTCCATCCATGATTCATTTCCCCTCGCCTGGCATTACAAATGATGCATTTTTTTTTACTCATAGTGAAAGTGCTAGTATTAATTTATGTTTCTCCTCACAGTAGCAAATAGAATTATCACTATTAATTGATAAACTGTGGCTTCCTGGGGTGTGTGTGGGTTTCCCTCTCCTTCTTCAGAAGGAAATACTTCAGGAACAAGCACTGAAGATCCCATCATTGGTGTGTGGTGGTTCCTCACACCTGTAACACATATTTTGCAGCTTTCTTTCTTTCTGCAAACCTGCCGATGTGTCTTCCCACCTCTTCCTTTGGGGAAAAAAGTTCCATCTCACCATCTGGCAGCCCAGCATCACATTTGAATGAGGTGTTCCACCTGGCTACTTCAGATCTCTTGTGCTTATTTCTATTGGACATCAAGTTGTAGGCATTGGTTCCAATATGACTAGCGTCATGGTCTCTAGAGCAGTGTGCAAATGGACTCGGGAAAATTCTCCATCATATTTGTGGGGAGAGAACTTGGGGAAGGAGAGGGGAGATGGACCATATCACCAAGTTTATCCAGGAGGAGGAAGAGAACCTCCCCATCACTGGCATCTCCAGGCAGAGGCCCCAGTCTGAAATCCTGGAGAGCCTCTGGCACTCAGTGTAGGCAATATTAACCTAGATGGATAAAGGATCTGAGTCAAAATAAGAATAGCACTGTTGGGTCAGGCCAAAGCTCTGCCTACTCCAGCTTCCTGTTCTCATAATGACCAATTAAATGCCTATGGGCAGCCCACAAGTTGGACCTGAGCAGTAAAGCAATTTCCCCACCTGCAGTTTCCAGCAATTTGTATTCAAAGACATACTGTCTTCAACAGAGAAGGTAGAACACAGCAGTTGCAGCTAGTAGTCATTGATAGTATAAGGCAGTTTCCTCTGCTCCTGTTTTTCTTTGGGAGTTGGGCCCACCATTATCAGTAGCCATGGAAGAGTTTCCTTCTATTTTCTTCAGGTCTTTGGTTTTCTGCTTTCTCCCTGATCTTTTTGCTCTCTTCATGTGACAAGTGTTTTTGTGTGCAGTCCCAGGAGGGATGCACCTTCTGATCTTTCTCTCTGAAGAAAATTCTCACCTGCCTCACAAATTTGCATCTCTGTAACAGAAGGCGTAGAGGGCATTCAAGGTGCAAGACAGGCACTTGATTGCCTCTCTGTTACAAGAACAGAAGAAACTCAGGAAAATCCCAGGTCCACCCAGATACAACCACGTCCAGAATCTCCCTGTGACATTGTCTGAACAATCTCCATGCTAACGGTCAACAGTGAAAAGCAGCTGCCTGTTATGCTCCCATCTCAAAGCACAATAAAGCGGTTCTTTTTCTTTCTTTTTTATATATATAATTTTTATTTATTTTCCATTTGATATTATACATTCACATCATCATTATCCATTTTACCACTTTGGCTCTTTAGAGCCTATCGACTTCCTTCCCTCCCGCCTCATGGCTTTCAAAATTAACCTTTATATCATTGCATTTTGTACGCTTTCCAATTCTAATTACGCTCATTGCAAAATAACTCAAAAATTAAATAAAAATAGAAAGGTAGAAAAATTCTCATTACAAGTCTTCCGACAACCCTGCTAGTGATGTTATTTGCTTTGAATAATCTTTCAGGTATCGTATAGATTTACTCCAGTTCTTTTGGAATATTTGATCATGCTGGTTTCGGATTTTTCCTGTCAGCTTTGCCAGTTATGCAAAGTCATCTTCACCTGCCACTCTTTCGCACAACAAAGCGGTTCTTACTTGAGACTAAAGGAGATAATTTATAACAGTCAAGGCCTAGCAGCAAGCACTGGATACTCTTGCAGAGACAGTGCTCTTGTGCTCAGATCCTCCTTGAAGGTTCCCCTTAGAAATTTGGTTAGCTACTGTGAGAACAGGATGTTGGACTAGATGGGCCATTGGCTGGATTCAGCATGACCTTCTAATGTTCTTATGAAGAGACATCAAGATTCCAAGGTTCATGAGCAAGGCAAGAGAAACAGAATTGAACGGAAGCAAGGAAGATGTCCCAACAGCAGTGTGGTGTAGTGGTTAAGAGCGATAGACTCATAATCTGGGGAACCTGATTCGCGTCTCCGCTCCTCCACATGCAGCTGCTGGGTGACCTTGGGCTAGTCACACTTCTCTGAAGTCTCTCAGCCCCACTCACCTCACAGAGTGTTTGTTGTGGGGGAGGAAGGGAAAGGAGAATGTTAGCCGCTTTGAGACTCCTTAGGGTAGTGATAAAGCGGGATATCAAATCCAAACTCTTCTCTTCTTCTTCTTTTAAAGATGAGGTGGGACCACCACACGTTCAAACATGCACTCCATCTGGGCAGCACCTAGTTCTCAATAACAAGACAGTGTCCTGCCCCCTGACTCCATCTCCTGCTCCTGCTTTGCCCTTCTCACTGGCTACTTGAAGTCACCAATGAGGCCCATGGGAGGGGCAATGAGGGGTTGGAAAAGGCAAATCTGTTGCGTGGCAATTCCCGCCCCCTCCCACAGTTCGAATAAATAAAGACACCGGACACAAGAATTTAGGTTAATGGGCGAAAATGGCCACAACTTTATTGATTACAGGTAAGAGCGGTATTGGCTTTATGCATTGGCCCTATCAGACTAACTGGTATAAAACCGGGAAGGGTTAAGCACCAACAGGGGGAGCCCCCAAGATGCACATCCCTAGGCGCTCCCCGAGGGGTTACCGCTCGGGAGCGCGCTTTAGGCCCTAGCCTCCGTAGGTTTCGGACAAGGCGACGCCCCCCGGAGTCCTTTATCGGACTACCCTTCAACTTTGGGGGAGGTGATGGCCTTCCTCCCCCTGACTCATTTGCATGATAAGACCCCTGCCAATGCCTAACCGCCAAACCAAGGTGTTGTGACGTTTTGCTACGAGGTAGGCGAAAAAACCAAGTGGCTTCAAAATACAGCCAATTAGCCAAATGGAAAAACTCCTACCAGGACCCTTGCAGCGACCAGCCGAAGCCCATAGCAAAGTCCAAATGCAAACCTAGAGGGTGGGTGGGTGGGAAACTGCAGCTGGCTGAAGGAAAAGAAAGGGCCGAGCACGGGCTGCCCCGACCTTAAATGACCTGACCTAACCCCGCCCCTGTCGCCAGCCGATTGGCTGGCGTCCTAAGAGATAATCCCTGGGATTCCCAAGTCCCGCGGGGCTGAGCTAGCCCCGTGAGGTTGTAGATGGGGCGTGAGTCCGCAGCCCCCCCTCCTTATGTCGGGAGTGGCTTTCTTCCCCTCTTCAATGTCTCAAATCACAAAGGGAGGACCTCCATCGCTGGGTGCCAGCCTTCAAGCACATCACCCTACAACCTAAGAACATAAGAAGAGTCTGCTGGATCAGGCCAATGGCCCATATAGGCCAGCATCCTGTTTTCACAGTGGCCAACCAGGTGCCTGTGGGAAACTCACAAGCAGGATTCAGGCACAAGATCATTCTCCTTTCCAATGGTTTCCAGTAACTGGTATTCAGAAGCATTACTGCCTTCAGCTGTGTTGGAGAATAGCTATCATGGCTAGTAACCATCAATTCTCCTCATCTGCATGATTTTTTTTTTTAAAGCCATCTAAGTTGGCCATCAGGGACGCGGGTGGCGCTGTGGGTAAAAGCCTCAGCGCCTAGGGCTTGCCGATCGAAAGGTCGGCGGTTCGAATCCCCGCGGCGGGATGCGCTCCTGTCGTTCGGTCCCAGCGCCTGCCAACCTAGCAGTTCGAAAGCACCCCCGGGTGCAAGTAGATAAATAGGGACCGCTTACAAGCGGGAAGGTAAACAGCGTTTCCGTGTGCGGCTCTGGCTCGCCAGAGCAGCGATGTCACGCTGGCCACGTGACCCGGAAGTGTCTCCGGACAGCGCTGGCCCCCGGCCTCTTGGGTGAGATGGGCGCACAACCCTAGAGTCTGGCAAGACTGGCCCGCACGGGCAGGGGTACCTTTACCTTTACTTAAGTTGGCCATCACTGCCTGCTGTGAGAATGAGTTCCATGGTTTAACTATACACTGTGTAAATAATGACTTTCATCTATCTGCCCTGAACCCTCCTTACTTTTTCTTCCTCCAGCTCCTCTTCTATCTGGGGCTGCCAAACCATGCCAGATCCTAACATGTCTGAGGGGCCCATGACAGAGCACATCTAATCATCTTTCCGGCTCATTGATAACCAATAGATGATCTGATCCTAGAAGGTCTTTTACACCTTGAGCTGTTACGAAGATGTGCTGTCGTTAAATGAGAAATAAATCCATTGAGCTCATTCTCAAGACCTTTATTCATGATTTATTTGTCATAGCCATTTTTGTCTCTTTAAAAAACAACAACACAAAACCAAAATGGCTGAAAAGAGTGGAAAACAGCAGCACAATAACAAAACAGCAATTAAAACTAAATACTTTAAGACCTGACAGCATATAAAACATACATAAAGCTGCCATCCCCAATAAAACCAGCCATTAAATGTCTCGTGCAACAAAAAGAGCTTCAGAGCCCTTCTGAAAACATGAAGTCTTGGAGGAGATCCCCAGGGAAGAGTTAGAGTTGCTTTCTTGCTGATTTTATGAAGCTTATTCAGAAAGGAAATATATATCTTGGTGACTCCTCAACACATAGATGTATTCTGCTTTCTTTTTCTGCTTATTACACTGATATCCCACCTTTTTTTCAGGAGCTCAAGGTGGCACACATGGTTCTCCCCCTTCCTTATTTAATCTCCACAACAACCCTGTGAGGTAGGTTAACTTGAGAGACAGTGACTGGCCCAAGGTCGCCCAGTGAGCTTCATGGCTGAGTGAGGATTCCATATTGTCTTCCATATTGTGGTTATTAATATTGTACATATGGAAGCAATGGAATGAATTAAAAAAAGACTCTTCTCCAGTCCAAAAATAGGGTTCAAAGGTTTTACTAACAGAACTTGTTCTAAAACAGACACTTAAAACAAAAAATGTTACATCCAAATACATATATAATATCATGTGCTTGTCCAAGCACAGGCAGAGCATCTTAGAAATATGAAATTACTTTGTCTAGAACTGAAATCAAAGTTCTCCCTCTCTCACACACAGACTCCATTAGCCTGAGGCTGTGTTTTCCTAGAGAGAGATTAAGCACACATCCTTTCTCTTCCAATGCTTGAGAGAGAGAACAAAGACCAGCTCACACAAAATGGAGATTTACAACTGAATACTCCCCATGTGATCTAAAGTTAAACACCTCGTGTCAGAGTAGCAGAGATACATTCTAAGTTAATTATCAACCTGTTAGGCTCTCAGCAACTCCTTTGTTTAGCTACTGCGGAAGTTTCCATGCTATGCATTTAGCAGTACACATAAAGAGTTGTTTTCCATTAAACAATTGTACTCAACATTCCAGGTTGTACTCTGACACTCTGACTGCTATGCCACACTGGCTCCTGGTTTAATATATTTTGCATTATCATTATGAATGACTCCATTCGGGGGGGAATTTAGAGGCATGGTGGTATCACCAATGCATTGCAAAAATGAGGACTTGATTTGCATTTGCTAATGTATATGTATAGATGCAAATTTAGAGAAACTTTGTATAGAACTATCTCTCAACATAGAGAGTAAGACTGTGAGCAGGTGGCCTTTGTACTTGCTCAGTTTTCTATTCAAAGGCTTCCTACAGGTGGGCTGTTTCCACCACCACCACCACTGCCACTTTCCTTTTTTATGGCTTTTTAAATCTGTAAACTGGACCTGGACCAGACATCCCTTCAAGCAGAACTGTCCTCTGAAAGATCTTCTGATAGATTGCAGACACATGGCAACTGCCTTGGGGAGAGCCTATCAAGGGCTATTGTAAAACTGGCTGCACTGATCTATGGTCAAATGTGTATTGACTTTGTGTGTGTGTGTGTATGTGTGTTGTTTGCATGGAAACAACACAACATCAGTGCCCATTAATCAAACACTATGTATGTGAGTGATTGTGATCAGATCCATGCATGCAAATGTATTGCCATCTACAATAGGGATAAACTGCGCATGCAAAATCATATCTGAAAATCCTGAAAAGGGCTACAAATGAAGCATCTGATTTATTTATCCATCTGTACTATTTATTTATACTTCTTTTCCCTTTACTAGGGTGGGTTGCAACAATAAAATGTGCAATTAATAAGCAAAGAAAACGGGGAAGCCACAAAACAAGAAAAAGGGTTAAAACCATTCCATATATAAATTATATAAAAACAATTCAGCATCTAAAAACATTTTGAGTACAGATGCAGACTGGGATAATGAGCTCCATTTTAAAAGTATTGTTGAAAGAGGGAGATTTTCAGTACGTGCTGAAAAGACAGAAGTAGTGGCACCATATGCCTGATATTTAAGGGGAGGGAATTCCTAAGGTATGTGCCACCACATGAAAGGCCTGATTCCTGGATCATACAAAATGGATCTCCTGATAAGTTGTTATTTGATGGAGGCCCTCTCCGGCAGACTACAGTGAGACTATCTTTAAGGTGAAGGATAAAAGATAAGGTAGTCAGAAGCTGGGGGGGGGATGAGGGTAGTATCAAAACTGCTCTTTAGCTGGTGTTCAGCTAGGTGTTTGCCATTCAGTTTCTGTGAGGGAAGGGGAAGTTGTCAGTTTGGCTGGCATCAGACTCCACACAGACCTATGGGGTCAATGGCTTTTGGAATCAGGCTGAAGACTGGAAAGGCGAGCCAGGAAGCTGAGAGGCTAAGAAGAAGGGAGCCCCAAAAGGTGGCAGCTGCAGTGAGGGTGTGTATTAAACAAACAGAGAAATGGAAAGCCATGGTACCAGTGGTAAAGTAGGTCTGAGGGAAAGAAGGATGGAGACAGGCAACTGAGATGAGAAGGGGCTAACAAGAAGGTTAGTTTTCCCACATCGAGTTGAACTAATCAATGGTTCTTGCGTAGTAGGTGTGGGTGTTCTGAGATAATAAAGAGAGTGGGAGAAAATAAGGAAGATTTAAAAATATATTTCCAGCAGAGTTAATTCATAGTTCATTTTCCCTTTCTCTTTGGGGTGGTGGTAAGAATCTGGACCAGAGGTTCCTTTTCCTTGGCAGCCCTGAAGTAAGACTTTCTATAAAGTTTTGTAGCACAATCTATTGCAACCAGACAATGCAATACCATTGCACCAAAAACAAGATTATAAGTGATTTATTATTTATGGAATGCAACTCATAAGGTTTTCTATAAAAGTTGCTACATTTTAATAAAAACCATGTTCTGAAAACACATCATATATATAGAGAGAGAGAGAGAGAGAGAGAGAGGGAGAGAGAGAGAGACAGAGAGAGAGAGAGAGAGAGAGAGAGAGAGAGAGAGAGAAAGGTGCCCAAAGTCTGAGTAGGGCATAAATAATCCATGTTCAGGCATCTTGAGAACCTGGAAGAGGTGAAAAAGGATTATGTAAGCCAGTCTTATCATGTCAGAAACTCAAAGCAAAGTGGGAAAGGAAGGTACTAGCTTCCATCCCTGGTTGTTTGTCCCCAGAAATAAGGGATTTTCTTTGGAACCAAAAATAGAGGCTATTAATTTTGGGGTCTGATCTCAAAGTCCAACATCTCTACACTTCCAGCCTTTGTGATCTATTTTAGTGATTAGCCATGGTAATGAAACATTGAGCTTCCAGGCTCAATAGCAGCATACCCCTGGTTACAAGAAGCTGGGGCCCAGAAAATTAGGAAGAGCTCTCTCCATCATGCTCTGCTTTGCCAACTCCTTAAGGGGACTCTGGCTGATATTTGTTGGACGTTCAGTGGCTGTTCTGTAGCTCACATCACGCAGACCATTGTATTTCAAGTTCTAAGCTCTGCATTTGCTTTCTTTTTCTCAGATATTCATGCATGTCATCAGACTCCTTCGCAACTGATAATTTATTAATTTAACAAAATTAATATACCGCTTGATTTTAGTCAAACCTCAAAGTGGTAGAATAATGTGGACTTTCAAAAATCTTCCTTGCCCAAATAGGAAGGAGGAAACCCCACCTAACCAGGGAGAGAAGAGCACTTTGAGTAATTCTAGAACATCTGTACTTTCAAAAGGCATTCGTTTGTGCATCTTAGTTTTGTGAGAGCGCACTCTCTCTCTCTCTCTCTCTCTCTCTCTCTCTCTCTCTCTCACACACACACACACACACACTCTCACTCTCTCTGAGGGAGAGAGACCAGACCACAATGCTTCTCTTTCTCTCTTAAGAAACCTGACTTTGTGGAGTTGTTGTAAATTTAAAAGAGAGTTGGGTGCTCTGGTGTGTCCTGTGAGCCACTTGGATGTAGCCTCTAGCAAGTTTCCTCCAAGGGAATTCAACTGTCAAGGTAAAAATGTTTGGCCACTTAAAATATACAGTGGTACCTTGTTTGCATACGTCTTGGTTTGCATATATTTTGGACTACAAACACGTCAAACCCGGAAGTGCATGTCCCGGTTTGGAACCTTTTTTTGGATTACAACTCATTTTTTATTATTATTATTATGAACAAAAAAATTTTTGGAGGCCGCATTGGCGAAAGCGCACCTTGGGTTACAACCAGTTTTGGCTTACAAACAGACCTCCGGAACGGATTATGGTTGTAAACCAAAGTACCACTGTATGCAGTTACATCTGCAGTGATCTATTTAAATATCCAGGGATCACATGCAGTGGTGTTTTTTTAAAGGACTCATGAATGAGCACAAAGCTTGATGATCTCAGTCTCGACATTCAACTGCCAGTCATCAGGCGTCGAGCAATCAAGTGCTGAGCGTCTCTGTGAGAATCAGTGCTCCATGTCATTCATTCATTCATTCATTCATAACATGTTTTTAGCCGTTGTTCCAGTATTTGCTCAAGGTGACATCCAAGAGTAAAAATAGGCTGCAATAAACGTAACATTTCAAGCAAACAAATCGTTCATCAGACAATCAAAACATCCGGCGTGAGAAAAGGAAAAGCAGCAGAAAACAATCTCAGACAATGCTGGAAAAGGAATTAAAATGCCTTTGGGGAGCATGGTACAGTTGAAGAAGCTGAATGCATGCATATACGGACGGAGAAATAGCACGCACTGCTCACAGCCACATGTCACTTCTTATGGTTGCAAAGGCCAGGGGAACTGAGTTCCAGGACAGTATGACTGTAATTTATTAATTGGACAAGAAGAAAGTCAGGTTGCAGCAACTGAGGCCCTGAGCTACAAGTTGCATATAACCAGGGGCGGAGGAAGGGGAGTGCGGTGGATGTGGATGTGGTCTGCCCTGGGTATTACCACGGGGGGGGGGGACAAAATGCTGAGCGGCACTCACGGTGGGGCCTGCAGCATGCCCGAGCCACGCGTCTCTCCTGGGAGTGACGTGGTGGCTTGGGCAGGCGCAGGCTCTGCGCTGTCCAAATGGTCTGCCCGCTGCCTCCCCCCTGCTGTAGGGTGGCTGAGTGGGAGGAGGCAGGCAGACTCCGGAGGCCCTGTGGTGTGCCCCGCCCACACCCTGCCCTCATGGGCGGCTCGCCCCACCTGTGGGCACACCGCCCTGGGCACCTGAGCGGCTTCCTCCACCACTGCATATAACCACATATCCTTTGTAGGGATGTAGATCATAGAATCATAGAATCACAGAATCATAGAGTTGGAAGAGACCACAAGGGCCATCGAGTCCAACCCCCTGCCAAGCAGGAAACACCATCAGAGCACTCCTGACATATGGTTGTCAAGCCTCTGCTTAAAGACCTCCAAAGAAGGAGACTCCACCACACTCCTTGGCAGCAAATTCCACTGTCGAACAGCTCTTACTGTCAGGAAGTTCTTCCTAATGTTTAGGTGGAATCTTCTTTCTTGTAGTTTGGATCCATTGCTCTGTGTCCGCTTCTCTGGAGCAGCAGAAAACAACCTTTCTCCCTCCTCTATGTGACATCCTTTTATATATTTGAACATGGCTATCATATCACCCCTTAACCTCCTCTTCTCCAGGCTAAACATGCCCAGCTCCCTTAGCCGTTCCTCATAAGGCATCGTTTCCAGGCCTTTGACCATTTTGGTTGCCCTCCTCTGGACACGTTCCAGTTTGTCAGTGTCCTTCTTGAACTGTGGTGCCCAGAACTGGACACAGTACTCCAGGTGAGGTCTGACCAGAGCAGAATACAGTGGCACAATTACTTCCCACTATTACTTCCCTTGATCTACTTCCCTTGATATACCAATCTGTCAATTGTAGTTCCTCTTGGCTTTTCACCTTTCCAGGCTCCAGTTGGGTTCTCCAAATTTCCACATCAGTTTGTATGTATAAACAGAAGTCCTCATAAAAAAATGCACCAGCATCTTGTTGACATTTCCATTCCACCTTAAGGAACAGACATGAGATTGTTGTCTTTGTCCATGGGATTTTTTCTTGGCAGGGATACTGGAGTGGCTTGCCGGTTCCTGCTCCAGGTATGTATGGAAGTGAGAGCTGGACCATAAAGAAGGCTGATCGCCGAAGAATTGATGCTTTTGAATTATGGTGCTGGAGGAGACTCTTGAGAGTCCCGTGGACTGCAAGAAGAACAAACCTCTCCATTCTGAAGGAAATCAGCCCTGAGTGCTCACTGGAAGGACAGATCATGAAGCTGAGGCTCCAATACTTTGGCCACCTCATGAGAAGAGAAGACTCCCTGGAAAAGGCCCTGATGTTGGGAAAGATTGAGGACACATGGAGAAGGGAACGACAGAGGACGAGATGGTTGGACAGTGTTCTCAAAACTACCAGCATGAGTTTGACCAAACTGCGGGAGGCAGTGGAAGACAGGCGTGCCTGGTGTGTTCTGGTCCATGGGTTCACGAAGAGTCGGACATGACTAAACGACTAAACAACAACATGAGATTGCTGTGTGTCACATGTCCGTTTACATTCCAGCACAGTATGCTGGGAACTTCCGTTTGTGTATAGCTTTTGCTTTTGCTGTTCTCTCTGAGAGGACATGAGAGAGAGAGACGACATGTTTCTTTCTTCTGATTTATGCTTAATAAATCTTTAGCCATTAGAATGACTTCACAAGCCTCATGCCTACTTGTATGTGAGCAGTACACTCTGCTAATTGCATGCCCTGGGGTTTGAAGTCTGGGTTGCTGAGTTACATTGGAGCATGGGCCAATGGAAGGAGACAGCACAGCTGGGGCTTATCAGCCTCCCGGCCCTCTGCATGTCGACGCATCTAAGTGTGAATTTCTCTTATCATGCACATTTTTGCATGCAGAGCCACCTCCCTTGATCCAATGCTTTTTGTATGTTATTTTCACTAATACGTGCACAATTTATCATAGTAGAAGCATAGTATCTGCACCGTACTATAGGCAGAGTGTAGCCATGGCTGGAGACAGAAATGCTTCTGAATGCCAGTTGCTGGAAACTACAGGAGAGGGAGGTGTGTTCAGCTCCTGCTTACTAGCTTTTTACAGGCATCTTTTAGGCCACTGTGAGA
Source organism: Podarcis raffonei (assembly GCF_027172205.1). Classification (NCBI taxonomy): domain Eukaryota; kingdom Metazoa; phylum Chordata; class Lepidosauria; order Squamata; family Lacertidae; genus Podarcis; species Podarcis raffonei. Next base: position 74,175,862 of record NC_070610.1, on the reverse strand, counting down.
ATAGGATGCTAGAGTACATGGGCCATCGGTCTGACCCAGCAGGCTGGTTCTATGTCCTTAAGTCACTGCATAGCAACAGCCAGGAGTCTTCAAACAAGCACCACATTGCTCCTTTGTAATGTGGCACAGCCAGTCCTTACTCACAGAGGGAGATTCCGTAAGCACTGATCATCTGATTTGTGCTTATAGCAAACCCCCTGCACCTGCCAAAATGTCCTGCAGGAGTTGGAGGAGTTCAGGATCTAGCCCACTGGTCAAATCCTATTCCTCACATGCGGTGTATAGCAATGGGCAGTTCTCCTAGTTGTGCAGCAATAAAACTGCTGGCACACTTGCAAAGCTAAGCAGGGTCCAATATGGTTTCAGATTGGATGGGGGACCACGTGTTGAGATTTCCCGCATTTGCAGGGGGTTGGACTAGATGATTCTCAGGGCCCCTTCCAACTCTACAATTCTATGATTCTATGACCTGTCTTTAGGTGATGTTATTCCACCCACTACAGAGCAGCCCACTTTGCACAAATGAAATGGAAAAAGAGAGCTGTGTGTCTGACAGATTTTTCAATCTCTTTGTCAAGTTCACATCCAACTTTGGAAGAAAAAGTAGCCAGAGGTGAAAATCTGAATTCTCATCTTTCTCTCATCTAGTCATGCTGTTTGTGCTTTAATGATATTTTGGCTGAAAGGGAACAGATGAGGTCATGTATCTATTCTTTGGCTCTTCTTGGATTTTGTATCCAACTTTCTATCTGAAAACACTCTTAGATCTGGCTTCGTTAAGAAGACCTGCTTCAAAGGAAGCCATACATTTAGAAGTCCAGGTTTCCATTCTCTCCGTCCTTCCAGGCCTGGCAGGGAAGGTGAGGTCACATCATATGGTGCTTCAAATGGTGAGCTCTACTCCAGGCTCTTCAATACTCTCTGTCCTTCCCTCAGGGCAAGATGGTTCCTGGGTAACACTGTGGTGAAATTTGTGGAAGGGAGAGACTCCTGTCACTGCAACACCAGGAACCAGATGATGAACAGCCCTTTAGGCTGTTCCACCTTCTCTCTCCCCTTCCGTCAGAACAAGATGGTCCTCAGATATTTGTTTGTTTGTTTGCACTCTGAGAAGGAGGTAGGGAAATGGAAGGCTCCTTCAGAGCAGAAGAAAACTTTCCAGAAATTAGAGGATGGGTTTCAGCACAGCGCAAGAAAGAAAAACAGGAGGAAATGCTTCTGGCTGCTAAAAAGCTAAGACATTGTGGTCTCCAGAACTCCTGGGAATGTGAGGAAAACATCTCTCACTTCCGCAGCCTCATCCCTGGGCTGTGAAAGTGAGTTGCTGCTCTCTGGTCGGCCCTACAACGGGTCCCGTTCCCTTTCACTCTGACTGCTTTGAGCAGCTGGCAGAGCTTCATGACAAAGATACTGTTTTACATCTCATCTCCTCGCAGCCTGGAGCTGTGGGAACAATGGTAAATGTTAGCGTGAAAATCTCACTGTTTGCACATTGCACCTTGGCAAATGTCACTGCGCGGTGCTGGATTCCTTTTTGGCTCGCTCACAGCGCTTGTGATTCCCCCTCCAGTGGTAGCTACTGTACTGATGGCGGAAGAAAACAGGATCAGCCCGACTGAACAAGCAGCCCAGGTGATCTCTTGGGCGTCACAGTAAATTCAGGGCAGCGGCAGAAAAAGTGTTTCTGGCCTGAAGCACATTTCAATCTGGGCAATCTTCTTAGTGGGGTGGGTGAGCAAATACTCATGGTGGAGTGAGAGGCGAAAACAGATGCAGTAATGGATATGAATTGTACCTTCATAGAATGATAGAATTGTAGAGATGGAAGGGACCCCAAGGCCATCTAGCCCCAAACCCCCTGCAATGCAGGAATCACAGCCAGGCTACATTCCAACCAAATAATAATAATAATAATAATAATAATAATAATAATAATAATAATAATAATTTATTACTTATACTCCATCCATCTGGACGGGTCTCCCCAGCCACTATGGACGGCTTCCAACAGAACATTAAAAACACAATAAAACACCAGATATGAAAAACTTCCCTAAACAGGGCTGCATTCAGATGTCTTCTAAAAGTCAGATAGTTGTTTATTTCTTTGACATCTGGTGGGAGGGCTTTCCACAGGGCAGGTGCCACTACTGAGAAGGCCCTCTGTCTGGTTCCCTGTAACCTCACTTCTCACAGTGGGGGAACTGCCAGAAGGCCCTCAGTGCTGGACCTCAGTGTCCGGACTGGATGATGGGGGTGGAGACGCTCCTTCAGGTATACTGGGCCGAGGCCATTTAGGGCTTTAAAGGTCAGCACCAACACTTTGGATTGTGCTCAGAAACGTACTGGGAGCCAATGTAGGTCTTTCAGGGCTGGTGTTATGTGGTCCCAGCGGCTGCCCCCAGTCGCCAGTCTAGCTGCCACATTCTGGATTAGTTGTAGCTTCCGGGTCACCTTCAAAGGTAGCCCCATGTAGAGCTCTTTGCAGTAATCCAAGCGGGAGATAACCAGAGCATGCACTCAGATGCAACATCCAGGCAACCAAGAGGCATTATCACAATTCAGGGACATATTGCAGCTGTTAATCGGGTGATACCCACCAAGCCAAATCCTGGCCAATGCACTAACATTTGTGGGATTCCTGTTAAGTTTTTATTTTGCTCAGTAGAAACCCAGCGGAACAGGACATAAAGCTTACGGTCTCCCTCCCCGTGACTTTTGGATGTGACTGGGGGGGGGGGCAAACACCATTGGTTTATTGATGTACAAAGCTTAATAGAAATGAAAAATGGGAGTGATCTGAAATGATGTTGGATTTATATGGAAAATAGAAAATGGAATGTACAGGGATCCATACAAAATTAGGTAAAATATGATTGGATAATTAGGAATTGGATATGACTTGCCTTGAATTAAAAAGCAGCATCGACAAAACAATCCATCAAAGTAAGTAACTGTCCTGAGCAAACCCAGCCCAAGGGGAACAAATGGGTGATAGCTTAATTTATTATGGCAAAGCACTCAACTGCAGCAACTTGCAAGGGGCACAAGGGTATCCACACCTGCTGCTTATCTAGCTAGGCATCTAATCCCCAGGCTTGAGTCCTGAACTGGACCATTGGAGCAACAGCGTGACCATGTCTCTACTCTAACTTAACCCCCCTCAGCTGACGGGGTGCACACAAGCAACCTGAAAATTCTGCATAGCAGCTCCCACTGTGCCTGGTGCTTTGAACCCATCCTTGTCTTGGCTGCATATTTTTTGATGTTTTGTTTATGTTTTGAATTCTGTGTTATCGTCGTCCCACCCCCCATCTTCCCTCAGCCGCCCTGAGCATGGTTTTAACTGTGGAAAGGTGGCAGAGAAGTAAAATGATGTATGTATGATGGTGCCCCGTGACTCTGGACAAATAGAAACAAGGGAGCATGTGCTTCTATAGTGCCTGTATTCCAGAGACATTCGTACTACAGTAGCGTCATCTTACCATTACTGCATAACTACCCAGGGGGCACAGGACAATTCTATACCTTCTTGCTGCTTTCAGATACCAACCCTGCGACAACATACAATGTTGCCAGATTCTGCACAGCAGCGCTCAAAATTCAACGGACGATGACCTGTGTCACAAACTAAATTTAATGAGCACTCATATCAGAGTGCTCTGTAGACTGATAGCTTATAGTCTTCTCAGGGCTGGATTTAGGTTTGATGAGGCCTAAGCTACTAAAGGTAATAGGGCCCTTTATATGTCCAGCTGTCCTTTGTCAACAACAAATCGTCACTGTTTTTTGTCTTGAATATATGCTATATGGTAATTTATGGACCTAATAGGTAACGAAAGCCATTTGCACATAACAAAATATGTATTTTATCAAAGTAATTGTTGAACTGAAATATAATTAAAGGTAAAGGGATCCCTGACCATTAGGTCCAGTCACGGACGACTCTGGGGTTGCAGCGCTCATCTCGTTTTACTGGTTGAGGGAGCCGGCATACAGCTTTCAGGTCATGTGGCCAGCCTGACTAAGCCGCTTCTGGCGAACCAGAGCAGCGCATTTACCTTCCCGCCAGAGTGGTACCTATTTATGTACTTGCACTTTGACATGCTTTTGAACTGCTAGGTTAGCAGGAGCAGGGACTGAGCAACGGGAGCTCACCCCATCGTGGGGATTCAAACCGCCAACCTTCTGATCGGCAAGCCCTAGGCTCTGTGGCTTAACCTACAGTGCCACCCGCGTCCCTTTTGAAATACAATTAAGAAGAAGTATATTAATAGTGAAATACAATTAAGAAGAAGTATATGGGGGGGGGGAGCCCCAAGAGAGTGGGGCCCTAAGCTATAGCTAGTTTAGCTTATACATAAATCCGGAGCTGACTGTTGTATATACTAACAACTTATGCGATGCCACTCCCGTCTAATGTTCCTAACTCTTTTTTTTAAGACTTTCCTTGCTTCCTTTAGATTTTTATAGACTTTTAATTCTTTTTAGTTTTTCAAATCATTTTTTCAGATTTTAAATGACCGTAATAAAGATTTGATTTCATTTGATGTATATTTGTAGATTCATTGGACTGATTTCCATTTTGGACATGGGACAAATAAGGAAATGTTGTCAGTTTCTGCTCCCGTTTCGGTTTTCATCAGACTCCACCAACATCCGTAGTTACAGGCCAGATAATTATGCTTTCTTCTTTTTGTTCTTTGCCCACAAGAAATCTCCGCTTTGGTTACCCTGCAGTCCTTCCTCAAGCTGTGCATGAAATAAAGGAGGAGATTCCAGCGCCCACAACCAAACGGCTTTGGGAACAAAGGAATAAGATTAACCAGCTTCCCATCTGTAAAAACACAGGCATTGATATAATTATATCGGGACCAGATTGATTCAGAGGGCTGAGAATACCACTCTTGATAACCCAATTAGCCAATCATCCTGGCAAGTGGAGCCAGCAGGGATCCTGACACATCATGAATCCCAACCCTGTCCAATTTGCCTCATTGGCTGCTTTATCGAAGTGGGTTTTATGCTTGGTGTCCTCCGAGGGACAATCTGTGAATACATGATTAGCGGAATAGCCACATTTGCTTGATTGAGATGGAGTGAGCAAGATCAAATGCAAAGAAGAGTAGCTGAATCAGAGACTGGGGTGGGGAAAAGGTTTCTGGTTTAAAATGAGGAAGGAGGGAGAGAACTCTGACTCCTTTTGTGGAACTCAGAATTTGTAACGTTTAAAATTGCACTGGATGCTCAAGATTGCCAGAATCAAACATGCTCCATGTCTGTGTTGTATTAAACCCCAGAACTGTCCTTATCAAGTATCCAGCTACTCCCTTCCCTCTTTTCCTTTCCCTGCAGCTAGGAGAAGCCACGCTGCAGGCCTGTGCTAGGAACCCTGTGTGATGGCCTGGGACTTGGGTTCAGACTTGGAACCTGAGGAGTCTCGGTCTGCACCGGATCCTCTGCCTCCAGCGGCATCTGAACCGAGTTTGGGGCCTGATTCTGAAGAGCCCCAGTCTGCACATGTTCCCCTGCAACAAGCACCAGCTGGGCCCGAGTCAGGGGCCTGAGCCTGCCCTGGCTCCAGATGCAGGGATTACCTCATTGCCCTCTGCTGGGCAATCACTTACAGCTGCTCCACTACCGGTTGGATCAGGGGAGGCTGAGGTGGCCTCTGGGTCTAGTAACCCACTGACGTCTCCCGAGCTGCAGAGACTCAGGTCTGAGAGAAGGAGAGACCTGAGTACTCGCAGGAGGAGTGCTCGCCTTCAGGTGAGACAGGGAGGTGAGTCACCAGGGGATCAGGACTGGCCGTTACCCCGTCAGAGATAAAAGGCTGTCGGACCCCGCCCCAGGTTGCTACCTGCCTGTTACCCTGTGCCTGACCTAGCCTGGTTTCCTGCCTTGGCCCTGTTGGACTGACTCCTCATGGAATCCTTGGATTCGGGACCAGACCTGGACCGCGTTGCTTGATTTAACCCCCGGGCCCAGCACACCCTGCCAGGCAGCTGTATATAACCTTGCAAATAAAGCAATGGTGTTATGCACACCCTTGTGAAAATCCAAAGGCCACGATTCAACCAACAGTCCTGTCTTATGGAATCTCGCCTTCTGATATACTAAATTTAGATCTAATTACAGCAAAAAAGGTCATCAAACAAAGATTGGAGGAGGTTGATTTGCAACAAAATCTTACTACAGGTGGAGGTACATGTTCCCCGATAAATCAGGGCACTACATTTATGTCCCAGATACCTCGATATCTGTCTACCTTATCGGTTGCGTCGCATAGATTCGCTTTTGCTAGAGCCAGATTTAATGTGTTCCCCTCAAATGTGCTGAGCAATAGATTTTCTAACGGTAAAACCTCTGTTTTATGCGCATGTGACAATAAATCAATAGAATCCCTTTATCATATCTTGTTTAATTGTCCTTTATATATTGTTCCCCGATCAAGGATTCTGAGTTCAATCATTTTGGAAACTGTTGCTAAACCACCTGAATTACATCTAGCCTATCTACTCCAGGACATTGACTCTTATAGAACATTACAGGTTGCCAGATTCCTGAATTCAGTTCTTTCATATAAAAGACTTCATGGAATGCTGCATGACTATTAAAAATCTAGTAAACTCTATCCACCATCTTTATATTCAAGGCCACAATATGGTACATCTAGAGATTGTATGTAACATGAAGGAGATTATGCGTTGAAATATTTTAGTTGATATTTTAGAATGTAAAATGCTATTTTATTTATTGATTGGTTTTACCTTGTGGGCTTATAGCCGAATAAAGTATTATCTATCTATCAACCAACAGTCCAGTGCCAAGTTTTCCAGTAGGCATAGCTAACATGGTGCTCTCCAAACAGCCCTGGAAAGTGGGGCCATTGGTCAGGGATGATGAGGCATTCTTGCAGGAGTGGCGAATCATTTTTCAGTCCGATGGCCACGTTTCCTTCCGGGCTACTTCCCAGAGGCCTCTTCCCTGCCTGATGAGCAAGGTCAGAGGAAAAACATTTGTAGCTTTGCACTGTAGGCTAGCACAAACACATACACACACACACACGCCAGGGGCGGAGGAAGGGGTGTGGTGGGTCGGGCCACCCCAGGTGTCATCACTGAGGGGGGTGATGAAATGCCAGGCGGCACTCACTGTGGGGCCTACAGTGTGCCCAAGCCATGCGTCTCTCCTGGGAGTGATGCAGTGGCTTGGGGGCCCACAGGCTCTGCGTTGCCCCAAATGGTCCGCCCACCGCCTCCCTCTCAGCTGTAGGGTGGCTGAGTGGGAGGAGGCAGGCAGACTCCTCGGAGGCCCCGTGGAGTGTCCTGCCAAGGCTGGCCCCGCCCCTGGGCACAGGGCACGCACGCTGCCCCAGGTGCCCGATCAGCTTGCTCCTCAGCGCGCACACACATCATCAGTTGCCAGAGCCTGGGGTGAGTGGGTATGCACATACCAGATGGGGTGTGTGCAGGTGCCAGGTGGTGAGATGCCAGCCAAGACCTCGCTGTCGATGCCGCCCAGCGGAGCAAAGCGGGGCCGCACTGAGCTGCCAGCCCACCTACTCAAGGGGAGCCCGGCCAGCTGATGCAGCCTTTGGCGGGTGGAAAGGAGCACTGGGCTGGGCCAGGCTGGGGGCACCTGGTTCTCACCTACTCAAAAATTGTGCCCCACAGCTCCGCTGGCACCCCCTTGGCTGTGGGTTGTAAGTTAACTGAATTTCCAAGTGGGAGGTGGAATGTTAGGGAGCTGCGTCTGGAGTGAAAGAATGAATGCAGCTCATAAACATATAACCAGTGGGTATTTTGTGATGTTGCTCTTTTATTTTCGGATGGTTTGTTGCATTTATTTTACTTTTATTGTGCATTTCTTCTGGGCCACATTAACATGCTGTTCAGGGCTTCGGGCCGAAAAGTGGAATGTAAATAAACCGTAATATAACAATTAAGCAGTTTTCAGATACAATAGCCAAGTGTAGGTGATTTCCCAGTCAAAAGACACAAGGTTTATTCCTGCTCAAGAGCGCGCTTGCATTTTTCAAAGCACAAGGTGTTCTGTCTTTTCACGCCTCCTCCTTGAAGTATTTTCCAAGGGAGCGGGGGGGGGGGGGAGAGCCATGGTGTTGAATGAGAACATGACAAAATCTAATTTCTGAAGGATATGTTTGCACTGTGTTCCAAAGCAGACTTTGCTGTAGTGTTGGGAAACCAAGTTAGACATTTCCTTTCTGCAATCTCATTGGTATTCTCTTACCTTTGCACACAGAACTCAGTGAAAGGTATGTGCCATTAGCTTTAAAAGAGACAAATGAATGGATGGAGTTGTTTGCTCAAAACATCCAAGCTTTCGGCAATCTCTATAGTGACGTTGTACTTAGACGCTGAAACAAGTTTTTCGTTTGATGATTTAATCCAGCTTTCAAAAAGACAAAATAATTGTATTTGATGGCTGGGAATTCAATCTGTCAAGCCGAAAAGATCAGTTTTTGTTAGTGTTTACAGCTTCCAACAAGCAGCGTCCTTTATTTTGGTGAAATATTCAGTAGCGGATAAAAAAAGAAGCATAAATCATCAATTTTTGCATCTCCTCCTTTTTTTGACAATGCAGGTGGTGGTGAGGAGAAACACAATACAAAGTTTAAAACGTACCTAAGTCAGCTAGGCAAGTGGATTGACATTAATTGTATTGCCTGCTTTGAAACCTATAACTAAGCTGTCAAAAGCTACGGCTCGGAACTCAGGGACGTTTTCTTAAGGAAATTCCACTTTTTAAGCAATACTAATTCATTGTTAAAATGCAAGTGTTTTGGCACCTGCACTGTGGGCAACATCTCTGAATAATTTTTAATGGTTTTAATATTTCCACCTTGCCATTTCAGTGTAATTAGAAATGGACTCATTGAATCATAGAATTGTACAGTTGAAAGGGATCCTTAGGATCATCTAGTCCAACCCCCTGCAATTCAGGAATCTCAACTAAAGCATCCATGACAGATGACCATGCCAATTCATTGGATAGCTAATGGGTGCTTTAAGTGCATTTATTTTCCAGATAATAGCTCCAGGGGCTGGGAATTGTATTATTTAATTTTGATGGAGGAAATAACATTGGATAATTATGGTTTCTTTTGCAGGGAAGGGCCATAGCTCAGAGGCGAAGCATCTACCTTGAATTCAGAAGGTTCCAGGTTCAGTCCCCAGGATCTCCATGTGTGAATTGTCTCTTCCAAAAAGCATTTCTTTTGAGGTTACGTAACTTTATTACCTGTGAAAACCCATTTCACACTTGCAAGGTATTTCTTTGAGCTTGTCATCATCAATTGATCAACGTGCCGAACTCCTCAGAGGAGGGAGTGAAGTGGATTTGAGTAAAGAAGATCCCTTGCACGTGAACTAGTGGCAAGCCAGGTGTCCCCTGTCTTATATTTGTTTACTGGTTCTCCCTGCCTAAGTGCAGAAACATTGAAACTTATTTTGTTAGTTTAGGCCCAGTTCTCCAATCTGTTAAGGTCGTTTTGAATTGTGGTTCTGTCTTCTGCGGCATTAGCTACCCCTCTGTCAGGGAAGAGCCAGAACATGCAGTTTTGTCAGTAGCAGGGGAGGGTTCTGAGCAGGAACTGGCAGAAGAGGAAGACAGGGAACTGAGGCACGAAGCAGAGCAGGGGGCGGGGCGTAGTCAGGAGGAGCAGGGGGTCAGGGATGGTGAAGAGCCCTACAACTCACCAGAGACAGTAAGAGGAAATTCAGACTCAGAAAAGGGGGCGGGGCTTTCATACCAGCACAGGCAAGGAGGGAAATGAAATGTAAAGAGCAAAGACGTATCACGAGGTTTCCACGCCTACTTTGTTGGCGCTGAAATCGAAGGAAGCCACTCTCCGAATCTGACTCGACAGGTTTGGATGCGTGATTTTGAACTGCAGCTGTTCTTTGTATAAATGTTATAAAGACTGTAAATATTACACTGTGTGTGCTGGAGTTTTGCTGCGAAGAGGGAAACCACCTTTACACCCTCCCAGTTTAGCGTCATCTGCAAATGTGATGAGCATTCCCTCAATTCCTTCATCCATTTATAAAGACGTTGAATAACAACGGGCCCAGGACAGAACCCTGCAACACCCCACTTGCCACTTTTTTCCAGGAGGACGAGGAACCACTAGTGAGCACTCTTTGGCTTCGGTCAGTCAACCACCTACAAGTCTTCTGTCTTGTCACCTCTTATTCACCCTTTCTCTAAACAAAGAAGTCTCAAGGGCTACAACCTTTTTCTCATAGTGGAGTTACTCCATCCTGTTGATCTGAATCCATTCCAACTGTAAAGTAAAGTAGAGTACCTTGAATCTTGAATGCCTTGGCTCCCGAACAAATTGGCTCCTGAACGATAGAAACCTGGAAGTGAGTGTTCCTGTTTTTGAATGTTCTTTTGGAAGCCGAACGTCCAATGGAGCTTCCTGCAGCCAATCGGAAGCCGTACTTTGGTTTCCGTAAGTTTTGGAAGTCAAACGGACTTCTGGGATGGATTCTGTTTGACTTCCAAGGTATGATTGTATTCTTTTTGACCAGAACCATGCCCAGTATTCCATCTCCACTGACAATTATCATGACTTGCATCTTGGTACATGGTAAGCCCGCAGGATGGGGAAAGCTCTAACGCAAGGGTAGGCAACATCTCAGCTCCAGAGATTGTTGGCTTACAATTTCCATCCAGCCCAATAAGCACGGCCAATAGCCAGGGCTGATTAGAGTTGTGGCCCGATAGCATCAGGGGGGCACCATGTTGTCGACCCCTGTTCTGCAGAGCTGGGGGAATCAGAGGATTAGAGACATGGAAGGGACCCTGAGGATCATCTAGTCCAACCCCCTGCGATGCAGGAATATGCAGCTCTCCCATATGGGGATTGAATCTGTGTCCTTGGTGTTATCAGCACCATGCTCTAACCAACTGAACTATTCAAGGAACACGGAGAGGGACAGCTCTCTTTGCCAGAAGAGGCTGCATAAAGCATGCACACAAAATCCTTTAAAAATTTTTTTAATAAAAAGTCCATTAAATACTGGGAAAAGAGCAGAGAGAGATATGATCTAACATGAGAAAAAGAAGCAAAGGGAAAAGTGTGTTACGGAATAACTAAAAGGGAGTAAGTGTGACAACAGGCCCTTTAGGGATGTATTCGCAGCTAAATAATGTGTGACGCTCATAATCTCAGCAGCCTGTTCCAAATCAATGAGCTGAGAGTCTTGTAATGTTGCTGTTAACACCTCCAATAAGGAGGCAAATATTTCCCCATTATCTTTCCTTAAGCATGAAGGAAAAGTATTCATTGGGTTATAATGGAGTTATGGCAAGGAGCCAGAGTTCTGCTACTACACCAACCATTATTTCCCCTTGGATATTCAAGTACAGTGGTACCTCTGGTTACGTACTTAATTCGTTCTGGAGGACCGTTCTTAACCTGAAACTGTTCTTAACCTGAAGTACCACTTTAGCTAATGGGGCCTCCCGCTGCCGCTGCGCCGCTGGAGCACAATTTCTGTTCTCATCCTGAAGCAAAGCTCTTAACCCGAGGTAATATTTCTGGGTTAGCGGAGTGTGTAACCTGAAGCATATGTAACCTGAAGTGTATGTAACCCAAGGTACCACTGTACAAAACAGCTACTGGGGGTGGGGCGCTTAGAACATTAATTGCTTTTGCCAATGCTTTTATTTCTATAAAAAAAAATGTTTAGGGGTACTCTCATTTTCCTACTCATATTGAAATACTGCCCCTCAATGAGGCCAAACTTAGATTCACAAAATGTTTAGGGGTATGCGTACTCCTGCGTACCCCCAGAAAAAAAGCACTGGCTTTTGCACAATTAATTTCACCTTTATAATTCATATTCAGTGATATTGATTTCCTCTCTGCTGCTGCTCCATTTTGTTTCCTTCTGAAGGCTTTCATTTTCCTTCCCATATTACTCGCACTAAGGTCGTAGTCTGTCAGGGATCCTATAACAGACAAGGTGTTGTGTTGGACCAGTCCCTCAGATTTGTGATGAAGGGAAGCCAAAATGAATCCAGAATAACCTTATTCAGTTGTTCACATGCACATGCTATGCATTCCTACTGCCCTCCATGTGTTGGAAGGATAACCTATGCCACAGGGAAGCCTCCCCACTTGTGATGTAGAAACCGGCCTAGGGTGATGAATTGATTGTGGAGGATGCACAGTTAGAGAAAGTTCCCCATGGCAGACATTCAGCCCCCAACATGTGGGGTGGTGGAGGATTAAAAGGGCACAGCAGTTGGGAAAAATAACACCCAAAGAAGGCTAGTGAGAACCTTTATTGCTGCGTTAGCCCCATAAATGATCCCGTCGAGTCCAGGATAAAGAACCAAGTGAGATGATGTAACACCACTATGTTGCTAACAAGATATGTCAAGGTGCTAATGCCACCAAGAACAAATTAAATTGTTTCGGCAATAAATTGTTTTATTATCCTCCCCCAATCTGTCCTTCATGCTAAGGTCCCGGGCTGCGTTGCAGTCATTTAAAATACAACATTAAGAACAGCTTTAAAACACACACACTTTACAAACACACACAAAAAATAGCGTAGGTTCTCAGTTGTCAAAGGCCAGGGGTGTATTTCCAGCATTTGCCAAAAACTGTTTAATGAAGTTGCCAGGTGCATCTTTCCACAACGTAGGGGACACCACAGATTAGGCCCTGTCCCGCCACCACACTTGAATCTCTGAGGAAAGCAGAACTACCAAAAGGGCCCCCACTGCTGATCTTTATACCTGAGGGGGTTTGTAGAGAAGGAAGCTGTCTCTCAGATATTCGGGGTCTGGGTCATTTAAAGCTTTCATCAGAATAACGACAGTGCATCATTTTTGGTAACTGCAAAATCACTGAAAGTGGTGTTTTTTGTGTTATCATTTTTGATGCTGTCACAAATGCAGAAAAGGTGAGTAATTTTGCCTTAGCCATACAATAAGTTACTTGAAATGAATCCCCTACTTTGGGGGTGGGTGCAACAGAAAGTGCTATGAGCAGTAAGAATCTGGGGCACTTTCAAGTACAGTCATACCTCATGTTACGTTTGCTTCATGTTACGTTCTTTCAGGTTAACGTCCCACGGTGATCTGGAAGTACCGGAAAGGGTTACTTCCAGGTTTCGCCACTCGCACATGCGCAGAAGCGCTAAATCACGCTTCACGCATGCACCAAATCGTGCCGCGCACCTGCACAAATACGGCACTTCAGGCTGAGTTCTTTTCATGTTGCGAACGGGCCTCTGGAACGGATCCCGTTTCCAACCAGAGGTACCACTGTATAGGTAAAGTAGTTTAACCAGCAGTTTAACTATTTATAGTTCAGTGATGGCCAAACTTGGCCCTCCAGCTGTTTTGGGACTACAGTTCCCATCATCCTTGACCACTGGTCCTGTTAGTTGGGGATGATGTGAGTTGTGGTTCCAAAACAGCTGGAGGGCCAGGTTTGGCCATCACCGCTATAGTTCAACCACCCCACAGCACAGCAAACCATGACTTGCTGGATTCCAACCTAGGTTTTCCTAGGATCTACTACTGGATTCCTCAGGGAGAAGGTCATTGGCTATGTGCCACTGCTTATAAACTTCCCAGAGTCATAAGGTTGAATGCTGTTAGAAGCAGGATGTTCGACTAGATCAGGGTTGAGGAACTAGTGTTGCTTCCCAGATGTTGCTGCACCCCAACTTCCATCAGCCACCCACAGCATGGTCAAAGGTCCAGGATGATGGGAATTGTAGTCCAGCAGCATCTGGAGGGTTTGACAGGTTGGCTACCACTAGATTAGATGGTGGTTTGGTCTCCTCCAACAAAGCTCTCTTTAGGATTTAGACTCTTTTGTTCTTACGAGACATTCTCAGCTCATTGTGTCTCCATTCTTTTTAAAAAGAAAAATAGTTGATTGCAAAGCCGAAATACAATTAGGATTTGAAGTCTGGTAGTATATGTGTGTGTGTGTGGATCATACTGTGAGGAAATTAGAGAGACTTGAACAAATCCAGTAGGCTTAATTTACTGAAGAGCCTGCTTAATGCCAAAGACGAAAGCATAAAAAAAATTAAATTAAATTAGGACAGATTCGTATTTGACAATTTAGGGATGAGAGAGAGAGAGAGAGAGAGAGAGAGAGAGAGAGAGAGAGAGGATGGTTTAATGAGTAGGTTAGTTATACATTCTCCCAATAGCCTGATTGGACAAACGAGACATTTGTTCAAGATGGTCTTTAAGAAGTACTCTGTATCCATCTGCTCAGCAATCTTCTCTAATGTATATCTTTTCATTATTCCTGTGAAAGAAGAAAAATACAGATCACTTCTTTCAAAAACAACCACAACTTCAAAGAGGAAAACTTTATGTTGCAAAACAGCACAAACAACTGGAAATGTCTGTATCGAAATTATGATTACACTTCCAGAAACGGACGAATATGCAACAGCTTTTGCCATCCCCCCCGCCCCCCATCTCCTGTCTCAAAATCTTGTCAGTTGAGTAAGTTTTTGACTTTGGTGTGATAAGCCACCTTTTAGGCCAGGCATCTTTTTACAGATAATATTTTAACACCAAGTCTGTTCTTCGTAAGTAACTGTCAGGAATGTGGCCCTCCAGAGCGCAGTGGAAGGGTCTCAGACATTGAGCCTCAGAAGTTGAGCTAAGCGAGCAAGGGGCCGACTCTGCAGATGTAAATAAACATACATAAAACTGACGGAGAGTTATCGCTACTTATCAGGCTGCTTGCCTGCCAAGAGATCATTATAGTAACTGTCTTAGCGGCTCAGGACTGTCAGGTGCCAAAGAGTCATATTGGTTTCAAACAATGCAGCTCCGGGTCCTCCAGGCAGCCAAATAAATTTGTGAATGCTTGAAATAAAAAGAAGTGGAACCCAGCACAAAATCTGCTTGCCCATTTGTTGCCCTTACTACTTAGTGCTGGGCATCAAGAGATGCCACCCAGGCACAATGCCAGGCACTCAAAGATCACAGCACCCAACACCTGAACCGCCCCCACCAGCCTGAAAACAAATCATTGGTCATTCCTGCACCCGAGCCATTGGACCAGATCTGCCAGCAAAAGGATGCAGCTCTATCCAAATCATTTCTTAGATGTTTCCTAATAACCCCTGCAAATAGAAAATAGAATAGGCAAATAGGAGGGAAAGAAATGGAGGCAGTGAGAGATTTTACTTTCTTGGGCTCCACAATCACTGCAGGTGGTGACAGCAGCCACAAAATTAAAAGATGCCTGCTTCTTGGGAGAAAAGCAATGACAAACCTAGACAGCATCTTAAAAACTAGAGACATCACCTTGCCAACAAATACTATAGTCCGTATAGTAAAAGCTATGGTTTTCCCAGTAGTGATGTATGGAAGTGAAAGCTGGACCATAAAGAAGGCTGATCGCTGAAGAATTGATGCTTTTGAATTATGGTGCTGGAGGAGACTCTTGAGAGTCCCATGGACTGCAAGAAGATCAAACCTCTCCATTCTGAAGGAAATCAGCCCTGAGTGCTCACTGGAAGGACAGATCCTGAAGCTGAGGCTCCAATACTTTGGCCACCTCATGAGAAGAGAAGACTCCCTGGAAAAGACCCTGATTTTGGGAAAGATGGAGGGCAGAAGGAGAAGGGGATGACAGAGGACAAGATGGTTGGATAGTGTTCGCGAAGCTACCAGCATGAGTTTGACCAAACTGTGGGAGGCAGCGGAAGACAGGAGTGCCTGGTGTGCTCTGGTCCATGGGGGCATGAAGAGTCGGACACGACTAAACGACTGAACAACAACAACAACAACCCCTGCAAAGCTCGAGGCAACTGGCGAAGGAAAGAGCAAAACATTTCTCTGTGAAAAGTGCACATTTTCCATGTGTCCTGTTGTAGAACTCTTTCTTCCAATTATTCCATCTCTTCATAACTGGCTTCTGTAGGTGAGGGGAGTTAACCTTATAAATTTGCAAAGGGCCCCTTGTGATATTAAAATTCTGCGGTTCCTAAATATTTAATATGTATCAGCTGCCTAGCAGAACCGGAGTTAAGAAGCTCGTGCTAACACATTGCTTTCCTTTAAGGCGATTGCAGATGCTGCTCATGACTGGCAAAACATTTTGTGTTCAGACCAAGCAGCTCAGTGCGTAAGAGAATCTATGCATGTGCTTCTTCATTTTTCATTTAGATGCTCCAGTAAAGGTTACTGTGGGCTGTGTCCAACATTTTCTGCCCTCTAGCACATGAGTTCTGGTGTGGTGTAGTGGTTAAAGTGTTGGACTGGGACTTGGGACACCAGGATCCAAATCACTACTGCCTCTCAGCCTAACCTACCTCACAGGGTTGGTGTTGTTGGAATTAAAGGAAGAGAGGGAGAGCCATGTATGCTACCTCGCTCTCCTTGGAGAAAGGGGTGGGATATAAATGCAAACAACAACCACAACCACAACAAAAACAACAGACAGATGAGTTTTAATGTTGTGCAACAGAGGAAGCCAGCAGAGCGATTGCACTAGCAGAAACTCAGATTACAAATTACCTAAGAGAACACTGTAAACAACCAAAAACTTTGAGTAATGCTTGTAATGTACTAAAAACTAAGGTATAAATGGGTTATTTTAAGAAAAATAGAGAAAATATATGACACAGCTGAAAAAGACTGAAAATGCAAGCCATGGAGGGGTGTCTAAGGATTCAGAGGATCCTAAATGATGATGATGTCTAATGTTTGAATTTAAATGTGTAGTGTAAAACTGAATAAAAAAAGTTTGTTTTTTTTTTAAAAAAAGACAATACATAGATGGGTCTGAAAGGCCTGTGTTCTTATGTTGTTCCTATGAGATCTTACTCATTTTCTCCTACATATTCAAGGAATTGAGCAACAGCAGGCTTGTTTCCTCACCGCTTAATCTCACCAGCATGCAAAAGCTGCAAAACAAATTCCAAGGAAACAAGGCAAAAGTTAAAAACGCGGACGCGAAGGTGATGCCGCAACAACGAGGCATTGCCAAAAGAGGCTAAACTGAAGCAAACAAGTTATTTTTCCTTGGTCTAAGAGAGCAGGAAACGAATTGGTTTTTGAAGTGTGAGAAATGAAGCGGGAGTGGCTTGTACTTCCATCATTTAATAAGGGACAGAACGAGAACAGAAGAATTGCTTTGCTCGGTCACAGAGAGCAAGGGCTGTCAAATCTAGCATTGGATTGCAACAAGAGACAGTCTGCTTTTCCCCCTCTTCGTTTTTCTCAGGGAGGCCGTAAAAGGAGGTGAGCTTCAACCACATGCACACAACAATTTCTACTCTTTGCACAGAGTAGACGGCCTCTGTAAATGAAGGTTTCATGTAGTGATCACAAATAACAGCCATTGCAGGTGTTGGGAAAACATTCTTTAAGAAACAGATACAAGTTCCTGGAAGCTTTAAAGAGGTTTCCAGAATATTCTTCAGTGTGTAGGCTTGATTGGTGTCAGCTGAAGGTGCAAATAAAGGGAGGAAGTTGCAGGATGCAATTTCCACAAGAGGAAAGCACACACACACACACACACACACACACACACACACACACTATCAGCACACATGCTGACAACAAGGTTGGAAGTAAGACAATGTGTGACAATGTGTGGAAGTAAGACAATGAGTTTTGCTGTGTCTGGATTGTTAACTACTGGTCTGAGATTATACCGTGCTGGAGAGATAGAGAAGGAATGTAAATAGCTTGTATATAACAGTAACAGAAATGTTTGTGCAACCAGTCAAGCAATAAAGAAGAATTCTTTATTGAAGAATTTCAGTATGACTCCTGTTCTTGCCCTCTGCCTCCGGGAAAAACTCTGCTACAAACAGTAAGAAGTGGTTTTACCAAGGTGCCACCACACAAGCAGAAAAGCGCAGCGGAAGTGTGTGGGAGGCAACCTCTAACCCTCTTCTGTGAATAGATGCACCCTGTTTTTTCAAACATGAGCATCCATCGCTATGTCCTATGGCAGGCAGTTCTATAAGTTAATGGTTGAAGCAATAGATGCCATCATTTCTCAGCCCTCGGTGTATTGCTGATCAGCTTCATTGCTTGGCCCTATACAGTGGTACCTCGGGTTACATACGCTTCAGGTTACAGACGTTTCAGGTTACAGACTCCACTGTGTCTTATTTGAACCCATAAACAAAAATACTCTGTGTCAGTGTGATTTGTTGTTCTCCTGGGAACTTTGTGGCTCAGGTGCCTTGGCATGCAATGGGCAGTTCTCAGAAGTATGGCTCTGAACTGCTTTGAGGCATGGCTATGGCCTCCCCTTGTATGTGTGTGGAGAGGTGTCTATAGCAGCAGTCAGGATAAGTTCCTGCACTTCAGCATTCACCACTACCCCAGTGGATTTCCAGGTGAGGCCAGTTCTGTTTCAAACCAGGTGGGAGGTTTCTCTTTCATGTACCCAACGCTGCTACGTCCCATTTTCTTGAGAAAAGAGGGAGGTTTCTCTTTCATGTACCCAACGCTGCTACGTCCCATTTTCTTGAGAAAAGAGGGGATGTCCCATCCCTTAATTGCACTCTACTATTTGATGAGCATTAATGCCACATGCAGCCTTTGCTGTTCGTCACAGATTTGTTGTGCACAATGGAGAAATAGCAAATGTATCAACACAGAGAGGTTCAAGGCATAATTACTGAGTAATACTGCGACTGCTGGGACTGATTTTTTGGGGGGGAGGGAGATGGGGGTTCTGCCAGGAAAAGATAGCATCGATTTCTTGATTCCCTGGGTCTCGTGACATACGATTTATGTCCAGCCAAACCAATTATTATATTAAATATGAAACTGCTCCCAAGAAATGATCTGACATCGTTGCCGGCGGTATGCCTTATGTTGTTTACTGCAATCAGGAAAGCAGGCTATATAATTAAGGAAAGATGTGCGAGGACCAGCACATGAGCAGAGCACAGAACCGAAGACTGCCTTTTATGTCCATCAGTAAAGTGGAGCAGAATGGAATAAAAATCTGGAGCATTTTTGCTCCCGCTCCCACGCAGCCACCACAAAAGGCGACAAATTCCTCAGATTAGGCGGCTTTCCCCAGAAGGAATCTCAGCAGAGAACAGAAAACCCTAGCAAGACCCTGTCTGTGATATAGTGGTAACATTAAATGACTACAATATCTTCTTCTTTGGCGATCACTCATAGCTGAGTAAGATTGTCTTCCATAAACACGGTCTTAACAGTGAGTCCGTAAGTGTCTGTGGAGGCCAATTCTGGATCCACACGTCCTTCCACAGTGGGGACAGAGGTTTCCGAGCAGGAGTTGATCCTGGTGAGGGTTTGCAAATCGTGCCTACCTCTTAGCGTATTTCTCCCTTACGTCCAGAGTTTGAGTGTCTTCAAAGCCCATGACACCTTTGGTAAAGGTTGTTCTCCAGCTGGAGCGCTCGCAGGCAAGTGTTTTCCAATTGTTGGGGATAATTGTTGGGAAAAATACTACATTTTTTTTTTAGATTTGCCTTGAGACAGTCTTTAAATCTCTTTTGTTGACCACCAGCATTACACTTTCCATTTTTAAGTTTGGAATAGAGTACTTGCTTTGGAAGACGATCATCAGGCATCCACACAACATGACCAGTCCAACAAAGTTGATGTTGAAGAAACATTGCTTCGACACTGGTGATCTTTGCTTCTTCCAGTACACTGGCATTAGTTCGCCTATCTTCCCAAGTGATGTGTAAAATTATTCGGAGACACCATTGATGGAATCTTTCGAGGAGTTGGAGATGGCGTTTATAAGTGGTCCATGTTTCACAAGCATACAGTAAGGTTGGTAGTACAATAGCTTTGTAAAGAAGCATTTTGGTTTCCGTGTGAATGTCCCAGTCCTCAAACACCCTGCACTTCAATCAGGAGAAAGCTGTACTCGCAGAGCTCAGGTGATGCTGAATTTCAGCATCGATGTTGGCTCTTGTGGAAAGATAACTGCCCAGGTAGGAGAAGTGATCAACATTTTCTAGAGTTACACCGTTGAGTTGGATCTGTGGCTCTGCAGAGGGGTTGTTTTGTGCTTGTTGGTGCACTACTTTGGCAATAGTGGGAATACCTGTATGGTAGGGTAGGGATGGGGGAGTAACTTGTAGCTCAGTGGCAGAGCATCTGCTTTGCATGCAGAAGGTCCCCAGCATCTCCAGGTAGGTCTGGGAGAGACTCCCTATCTAGAACAATAGAGAGCCGCTGCCAGTCAGTGTAGACAATACTGAGCTAAATGGACCAATGGTCCGACTCAGCCTAAGGTAGCTCCTTGTGTTCCTGTGATTTAGGAGTACACAGCCTGCTCTTTAAAAATAAATCATGTGAACATGTGCATTTAATTCCAAAATACACATTTCTAAACATATTTTCCCCTCAAAATACACACTTTTTTTTATTTACTCAAAAAAATAAAATTGCATTGGAATTGCAAAGTGCAATGGGTTTATCCATATTATTTGAAGCTTTCTTACCCTGCTCTTCAATGACATTATGCATAGATCCCTGATGCAGAATGTAGAACTTCATCCCCAGTTAGTTAGTTATTTACCAGCAGTCTTGTACCTGATTTTTTCTGGGAATCTGAAGAAACAAAAACAACTGTGCAGTTTTGAACTCAGTGATGAAAATCAGTGCAGTTTTGAAAGGTTCATTTTGCCATCTTGGTTCAAAATCTTGCCCAGTTGTGTGCAAACAGAGACAAAAATCTGTTCCTTGATTTCAGGAACCATCATGCAATATTTGGTTACGATACCTTAAGAGGTGTCTAAAGGCAGAGTGAATTGACAAACAAATCACAACAGTCCAAAATATATAGTAGATAATTTGCTCCTAGATCCTACCCTTCACGGAATGTTCCCAGAGCTGGTTACAGAAACATCACAACTATAACAAGTAGATAGTATAATAAAATCATAAATCACAACCACAGAATTAACCAGCAACTCAGTTAATGCGTTGATGTGTGGAACATCAGTGAAAGAAGTGTGAAGACCAAACCGTAAGCACAGATCTGGCTAAAGAGATGTGTCATGACCAATAGATGACGATGATGGTGCAAGGTATAGCCCAATTCCACAACCTGGGGACCACCATAAAGAGGTCCCTGTATATGTCAAAAGTCCCTTTGTCTCCCAATTTCTTTTGAGGCATGGATAGGCAAATTAAGGCCTAGGGGCCAGATCTGGCCCAATCGCCTTCTAAATCTGGCCTGTGGACGGTCCGGGAATCAGCGTGTTTTTACATGAGCAGAATGTGTCCTTTTATTTAAAATGCATCTCTGGGTTATTTGTGGGGCATAGGAATTGGTTCATCCCCCCCCACAAAAAAAATATAGTCCGGCCCACCACAAGGTCTGAGGGACAGTGGACCGGCCTCGTTTAAAAAATTTGCTGACCCCTGCTTTGAGGCATAGGAGCCAACTCCTAGGGGCCAAGGTCCCTTCGGCCTCCCCAATAATATATTTGAGGGGCCCGGGGCCCCCCAAAGTTGATAAGCATTGCCATTCAAATGTACCACCCCCCTCTCTCCACCACTCTCTCCTTCCCCCTCTCTTCCCCTTCAACCCTGTACTAGATACAACATGGTCTTACATATATATTTGAGGGGTTAAAAGAGGAGAGACATTGCACATTCTTTTGTAATTCAAGAAAATCTTCAATAAAAAATATTTCCCAAAAAATGGTGTGTGTGCACTGCAGAATGTGATTGATTATGTGGGGCAGGGCTTACCTCTTCCCTCGCCCCAATATTGTGGGATGTAAACACAGGAGCAGTCAATGACAACATTCCTAGAGTGTACATGTTAGAACATGGGGAGGGATGTCTGTCTAGCAAGCAGGTAAACTTCCTGGGGACGGACTTCCTCCGCATGTGACCAGAGGTGGGTGTGGCCTCACCTGTGCAGGTAAATGATAAAAGCACAGGGCAGGCAGCTATCTCTCTCTCTGCCATCTTCCTTCAATGAGGAAACATCTAAGGATGCTCTCTTGGCTCCCAGCCAAGAGAGGAGATAAGGACTAACTTGCTATAAGATAGATTCTGAATGTATGTAACCTTTTTTAACCTGTCTCCCTTCTGGGATCATATTGTGAACAGAACGTGAGTAAACTCTTAAAGACTGTGTCGTGTCTTGTATTTTAAGAGGGAACAAAGGGGAAATTACCAGAGTAATTATTATAGAGGTTCTAGCGAACCTGCGCAAGCGTTACCGTTGCAAACTTAAAGGGGAATGTCTATAAACTCTGCTGATATTTTGGGAACTTGTTAGCACAAGTTGGATTAGGATATAATCTCACAATATATCCTCTCCTGCACCCCTGAACATTCCCACAAATATTTTATTCAATATAACCCCTGCTCTGAGGCAAGTACCAAATGAATACTTGTGTAATGTTCCTTTCTGTTCTTTTCTTCCAAACTGATCACTGCTCATTTAAAGACTGAAGGGATGCACAGTGGTACCTCGGGTTACATACGCTTCAGGTTACAGACTCCGCTAACCCAGAAATAGTACCTCGGGTTAAGAACTTTGCTTCAGGGTGAGAACATAAATCACGCTCCGGTGGTGCGGCAGCAGCAGGAGGCCCCATTAGCTAAAGTGGTGCTTCAGGTTAAGAACAGTTTCAGGTTAAGAACGGACCTCCAGAACGAATTAAGTACTTAACCCGAGGTACCACTGTGCGAGCTTTCCCTGCTCCCCTCCAGACATGCACCTTCAAACCCATAGCGCCAAATATCTTACATAACCCAGTAACATTTTATGTGCCAGTCTGAGACTCCACAATGCAAGGGGCTTGTTTTGATCTGCAAGAGCCCAGCTCCATTCAGGTCTCCTGTCCCATTTGGCACTGGAAAGGCAATTAAATATATTGTTTGTTTGCACTTGGACAAAGCAATATGTCTACAGAAGAAAGCAGAGGCGGTATGGGGAGGGGGGAAGTGGGCTTATTCTCTCGGCCAAATGAAACTGGAAAACTAAAAGTAGATTCTGTTTTGTTATCGAAAGGTACAGTCTTAAATAAACTTCATAAATCTCCTGGACTGGAACATTTCAATGCTGAAAGAACAAAGCAAAGGGCTTTGTTGGAGGTGCTCCCTCCCTCTATTATCCCTGCAGCTAAATTATCAAGGTGGTGAAAAGTAGCCAGCAAGAAGTTGTCAGAAGTGCAATAAATACTTTCCAGCAGAAAGACGCGTAAGTGCTTTCTATTTGATGTTAAATACAGTGATTGTATTAACAGCCCACTAGAAAACTGCAATAATTCTGTATGCAAGATGGGAAGAGGGGCATGCACCCCCACCAGTGCTATTCTTGCACACAGGGGTGTAGGAAGGGGTGGGTGGGGACAGTTTGCCCCAAGTTCCATCATGGAGGGGGTGACAAATTATAAAGGAACAATTACTGCCCTACCAGGGGGTGTTCATGGGATGCGGGTGGTGCTGTGGGTTAAACCAAAGAGCCTAGGGCTTGCTGATCAGAAGGTCGGCGGTTCGAATCCCTGCAACGTGGTGAACTTCCAATGCTCGGTCCCTGCTCCTGCCAACCTAGCAGTTCGAAAGCACATCAAAGTGCAAGTAGATAAATAGGTACCGCTCCGGTGGGAAGGTAAACGGCGTTTCCGTGCACTGCTCTGGTTCGCCAGAAGTGGCTTAGTCACGCTGGCCACATGAGCCAGAAGCTGTACGCCGGCTCCCTTGGCCAATAAAGCGAGATGAGCACCGCAACCCTAGAGTCGGCCATCACTGGACCTAATGGTCAAGGTTCCCTTAACCTTTACCTTTACCTTTAGGGGAGTTCATAAAAAACTTTTTTTAAAAAATGCCTGCTCCAAAGGTCTTGTCTTACTACACTAGGGATTATATAGCTATATATGAAATTTCATGCATATCAGTTAATATCTTGACCCTCCTCCACAAAAATAGCTGTTTACTTGGCTGTTTTCCTATGTCGTGAAGGCTGAAATTTCAATTCAGGGGAGCACTTACTGTTCCCAACCCTAACCCTGCAGAAAGCTATCTAATTAGACTTTAATTGGATTTTGACATGTTTTTAGGAGCTAATTTAATTATTGTTTGATTTCATACCAGTGTTATGTATCTGAGGTTAGCCGCCCTGAGCCCGACTTCGGCTGGGGAGGGTGGGATATAAATAAAAGTTTATTATTATTATTACTTATTATTATTCCTTTGTAAGAAAATATGAAATAACGTAAAACCATCTTTGCAGGCAATAAATAAATAAATAAATGGGGGGGTGACAAGAAATTTTCCGCACCGGGTACCACCTGACCTTCCTATGCCTCTGCTTGCACATCCCTCATAATGTTTAATCTGACAGAAGATTCAAACAAGCTGTTTCAAAAGTGGTACAGTCATCACATGGGCTTATACATCCTCTTATTACCATGGGGAGTCTGGATAAGGCTGCTAAGGATTAGACCGGGGATCCAAACATTGGGAACAACATTTGGGAACTCAGGGCTGGGAACATGATTCCAATACTGGAGTTAAAAAAAATGTTAGTGTTTTATTTTTATAGAAACCCAAACTGAAGCTCCAAACAGATTGCCACATCCAGCATCAATTATCTTTGGTTCAGGCTGTCCAAATAGGAGCTGGCAGTCCTTAGCTAGGCATCCATCGGAAGGCAGGTGGCCAGAGATATGTGCAGTGCATTAGCACATGACTGATGAATGTATCAGTCTCCCGCTTGGAGACCTGTTCTTTCAAAATCACATTTAATTTTGCAACCAGCACAACACTGGATAGCAGTGAATCCAGTAAGTCAGAGGTTCATTATGTAGAATCATAGAGTTGGAAGAGACCACAAGGGCCATCGAGTCCAACCCCCTGCCAAGCAGGAAACACCATCAGAGCACTCCTGACATATGGTTGTCAAGCATCTGCTTAAAGACCTCCAAAGAAGGAGACTCCACCACACTCCTTGGCAGCAAATTCCACTGTCGAACAGCTCTTACTGTCAGGAAGTTCTTCCTAATGTTTAGGTAGAATCTTCTTTCTTGTAGTTTGGATCCATTGCTCCGTGTCCGCTTCTCTGGAGCAGCAGAAAACAACCTTTCTCCCTCCTCTATGTGACATCCTTTTATATATTTGAACATGGCTATCATATCACCCCTTAACCTCCTCCTTTCCAGGCTAAACATGCCCAGCTCCCTTAGCCGTTCCTCATAAGGCATCGTTTCCAGGCCTTTGACCATTTTGGTTGCCCTCCTCTGGACACGTTCCAGTTTGTCAGTGTCCTTCTTGAACTGTGGTGCCCAGAACTGGACACAGTACTCCAGGTGAGGTCTGACCAGAGCAGAATACAGTGGCACTATTACTTCCCTTGATCTAGATGCTATACTCCTATTGATGCAGCCCAGAATTGCATTGGCTTTTTTAGCTGCCGCGTCACACTATTGGCTCATGTCAAGTTTGTGGTCAACCAAGACTCCTAGATCCTTTCCACAGGAACTGCTCTCAAGCCAGGTGTCACCCATCTTGTATTTGTGCCTCTCATTCATGTGAAGAATTCATCCTTCCCCTTTCTAGGTATAGGTTCAGATGTTCACTGAGTGTATCCTCCTCCTTTCCTTAGCTTGAAAATTAAATTTTGCTGCATGAGCTTCTCCATGTTACAGACAAACTGCTTTAATATTAAATCCCTTCTTCTTCCTCCCACAGAGTTCTGAGAATTGTTATTTCTTGGTGTGGGGTAAAGGTCTTTTGCAGCACCTTACCGAATCCGAATTCCCTGGGTTTTTTTGCTTTTGAGGAGCTTGGATGCAGGGTTCAAGGAGACTATAAAACTGATAAATCTTTGTGGAGGAGATTGGACTTGTTTGGGGTTTTTTTTTTTTGCCGGAACTGAGAATCCCTGCCAAGGGGGTAGTGAAAATTCCTGCACTCCCCCCTTTTAAGGACCCAATGTTGTTATACATCATAACAAATTTGGCCTGCACCTAGAACTTGTGCCTGTTTTTAAAAAGTAAAGTACAAGCTGTCCACAACAGCTATTTGAAATTTGTGTGTTTCATTGTTGTGATATAAGTGCGTTGGCTGGAGATATGCGAGGCTGGGAGATTTTTTAAAAAGCAAAAATAGGAAATGGACCTAATTTTAGAGACAGAGCAGGGCCATTATGGTTAGATTGCTTGCAGAATATTTTGTACCAGGGTCCGGCCTTGTTAATGATTTCTCTGAAGTAGCACAAAATCATTGATTATATCTGAGCAGGTGAATTTAACCACCGCAGCTTTGAGTGCCAAACATTACCTCTGATGGGGGGTAATTAATTCTATAATAATGCTTCAGTGTGCTTTATTACAAGGCTCCTAATAACCTTAGAAGAGCCTTGCTGGATCAGACAAAATGTTCAGCTAGACCAGTGTCCTGCTTCCCACAATGCAAAACCAGGGACGTCCTTGAAGCCCCCAAGCAGTTGTTGCAGGCAAAACTCTTTCCCCATACTTTTAGCTCTTTTGCAGTGCTTTGCATTGTACCCCCAAACTCACCGGAAGCAGTTTTAACAGCAACTCTTTAAGCTCTGTTGCATGGACCTGTTCAGGGGATAGTCTATCTCAGGCATCCCAAAACTCGGACCTCCAGATATTTTGGGACTACAATTCCCATCATCCCTGATCACTGGTCCTGTTAACTAGGGATGATAGGAGTTGTAGTCCCAACACATCTGGAGGGCTGAGTTTGGGGATGCCTGGTCTATCTGCAGGGATTTTATCCTGCTAGAAATCCAGGAATTGTCATTCCACTGTATTGGGAATCTAATATATAAATGTTTGGTGAGGAACCTCAGGCCCAGGGACTGAATGTGGCCCTCAAAGCCAGCAAAAACAAAATAACGAAGTTGAACATTGTATTGGTATTTGTTGTTCCAGTACAGAACAAAAGGAACCCATCTGTCAACACAATCATGTCTTCATCCCGCTGCGTCATCAGCTCTTACAATATAAGACAACATTGTCATTAACACAGTTGACCAGCTTCTTTTAAACCATCCCAAAATGGATTTTGCACAGTCAATAAATTTGCTCTCCCTTGGCTGCTAATGCAAAGCAGCTGTAACCTCCCAGATGGCGGCATGCCACCATTTCCACATGTTACGACAGTGAGCGTTGTTACGTGCACACTCCTTGCACAATTGCCAGCAGAGAATTCTCGTTTCAGTGTTCATGAGGTCCTGGCCACAATGTAATCAGCCTGAGGGTTAGATTAATTAGATTCTATTGTGTAATTACATTCCGGCTGCTCTGGAAGAGAGGAGAAGGAAAGCAGGTGCAAGCTTGGTGAAGAATCTACAAGTAACAGAGGGAGCAAGAAGCTATCACTTTGATTTCTATAGCATACTGTCAAGAGTTGCCGGATCTCTGTACAGCTGCCCCGTGTGGCAAATCTGTGAATTGCGCTTTGCCTTGAAGGACCTTCAAGCCCAGGCTCCTCAGATTTGGTTGGACTACTACACCCTCCTTCTATCACCCTCAGTCGGCGTGGCTTCAACGGTCAGGAATTATGTGTAGCCCAACAACCGTTACTGATATAGGTCTAATTGGTCTTGTAAACAAAGATTGATTCAAGGGAGATTTGCCTTTATTTTCATTGACTTGTCAAGTGACTCAGTGCTCAGGGTTTTGTTGTTGTTGTTCTAGTTTGATTAAAGATCATATTAAAGTTGTGTTCCTAAAGAGATGCTGAGGACCCTGAGATCTAACTAGTGTTGCCCCCAGGCCTATCATTTGCTCCCCATTGTTCAGTCAGAATGCAATTCTCTGCTAGCTGCATGCCCATTAATCTGCCCCCTTCCAATATCCTAATGATCGTCATTTATATATATAAACCACTGTATAACTGTGGAAAAATGCTTCCAGCATTCTCCCAGGACACCAAAACAAATCTTCAGTACAAGGAGCTGAGCCTTCCACTCAGTCCAGTGGATTACTCCAGACTGTTAATTAAACTGGCAGGAACTATTAATTCTAAAACCTCATTCCTTCATCATGTTTTTTTCCCTTTGCTAAATGAGTGTGTGGCATATGTATACACTGAAGCTTAGGAAAGAATCCATCACTAAGACACAGCTGAATACTTGGGTAGAAATCTACTTACATTTCTACAGAGCCCCCTTCTTTCTTCCCTCAAGATACACCAAAATAATAGAGTTGGGTTGCTTCAGGAGATCCAGAGGGTCTCCAACAGATGGTTCTCCAGTCTCTGCTTAAAGATCTCAAGTCAGGGGAAGCTCCTTCCACTCTACATAATTGCTGAACTGCTCTCAACATCAAGAGGTTTTTTCTAATAGTCAACCAAAATGTACACTCTTATAACCTAAGAGCATTTGATCTAGAGCTGGGATGAAGAACCAGGTCCAGCCAGTGGGCTTGATTTAGAACAGCACCACCTTTTGGAGGCCACCAGTGACAGGAGGGTTGGACCACTGAATTCAGCACCAAATGGAAGCTCTTGGTTCAGCATGGATCGTCTCCACTTGGGAATTCTGATTGGGAACTCCCAAATGAATCTGGTCCCAGTGGGCCTTGCATTTGCTGCTGAATTTAAATACATGGCAGGGATCAGCTCCACTTGGGAGCTGTCCAGTGGATCCCATCCTGATAGGGTTTGTATTTGGCACCAAATTTAAAACGGCCTTGGTCCAGTATACCTGAAGAAGCATCTCCACCCCCATCATTCTGCCCGGACTCTGAGGTCCGGTGCTGAGGGCCGTCTGGCAGTTCCCTTGCTGTGAGAAGCCAAGTTACAGGGAACCAGGCAGAGGGCCTTCTCGGTAGTGGCACCCGCCCTGTGGAACGCCCTCCCACCAGATGTCAAAGAGAAAAACAACTACCAGACTTTTAGAAGACATCTGAAGGCATGTTTAGGGAAGCTTTTAAAGTTTAATAGACTATTGTATTTTAATATTATGTTGGAAGACACCCAGAGTGGCTGGGGAAACCCAGCCAGAGGGTGGAGTATAAATAATTATTATTATTATTATTATTATTATTATTATTATTATTATTAGGCAATGAAATCAAGCCCTGCTTGTAGAGAAACAACAGAGAGCACATTCCATGGCTCCTGGCTGTTCCTTTGTGGATTTACCTGTCCAGCGCAATGGGAATCTCCCCATCCAAATTACTAGAGCAGGATATAGTTCCAGCTAAAAGAACAGTAACCTGTAAACTAGAGGAGATGGACTTGCAGCAGAAAATGGTCTTGGGCAATGGTACCTGCTCACCTCTAAACCTTGGTTTATTACCCCTCTTAAGGCTCCCAAACTATTTGAATTCCTTAACTTCTTCGGCTCATAGATATGCCTTTGTAAAGGCAAGATTCAACACCTTCCCATCGAACGTGCTGAGAAATAGATTCTCCAATGGACAGATATCGCTCTTATGTGATTGTAATTGTGGGGCACCGGAATCGTTGCATCACATAATTCTTGATTGTGCTTTTCACTCATCGGCCAGGAGCAAGTTTCTTGCTCAATATCTAAAGGGAATTGCCGATGATACAAATGAAGCCAAACTGAGATATCTATTAAATGATGATGACCCCCTAAGATCACTCATGGTTTCCAGATTCTTGATCAGCGTCTTATCCCTAAAGAAGAGAAACGGACTCCTGTGCGGCTCGGATAATCCCTTTAAACTATGATCTATGTTTTAGGATGTAATTAGGTGATATCACCATTGATGTCTTCTACTAATTTATGAGTAGAGGGCGATGTTTATGTTACAAATTTATTGTAATGTATGATGTTGGTCTTTTGTTTTTGTTTTGTTTTGGTTCTTGTCTGTTTTTTGTAAGTTTTGGCGGTTTTAAATTTGGAGGTTTAAGTACATTATGTTGGTATGGGAAACTGTCGTGTGATGGGCCAATGGCCGTAATAAAGATCAATACAATAAATTACCTGTCCAGCACCTGACATCACATGCTGTTAGGTGTGGGGTAGGGTAGAAGGGCTGGGGAAAGTGGGTTTCATGTACCAAATCTGGACCATTGGTAGGTCTTAAATGGCCAATGAGCCAGAGGTTCACCATCCCTGGTACCTGTGACAACCCTTCAGGTATTTCAAGTGCCCTCCATTCCCCCCATCCCTACCCCAGACTTTTCTGTCCTCTAGAATAAAACTTTGCTTCCCATCGCCTTCACCATCTTCAATCCCCTCCTCAAAACCCATTCCAATTTGCTTATACCCTTCTTAGAATATGGACCCAGAATTGGGAAGAGTAGCTCAGATGCAGCTGGACTTGTGCATAATAAAGTGTTTGTATTAACACAGCACAAAGCTCAGCTTGTGATGGACAATAATGCCAAGATTCATTTCTCATATATTTATGCCAAATCAGATATCCTGCATTGTCTACCTGCGCATATGATTTCCATCCCAACAAATGCAGAACTTTGCACGGGTCTCGATTGAATAACGTTATGTTCTCTCCAGCCCAGATTTCCATTCTATCAAATTTATTTTGAATTTTATTCCAGGATCTTATGAGGGGTTAGCTGCTCCTCCTAGTTTTGCATTGTCTCAAAATTTAATCATTACTGTCTACCACAGGAGTCAACTCCTAAGGGCTGAGGAGTCTCCCCCCCCCCAGTAAAATATTGGGGGGGCAGCCAGTTGATGGGCATTGCCATTCAATTGATGTGTGTGCACCACAGATTGTGATCTATTATGTGGGGTGGGGCTTACTTGCCCCCCCAATTTTATTCAAGTTGGCACTCCTGTTCTCTATGGCTCTTCATCTAAGGCACTGTAGAAATGATGAAGAACACGGTACCCAGGGCAGAACCATGCTTGAAACTTCCCTCCTGTATGATGAGTGCACTGTTCTCAAGTTAGGAGGTCCTTGCACACACCAGTGCATGACCATTGAGGGCCAGCTGGGGAGATGAAGGACTGAGAGTCCACTGAAGCCCATGCTGACCACAGCTGCACCAGCAAAGATACGAACTGTGACCTCTACTGATAGTGTGGAGGGCCTCCTGCAGATACTCTTGTGTCATGGCTTGAATGCTGAGATGTAGCACAGTTAAGCAAAGGTGTGAGAGAGACAGGGTCACGCAGCGAACTTGGAGCTAACAGTTTTATTATAAAATCAGAACAGGAATATACAGAAACTTGTGAGATATGCTCTCTCACATAAGCTGGTGCTCAGAGTGGCTAGCTCATCTCATATATATATATATATATATATATATTTATGTAAAATTCTTAAATTAAATTTTCTGTTTTACAATTTAAAGAACTCATTTTTACATCCTTAAGATATCAATAACTTCATTTCCTCTCTTTCCACGGTTCATTTTGCATATCATAAATCCCTGCATATTTTACAAAAACTATACCATTCAGTATTCCATTATTACATCCATCAAAACTTATTTACACTGTTTAATTTATCTTAAGGCTGCCAGCGTTTTCAGCTGTAGCTACACAGTTATTTCCCATATATTCAATAAACGTTTTCCAATCTTCTCTAAACGTTTCTTCTTGTTCTCTTATTCTATAGGTTAATTCTGCAAGCTGCGCATACCGTAGTAGTGGCACACATAAATAACCCTTTTTGACACCTGGGGACCCTTCTAGACTATTTTCTAGCTGTCAGGTTCCTCCCTCTGCCTCCAGGAACTTTCCTGTCTCTGTTTCGTTCTCTGTTACATGGAGTAAACACCTTGTTTGGGGCGAGGGAGGAGGTGCTAGCAGGCTTTGGGCAGACACATAGTCATCTGGTGGCAAGTCTGACTATCTTGGCTCAGGGCTGGGGCATCTGCTTAGTGGCCCCTATTCCTCACCTTTCAATATCTCCCAGCTCCTCTTCTCCTCTGGGGTGTGTCCAGTTGCCCACCAGTCTGGACCTGGGTCCAGACTGTGCTCTCCTGTACTTTCTCTGGTCAGGTGGCTTCTACCACTCCTCCTCAACTATCCAGTCCTTGATACATTGTCATCAGGAGGTCCAGTCTATATGAGATAAGAACTGGGCTTTTAGTGTGGTGGCACCTACCCTCCAGAACTCCCTCCTGCTGCACATTAGAGGGGTGTGGTTAGGAAATGGGTGTGGCCTGGGGAGACTCTTGAGGGCCAGACAGAAAGGCTTTAAGGGCATGCAAGCTTGTGGTTTCTTGCCTTTTCTTGACTTTGTGGACAAGTAACAGAGAGCCAGTGTGGTGTAGTGGTTATGAGTGGTAGACTCGTAATCTGGGGAATCGGGTTCGCGTCTCCGCTCTTCCACATGCAGCTGTTGGGTGACCTTGGGCTAGTCACACTTCTCTGAAGTCTCTCAGCCTCACTCACCTCACAGAGTGTTTGTTGTGGGGGAGGAAGGGAAAGGAGAATGTTAGCCGCTTTGAGACTCCTTCGGGTAGTGATAAAGCGGGATATCAAATCCAAACTCTTCTTCAAATCCAGACAGCACCTTGAACCTGGCTCAGTAGCTTATAGGCAGCCAGCACAGCTGCTTCACAAAATTGTAGTATGGTTAGCTCCAAACCACAACTTCACAGCAATATTTTATACCTACCGTATTTTTCACTCCATAAGATGCACTTTTTTCCTCCTAAAAAGTAAGGGGAAATGTCTGTGCATCTTATGGAGCAAATGTGTGGTCAATCGCTGGCTCGCTTTCTGGTCCCGGCCCCTTGCCCAGGCCTCCATTGTTCAATGTTCTGCAGAAGGAGGCTTTTGTTTCCCCAGTGACATGTGACTGGCTGATTAGATTATCTGTCTGGAAACTGTAGAAACAGCTCCCTTTCCTTTCCTAAAGAAGCTGCAGAACTGTGAGTTGAATCCCATAAAAACAGAAGTTTTCCCCTTTGCAAAAGAAGCTGCACAACTGTGGGCTGATCCCCCAAAATATGGGGCTTTCCCCCTTTCCTCCTCTAAAAACTAGGTGCGTCTTATGGTCAGGTGTGTCTTATGGAGCGAAAAATATGGTACTGCAGCTTCTAGACCAACTTCAAGGGCAGCCCCACACTGTGTTCATTGCAGTAGTCAAGTCTTGAGGATACAGAGGCTTGATGTGCCTCCACAAACTTTTCTACGTGCCTTTTTCTTTCCCTTCCACCTGATCCAATCTGTTGCCTACTGTAAAGCACAGTAGGTCGATAGGCAGCAGTCTTCCCTATAGACATTGTATCATGTTTATGCATATAATAACGAAGCTTTTGCGCGATAGCTTTAACAATGGTAGAAATCAAGCATCCGTCCGACCTCCCCAAAGTTCCCAGATGTGTCACTGTAATTGGGTATTGTTCTGCCTCAGCCAGCTGTCACTATTGTAGGCCGTGACTAAATGAAACTACAGAGCTGGAAAGATCAAAAGGAATGTAATTTGCAAGTAGGACAGGATAGGGCTGTGTGCAGATGATCCTTTATTTCAGAAGGCATGGCTACAGACAGGGGACTAGTATGGTGATCAGGCATGAATTTGCCATTTTGAGACAAAACAACAAAAAACACTGGCAGAATTCTGAAAATGTGTGCCAAAAGAAAATCAGGAGAACGAAGAGCAATGTGAACTTCAGGCTCTGCCTTGTAAAACCAAGCAATGGTATGACAAGAACACAAAGCAAAAATCCTCCAGCAGCACATTTTTGTGGAACATAGGGACCATTGGTCCATCTGAGCTCAATGTTGTCTACACTGGCTGGCAGAAGCTCTCCAGGGTTTCAGGCAGGAGACATGCCCAGCCCTACTTGGAGCTGTCAGGATTTGAACCTGGGGCCTTCTACATGCCAGGCATGTGTTCTGCCACTGAGCTGTGGCTCTGCACTGATGTGAGCCAAGACGAAAAAGGCAGTCACTTTGATGTGGCACAATTAAGTATATGGAATACAATTAAGATTCTCTCCTGTTTGTGAGTACAAGTGGTAATCTTTGCAGTACAAACATTTGACGGTGGTTTTAATTAACAAGGCAAGGTTTAGTGACTCTAATGCCTCTATAATTAGTTTACAGGCTGCACTAACTGTGTATTAGATATATGTGGCCATATATTCAGTTTATGGATGCTGGGATAGGGTAAACTGGTTTTGTTGGGGTTTTTTTTCAAAAAGAGAGAGAGAAGGGTTTTGCTTGTAGATTTTAATATTAATGGAATAACAGAATCATTGAATTATAGAGTTGTAAGGAACCCCTCTCCTGCCAACCTAGCAGTTCGAAAGCACGTCAAAGTGCA
Source organism: Podarcis raffonei (assembly GCF_027172205.1). Lineage (NCBI taxonomy): Eukaryota > Metazoa > Chordata > Lepidosauria > Squamata > Lacertidae > Podarcis > Podarcis raffonei. The sequence goes on along the minus strand of NC_070610.1, from coordinate 74,141,654 downwards.
AGTAGATAAATAGGTACCGCTCCGGCGGGAAGGTAAACGGCGTTTCCGTGTGCTGCTCTGGTTCGCCAGAAGCGGCTTAGTCATGCTGGTCACATGACCCGGAAGCTGTACGCTGGCTCCCTCGGCCAATAAAGCAAGATGAGCGCCACAACCCCAGAGTCGGACACAACTGGACCTAATGGTCAGGTGTCCCTTTACCTCTAAGGAAACCCTAGGCCAGCCCCCTGCAATGCAGAAATCTCAACTAGATAATACATACAACCACTGCTCAAAAACATCTAAGGAAGGAGAGTCCACTGTCAAACAGCTCTTACTGTCAGAAAGTTCTTCCTAATATTTAGTCAGAATCTCCTTTCTTGCAACTTGAATCCGTTGGATCATGCCCTACCCTCTGGAGCAGGAGAAAACAAGTTTGCTCCATCATGGCAGCCCTTGAGATATTTGAAGATGGCAATAATAATAATAATAATAATAATAATAATAATAATAATAATAATTTATTTATACCTTACCCATCTGGCTGAGTTTTCTTAGCCACTCTGGGCGGCTCCCAATTGAGTGTTAAAAACAATACAGCATTAAATATTAAAAACTTCCCTAAACAGCGCTGCTGGGAAAGAATTTCCCTTCATTGGCAGGTTTTGCCTTCCCCGTAGCAAAACGTCACAACTTTGGTGGTTTCAGGCCTTGGGCGGAATCCTTTAGTCTATCTTCCCTAAATGGGGGGGGGGGGGTTTGAAGCGGTTACCCATGCCCTCTCCTTGCAGCAACGATCCCAGGGTTCCCCGTTAAAAGGGTTGTTTTGAGGGGAGTCATTGGCCATACACAGATAGGTTGTCAGTGGTCTCCCCTGCGTTGTGGCAAAATGGGGGGCGGCCTCTCTGCTTAAACATACGTTTTCCAGAGTCAGCCCAATCCCCACACATTTTGGATAACCCTGATGTTCGCCAGATCCCTGGCTGGGGACTGGGAGGGATAAACAGCCAATGCCTAAGCCAAGGTCTCCCTACATCTGAATCTTTAATAAAGTTGTGGCCAATTTTAATCCCATAACACATTGTCACGAGTCATTATTCCACTAGGGAGTCACCTGGGGTGGGGGTGGGGGTCTCTGCCTGTCCCCGCAATGTAGGAAGCTACCTTATGCTGAGACCATTGGTCCATCCGGCCCAGTCTTATCTACATTGACTGGTACCAACTCTCCAGGGTTTCAGACAGGGAGTTTCTCCCAGTCCTACCTGGAGTTGCTGAGGATTGGACCTGCAACCTTCTGCACGCAAAGCACATGTTCTACCACAGAGCAATGGTCCCTATTGATACCTTTAGGCCAATGCTTGGGGCCTTTCTTGGATACCTCATCTAAGGGAGGTTCCAGGTATGGTGACAATGGACAGGGACTTTTCAGCAGTAGTACTCCATCTGTGGAATGCTCTCCACAGCAAGACCTGCCTGACACCGACTTCATCATCTTCTCAGAGGTTCCTCTATTGCAGATATTAATATTATGCAGCTTGCAGCAATAGGATGAATAAAAACTGACTCCTCTTGGAATAAAAAAAATTCAGACCAAAGATTATGGTTCCAGAGCTTTACTACAAGAACTTTCTTAAAACAGACATAAAACGATATTAATACATCAAATATTTGCATAAAATAATGTGCTTTCCCAAGCATAGGTTCAGCTCATTACAAATATGAAATACTATTTATAATCAGAGCTATAAAACAGAGCTCTGTATCTCCTGCAGACTCCATTAGCCTGCATTCAAGCCTGAGGCTGTTCACTTACAGTGGCTTGAGAACAAAGGCCTCCCTCAAAACGGCGATTTACAACTGAATACCATACTCATGTGATCTAAGGTTAAACACCATGTGTAAGAGAAGTGCAGAGAGACATTAACAATTAATCACCAACCCAAAAGGAGCTGAGAGAGATCTTCTTAGCTTCAATAGAATTTCCCCAATATTTAACCATTAGCAATGCACATATAAAGTCGTTTTCCATTTCAATCTACAATTAAACAATTATACTTAACACCCTCTACAATTTCTACTGCCAGAAATACGATGGGGTAGGATGGTTGCTTTTATATCTTTTAAAAGTTGATTATCCATTTTTTAGGGGAGGGGACAGGCAGCTGCTTGGGTGGTGTGGTTATGACACTAAGTTATTGCTAGTCCTGTTTTGTGTTACACTGCCTTGTTTTAATGTCTGTACATTTTAATTTGCTGTAAGATATAGTGAATGAGGTTTTTATATAAAAGGCACTTTAGAAACTACAGTAGTTATACAACCATTAAACAACCTTTTCTAACTTGGTGCCTTCCTGATAATTTGAACTGCAACTTTTGTCAGCTCTAGCCAGCACAATTTTCAAGCTTCAGGTGTAGAACGAATTCCATTTTGGGCACTCTTGTATTACAGAGGCAACAGATAAACATTGGTACTTACAAAACCAAGCAGAAGCCTCAACTGGCTTGCACACCACTCAGTTCTTAAGTTGGCAAGATCTAACATCTAACAGGTTGATTGACAAGAAATGTTCTTGACACATAGCATCTTGTTCCTGCATAATGAGGGTTTTAAAAATAAAAATACAATACAATAGCAGCAACCAGCCATTTATGTGCTCCCCCGTAGATTCTGGGTATCTAGTGCAAAATATATGGGCATTGTTTCTCAGGAGCTAGCCATCAATAATGTAATGATGACAGACAGAGTCGCAGGATCAGGGGCGAGTGCAATTGGGAAAGATGGGCGAGAGTGGGTAAACAATGACAAATTCACCAATCAGAAACTCACTCTTGTGGAATCGAGGCTCATTGCAGCATGTGGCAGATGGTGGGATTCACAGCTAGATGTCACCAAGTGTGGTTTTTTGGGGAGGGCACTATCTGCTTCTTATAATGGCATCCTTGCTGAGAGCAGGTCCTCTCCCCACCCCCCTCCGTCCAGTGCATAAACGGCTTGTGGGGAGAGGTGTAAAAAGCTTGGGAAGATCTGGAGCTCTTCAGCAGATGCTCCAATTTTCACTGTAAAAATAAACCTGGGATTTTATAAGACACACATTGCAAGCTTGGTGTCCAAGCTCTGCAGTGGGGTGGGCGAGCCTCACCAGGAAACACCAACCACAACTGATGTGGATGGATGTGAGACTTAAGTGCAAGGTGCTTCCAAAGCAACAAAGAGTTGAATAAAAGCTGCACACAACCACAAGTAAAAACTCACCACCATCCTATGCTGCAGGGATGGGGGATGCTATTCAGTCACGTGCTAGTGGAGGGCAGGGCAAGATGATGGAAAAGTGGACTGAGCTGTCAGTTTGCATTTCTTAGTGCAGAAAGTATTCATCTGATGTGTAGAGATCTTTCCTGCTCTACTTAATTCAAGAGGGTTCTGGGAGCTTCTCTGTGCGAAAGAAACAAGCAGAAGGTTCTTGATGTTGCGTTATTCCTTTCAGTCAAGGTCATGCTGACTATAAAAGTAAGGCCAGAAGGACTCTGGGTTTCACGCTTTCGCTTTCTATCTCTTTTCCTTCTGGTGTGGTGTTGTGTACATAGTACAGTGGACGCTCGGGTTGCAAACATGATCCGTGCAGGATGCACGTTCGCAACCTGCAGCGTTCGCAACCCACAGCAGCATGTCCGCGCACACGCAGGTGCGATTAGGTGCTTCTGCACATGCGCAAAGCGTGATTTAGTGCATCTGCGCATGCGTGACCCCCGAAACCCGGAAGTAACCCATTCCAGTACATCCGGGTTTCGGTGGGTCTGTAACCTGAAAAAACGCAACCTGAAGCATCTGTAACCTGAGGTATGACTGTATACTTAGTCTTAAGGTTTAGACTTATTATAAGTTGTTGTAAGTTTAAGTTAAGTCTGCTGCAACTGGATTTCTTATGGCCAGTGCCAATCCTGAATGTATTGGATTGTGCCCATTATGCTCATTTGCCTTCAGTACCAGTAAAGCTCTGCAGGATGAAATACAATTGCCTCTGGTCTGTTGTTTTTTTTTGAACTCCTACAACATGCTTAAGTTTTTACTCTGCTAACTATATGTTCTGCTCTAGATCAAGATTGAGTAGAATTCAGTGACATGAGCAACACATGTAAGTTTTACCATGGTACGGTAGGCTAGTTTGTGCACGTACTCTTCTCTCTCCTCCATTCAGACAAGCAGCTTATCAGAGTCCAAGGACACATGCCAATCATCATCGTCATCATAGACTTTTGTTGCACTAGCCATAGGCCATGGCATCGTTCAGAAAAATAACAAAAGGAAAAACAGCAGTAACCATAAAAATCATCAGGTACCACACATACTGTACAATATAAACCACGGTTACAACTACTAAGATTGTTTGTTGCATAAAATAGAATAGCAGAAGATTCTCTAGTAAAATGCACCAAATTAAATATCCGAATCCCCTTTGCAGTTGACCGCTATTTTATCTAGTTCTTTCCTCCTGACCTTCTTAGCTGCCAACGCATAGAGTGCTACTTTATAAGTTGCAAAGTCATCAGTATCGGTCAGCAACCATTTCACCCTTTTCACCCTATGCAAGTGAGTTCCATTCGGAAACAGGGGTTTTATGAATTGGTCTCTTGGGTCTATATATAACGGACACTGCAATAAATAGTGGCACTGGTCCTCCACACAGGGTTGCCCATGCCAATAACACAGAGACACGTGAGGTGTGGAGCAGGGTCAATGAAGAGCTGTGGGCTGCAGAGAGTTTTGGGGTTCTCCACAACTGCTGTAATCTGATCACTGCTCCAGCAAAAATATACACACATGTTATGCCATAAAAAACCCATTAGAGTTGGCACTTATTTATTTGCATTATTTATTGCATTTATAGTCCACCGTTTTCTCCAAAGAGCTTCAGGTGGCATACATGGTTGTCCTCCTCTAATCCCCACAACAACCCTATGAGGTAGTTTAGGCTGAGAGAAAGCGACTGGCCCAAGCTCACACAGTAAGCTGGCACCTGAGTGGGGATTTGAACCCTGATCTCCCAGGTCGTGGTCTGACACTCTAGCCACTACACCAAACTGGCATTCTCTTCTGATACTTCGTTGTCTTCTGGACGGTCTTCTGTTACTTGATGGGTTTGAAATCTGGCACTTTCATAGACACCATCCAGTAGGTAATGCATATCCAGTTTCCTGTTTTTAGCCCGTCAGATTCCTTTTTTATAAGCTGTAGGATTTTGAGACTCATATTGATGAAACCTTGGTTTTGCCACTCACCTTCGCTTAGAAACAATGCTGTCCTCTTTCTAGATAGATATAGACAGAATTGTTTGTTCTCCATCGTAGTTCTGTATCAATACATGATGATCGCAGTGCAAGCCTATAAGCATTTACTCAGAAGCAAACTCCAGTGAGTTCAATGGGAACTTACTCCCAGGTAAATGTGTATGGGATTGCAGCCTTATTGCTCCAGTGCCTGGGAAAAAAGCCTGTAACTAACACACCGATATTTAATGCTAGGAGGGTTTCATTCTCTCCCGTGAAGTCCGTACAAGTTAAATATCTATGAATATAAATGTATGATTTCTGCCAGGGTGATGAATGTTTTAAGTTGAGCACACAGCTAATATATGCTAAATCATTAACCTTGGCAAGGACCAAAGCAATTCCTAACTGTGCAGCTACATAGCTCCAAGTAGTCATAATGTTCCCCTCCAGAGATAGGCATAAGACGACTGAAATTGACACCCACTTTAAGATGGATAATTTACACTCTGGCATCACAGCAAGGAGAAGAGGGTGGAGGATGTGATTACTTTGAGGAAAAAAGGGAGCAGTCTCAGTGGTGCTGGGATGTGGGGTCCAGTATGGATCCTGTCAGGTAGAAACTTGTATTCTTTCCTTACCAATGTCGCCACAACCTCACATTTCAGTGGGGCCAACTGTGTATAGGATGCTGTGCATAATCAAGAATTGTAGTGTAGTTTACAACGGGAGGATTCTGTTTTGAATAACATCAAATGGAGGATTCCTGTGGATTCTGATATAATCTGCATCTCCTGGGTCAGAGTGAAAATTGGAATTAATTTATCCATTGGCTTTCATACTTCCTGTATGCTCCGTTGCAGTTCTGGGTTCAATGAGCATATCGAAAACCTTATAAAATGTGCATTTTGAGAGAAAATCCATTTAGAGAGGCTTAATTTGTGGGGAAACACATTTAGTAATGGTATTCAAATGTGCATTTTTCTGCACCAGGAAGAGGGACTCACAGCTTAATGTGCAAAGCAGGAAGGATGGGTCAACAAATGTGAAAAGTGACATGAACTGCAGACAGACTGATAGGAGGCATAAAACTTAACCCCAGAATTACACATGGGGGGCTGTTCCTGAAAATTGAGGTATACATTTCTGTGGGATGTCTAGTACAGAATTAATGCATACAATTCATCCACATGCTCTAGTACGCCTTACCTACAACACGTACATGGAGGTTCAAAGTCCACAAAATGTACCTGAACTTTGAGGAAAAGGAGAAGGTAGAAGGAATGAAAAGATGGAGGAGAAATATTAGCTGGCACCTGCAATTTGTGTAACATTCTGGCTGCTTCAAGCAGTGAGCATTATCCGAAAGAATATGAACACCCACGCTCAGCCACCCTTCAAAATTCTCCACATTTTGCCGCACAGCTCTCCAACCAAGTCATGTGTACAAAATTCACATCCTGGGTGGGGGAAGTGCACAAAATAATCTGTATAGGAGTGAAAGCAATGTACAATAATGTATGTGTTTGGCAAAATGGCATAGAAACGTGCATATTTGAGAAAATTCACACTAAAATGCTGATAAGTTTTCGTGAGGACTGTTTCTTGAAATTGCAAAATGATGTGAAAATGTGGAGAACCAAACTTAAGACTGGAGAAAATGAGAAAAAGGGAGAATCTGAAATCGATAGTTTTACTCATCTTGAACTCAGGCTAGTAGAGTTAAGGTAAAATGAACCTAGTTAGAAGTCACATGGGAGAACAGTAACCACCAGATAAGGGGCGAAGAACCTTTAGCTGGGCAGATATTACTGAACTACAGTGGTGCCTCGCAAGACAAAATTAATTCGTTCTGTGAGTTTTTTCGTCTAGCGAATTTTTCTTCTTGCGAAGCACGAAATCCCATAGGAATGCATTGAAATTCAATTAATGCGTTCCTATGGTCAAAAAAAGTCCAAACAAAGCCAAATTTGGTACAACAAGAGTTTATTAAGTGCTCTTTAAAGTCACACATACTGTAAAGAGCAGCTCAAAAATTGAAGGAACAATAAATTAAGTTTCTAAACATGACAGAAAAACATTTAAAAATCAACAAAGTGTACCGTACATTTTCTAAGACTCTGGGGGACCACTCAAAGAAGGTTCCTTTTCCACTCTTTGCTTCTTGCTGAAGAACCTGTCCATGGTCTGCTGCTTCATCCGCCTTTTCAGCACCTCCCTGTAAGGCGACATGACCATCGTATCAAAAGTGTTCGCAAGGTCATGTATCATGTGCTTGTTAGGGTGGTGCTGCTGGTGACGCTGTGCAAAACCTGCACATCCTTCCACTTCTGGCAAATGTCCCTCAGTTCTTTGGAGGACAGCCGTTCCTCAGTTGCTTCCTCCTCTTCCGGCGAGGCCTGCTCCTGCGCAGCCTCTGCCTGCAGTTCGACCAGCTCCTGGGTGGTCAGCTCGTGGTTGTGCTCCTCCACCAGCTCACTGACGTCCTCCTCTGTGACCTCCAGTCCCATGGTCCTCCCCAAGGCAACATTGTCCTGCACCACTGTTGACTCTGGTGCATCAGAGTCACTTGGTGCCACACAGTCCGGCCACAGGCTGCGCCAAGCGCAATTCAAATTTCTCTGGCTGATCCCGTTCCAGGCCATGGTGATCATCTTCAAGCAGGTGACGATGTCGAAGTGGTCCTTCCAGAATTCCCGCAGGGTGATGGTGGTGCAGTCAGTCACCTCGAAGCATCGCCTGAAAAGCTCCTTGGTGTAGAGTTTTTTGAAATTGGCGATGACCTGCTGATCCATCGGCTGGAGCAGTGGCGTGGTGTTAGGCGGCAGGAACATGATGTTGATGAAGCTGAACTCCTCCAACAAGTCCTCCTCAAGGCCTTTAGGATGAGCAGGAGCATTGTCCATCAGAAGCAAAGCCTTCAGCGGCAGGTCGTTGTCCAGCAGGTACTGTTTGACAGCAGGGCCCAAAGCAAGATTGACCCAGTCCACAAACAGCACACATGTGACCCAAGCCTTGCTGTTGGATCGCCACATGACACTCAGCTGCTCCTTGTCAACCTTGTGTTTCTTGGAGGCCCGTGGGTTCTCCGAGTGGTACACCAGCAGGGGCTTGATCTTCAGGTCGCCGCTTGCGTTGGCACAGAAGAGCAGGGTCAGACGGTCCTTCATGGGCTTGTGGCCAGGCAACTTGGCCTCCTCCTGAGTGATGAAAGTCCTTTTGGGCATCCTCTTCCAAAACAGCCCAGTCTCGTCGCAGTTGAAGACCTGCTGTGGAACGTAGCCCTCCATCTTCACAACCTCCAGGAACTCTGCTGCAAAGTCTTCAGCCGCAGGAACATCAGAACTGGCAGCCTCTCCATGCCTGACCACGCTGTGGATTCCAGATCTTGTCTTGAACCGGTCAAACCAACCTCTGCTTGCCTTGAAGACTTCTGGCTCGCCTGAGGTTCCTGGCTGTTCCCGGACGAGGTCTGCGTGCAAGGCCTTGGCCTTCTCGCAAATGACGGCCTCAGTCACTGTGTCCCCTGCACGCTGCTTCTCTTCTAACCAGATGAGCAGCAACTTCTCGACCTCCTCCAGAACAGCTGGGCGGTTCTTCATGATCCTGGTGACTCCCTTGGCTGCATCCGTCGCAAGGATCTTCTCTCTCATCTTCAGGATGGTCCCGATGGTCGATGGATTCCTGCCGTACTCCCTGGCGAGGTCTGTCACATGCATTCCACCGTCGTGCTTCCGGATGATCTCCTTCTTCATTCCCAGCGTCACCTTCTCCTTCTTCCTCTCGCCGGCCTCTGCAGCAGCAGTCTTCTTGGGTCCCATGGCAGCACAGCTCCTTCGTAAACTCAGATGAAAAAAATAAAATCAGTGCTTCACTTCCAAAAAATTCAAAAGCACCCAGCCACCCACCACACAGAAAATCAAACACAGAACCAAGTCCTAGAATTCGAAACACCCCAACCCAAAATCCAAACCCCCCAAAAAAAGTTTTAAAAGTTTAACTTACGAAATGGCTGCAAATCACCAAAGTCTTCAAAATCCTCAAATGGCTGCAAAAGAAGTTTTGGAAAAGCTTTAAAAATCACCAAAGTCTTCAAAAACCTCAACTTGTTCCCCCAGCCACCCACCCACCACACAGAAATTGCAAACCCCTCCCCAACTGTTGCAAACCCCTCCCCAACTGTTCCCCCAGCCCCTCCCCAACTGTTGCAAACCCCTCCCCAACTGTTCCCCCAGCCAGCCACCACACAGAAATTCAAACCCAGAAAATTTTCAAAAAAAACCCAACATGGCCCAATGGTCACAGAAAATCATAAAAATGCAGAAAAAACCCACACAAGCTCCCAGATTCTTGCAAACCTCTCCCCAACTGTTCCCCCAGCCACCCACCACACAGAAATTCAAACCCAGAAAAATTTCAAAAAAAACCAACATGGCCCAATGGTCACAGAAAATCATAAAAATGCAGAAAAAACCCACACAAGCTCCCAGATTCTTGCAAATCTCTCCCCAACTGTTCCCCCAGCCACCCACCACACAGAAATTCAAACCCAGAAAATTTTCAAAAAAAAACAACATGGCCCAATGGTCACAGAAAATCATAAAAATGCAGAAAAAACCCACACAAGCTCCCAGATTCTTGCAAACGTCTCCCCAACTGTTCCCCTAGCCAGCCACCACACAGAAATTCAAACCCAGAAAATTTTCAAAAAAAACCCAACATGGCCCAATGGTCACAGAAAATCATAAAAATGCAGAAAAAAACCACACAAGCTCCCAGATTCTTGCAAACCTCTCCCCAATACCAAGTCCTTGAATTCCAAACACCCCAACCCAAAATCCAAAAAACCCCAAAAAAGTTTTAAAAGTTTAACTTACCAAATGGATGCAAAAGAAGTTTTGGAAAAGCTTCAAAAAGCACCAAAGTCCTCAAAAACCTCAAAAAAGGCTACCACGCCGCGTGCTATGTGCTGCTCCTCAAAGTTCAAGTCGCAACTGCACCTCTTCAAGCAATGCACGCTGGGTATTAACGGTTTTACGAAAAAGGAAACAAACTTGCAAGATGTTTTTGTCTTGCGAAGCAAGCCCATAGGGAAATTCGTCTTGCGAAGCACATCGAAAAACGAAAAACTCTTTCGTCTAGCGAGCTTTTCGTCTTACGAGGCATTCGTCTTGCGGGGCACCACTGTACAGGTGTCATCATCCCTGGCCTTGGCCATGCTTGCTGGGGCTGATGGGAACTTTACATCAACAATATGTGGAGAGCCAAAGGTTGCCCTTTCCTGATCTAGGTGGTTGGAGGCTCTGTTATCTAAAGCAAAATTCACAGTCCTGAGTGATAGAAACCTAGTACTTTTGTAAAAGAAAGAAAGAAAGAAAGAAAGAAAGAAAGAAAGAAAGAAAGAAAGAAAGAAAACCCAGAAACTCCAAATTCTGCATTGATGGAATCAAAGAGAGGGATAGTCCCATAGTATGAATATGCAGTGCATCTTTCATAATCTTTTTCAGAAGGGAATATCGCCCACAAGGACGGGAACTTCATCACTGAGCATAAGTCGAGCAAATGAAACGTAAAGGAATTTGACATGCCGTTCTGCAGGCTGAAAGTCGAAGGAAGGAACACACAATTCTCAGCCAACCACGTGCTGCAATATATGATCTTGCTCATTAGCCGTGCAAGCTATGAATATTATAAACAAGTTTTCAAGATCCTATTAAAGCCATTTCTGGCAAACTGCAAAAACTTTGTAGGAAGGGGGAAAGAGAATATATATTTCTCACTGTACGCATGACTGTCTGAGAGATTAAAGCTGCGAGGACAAAGTAAGTGGTACTTAGGAGTTATTAACTGCTGGCGATTAAATTAGCCAAGCGTGAGCAAGCAATTGCCGCGTAGCCATTGTGCAGAATGACAGCAAATCAGATAAGCAGATTATAGCGAGAGAGCAGGACGTTAATTAATGGTGTCAAGATATGAGGGACAACCCACACCCCAGCGGCAGCCGAGGCCCGCTTTGAGAGTAAGAAATTCACCCATGCTTCCTTACATAAAGGCATAAGAAGAGCCTGCAGGATTGGGCCAGTGGTCCATCAAGTCCAGCACCCTGTTCTCATAGTGGCTACCCAGATGCATTGTGGGGAATCTTTAAGAGGAAACTGAGCACAAGAGCACTCTCCCCTCTTGTGGTTTCCAGCAACTCGTATTCAGAAGCATCTCGGTCTCTGACTGTGGAAGCAAGACATCAGGGCTGGACCACCTATGAGGCAAGGTGAGGCAATTGCCCAGGGGTGGAGTGTAGAGGGAGGTACACTGCTGTGACATGGAGCATTCGATTCCTCACACTGCCCTGCCAGCGCTGCATCTCTTTGCGAGGCTTGGATCTGATCTGAATGATTTGACGGTGGTTTGCCTCAGGTTTGCCTTCCAAAATGGCTAGTAGCCATTGGTAGCCTTAGCATTGGGAGCGGCCACCAATACCATATAAAACCAGTCCTGAAAGACCTACATTGGCTCCCGGTACGTTTCCGAGCACAATTCAAAGTGTTGGCGCTGACATTTAAAGCCCTAAATGGCCTCGGTCCAGTAAACCTGAAGGAGTGTCTCCACTCGTTCAGTCCGGACACTGAGGTCCTTCTCCGAAGGTCTTCTGGCGGTTCCATCACTGTGAGAAGTGAGGTTACAGGGAACCAGGCAGAGGGCCTTCTGGGTAGTCGTGCCCACCCTGTGGAACGCCCTCCCATCAGATGTCAAGGAAATAAACAACTATCTGACTTTTAGAAGACATCTGAAGGCAGCCCGGCATTGGGAAATTTTGTATTGGGAAATTTTTAATGTCTTTGTTGTTGTAGTGGTTTAGTCATTTAGTCGTGCCCGACTCTTCATGACCCCATGAACCGGAACACGCCAGGCACTCCTGTCTTCCACTGCCTCCCGCAGTTTAGTCAAACTCATGCTCGTAGCTTCGAGAACACTGTCCAACCATCTCGTCCTCTGTCATCCCCTTCTCCTTGTGCCCTCCATCTTTCCCAACATCAGGGTCTTTTCCAGGGAGTCTTCTCTTCTCATGAGATGGCCAAAGTCTTGGAGCCTCAGCTTCAGGATCTGTCCTTCCAGTGAGCACTCAGGGCTGATTTCCTTCAGAATGGAGAGGTTTGATCTTCTTGCAGTCCATGGGACTCTCAAAAGTCCCCTCCAGCTCCATAATTCAAAAGCATCAATTCTTCAGCCATCAGCCTTCTTTATGGTCCAGCTCTCACTTCCATACATCACTACTGGGAAAACCATAGCTTTAACTATACCAACCTTTGTCGACAAGGTGATAATGTGCTGTAAGCCACCAGAGTGGCTGGGGAAACACAGCCAGGTGGGAGGGATATAAATAATAAAATTGTTGTTGTTGTTGTTATCATCCATTATGTTGCCCAACCCTCTTTTAAAGCCATCCAAGTTGGTGGCCATCACTGCCTCCTGCGGAAAGGAGTTCCACAGTTCAGCTATAGGCTACATGAAGAAGTACTTTCTGTTATCTGCCCTGGAACTTGCAACATTCAGCTTCATGAAATGCCCAGGACTTCTTCTTCAAGCATCACAGACCCCCTTGTGAGGATTTGTGATCTGCTCTCCATATCTGATTTACAGTGGAATCACAGCTAGCCCTACTCCATATTAATGCATTGAGGTGGGGGGTTTCTTTGCAAAACTTCCATATACAGTATTCATTGATGTTTCCACAAGGGATGTTTCTAAAATTCTCTTCATTCAGATCTCTCATCTGCAGAGTTTGGAGTTTCAGCTTGCCTTGTGACAGACATATGGGATTTGTTCTGGGAGGGAGAAGAAATTGCTGGGAGAGAAAGAGCAACCTGTGACCCCAGGGCTATGTGTGAGTCTCAGGATAATGTCATGCAGCTGGCAAAGTGGGTGGCAGAAAGAGAGAGGGGGGATAAAGAGAAAAAGAGCATGGTAACTGAAATATACTCGGAGTCGAGTGTGAATTTCATGCTCTTTATTCAGCTCATAGTAGAAATGAACGAATCTTTCCCCAAAGCGTCTAGCTATATATACATTTTTAACACAATGGGCCCCGCGGGATTGGCTAATTCTGGGTTGCTCTTGTAAGCCAATCAGGTTGCAGATTCACCTCCTCCAGAAGCCTGATTGGCTGCTCCTGCAGGCCAATCAGGTTGCTGATTCACTTCATCCAGGAGCCTGATTGGCTGCTCCTGCAAGCCAATCAGGTTGCGGATTCACTTCCACCTGGAGCTGGATTGGGAGGCTCCTGCGGACCAATCAGACTGCTGCAATCTGGATCCTATTGTCCTAGGAATCAGCTCAGTACATAACAGTAATTTTGGCTGTTCGTAACAGCCTACACAACCTGGAGCGATAGCACCTTAGGGTGCCAGGGCAGCATTTTGAGTCAGGGTGATAACTGGCAGTTCAATCCTATACATGCCTACTCAGAAGCAAGTCCCACTTTAATGGGCTTGCTTCTGAGTAAACAGGCACAGTCAACAACCTTATCAAAGCCATCTCCAAATATTTGGTGGTGGTCACATAGATGATGGAGCAAGTCTGGGGCAGAAATAAAACTACCAGCACATTTTCAAAGCTAAGCAGGGTCTGGTATGGTTTCAAATTTGATATGTAACCACATGCAGAGTTTCCTGCATTGCAGGGGCTTGGAAAAGATGGTTCCCCACCCTTAGTAGATAGAATAGAATACAGTAAAAAGGTTCTTTCTCTACGGAACACTCCTTGACATCAGCACTGACTCTGTGGTAATTTTCTGTCCCAAGAGGTTTGAATGACAAAAAGTAGGTTTGGCAGAAACAAACATTAGGAAGGAAATCCTGATTGTATAGGTAGACTGCCTTGGAAGGTGATGTATAGGTAAAGTTAAAGGGACCCCTGACAGTTAAGTCCAGTGGCGAATGACTCTGGGGTTGCAGCACTCATTTCGCTTTACTGGCCGAGGGAGCCGGTGTTTGTCCACAGACAGTTTTTCTGGGTCATGTGGCCAACAGGACTAAGCTGCTTCTGGAGAACCAGAGCAGCACACGGAAATGCTGTTTACCTTCCCACCGGAGCAGTACTTATTTATCTACTTGCGATTTGACGTGCTTTCAAACTGTTAGGTTGGCTGGAGCTGGGACCAAGCAACGGGAGCTCACCCCGTTGTGGGGATTCAAACTGCCCACCTTCCGATCGGCAAGCCCTAGGCTCAGTGGTTCAGACCACAGCGTCATCCGCGTCCCCGAAGGTGATGTACTTTCCTTTATTAGAATTTTTTAAGTAACTGCCGCCCATTAGAGATACTGCAGCAGTGAGTTCCCTGCATCAGCCAGGGGTGATGATCTGTTTGGTACCTCTCCACCCGATGATTCTACTCTATCCTTTCACCAGGTCCCTCACTGATGCTGCAATCCTATCCTCACTTACCAGGGAGGAAGCACCATTTAAGTGAATGGGACTAACTACTGAGTAGATATGTAGAGAATGGTGCTACGCCATTGCCCTAACATTGTATCCATGTGCTGGTGGGTGGACAATAAAAATTAATTCAAGCTGTCCACCAATTAAAGAGTTTGTATTACTCACCGGCCGTCTACAAATGAGTCAGTTAATTAATCATTATCCTCAAATAAGCTGTTATATTGTCACTATGTAAACACAGGTGCCCTTTGAGATATTAAAGGGAGTATGAGAGCATTTAATTATTTTTTTAAGGGAGAGAAAGAGAGACGACCTTATTTCAGTCATTATAGCAAAATATCAGGACAAAATTAACCTCAACAAGCAAGAGAAAATGCCCTTATTTCAGCCCCTGACAACGAAAGCTGACCTCCAGCCATCCATCATTGCAAGTTTGAGTCAGCCTAGCAATTAGACCTCACAGACCTGGAATTAATATGTCAACAAGTAGCCAACTTAATCTCTAGTGCAATTATTTGCAGTGCATGGATCACAATGGCCAGTTCTGTGGCCAAACTTTCCCAGAATGCCTCGAGGGAAAGGAGGGTGACAATGCTCGAAGGAAGAGCAAAGGAGGAAATAATAGGCGAGTATCTCAGACAAGTCACTATCTCTGTGACTTGGCACAATGCTAACAACAATTTATTATCGTCTTGGCTATTTCCCCCCTCAAGGGACCCTCATAAGGCAACCCGACCCAGCTCATAGTGTTGCTTTGGGAACACAATTAGTCAAAGTGATATGTTTTAGCTAGTGCTTTTTCCCAAATGCTATGTTGGCTTTCTGCAAACGGAGCGATAAAATATTTTTGGGGACTGCTATGAATTAGAGCCATGTTCTCAGTGATACAGTGGAAGGGAAGTATGACAGTACTTAATGCACCTTCTACGCTCTGGTGAATAAATGAGGGAATAACTAGACTTCCAAAATATACTATTGTTTGTGACAGATTAGCTCAGAGGAAATAATGAAGTTGGAGGTTGGATATGAGGAAGGGAGGGAGGGAGGAAGTCATTGCCAACCATAGGATAGGTAAAAGGTAAAGGACCCCTGGACGGTTAAGTGCAGTGAGAGGTGACTATGGGGTTGCGGTTCTCATCTTGCTTTCAGGCCAAGGGAGTTGGCATTCGTCCACAGACAGCTTTCCAGGTCCTGTGGCCAGCATGACTAAACCGCTTCTGGCGAAACAGGACATTGTGACGGAAACCAGAGCGCATGGAAACGGCATTTACTTTCCCGCCACAGCAGTACCCATTTATCTACTTGCACTGGCATCCTTTTGAACTGGTAGGTTGGCAGGAGCTGGGACAGAGCAACAGGACATCACCCTGTTGCGGGGATTCGAACTGCCGACCTTCTGATCGGCAAGCCCAAGCAGCTCAGTAGTTTAGACCACAGTGCCACCCAAGTCCTAGGATAGTCATCTGGTGACTGGTGGTGTAGTGGAATTTGTCTTTGGAGACCTCCCCTAAAATCGAACTCACATAGATCCAGGACCAACCCACATAGATCCAGGACCAACCCAAACTGTGAGCTCTTGAAATCTGTACCTCTCTTGTGACTGATAATTCATCTTTCCCATGTGCCTTAAAGCATAAACAGGGTGAAAAAGGAACCCATCCACCCACGTGGCTCATTCTTGTTCTAAGTCATTCAAATCCAATTGCACATCCTCATAGTTTAATCCCTTTAGGTTATAACATATTGGCCTCACACGGGGCTGCCAGTTCATGAAGCCCATTTTCTGGTGCGTCTTAATCAATTTAATTAGCTGCCATGTAATTTCCATCTGAACAGCTGGAATACGGCTTCCTCCATCAATTAAGCCTATCAAATCAATGGCCTGGCATGGCTGAGCAGCCTCCTTTGAAGCGTGTAGTTTTGAGATCGTAAGCGTGAACAAATCCCTCTAATGCAAAAATGGCATTTTACAGGTGCCACATAATATCTGTTCAGCTTTTGTAAGAAATTGATCTTTTGGTGTGGCAGCACCTACACTTCGAAGCTCTCTGGCCGATGACTCAGAACAGGTTCTTCTCTGTGCTCTTTTTGGTGCCTCCTTAAAACATTTTTCTTTAGACAAGCCTAGCCAGATATGTAAAATGCCAACATGTGTCTTAATTTGTTTTTAGCTTATCCTTGCTTTTAATTGTTTTTTTTTAATGTTTCAAATAGCTGCTTTTAACTGTTTTCACTTATAATTTTATTGTTTTGTCCTGTGTGCAAACTGCTTTATAGGTTGTTGTGTGGTTTTTTTACCGTCAAGCCGTGCAGATTCATTTCATGAAATAAATAAATAAATAAATGCTGAAATTTGGGGAAGTATTCTTGTTGCTCAAAAAATCATTTCTATACTGCATTTCAAACCTTCTGTACTGCAGTTCAATTCTATGAATGTGTCCTTCTTATTCTGTCGTTTCCATGCTGAAACTCATCAGCAGATGTTTGGCTCTTTGCTGGCCAGACTGCCAGGAAGGTCAGCTCAATTCTGTGTGAAACATTTGCTGCGAGATATAACCCCGTGGGTGTCATAGGATCACAGAATTGCAGAGCTGGGCGGGACCCATGGGGTCATTTAGTCCAGCGCCCTGCAATGCAGTAATTAATAGCAGCCAAATTTCTATCTGTGTCAGTGAGAATAAGGAGGCAATTGGAGCTGGAGGGATTATATCCAGTGAATTATCCGAGGCAATTGGTTATTTCACATAAAAATGAGCTGCTGTTTCTATGTCGTTGCACTCTTTTTATGTATTTTGTTCTATATTTAAGATTTTGCTGTACTTTGTGCCTTATTTCTAGGCTTGTTCAGATGCTGTTGGGCTGTAACTCCTATCGTCATTCCTGGCTATGTTGGGTGGGGTTGATTTGAGTTGGACTCAAGCAGCTATAGGTTCTCCTGAAGGGGAGGCTGCATCATGGGGGCTGAAACCCTAAACTTTAATGACTTGGGAGTCAATTTCAGCTTCCCTCAGTTTCTCATTTTTCAAATTTAAATCCAATTCTCCACATTCCCACATCAGTTTCCTATTTTTTTTCTTAAAGATGTGCTCGTGAAAATCAATCAAGATTCTAGTGCAAGTTTCTCCTAATGAATAAATGTATGCAAATTTGCCAAACGTACAGATGTTTTTGGAGCAATTTCCCCAAATATAATGCATTTCGTATATTATTTTAACTAAGCATTTTACGCACTTTTGCACATGTTACTGGGCTGGGGGAACCTCATTGTAATATCTGGATGAGTGAAAATTTCAAAGGACAGCGGTGTTTTTGGCTCTTGTATTGTATTCCTGTATTGTATTCTTGTATTCTTGAGTGAATTAGGTAAGTTTGCCTTTGAATTCACACTGAATTGAATTCATCCTCCATCCCTAATTTGGGAGCAACACACTCTGAGGAACTCAAATCAGCCCAGAAGCTTGGGCTGCACAACTTCAGTAGACGAAAGAGTCTCAAATGCACTTTTCTTCCCCTGCCCACCTCTGCTCTTCTTTCTAAGGCAAGGGGAAAGTGTTGCCTTGTTATTCCCTCTTTCATCTTCTGATAACATTGTCATTTCCCCCCACAAAGCCAAAATTATTTGTGGCTAATGGACTGCAGAGTAGTATATTGCTGCTGTGTGGTCTCTGTAGCGTCAAAGAACATTTAGGCGGAACACACACACACAATGCTCCATTGAACCAGGTAGCCGAAACAGAAATGTTATTCAATTACCTAAAGTAAATTCTGAGACATGCCTGGCTTGTGAATGTCCAGTGTGCCACTAGCCAGCTGAAATGCACATTGTTTCTACCGTCTTCCGTATTAAAAGGATCCAGACCTCTCCCCAGCACTGTGGGTAATTCCCCCAGGAATGTAGATCTACAGTGGTACCTTGGTTGTCAAACTTAATCCATTCCAGGAGTCTGTTCGACTCCTGGAACCGTTCGAAAACCAAGGTGCAGCTTCCGATTGGCTGCAGGAGCTTCCTGCACTCAATCGGAAACCGTGGAAGCCACGTTGGAAGTTTGGCTTCCAAAAAAAGTTCACAAATCAGAACACTCACTTCCGGGTTTGCGGCGTTTGGGAGCCGATTTGTACGGGAGCCAAGCCATTCAACAACCAAGGTACCACTTTCTGAGATGCACAATTTTCAGGCTGAGGATGTAGTATTTGTTTAACTGGAAGATTTGTAAAGTCCAGATCCCATTTGCAATGATGTTCTTCTTTCTATAAATAAAATTTATGTTCTTGTTTATTATAAATAAAATCTAGCTGGTAAAAAAAAAAAATCACATTCCACAGGACTTCCCAAAGAATATAGTTTTTTAAAAAAATATCACATGGGCCTCAGGGTATTCACCATATACCGTATCAACCTCTCCCTATTTTCCTCACACACCTACCAAGTGACCAAAGTCAATTAAATCAATCCACCTATTTCCCCCAGAACCCATCGCTAACTGCTACCTACTCAACAATGCAGTATGGACTGGGGGGGGGGGATCTCTTCCACTAGCCAAGCATAGGTAAAGGTAAAGGGACCCCTGACCATTAGGTCCAGTCGTGGCTGACTCTGGGGCTGCAGCGCTCATCTCGCTTTATTGGCCGAGGGAGCCGACATACAGCTTCCAGGTCATGTGGCCAGCATGACTATGCCACTTCTGGTGAACCAGAGCAGCGCACGGAAACGCCGTTTACCTTTCCGCCAGAGCGGTACCTATTTATCTACTTGCACTTTGACATGCTTTCAAACTGCTAGGTTGGCAGGAGCAGGGACTGAGCAACGGGAGCTCACCCCGTTGTGGGGATTCGAACCACCAATCTTCTGATCGGCAAGTCCTAGGCTCTGTGGTTTAACCCACAGTGCCACCCACGTATGTAAGGATTAAAAAATCCCTACTTACCTCCATTATGGCAGCCAGTTAAACCCACAAACTGTATACTAGGAGGGTGGAGCTGGGTGACATGCTCCAAAAGGAGGAAGGGGAGGGTGGCCCAGCATTCAATTTTTCCACCTGTCCCTCCCCCTAGCTGGAGCTTTCCAGCTTCTGGTTTCATGCCAGTCACACAGTAAATGCACTCCTGAACAGATCTCCTTTAGTGCTAGATAGAGGGGCAATACTGTCTCATGCAAGAACTGTGTTGCATCCATCTGGAAGCAATAGATGATATATCCAATTTTGTTCCATCTATCAAATGCCATCTTAAAATGGGATTCTTACATGGGAACCCTGTTAGGGCAACGGCATCTTTCCCCCCCATAAGTGTTCATAGCTACCTTATAAAGAGTCGGATAAGAGAAGCTCAATAGTGGAACGGACTCCCTTGGGAGGTGGTAGACTCTCCTTCCTTGGAGATTTTTAAGCAGAGTTTGGTTGGCCATCTATCATGGTTGCTTTAGTTGAGATTCCTTCATTGCAGGAAGTTGGACTAGAAGAGCATTAGGGTCCTTTTCAATTCTACAATTCTATGATTCTCTTCCCAGGAGCTCAAAGCAGCAGGTATGGTTGTCTCCCCTCGGTCCCCATTTTATCCCCACAAGAACTCTGTGAGGTAGGTTAGGCTGAGAGACAGTGACTGGCCCAGTGAGCTTTATGGGTCAGTGGGCGATTTGAATTCTGGTCTCCTATGGTCCTAGCCTGACGCTCTAACCACTACACCACCCTGGCTCTTAGTCCATCTAGCTCAGCCTTTGAAAGCCCTAACTTCTGGGATACTTGCCATTTTGCCTCATTATACTTCATGTGAATGGCTCAAGCCATTTCTGCCCATTTCATTTTGTTTGCATCTTTGATAGGAGAAACCGGGATGACTTATTCTCCTCCTGCTAAGCGCTTCTCATTGACTGCCTGGTGTCTTCCAAGCCAGCCTCTCTGCCCACTGCCAGCTGATCTCTGATCATGTCTTTCTCCGCTTATTTTGATGTCTCCATACCCAGCTGCCAGTAAGGCTGGCACCGAGCCGCCGTTCTCTTTTAAGCAAGCGTCTGTGAAAGACAATTCCTCGGAGAGCCAATTCCCAAGTTTGTCGTGCTGCCTGTTCTCGCTCAGCGGGTGTTTGGCACTCCATCACAACACTGAGAAGCAATTGCCTTTCAGCCCTCTGTCTTTCAGACTTTCTGCTTCCAAGGGAAGCATTTCACACTGACTCATCGGCAACTGGACTCCAGAGGATTCTGGGACTCACGCTAGGGCACAAATTCAGTTCATGCAGGACTCACTGCTGCCCCACTTCAAATGAGAAAATCATTGATATGGGCAACATTGTTTCATGGTGAAACCATGCAGAGGAAGATTTGCAGGCACGGGCAAGCTTAGAGAAGCTTGCCCACCATTATTGATCTTCTCATTGAGATCTTGAGAAACCTCAGAACCCCCCTGAACCAGAGTCTGGAATCACTGCTGTAAAGCTTAATCTCATCAGGCAATCATAAAATGTAGGTTTCTTCCATGTCCCACATACTTCGGGTTTTGTTTCTGTTGTCCCAGTTCTGTTCGTATAGAGCAGGGTTTTCCAAACTTGGGTCTCCAGCTGTTTTTGGACTCCCATCATTCCTGACCACTGGTCCTGATAGATAGGGATGATGGGAGCTGTAGTCCAAAAACAGCTGGAGACCCAAGTTTGGAAAACCCTGCTCTAATTTAACAGAATTGGGATGACAGAAACAAAGGGTTTGGCTGGTGCAGCAGGTTTTGTTCACCCTCCATGCACAGCCCTTGGTCCTGCCTGGAACACATGCCCTGGGCGCCAATAAAGGATGTGACACCACTGCTCTAGGATATCAGTTTAAATAGTCATGGTTTCCCTGAAGAATTCTGGGAGCTGTAGTTTGTTAAAGGAGTTGTTAGGAGACCCTCCACATTCCTCGCACAGAGCTACAATTCCCATAAGTCCCTGGGAAGAGGGATTGACTATTAAACTACTATAGCTCTATAGTTCTGCGAGGGGAAGAGGGGTCCCCTAACGGCACTCAGTACCCTTAACAAACTACAGCTCCCAGGATTCTTTGAGGGATGTCATAACTGTTTAACTTGGTATCCGGGTGCTCTAAATGTATGGTGTAATTTTGGCCTAGATGGGCATTTGACCTGATACAAGAGCCAGGATCTTTTATGTAACAGGAGGACCTTCTGCTTTTCCAGGAACTTAATTTCAGAAGAAATCTGGTTGCACCTCTAAAACCAACATTAAATATCCCATTACAATCCAACGAAAACACAATTGAGCATTTCAAAAATAGCCTTGAAAGGGCAACTTTCACTATATTGCTTTTCCGCAGCGCAACATGCAGGTCTCATGTTGAAAGCCGCCGGGAGGTAATACTAACAACAATGATAATCATGATAATCAAGCATAAATCCTTGAGGCCTCCAGCTCAGTGTTATGAGCTGGAGCCTTCTGTTTTTCTCGTGATCCCATTTTGAGTTTCTTTTTATTAAATCCTCCATGCGACGGTTGACATTTCTACCTAACAGTTCTCCCCAGTGTTCAGCTTTCTTTTGCAGCGGCAGTTTGGTGTTGCAGAGGAACGAAACCCACACACAAATCTGTCATGAAAATTCTCCTGGAAAGATTGTCCAAAACTTTTCGTTTACAAAAAAAAAAAAGCCCCCTCATCCATTTTCTATAAGATAAATAGGCCGTGGATTCACTCTATTATTTCCCTTGACAGTTCGATAATTATAAGAAGCTTTGCTGCGCCTGCTTGTCTTTAACTTAGGGCATAAATTTCCCATCCTTAACTTAAGGCACAAACTTTGGGAAGCTTAAGTGCTTCTCAGCATGTTAATGTGGAAACTTTGCCAGCTCCCAGGAGTTGTCCCAGCACTGAAAACAAGACATGGGAAAGGCAGGGATGAGAAAATGAGAGAATCAACAGCCCTCGGGGAAATGACACATTCCCAGAATTGTTTGGAGACGCCTGCTAAAAAAATGGAGCCCTGGTTCTTCTGATGCCATGAATGGTCCTCAGATGATGGGAGAGATGGTGGAACTTCCCTCTGTTCTATAATTCACTTCAAAGTCTGGGTGAACCCAGACCCTCCATGATAATTGATGCCCAGCTGCAGTTGGGTCGATCTACACTCATGGTTTTTAATGTTAAGGAATGGTTTTGATAATGTGGATGGACACATGATGTCCTACTTCTTACATTCAGAATGTGTTATTACCTTGTCTTTTTATTAATTCTTTTATGCTGCTGTATTGGTGAAATGCTGCTCATATGTCCTTATGGAGCGTTTTACCTTTTTAAAATTGCATTCGAACTCCAACACACACACCCTCCAATGGTATTTGAGGGGCAGATAACAAAGAACATGGAGAGAGGGAGGGAGGGAGAATTATAATTTGACACCAGAGGGCCGAGCAGAGTAACCGGTGAGCAGCAGCAGGTAAAGAAACAGCGTTTTGGAAAATGGTGTGGCCAGGTATTACTTACATTTGATGGAAAAAACCAAGGTAAAAAGTGTTTTAATTAAGAAGTATAACCTGTGACGTTTTAGAACGACATAGCTAATATCGTTCTAATAAGGGGGAATGATGTTAAACATGTCAGTGTAGATCCAGCCTTTGTATAACTTCTCTTCCTTTGTATTTGGTCAGAGTAAATCATACCTCTGGTGATTCTAAGCCTTGAGCCTTGATGTCAGAGGCAATATACTTCTGAATACCAGTTGAGTAGACCCACTGAAATTAATGGACGTAATTAACATAGGCTCATACATTCCAGTAGATATACTCTGAGCAGAACTTAGTTGGACTACAACCCCAAAGGTTTTGCAATTTGAATGTATGGCATATAGAAGGCATGGATAACTTGTGTCCCTCAATATGTTGCTGGAGTCCAACACCCATCAGCCTCAGTCAGGGTTGTAGTCCAGCAATATCTGGAGGACCAGTATCCCTGACTGTCATAGACTGCTTGGGCACAGAGGAATGGTGGCAGGAACCAGCTGGGTGACCCCCAAGGAAAGAAGGCTCAGAGCTCTGGGAGTGGTGGTGGGACAGCAAAGAGGGAGAAGAGGGAGCAGACTGGGAGGAGGAGATATCAGAAGCTGGGGAGGCAACAGGGCTTAGTGAGCTGGGAGAGTCTGTGGCAGAGAGAAGTGCAGAATCAGAGATAGAAACTGAAGCAGGAGAGTGGGATGAGGGACACCAAGATGTCAGCATTTTCATTCTCCCGTTGCTGGATGGGTGATTGTTACATCACATGTCTGTGTTTATTTCCCAGGCTTGGAAAGTGTGAGAACAGAAGTCAGTCTGATCTCTTCAGCTGTATTGTACTTTTGTACCTTCTCTCTCTATCTTAGAGATGTGAGAGGACACCATGATTGCTTTGTCCTGTATATATTGCTTAATAGATTACTTAGTGTGGTGAGAGAGCCAGTGTGGTGTAGTGGTTAAGAGCGGTAGAATTGTAATCTGGTGAACCGAGTTCGCGTCTCCGCTCCTCCACATGCAGCTGCTGAGTGACCTTAAGCTAGTCACACTTCTCTGAAGTCTCTGAGCGCCACTCACCTCACAGAGTGTTTGTTGTGGGGGAGGAAGGGAAAGGAGAATGTTAGCCACTTTGAGACTCCTTCGGGTAGTGATAAAGTGGGATATCAAATCCAAACTCCTCCTCCTCCTCCTCCTCCTCCTCCTCCTCTTCTTCCCTAACTGCTAATTTCCATATTACATTTGAGGTTTTACATGCTACAAAACCAACTTCTGGAAATGTAGCAGAATACAGTGGAAGTTTAGAGATCACTTCCACGTTAATTGGTTCCAGAAATAATCCTTTTGCAACCCCATTCATCCCAGAAAATCAGAGAAGCGCACCACACCCTGCTTTGAATCCCCAGCTGCTCCCAAGTCCTGACAAATCCATGTTGTAGATGCTATATTCAACAATAGGAGTGGAAGTCATGTGCTATTTACAATGTGAGTTTAAGGTCTGGTTTTTGCATAATTAGGACCGCCCCAAATCATTTGGCTGCCTGAGGTAAAAAAACAAGATGACTTCCACTCCGTATTCCTTGTACAGAAGATTGTGCCTTAAATGAATGCAAAATCATCATCATCATCATCTTTTTCTTTTAACATAGGGATGCATTCAAAGATAGCATGCCTTGACTTTGGCTTCAAGTGGTGTGGTCCTTTCTGCTCCCACATTATGCTGTATGTGCTGCAGATCTGTAAAGTAGTACACTAGAGTCTCAGGAAGATGGTTATGCTAAAAAAATATTCTTGAGTTGCAGTGAGAGATGGTTTGTTTTACCCTGGCTGAGAATTCAAAAAAGAAATCCCCCCACTTGCCATCCAAAGTGGTATCATCCAAAATTACACTGCGATCACTGGACAGATCAGCTCTTCCATCTGCATCCTGTCCTTCTCACAAGCACCTCACAGCTGCACACAAGGTTTCCCAACTGGTCTCCCATCAATATCTAGGAAGCTGTATGATACACAGTCAGACCCTTGGTCTATCTAGGTAAAAGGTAAAGGAACCCTGAACGGTTAAGTCCAGTCAAAGGCGACTATGGGGTTGTGGCACTCATCTCGCTTTCAGGCCAAGGGAGCTGGCATTCGTCCACAGACCGCTTTCCAGGTCATGTGGCCAGCATGGCTAAACCACTTCTGGCACAACGGAACACCGTGATGGAAACCAGAGCTCACAGAAACTCTGTTTACCTTCCCACTGGAGCGGTACCTATTTATCTACTTGCACTGGCGTGCTTTTGAACTGCTTGGTTGGAAGGAGCTGGGACAGAGCAATGGGAGCTCACCCTGTCGCGGGGATTCGAACCACCAACCTTCTGATCGGCAAGCCCAAGAGGCTCAGTGGTTTAGACCACAGCGCCACTCACGTCCCTATCTTGGTCTATCTAGTTCAGTACTGTCTACACTGACAGGTAGCAGCTCTTCAGGGTTTGGGGGCAGGATTCTCTCCCTGCCCTACCTGGAGATGCCGAGAATTGAACCTGGGACCTTCTGCATGCAAGGCAGATGCTCTGCAACTGAGCCACAGCACTTCCCTGCACATTGGCCAAACAAGAACCACTACTAAGCACTGTAGCCTGAACTGTATTGAGCTGTCATCAGGGCAGTCCCTTGTGGAGCTT
Source organism: Podarcis raffonei (assembly GCF_027172205.1). NCBI lineage: Eukaryota > Metazoa > Chordata > Lepidosauria > Squamata > Lacertidae > Podarcis > Podarcis raffonei. The sequence continues at coordinate 74,115,852 of NC_070610.1, read as the reverse complement.
CACACAAATTAAAGTAAGGAGGTCTAAGAACCTGGCAAAATAGTCCTTATCCAAGGGATAAAAATACACACATAAAACATTTGAGTCATGGGTCATAGTCACAATTTCCAGTCCACAATTTCCATAGTCACAATTTCCAATCCAATCCATAGTCACAATTTCCAATTTTCAAGATAAAATATTCAATTCATTTGCACTCACTTCAGACCATCCCAAATTAATGCTTAAATTCATCCCCCCAATTAATTTCTGAGCAGATCCTGTTCCAAATCAATTCAGTTCCCAGTCAGTTCCCCCCACTCATTATTCCCCAGTTGAGTTATCTTAAATTAATATTCTACCTAGTAATCCAGTTCTGGAGTCTCTCAGGTGGGCACCATTGACAGAAGTCGGGTTGGAGGCAAACAAGAGATCAGAGGTCATGAGGGAAAGGAGAAATGGGTGAAGTATTTCTGCATCTGCATGCATGAGCACACAGCCACATGATAGTGCACAAAGAACTCAACCAAGCCAATGGCTGGTGCTGGGTGGGTGGCAGAAAGTAGTCAGTTCAGAAGAAGCCACATAAAACATTAGCATAGTGTCACTCTTTGATCTGGCATTTCACGATTAAAGTTTCTCAAAATCTAAGATTCTAGGTTGGCACAAGAGATGAGGCACTGAATATTCCTATTATTATCCTGCCTTTCCCCCAGAACCAGGACTCAATGTGACTTACAAAAATTCAAACATGAAGAAAACAAAGAAAGCTGAGAATAGCTTTCAGTGGCATTCACACAGCAGATTATTCCATTTCTCTGTTAATTTTTGCATTACATTTGAACTTTCACATGATATAAAAGCCACTTCTGGAAAACTATAGTGCCTGTTAAATGCTCATTTCCATGCTATTTGATTCTGGAACAATATTGAATACACTCTTTAGTGATTGCACACACTATAGAGAGGAATTAAAGGTTGGGCAGCATTGAGTAGCTTTCTTCTTGCTGTTCTGTCTTGCATTCAGAAGTGGGGTTTTTGCATTCATTTTCTTGATTATACTGCTAGCACCTTTATCCCATTTTCTAACATTCCCTTCGCCCCGCAATACCTGCTGCATTATGGAACTGTGGCTTTTTGACCAATATCCGGACTCAAATACGGTAATCCAGATCCCCACTGCAAAATCTGAGATGAGGTCTGTTTTTGAGATGTGGGAAAATTATGGTTTTTGTTCAGATTATCCTTATGAATTTTATTTTATTGTGTATTTCTTTCTTTTATTTGTGCTTCACAATTAGTTCAGGGTTGGCAAACGGAACCTGTGCCCCCACCCCAAAAGCTGCTGGATTCTAACTCCCATCAGCTCCAGCCATCAAGGCCAGTGGTTGGGTGTTGTAGTCCAATGCCACAGACTCCCCATCCCCGATTTAGGCTGCATTCAGACATGCAATTTATTGCATTAGTTTTCCTGGTTATAAAGCTAGCACTTCTGTCCTAATGGTCCTTTTTTACATAGCAGTACCTGCTGTATTGTTGGGACACGGGTGGCGCTGTGGGTTAAACCACAGAGCCTAGGACTTGCCAATCAGAAGGTCGGTGGTTCGAATCCCCACGATGGCGTGAGCTCTCGTTGCTTGGTCCCTGCTCCTGCCAACCTAGCAGTTCAAAAGCACATCAAAGTGCAAATAGATAAATAGGTACCGCTCTGGCGGGAAGGTAAACGGCATTTCCGTGTGCTGCTCTAGTTCGCCAGAAGTGGCTTAGTCATGCTGGCCACATGACCCGGAGGCTGTATGCTGGCTCCCACAGCCAATAAAGCGAGATGAGAACCGCAACCCCAGAGTCGGTCATGACTGGACCTAATGGTCAGGGGTCCCTTTACCTTTACCTGCTGTATTATGGAACTGTGGCTATAGCTCCTACCTCTCCTACCCCCAACTCCCCCCCCCCAACATGCTAGAGTTTTCAGTGTTTCTTTTGTTTCTCAAAAGAAGAAAATAGGCTGAGGACACAAAGTAGTTCAGAAGCTCCATGAGCCTCAATTCTAAGTCAAGACAATTTGCTAATCTAACATACAAGGACCTTCCCAAAATCACCCCAATTCAGCTCACAATTTGGGCACACACAGAGCTAATGCACACCCCTATAACACCCAGCGAGAAAGGTCAGCCACTAGTTGTGTTAGATGGATACTTTGCAATAGCCTGCTGCTGCAACCACTGCTTCTTCCAGATGTCCAGGGATGGTTTTGGCTCCAGGGCTGCAAAAAATAATTGACCTGAGTGCTTCATCTCCACCACCTAAGCAGAGAAATTACATAAAAGGCTCTGATAAATTTTGACTGGATCTCACCCTGCTTTTTTGAAAATGAACTTCAAATGCTTTTGAATTTCGTTTCCACTGTTCCCAAGCACCCCATGGCACTCATTCGTAACCTTCCCCTAAGACTACATCTGTCAGCATTTTTTAAAATGCAAAGCAAACACCTACAGTATAGCTTTGTCACTTAGCTCATGATTGAAACGTGGGTTGGTAAAAATGCCACTCCTCTGTTGTTCGGAAGATGCTCAGAGATACCATCTTGGGAAGAAGTACAACAGACACACAAATTGCCCTATTTATTTGTGAAGTACTTGAAGAAAGTGGGAGGGAGGAGAGGGAGAGTTTGCTAACAAGGACTTGTTAGCAGTCGATCTCCTAACTCATGGGTAGGCAAACTTTTTCAGCAGGGGGCCGGTCCACTGTCCCTCCCCTCAGACTTTGTGAGGGGATGGACTGTATTTTTTTTGGGGGGGGGAATGAACGAACTCCTATGCCCCACAAATAACCCAGAGATACATTTTAAATAAAATGGCACATTCTACTCATGTCAAAACATGCTGATTCAAAGACCATCCACTGGCTGGATTTAGAAGGCGATTGGGTCAGATCCGGCCCCCAGGCCTTAGTTTGCCTAGCCATGCCCTAAATCCATGCACTACAGTTGAGTAGGGACTAGGGATAGTTATTTTTAGTTCACATTTTCATGAAAAACAACCTGGTTTGCACTACTTGAACCTTTATGTGGCCTGAAGCACCAGACAAAATGGGATACATACAGCATCCCTTGGGGAAAACATGCACAGAAATGTGTACAGATTTTGAAATATACTCAGCGTCGCAAAGTGATTTCATGTTCTTTATTCAGCTCATAGTGGTGAGGAGGAATGAATGAATGTCCCCTCAAAGTATCTGCTTTATATACATTATTTACACAATGGGCTGCACATGATTGGCTAATTCCGGAATTCTCCTGTAAGCCAATCAGATTGTGGATTCACTTCTATCTGGAGCATGATTGGGTGGTTCCTGCCAACCAATCATACTGCTGCATTGTTCTAGGACCAATCAGACTGCTGCATTCTGAATCCTATTGTTCTAGGACCAATCAGACTGCTGCCTTTTGGATCCTATTGTTCTAGGACCAATCAGACTGCTGGAGTTTGGATCCTATTCAACTCAGTACATAACAGATTTCCTGGCAGAAACATTTTAGAAACATTTGCAAATGGATGTAGAAATTTGATGTAGAAACTTCAGGCTGGAAAAGTGGGGAAAGGGAGAGATACTGAAATTGACAAATCTGTTCACTCCTATTCCCTGCCCAGATGGAGCAATGAAAAAGAAGCAATAAAGAGGAAATGATGGAAGAAAGAGGAAAAGGCAACAAGGAAACATATTTTGTTACATTTCCGGTGGCTTTTTTGTTTGAATGCAGAAGCACTCCTGCAAACTTTTAGCAGTTTTCTCCTCCCAATACCTGATGGAACTCATTTTCAGCAACACCCCCCCCAATCCATTAGGATATAAATAAACCTTCCGAGTTTTACTTCCCATCAGCTTTAATTACAAGCTTCACTTTCCCTCCTCCAGTTGTGTCCTGCCTCTCTTTAACAACTAATTTCTCACCGAACAGGAATCTAGGCTGAACAACACGTCTGATGGGGGTGGGTTGGGGAACGTACTTTTCTTGCTGAGTGATTCTTATTGTCAGGAATTCCACAGTCTCTCCTTCCTTGCTGCCTCCTTCCTCCCCCAAACCATGATGTTTTTAGGACCCTCCTTAATTTTATGATTGCATGTTGTCCTGAATAGCTTTTAGTTTGAAGAGTGGGAAGCAAATAAAGAAATGGCAGCCTTCAGGATCAGGCCAATGGCCCATCTAGACCAGCATCCTGCTCTCACAGTGGCCAATCAGATGCCTTTAGGAAACCTACAAGAAGGAACCAACCACAAATACACTCTCCCCATCCTGTGATTTTCACCTGACAGTGGAGGCAAAGCATAACTCTTATGGCCAGCACAGGTCTCCAACATGACACTAGTGGGAACAAAGGTTCCCTTCCAGTCTTCCTCTGTCACTCGCAACCCACCTCCCTGCCCTCCTCCTTCAATGCCTCCTTTGGTCATGAAGTACTGTTGGTGGTAACCCTTTCCTGCCTTAAAAACTACATAGAGATGAAGTAAGAAGTTCCTAGAATGGCAGTTTTTCCCACTTCCTCTTTCAACTCTATGTGCTTTTCAGTACCCAGAAGAATTCTACTGGATCTTACCCAGATCCTTTGGATAAGCAAAGTGTGCATGCATGGGCATTTTTCACACTGTTTCTCAGTGGGGTGATCTGGCAAGCAGGGAGTGGCATGGCGGAAGGGAATGGCACCCACAGCACTTGCTCAAAACCTCAAGGTGCCCGCAGGTCTAAAGTTGTGGGCTCCTGTTCAAGAAAAATGGGGCAAGTGAACAAGGCCAGAGAATAGCAGCTTGAAATCAATTTGGTGGGGAACTGGCCAGGATCTGCAGGATGTGAGGAAGGCTGAAGTTTACATATTGCTCTGGAAAACTGGCCAAATATCTGAGTATAAAGCCCAGCTCCATCTTTCATGCAGCTTTAGACTACAGTTGTACATTGGCTCCCGAACGCCACAAACCCGGAAGTGAGTGTTCTGGTTTGCAAAAGTTCTTTGGAACCCAAATGTCTGACGAGGCTTCCACAGCTTCCAATTGGCTGCAGGCACTTCATGCAGCCAATCAGAACCCACACTGGCTTCCCAACATTTTGGAAGTCGAATGGACTTCCGGAACAGATTCTGTTCTACTTCCAAAGTATGACTGTATTTGGCTATTTCTTTCTTTCTTTCTTTCTTTCTTTCTTTCTTTCTTTCTTTCTTTTCTTTCTTTAAAATAGCAAATGAAGCAATAGCCTTTAGCAATTATGGCTTTATTGGAGGTGGGGGCAGAGAGGATTAAGAAATCTTACAAGGTGAAGCTCTTTGAATTAAGACAGATCAAGAATGTCAATTGGCAAGCTGTGATGAAATGCATTATACACTTGCCCCCAGATGACAGCATTTATACAGTTCATGTCTGAGGATCGCTAATGGCTTCTTTTGGTTTCGGTGCCAAAAGAATGAATGATCATCTTCCCAGGGAAGTGAAGGTGGGGTAAGAATATCATCCTTCTCTCCCTGTAGACCTTTCAATGAGCCATTGACACATTTGGTTCTCTTGGGGTATCAGAGTTCCAAGAGTTCATCTGCACAGACATTATATGGTTAGATCATTGTCTCTGCGGAAGTGTGTGGCAGTTCAGTATTTTTCCTATCTCTTCAGATTTTTTTTTATCTTCTATGGCATACCAGCCAACATTTCTCTAATAAAAATAGAGACGTCCCGTTCCATAATGATAATTTTACTGTTTATACCCCACACATCTGACTGGGTTGCCTCAGCCACTCTGGATGGCTTCCAACATATATAAAAGCATAATAAAACATTAAACATTATTAAAAAACAAAAAAGCTTCCCTATACAGAATTGCCTTCAGACAGCTCGGGAGCCAAATAACTCCACATCCTCCAACATTTCTCCAATGAAAATAGGGATGTCCTAAGGAAAAATGGGACATTCTGGGGTCAAATCAGAAACTGGGATGGCTTCTCTAAATCAGGGACATCCCTGGAAAATAGGGACACTTGGGGGATCTGCTGTGACACCCTTGCATCTACAGTGGTACCTCGGGTTAAGTACTTAATTTGTTCCGGAGGTTCGTTCTTAACCTGAAACTGTTCTTAACCTGAAGCACCACTTTAGCTAATGGGGCCTCCCACTGCCGCTGCGCCGCCGGAGCATGATTTCTGTTCTCATCCTGAAGCAAAGTTCTTAAGCCAAGGTACTATTTCTGGGTTAGCGGAGCCTGTAACCTGAAGCGTCTGTAACCTGAAGCGTATGTAACCCGAGGTACCACTGTCTTTATTTTTAGTGATAAATTGTGCCAAATTCAATCAGCCCACTGTAGTTTTGTCGGGCTCCCCAGCTTTTGCAATGCAGCACCATGTGGTCTGCAAAGCTCTGTAGCAAACTGTTCAGTCCTCTACCATCAGTCTCAGACAGGAACAGGAAGACTCAGGAAACCCTGTTTAGGTGGTGGATTCTGACATAAAGCATGCATGGGTGTGCATTCACCAAAAATTGTATAGTGGAGGTACCAGGTGTACCTCTGTGGGGAGGGAATTCCACAACTTAGGGGCTGCCCCAGAGGAAGCCTTTTCTCAGGCTTGCCACCCCCTGAACTTCTGCAGGATTTGGAACCACAAAGAGACCCACTCTGCTGATCTGAACACCCAGGAGGACCTTCATTGAAGGAGGTGGTCTTTCAGATATTTGGAACCTAAGTTATTTAGGGTATTAAACACTGATGTGAGCACCATGAATTGGGCTCAGAAATGAACTGGCAGCCAATGCAGCTGTTTTAAAATATGAAATCTAAAGGGAACTGCATCCAGGAACCAGGCTGCTGCATTTTAGACCAGTTGAAATTTCTGAGTCATCTTCAAGGGCAGCCCCATGCGGACCACATTGCAGTAATCCACTCTGAAAGTTACCAGAGCAGGGAGTACTGTGGCCAAGTCACCGCTGTGCCAAAGGGGTCATAGCTGGTGAATCAGCTGAAAGAGGGTTATCCAGTGAGCTTCATAGCTTCATTAACTGAGCAAGGACTGGAGCCATGCTCTCACCAGTTTAAGGCTGGATCTACAGTGATCTTCTGAACGTTATAAAGCATAACGTTCTTGTTATGTACTGAGTTGAATAGGATCCAAACTGCAGCAGTCTGATTGGTCCTAGAACAATAGGATTCAGAATGCAGCAGTCTGATTGGTCCTAGAACAATGCAGCAGTATGATTGGTTGGCAGGAACCACCCAATCATGCTCCAGATAGAAGTGAATCCACAACCTGATTGGCTTACAGTAGAATTCCGGAATTAGCCAATCATGTGCAGCCCATTGTGTAAATAATGTATATAAAGCAGATACTTTGAGGGGACATTCATTCATTCCTCCTCACCACTATGAGCTGAATAAAGAGCATGAAATCACTTTGCGACTCTGAGTATATTTCAGTTCTATAACGTTTAATGGCAGTTTCCCTTTGCTGGTGGTTGGCTGCTCTGCATCCCCCCACCCCAGCCGGTGTCACATTTTAATAACACATTTTAAAAGTTGTAAACAATGAGTGTAGGTCTGCTCTAAGTGTGTTGCTAACTAGCATACCTTTGGATAATGTGCTAGGTTCTTCCCACCCCCTTCTCCTCCAAAAAAATAAATAAATACATTCGAGTAAGAATTCTGCAGCAGGCAAGGCTAGCCAGCATGGTGGTTGCCAGATGTTGCTGGACTCCAGTACCAAAATAATTCTTCTTTTGAGCATTTAATGAGAAACACCCTTTTAGAATTCTGGGTCTCACCTCTTCACCCTGCACAGACGTCTTTCTTCTGCACACACGTCTAGACTATTCATCTGCTTTGTTTACTAACAAGGAACTTTTGTTTGCTCTGAATTGCTTTGATATGCATCTGACACCTCGTGTTCTAGCATTTTTAAATTAGAATTGTAGACTATTAATCCCAAGCTGTTGGTGATTTTTTAAAAACAAAATATAATAAACAGCCACCCACAGGCTTGAAACCAACAATTTTTAATCACTGATGTAACGCTGTATAATGGGGGAAATCTCCATTGTCTTTGCAACCATGTCATCAAGTGAGTCACAGCTGTCCCTATTATTAAAATCGGAAGCTGAGAGACCTTTTAATCTGTCAGGGGTGAGGATTTTTTTTTCAGCCCAGGGACCACATTCTCCTGTGGGCAATCATCTGAGAGCCACATGCCGGGGTTGGTGGAGCCAGAGAGAAAAGAGAGTGGAGCAACTAAATTCAGCCTTTATGCAGTAGGTTTGTTTCTACACCCATTCACACAGCGTTGTTTGGAGACCCCTATATCCTCCCTCCCAACCGAGCTACAATTTCGTATCCTTCAACATCCTGCAGGAGAAAATCAGAATGCACATCATTCGGGGCCATGCTCTTGTATGAGAACACAGTCCCTCAAAACATGCATTGTACAGGGCCATGCTCTCAGGAGAGCCAGGTGACTCATGCGAGAGCATGACCCCCTAAAATGGGTGTCTTTGGGGACTACACTCTTGAGAGAGCCAAAATGGGACATGCCGCTGGGGCGTCTCCTGTAATTCTGGGATGTTCTGCTTGGGACAGTTGATAGGTATGCAATTCAGAGTGGTTCAACTATCAATCCCTCTTCCCAGGGAACTCTGTGAACTGTACCTCTGGGAGAGTATCAGGGATCTTCCAACAGTGGTGTAGCATGGGTTGCCAGAGCCCGGGGCAGGCATATTGCTAATGCAGCCTGTGGTGCCCCACTGGAGCCAAGCTGGGCTGTGCTGTGCCATCTGCCTTGGCAGGTGAATCCCCCTGACACCTGTGGAGAAGCGCACCAGACCAGGCCTCTCTGGGGTCGCCCCTTACCCGATTCCCTCTGTCCACACTCACTCACTGTTGGCCTGAGCTGCTATGCCACTTTCGAGGTGGGGATCACCGTGGAAGCTGGCATCTGTGAGGGGGGGACCTGGTTGCATCCCCTCAGAATTTTGCACCCGGGGCAATGGCCCCCCTGCCCTACTCACACTACGCCACTGTCTCCTAATTATGTTCAGCATCCTGAACAAACTACAGCTCCCAGAATTCTCTGGGGGAAGCCATGACTGTTTAGTGTTGTATCATAGTGCTTTAAATGCATGGTGTGAAAGTTGATTAGTATAAGGCAGTTTCAAGCAGCTCATCCTGACTCAAAGCTGCTTCCTCATTTGGATGGTGACTGGGAGTGGCTGCCGAGACCATATAACACCGGTCATGAAAGACCTACATTGGCTCCCAGTACGTTTCCAAGCACAATTCAAAGTGTTGGTGCTGACCTTTAAAGCCCTAAACGGCCTTGGCCCAGTATACCTGAAAGAGCATCTCCACCCCCATCATTCAGCCCAGACACTGAGGTCCAGCTCTGAGGGCCTTCTGGCGGTTCCCTCACTGTGAGAAGGGAGGTTACAGGGAACCAGGCAGAGGGCCTTCTCAGTGGTGGCACCCACAACTGTCTGTTTTAGAAGACATCTGAAGGCAGCCCTGTTTAGGGAAGTTTTTAATGTTTGATGTTTCATTGTGCTTTTAATATTCTGTTGGGAGCCGCCCAGAGTGGCTGGGGAAACACAACCAGATGAGATGGGGTAGAAATAAATTATTATTATTATTATTATTATTATTATTATTATTATTAGGCATGATACTCCCAACAGCCTGCTTGCTTTTCCAAGCTCCCTCTAATGGGGAGGCAGCTCCATCCCTTTGAGTCCTTCCATTTCCATTAAGCGCTTCTCTTCCTTATCCAAACCTCCTCCTCTTATTTCAATTACTTCGGAGTCTCTCATGCTATTTAGATAATGAGGGTTTCTTTCCAGGGCCTGCTTAAGCATAATTCAATTACGTTGCAATGTGACACCAGAGACACATTGGAGAACCACATTTGATGATATCACCGAGAAGGGCAGCCCTCCTCTTGCCCCGGAGGCCACCACCTGCTCCATGCAGCCGTGATTCAGGCTGCAGGCAACACCTTGGATGGTGGCTCCTTGCTTCTGTATGGTATTATGGATGTGCAGAAGGCTGCATGGACAATATCATAGGGAAATGCAGTGGGGGAGAGGGGGCTAGAACAGTGGACATGACATATTTGTGAGAGGTAGGGAAGCGATGCAAAGGAGAGATGAGGTGACAGAGGCCCAGGAAGCTGTTTGGAGAGCTCATGGATGCTCTTTGCTCTTTCATTAAAATAACTGAGGCTTTCGATTTGGGTTTTTAGGCTCTTTTTATATAGTGATGGCCAATATAAATGGCCAATCTGGGTGGATCAAACCCATGACCTTGAGAGTTAGAGTCTCCTGCTCTACCCACTGAGCTAGCCCATACAGTGGTACCTCAGGTTAAGAACTTAATTTGTTCTGGAGGTCCCTCCTTAACCTGAAACTGTTCTTAACCTGAAGCACCACTTTAGCTAATGGGGCCTCCCACTGCCGCCCTGCCGCCACCACGTGATTTCTGTTCTCATCCTGAAGCAAAGTTCTTAACCCGAGGTACTATTTCTGGGTTAGTGGAGTCTGTAACCTGAAGCGTCTGTAACCTGAAGCGTCATGTAGCCCGAGGTACCACTGTATAGAGCTTGTTATTTAGTCATGTAGTTGTATTCAACTCTTCATGACTCCATGGACCAGAGCACACCAGGCACTCCTGTTTTCAACTGCTTCCTGCAGTTTGGTCAAACTCATGTTCGTAGCTTCGAGAACACTGTCCAACCATCTCGTCCTCTGTCGTCCCCTTCTCCTTGTGCCCTCCATCTTTCCCAACATCAGGGTCTTTTCCAGGGAGTCTTCTCTTCTCATGAGGTGGCCAAAGTCTTGGAGCCTCAGCTTCAGGATCTGTCCTTCCAGTGAGCACTCAAGGCTGATTTCCTTAAGAATGGACATATAGAGCCAATAACAACCAATTCCATCATTGTTCATATCAGTGTTACTAAGCATCACCAAAAGGGCAAATTCCAGAAACTGAACTACTTCTCAACTGCAGCTGGCTCAGCCTCAAACAACACAAAGCACTTTTCTGATCTTTGTTAATCATATTTAGGTGGGGATGATACAAAGCTACTGATATATACAGACAAACAATCCGCCCACCAACCATCTGAAAACGGCAATAATAGGCTGTGGATCCACAATGCTTGCTTGTTCAAGGAGAATAAAGAGATGGGAGAAGAATAGACTGATAAGCTGTTGCTGCTGGAGGGAAAGATGGGCTATGCTTAAGTGCACTGGAGAAATTGCTTCGGGGGAGCATTGCTTTGTGAAAATAATATGGGCATTTGAATGCAAGTGATTGTCTGCATGTTTGCATTGAAAGGAAGGAAGAGAGCCTGCAGGTGAAAAGTTTCTCTCTCTCTCCCTTGGAGTGGGTGAAGGAGGTGGCTCTCTCAGGACATGAAAGTTTGGAGTCAGTTGAGTACCAAGAAAAGTAGAACTCCTTTTGACAGATGCCTGGAAAATCCCTGGCATTTGCCAAAGGGAAATATATATATATATATGATTGGGCTCTTCCCTGCTTAGTGCAATCAATGACACATCTAAAGGAATTAAAAACTGCATTGAATAGGGTTCTTTCTGAGCTGTGGTTTTATAGGTACTTATCAGGGCCATTTATTGTATTACTGTTGCCGTTGTGTGGTTTTATTGATATATTTTATTTCTATGGAATTATGTTTTTAGTTTCCTGTTTTTGTTCAGCCATACAGAGGAAGGGTTGGTAATCAAAAACATCATTTATTTATTTATTTATTAAAAATGGAACAATGTTGTTGCCAGGGCCTCCTTAACGGGTCAAGAGTAGTGCATTTTAATGAAAACTTATCTAGTTCACACTAATTCCCCAAACCATGTGTTAGCTGAAATGCAGCTAATTCTCACTCCTCTACTTGGTCGCAGTTTTCCAACCATTCATAGAAAAATCTATTAGGGGAAATGTGCTTTCAAAACACCGCTATTTTTCTAGAAAAAGAAATGCCAGAACTCACCTGTTCTCTTGCACAACTGAGTTCTGGCAAGGTCAAGCTGAAAAAAATTTCTACTTACAAATATGTATGTTCATGAAAATAATGTGTGTGTTTGTGTATTTGTGGTGGGTGGTTGTTAATGTGGAGATGTGGTGAAATGAAGCAAAAAATCAACAGGTTTTTCCATTCCTAGTCAAGAGAGTCCACTTGGTTGCCAAATAGCATGGGGAAAAGTCCTGTTGCAAAGCTGGAAAGCTGCAGTTGCTGGTAGTGGCCTTCCTTGAATAGCCATTAGTCTTGTCCATTTGACTGGTGGATGGGCTGTGAGTGGAAGAATGAGGACACAGGTCTTCTTTAAACAGTGCATGGTGAAAGAGCTTCAGTACGTTGATGACAACGTAGTGTGTGTACACTCAGAGGAAGACCTCCAAACAATCCTAAATACCTTCACAGAAGCTTATGAAAACTTGGCCCATCACTCAACATCCAAAAAACCAAAGTGCTGCACCAACAAGCACCAAACAACCCCTCTGCAGTGCTACAAATCCAAGTCAATGGTGTAACATTGGAAAGTGTCAATCACTTCTCCTACCTGGGCAGTTATCTTTCCACAAGGGCCGACATGAAATCCAGCATCGCCTGAGCTCTGCAAGTCCAGCTTTCTCCCGATTGAAGTGCAGAGTGTTTGAGGACTGGGACATTCACACAGAAACCAAATGCTTGTTTACAAAGCTATTGTACTACCAGCTTTACTGTATGCTTGTGAAACATGGACCACTTATAAATGCCATCTCCAACTCCATGCAAGATTCCATCCACAGTGTCTCTGAAAATTTTTACACATCACTTGGGAAGATAGGCGAACAAATGCCAGTGTAATGGAAGAAGCAAAGATCACCAGTGTTGAAGGAATGATCGTCTTCCAAAGCAACTACTCTATTCTGAACTTAAGAATGGAAAGTGTAATGCTTGTGGTCAACAAAAGAGGTTTAAAGACTGTCTCAAGGCAAATCTTTAAAAATGTAGTATAAACACCGACAACTGGGAAACACTGGCCTGCGAGTGCTCCAATTGGAGAACAGCATTTACCAAAGGTGTCATGGGCTTTGAAGACACTCGAACTCAGGACGGAAGGGAGAAATATCCTAAGAGGAAGGCATGCTTGGCAAACCTCACTGTGATCAACTCCCACCCGGAAACCTATGTTCCCACTGTGGAAGGACGTGTGGGTCCAGAATTGGCCTCCACAGTCACGTATGGACTCACTGTGAAAACCGTGATCATGGAAGACAATCTTACTCAGCTACGAGTGATTGCCAAAGAAGAAGAAGAGTGAATGAATGGAATTTGCTCCCCCATGCAGCAGCTGAGATAGCTCAGTCGGTAGACCTTGAGACTCTTAATCTCACGGTTGTGGTTTCAAGCCTCCTTTGGGTGAAATATTTCTGCATTGTTCGACTAGATGACCCTTGTGATTCTTCCAACTGTACAATTCTATGGTTCTATGAGGCAGTGAGAGCCACCAACCTTGGTGATCATAGACACATTCCTGGAGGGAATGGGAAACTGGATATTGCAGGATTCCAACTTCCATAAGCTCCAGCCAGCATGTCCAGTGGTCAGGGAGGAGGGGAGTTGTAGTCCAATCAGGCAGCAGTTGATGCTGGAAACCCTGAAGTGCTGCCAGTCAGAGGAGGCTAGCTGGAGAAAATGTCTGGTCTGGTGTAGAGCAGCCTCCCAAAGTATGCATTGCATTATTGGGTATTGGATATGGCTTTATTGGATTTTATGTTTGTAGCTGACCTGGGGAAGTTGGGTTATATATTTTTAATGTTCCTTTTCATTTCCTCCATTTAAGTTTCCATTGCTATTTGGATCCCTGAGCATTTCAGTCAATCTCTTCAATTAAATAGCATATGGTATCTACTGGCAAATTGGGGGCAGCAGGTGTTTTACAGCCATGGGTGAAACCAGACTTCTGTCAGTCAGGAGAAATGGGGAGAGAGGCATCTTTTTAAAATGCAAATGTTGAGTCTTTTTTTAGGAGCCACAAGAAAAACCCACAGAGTAAACACATCTGTCTTTGGATGAGCTGGGAGAGTTTTAAGGCTCAGGAACACATTGAAGCCTGGAGATTTGGAGAAAGTTTAATGGGTAAAGACTGGCTGTTTTCATCCTTATAGCTGAGAAAAGCAGTCCCCCCCCCCAAAAAAAGCATTAAGTATTGTCAATTTCTGATTTAAAGGGGGGGGGGACATAGTTCCCAGGTAAAGTAGAGACAGAAACAAAGCAAAAGAAGTTGCACCATCCCCTACATACACACACACTGAGGTATTTGCAACCCCTTCATGGAATCATAGAATTGTAGAGTTGGAAGGGACCCCAAGGGATCTAAGGATCATCTAGTCCAGCCCCCTGCAATGCAGGAATTGAACCCACAACGCTGAGATTAAGGGCCTTCATGCTCTACCAGCTGAGCTGTCGTGAATGAATTCCTGCAGGATGTGCCACCCAGCTGAATTATTACTTGGCTAGTTGTGACAACTTTGCCCCTTCAGTGCAATTAAGCAGGAGTAAGGATGGGCATTAAAAACAGCTGTAGTGGCTCAGTTCTGTTGGAGAGAGGGCCACACACAACCTTGGCCAACCTTCCAAGGGCCGCATGGGTGTGACTGAAAGTGGGCATGGCCACCCAATGCTCTTTCAGAGAGGGGGCGCAGAGAAGAAGAAGAAGAAGAGGAGGAGGAGGAGTTTGGATTTGATATCCCGCTTTATCACTACCTGAAGGAGTCTCAAAGCGGCTAACATTCTCCTTTCCCTTCCTCCCCCACAACAAACACTCTGTGAGGTGAGTGGGGCTGAGAGACTTCAGAGAAGTGTGACTAGCCCGAGGTCACCCAGCAGCTGCATGTGGAGGAGCAGAGACGCGAACCCGGTTCACCAGATTACGAGTCTACCGCTCTTAACCACTACACCACACTGGCTCTCTCACACAGAGTGAGAGATCAGCAGGAGAGGGAGTTAAGGGCTCCTTCCCCACTCATAAAATAAAATAATCAGCCTGATGACTGAGGAGGAGACAGCTTAAACCGCTATCAAGGCACTAGGATGGGTGCAGAGGTTTGTATCTGTAACTAAATTCTCTATCGCTCTGTTTTGCCATCACCAAAATCAATGGGGTCTTGGAGTGAGGTTACTTGGGAGGGAGGCAGATCAGCCCCCCCCCCAAGCTGAGAGTTAGCCACCCTGCTAGAAAACTGTGTTGAATTTGTCGTGGCAGGGTGGCTGTTTCAGAAGAGCGCTGTTTCTTTTACTCTCAGTTCCCTGCTGGTTATCTGATGAAGACAGAGGCGGGGGTGGGCAGATTCGCAGATAACAGTACGAGAGCAATTTCATATTCCTCACACAGCTCAGGCAATATTCTTATCCAGAAAGAGTGCTTCAATGCAGCTGAGTTAGACTGAGATTAAGCATAAAGGCATGCCATTCTTAATACCAAGATCAAAATGAAAATGAAAAGTCCAGTCCACAAAGTAGCATTTGTGGGCTGTGGGAATAATTGGTACCTGGAATATTATGCTTTCTTATTGATTGGAAGGACAGATAAAAGGAAGTACTTCTTAATGCAGTGCATAGTTAAACTATGGAACTAATCCCACAAGAGGCCGTGATGGTGTGATAGGAATTTTGAGGTCTTGGATATATGTTAAATGTTCATAAGTGTACCAACCAAGGACTTACATAGATCAGCACAGGAAGACTGACCTGGAACCATTTTTGATTCCCAAATGTTTTCTCTGCAAGGTCAAAGGGAAATGGAAAAGCCTCCCCATTGTCTTTTCCTTCACAAATCCTGTCTTAAGGGCACATTTAAGATATGAATAGGGTGTGAGCCTGTGACCTGGCTCAGAAACTAAGTATGTATCATTACAAAAGACTGGCCAGGCTCCCCAGGGTATCCAATCAAGTGAGCATTAACAGGTAACCTGTCAGACGAGATAAACAAGATAAACAATGCACTCAGATTTCTGCTGTAGAACGCCTTTTCTGTGATGTAGGTATGATGTATCTGGGGGTGGTGGTCTTGGGTTACACCCCTTCTGTGATGCATGGATGATGTATGGAGGGGTGGTCTGGAGCTCCAGGGCAGGGAATTTAAAATATCTATATAAGGGCAGACACACCTTTTTCTGTGCTCCTCCTCCTTTCCTGCGTGTGAGGGGAGCACCCTGTTGCAACAGATCAATAAAGATCAGGCTTACTAGCTGCTTTGCTTCTCAATATTCTCTGGTTGGCCTCTGTTATTTTCTCCTACCAATAGGGAACCTACGTAAGGACTCTATATGGGCTCTTGGATACCCATAAGGGGAAAAAAAGGAAGATTTTTGTTTACAACAATGGCCACCAACCTGGATGGCTTTAAAAGAGGATTAGACAAATTTCTGGAGGAAAGGGCTGTTGATGACTACTAGCCATGATGACTATGCTCTGCCGCCACAGCTGGGGACAGTAAAACTTCTATTTACCATGGTCAGAAACACTCAAAGAGAGGAGGGAGTAAAAGACGGATGGGAATTTCTTCAAGCTGACATATTGAAGGCACAAATGCAGGCAATTAAAAAAAAAAAGTGGCAAGTGGGGTGCTGCAGGGTTTTGTCCTGGTCCTGTTTTTGTTTAACATCTTTATAAACGACTTGGATGAAGGAATTGAGGGGATGCTCATCCAATTTGCAAATGACAGCAAATTGGGAGAGGGAGCTAACACTGCAGAAGACAGAATTGGGATTCAAAATGACCTTAACAGATTGGACGACTGGGCTTAAAGTAACAGAATGAATTTCAATAAGGGCAAATGTCAGGTTCTGCACTCAGGCAGAAGAACTAGCTGCAGAAATATAAGATGGAGGTCACCTGGCTTGCCAGTAGTACATATGAAAAGGATCTAGAGGGTCATAGTAGACCACAAGTTTAAAATGAGTCTACAGCAGGGGTCCCCAAACTATGGTCCGCGGGCTGGATAAGGTCCAAGGGAGTCATTTATCCGGCCCACGGCGACCCCTGCCACCTGCTGCCACTGTCCACTCTTACCGGCACTGCGCTGCGCAGCTGCCCACCTCCGGGTCGGAGGTGCATCAGAAATAGCTTGTGTGCATGCGCAAGCGTTATTTGCACATGTGCAAGTGTTATTTCCAGTGCACACCTGGGTCGGAGGAGGCCCGTGCACATGCGCACAAGCTATTTCTGGTGCTCCTCCGACCTGGAAGTGCACCAGAAATAGCGTGTGTGCACGCGTATGGGCACACGCTCCCCTGCCCTCTGGCCTGCCGCGCGATCGGCATGGAGACACCGGCTCGAGGCACGGTAAGTTTGCTGACCCCTGGTCTACAGTATGAAGCAGCAGCAGCAAAAACAACAACAACAAAAACTAATACTATTATAGGTTGCATCAACAGAAGTATAGTGTCTTGATCAAGGGAAGAGCTCTGTTTCTGGAACAAGAATGAGATCAGAATACAAAACAACAAAGTTAATGAGTAGCCAGGGGCTCAGATGAACTTCAAATCACAACACAAGGGAAGACCTCTCCTAAAGGGAGGACTTAGAACATAATTCAGCAACTTATTCAGAATTAGACAGTCCACATTTGGCATAATGCCTCCAGCTCTGGGTACCGTAGTTTTAAAATGATGTTGATAGACCGGGACATCTTCAGAGGAGTGTTAAAGCTGTGATAAAGGTTCTGGAAAACAAACCCCATAAAGGAAAGGAAAAGCAATTGGGTATGTTTATCTTAGGAAAATAAGCAAAACATGTTCCAAATACCCTGAAGGAAAGCTTAGAGAGAACACAAGGGGTACTGTTCCTATGAAATCCAATGCAAGAAAAGCTGTCATTTTTGAGAATTGCAATGTAACTGGGAAATTCCTGAAAAATGATTGATGCTGTTTACGGAAAGAATCCTTGGATACTGGATTCCCCATATTTTGGCAAGGATAAGGAACGTGACATAAGAAGACCCTTCTGGATCAAGCCAAAGGTCCACTTACTCCAGCATCCTGTTCACAGTGGCCAGCCAGATGCCTATGGGCAATCCACAAGTAGGGCCTGAGTTCAGCAGCAGTGCTCTCCCTTATGAGTTCCACCAACTGATATTCAGAAGCACAAGCACTCCTGCTTCTGACAATGAAGGCAAGATCTTAGAGGCACAGCCATCATGACTAGTAGCCATGGGATGCCTCTACTAGGACTGTTGGTTTATTGGATTAATCTTACCTGAATGTGTGTTCAAATGATTGAATATCAACTGATCTTCATATGTACACATTAGGACGTAAACACTTGTTTTGAAGAGGGAAACATACTTCAATGCATGCATATATTTCAGCAAGAACCGTCGTGGGAGGGCAGTCTCTTTAGAGGAAAACACCATTTGAAAAATATGCATGCCATCTGCAGTTTTTAAAATAAACATTTGTATTCAGGTGAATTAACCTTTTTTAAAATACTGCTCAATTAATCCAGGATGTAGTTTTAGTGAGTGCAAAAGGAATTGCAACTTTATTAATCTAACCAATAAATCAACTGAAGCTTGCAGCCCCAGTCTCACCCATATCGTAAAGACATAAACTCTATAGAACTGCTAAGAGGTGGTGGAAGCATGGCAAGTTCTTTTGCCCTTTGCTTCAGATGGCAAACTGTCTTGGTCTGGTTCAGGGCACAGGTATACAGATGCACTGGTGGGTCACCTTTCTTGATGCACATCCTATCTGTATTTGATTATTATATATTTGATGACTGTCAGTTGAATGCATGAACTAGAGTCACAGAAAAGCTCTTGGTCTGGGCTGCTTTGAAGCAAAATGAAATAAATGCATATGGCATAGACCATTCCAAAGGTGGCAGCAGCTGCATCTTGCATCTGCTGAGGTTGTCTTTAGGTCCTGAGCCTTTCCCTTGCTTCTGTGACCTGTTCACCAGCCTTCTCCATGTGTCATTGCCCTGGACCAGGACTTCTCAGGGTGGGGTCTGGAGACAGTGACTGATGGCTGGTCCACAGACTCTGTGGAATCAAGAAAGCCCAGAGGAGAGATACTCACTACTGGAAAGCCCATTACTTTGAAGGAGACGAGCTGCAGAAGAAGGCACCAGTCATTTAAACAGGTCGGTACTAAAAGGGTGGAGCATCCAGTCAGTGGCTTCCTATCCTTGCTATAAAACTCAGCCAATTCCTGTGGAATCTTGCTGAGACAACTTGGATACTTGGCCTCAGCTGTAAGAACACTGTCCATGGTCCTGAAACCACACCTAATCCAAGGGGCTGAAATTTGCCTTGTCTTGCACAGTCTTGCTCTCCTGCCTCCATTGGGGAACAGGAACCACTGACTTCCCTATGTTGGACCATCAGCTCTCATCATTGTTGGGCATTCCCATGGATCACAACACTAAGTGAGTGATTGGGAATAGGGGCTAAAAAGAATGAGATGTAGCCTTGTTCCACCTTGCTCTCTCTGTTTTGGTAATGATGCAGATTGGTCCCACGTTGTGCCAAGTAACTCATTTCATCAATGCAAGGATTCACACTTGCACAACAGAAACCCTCCCCCCAATCTATTCTGGGTTTCCTCTCCCACAAAACTTACAAAACAGATTTAGGGAGAGTATAGGGCACAGGGAGACAAGAAGGGGGAGTTGTATTATGCAAACATAAATCCTTGCACTAATGGAATGGATGCATTACATATTGCCCAGAGCAAGGAACTGTGCAGCAGCAACAGTAACTAAGAAGTGGAGCTACTAGGGGTAGGGGGGTCCCTAGGGCATGTTACTCCCCATCTCCCCAAACCTGAAGTTGACACTGCCCATTCACAACATGCAGGTGACCACATGGTGTTGCAGCCAGGAAGCCATGAGCATCTATTTTTAGCTATTGTATGTTTCCAAGTATGGTTGTGATTTTATTTCTCAATTTCATTGTTTTATCTATTTGTAAACAGCTTGGAGGTTTTCTTTTACAATCAAGTGGTGTATAAATTTTACAAAATGATAAAAAAATGTGTGCGTGAACCTCCCTTTTGGCTCCCAAAGGCCACTTTCCATAAAGTAGGTACAAATGGTCCAATTGTTGCATGCAAGGTTCCAGAGATAATTTTGGATGCTTCCTTTTTTGGTTCCTTGCCTTTTCAAAGGCCACTTGAGCATCACAGACCCCAACGCTGAAGCTCACTGCTTGAGTTCCATTTTATCTGAGAGCCAGAGAAATATGTGTCACATTTAAAATCTTTCACAGTTTGCTCCCCTTTCTGTGCCAGATTTTCCCTGGCAGCCAATCCCCAGGAGCCTGGCTTTCAACTCCCCAGGCTACCAGTTTTCAAACCAGGAATGTGGGGTTGCTCCTAGCAACCCACTGGGCATACCTACCATTTTCCCTCTCCAGGACAAATAACTCCTGTGCAGCAAAGGTCACCATATGCCCATTGTCTCCTTGCAATCTCCTATTATTCTTACAGACTTACAGAGAGAATTCAGCCTTAATGTGGAAGTCCAATTTAGCTTGGGTTCAGCTGCCTTCTAAGCTCAGAAGCAAAACCCCTGTGGAAATAATGATATAAGTGGCAGTTTTGCCCAAAGAACAGGTCCATTTATTGCTTTTTTTTTACTTGGTTAACCTTGTTTTCTGAACCAGAATCAACAGCATCAGCCCTAGACTTGTCCTGTGATTGACCAGTTATAACTTCATAAAAGCATCCAGATTGTGGTTCATTCACAGGGTTTATCTAAAAAAGAGCATTATATAGAAAGCTGCTTTCCCTCCCCGCCCCCAGGTGAGACTATTGATCCATCTTAGCACACCACTGTCTACACCTGTTAGCAGTAACTCTGCAGGGGCTCAACCTGAGGACATTTCTTATCCTCTCCTTCCTTATACTTTTTAAACTAGAGAAGCTAGGGTTTGAACAGGAGACCTTTTTCATGCACTGTGGATCCTTGTCAAGAGCTCTGCACTGCTTTCAGGATCAGATTTCAGTAGACTACAAGCTTACCATGAGTCAACAGTGTGATGCAGCAGCAAAAAAAGCTAATGCTATTCTAGGCTGCATCAACAGAAGTATAATGTCCAGATCAAGGGAAGTAATAGTACCACTTTTGGAATACTATGTCCAGTCCCGGGTACCACAATTTAAGAAGGGTGTTGACAAGCTGGAACATGTGCAGAGGAGGGCGACCAAGATGATCAAGGGTCTGGAAACCAAGCCTTATGAAGAATGGTTGAGGGAGTTGGGTATATTTAGCCTGGAAAAGAAGAGATTGAGAGGAGATATGATAGCCATCTTCAAGTATCGAAAGGGCTGTCACATGGAAGAGGGCACAAACTTGTTATCTCCTTCTTGGGGGGGAGGGTAGGACCCAAACCAATGGCTTCAAGTTACAAGAAAGGATGACCTTGGCCAAGTCACTGTCTAACCTCCAGTTTCTCTAACCTCAATGTATAAAACAGGGGATATAAAACTGGGTTAACATACAGAGTTGTTCTTGCTAATCTATCTTAAATGGTTGTTGCAAGGATTACTCAGACCACAAAAAGGCACTTTGAATTAGAGAAGATTCAAGACAATTGGATATCTGAAGCAGAAAATGCAAATAATGTGTCCCTTTAGGGGAGGTAACAAAATAATGACAAATCCCCTTTTCGTATTCCAAAATCTAACTGCGCGAGATGGGTGGCTTTGCCCAGCCTAAGGCAAGATAAATACACACACAGAGAGAGTGGACATTTTAAATCACTACATGAATGCAAAAATAATAAAAAATTAAGGATTGCAATCCTTACTCCTCAATAATGAGAATAGATTTAACATCCCTCTCTACATGCACTCCAAAAATAACATTTGTCAAACAGAACAAAAACATGAAAACTAAGACACTTAATTTGGCTGCTTTACTTCAGCAACAAGGATTTGAGCTTTCTGTTTGCAAAAATGGGCACGGAGGATAAATACAACTTTCTGGATCCCTGACAGAAGAAAAATGGACCTCATCACTTAAGTATGTAACTGTGGGATCCTTTTTGTATAATTCCCTCCCCCACCCCATGAAAAAGCCTTTTACGCTGGAATGTATCTACAGTGGTACCTCAGGTTACAGAAGCTTCAGGTTACAGACTCCGCTAACCCACAAATAGTACCTTGGGTTAAGAACTTTGCTTCAGGATGAGAACAGAAATCATGCGGCGGTGGCAGCAGCAGCGGGAGGCCCCATTAGCTAAAGTGGTACCTCAGGTTAAGAACAGTTTCAGGTTAAGAACAGGCCTCCAGAACGAATTAAGTTCTTTAACTCGAGGAAGGAACCCTGAGAGTCACCTACTTTAACCCACTATGGTGATCAAGGGTCTGGAAGTCAAGCCTTATGTGTATTGGTTGAAGGAGCTGGGTATGTTTAGCCTGAAAAGAAGAAGAAGAAGAGGAGGAGGAGGAGGAGTTTGGATTTGATATCCCGCTTTATCACTACCTGAAGGAGTCTCAAAGCGGCTAACATTCTCCTTTCCCTTCCTCCCCCACAACAAATACTCTGTGAGGTGAATGGGGCTGAGAGACTTCAAAGAAGTGTGACTAGCCCAAGGTCACCCAGCAGCTGCATGTGGAGGAGCGGAGACGCGAACCCGGTTCACCAGATTACGAGTCAAGCGCTCTTAACCACTACACCACACTGGCTCTCAGAACAGAGGAGACCGAGAGGAGATTTAATAGCCATCTTCAAATATCTAGAGGGCTGGTACATGGAAGTTGGAGCAAGCATGTGTTCTCTTGCCCTGGAGGGTAGGACCCAAACCAATGGATCCAAATGACAAGAAAGGAGACTCTGACTAAATATGAGGAAGAACTTTCTGGTGGTAAGAGCTGTTTGACAGTGGAACGGTCTCCTCAGGAAGTGGTGGACTCACCTTCCTAGGAGGTTTTAAAGCAGAGGTTGGATGGCCATCTGTCATGGATGATTTAGCTGAGATTCCTGCATTTCAGGGGGATTGGACGAGATAATCTTTTTGATCCCTTTCAACTCTATAATTCTATGAAATGCAGTAAAGATCCCCATTGAAAGCATCACTGGGGAGTCTAGGCATGAGGGAGAAATTTGATTCAGTGAACATCTTGGACCAGGCACTGCCTCTCAGCCTAACCTACCTCACAGGGGTGTTGTGAGGATAAATAAAATGTGCAGGAAGAGGAACCAGATAGCCCACCTTGAGTTCCCTGGAGAAAAGGGTGTGATACAAATTCAATAAACTGAAATAAATAGGATTG
The DNA here is from genome assembly GCF_027172205.1 of Podarcis raffonei. Classification (NCBI taxonomy): domain Eukaryota; kingdom Metazoa; phylum Chordata; class Lepidosauria; order Squamata; family Lacertidae; genus Podarcis; species Podarcis raffonei. The sequence continues at coordinate 74,092,592 of NC_070610.1, read as the reverse complement.
AAAAGTGAATTTATCTAATTCACACCTTTCCTCTGAAAGCTGCAATGCATATTTTGTGTGCTATTTTCACTAATGCATGTAAGTTTATGCACACTTTAATACAACGTGTGCAATTGTACACATTGCTGGGATGGAAAGCTTCTCTGCAAAATTCAGAGATGTGCAAATTTCGAAGGATGACTTGAGTTTTGATTTGCATATTCTTTCAGAAGGTGTGGGCTAGGTAGGTTCGGTTTTAAATGTGAGCTGGGCCAAAATTCTCTCCCATCTGTAGCCTGCAATTTAATTCATTGTTCTGTCTTAAGAGTTGCCTGTGGACTGAGATTTTTCCCCACACGTGGACTCTTAGACAATGGCAAAGCAAGTCAAATGCTCCCTCTGCAGGAGATGGCAGGGCAATGAATTTCTTTTTTTTTTAATGCTAGAAACCCACTTACTTTCTGCTTTGATGTGGCAAGTAACAGAAATACATAATTGCCGACTCTGGCTTTTTGATTGCCAGGTATCTGATTTACTAAGTTCTTTATTAGGGGCCATTTCATCTTCCTGCCTGCAACTCTAATGGACTTGCTGGAGAGCAGAGCTGTTTTGCAAAGTGTTTTGCTTTCGTCTAGCACAGATGTAAGGAAGCAGTGGCCCTGTAGACCAGGGTTTCCTGAACTAGGGTCGCTAGCTGTTTTTGGACTACAACTCCCATCATCCCTATCTAGCAGGACCAGTGACCAGGGAGGATGGCAGTCCAAAAACAGCTGGAGACCCAAGTTCAGGAAACCCTGCTCTAGACGTTGCTGGACTACACCTCCCATCAGCCTCAGCCACTAGCATGGCGAATGATGAGGCATGATGGGAATTGGAGGCTGGCAACATCTGGAGGGCCACATGTTCCCTACCCCTGATCTACTAAGTCCACCACATACTATATAATCTTCTGTGTATATGGGGTGCCCTATGACCCAATTCTCTTATATTCATTGAATGCAGTCCATGACCCAATCTATGGCCTAGTATCAGAAGCTGTATTCCTCTAAGTATCAGTTGAACTCATATCCTGCTTGTGGGCTCCTCATATATCAGACTGGCAACTGTGTTGACAGCGTGCTGGTTTAAATGCAAGGCTCTTCCTTTGTCCTTAAATTCCCCAGTAATTTCACAAGCAGAGCAGATACAAATGGACAGCAGAGGTCAACAGCACGGCTGTATGGTGGCAGTGAGAGTGCATGCAGTGGTTGCTACCATCTTCATTTTCCCAGAATGCCTCTGGAGCATGTTACAGAGGGTTTCTGGGAAAATAAAAACATGGTGGCTGCTGCTGGCACTTTGCTAAGCACTTTCCTTATCAGCACTAGAGTAAGGGACACCACCCAATTATTTGGGGGGGGGGTTAGGCGATGCCGGCAGTTGGCACCATTTGGAGTGGGCTCTGTGGGCCCCTGCATTTGCCCGACCATGCGAGGTGCTGATGTTGGTCCTGGATAGCCTCTAAATCCCTCCTCCTTCATATCTGTGTGCAAGAATAACACCAGGGACCCTCCTTTTTGGCAATTCTAGTCCAGTTCTTTTGTCTCAATTTCTTTGCCTCAAATGAAATGTAACTCTTTCCACAAACTAAACGCAGAAATTGTCATGGGGCATTAACTCTGGTGCTTTCAAAAGCTTACATTACACACTGAGCAAAATCAATTACGATTAAGCTCTATCGTAATTGAGGGAGTCTTGTAGTTTTCATAATGATGATTCCTTACTTCTGCTTTATTTACGTTCAAAAGCAAAATGAGCTCTTTCTTCCCCAATATATCTTGGTCGTGCTTCTGCTAGGGGAGGGCCACAGAGCCTTGGGGTCTGAAGTGGGTCTCAGGTAGGGATGGGCGAATCTTTCAACTTCGGTTTCTCTCTTCCTCATTTTTCCAACCTCAAGTTCAGTTCTCCACATTGTCCACATCAGTTTCTGATTTTTTCAAAGTCCTCATGAAAAATTATCAGAATTTAATTGTGAACTTCTCCTAATGTATACAGTACGTTTCTGAGCACAATTCAAAGTGTTGGTGATGACCTTTAAAGCCCTAAACAGCCTTGGCCCAGTGGACCTGAAGGTGCATCTCCAGTCCCATTTTTCAGCCCGGACATGGAGGTCCAGCTCCAAGGGCCTTCTGGAGGTTCCCTCACTGCAAGAAGTGAGGTTACAGGACCAGGCAGAGGGCCTTCTTGGTAGTGGTGCCCGCCCTGTGGAATGCCCTCCCATCAGATGTCAAGGAGATAAACAACTACCTGACTTTTAGAAGACACCTGAAGGCAGCCCTGTTTAGGGAGGTTTTTAATGTTTGATGTTTTATCATGTTTTTAGTATTCTGTTGAGAGCCACCCAGAGTGGCAGGGGAAACCCAGCCAGATGGGAGGGGTATAAATTATTATTATTATTATCATCCTGGAGAGAGCATTTTCTGTCACAGCCCCTAAGTTGTGGAACTCTTTCCCCACTGAGGTGCACTTGCCACTTTAGTGTACAGTTTTGGTGTATGCGCTTTACCCTGTGCTTGACTGATTCCTTTTTCAAGCCATCTAACCTAGTGAACATCACCATATTGAAGGAATTTATGTCTATGTGAGATACTTTAAAATGTGGCCTCAGCACCCTTCAGCAAGTATTCCACCACTTTGCTTAAAGGTGCATTCCTGTAGCCTGTAGGAGCGCTCCATAACTTCAAATGATTGTAAAGTTTTAACAAGCTACAAGTGCAACAAACACATACAAAAGAATAAGCGTCATATAATAAAAGCACTGGATTATAATGGCCTCTTCGCTTGGGGTGCTGGGGAGGGGCAGTACTTCCGGTGGACAACATGTCTTGCTCCTTCTGAGGCACTTTGTCCACCTTTGGTCCCCACCCTGCACTCAGCTCTCTCCTAGGAGCTGTCAGGGATTCTTTCATTGTGTTGCCTGGCTTGCAGAGGGTTGGTCTAGATGACCCTTGGGGTCCCTTCCAACTCTACAATTAGAGGATTCTAGGAAAAGCTTCAACAGTCACACTGGGCACTCCAGAGCAAAGCATCCCACAAAAATGGTGAAAAACAAACTTCACATTTCAATAAATTTTAGTCGTGATAGAGCAGGGATGGGGGGGCATAGCTGGATAATTTCACCCACTGTGCTATCTTGCAATCTTCTTGTCCTCTAAATGCCTTCTCCAATTTGTCTCAGATCTCCCAGGAATTCCTCCCCGCCCCCTTTATATAAGAACAAGCCTGCAAACCTTTAGGCACGCTGGTTTAGTGTTGTTGACACTGTGATTTGGCAGGGCCAGGGTGAAAAAAGTTAGGTTTCGTTGGAAAACAAATGGATATTTTTCTCAAACGTTTATTGTGCATGGCTTTGCGGGGGATAGCAACAGCATAAGTGGCACGATCCGGGTGCAGGGAACAAAGGCTGCTGAGAAATTGCTTCCATCATTTGCTAGCGGTGGCTCCAGACTGTCAGTACATTCATACCTCGGTTGAAGTTGCTTCAGGTTGAGCGTTTTTGGGTTGCGCTCCACGACGACCCGAAAGTAACGGAACGCGTTACTTCTGGGTTTCGCCACTCGCGCATGCACAGACGGTCAAAATGACGTCACGTGCATGCGCAGAAGCAGCGAATCGCGACTCACGCACGAGCAGACGCGGGTTGCGTTCGCTTCAGGATGCGAATGGGGCTTCGGAATGGATCCTGTTCGTATCCAGAGGTACCACTGCATTTTGTGGGAGAGATTCAAGTGCATTCTGGGAAATTCTGGTTTGCACAATTGAAGTGGATCGAAGCACACACAAAAAACCCCTACATTTTTAAAAAAACAGACTTTGTAGAGCAATAGAAAAGTAAAGGGGGAATGCATTCGCAAGTGTGACATGAAGAAATGATTAATAAGGCTTATAATCCATTACTTGGAAAAGTAATGAGGAAATGCATGGAAAAATACAGAGTGATTGAGGAGAAGACTTATAAATGGCCTGCAAAAAAATCAGAACAAATGCTCAATAAAGACTTGATATAATCTAACCTCCATGGATACTGTGTGCAAGTAAATCAAGATTAATGCCCAATAAAAGTTTCTATTCTGCCAGGAATTAAGAACAGATCTTTTCATAATAGTTGGTTGATGGTCTCTGATTTTAAATTTGATGCATTTCTATTGTGTATATAGATATCATTGTAAACTGCTTTGATGTTTTTAAAATATGGTGACAGCTGATTTTTAACAAATAAAAATAATAGGATAGCTGTATGAGCCCTGAGCCAGGTCCCACTGCTCAGCCCCATTCCCTTAACCCCATTTAAGAGAAGTCTCCTAATTAGAGAAACAGCAAACCAGGAATTTATCTCAAACAGCAAAAAATAAAAATAAAATAAAATAAAATCCATTAGCTCAGCACTTAACCTTGCCAACTCCTCTCATTAAAACGTGGCTTATGATAGCACTTTCAAATAATCAGGTGCATTTGAAATGTCATTTGGAGAGAATGAAGAGCTTTTTCTGCAAATGCTGTAAATATATGGTTAATTACAAATTAATGAGTACTTTTTTTTTTTTTTGGTGCTGATCAAAATAGCACTGAGATCACAGCCAAGGGTGTTGATGGATTAATTGGCTCTCACTGTTGTGCTTTTTTCACTGCGGACAAAATGTATCAAACTCCTGTTAAGGCAGCTGACAGCACAATCTTGTGCATGTCTATCTGCTGAGAAGTAAATCTCACTGTGTTAAATGGGAGTTGCTCATGTGTAAATGGGTATAGCAGGAGTGGCTGACCCTTTTTTTGGCTCAAGGGCAATAGCCACCCTTAAGCAAATGTCTCCCTCCCTCTCTCTGTAATAATATACAGTGGACCCTCTGGATATGAATTAAATTCTTTCCGGGGTCTATCCGCAACCCAAAAACTCCGCAGGCAGAGGCACTGCTTCTGCACATGCGTGTGGCATGATTGAGCACTTCTGCGCACATGTGCAGTGCTTAGAGCACTTCTGCACACTGTGAAACCCGGAAGTATACACTTCTGGGTTTGCCGCATTCGTAACCTGAAAGTTATGTATCCAGAGTGGTACATAACTAGAGGGTCCACTGTATCACATCTCACTCGCTGGATCATCACCTTGTCGTGGTGAGTAGGCTTGCACATTCCTATGACCCTTGTGAATGAAGCCGTCATGAATCTCGTACTCTTAGCAGGGTCACTCAAGGCCAAAGGGGAAGAGCTAGACAAAGAATGATCCAAGAAGTCCTCAATGGCAGTGTTACAATGGCTGTGAAGGAAGATGAAGGCTGCAGCAGATAAGAATCTACCGGTCATTGTGATACTCATGTCATCGGAATAGAGCCTTACTGCGAAGACTGTGCGTTGGTCAGTGTGCACTGGTCTACACACCTAAAACAAATTCACGCACGGGCACCTTCCAAAAACCCATCCCAAACCCCCAAAGTCCCATGGCGATTGGCAAATGGTGGAAACCCTCATCATGATCACCTCCTGCCCGGAAACCTATGTCCCCACTGTGGAAGGACGTGTGGATCCAGAATTGGCCTCCACAGTCACTTACGAACCCGCTGTTAAAACCGTATTTATGGAAGACAATCCCACTCAACTACAAGTGATTGCTGAAGAAGAAGAAGAAGAAGAAGAAGAAGAAGGGGAAGAGGAAGAATAAGATATTGCATGAAGCCCCATGATCTATCACATCCATCACTCTGACCACATCTACCAATGGCTCCATCCACCATTAGCATCTGGCCATCAGAGAGTTGCCCATGAGGAAATTTGGGCCTTGGTCTAAAAAGCTTTCCCCTCCCTTCCTCCCTCAGCATTGTTAAAACCAGCCTGCCCCACAGTAATCCTGAATATGCAGCACAAATTAACAAGGACACAGCTGTTCCCATGTGGTCAAAAGATCAGAATTCTGAATCAGAAAAGTAGATCATTTTAATAGTACCTACAAAGCACTAAGGCTGTTTAAGCACTTCTCTTCACATGAGAGGGGAGAACCTGGAACATTTGGAAGGGGAGCGTTTTTAAGTGAAATGTGGGGTGGCCCATTCATTTCAGCTCCAGTTCAGGTAGAAGCGGACACGGAGCAATGGATCCAAACTACAAGAAAGAAGATTCCACCTAAACATTAGGAAGAACTTCCAGACAGTAAGAGCTGTTCGACAGTGGAATTTGCTGCCAAGGAGTGTGGTGGAGTCTCCTTCTTTGGAGGTCTTTAAGCAGAGGCTTGACAACCATATGTCAGGAGTGCTCTGATGGTGTTTCCTGCTTGGCAGGGGGTTGGACTCGATGGCCCTTGTGGTCTCTTCCAACTCTATGATTCTATGATTCTATGATTCTAGGTGCACTTTCTAAGCAACTAGGGAGCAATCCATTTCCATTGTCTTTCAAAAGCTTTGTTCCTGCTTTTAAAACTGGTGGTTTTCTCTACACCTCCTGATGAGCAGAGGCTTCCTGCTGTCTGAGGGACTTGGCGAATGAATTAATCCTGTTTGTGCTGGTAAGTCAATTAAACTTGTCTTGGCCGAAAAAAGCCTTTGGTGAAATAAAGCTCCAGTGTAGAGTACTGGAAAGTGTAGTTTAGAAGAAAATGCTTGGCTTCAAAGGTCAGCCATCATGTGAAAATTCATGTGTATAGGTATGTACTAGGGACTCTGGCATAACAATTGAGCTATTTTTATGGATAATAGGCAAAAGGGACACTGCCATATGTCCAGATTTCCCCAGATATTTTTAACGATTTACGCCGAGATGCTGCTGCCATCTGGGAAATTCTGGACATATGGCAAACTTAGACTCCCCACGTTTTACACCTAACCCAAACCCCTACTTCTCCTTCCATCCACAGCCAACCCAACAGCTCCTCCTGCCCACCTGTCAATCGCCTGACATCATAGTGACATCAGGCAATGCTTCCCTTTGAAGCCCCAATTCTTGGGACTTCAGAGTGAACCGTGGGGTTTTCAAACTGCCATCGAAAAGCATCCTTTCCAGAGGATACCTAAAAAGAGATTTCAAAGATCAGTGGGAATTTGAAGGAGATGGCGGGGGTTGGATGCGAGCTTCTATCCACCCATCAGCTTGCCAACCGCACCTGTAATAAGGTTTAATGGAGGGGAGCGCTTCATAGAACAGCTTGCCTCTCTCCGTTGCAGGCATTTTTAAGGGTGGGGCAGGCTCTTCTCCTGGTGGCTTGCTAACACACAGGGTGAAAGGCCTGCCCATCCTTCCATTAAACCTCACTGTGGGCATGTTTGATGGAGAGGGGCAGGTGCTTCACACCTCCTGTTCCCCAGTCTGTTGAACAGCTTGCCAGGACGGTTCTACATGCTGCCAATAGATGGCTACACTAAATGCAAAGTGTGATGACATCTTACATTCCTATGCATAAAGGAAGAAACACTTCTTCCATTGCTAATGGGGTTTCTGTCAGGAGCTTGTCCTACACTCAAGTAGGGTCCTGGCAGAGACACATACCTGACTGGCATGTTCCCTCTATCCTGGCCAATTGTCCGGGAGCTTCAAAAGCTTTCTTCTGCCCGAACATCACAGCGACCAATGCCAACAGACACTGGCACACTTAGGGATCTGCAGAGTCTGCGCAGTTCGCGTGACAGACCTCAGCAACTCAGCATTTTGGCTAATCTACTTTATTTATATATAAACACACATGGAGCACTGCAACATGGCTCCCTCTCTCTCTAGCATCAGACAGCAAAGAGAAAAGAACAAAGGACAATAGTCCCACTTCACAGAACACAGTAACACAAACATCCTGTCTCCGTCACTTCCCACTCTGTGGAGTCAAAACATATACCGTCATGTGAAGGACAACAATCCCATGACTGCAATCATGGAGCAGGAATTCTAACAGTTTCTACCTCCACTTTTAAATGATTCCATATTCTAGCATCCTCTGGGACCAGGAAGTGGTGGCTTTTTGTGATGCTCATTTCTGTACCCCACTGGCACCCCCTGAATTATTGTCCACATGGGTAGGCAGATGGTACATTCATGGAATGCCACTTGTGAATAACTATGAGTGTACAGTGCAAGTATTTGTGTACACGGGTACACTAACTGTACATGTGTTTGATGTAATGTGTGAAACAGTCTACAGCCGTTGCAGCTGCCAGCATTTTCTTCACATTTTGAGACGGGGGGAAAGAGCAGAGAAGTCCCACTCTACCCTAATAAAAAAATATAATCGATAGTACTAGGCAAAAAAACCAACAGCTCTCTGCTAGAATCCAACCACTCAATATAATGTTCCCCTTAAGAAGACTTTAAGATAGCTGCAAGTCAATAAAGAGTGTGTATTCTCTGGTCTAGTCTAAGGCGGGCTGCAAGAAACCTTAGTCCTCAGTATCCTTTTATTCCAAAGGGCAGTGTGACATGGCATGAATAGAATGTAATGAGTTGGAACAATTTGCCAGAGGAAATTCTAGTGGTCCATGAGGAAGACTGAAGATTGGAGCTCTCATTAGCTCAGCGAAAAGTTCTCTGTTGGTTGGAGTCAGTGAGCTTTGATGGGGGAACGAGGTTTGGAAACCACACCCCACAAGCCAACTGCAGCAAAACTAAAAGCATTTTCTGTTTGTTGTTCAAGTCTATGGCACTAATTGTGGCTCTGGCAGAACTGCAAAACACACACACACACCAAAAAAACACACACCCTGGAAGCTGGTTTTGAAGGGTTGGGGATATTTTGCAGTCCTCGGCCAACCAAGGGAAATCAGCGCAGGATGAGCTTCTCTACAGTGTTGCAACTCATGTGATTAACCTTGGGTTTGGGGGTGGTTCTTTTATCAGTCACGTGACCTGTGGGAGGGCTCACAGAGAATATATAAAGGGAGTCTGTGTCATCGCCATCAGTTGGGCATCATTCACTTGTTTGCACCCAAGGTCAAGAAGCTTCCCTAAGGGGAAGCAGGAAGACTGAGGGATGCTCACCATTTTGTGGAGCAGGAGCAAGGAACCTCAGGCCTGGAACCAAAATATGGCCCTCTAGATCTCACTGCCTGGACCTTAGGATTCTCCCCAAACCACACCCTGCACTTCCCCTCTGCTAGTGTTTTTAATTGGCTGGAATGTATCTCTGAATTGGGGGGGGGGCTTTTGCATGCTCAGGTGGAAAGATGTCTTTAACAGGGATGTAGTAAAGCATTGTCTTCTGTTTCATACCGTATTTGTTGCATGTAACACTGTATCCATTCTGCTGAATATCATCTTCTGCAAAACAAAAAAAACCCCACAACCCACACCTACATTAGCCATCCCACTGTCCCACTGTTGCAAAATTTCATAAGTTACATGATTTGCATAATTAATTACATATTTTAGCCATTGTGGCTAGTAGCCATTGGTAGCTTAAACCTCCATGAACAACAACAATAGTTTCAGGTCAGGTAAGATGACTAGGAATGGTTTCTGAACTTTTGGATATTCCTCCCATTTAGCTTATGGAGTTCAAATCTCCTCTTTTGTTCCCCCCGCTCCATAATTCCAGCTCCTTCTTTGCTGAGTTGTCACCAAATTTTTCCTGAAGTGAAATTTCAAGGCATATTTGGAGGTTCCTATTCAAGCCAAAAAAAAAGAATATTATTATTCTACAAAAAAGCAAAGAGAACTTTGATAGGACAAGCCAAGCGAAAAGGAGGAGAGTTCCAAAATGATATCAACTCAAAATTAATACCCATTGAAATGCCAGGGCAGGCATCTGCTATCAATGCATAACAAAGAGGGACTGCCAGCTTTGTTGACATGCAAGTGCAAATAGTGGTCTGAAGCTGACTGGCAAGAATTGCATTTCCTTGGCAAATGACTGCACTGTGTACACATGATTAAGCTTCCAGCTTGAAATAATAAACCATGCTGAGTGGACATTTTTATTATTGCCAAAATCGGGGATTAATAGATTCCGAATGAAGTTGTAGCTAAACGCAAACGGCTTGGGGTCAGGAGATTGAAGGGTTGAAAGCTTCAGGGATTTCGCCAGCGAATTTTGCTGAAGCAAAGGTATTTTTTGCAAGTCAAGAGTGTGTACGAAAGAGCACAAACACAGCCAATTTATACTACATGAATAAATTCAGTCCACATTCCTCATGCATAGATTTTTTTATGCTTTATTTGCCATAATTGCATCCATACATTCAAGGCATATCATTATCTATATAACAAAATTATCAAAATAAAACTCAAACAGAGAAATGTCAGTCTTCAAATCATAAGTTTGGTACATAGTTTAACTGCCCGTCCTTTTAAACATCTTTTCACTCTAATAAGTCTATTGCCTTAAGTTATCAATGTATTAATAATAAACTCATAATATACATCTGTGTAAACATATCTTATTCTTACCCTTATATCCTTAATTATTTACAGAGCTTACTCAAATGCTGTAACCAAATTCAAATTGCAAAACTAATTTTTTAAATATCTCTTTAGAGGTCCCCAATAATCCTCATGCATAGTTATGCATTCTTGAATTCTAGAAAAACCACTAAGGGCAATTGAAGGATGTGACTGGGCTATAGCTCAAGCCATTACTCGCCATGCCATCACCTGTCCTGTTTTCCGTTCCTCTGTTATGTTGCCCTGACTAGAATGTTAGATATATTCAGTAGTTTTGCATTTTCAGACCTTGCTAGTAACTACAGGATCATGGGAACCATTGGTGCATTCTGTGTCAGATGCCTTGGTCCTTCGAACTCAGTCTACATGGACCGGGTGGTGCTGTGGTCTAAACCACTGAGCCTCTTGGGCTTGCTGATCAGAAGGTTGGTGGTTTGAATCCGCACAACCGGGTAAGCTCCCATTGCTCTGTCCCAGCTCCTGCCAACCTAGCAGCTTGAAAGCATGCCAGTGCAAATAGATAAATAGGTACCACTATGGCGAGAAGGTAAATGGCGTTTCCGTGCACTGCTCTGGTTTCTGTCATGGTGTTCCATTGCACCAGAAGCAGCTTAGTCATGCTGGCCACATGACCCGGAAAGCTGTCTGTGGACAAACACCAGCTCCCTTGGCCTGAAAGCGAGACGAGCGCTCCAACCTCATAGTCACCTTTGACTGGACTTAACCATCCAGGGGTCCTTTACCTTTACTTTTATGAGCACACTGGCTCCCCACACCTTCAGATAGGGGGCATTCCCCACCCTAGTTGGAGAAGACGGGGACTGAACCTGGGACCTTCTGCAAACAAAGCGTCTGCTCTGCCACTGAGCTACACCCCAGAAATATCAAACTTATTTAAAATCAGATCATTGATCCACCTAGTTCAATACATGCTCTCCATTGGAAGGACAGGTGCACACTCCCTGGTCACTCCCAGGTTGTATGTGTCCAAGTGTGGTAGCTGCTTCTCACTGTAATCAGTACAAACCAAGTGTGACGTTAACATATGAGAGTGCTGAAGGTGAAATAGTTAAACGGGTTACCCAATAAGAACCCGGGGGGTGGAGTCAGAGGGACTATAAAAACAGCTCCAGGAGGGGCGAAGGGAAGGAGTTCGTTGGGAGTTGGGTGGCTGGTTGGAGTGGGAGTGAATTGGGATAGAGTCTGTGGGTAGGTTGAGTTAGTGTAGCGAAATAAGCTGAGTCAGGAAGAGTTAGGATCTAGGAAGACAAGTAAATATCTGAGAGGTGGTTTAGTGAGTGAGAGCAGGTAGCGGAAGTTATAGGTCTGGATAGGCACCCAATCATTGTAATTGACCGATACCGTTTATGAAACCACACGCTTGTTAAACTGCAATAAATAAACAGAAGTTTATGTTCCAATTTAACCCTGACTGGACTCAGTATTGTACCAGGTAGGGCCTGGGTGGTGGCAGTGAGAAATAAAGTGGTGGCACAGGGATCAATAGACGGCGAAGTGTCCGAGGACCCTGTGTGATCGCCACACCATGCAACGGCCACCTCACCACATCCTAGATGCAAGGAAGCAAAGGATAACATCATGTCCCATCTTCAACCAGCCATGCCTCCAGGGAGAGGTTAATCCCCTTAATTTGAGAGTCACTGACCTCTGACAAAAACAACCATGCAGTTGTGGTGATTTTAACAGTGCCTCTGTAAATCCAAGTTTGGTAGGAAGAGAATCTCCAGGTGGAGGGGGAGAAATCTTCTCCCTGACTCTGTCATCATAATTGACTTGGCTGCAGATTAGATAAACTAACTTTGACAACATATTATTGTTTTCAGCTCTTGGCTGAAGACATGTTTATTTGCTCTCCCGCTGCTCTTGTGAGAATCACAATCTGCTTTCAATAGCATCCTTTGTGTGGTGCCTTTTTGCTACCCTATTTTATTTTAAATAGATTGCTAAGGAGAAAGAGAGCCTTGTGCCATGTGCTCCATTATCTCTGCACATAAATCAAAATAAACAACAATGGTGAATTAATTCAGCCACATGAGGCCTTTCAGTTCAAAGCGGGGATAGGAGGTTGGGGTGTATAGGAATGTTAGCCAGGAATCTTGAAGACTTCTTTGCACAACCAGCTCAGTTTGTGTTGATCTCAGAAAAGAGCCAACCCAGGCTGACTTGTAATTGTTTTGGCCCAGAGTAAGGATGGGGAATAAATACAATTCAGTTTGCACTTAAAGGCAAATCTATCGAATTCACATTTTCTGAAACAATAGGTGAAGCAAAACGTAAGCTATCCTTTGAAATTTACGCTTTTCCAAATTTTGCAATGCAGTTCTCCAGCCAACTAATCTGTGCATAGATTAGGGTAAAGGGTGCATATAAATCAATACCATAGCCAAAATAATATACAAAATGCATTATGTACTCCAAAATTGCAAATGCAAAAGTGCATATCAGGAGAAATTAACACCCAATGCTGATGAGAATTCATGAGGTCTTTAAAAAAAAAAAAGCAAACTGATGCAGACAAGCAGAGAGCAGAATTTAAGATTGGGAAGATGAGAAACTGAGAGAAACTGAAATTTACAGATATGCCCACCCTAGCTCAGAGTAAGGCAATTGTGACACAGAACTGCTGAGGTTCCAAAAGCAAGCAGGGTGTGTAGTGGAGTGGCCAAAACCATGTTAGATGCTACTCATGTCCTGACAATTGCTCCTGTACAAACATGATGCTAATGAACCCTGGTTCCAACACAGGGATGCGAAACCTTGTCAATCAGGACCACTGCTTAATTTGGGGACTCCTGCTTAATTCCTAAAAGGTGCCAGGTGCTACCATAGATACAAAAGGCTTTCTGCTACAGACAGTCACCTTCCGCAAGTTGGAAGTTGACAGAAATTGGGAGGAGGGAAGTTCTCATTTCCACATTTGCCCACCCACCCACACATGAGTTAGTTAGTACTTTAACCTAGCACCAGAAGAAGGCTAGAGTTTCTTCAGGTTTCACATGATGGGAGTGGCTAGGGATGTATGAAGGCATCATTTCCCCTTCCACTTTGCATTCATCGCGCACAGCACTGTTTCCATTCCACTGCAGTTTGCCTTCCGCCAAAACCTATATTATTCATCTCCCATAAATTCCATTGCCATTATGTTATTTCTCCCCACTCATTTCAGTGCAAAGGAAATGCAATGCAAATGGAAAAATGGGGGACCATAATCAATAATGCCTTGTTTGTGAATGGAGAGCATCAATAACAGTGCATAAGTAGATATCAGCCATTTTTGCTCCTATTTCCATTTCCGTTGGAATTTTCTGACACTTATTTCACTTATTTAAAGATGTGGTAAGACAGTTCCAAAGTATTTTGGGGGGCACTTCTTATTCTGTTGAGCAGGGGCCTGGCCTTCTGCTCCCAAGGCCCAACCTGATGGAACCACTATCCTAAATGACATTTGAGAAGGGGCAGGTTTTGTCTAAAATTGTGAGCTAATGGGGCTTGTGGATTTCAGAAAAGGTTCCCCCTTCTCTTTTCCTCCTACAATTCAACCACAGATCTACTATGGAAATTTCATAGAAGTCTCATATGCAGTTTTGTGACTTTTTTGTATGTCCGCTGACATTGCCTAAACGAAGCCCTCTGTCAACGCTACACGAACCAATTTTAGAGTCCTTGCAACTTAGCCAAAGAAACAGAATACTTTACTGCATTTTCTGCCCGTAATTCAGACCCTTTTATAGGTTTCAGCAGGATGATTGGTATACCAGTAAATTCACAAAGGCGAAGCATCTGGAAATTTTAATAAGCTGCACCCCAAGCATCTGATACCATAAATTCTTTTTATTTATAAAAGCCCTAGAATTAGTAAATGCTTTCTAGCTATGAGTCACATTCATTTCCCTTTCACTGGCAGGACGACTCATCAATTCTGTAGCACATATTACATTTACTAGCATGCAAGTCTCATATATATATATATATATATATATATATATATATATATATATATCCAGTACATTTTAAAAAATATTTTACCCAATTGTTTGAATCTGATAATATTATGAACTTTTGGAATGTACAAGGCAATAAGAACCCAAGGCTTTGGTTAACCACTGCATTGACTGAAAGGTTATTAGAAGACTGCAATGAAGTCATCAATTGGATGAAGCTGTTGAAAGGGATTCCAAAATCAATGGGGAAGTGGGAAAAGAGAAAGTTCATTGGCACTGAAAAGGGGGAATGGAAATCTATGAATATGTATAAGCTAAGAAATCAATTGAATGCCATGGAAGGACAAATTACATTGCCCAATATCTCAAAACGGTACAAGGTCAGCATGGAGCCCTAAATATAGTTTCATCAGTGATCGGGGGGCAATATGGGCTTCTAGAGGCAGAGATTAATTTAAGTGTACTCCCAGAACATGTTATTTTCCCATCAGGATTACAGTCCATCCAGAAAAGGCAGTTTACCTAATTCCCAAGCATTAGAACTGCCTATCCACAGGACCTCTACCCAGTCCATCCCTGCCTCTAGACATCAGTCCAACACTTCTGATTCAATGAATTGGAAAGGCAGAGCTGGGTATCACCAGCATCATGATGACACTGTACTCCCAATCCTCTGATGATACCTTCCAGTGACTTCATATAGATGACAAACAGCATGGAGACAGGATGGGGGCCTGTGAAACCACATTGCATAAATGTCATATGGCCAAGGAGAAGTTCCCCTTTGCCACCTTCTGGAAATAGCCCTGCACATAGGAGTGGAACCCCCATTTCAAAGCACCTTCAACTCCCAGTCCACAGAGGCAAGTCAAAGAGATACCATCTTCAATGGTTTCAGAAGCCACTGAGAGCCACTGAGGGCAGGTCATCAATCAGGATGACTAAGGTCATTTCAGTGCCCAAACAGGTTGAAATGGTTCTAGATCAGGTTCAGGAAACCTTTGGCCTTCTAGAGATTGCTGAACTACAAATCCCATCATCCCTGGCCATTGGCCATGCTTCCTGGGGATGACAGGAGTTGTAGTTCAGTAACATCTGGAGGACCAAAATTCCCCCACACCTGGTCAAGGTAATACATTTCTTCCAAGTATGCTGCCCTGAACCCACAATCAGCTTCTCAAGCACTTCTACCTTAAGGCATTGCAGATGATGGTATTCCTTGCATCTTGTGTCATGATGTATTACAGTGTTATGGACAGAGGATTTCATTTGGCACACACTTTTAAGAAAAGCAACTCAGTACAAAACTCCCAGATGAATATACAGATTGGAACCCAATTAGCAATCTTCTCCAAAGATTGTTCCATGAATCTGGAACAGACATCATCATCATCATCATCATCAATTTCTACCCCGTCCTTCCCAGCTGGAGCTGGGCTCAGAGCAGCTAACATCATGGAGTTTCAAACTGGGAAACACGGGATATGCATTAGGAAACCAAGTTTCTTATTAATGACAGAGATCATAAGTATTTTTAAGGGGCAAATCTATGGTGAAGAATCCAAAGTAGACTGACACTTGGATAGACTTCTAAGCAGCAACATTCCCTGGTTTTTTCTCTCTCACACCTTCCCAAAGAGGAGGTCAGAACTTTCCCACATTCGCTCCACTTAAGTACCGACAGTCAGCAGAGAATTCCCAGAAGATCCTTGAAGGCACAGAGGATTTGCATGTGGATGGTTGCCAAAGATGAGTTCCAAAGAGTGGAAGTTAAGCAAGACTTGAAAACTCCCAGCTTGGGCTCCTGAAATCTAGGACGAAGACGACATCCTGGGAAGGGATGTTTGCTGTTGCTGCATTTGGCAGCAGTCAGCTTCCAGTCACCACTGCTACAAGACTCGAACTCCAGCCACCTGCATCAGACCCAACAGTCTTCTTCCTTTGTTGTCAGGCAACACAGGGCTTAAACCAGGAATCCTGAAGGAGATGTGTGAGTTCCTTTCCCAATGCACCATTTTGAAAATTCATAGAATCCTAAAGTGTTCATGCCTGATGGATTCCCCCCCCCCAACCTTTTCCCTTCCCTTGTTCTGTCATATCCCACATTGCCCCTTTGTCCATAGCCTGTTGATCTGGTTTTAATCATTCACCTGTCCACAGGAGTGGATCTGCCTGTTTCAATCCCATGCCAGCTACAGCAGCGTCCAATCATAAATCCATTCCACATTGTGTTCTGCATATTTTTGTGTGAAAAACCTATCCCCCAATTGCAGTTAAACTGGATGATCCCCTAATATTGTGGGAGAGACACAGCTTAGCAGTAGGGCATCCACTTTTCATGCAGTAAGTTCTTGGTTCAATCTCTGGCATCTCCAAGCAGGGCTAGAAATGACCCTTATCTGGAAACTCAGAGAACTACTGAGCTGTCTGATAGGGCTCATTCATACCCCCATTTGCCCCACTATTCCCCCCCGGGAAAACCTGCTATTTACCGCTGAAATGGATCGAATGGTTTTCCACACATTGCTGTTTGTTCTGATTCAGTTGTAAAGAATGTTTTCCAGGGAAAGCTGTGGGACAAATGCAAAACCGCTGGACTTATGCCTAGAAAGTATGGAACAAGTGGGAAACTGCCCAGATACATGTTTTCTAGGCATGGAACCAGCAAAGAAGAAGAAGAAGAAGAAGAAGAAGAAGAAGAAGAAGAAGAAGAAGAAGAAGAAGAAGAGAGGAGGAGTTTGGATTTGATATCCCGCCTTTCACTCCCTTTAAGGAGTCTCAAAGCGGCTAACATTCTCCTTTCCCTTCCTCCCCCACAACAAACACTCTGTGAGGTGAGCGGGGCTGAGAGACTTCAGAGAAGTGTGACTGGCCCAAGGTCACCCAGCAGCTGCATGTGGAGGAGCGGAGACGCGAACCCGGTTCCCCAGATTACGAGACTACCGCTCTTAACCACTACACCACACTGGCTCTGTGTGGACAAGTCCTTAGTCTAGACAATACTGCGCTACAGTGGTACCTCGGGTTACATACACTTCAGGTTTCAGGTGCTTCAGGTTACAGATTCCGCTAACCCAGAAATATTACCTCAAGTTAAGAACTTTGCTTCAGGATGAGAACAGAAATTGTGTGGCGGCAGTGGCAGCAGGAGGCCCCATTAGCTAAAGCGGTACCTCAGGTTAAGAACAGTTTGAGGTTAAGAACAGACCTCCAGAACGAATTAAGTTCTTAACCCGAAGTACCACTGTACATGGATTCATATGAGCCGACTACTAGGGGCCGAGGTCCCTTTGGCCCCCCAATAAAATATTGCAGGGGGCTGGGTCCTCCCAAAGTTGATGGGCACTGCTATCCAAATATTGTGTGCAAGCGCCGCATCATGTGAATGGTTATAGCCATCTTCAAATATCACATGGAAGAGAGAACAAGCTTGTTTTCTCCTGCTCTAGAGGGTAGGACTCGAACCAATGACTTCAAGTTACAAGGAAGGAGATTCCAACTCAACATCACAAAGAACTTTCTGACAGTAAGAGCTGTTCGGCAGTGGAATGGACTCCCTCGGGTGATTGTGGACTCTCCTTCCTTGGGGGTTTATAAGCAAAGATTGGGTGGCCATCTGTCATGGATGCTTTAACTGAGATTCCTGGTTGCACTAGATGACCCTTAGGGTCCTTTCCAGCACTACAATTCTCTGATGCTTTAGCAGAGTTTCCTGCATTGCAGGAGGTTGGACTAGATAACCCTTGGAATCCCTTCCAACTTTGCAATTCTATGAATCTATGTGGGGTGGGGCTTACCTCGGAGTGTCTCCACCCGCATCGTTCTGCCCAGACACTGAGGTCCAGCACCGAGGGCCTTCTGGCAGTTCCCTCACTGCGAGAAGCCAAGTTACAGGGAACCAGGCAGAGGGCCTTCTCAGTAGTGGCACCCGCCCTGTGTAACACTCTCCC
Source organism: Podarcis raffonei (assembly GCF_027172205.1). Lineage (NCBI taxonomy): Eukaryota > Metazoa > Chordata > Lepidosauria > Squamata > Lacertidae > Podarcis > Podarcis raffonei. Next base: position 74,074,315 of record NC_070610.1, on the reverse strand, counting down.
ACCAGATGTCAAAGAACAACTACCAGACTTTTAGAAGACATCTGAAGGCAGCCCTGTTTAGGGAAGCTTTTAATGTTTAACAGACCACTGCATTTTAATACTTTGTTGGAAGCCGCCCAGAGTGGCTGGGGAAATCCAGCCAGATGGGCGGGGTATAAATAATAAATTCTATTCTATTCTATTCTATTCTATTCTATTCTATTCTATTGTTTTATTCTATTCTATTGTTTTATTCTATTCTATTCTGTTCTATTCTATTCTGTTCTGTTCTGTTCTGTTCTGTTTTATTTTATTTTATTCTATTCTATTCTGTTCTGTTCTATTCTATTCTATTCTACCTGCCCCCTCCCCAATATTTTATTCAAGTTGGCCCCCCTGCATGGATTGGTGATCTAATAAGTCAGTTTCATTTGTTCCTAATATATGTATTATTAAGGCACTTCCTTATAAAATAGTTTGTACACATTTCTGCCCAAAGTATTAAGTTTGAGTATGCATTTTAAAATTCAGAGAAGTGTGCAATCCACTCGATAAGCACTTTCTGATCTGTGTATATGTATCTGGGGACTGCAGATTAAGACAGTTTCACTCTAAAATGTGGACAAAGTTGCCCTCCATCCCTGTCTCCCATGAACTTGCAAAGACATGGCCCTATCCATCTTTGTCACCCAACTCCCTGGATCCTTGCAAAGACTTGGAGATGGGAGCATCTGATGCTAGCCAGCCATCACCTGAGATATTCTCAACTTGATTTTTGTATCTACTCTATGCAGAGGCTAAAAAAGATATCAATAAACTCAATCGACTCCTCTCTCGCTTTCCCTTTTTGGCACCACTTTTAGCAACTGACCTTTCAGCCATCCAGGATAATCAGTTCTGCAGTGCGATTGTGCAAAAGTGATTTTTCCCCTTTGCTTGAAACTTGCTCCCCGTTAAATGTCATCACGCGTCATTGAATTATGGAGAATGCTAAACAGTATCCACTAAAAGCATATGCAGAATGGAACGTGTCTTGTTATATTTAGGTAGTTAATGGAAGGAGGGAACGATAAGGACTTACAGTCCAATTTAGAGCAATTTAAATTAATCCCCCACCCCATGAACTAATATTAACTTGGAAGTGGTTTTAATTCCCTTGAAGCAATTAAAATACTGGATGCGGGAGTCATAAAAATGCATGGTTCAAAATAATTCCTCGTTGCTTCTGGAGAGATGAAAACAAAGTTATCAACCCTCAGATTCCTTCTCTCCCCCCCCCCCCCCAGTACCAAACGTTAGCAGTTAGGTGTGTACCACAAACCACAAAGGATGCTGTGTAGTGGAGACTCTTGCACTAGGGCTATTGGGACACAGCCCTCCAAATGAGAATATCACACAAATTTTTAAAAGCTGTCCCACCCCCCAAAAAAGAAATCTCAAAGCCACAACTCTTTTCTGATGCACAGACCTTTTATACTCCCATTTGAGCACCTGCATACATTTGAGTCCGTCTTCTGTCCCTCAAATCTCTGCAACTCTCAGCCAATCCTGATATAAAAGTGGCTGGGGAAACCCAGCCAGGTGGACTGGGTTATAGCTATTGCAAAGAGATCCCTCTCATGTGTCTCTAGACAGAAAACCCATGTAAAATATGAATATAAGGATGACTGCCAATTTTTCAGCCCCAGATGTGCAGGTTCCCACTCCCTCCTGTTGCAGTGAGGGTAATCCAGGGAGATTACATTACCTGGGGAGGACTGAGGTACTTCCCATGCTATCAGAACCATACATCTGTTCTGAGCATGCTCAGAGCTGTTTCCTTGAAGGCCGCACCCACAGAGCATATTTTGTTTAAGGAAACGTGATGCAATAATGTTGGTCTAGAAAACACAGTAGGTAGGGGAGCCCTCTGGCATCTTAAGAGGAGAGTTACAGTGCAATTATATGCATGTCTACTCAGAATTCTTCCTTGGGACTTATTTCCAGGTAAATGTGCATAGATCACAGAGTAGGAAAGAAGGATCATGTGTGTTGGGGAAATTGATGAAGCCACTGCAGATTTATGACGGCATTGCAGGATGCTTCTTCAATGTTGAGAGGATATAATTTGTGAATGAAGAAGATTGGTGTCCCTAAGCATGCACAAAGTGCCTTTTCCTCAGTCCTGCGTAACTGCAATTCAGTGCCAGCCAGTGCCTACAATTGCTGTACTGAACCACCCATGTTTTCTATTCATGGTTACAGATTTTCACTTCATAACTGTCACTTAAAACATACATTATCCTTTTCAACGACAAAATGGTTGTTGCAAATGTGCTCAGCAGGAGAAAATCTCATTTTATTCCTGCAGTCATGCCAGTGTGCCAGTTTGAGTTAAACAAGTTTAAATTGTGAAACTCTGTACGTGTGCCATGTCACTGTTAAAATATATATATATCAGCAGAATTGTCATTGCTGTTATTGCTGCTGTCATAATTTTGTTGTGAGGAATGAAGCGGCATAAATCATGGAATGTGGGGCTGCTTGCCAGTTCAAGTAGAGTGAAGCACATCATTATCTGGGACTAGAGTGGGGAGGTCTGTAAGACCACGGAGTCTAGGGTCAAAAATCGCCTAGCTGCCCCCTGGTCACAGATGCCAATTTACTTGTAGAATTTACATATATGAAGCAGCACTCCAAATTTGAAGAATAGTGGAGAGTAAGTGGGTGGGTAAGTGATCAGTTATACAGAGAAACCGCTGTTTGCAAATTGACTCGATATAGCCAGGAAGGTTGCATCGCAAAATTGGCCTGCAATTTTTACCTTGATAGGAACTGAAATTTCTGGATAACGTCACCTGAGGAAACAATCCAAGAGTTGGCTATTTCATGCTAACTGGCAAATTATAGGCACGGAAAATTCAATACAGAGATGCCTATAAATGGTGCAGATTTGAATAATTTCCCTTCTTTTGCAAAATGCATTTTGTAGTTTCTCTTTTGTAGATTCCCCCCCCCTCCACCTTGCAGAAACTCTCTCCTCAATCCAGTGATGTCTGGTGGCTGCTGGGACTGGTAGGACGGAGCTAAGGGAGCCCACCAGTAGGTGGCACCGGAATCAATGGCAGGCAAAGACAACTAATTCCCATTTTGCCTCCAACCTCCTCCCAGCAGAGTTCTGAAAGGGCAACACTGTCACTAAGGAAGAGGAAGGTGTCCTGCAGGACTCGATGTGACTTAGAAGATAAGCAAGTGGGAGCTGGCTAAGGATAGGCTGGATTTTATGGGGAACTGTCCAGTTTGCCATAATGGATCAAGCTCCACCTCCCTCATCCTTCCAGTCATCTCCCTGGCTTCTGAGAATATCTGGACATATTTATCATATTATATTTATTTATATCCTGCCTTTTTCCTAAGTCAGGACACAATGTGGCTTACAGATAAAATAGGAAAAAAGCTAAAAACACTGAGAAGATAGTAATAAAAGCATTATTAAACATTAGAACAATATATAAAAAAATCTATTTAAAAATACAGATAACAACAGCAACAACAGAAATCTCAGCAACAGTCCTTTCCAGGCATTTTCCAAACGTCTCTTGACCTAAAAAGGTCTTCACCTGCCAGTGGAAGGACAACAAGGAAGGGAGTCCATCTAACTTCTCTAGGAAGAGAGTTCCAAAGTCTGGGAGCAACCACTGAGAAGGCCCTGATGTTTCCTTCATGTTTCCCTGTTAATTTCTGCATTATATTTGAGGTTTCACGTGATGTAAAAGCCAGTTCTGGAAATCTAGTAAAATCAAGTGAAAGCTTAGTGCTAATTTCTGTGTTAACTGGTTCCAGGAAAAAATCCTTTTGCAACACCATTTCCCTAGGAAAATTGTGCAAGTAAAGTGACAAAATATGGGACAGTATGCCAGTTTAAAGTCCTTTCCTGCCATTTTCATGGAGGAACAGAAGCATGCATGTGTGGAAAGGTTAAAGGGGCAGGGACATTGTTCAGCGACATTCATTGCTGTGCCGCACCACACGCACTGGTGTGAATGAAATTTAGCAGGGCATGTTGATAAATTGGTCAGAAAGCTACAGTTCCGTAATGCAACAAGGACTGCAGTGAGAAAGAAATGTTAGAAAACAGGAGAGAAGCACTAAGTTATAATCAGGAAAACTAACACAATATTCCACATGATGGAATACACCCTGAGCAGTGGTGGCAAGAACCACGTACGCAAGACATTTCCTGTGAAGGTGAAAATAGGCATCTAATTCTTTGCTGCTTCCTCAAAATGGTCCTGTCCCGTGTTGTTGTTGTTAAGTCGTTTAGTTTTGTCTGACTCTTCATGACTCCATGGACCAGAGCACGCCAGGCACTCCTGTCTTCCACGGCCTCCTGCAGTTTGGTCAAACTCATACTGGTAGCTTCGAGAACACTGTCCCACCATCTCGTCCTCTGTTGTCCCCTTCTCCTTGTGGCCTCCATCTTTCCCAACATCAGGGTCTTTTCCAGGGAGTGTTCTCTTCTCATGAGGTGGCCAAAGTATTGGAGTCTCAGCTTCAGGATCTGTCCTTCCAGTGAGCACTCAGGGCTAATTTCCTTCAGAATGGAGAGGTTTGATCTTCTTGCAGTCCATGGGCCCATCCCGCATACACACTGTCAACTCCTTTTGCCTTGCAAAAGGAAAATGCAGAGAAACACTCAGTTTGGCAGGACAGGGCGTCAGGCAGCTCTGAGCCTTGCAGCCAAAGTTTTTCTCTGTCACATCTAAGCAAATATTTACGTCCAATTTTATCTATGTAGACTATTAGCCAAATGGACCACGAGTGACAGAAAGCACTTTGAAACCAAGCTGGGACAGACTCAGCTGCATCCCAAGAGATTGCTCGGGATTGTTTGTGCCGCCGGCGAAAAATAAAGCAAAACAACAAAGCCTCCAATGACAAACCTAATCTAGCAGCAAATTTTGAAACGTTCATGGTGCACAAGATTTGTATCAAAATTACTAGTAAACAGAAGTAATGGCAGCACCCAGCACTGTCCCTGCAAGGCGTACAATGATGGCAGTTTGGTGTTCTTATTGTGGCCTCCAAGTTGGAATCCGTTTCCGTAAACTCAAGCCCCGAGGAGCTGAGCAAACTGGGACATTTTGCAGAACTGCAGAGCATTATGTGGTGTGAATTTATATCTCTACACCCCAGACGTAAACTGGCACAGACCAACATCCCTCTCTGCTCTGGAAGCCACAGGAACTGTATCTCTGGAAGGGTGCTCTAGAAACATAAAATTTTCATCTAAGATCCTTTGCAGCACATTGCAACAGTAGGTAGAGCCGTAGGTGAAATACAAAAGCCTGAGGAGCTTACACCGGTTTACATTAAACTAGAATGTTGTTGTTGTTTAGTCGTTCAGTCGTGTCCAACTCTTCGTGACTCCATGGACTAGAGCATGCCAGGCACTCCTGTCTTCCACTGCCTCCCGCAGTTTGGTCAAACTCATGCTGGTAGCTTCAAGAAGACTGTCCAACCATCTCGTCCTCTGTCGTCCCCTTCTCCTTGTGCCCTCCATCTTTCCCAACATCAGGGTCTTTTCCAGGGAGTCTTCTCTTCTCATGAGGTGGCCAAAGTCTTGGAGCCTCAGCTTCACGATCTGTCCTTCCAGTGAGCACTCAGGGCTGATTTCCTTCAGAATGGAGAGGTTTGATCTTCTTGCAGTCCATGGGACTCTCAAGAGTCTCCTCCAGCATCATAATTCAAAAGCATCAATTCTTCAGTGATCAGCCTTCTTTATGGTCCAGCTCTCACTTCCATACATCACTATTGGGAAAACCATAGCTTTAACTATACGTACCTTTGTTTGGCAAGGTGATGTCTCTGCTTTTTAGGATGCTGTCTGGGTTTAAACTAGCACAGAACCATAGAATTGTAGACTTGGAAGGGACACCAAGGGTCATCTAGTCCAACCTCCTGCAATGCAGGATTCTCAGCCAAAGCATCCATGACAGACGGCCATTGAACCTCTGCTTAAAAACCTCCAAGGAAGAAGAGTCCACTACCTCCCTAGGGAGACCGTTCCACCATCTCCCTTAGGAGATGGTGGACTCTCCTTCCTTGAAGGTTTTTAAGCAGAGGTTCACAGCTCAGTTCTTAATTGTATTTTTATTGGTATTTATCTGTGATATTTTTATGATGCTGCAAACCATTTAGAGCCTTCTTTGAAGTACGCCATGGTACATAAACAGCCTCAATAAATAAGTGGTGACTCATATAATTTGGATGCTTCTTCAGACAAAACAATTAATAAATCCATAGCTGTACCGCAGTGATTTGTCTACAAGACAGTTGACAATAAGATGGGCTTCATATAGATCAATGAGAAACAGCTTCATCAAGTCTCTTGCACTAGGAAACCGACAGAGTTCAGCTGTAGTGAAGCAGGTCAGCTGTACTCAAGATGAAGCAAATACTTAAAATACCAAGGCGGGGGAGGGTTGACAGAGAGAGAGAGAGAGAGAGAGAGAGAGAGGAAAGAAAATGAATGAATGAATGAATGAATGCCAGGAGGAGGAGGACATTCTAATCTTCAAATAGGTTGAGCTTGAGAAAACAATTCCACCCTAGGAATGTCAGATGTCCCCTTTTTCTCTGAATGATTGATTTTTTAAATTTATTTTTTAAAAAAATATTTATATCGAAGGAGAGACAAAAAAGACCCAGATTCAAATCCCCACTCAGTCATGAAGCTCCCTGGGTGATTTTGGGGCGGTCATTGTCTCTCACTCTAATCTACCTCATAGGGTTGTTGTGTAGAGAAAATGTGGAGAGGGGAAGCCATGTGTTCTGCGTTGAACTCTTTGGAGAAATGGTGGGATATAAATGTAATGACAAATGTTTGTATGTTTAAAAATGTGATGATCTTTACCTAATGACTGGAACTAGGGGATGATTTATTTATTTGAAATAACTTTTAACCACTTCATATTTAAATTAATTCTAAGCAGTGTACAACCTATAAAAACAAAGAAGCATGAAAGTGTTTAAACAGCACAACCTAAAACCAATAAAACAGCAGTATAAAAACACATAAAAGCAAATCTACAAAATTTCAAAAGACTCTTTTCCCCATGCTGGGTTGCAGATTAACCCTTTTCCTTCCTTTGGGTTCTTCACGCTGTTACACCAGTCCAGGCTTCCCCAACATTAGACTACAACTCCCATCAGTCGGAAGCAATACAGTACAGCCATGTTGGCTGTGGCTGATGGAAGGTGTAGTCCAAAACAGATGGAGGGCACCAGGTTGACCAAGGCTGTTTGCTATGTTGCTAATGACATTGAGCAAGGAGTTGTCTCCCTTGACTTGCTAAGCTGAGAGAGAGAGAGAGAGAGAGAGAGAGAGAGAGAGAGAGAGAGAGGGAGAGGGAGAGGGACAGAGGGGGACTGGCACCTGAGGCGACGAGGTGGAAGGCAAGCAACTGCAGTTTTACTTTATATTTTAAAAATGCCACCCACCGATTCCAGACTTTTGAGCAAGGGTGAGTTCTGAAGTTGCTTCTTCAATAATTGGCTGCAGAAGTGCGGCAGCGCTTTGTTCCAGGGGAAGTTCTGTTTTGGTGTCTGAAACACCGGGGGTCCCCACAATTTGAGGTGGCGGGATGCCAACGGCCATTGTTAAGTGTACACAAACAATTCAGTCAGGGACCATCATCTTAGGCTGTGATCTTCTACAATCTTGTTTGATAGCATGTCCCATTTACTCAGACGTATGAGTAAATATGCATGGCATTCAAATTACAAGAAAGGAAATTCTGATTTAGGACAAAGAGCCTGTTGGAGGCAGGCTCTGTTCACCCTCTGTGAGGGCTCCATACGCACCGACACCCCAGATGCCCAACTCATCAGGGGGGCACAACACTTGCCCTGGCCCGGGCCTGGCAACCCATGCTATGCCAGGGTTATATATATATATAGAGAGAGAGAGAGAGGGAGACGCGGGTGTTGCTGTGGGTTAAACCACTGTCACACTTGGGCTTGCCAATCGGAAGGTTGGCGGTTCGAATCCCCGTAACGGGGTGAGCTCCTATTGTTTGGTCCCAGCTCCTGCCCACCTAGCAGTTCGAAAGCACACAGTGCAAGTAGATAAATCGGTACCGCTCTGGTGGGAAGGTAAACGGCATTTCCGTGCACAGCTCTGGTTTCACCAGAAGCGGCTTAGTCATGCTGGCCACATGATCCGGAAAAACTGTCTGCAGAAGCGGACAAACGCCGGCTTCCTTGGTCTGTTAAGCGAGATGAGCGTTGCAACCCCAGAGTCGTTCGCGACTGGACTTAATTGTCAGGGGTCCCTTTACCATATATGTGTGTGTGTGCGTGTGCCGGGGAGCTATAAAGGAAACATGGTGGCAATTCTAACTCCAGTCTGCAAAGTTTACAGTTGTCATTCTCCCACTGTTTTTAATTCCAGTATATGAGAAAACCAAACAGTATGAGGGAGAACACAGTCTGTGGTTTGCATTGCAGAGGGATTATCTGTATTTAATTCTTTAAAAAGAAAGAAAGATTCAAGGCAGGGAACTAAACAATACACATTTCCTCTCCCCATTCTGTAAATCTCTGTTTTAAACCTCATTTCAAAACTGCTTCTTGAAAGGCAGAAAGCAGATGTAGATAGTGCCCAAATCCTCTACTATCCTGTCAACAGAGCATGAAATTTATGAGTGTTGGTCTGGAAAGGTCCCAGTTCTTATTTAAGAAATCCCTGGAGATAAAAAAATAAAAGATAAAGATAAAAAGAGCTGGCATAAAACAAGCACTGGTTTACAATTAGTGCAGTGAAGTAGAACTGTTATTTACTTACCTATTAGTGCAGGCTGTCTGAATGCATATAAATGGGGGAAATATAAGTTAAGTGGTTAATGTGCATAGGCATTGAACATAAAATCATAGAATTAGAAGGGATCCCCAAGGGTCATCTAGACTAACCCCCTGCAATGCAGGGATCACAGCTAAAAAAGCCCTAGCAGATGTCAATGCAAACTCTGCTTGAAAGCCTCCAATGAATGAGAGTCCATCACCTTCCGAGGGAGTCGCTCCCACCACTGAACTGTCAGAAAGTTCTTCTTAATGTTTAGCCAGAATCTGATTTCTTATAACTTGAACCCCTTGGTTTGGGTCCTACCCTCCAGAGCAGGAGAAAACAAGCTTGCTCCTTCTTCCATGGGACAGGCCTTCAGATATTTGAAGATGGCTATCGTATCTCCTCTCAGTCTTCTCTTATCCAGGCTAAACATACCCAGCTCCTTCAACCATTGCTCATAAGGCTTAGTTTCCAGAACTTTGATAATCTTGGTTGCCTTCCTCTGCACACATTCTAGGTAGTCAATATCCTTCTTGAATTGTGGTCCCTAGGACTGGATACAGTGTTTCAGGTGTGGTCAGACTAAGGCAGATTAGAGTAGTACTATTGTTTCCCATGATCTGGACACCATACTTCTGTTGATGCAGCCTAGAATGGCATTATCTACTTTTGCTGTTGCATCACACTGTTGACTCATGTTAAGCATGTGGTCTATGGAGGCCCTGAGATCCTTTTCACATGCACCACTGGCAAGCAATGTATTCCCCATCCTATATTTGTGCATATGGTTACTCCTGCTGGAGTGCAGAACCTTGCATTTGTCCCTATTGAATCCTCATCGTCATCTCATATGTGCTTCTGTTCTGATTTTAGTTATAGCCCAACTCTTCAGTTTTTGTAATTGTCAATTGTTGATATAAAAACCTCAACCTGCCTGCCAGCTCTTCCCTTGCACAGCCTTCTTGTGTTCTATACAACATCAGCACACATGCTGTAATCTTCACGTAGCTGCTAAATGTCAACAGCCTTGGAATTTGAAGCCTCTAGGATGATGCAAACATGCATCCATCTGGACCAGTTCACAATTGCCTACAAGCTCCCATTTCCCACTGCTCTGTAGGTAACACAAAGCAATTCATCCTACAACTCTGACAACAGCTACTGAGCAATGCCCAGACTTTGAAGAGAGGTGTGAAGCTGCTTGTGCATGTGAGCACACCCTCCAACATTTCCCCGATAAAAATAGGGACGTCCCATTCCATAATGATAATTTTACTATTTATACCCCACACACCTTAGTGGGTTGCCCCAGACACTCTGGGCAGCTTCCAATATATATAAAAACATAATAAAACGTTAAACATTAAACAAACTTCCCTATACAGAATTGCCTTCAGACGGCTCAGGGATCGGATAACTCCATACCCTCCATTTCTCCAGTGAAAATAGGGACATCATAAGGAAAAGTGTGACATTCCAGGATCAAATCAGAAACTGGGATAGCTTCTCCAAATCAGAGACGTCCCTGGAAAATAGGGACACTTGGAGGGTCAGGACATCCCATTCCATAATAATAATAATAATAATAATAATAATAATAATAATAATAATAATAATTTTTATTTATACCCCACCCTCCCCGGCCAGAGCTGGGCTCAGGGCGGCTAACACCAGTAAAATTACAGTAAAAACATAATGGGGGGGGGGACAATTTAAAATACAGGTTAAAATGCAATTTAAAATGCAGCCTTATTTTAAAAGTAGCCGATAGATCAAGACCATAAGGGGAGGGAAACATAAGGGTTAGACTGAGTCCAAACCAAAGACCAGGCGGAACAGCTCTGTCTTGCAGGGCCTGCGGAAAGATGTCAAGTCCCGCAGGGCCCTAGTCTCTTGTGACAGAGCGTTCCACCAAGTTGGGGCCAGTACTGAAAAGGCCCTGGCCCTAGTTGAGACCAATCTAACCACCTTGCGACTTGGGACTTCCAAAGTGTTGTCATTTGTGGACCTTAAGGTCCTCCGAGGGGCATACCAAGAGAGGCGGTCCCATAGGTACATGGGTCTTAGGCCGCATAGGGCTTTAAAGGTCAAAACCAGCACCTTAAACCTGACCCTGTACTCCACCGGGAGCCAATACAGCTGGTAATGATATTAATAATTTTATTATATGTACCCCGCCCTTCTGATTGGGTTACCCCAGCTACTCTAGGCAACTTCCAACATATATAAAACAGAATAAAACATTAAACATTTAAAAAGATTCCCTATACAGGGCTGTCTTCTAAAGGTTGTAGTTACTTACATGTTTGGTTCGGGAGTCACAAGACTCCACACCCCCTGATGAAAATAGAGATGTCCTAAGGAAAAGTGGGACATTCCGGGATCAAATCAGAAACTGTCAGTCCGAGATGGTCCCTGGAAAATAGGGACACTTGGAGGGTCTGCACACACACACACAAACAAACACACACACACACACACACACACAGAGAGAGAGAGAGAGAGAGAGAGAGAGAGAGAGAGAGAGAATCTATCTGCTAATGAGAACTATGTGATTGGCATTAACCGCTTGCTTATTTCACTAACTTAATTAGGACTGTCTGATAAACACACACACATTCATGCACACACAGAGAACCAGGTCTCTCTCACACACAATGGGGAAAAGACAGGCTTCGAGCTTGGATATTTAGCATGAGGACCTCTTGCACTAATGGTGCAATGCTACATTGAAGTACTTTCTGGCAAGAAGATGAGGTGAGGACAGATGTGGGGTAGCCTTTCAGCATCCCTAGGAATGACAATGTCTACCATATATCTAGTCTCCACAGTTGTTGTTAGCATTGGGAGAGTGCCTTTCAGCCCTCTGGCAGCTGCGGGGAACAATCTGATCTCCGTGCTATTTAATATCTACATAGAGCCATCAGGAGCGGTCATTAGGAGTTATGCAGTGATATTATTTAAGACAAATTGTAAACAACTTAAAGCATAAGGAGGAATGACATAAGCACGTGCAGCAAGAAATAATCAAAAGGGAATATCAAGGGGGAAATTAGTAAATAGGCTTCAATTGGATATGCAGTAAATAAGTAACCGCAGAAAAGAGGGGGAGGGAAGTCACGGGAAATGCAGATTGATTTTGTAAAGATTTTGCCTTTTTTGTTAAAGCATTTGTAAAATGAGAAAATTAAAATTAAAAAAGGAGTTTTGGATGATGTGCCATCGGTTTGCCGATGACACTCAGGTCTGTTGCTCCATAACATCTGAATCAGGAGAGACGGTGTGGTCCCTAGGCCATTGTTTGGGGCAATGGATGAGGAAAAACAGGGCGAGATCAAATCTGGGCAAGACAGAGGCACTGGGGGTGAGTAGTTCCTTTCCCCAAAAAAATCATTTTTATTTGATTTTACAAATACAAAATTATAACAAAATTATAACTGCATATTATTCCACTATCTCTATTTTATATCAGTCTATATTATCCATAAGATCCATTATTTAATCATTGACTGAACCCCCCCCCAAATGTATTTTATATAACTGACTTTTTTACCTTTATCTTCTGTATATCACATTTTGTTTGTTTTATTGCTATCGCTGGTGGCTGATGCAAATAAAGATTCATTCATTATCCATGGTATTTGTTACATTACAAGTGAGATTAAAATTGAGATTAAAATCCTGCTAATGTTTCCATCTGCTTGCATTGGTCTCCTAAATAACTTATAAATTTTTCCCATTCTTTTTTTGAAGCTTTTGTCCTCTTGGTTCCTGAGTTTTCCAGTCAGCTTTGCCATTTCAGCATAGTCCATCAGCTTAGTTTGCCATTCCTCTCTGGTAGGGACTTTGTCTTCTTTCCATCTCTGGGCTAGTAGCATCCGAGCGGCTGTTGTCCCATACATAAAAAGTCTTTTCTGATCTTTTGGAATGTTGGTACCTATAATTCCTAATAAAAAAGCTTCTGTTTTTTGTGTTTTTTAAATAAAGGTTATTTTAAACATTGTGGGTGAGTAGTTACTGTGTCTGAGAAATTGTCTAACCTGGATTGGGTTGTACTACCCCTGAAGAAGCAGGTTTGCAGTTTGGGGATGCTACTGGATTTAGCTTTGTCCTTGCAAGCTCTGGTACCCTCAGTAGTTGAAAGTGCATTTGACCATCTTACATTAAGAGGTGTACCATCCTAAGTTTCTCCCCTATCCCCCATACAATCTACAACTGAAATAAATGCATGAAAATGACACCTGCTCCCTGGTGGCAGCAGTGATTGCGTCTTGAGGCCCCAAGCCAGCCCCCCATGAAATAACTAAACACGGACACAGAATTAAGGTTGATGGGTAACATTAAGGCCACAACTTTATTGATTGCCAATTAAATGTGAGTGGTATTGGCTGAACACTATAACGGACTACTGCCCCAGTTGACAGAGTCTATGTAGGTAAACCCATCGGGGCAGCAACATTGGGGTTTTGCCTGACAGAAGCTTACTGCGAGGTTCCTGTGATGGCCCTAGCCCATCAAGCGGACGAGATCTGGGACCCCCAGATTCCTTTAACGGAATACCTTTTGATAATTGAGGGGCAGGTGATGGCCACACCTCCCCTCCACACACAAAATTAAGCCAATGCCTAACTGCCAAACCTGGAAAGTTGTGACTATTGCTAAGGGGGTAAGCAAAAAACCAAGTGGCCAGTGCCAATTTGCCAAATGGATAAAAATTCCTACCCTGCTCCTGTCCCAAGACTCACACATAGTGCAAAGCAAGGCCGAGAAGCTACACTAAGGGCAGGAGGGCGGGTGTTCAGCAGCGCCAATCAAGTGCCTAGGGAACTCTTGCACTGAAGGTTATATCATTCCTTAACCACCCCCACCCCTTTCCCGACTGGCTGTGACCCGTGATGCCTATTTAGAGAAATGAAACTTAGACCTAGAAATGAAACCTATTTAGTCAGGGGTATGTCTAGGGACCCAGTCGCAAGAAGGACCACCTTCTGAGGATGATCCTGTTTGCATTTGCTTTGGAAGCTTCTTCCCTTAAAATTTTAGATCTCACAGAGGTGGCAGATCTTCTTACTACTACTTCTTACTACTTTGGTCCGTTGAAGTGGCTCCATGATGGAACGTCCAAAAGGAGGGGATAAATTATGACCACTGGGGTCCCTTCCAACAGTACAATTTCATGATTCTATGAAATAATAAAAGCTTGGATCCAATGCCAGGACTATGAGGAGCTGATCCACTGAAATTAATAGGCATGTTTAACATATTCCCGTTAATTTCAATGACCTGCTATGAACAGAATTTTGTTGGATGCAGCCCAAAAGTCATGCATTCCTCAAATTCCATTTAACACATTCCTATTCACATCTGATTGCTAGGATATTTAATAGCAGCCTTTGCTGCAGACCTTGATGTGAGCATTGGTGTCCACTGTTAATGAAAACCAGTATGAGAAATGTAAGTTGCTTTTAAAAAAGAAAAGAAAAAGAAAGAACAACAGCAACTTTGTTTCTTGACATCCACCCGTGTTTCTTTCTTGTACTCTTTTTTTTCATTGCAAGAGTTTAAAATAACATATAATAAAGTTGTCTGCCCCAGAGCCTTTTGACATCAGTTCTTGAAAATTTCCAATCCTGGGGATAGAATCTCATCTGTCCAAGGTCACGATGGCTGATATCTCAGAACTTCATCAGCAACTGAACTATGCTGAATGTTTCCTTAGAAAATTCTTCTCACCAATTTCAGATTTCTTCTTGTGTCACAAGAACCTTGGGGGTTTTTTAGATTCCATTTTGGTTTCCATTTTGAGTTCAAAGCAAAACGCTTGGGGCCATGGAACACAACGCTTCCCTAAAAGCAGAGGTCAGCCCCAAGAGCTTGGTGCTTCCTAGGAGAGCATGTCCACTACATACTGGATCAAAATGAGCCAAATTCTGCACGGCACATGGTGAAAGTGGATAGAGAAATGCTTTTCATTACACTAGAACTCATGGGCATCCAGTGAAGGTGAATGTTGGAAGATTTGTGACAGATAAAAGAAAGTACTTCTTCACACAGCCCATAGTTAAAGGGTGGAACTTAGAGTGCTTTTTGTTGGGGATAATTCAGATGGAAATTCCCAGGTGTCAAAAAAGGTTATTTATGTATGCCACTACTGAATTATGGTGCTGGATGAGACTCTTGAGAGTCCCATGGGCTGCAGATAGATCAAACCTATCCATTCTGAAGGAAATCAGCCCTGAGTGCTCACTGGAAGGACAGATCCTGAAGCTGAGGCTCCAGTATTTTGGCCACCTCATAAGAAGAGAAGACTCTCTGGAAAAGACCCTGATGTTGGGAAAGATGGAGGGCACAAGGAGAAGGGGACGACAGAGGACAGGGTGGCTGGACAGTGTTCTCGAAGTTACCAACATGAGTTTGACCAAACTGCGGGAGGCAGTGGTCCATGGTTCTGGTCCTATGCCAAAATTGGGTATTTAGTGTGGTAGCACCTGCTCTCATTGCATATTGGACAGGCACGAACACTATTGTCTTTTGAGTACCTCTATCAGCTAGCTTCCTAAATGGATGTATTTATCCCAGCCGGTATGGATATTGGACTTGAATTGGTTTTTTATATAGTAGGCAGGAAAGCATGGTATGAATCCTACTGGAATTAAGCCTTCCCAAATTATTATAATAATTTCTTTATTAAATTTCTATACCCCCCTTAAATTCTGATGAATATTTCATTACAAAAGCTAGAGATTCCCACTTATAAGGATAAAACATCTGATCATCAGTGTTTTTTTAAATTATCATTTGATTGTCTTGGACTATAAGCAAGGCTAAGAAGGGGTTGGTTTTCTAGCAACCAAATCAATAAATTGAATTAATCAATCATGGAAAAGTTTTGTTTCTTTCTAAGAATTAAAACATAGCAGTGGCTTGGGTGTGTTGAAATCAAACCCTGAATATGATACTGTGACTCTTCTTTCAAAATTGCTATTGAGCTCAGCTCTCATTCTGCACAGAGAGCTAAGCGCTCGTATAATAACCCAGTTAAATATCTTTAACACCAAAGTTTGCTGTCTAGAAAATTCATCCTAATTTCCATTTTACATGCTCCCTAACGTGGAAGCTGGTTGGGATAATCCATTTATGGCTGGAGCACCAGAGATAATAAAAAAAATAAATGAACACTGCCCTTTAATTATTATTTTGTATAGGTAAGATCATGCAAACCAAAATTTGGGAGCTTGAGGCACCCAGCTGGGAAGATTTGAACAAAAAAATATATTATTTATCCTTAACTCTAACTTAAAGGAGAGAAAGGGAAACAAATACCGGTATATAGGAATTGACACTTCCTCTCCCTCTCCAGCATGGACTGATACTGTAGGCTCATTTACACTTAGAATCATAGAATCATAGAATCATAGAGTTGGAAGAGACCACAAGGGCCATTGAGTCCAACCCCCTGCCAAGCAGGAAACACCATCAGAGCACTCCTGACATATGGTTGTCAAGCCTCTGCTTAAAGACCTCCAAAGAAGGAGACTCCACCACACTCCTTGGCAGCAAATTCCACTGCCGAACAGCTCTTACTGTCAGGAAGTTCTTCCTAATGCTTAGGTGGAATCTTCTTTCTTGTAGTTTGGATCCATTGCTCCGTGTCCGCTTCTCTGGAGCAGCAGAAAACAACCTTTCTCCCTCCTCTATGTGACATCCTTTTATATATTTGAACATGGCTATCATATCACCCCTTAACCTCCTCCTCTCCAAGCTAAACATGCCCAGCTCCCATAGCCGTTCCTCATAAGGCATCGTTTCCAGGCCTTTGACCATTTTGGTTGCCCTCCTCTGGACACGTTCCAGTTTGTCAGTGTCCTTCTTGAACTGTGGTGCCCAGAACTGGACACAGTACTCCAGGTGAGGTCTGACCAGAGCAGAATACAGTGGCACTATTACTTCCCTTGATCTAGATGCTATACTCCTATTGATGCAGCCCAGAACTGCATTGGCTTTTTTAGCTGCCGCGTCACACTGTTGGCTCATGTCAAGTTTGTGGTCAACCAAGACTCCTAGATCCTTTTCACATGTAGTGCTCTCAAGCCAGGTGTCACCCATCTTGTATTTGTGCCTCTCATTTTTTTTGCCCAAGTGCAATACTTTACTTTTCTCCCTGTTAAAATTCATCTTGTTTGTTTTTGCCCAGTCCTCTAATCTGTCAAGGTCGTTTTGAAGTGTGATCCTGTCCTCTGTGCTGTTAGCCACCCCTCCCAGTTTGGTGTCATCTGCAAATTTGATCAGGATGCCCTTGAGTCCATCATCCAAGTTGTTGATAAAGATGTTGAATAAGACCGGGCCCAAGACAGAACCCTGTGGCACCCCACTAGGCACTCTTCTCCAGGATGAAGAGGAACCATTGATGAGCACCCTTTGGGTTCAGTCAGTCAGCCAGTTACAAATCCACTGAGTGGTAGCATAGTCAAGACCGCATTTTACCAGCTTCTTTACAAGAATATCATGGGGCACCTTGTCAAATGCCTTGCTGAAATCAAGGTAGGCTACATCCACTGCGTTCCCTTCATCTACCAGGCTTGTAATTCTGTCAAAAAACGAGATCAGGATAGTCTGACATGACTTATTTTTCAGAAATCCATGCTGACTATTTATGATCACAGCATTCCTTTCTAGATGCTCAAAGATGACTGCCAGTGGTTCTGAGATCACATCTGCCAGTTCTTTTAATACTCTTGGATGCAGTTCATCTGGCCCTGGAGACTTGAATACATCTAAACTAGCCAAGTATTCTTGTACTATCTGCTTAGTTATTCTGGGCTGTGCTTCCTCTGCTGAATCCTTTGATCCAAATTCTTCAGGTCGGGCATTGTTTTCTTTATCGGAGAAGACTGAGGCAAAGAAGGCATTGAGGAGTTCAACCCTTTCTGTGTCCCCTGTTTGCATTTCACCATCTTCTCCTCTGAGTAACCCCACTGTTTCTTTGTTCTTCCTTTTGCTACGAACATACCCATAAAAGCCTTTTTTGTTGCTTTTAACCTCTCTAGCAAGCCTGAGTTCATTCTGTGCTTTAGCTTTTCTGACTTTGTGTCTACACGTGCTGGCTATTTGTTTTAATTCCTCTTTGGTGGTTTCCCCCCTTTTCCATTTTTTGTACACATCCTTTTTTAATCTTAACTCAGTTAAAAGTTCTTTAGATAGCCACCCTGGCTTCTTTAGGCACCTTCCATGTTTCCGTCTCATTGGTATTGCCTGAAGTTGTGCTTTTACTATCTCCCTCTTAACAAACTCCCAGCCATCATGAACTCCCTTTCCTTTTAGTATTACTGTCCATGGGATCTCACCCAGCACTTCCCTAAGTTTTATGAAGTCGGCTTTCTTAAAGTCAAGAAATTGAGTCCTAGTATGCTTGGCTGCTCCTTTCCGCTGTATAGTAAACTTCAGAAGAGCATGATCACTCGCGCCTAATGATCCTTCCACTTCTACCCCACTAACCAGGTCATCAGCATTGGTTAGGACCAGATCTAAAATGGTTGTTCCTCTTGTTGCTTCTCCCACTTTCTGGACAATGAAGTTGTCTGCAAGGCCAGTGAGGAATCTGTTTGACCTTATGCTCTTGGCTGAGTTTGACATCCAACAAATATCCGGGTAATTGAAGTCTCCCATTACTACTATCTCCCTTCCTTTTGCATGCTTGGCCATCTGTTCCAGGAAGGCATCATCTATGTCCTCTCTTTGGCTTGGGGATCTATAGTAAACTCCCACAATGAGGTCACTGTTATTATTAAGTTTGTAACTTAAGGGTTAATTCTGTTAGTGTTAAAGTCTACCAGCCATAAGGAGGAAGGGTGGAGGTGTTCTTTAGCAAAGCAGCAGAGCAGCATGATTTTTACTGAGGTAGCACATGCTCTGATTTGCTGTCTGGTTGCTGAGGGAGCTTTCCCCCTGCATGTTTAGTTGAATGCCTCCCTGCTATAAACAAGGCCTAAACTAAAAAAGCCCAAATATCTCTGTTCCCTTTTTCTTCAAATTATACACAGTTTTTTTGTTCAGTATCGAAGTATTTTCAGGATTTCCATTCTCGTCAGCGGCCACCTCTAGGCCTCAATTTGTATGCTCTCCATCCCCCAAGCTTGTGGAACAAGGCCTCACATAGCCCCTCAAAGACTTGGATTGCCTGGATTGTTACCTAGAACAACATGAGAAGAACTTGGTGGGCTACCTTTGTCTTCTCTGTGTATTATGGGAGTGGATTTTGGGCTCTGTTCCAGATTACAAAAGTTGGGAGAAACCTTGAAGGTTAAAAGACCCTCCTGACTCAATGCATGGTCTGCAGTGCAAGATGCAACCATTGGTATCTGTCTACCCTCCTTGCTTAAATATATCCAGCAAAAGAGAGTCTCCTGGCTCCATTGAGGAACAGCTATTAGTGTCAGAGTTTCTCCTGTTGTTTTTCACTGAGCTCTGCTTTCCTGCAATTTCCACCCATTGGAACGTACGGAGCTGCCTTGTACCGCGTCTCTGACAAAAGGACCAAGTCACCAGGAACCCAATTAAGAGTGATCTCCATATAAACATATGCATCAGCCTCATGCCAAGGACACTGAGTAATTACAAGCAAAGGCCGCTACGTGAACAACAACACAACACTCCAAAGAGTACAGCACATGGAGACGGCAAAACAATTATCCAAACAATCCAGGACAGGATCTCCAAGGCTGAGCATCATTCCATAGTTCCTCAGACACCAATTGGAGGATATACAAGGATGGCAGCTATTAACCCTTGATTGCCTCAATTCTTCTTTCTGGCTTTTCTTCCTCTCAAGGAAAATCCTGCCGAAAACCTGTAAGATGCTCCTAAGAATCCAAGTATAGCCAAGACAGTTTCAACTCCAAACAGCTCAATAAAGCAGGATTGTTTTCAACATGCATAGAGGAGGGGTGAACATATAAAAGCTGCTGGTCCATCAGGCTCAGTATAGTTGACACTGACTGACAGCAGTTGTCCAGGATAAACATCTAACTGACTTTTAGAAGACATCTGAAGGCAGACTTGTACTGGGAGGTTTTTAATATTTGAGGTTTCTTGTGTTCTTTGTTGGAAGCAAGAAATCAGAAACTGCAATCGGATGCTCTGCCATTGAGCTTCCCCAGATGCAGTGGCGATGGCATCCTGATGCTCACACTTCTCAGCTTTGTGGGTTGGAAGCAATTCCATTGCTGGATTGGGGCACCCAGGGCCACCCTGCCCATAAGACTAGGTTAAGCAACCGCCTCAGGTGGCAGGACCCCAGGGGTAGCAGATCCCAGGCTTGATCTTTCTCTCCCCCCCATATTGATCTTCACTCACCCCTTCTTCCCTAGTGGGGAGAAGGGCGCCCCATTTTGGGGTACACCTCAGGTGTTGAAATGCATTGGGCCAGCCCTGGGAGCATTGGCTTACTTTCTGTCGCCCAGAGGGAATTGTTGTTTTCTCCTTTTCCCAAATAAAGAGATGCTTTTAAAGAAAAGCAATGTTTTAAAACATTTATCAGTAGAATCAGCTGCGAGTAAATCACTGCTTATTTTGGATCAAAATTCCTGTGGCTCACAGCCATGAGAAACAAATGACCGACATTTGATATGTTGTTATCACGTTGTCACTTCTTTTGCAGCTTAACCGAAAAGAAACTATTCCCCCCCCCCCCAGTGCCTTTTCAAGAAGTTCTGGTCCGTTCCATTGTGCATTCTAGCTGCATTCATTTTCTTGCTGCGTATCAGTACAAAGTGTGTTAAAAGTCCTGGAATCATAGCATTGTAGAATTGGGAGAGACTCTCAATGCAGGAATCACAGCTAAAGCATCCCTGAAAGATGGCCGTCCAACCTCTGCTGAAAAACCTCCAGGGAAGGAGAGTATTCTAAAACTAACAAGAAGCATTAGGCTTCTGTGGCAGACACAATTCTAGAACACTTATTAGAAGGTTGCACATTTATCACCAGAATCTCATGCTAAGGCAACTATGCAAAATGTTGCCTACCAGAGACTATTTTCGCCTTAAAATTGTGCACACAATCCATATGACAAATAAAGGTTGGATCCACAGACTGGAAAAGGCAAGCAGGACCAGCAACAAAATGTTGCAGCATGGAATACGTCTAGTCAGTGTTTCAGCCAGCTTTCCTTCTTTCAAGATCTTCTTCTTTGGTGATCACTTGTATCTGAGTAAGATTGTCTTTCATAAACATGGGTTTAACAGTGAGTCTGTCAGTGACTGTGGAGGCCAGTTCTGGATCCACACGTCCTTCCACAGTGGGGACATAGGTTTCCAGGAGGAATTTGATCACGGTGTGGATTTGCCAAGCGTGTCTTCCTCTTAGCATGTTTCTCCCTTTCATCCTGAGTTCGAGTGTCTTCAAAGCCCATGGCACCTTTGGTAAAGGCTGTTCTCCAATTGGAGCACTCGCAGGCCAGTGTTCCCAGTTGTTGGTGTTTATACTACTTTTTTAAAGATTTGCCTTGAGAGAGTCTTTAAACCTCTTTTGTTGACCACCAGTGTTACGCTTTCCATTTTTAAGTTCCGAATAGCATAGTTGCTTTGGAAGATGATAATTGTTGGGAAAAATACTACATTTTTTTAAAGATTTGCCTTGAGACAGTCTTTAAATCTCTTTTGTTGACCACCAGCATTACACTTTCCATTCTTAAGTTCGGAAAAGAGTAGTTGCTTTGGAAGACGATCATCAGGCATCTGCACAACATGACCAGTCCAAAGAAGTTAATGTTGGAGAATCATTGCTTCAACACTGGTGATCTTTGCTTCATCCAGTACACTGATATTAGTTCGCCTGTCTTCCCAAGTGATGTGTAAGATTTTCGAAGACACCGTTGATGGAATCTTTTGAGGAGTTGGAGATGGTGTTTATAAGTGGCCCACGTTTCACAAACATACAGTAAGGTTGGTAGTACAATAGCTTTGTAAACAAGCATTTTGGTTTCCCTGTGAATGTCCCAGTTCTCAAACACTCTGCACTTCAATCGGGAGAAAGCCGTACCTGCAGAGATCAGGCGATGCTGGATATTGGCATCAATGCTGACCCTTGTGGAAAGATAACTGCCCAGGTAGAAGAAGTGATCGAAATTTTCCAGAGTTACACCAATGAGTTGGATTTGTGGCACTTTGTGGTTGTTTTGTGCTTGTTGGTGCAGCACTTTGGTTTTCTGGATGTTGAGCGATAGGCCAAGCTATTCATAAGCTTCTGCAAAGATATTTAGGGTGGTTTGGAGGTCAACCTCTGAGTGCGCACACAAAATACTCTATACCAGGACAGAACAAACCCAGTTCGTAACTCAGAAGTAGTGGCTGCTATAACTCCCCGAGCAGTAAGTAGGTCAGCCAATCTGGATTGGGTTTGAGAGCATAGCCAGAGATTGCAATTCAGCACTTTTTCAAACCCTGCAGTACCAGGATTTCTTGTTCTCCTATAGTTCAGTAAAGAGGCATTTGGGCAAGGAAGCACTTCAGCTGGAGTTATCCCCACTCTCTGTTGTCTTATCTTTATCAGTGGTTTGTTCAGCTCAGGGATGTTGAAGAAATTCAATTCAGTTCACGTTGCAAGGTGAACGCCTACCTAATAAATCACAATTTCTGAAACAATGTGCAACCCAAAACACAACCATCCTTTGAAATTTACACTTCATTGAATTTTGCAGTGCAGCTTTTCAGCTAAGTTATGTGTACAAATATGCATATATGAGGGTCATCAGCCCGGCACCTTCACCATACTCTTTATGGCACCTGCCAAAAAAAATTTTGTTTGGGCAAAGCAGACATGTAGAAAGTTGACTTGTGTTTTAGTCTGGTTTTTAGCTTGCTGATTTTGATTATATTTTTGAATGTTTTAAAAGGTTGTTAATTTTTTCTTACTGATAACTTCATTGCATTATTGCTTTATTCTTTTTGTACATCACTTTGACAACGAACATGACCAATGATCAGGGATGATGGGAATTATAGTCCAGAAATATCTACAAAGTCACATCCTGATCTTGATGTTTATTTATTGCTTTTTCTGCCACAGCATTTCAGTTGTTCGCTTTTGTGACTGTTTGGGGAGGCTCCTTGCACATTCCTTTAGAGACTGACCCCCCCCCCCCCAGAATTCAATTGTCTCTTGTTGTGGGTCACTTCTTAAAATGCCATTTGCATTTTAAAACACCTAGTGGGTCTCTACAAGCACTGCAACATGGTCTACAAATATAGTAAACATGTGGATAACAATAAATGTAGCCTTCTTGTGGGGAAGGCACAAAATTAATAAATAACCCACCCTATCCCACCTGATCCCTTTCAGTAAAGTCCATCACAGATGCCCATTCCTTTCCTTCATTCTCAGCCCTACCAAAAAAAGAAATATCCACTCAGCTTTATTTCTCCTTTACATCTGCAGGTGAGGCAGTGGAAGTGCTGGACCAGTGTCTTGCCTCGGTAATGGACTGGATGAGAGCCAACAAACAGAAGCTCAAGAGTGAGGCACTGTTAGTGGGTAGTTCCTTAGAGCAGATGGGTGGGAGGTCACCTGCTCTTGATAGGGTTATGCTTCCCCTGAAGGAGCAGGTTCATAGCTTGGGGGTACTCCTGGATCCTTTGCTGTCGCTCAAGGCTCAGGTGACCTCAGTGGCCTGGAGTGCCTTCCATTAGCTTCGGCTGGTGGCCAAGCTGCACCTCTATCTGGAAAGGGATAGCCTAACTACTGTTGTCTATGCTCTGCTAACCTCAAGGTTAGATTACTGCAATGCGTTATACGTAGAGCTGCCTCTGAAGACGGTTCAGAAACTTCAGCTGGTGCAGAATTCAGTGGCCAGGTTGCTCACTGGAGCAAGACGGTTTGAGCATATTACACAGATCCTGGTCCAACTGCACTGGCTACCGATTAGTTTCCGGGCTCAAGTCAAAGTGCTGGTTTTGACCTATAAAGCCTTAAATGTCTCAGGACTGCAGTACCTAAAGGACCACCACTTTCCATATGAACCTACCCAGACCCTGAGATCATCCTCTGAGCCCCTTCTTCATGTGCCTCCTCCTTGAGAGGTATAGAGGGTGGCGACACAAGAACAGGGCCTTCTCTGCAGTGGCTCCCCATCTGTGGAATGCTCTCCCTATGGAAGTTCATCTGGTGCCTTCATTATACACCTTTAGGTGCCAGGCAAAACGTTCCTTTTTAAGCAGGCCTTTGGCTGACCTAATCAACATCCTGTACCCTTTAAAATGTGGGTCTTTTGCGGGGGGTGTTATTGGATTATTGTTTTTATTTTGATTTTATATATTGTGAGCTTTTTTGTGAACTGCCCTGAGACCTCCAGGTATAGGGCGGTATATAAATTCAATAAATAATGATGATGATGATGATGATGTTGCGAACTTACAGTGGTGGTGGTGGTGGTGGTTTTTTTAAAAACATCAGAAGAACATCAAATGTAGATGTTCATTAGGGCAGCTTCTAAAGTGGCAAGCACACACTGCTCCCTCCTGATCACATAGCTTGGTCTAACGTAAGTTGGAGAATCACCCAACTTCCCTGAGTTTGCAATCAAACTGAGACGGCTAATTAAAAGAGCTACCCAAACATATAAAGCTTCTAATCAGATGGTGAGTATTATCAGATCTTTGCAAACTGGTTATTAATGATGAGTAATAGCTTAACGAGGCTGCAAAGCTGAATGCTACGGCAGAAACAAGGTTAGGATAACAGTTCGGTCCTGTGGGTTCATCTGAGGAATAGCAGCAAAAGCAATGCAAATTGCCTATATGACATCACAATCTTCTCAGAACTGTTGGAGCAGCTGTGGGAAAAGAGGCCACCTATGGTGGGACTGCCCACAGATGCAGTGGTACCTCGGGTTACAGACACTTCAGGTTACAGACTCCGCTAACCCAGAAATAGTACCTCAGGTTAAGAACTTTGCTTCAGGATGAGAACAGAAATCGTGTGGTGGCAGCGGGAGGCCCAATTAGCTAAAGTGGTACCTCAGGTTAAGAACAGTTTCAGATTAAGAACGGACATCCAGAACGAATTAAGTTCTGAACCCGAGGTACCACTGTATTGAAATCCTGGACAATGGTTTGTGAAGAAGTGACCAAATGCTCACACGATGTTAGAGAGGAGGTTAAGGAGTACTGCTCTGATGAGCAATGGTGGGAGCCTCCCCCACCCTGCTCCTGACCAGGATCCTGAAGCTGCCCAGGAGCAGTGGAGCAGTATAGATTTGGAACAGTGGTTTGCAGAGGGGCATAGTTCTGAAGACAAAAGTTGGGGCGAACTGGGGGGTGAACAGCAAAGCGAAGAAGAACTGGAAGAGAGAGAACTAACAGACTCTCTCTCTCTCTGGAAAGTATTCAACATATCAGTCCAAGGTCACGTAGAGCAGATAAGGTGGCTACATGAAAAGCACAGTGGTTGCGAGATCAGGTTGCAAGGCACGGAAGTGACTAGGGGGGGAGTGGGTGGGAACCTTAATTGGGAACACCTTCATTCTGAGAATGGCTTCTTTGTTCTGTTGCTGTGATCATTAAAGACTCTTTAAATGGTAGGTGACTCTTTTCACTTTGTCCTGCTTATCTACGGCATAAGGGGGGGGGGAGCCGAGTCCCCAAAACCTGATACACATCCCATTCCAACCACCTTCACTACAATTTTGCTTACTAAATCTATGGGATTATCAGTAGAAAAAGTTTAGCAGTCAGGAACTCTTGACATGGATGCTGGTAGATGCCAGGCCCTCAATTGCCCCCAAATGGAAAACCTTACAGAAGTTGCAACTTTTGCTCTGGTATTTTAAAAATGTGGAGTTTAGCATTAGCTGAAAAAATAAGTCATAAATTACATGCTTCAAAGGCTTAGAGGACCCTGAAATATCCTATGGTGTTTGGTGGGTTTGTGTCTTATAAACAACAAATATAGGTCCACAGGACTCCCTCTCTGCAATAACGTGAAATTTGGATTTTCTGGTGGTCTTAAGTACTTTAACAACCTAATATTGAGTCTCTCCTGGATGAGAATGAGGTGCTCCTTTTTGTACTTTTATTATTTTTATTGCATTGATTTTACTTCAATAAAATCTTTAAAAAGGATAATAAAAAAGCAATATGTTCCAGAGCTCACGTTACCCTCAACAAGTATAAAATCTGTATACACAAATGGTTGAGTTGCACGCTCATAAAGTTAGTCACATGTAGCATTCAATGAGTGTACTATCTGTGTACACAATAGTTCCACAAATGTTCCCTGACATCTTCAGGTAGGGCTGGGAATGTCTCCTGTATGAAGTAGTAGAGCATGGGTAGAAAAACTAAGGCCCGGGGGCCGGCCCAATCGCCTTCTAAATCCAGCCCATGGACAGTCCGGGAATCAGCATGTTTTTACATGAGTAGAATGTGTCCATTTATTTAAAATGCATCTCTGGGTTATTTGTGGGGCCTGCCTGGTGTTTTTACATGAGTAGAATGTGTGCTTTTATTTAAAATGCATCTCTGGTTTATTTGTGGGGCATAGGAATTCATTCTCCCCCCCCAAAAAAAAAATACAGTCTGGCCCCCCACAAGGTCTGAGGGACAGTGGACCGGCCCCCCTGCTGAAAAAGTTTGCTGACCCCTGTCCTAGAGAGCTGCTACCCATCTGTGCAGACAATGCTGATCTTGATAGACCAATGGTCCAAATCAAGGATAAGACAGCTCCCTATTTTCCTTTGCTTTTGTAGACTCTGCCTTATATTTACTATCTACATTGGCTCCCAGTACATTTCCAAGCACAGTTCAAAGTGTTGGTGCTGACCTTTAAGCCTGGCCTCAGTCCAGTATACCTGAAGCAGCGTCTCCACCCCCATCGTTCTAACCAGACACTGAGGTCCAGCGCCGAGGGCCTTCTGGCGGTTCCCTCACTGTGAAAAGCCAAGTTACAGGGAACCAGGCAGAGGGCCTTCTTGGTAGTCGCGCCCGCCCTGTGGAATGCCCTCCCACCAGATGTCAAAGAGAAGAACAACTACCAGACTTTTAGAAGACATCTGAAGGCAGCCCTCTTTAGGGAAGCTTTTAATGTTTAACAGACCACTGTATTTTAATACTTTGTTGGAAGCCACCCAGAGTGGCTGGGGAAATCCAGCCAGATGGACGGGGTATAAATAATTCTATTCTATTCTATTCTATTCTATTCTATTATCAATACTCACCTACCTGCCCAATTTCCAGCTCCTACTTGAGTCCTTCAGCTTCCTGAAACCTAAAGCACACACTTCAGTTCATCTCCCGCTCAGTTTCCATCCCACATTCATCATGCTCTGTCTTGCCCATTTCTACGCAACAACCAATGCAGCAATCTGGATTGCCCCCACACTCCTGGCACAACAGCAGCTAGCATTCCAACACTGTGCCTTTTCTTGTTTGTAAAATGGTGGAGTAATCATCAAGATCAGGCTACATTCAAGCTGTCATACAATGCTCCCAGATCGATTCCAAAGATCATTCTTTTGTTCTTTAACCTTAAGGTGACACATGTAAAAACAACACAAAAAACCCCAAACAGCTTGTGTGCTATGCTGAATGTCCCTAAATCTCCCTCTGTCGTGGAAGGAGCCAAACTGTTGCACAACATGCCACCAGGATTTCTCCCATGTGTTTCTGAAGATCCTGCTCAGAGGAGGGGATGCTAATGACATGGAGGAAGCCAAAACAAACATGCCATTGCCATGGAGAGGAACCAGCAGACGTGTGCTCCCAGAGACTTAAGCCTTTAGTGCTATTGTTATCCTGTTGCTTTTTAGTTTGAATACTGGTTGCTGGGAAATCACAAGCGGGGAGAGTTCTGCTGTGTTCAGGCCTTATTCGTAAGCTTCCCATAGGCATCTTGTTGGTCACCATGAGGCCATGATGCTGGACCAGATATGAGCTCTTGGTCTGATCCAGCAGGGCTCTGCTTCTGCTCTTATTTTTACAGAAAAAAATGTAGCTGTGGAGCTTCATTCACAATGGCTATGTCCTACCTCCTCTGTCAGAGACAGTGTGCTTCTGAATCCCAGTTGCTCAGCACGTTCTTGTGAAAGTCAATACTTTCCTTACTGATGATGAGAGCTAAAGAGTTAAAACGTTGATCTCCCTGCTTGCATATGGTTGGGAGGAGGTTGACAAAGGCTTGATCATGTAGAGCAGGACTGGGGGACAAGAGCAGGTAGAGAGTCTATGACCTTTCTGTTGTTCTTGGACTACAATTCCTATCAGCCCAAGCCATCATGGTCAATGGTCAGGGATGGTGGGAGTTGTAGTCCAACAAACATGTGGAGGGCTGTAATTCTCCCACTCTGAATGCACTTTACCCTAGAAAAGCCCTAGGAGCTTTTCACATTGCCTGCCAGTATATAGTGCTGCTTTAACATGGCTACTAGGAGGCAGAATATTATTCATCACATTTGCATGGTAACCCTCGTTCAAGGAGCTCTGAGAGGCATTTCGCAGCCTTATTCCATACGTATTTGATTATAAATCTGTTGAGCTGACATCAGCGGAGCTTAGCATTTAGCTTCACATAAAGCTGGTGAGGTTGATCAATCTGATAAAGGGTCACAGCCAGTGAGCTTCATAACTGAGCGGGGATTTTATTCTTGTGCTCAACAGCTGCTATGCCCCATATATTAGATTCCGTTTCTTTTAAAAAGAAAACCCCCAAATTCTTATTTGAACATTGGCTCCGTCGTGGGTTATTGGGAAGGTTTCAAAGACATTGATCGGCAGCAGATGCAGGGCAGGCAAATGAATGCGCTGCCAACCACAGCACATAATTAGTGTGTGAAATTACCCGCTGCAAGATGTGGTTGGTGGCCTCTTGGAAATGAAGCGCATAGAAGACAGGTCTATCAATGACATCAATTTGGTCTTGATGGCTGGGTGGTTCAGAGATTGTATGCCACTGAATATCATTTGCTGGGGAGCTTTAGTAAAAGAAGGCCACTGTCTTCAAGCTCTGCTTATGGGCTTCCCAGAGTCGTCTGATTGGTCATTGTGGAATCAGCATGCTGGACCAGATCTATACCTCTGGTCTGATGCAGCAGGTCTCTTAAGTTACTATGGGTAAAAGGTAAAGGTAAAGGGACCCCTGACCATTAGGTCCAGTTGTGGATGACTCTGGGGTTGCGGCGCTCATCTCGCTTTACTGGCTGAGGGAGCCGGCATACAGCTTTTGGGTCATGTGGCCAGCATGACTAAGCCACTTCTGGCAAACCAGAGCAGTGCACAGAAATGCTGTTTACCTTCCCACAGGAGCGGTACCTATTTATTTACTTTCACTTTTACATGCTTTCGAACTGCTAGGTTGGCAGGAGCAGGGACCGAGCAACGGGAGCTCACCCCGTTGCAGGGATTCAAACCGCCGACCTTCTGATCGGCAAGAGATTTCCCTTAATGCAGTGTAGGGTCCAGTCTTGGGTCCTGTTTCAAAGACCTTCATTTTAGCAAGGTCCCAAAGCAACCCCCCACCCTGATTCTGGAAGGGGTTTCCATGGAAATCTTCCTACACTTCTGGTCAGGAGTTAAATCCTGCTGGCTTGGCAGCACAGTCTGTTCCCTGCTGGGAACAAGCAAGTGCAGCCAATGCAAGGTTTAACCCCGTCCTCCCATCAACCGATGGGCAGCTGGCAACAGTTGGGAGAAAGTGGGTTCGTAGGCCAATTGCACCCTATAGCAACTCGAGATTGGCCTGTGGGCCAGAGACTCCCTATCCCTGCTATGGGAGGACAATGAAAGGGGTAGTGCCAGAATCCCCACTCAATATCTAGCCTGCAGTTGGGGAATTTATAATCCAACAGTTGGACTCCAACTCCCATCAGCCCCAACCAGCATAACAAATAATAATAATAATAATAATAATAATAATAATAATAATAATAATAATAATTTATTATTTATACCCCACCCATCTGGCTGGGCTTCCCCAGCCACTCTGGGCGGCTTCCAACAAAACTCTAAAATACAATAACCTATTAAACATTAAGAGCTTCCCTAAACAGGGCTGCCTTCAGATGTCTTCTAAAAGTTTGGTAGTTATTTTTCTCTTTGACATCTGATGGGAGGGTGTTCCACAGGGCAGGTGCCACTACCGAGAAGGCCCTCTGTCTGGTTCACTGTAACTTGGCTTCTCGCAGTGAGGGAACCGCCAGAAGGAAACCCTCGGCGCTGGACCTCAGTGTCTAGGCAGAACGATGGAGGTGGAGACACTCCTTCAGGTATGCTGGACCGAGGCCCTTTAGGGCTTTCAAGGTCAACACCAACACTTTGAATTGTGCTCGGAAACGTACTGGGAGCCACTGTAGTTCTTTCAAGACCAGTGTTATATGGTCTCGGCGACCACTCCCAGTCACCAGATGATGATGGGCGCTACAATCCTACAGCACTGGAATGCCTCAGGTTACCCATCGCAGATTAAGCTTAAGGCTGTGTGATTTTATTGCACAAGCCCAGTGTCAAAGCAAGACTACAGAGGCCTCTTGTTATTGTTGAATATCTGCTCTCCAAGGTCTTCCAAAGGATAAGTCCAAGCACCATTAGGATTCTTGGATGTGATCTGCTTGAAAACAAAAACAAAGAAGCATAAATCACTGTTGCTTCCCAGCCAAATGCTTAAAGCCTTGAGGTCAGCCACCCTGACCTCTCTCCTTTTAGGCCCAGCTGTGAAGGAAGAGCTAAAACATCATTAGAGGGTTTTGTTGCACAGTGTAAAAATCATTTTAGTTTTTAAAACTTTCCTTTTGTTCCTACTTAGGTGGCTTCCTGTTGTTTGGAGACAGGCTTCCACCAGTTTCTGGGCAGAGAACCTTTCCTGAACACAGGAGTTGCCTCTTGCTCAATTGCACCACGGTTCAAGTAGCCCAGGATCCTTCCTGTTCCGAAAGCAGCTGGCCTTATACACTTTTGAATTTTCAAAATTAGGGTTTATAGGCAGATGAAGCCTGGTCCAGATGTTGTTAGGATTTATTTAAACTGTTTTTAGCCCTGTCTTTGGCCCGAAAACAAGAGCGGCTTACGAACATCAATTTTAAGATAGTCCCTGTCCTCACAATCATACCATAAAATATATCATTTATGATCTAAAATGACACAAAAGGAAACAGGAGGAGGTGTAAAAAGCAAACACCATCACTAGTTCTTAGTATGTGCTTCTAACAATGGATCAAACCAATGGATTCAAATTACAAGTGTGGAAATTTCAACTAAACATTAGGAAGAACTTTCTGGTGGTAAGAGAAGAAGAAGAAGAGTTTGGATTTGATATCCCGCTTTATCACTACCCGAAGGAGTCTCAAAGCGGCTAACATTCTCCTTTCCCTTCCTCCCCCACAACAAACACTCTGTGAGGTGAGTGAGGCTGAGAGACTTCAAAGAAGTGTGACTAGCCCAAGGTCACCCAGCAGCTGCATGTAGAGGAGCGGAGATGCGAACCCGGTTCACCAGATTACGAGTCTACCACTCATAACCACTACCTGACTGGCCAACCTGAAGCATGACTAAAAGCCGAGACCTAGTTGAGTTAATGTACATTGTGGGGAGGGGGAAATGTGCCTAAATTAACTTTAAATTACTTTTATTCTCTACCAACACTTTGCCATAGTTCTTGGCCAATGAATTTTTTTTCTGTCAGTGTTTTTAAATGTTTATTTATGGTAAAAGTGCAGATAACTGTATTTTGTAAGAGTTTGTAATCTGTCTTGTCAGATGTTAACTTGATTCCTGTTTTGTCTATTTTTTTTCACTAAAGACAAAGGCCAACATTTGTAAGCCTATATTCCTAAAAAAATGAGACATGTCTGAAGGTGAATTTCAGATGTACCAGTACCACTTACAAGTAAATCAGTATTATCCTTGGGGACTGTGCCACCCACGCAATAGTTTGCAGAGGCGGTGTGGGGATAGGAAGCCTGGGCCACAGAGTTCCAGATTTATACAGAAGGGTGTTATATATAGACACATTGACACTTGAAAATGGTGGGCAAAAATACCCATGTAATCCTTGACTAGAAAAAGAGAGAGAAAGATTTGCCTTACTATAGCAAGATAGCTAGAAGCCATAACTGACTGAATCCCATCCTTTAGGGATTTCCTGGTACTGTGACCTTAAAAAGAAAACCATGTACAGTGGTGCCTCGCAAGACGAAATTAATTCGTTCCACGAGTCTTTTCATCTTGCGAAGCACGGTCCGTCGCAACTGCGCCTCTTCAAGCGGTTTTAGGAAAAAAGCAAACAAACTCGCAAGACGTTTTCGTCTTGTGAAGCAAGCCCATAGGGAAAATTGTCTTGCGAAGCAACGCAAAAACCGAAAAACCCTTTCGTCTTGCCCGTTTTTCGTCTTGCGAGGCACCACTGTACTCTGGTATGAGACCACTGTGAGGGGATGAGCACTCAGAAGTCTGCCACAGAAATGCAGTGTCCAACTACGGCTAACCAGCTGATAGTTACGCAAATCCAGAAGCATGTACAAATTCATTCTTGCACTATATCTTTCCCCTCGTGGGAGAGGCTACATTTAATTTAATTTCATAAAGAAACTTGTACACCACACAGTGGAACGGACCACGTTGGAGTGGGGGTGGACTCTCCTTCATTGGAGGTTTTTAAGCAGAGGTTGGATGGACAGCTTTCAGGGATGTTCAGGTGTGATTCCTGCATTGCAGGGGGTTGGAATAGATGGCCCTTGAGGGGAATCACTTCCATCTCTACAATTCTATGATTCAATAAACAACTGGCAGGAACGGAAAGGGCTTCAGGAGAAGAGGAGCCAAATGTTATTGGTGGAGATGACCTATAGCTCCATCTCTCTTTTCAGTGGCACCAACTCCAGGGGGCCCTGGCACCCACAATTTGTTTGCTGTGGGTGCCCAGCCTCTGCCCCTCCCCTGTTTTTCTTTCTTACCCACCTAGAAATATACATCGCTCTTTCTGTACCCCCACAAACCATTTTTCTGCCACTGATCGCAACTGCTACCCAGCATGGCCAACAGCCAGGGATGATGTAGCCAGCAGCCTCAAGGGGAGCCCTGCAAATGTTCCCCACACCTGGTCTAGAGGATGCTAACTTGTTTACCACTCTCTGTGCCTTTATGCTGCAGCTTTATGTGCCAGCATTAGGCAATTTTGTTTATCTCCTTCATGCTGTGAAACCTACCGATTTCTGCAGATGAAGCCATGGATGAATGCACAGGAGCAGGCCAGGCTATGTTTTTCTGGTCAGTTGGCAAACGTACAATCACCTGAAAGGAAATTTTGCTTGGAGGAGAGAGAGAGAGAGAGAGAGAGAGAGAGAGAGAGAGAGAGAGAGAGAGAAATTACTTGCATTCCATGCTAACTGCAGAGACATAATGGTCTGACATACTATTATTTTTTATAACGTCAGTAGCTTATGACTCATTCCCAAGAGAGGGAGGGTTTTTCCCCCTTCCTGGTCAGTCTTCATATTAAATCTCCATTTAAGCACCACACACTTGCCACTTACAGTGCTACTTTATCTGCATCCTAAATAGGTACACAAAGCTTTGAGAAAGACCGAGAAAAATTAAGCTTATCTGGCTTTTCATTGTCTGTTTTGAAAAGTTAGCTTCTGTTTCTTCTCCAGTCTTCGTTCCCTTCAAGGAAATTAATGTACCTCTTTGAAAATAAATTCATGGCATAATCCTTTACTCGAGAGTTGCCACAGAGTGGCAAATGGGATTCAACAGAAGTCTGGCTACACCGGAAGAGAGAGATGCTGGTGGGACACACCGAATATGGTGATGAAATGGCCAAAATGAGCCAGAGTCACAGGATGTGAGCAGATGAGGTGAGGACCAGATGCTATCCTAGTGCACATCAGCCATCATCTCCAGTTCCTGCTCAACTGCCAGCTGCTGAGCCCGCACGAAATTCCTCATGCATCCAACTATTTGCCCTTGAAGCTCCAGCCACAGATATCAGCCACAAGAAACCCACTTCACCCAATTTATATACCAATTTATATACCAATTTATATATATCAATGATAAGAAAACCTCTAAGTAGTTTACCAAAACAAAAACAAAAAAGGTGGTTTTGCCCATCTCTGATATTGCCAGGGGAGCAATTTCACTGAGTGCTGAATTCCTTCCCATTGACTTCCCATTATTCAAAAAGGTTTAAAAGAAGAAAATAGCCACTATCCCCATACACAGTCTCTTCCACGAGCTCATCCCATATTCCCCCAACAGAGCACAGGATATGGTGTGATTCAGCACCCAGTGGGAGAAATTAAACTTCACGCTATGTCGATTGTACCATCACTGTCCTCTACTGACTGGAGGCATGCAAGGAAGCTTATATCCAACGCAACATCATCTGGAGGAGCCACTGGTTTCCCATCTCTGGTTTCTTGCATGCCAAGGCCCTGTGACCCCACAGCTCTTTAGGGGGTGGATAACCAGACAGGACAACACATATAGATTTATGGGTTCAAATAGGCCACAATTTTATTGGTTGCAGATCTGAATGGTTTGGCATAGGCATTGGGTGAAGCCAAATTATACCACTCCAGCCCACCTGCTGGGAGTGAATCTAAGGATAAACCACCACTTGGGGGGGGGCTATGACCTACATCAAACAGGGAAACCCTCAAGGGGTCCCCGTTGCAGGAGTGATATGGCCCTAGCCCCCGCTTGGGCGTTGTACAGAAATCACTCCCCATGGATCCGTTTAACAAGATGCCTTTAACCCAAGAGGGGCAGGCAGAAGCTAGAATCTCCTCTCCAGCCAAGACCAAAGCTTACCTGATGCCTAACTTAAGTTGTGACGATTGCTATGAGGCAAGCAAAGAGCAAATGGCTGGTGGCAACAGCACCCCCCGATGACGGTGAGCGGACTACTTGCCTATGACGCTGTTTTTTTGTTTATAGATCACTCTCCCTCCTCTCTTCTGAAGCAAAAGTGTGATGACTTCAAGAGTAAACAAACCTGGACAGAATTCTCCCATCATCATGGCAGGAAGAAGAATTAAGTCTCTTGATTATTCTCATCACCAGGTCTCAGCCTGGGGAATATGACTCATGCTGCAGTAAACGGATCACGGGCAACAATAACTTCTGGATTTGGGGCCTGTGTCTTGTATGCAATCAAGTTCTGTCCCTTGGTCAGAACTTTTGCAAGTTCCAGCCTCATGGATCAGCTCCTTTACACTTAGAAATGAGACACGAGTATCTTCATCTGTGTTACTGCAGAGCTTGTAAAGCCTTTCCACCATTGTGGCCCAATTGATGCCCTTTAAATAATAATAATTAAAAAAAAATCCTCTCAACCTCAAACATGTGTTTGTGATGAAATCCAAGCAAGGAGAATCCTGGGTACTGTAGTTCCTCCCTTCATGGGGGCATCTTTTCCCAGAATTCTTTGGGAGAAGTCATCTGCTTTAAAAGTACATTGAACATGCTTTAAATGTATAGTCCCCATGGAACACCCTCCCTTCAGATGTCAAGGAGATAGAGAATTACACAACTTTTTGAAGACATCTGAAGGCAGCCCTGTATTAGAAGGTTTTAAAGGCTTGGTGTTTTATGTTTCTAGATATGCTGTAAGACGCCCAGAGTGGCTGAGGAAACCCAGCCAGATGGACACGGTAAAAATAATAACAATATTACTATTACTATTATTATTACTAACCTAGCCTGAGTGAGCTCTCCAGGAGCTGTCCTCCCAGGTCATTGCGGTTTCTAGTAGATCAGTGGTTCCCAAACTTTTTTTGGCCATGCCCCACCTAACCATCTCTAAAATCCTGATGACCGCCCCCCACCGACATAGAATTCTTGTTGTTCAAAAAGTGAACGCCTATTCACATGGAGGAAGCCTAAAAGGCCATTCACTGTTAATAACTCATTCTCGAATTGCCCCCCTTAAAAATCGAATTGTCCCCCTGTGGGGCGTGTGCTCCACGTTGGGAACCACAGTACTAGAGGAACCACATGCCAATATTTAGTCAATAATGAATACATCATGCCCTCCATGAGTATGTCTCCCTGGCTTGAATATGTCCTTGAGCTATGATAATGCCTCTTGTTTACATGGATGGAGAGCTTGCTTAGGAAACTATGAGCCCTGAGAGGCTGGAATGTAACCTGCTGTACAGAAGTGACAGCCATTGCTCTACCCAGCTTTGCCTCTGGCCACACTCAGCACGGACACGGGCCCCCTGTGCAGAAGGCTGCATATGACAGAAAGAGGCCCACAGACTGAAAAGCATTCTTCATTCCACCTCTAGAGTAACACAATGCTCAGGACAGTGCACTTCACACTGGGTGAATGGAAAGCAAGGGCATATCTCTTTATTACATGCCCTACTTGGTGTCCTGGGTACCACTGGTTAGAACGATGAAGATTATATGAATTTCTCCCTCCAATAAACAACATCTCCCTTATCTCTCTACAAAACATTGTTCACCATTACTAACTGCAGTAACGATATTACCAAGAAGATGCTCCCAAGAGATCAGAGATTTTACTTTTTAACACACGAGCCACCAACGAACATTAGGGTTGCGTGCCAGATCCGGCCGAATCTTGGATAACAAACTGAACTGAGACAATTCTGGTCAACCTAGGATTGGCCAGATCAGGCTGAGGTAGCCCTGGATTGCATCAGGTCCACCCCAGTCTAGCAAAGGGTGGGCAGTGTGGTGGTGAGGAAAGGGGGGGGGGGAGAAGGAGACATGCAGGCAATGGATGTGGGTCTTCTTCACCCCCCCCCCACACACACACATTGCATGCTTAATCAGGGTTTTGTGATTTCACATGTTCCTGCTTGGTCCCACAGAGCCTTGTCTCATAAAGGCCAGCAGTTTCCAAACAGCATTTACCCTCCAACATTTCTCTAAATGAAAATAGGGACGTCCGATTCTATAATGATAATTTTATTATTTATATCCCACACAACTCACTGGGTTGCCCCAGCCACTCTGGGCAGTTTCCAGCATATATAAAAACAGAATAAAGCATTAAACATTTTTTAAAAAAATTCCCTATACAGGATTGCCTTTAGATGGCTTGGGGGTTGGATAACTCCATACCCTCCAACATTTTTCCAATGAAAATAGGGACATCCTAAGGAAAAGTGGGACATTCCAGGATCAAATTAGAAACCGAGATGGCTTCTCTAAATCAGGGACGTCCCTGGAAAACAGGGGCACTTGGGGGTCTGAAACAGGTCTGGGACCACAGGTGAGGCCACCAAACGTGTGATAGCCAAGGGATAGCCACAGCAAAATCCTACCCCTCACAAGCACAGTGGAAGAGTCTTGGAGGGCGCAGCAAAACTTCTAGGTGGTCACATGCTGTTAGCAACAATCAGACCCTCAGTCCACCTAACAGTGTTGCCTACACTTTGGGACACGGGTGGTGTTGTGGTCTAAACCACTGAGCCTCTTGGGAATGCCTGTTGGAAGGTTGGCGGTTCGAATCGCCACAATGTTGCTCTGTTCCAGCTCCTGCCAACCTAGCAATTCGAAAGCACACCAGGGCAAGTGGATAAATAGGTACCTCTGGGGCAAGTGGATAAATAGGTACCTCTGGGGCAGGAAGGTAAACAGCGTTTCCATGAGCTCTGGTTTCCGTTGCAGTGTCCCATTGCACCAGAAGTGGTTAATTCATGCCGGCCACATGACCCAGAAAGTTGTCTGTGGACAAACGCGGGCTCCCTCGGCTGGAAAGCGAGATAAGCACCGCAACCCCACTGACTTGACTTAACCATCCAGGGGTCCTTTACCTTTACTGCCTACACTGACTCGCAGCAGCTCTCCAGGGTTCCAGACAGGAAGCTTTTCTCAGTCCTTCCTAGAGATGCTTAGGGATCAAACCTAGGACCTTTGATGTATGGAGCATGTGCTCTAACACTTTGGCCTGATAAGCCACAGCTTGGGCTAGTAATATGACTATTACTCATAGATCCTTTGTATTAGAGTGACACCATGAGGCTTTGGAGAGTGCTTGCATCCAGTTATCTAATCCACCCACCAGGCAACGATAGCGCCGTGCAGAGAGACCTTTAAAGTTCCATGTAATGGAACTGTAATCCACCTACCGCTTAAAGCCACCCGTTCCAACACTGGCATTATTAAAAATAAATATTAATCAGCTGCCCTTTAGCACTATCACCTTCTTACCCCCACTGTTTCAAATGGTGACGTGAAAAATATACGATTTGTTCTTGGCGAGGAACTCAGAAGCCCACTTCTCCGTCCTTTCTTTAAAAAACCCCGCATCCTTTTTTGATACCATTTCAGAACCTAATAAGGAGAGATTAAGAGTCATCATGGATATTACACTCTGCTCAGTTGTGGAGTGCAGGCTTTACATTACAAGTGGCATAGATAAGTCCCTCTCCTCCTGAAGAGTCGTCAGACAGGTAGCAAGGACCAAGTTCACAACATCTAGGCTGGGGCTGGGGAAGCCGTTTCAGCTGGAGGGCCACTTTTCCCCGTTGGCAACTTTCTAGGGGCCGCACACCAGCGACGGGCAGGTCCAGATGGCAAGGTAGGCAGAGCAACGGTTGTGACGGTTAAGACCACATCCCTGTTGTGCAAAACCCAGAGGGGTGGGGGGGGGGGTTGCACACATACAAACACTCCGTTCAAGGGCTACTAGCCATGATGGTTGGAAGCAGGGATGGTTCCGCCGGAAGCCACAGGAGGGGAGAGGGCTCTTGTGCTCAGGTCCTGTTTGAGATTTCCTACAGCCTGGGAGTCATTTTGGACTCACAGCTGTCCATGAAGGTGCAGGTCAATCCTGTATCCAGGGCAGCTCTCTACCAGCTCCATCTGGTACGCAGGATGAGACCCTACCTGTCCGCAGACTGTCTCGCCAGAATGGTGCATGCTCTGGTTATCTCCCGCTTGGACTACTGCAATGCACTCTACGTGGGACTACCTTTGAAGGTGACTCAGAAACTTCAACTAATCCAGAATGCGGCAGCTAGACTGGTGACTGGGGGCGGCCGCCGAAACCACATAACACCAGTCTTGAAAGACCTACATTGGTTCCCAGTACGTTTCCGAGCACAATTCAGTGTTGGTGCTGACCTTTAAAGCCCTAAATGGCCTTGGTCCAGTATACCTGAAGGAGCATCTCCACCCCCATCGTTCTGCCCGGACGCTGAGATCCAGCTCTGAGGGCCTTCTGGCGGTTCCCTCACTGCGAGAAGCAAAGCTACAGGGAACCAGGCAGAGGGCCTTCTTGGTAGTGGCACCCGCCCTGTGGAACGCCCTCCCACCAGATGTCAAAGAGATAAACAACTAGCTGACATTTAGAAGACATCTGAAGGCAGCCCTGTTCAGGGAAGTTTTTAATGTGTGACATTTTAATGTATTTTTAATCTTTGTTGGAAGCTACTCAAATAATAAATAATGATAATAATAATTACTACTACTACCACTACAAACATCTGGGTGGCCACTGTAAGAACAGGATGCTGAACTAGATGAGCCATTGGCCTGATCCAGCAGGCTCTTCTTATCTAGAGACACTGCTGCCTCTAACCAGAGCCGGATTTAGGTTTAATGAGGCCCTAAGCTTCTGAAGGTAATGGGACCCTTTATATGTCCAGCTGTCCTTTGTCAACAACAAATTGCTGCTGTTTTTTGTGTTGAATATATGCTATATGGTAATTTATGGACCTAATAGGTATCTAAAGCCATTGGCACAACACAAATACAGTCAAGAAGAAGCATATTAATAGTGAAATACAATTAAGAAGAATTATATTAATAGTGAAATAATTATTAAGTTCTAACTGTATGTAGGTTTTACTTTATTTGTTTTTTATCTTATATTTTGGAAATGTACATCCAGTTGTTTTTTCCTTTAATTTTTGGGGGGACCCCCCAAGAGAGTGGGGCCCTAAGCTACAGCTTGTTTAGCTTATACGTAGGTCCGGCACTGTCTCCAAGTATACCGCATGAGAATTCCAGTTTCCATAATTCACTCATGATGGTGGGAAAAGATGCACGGGCCCTAGAGAACCCAGGTCTTGTGGCTTTTGTGTCCCTGCAGTATTTGTGGGGAAGGGGAGTTTTGGGGAAACTGATTTTGCATTATCTTCCCAATAATTTGGAATGCCTTTTGTGTTTTGGTTTTCAGTCCCTAACCTCTGCCTTGTACATCATTGGTGGCATTACTGGGTTCTTAGTCTCACCCATTTGCCTTCCAATGAAATGTGTGCTTTCTCTTAGAATCATAGAATCATAGAGGTGGAATAGACCACAAGGGCCATCGAGTCCAACCCCCTGCCAAGCAGGAAACTCCATCAGAGCACTCCTGACATATGGTTGTCAAGCCTCTGCTTAAAGACCTCCAAAGAAGG
This sequence comes from Podarcis raffonei, assembly GCF_027172205.1. Lineage (NCBI taxonomy): Eukaryota > Metazoa > Chordata > Lepidosauria > Squamata > Lacertidae > Podarcis > Podarcis raffonei. The sequence continues at coordinate 74,034,146 of NC_070610.1, read as the reverse complement.
AGACTCCACCACACTCCTTGGCAGCAAATTCCACTGTCGAACAGCTCTTACTGTCAGGAAGTTCTTCCTAATGTTTAGGTGGAATCTTCTTTCTTGTAGTTTGGATCCATTGCTCCGTGTCCGCTTCTCTGGAGCAGCAGAAAACAACCTTTCTCCCTCCTCTATGTGACATCCTTTTATATATTTGAACATGGCTATCATATCACCCCTTAACCTCCTCTTCTCCAGGCTAAACATGCCCAGCTCCCTTAGCCGTTCCTCATAAGGCATCGTTTCCAGGCCTTTGACCATTTTGGTTGCCCTCCTCTGGACACGTTCCAGTTTGTCAGTGTCCTTCTTGAACTGTGGTGCCCAGAACTGGACACAGTACTCCAGGTGAGGTCTGACCAGAGCAGAATACAGTGGCACTATTACTTCCCTTGAACTAGATGCTATACTCCTATTGATGCAGCCCAGAATTGCATTGGCTTTTTTAGCTGCCGCGTCACACTGTTGGCTCATGTCAAGTTTGTGGTTAACCAAGACTCCTAGATCCTTTTCACATGTACTGCTCTCAAGCCAGGTGTCACCCATCTTGTATTTGTGCCTCTCATTTTTTTTGCCCAAGTGCAATACTTTACATTTCTCCCTGTTAAAATTCATCTTGTTTGTTTTGGCCCAGTTCTCTAATCTGTCAAGGTCGTTTTGAAGTGTGATCCTGTCCTCTGGGGTGTTAGCCACCCCTCCCAGTTTGGTGTCATCTGCAAATTTGATCAGGATGCCCTTGAGTCCATCATCCAAGTCGTTGATAAAGATGTTGAATAAGACCGGGCCCAAGACAGAACCCTGTGGCACCCCACTAGTCACTCTTCTCCAGGATGAAGAGGAACCATTGATGAGCACCCTTTGGGTTCGGTCAGTCAGCCAGTTACAAATCCACTGAGTAGTAGCATAGTCAAGACCGCATTTTACCAACTTCTTTACAAGAATATCATGGGGCACCTTGTCATGTCAACCATGGTAGCCATCTTGTGAATGGAGACACACACACACACACACACACACACACACACCATTTTGTGATGGCCCAGACATTTTCTGAAAATATTCAAAATGTGCTCACCAAAGAAGCTGTGTATAAGATGGTCCTTCCCTTACAGATTTCGTTCCCAGTACTGGGATAAAGGCCAACGCTCACTCACAGAACATCTGCTTTGCATGCAAAATGGCATCTCCAGGTATGGGTGGGAGAGACTCATATCTAAAACCCTGGAGAGCTGCTTCCAGTCAGTGTCAACAATTCTGAGCTAGATGGACTAATAGTCCAACTCAGCTTCCTGTTTTCCAAGCAATGCCTCATAAGAACTACAGTTGCCATGATGCAGCATAACTGCGGAAGAAACATCGCCATACAAAGGAGCTGTTAAGTTTTTGCTAGAACTTCAGGTATGTTGTTCTGACCCATCTCAACCTCACACATTAATGTAAATTCTACAATAGCTGAACTTCATAAGCAATCCTACATTTCCTCCTAGGCTATGCCTCTATGTTTTCTACTGGCAGTTAATCACCTAGGAATAGGGGTTGATGAATCTGCCGATTTCAGTTTCTCACAGCTTGTCATTTTTCCGGTCGTAAGTTCAATTTACCACATCTCTGCTTCAGTTTGTGATTTAAAAAGAAAAAGATAAAAAAAGATAAAAAATCCTCAGGAAAATTAATTGACAGTTTAAGGTGGATTTCTTCTAATATATACATCTTCTAATATATACATTTCTGGACAAGCAGACACACCTGTTGCATGTAGACAATATTCATCAGAAACATGGGAACAGTGTGGACAATTTGTACAATTAAGATTCGTCTTGTAGAAAAAAATTCTACAGTAATCAGATCTAGAATATGACAATTCACAGCACCACTTCTTCCCCAAAAGCATTTCCTTTATGTTATTAACCCAGTGGGAACAGAAAAGAGAGGAAATGTCTGGGAGCAAGACAATATGTCTTGATGAGCCAAGCGAGAAAAGAGACTTTGGGAAATTCTAGAGCAAAATTTCCACAGAAAGTTAGGCCAACAGGTGATGCATTTATTGCATAAGATGTCCCATGATTGGCATTGGAACAAAATGCCTGTGATGAGGCTGCCATAAAAGTCATTATCTTGCAGCAGTCGAGATCATTTCTGCAAGCTCAGAAATACCTTTAGATTCTAGATGAATGGGAAACTCAGTGGGACGTCCTTGGTTAAAAGCTGCCAATCATGGCAATGGCTACCCAATGCTTTTAAAAGCTGATGAGATGCCATAAAATCCAAGCCTTCATTAAGTCTTCTGAGCTGGGGCAGGTGTGCGGATGAGAGGAATACAGATAAGCATGCTGTGCTGAAACATGCAGAATTCTATATCGAATCAGAGGGCAAGATGGGGATCAGAAAGTTTTTTCAAGTTAGAGTCCCAAGGTAGCATCCTTTTCATAAACCACATAGGGTCCCCCCCTTCTCTTTTCTTTTTAGAAAAGCAAGAGAAAGATGTACCAAGCCACTAGCTGAGAAAGTAGATTCCAATCACTTCCGCTTCTGAGTCCATTGATACATCACAGGCAAAGGATAAACCTTAGACATTAAGGCATCTCAAATTTCTCAGAATAAAGTTACTTGAGTGGGGAAAACTGATGGATAATCCCACCTCTTCTTCCCTTCCCTGAACAGTATTTTTAAAAAACTCTCCCAATTTCCCCAACAGTAAATAACATGGAGAACGTTGGGATATCATTTTCATTCAGTCCAGCCTTGAACTTCCCACCTGAGATCACTTCTCCTAGCTTCAAGCACCAGGTTGCAGAGGACAGAACTCTGCAACCACCACTTCTACAATACAGACCACACAATACAGACCTCTTCAGGTGTTACAACAGCAAGGATGAGTGTGTTAACTCCACCACCTCTCTGTCACCACCAAATTCATGGAAGGCAAAGGTCTGAAGAGGTGAAGGGGGATTTGGAGAGATTTTCTGTACTATTTAGAACTCTGATTTTCCAGTGTTCTGAAATTACAGTCTCTACAACAGAGGCGGGGGAACTTTTCCCAGCTTGAGGGCCACATTCCTTTCTGTGCAAGCTTCCAAGGGCCATTAGAACAATTGTTGTTGTTGTTGTTTAGTCGTGTCCAACTCTTTGTGACCCCATGGACCAGAGCACGCCAGTCACTTCTGTCTTCCACTGCCTCCCGCAGTTTGGTCAAACTCATGCTGGTAGCTCCGAGAACACTGTCCAACCATCTCGTCCTCTGTTGTCCCCTTCTCCTTGTGCCCTCCATCTTTCCCAGCATCAGGGACTTTTCCAGGGAGTCTTCTCTTCTCATGAGGTGGCCAAAGTCTTGGAGCCTCCGCTTCAGGATCTGTCCTTCATGTGAGGACTCAGGGCTGACTTCCTTCAGAATGGATAGGTTTGATCTTCTTGCAGTCCATGGGACTCTCAAGAGTCTCCTCCAGCACCCACTCACCTACCCTTCTCTACTCTCCACTTAAACAAGCAAGAGTCAGTTTCAATCTCAGGGACGCGTCCAGCCAGGCAACAACATTTGAGGTGTGGAGTGGGGCTGGTGAAGGTTGTGTTCTGGGCAGAGGGTGTGCAGCCCAGGGAAAGGTCTTGGGGAGCAAAAGAGGCATGAATGGACAGATTTGGTCTCCAGTCCTGAGGTCTTCCAACCCTGCTCCAAAAATACAGGCGGCCCACTCCTTCACACCTGTGACATCCACAAGTTGTAATGCAATCGGAACAGTGACAGAGCGGGGGCGGAGCTAGCATGCTCCTCCCCACTGCCCCCTCCCTCGTGCATTTTCCTTAATCTAATTGTCACACTGGAACCCTAGAGGGCTTTAAAAGAGAATCGGACAAATTCATGGAAAGGACTATAGATGGTTCTTAACCAAGGGTGCCAACTTGAATAAAATATTGTGGGATGGGGAGAGTGAACCCAGCCCTGAATAATTGGTCACAGGAAGTGGCGATGGCAATGCCCATCAACTTTGTGATGCCTGGCTCCCTCGAATGTTTTATTGGGAGATGAAGGGACCTCAGCCCATAGGAATTGGCTCCTATGCTCTTAGCCATGATGATTATGCACTGCCTCCACAGTTGGAAGCTTTTGAATATCAGGTGCTGGAAGATGCAGGAGGGGAAAGGGCCAGAGGTGTACCCAGGCTCCCTTGCACCCTTAGCAAGTGTGGGATGTAATCCATTGGAACAGTCAAGGGCAACATTCCTTATTTCCCTAGAGTGGGCACAGGCAGGGGGACATCCAGTCCGTGTAACTTCCTGTTCCACTGGTCCGGAGGTTCCTCCCCCTGCATGTGATCTGGGAGATGGGCGTAACTCTGGTTGACTCCATAAAAGAGCTGAGTCATGCAGCCATTTTCTCAGTCTCTAGTTTTGTCTTTCCATTGTCTTGTTGTTCTATATTTTGCTGCCATGCTGCTCTCCTGCAGCCATTTTGTTGTCTTAATGTCATTTTGCTGTCTGCCAGCTCTCAGCCAGCGGCACATGAGTTCAGTCTCCATATGAGATGAACTCACAGTTTCTTTGTGTAACTACAAAGTAAAGCCTGCCTTTCAGGGATCATACCATGAACTGAAATGTGAGTAAACTTTTTGTTACTTTACTGAGAAAGACTCTCTCGTGTCTTTACTCCTTTAGGAGGGATAAAAGGGGACCCCAGGAATAAACTTAACTAAGAGATTCAAACGAATCTGCAAACTGGCTTCCAGCTATATTGAGAGGAATCAGCTCTGCTACATCACTTACTAGCATGAGTGAAGAAGGTATAATACTTATTCAATATATTCTTTCGTGCTATCCTTAACATTCCCACAGCAAGGAGCTATATCAGTGCCTCCAAAACAAGGAGATGCCATGGAAAAGAAACTGAGAGAGTTTGCTTTTTGTTACCTTTTGTGCTCCCCCAGTGACTTCCTCTACAGCTATAGAGGTCAGGTCAGGTCTGCTCCACCTCCCCTCCTCTTCCTTCTCTGTCAGTCTATCTGTCTGCCTGCCTTCCTCCCTCTGCTCACCTCCAGCATGCCTCAGCTGGACCTCCCAGAGCCGTGGAGGACAGTCCACTGGACAGCTCTGGACAGTCCAGAGCTCAGGGAATCCAGATGTTCACAGAGCCAAGGGTCCAGATGGAGAGCTGGAAGCAGCAAGGTGGAGCCAGGAACAAACAGGTGTTGTTTCCAGCATCTGACCGCTGCTGAGAGCTCTGTTTAAGAAGGCTGAAGCTAGCTGGTTCTCCTCAGTGCCTTCTCCTCCTGTCCTTGAAGGCCGATGCTCAGCAGGTGGAGTCACTCCACCTTCTCCTCCTTCAGTCTGCTGTTCAGCAGGCGAAGCTGACTCCTGGCCAATGGCACCCTGGGCCTGGGCCCTTGGCAGGCGCCAACCTGGTCAAGCTCTAAGTCTGTCCCTGGATTGGGCTCTTGTGCTCAGATCCTGCTTGCTGGTTTCCCACAGGGATTTGGTTGGCCTGTGAAAGTACAGGATGCTGAGCTAAGTGGACCATCAGTCTGATCTGGCAGGCTCTTCTGTTCTTAAGTGGGCTTAAATTTTAGCAGATCTAGGGGGACGGACTCTGAACATACAACACAAATCTCATTTTTTTTTTTTAAAGTTCTTTTTATTGAGTTTCAGTTACAGCATCGAAAAAAAAGAAAACCAGGTAAAAAAAAGAAAAACAAAAAACAAAAAACACAAAAAACAAGACAACAATTTTAAAAAGAAACAAGGAGAACCAGAAGACAAGAAAGAAAATATCCGCATCTAACACCAAAAAGCAACAATCTCTGTTACAATTCTATCTCTTATTCACAAATCTCATTTTGAATCATCCTTTCTCTGCCCCCCTCCCATGCACGATTGTCTGTGTGGTTTGGAAGCTTGCAAGTTTCCCAGCATATTTGCTGTTCCACCAGAAAAAAAGGCATCTCACTTCCTCTTCAGGTTCACCCAGGACAGTTTCCATGGCCTTTTCGCGCAAAGGCTTTTTATTGAAATCCTTTTCATAAATTTCTCAGAATTAGCCTTTAAAAGCTGTTGACACTCGGAGTCATTCCCATTTAATAACATCCTCCCCCACTGCTGCAGCCTATTCACAGAGGAAATGGGAAGAAAATGAAATTTCAATATGTGATAGAACGTACTGTAGCAAACGGGGGGGGGGGGGAATGTACCTCTGATCCCCCCGAGGAAATATGGTTTTAATTGCTTATTCCAGCAGATATATTGCTTATTTATCTAAATATCAAGTTATTCAGATGGGGAGAAGGCGAAGGAAGAAGTGAGGGAATCGGCTGAATTGTACTGTGACAAAAACCATTTATATTTTTCAAGTCATGCGTTGGCTGCTTACGCAAATATGATGAATCCTCCTAAGTAATACAAACATTTCCGTTCTACTAATATGTACCATGGCTAATAAATTAATCTTGCATTGCACTGTAACCCCAAATAAAAAGAATAAAGAGACATAAGTGACGGGATAAACTGGGCCAGCAGCTTTATCTGAAGGTGCAAAATGCTCTTTTAAATGCTGTTTTAATTGTATTGTTATGCATAGCCTTTTTTAAAGCAAAATTCTGCAGCAAAATCTTCAAAACCTGCGTGGGGAACAGCAGAGAGAAAGGCTACTTCTTTCTTGCCTTTTTATCTTCGGGCAAGGCTAGCCCTGTCCCGGACAGAAACCTCAAGATCAGGGGTATCAACTTGAATAAAATATAATAATTGATCACATGATGTGGTGCATGCACACCATTTGAATGGCAATGTCCGTCAACTTGGGGGGGCAGCCCCCTTAAATATTTAATTGGGGGATTGAAGGCACTCAGCCCCTAGGAGTTGGTTCCTATGCCCAAGATAATTGAATGGAAGTTTGTTTTTAATTGTCATTGTTTTCCGAAAGTTTTGATCTTGTTGCAGAATGGAAAAAGTCCTGTGTTCCCCCTCCACAGCATGAATGATGGTAAGGCAGAGAAAATTCCATCAGAATTCCCTCTGCCGAAAAGGAAAAGGAAAGGAAAAAACATCAGAACAACTTGAAAGACCAAGAAAGGAAGAAATAATAATAATGCATGCAGCATTGACAGAATTGGTTATTGCTGTAAACGTGCTGCAATCTTGCAGGAAATAATTAATATTTTATCTTGGTTTCTTTCGCACGATTCAGCCCTTTCATTCCCTTCTGAAAGATACAAAGGATGTTTGCTGAAACAGAAATGGCTGTGTTCTCTTTTCTTCTCCCTCAACACAAGGGATTACTTACTATTAAACCATGTTTGCAGAATAACTTTCAAAATGCTTTTTGGGGAAAAGCTCTTGTAGAACTAAATAGAATCTTTATTATTAAAAAAGGAGGGAGGGAAGCTTTGTGCTTGAGGTTCCTCTGGGACTTCCAGGTTTGCTCGGGTTTTTTTTCTTCCTCATAGTTTATCATTTGGGCAACATTTGCAGGCAATGGAAGATACCACCATCTTCCAGTTCTGCACTTCATCGAAGAAGAATGAACTTTGCTTGGCCCTCTTTGAGCAGAAGTTGCTGAATTACAACTTATTACTAAACTGAAAACTATGGAGAGACCTGGTCTGAATAGAGATATTGGATTCTTGTCTCATTACATATGCTAAAGCAATTTTTGGTCATCTGCACACTATCCCTTGCTTTTTCCTGTATGACTAATTGCAGTCGTTAACAGTTGTTAACAGGTTTACCATACCCACTGAGTCTATCACCCATCTCCTACTACCCTCCTGAGAAAAACCCCACCCTATCCTCCCACTATATATAAGGGTCTGGTGACTTCTGTTTCAGTGTACGGTGGTAGCTTCAGGTTACAGATGCTTCAGGTAACAGACTCCGCTAACCCAGAAATAGTACCTCAGGTTAAGAACTTTGCTTCAGGATGAGAACAGAAATTGCGCAGTGGCAGCGGGAGGCCCCATTAGCTAAAGTGGTACCTCAGGTTAAGAACAGTTGCAGGTTAAGAACAGATCTCCGGAACGAATTAAGTTCTTAACCCAAGGTACCACTGTATCTGAAGAAGTGTGCATGCTCAAGAAAGCTTATACCCAGAACAAACTTAGTTGGTCTCTAAGGTGCTACTTTAAACTGAAGAGTTAAGCTTTTAACTCAAGCTTAAACTGAAGAAAGTAGGAAAAACCACTGGGCTGGTAAGATACAATCTAAGTCAAATCCCTTATGAATACACAGTGGAAGTGACGAACAGGTTTAAGGATTTAGATTTGGTGGACAGAGTGCCTGAAGAACTATGGATGGAGGCTCGTAACATTGTACAGGAGGCAGCAACGAAAACCATCCCAATGAAAAGGAAATGCAAGAAAGCAAAGTGGCTGTCCAACGAGGCCTTACAAATAGCGGAGGAGAGAAGGCAAGCAAAATGCGAGGGAGATAGTGAAAGATACAGGAAATTGAATGCAGATTTCCAAAGAATAGCAAGGAGAGACAAGAAGGCCTTCTTAAACGAGCAATGCAAACAAATAGAGGAAAACAACAGAATGGGAAGAACCAGAGATCTGTTCAAGAAAATTGGAGATATGAAAGGAACATTTCGTACAAAGATTACCATAATAAAGGACAAAAGTGGTAAGGACCTAACAGAAGCAGAAGACATCAAGAAGAGGTGGCAAGAATACACAGAGGAATTATACCAGAAAGATATGGATGTCTCGTACACCCCAGGTAGTGTGGTTGCTGACCTTGAGCCAGACATCCTGGAAAGTGAAGTCAAATGGGCCTTAGAAAGCACTGCAAATAACAAGGCCAGTGGAAGTGATGGTATTCCAGCTGAACTATTTAAAATTTTAAAAGATGATGCTGTTAAGGTGCTACACTCAATATGCCAGCAAATTTGGAAAACTCAGCAGTGGCCAGAAGATTGGAGAAGATCAGTCTACATCCCAATCCCAAAGAAGGGCAGTGCCAAAGAATGCTCCAACTACCGCACAATTGCACTCATTTCACACGCTAGCAAGGTTATGCTTAAAATTCTACAAGGAAGGCTCAAACAGTATGTGGATCGAGAACTCCCAGAAGTGCAAGCTGGATTTAGAAGAGGCAGAGGAACCAGAGACCAAATTGCAAACATGCGCTGGATTATGGAGAAAGCTAGAGAGTTCCAGAAAGACATCTACTTCTGCTTCATTGACTATGCAAAAGCCTTTGACTGTGTCGACCACAGCAAACTATGGCAAGTTCTTAAAGAAATGGGAGTGCCTGATCACCTCATCTGTCTCCTGAGAAATCTCTATGTGGGACAAGAAGCTACAGTTAGAACTGGATATGGAACAACTGATTGGTTCAAAATTGGGAAAGGAGTACGACAAGGCTGTATTTTATCTCCCTGCTTATTTAATTTATATGCAGAATACATCATGCGAAAGGCTGGGCTGGATGAATCCCAAGCTGGAATTAAGATTGCCGGAAGAAATATCAACAACCTCAGATATGCAGATGACACAACCTTGATGGCAGAAAGTGAGGAGGAATTAAAGAACCTTTTAATGAGGGTGAAAGAGGAGAGCACAAAATATGGTCTGAGGCTCAACATCAAAAAAACGAAGATCATGGCCACTGGTCCCATCACCTCCTGGCAAATAGAAGGGGAAGAAATGGAGGCAGTGAGAGATTTTACTTTCTTGGGCTCCATGATCACTGCAGATGGTGACAGCAGCCACGAAATTAAAAGACGCCTGCTTCTTGGGAGAAGGGCAATGACAGGCCTAGACAGCATCTTGAGAAGTAAAGACGTCACCTTGCCAACAAAGGTCCGTATAGTTAAAGCCATGGTTTTCCCAGTAGTGATGTATGGAAGTGAGAGCTGGACCATAAAGAAGGCTGATCACCGAAGAATTGATGCTTTTGAATTATGGTGCTGGAGAAGACTCTTGAGAGTCCCATGGACTGCAAGAAGATCAAACGCATCCATTCTTAATGAAATCAGCCCGGAGTGCTCACTGGAAGGACAGATCGTGAAGCTGAGGCTCCAGTACTTTGGCCACCTCATGAGAAGAGAAGACTCCCTGGAGAAGACACTGATGCTGGGAAAGATGGAGGGCACAAGGAGAAGGGGGCGACAGAGGACGAGATGGTTGGATAGTGTTTTCGAGGTTACCAGCATGAGTTTGACCAAACTGCGGGAGGTAGTGGAGGACAGAGGTGCCTGGCGTGCTCTGGTCCATGGGGTCACGAAGAGTCGGACATGACTAAACGACTAAACAACAACAACAACAAAGGTGCTACTGGACAATTTTTTACTTTTTTTATTTATCCAGTCTGATCAAGCCAGACTGGATTGCTTAAGTAAAGAGATTCAAACAAATCTGCAAACTAGCTTCCTGCTGAATTGAGGAGAATCTGCTCTGCTACATCACTCACTAGCGTGAGTGAGAAAGGATAATATTTAATCAATATATCCTCTTCTACTATCATTAGTACTACTACTATCATTAGAGCCAGTGTGGTGTAGTGGTTAAGAGTGATAGACTCGTAATCTGGTGAACCGGGTTCGCGTCTCCGCTCCTCCACATGCAGCTGCTGGGTGACCTTGGGCCAGTCACACTTCTCTGAAGTCTCTCAGCCCCACTCACCTCACAGAGTGTTTGTTGTGGGGGAGGAAGGGAAAGGAGAATGTTAGCCGCTTTGAGACTCCTGAAGGGGAGTGAAAGGCGGGGTATCAAATCCAAACTCTTCTTCTCTTCTTCTTCATTAACATTCCCACAATGGCTTCCTCCTGAGAAATCTGGGCACTGAACTAAAGGTGCTGAGAGTTATTAGGAGACTGCTATACCCCCCCCCCCCCGCCCAAGCTACAGTTCCCAGAGTAGTTTACGAACCAATTCCTCTTCACAGAGAATGCTGGGAAATGTAGCTCTGGGGTGGGGTGAATAGAGGGTATTCTAAAAACTCTCAGTACCCATGAGTAAAGCTCCCAGAATTCTTTTGGGGAAGCCATGACTATTTACAATGGAATGATATTGTGTCTATGGTGTGAACACAAAATATTTGAGGGGGGCAGCTCCCCCAAAAAGATTGATGGGCATTGCCATTCAAATGGTGTCTGTGTGTGCGCCATGTCTTGTGATCAATTTTGTGGGGTGGGCCTTATCTGCCTCCCCACCTCCAATATTATATTCAAGTTGGCAACGCTGAGTGTGAATGTGGCCTCAGTGTCGTCACTTGCAGAACTCTGCAAGCAAGAGGATGGGAACAAAACTGCCTATCAGTGGCTCTAGCGCCACCTACTGTTGTCCTCCCTGCCTTCCACCCTATTGTTTCCAATGGGTATTAGCCACCACTGGTGGCAGTGGTGGGGCAGGAGAGAGAGGTTGCTTTCAATCTGAAATTCTACACAGGGAAGGGCAGCAAAGGAACAGGAGAAAGATGGAGCCAAACATAATCTGGTGTGTGTGAGGGGCTTAAAGTCAGCAGCATATGCCTAATTGCAGTAGGGAACGAGAACAAAAAGGTTAAGTTAAAGGATCTGGGCGGAACTCACCCTCCCCTGACTAAGAGGAAAGAAAGACACAATTAGGTGCGTCAGCAGAGTGTTCTCTGCTGACGGGTTGCTAATGTAATAGGGGTGTGACCTTCAGAGCTGCCACTGGAAAATGTCACATTGCACATAAGGTAACAAGATGGCTGTGGCCACAATTAGCTTGAGAACATGAGGAGGCTGAACTTAGTGGGTGAGCACATTGGCATGGAAATCATCACATCACCTATGCAAGGAGGATATCAGGTCTGCATGGTGATGGAGAGCCTGAACAGCGAAGCAGGAGACCTCTACTGCAAACCTTGCTGCTGCAACGAATTGACTAGGCATTCCTCGACAAGTCACTTGCTCAGTCTCAGTACCTCTGCCTGCAATATGGGTATAACAGCAGCAGCATTAATAATGTAGGTGTAGGAATGTAACAGTAGAACAGAGGTGAGGATGGTGTGTCTCTCCAGCTGTTGCTGGACTCCAACTCCCATCAGCCCCGGCCAGCTTAGCCAGCGGTGAGAGACGCTGGGAGTTGGAGTACAACAGTGTCTAGAGGGCCAAAGAGTCCCTTTCCCTGCACTGCACTGACATCTTCATGCCTGTGGTCAAAGCATAGTCAAGGCCCAATATTCTCTTTCTTAAATTTATAACTTGCCTTTCCTCCAAAGAGCTTAGGTGGCCAGCATAGTTTTTCCCACACATGAGGTAGGTCTGGCTGAAAGAGGTGACTGGACCAAGGTCACCCACTGAGCTTCATGGCTGGCTAGGAATTTGCATCTGGGTTTTCTCAGTCCAAAAATCTAACCACTACACCACATTGCTCTTCATGTCCCTCCCCCCATGTTATATACAGTTCCTGAAAAAAACCAGTTAGAGTGTGATCAATAGAAACACTTGCTTGACTGACTTTTTTCTGACAGATTCAGACAAGTATGCAAATTTATTTCTTAATTTAATTGTTGCTTTTTATATTTTGGCTAAAGAATAGCATGCACTAGGTATAATAAGAAGGAGGATTCCCTGAATGCCAAGATCCAGGTTTGGGGCAAGTACTCATTGCTGAGAGGACCCCCAACTGATATTTAAAATTAAAACACTTGCAGCAAAGTAAAATGTGTAAATATAGACTGTTAGACCTTTAAAATATCCCTTCTGGAAGTTCCTTCCAAAGTTCCCCTCTTCCCATAGCAAAGAAAAAGACTACGCGTTTGGTAAGTTAAACATGGTTTACTTACAAACTCTTCAAATGTCAGATTCATGTGCTTTCCATACAGCAGCAAGAAAACATAGGCAGTGCAACCTAGGTTCCAAAATGGTAAATATTTCTACATTTTTTGATAGAAACACAAAGATGGCTTGCTTAAGCCACATGGTCTACCTCCTTACTGGTAAGGTTCACCTGCTGGAATGATGGAAAATGGGAGAACAAAGAGCTTGAGAGTAACCTTGGGGGAGTAACCTATCTTAGCTTGGCAGGGCAGCTTACTCTATGGTCTTAACCCCTTCGTGCATTAATTAGGCTTAAGCATGCTGGTTATATGAGGCTGGATATCCCACATTAATCAACACATTGGATATCAGCGCATTTCAGGCCATGCGGGGGAATATTTGCTCTGTATGAAAGATAAATACAAATAGACCCCACTTTCTTGGATTCAGAAAGCTTAGTGAAATTTCACAGTGGGGAGGTTTGGACATTTCTTAAGGGTCTTAATTCCTAGGCCACATCTCATAACTTTCATCTGTAGGCTGGTCTCATAGCAGATGATTCTACAAAGTACCGTGCTCACACAGTGACTAATAAGATGGAGGCATGAGTTAAATACTAAAGATCTGCCTAACTGCAATGCTTCAGTGCCCACATTATCCTTGAAATGAAGGAAGATGGGGAGGCAACCAGAACAGCTGGCCACACCCCTGTGACCTCATTGGTCACAACTCATGACTTCCCAGCAGCCCTGCCAGGTCCAGAAGGTACCACCTGCTACTGAATGAGGGTGAGGCATCCCTTTCTTAACCTGAGAAGACCATTGACAAGGAGGCACAGAGAAACAACAGCATCACATCCAAGCATCCCCACCCCACAAAAAACCACACACTTTAATCTTGATTATCTACAAATACACTGCATTGCTGTCAGGGCCGGATTTAGGTTTGATGAGGCCCTAAGCTACTGAAGGTAATGGGGCCCTTTATATGTCCAGCTTTCCTTTGTCAACAAGAAATTGTCCCTGTTTTTTGTGTTGAATACAGTGGTACCTCAGGTTACATACGCTTCAGGTTACATACGCTTCAGGTTACAGACTCTGCTAACCCAGAAATATTACCTCGGGTTAAGAACTTTGCTTCAGGATGAGAACAGAAATTGTGCTCCGGCGGCGCGGCAGCAGCAGGAGGCCCCATTAGCTAAAGTGGTGCTTCGGGTTAAGAACAGTTTCAGGTTAAGAACAGACCTCCGGAACGAATTAAGTACTTAACCCGAGGTACCACTGTATATGCTATATGGTAATTTATGGACCTAATAGGTACCTAAAGAATGTAGGCACCTTATATATAGAAATGAGCAAACCAGTGGTATTTTAGGGAGCTCATAGGAACGTACACCCCACCAAACACTGTTGCTGTATTTAGGTTTTATTTTATTTGTTTTTTATCTTATATTTTGGAAATGTACACCCAGGTTTCTTTTCCTTTAAATTTTTTTGGGGGCCCCAAGAGAGTGGGGCCCTAAGCTATAGCTTGTTTAGCTTATACGTAAATCCAGCGCTGATTGCTGCAGTGGTGTCCTTCCAACTTCTTCCTTTTCGTTTGTAGGAGGAGGGGTAGGGAAGCAAAACAAAAAACGGTCTAGCATTTATCCAAACCATTAATAAAACTTTCCCCTGTAGCAGAATACTGCGCATCACGGGTCTCTCCTTAGTTTAGGATCTGAAGACATATGTTCCCTCACTCTTCACTGGCAAAGCCAAGCCTGGGCTCCACCATCCATCCATCCCCCCTCCATCAATAATATTCCGCCTTGCTGGCGACGCTTTACATTGGCTAGAGGGATTGTCTTCCTTAATTGCGCCATTTATCCTTGGTGACATCTCAGCATACTTCTCTCCCGCTCCCGCGACGCCAACCCAGAGACAAGATTGATCATGCCCCATCATAGGTTCTCATTACAAGGTTGTGAAATCATATTTATGGCAGGACCGCGGCAGAGTCTTGTTGGTCCCTGTGGCCAGTTGATATGTAGCCATTTCATAGGGCTGTGGATGAGGACAGAAAATACCTGGGGCTGGAGAGCTTCTGAGATGACGAGGAATTCCCTGTTCTCTGGGAACACCCCGGCAATGCAAGATAATTCCTTCTCTCTCTCAATGTCAGCCTGGCAAAGGAGCAAGCGGAAAGGTTGCTGCTTGGGGGAGTAGTTCAGAGAAAAAGTGAGCAAGAAGGGACACAATAGAAGTTTGTAAAATCCTTCATGGCATGTAGAAATTGGATAGAGGGAAGTTTTTCTCCCTCTCTCATAATGCTAGAACTCGTGAACCAATGAAGCTGAATGTTGGAAGATTCAAGACAGATAAAAGAAAATACTTCTTCATGCAGCACATAAACTATGGAACTCGCTGCCACAGGATGCAGTGGTGGCCACCAACTTGGATGGCTTTAAAAGAGGATTAGATTAATTCATGGGGGATAAGGCTAGCAATGGCTACTAGCTATGTTGGCAATGTTCTTCCTCCATAGTCAGAGGCAAGAATGCTTCTGAAGGCCAGTTTTTTGGAAACCACAGGAAGTGAGAGTGCTGTTGTGCTCGGGTCATGCTTGTGGGATTTCCAGAGGCAATTACGAAAAAGGAGCAATGCAGCTGAGTGCTCCAGGTGGCTGGAAAGCCAAACAGGATGTTGATGTTTTGGGACTGTACCGTGGGAACAAAGGACAGTCTATTCAGTGTACTCAGAGTGTCACATGATCTGTACTGGAAGTACATGGGAGGAGTTATTCTCTCTCTGCTGTTGGTTATGAGAGAGAGCAGTCACGTTTCTCTGTACTGCTGGAAGGACAGAAATAAAGGCATGTAAATACATTTCTGTCTGTCTCTCTCCCCTCCCTAGGGATGGTAGGGGAGGAGTGGTGTGTTCTTCTCACGTTGAGAATGATCGCCGATAGAGATCTCGCCTGATTTTGCCGGGAGTCGCAGACAGGGAGGTCAACAAGGATTCAAGCCGGGCACCTGGAGGGTGGCCAATTCCTCTGACTTTTGGCTTGAAACTGACAATCTGCTGGATCACTGTGAACACAGGAAGCTGGATAAGATTGGCCATTGGTTTGATCCAGCAGACTCTTCTTATGTTCTTGAGCTCCTATACTGAAGCTCCTTATACTGTTAGACCACTGGTCCATCAAGCTCTGTGATATCTGCACTGACTGGAAGAAGCTCTCCTGGATTTCAAACACAGATCTCTTCCAGCCCTATCTGAAGAAGCTGGGGGTGCCAACCTAGGACCTTCTGCATGCAAAGGAGATGCTCTACTAAGCCACAACCCTTCCTCTCTCATGTAATCTGCCATTGCCCTCTGTTTCTGCTTTCCGAATGACTTTGGTAAATCTTTTAAACCCATCTTCTTGTCAAAGTGTATTAAAATTCAAAGTAGATGGCAGTAGCAGCAGCAGCTGCCTAATTTCTGTGCGCAGTGCAGCAACTTGCTTCCCTCGCTTGCAACAGAGAGCTGTTGCTTAAGACTTCGATCCCACATCCTTATGCATAAATCACATTTCAAGTCAATGAGATGTACCCGCCAGATAACAGACAGACTGTCATTACCTGGATTTCAGAGCCAAGAGGTAAGCTAGGCTGCAGCTATGAGTTACTATAACCTAAAAGCCTATTCT
This sequence comes from Podarcis raffonei, assembly GCF_027172205.1. Classification (NCBI taxonomy): domain Eukaryota; kingdom Metazoa; phylum Chordata; class Lepidosauria; order Squamata; family Lacertidae; genus Podarcis; species Podarcis raffonei. The sequence goes on along the minus strand of NC_070610.1, from coordinate 74,017,741 downwards.
CCATTGCAAAGCAGTTTAACTGGGACTCTACCCCCACGTATTCGCCCTCACTGAGTTCTAGGTCCACCTTCCCCCAACCTAGTATTCTCCAAATGTTGCTGGACCACAACTCCCATATCCCCTGACCATTGGCCATGTTGACTAGGGCTGATGGGAGTTGAGGTAATGGAGTGTTGGGGATTCTAGATGTTGTTTGAACCCAATTGCCATGTGGATGGCACCAGGTTGGGGAAGTTGTAGATGGCCTGTGATATGCACACACAGAGGGAGTATAGAGACTGACTTTGGAGATCAAACATGTTGGAAGAAAGGCTTGCAGGACCTTGGACAGATCACAAGGAACTATTTGCTCCAGTGGAATCCCAGCTGCACCTGAACCATAAGTCTCCTGGCCCTCAAGACTGTTTCTGTGTTCCACCACTTTGCTGAGGCATCAGTATCCTTAAGGAGGAAGCCTTCAGACTTGGAGCTGTGCATTCCATCACTTCTCTAGTACTCTGCTTGGAGCATTCCCTTTGCTTGTGAGTGTGCATTGGAGACCTGGTCCTTGGAGGCTATTTGGGGAAGAATGGTTTCTGGAGACCCGGGTTCAAGGGTCCTGAACCCCAGAAGCTCTTGGCTGGCACATTTAGGCTTGGTGTGATGCATGAGACTGATACCTTTGCAGGTGACACTAGTGACCTGAATTGGACTGATTCTTCCCCTTCCATGCCAAGAATCCAGAATCATGACAACAATGAGCCAGGCAGACCACTAAACCCTGATCTCCTCTACCCAGGTTTGCTTTTTATTTCCCAACCCTGGTTCTCATTTAAAGGAGTGCAACAGAACTCTAGGCAGTGGCATCCATCTCTGCCAACTCTGCTTTTGTTCTGGTCACCTTGTTAGCTCATCATCATGTCTTTAAAGCCCTGGTATTCCTCTTAAAGTTTGTGAGTGGCATGCTAAAGCCATCTGCTGCTTAAAAAACAATGGTGTTGGAATAACTCTTGGTTCCTGCTCCATTTTACATTGTCAGCTGCCTTTTTGAGTGTAATTTTGCAACCCAGTAGTACAAAACAGAAACAAAATCAATTTCGCTTAAAACCCAGGACAAGTTGTGGGGCAGTTAAATCTAATCTGCATTCTTGGACTGTTCTATGTCTCTCATTCAACAAGTGGAAGACCAAATGTGTCTGCCCAAATCTTCCATCCTCCATGAGTTTGCCTTCCCCTCAACCAGTATGCCCCAACTGCATCAGATTTTTTAAACTTTTGGGCCACACTGCATTTCATGGTGTGGGGAAATGTAGAATATAATGGCTAAAAGAAAAAAAGAAACATTAGGAAGGACTTTCTGAAAGTAAGAGCTGTTAGACAGTGGAGCTGACTACCTCAAAATGTGGTGGACTTTCCTTCAAGCAGGTTTTTAAACAGATGATGGATGTCCGTCTATCAGGGATTTCTGCATTGCATGGGGTTGGTCTAGATGACCTTTGGTGGTCCATTTCAACTCTACAATTGTATGAAAGCTATAAGAAACACCAAAACCTAAAGTTATTTGTTGTGGGTGTTTTGTTTTGTTTTAAGATTCTTAAGGAAAGCTTAATCCACACAAATATAATTTTCTAAGCAAGCCAAGGAAAATTTACCTATCTCTAGAAACCATGCATTTAGCAGACTGTGCAGAACCACACACAGCTTCTTTGTTTCTTTGCAAGGATACAGCCGCTAGCTTTGGGTATCATATTTTTTGGCACACCTGTGGCAAGAATCCCAGAAATGTGTTCATCTCTTTGCCGTTATAATCTGCTTAATAGTGTTCCTAGCTAAGTGCGATGCTTTAGCACAATGCCAATAAAACATGATTTACAAATTCTCTTAAGAGCTAAATTACATTCACAATGTGCACAATTAAGAGAGAAAGTCATAAAATGTGCCTAATTGCATTTGCCTAATGCAAAGCCTGATATATTTAGCATCATTTTTCTTGGCATAGGTCCCAACCAGCTCTAGAAAAGGGACTAGAGTCTTTTCACATTGTGGACAGGGCAAGGGTCCAGTTCTCATTGCTCAATTCTTCCATGCAATCCTAGCATTGTAAAGTACTAGCATTATATCACCACCTTGGGTTCCATGATGGGGGAATGGCAGAAAAGGAATGTAAATAAAGCTGGGTGGAACATTCTCAGTATTAATTTTGTGTCACACATAAAGCAATTGTGCAATGAACAGAGCACAGACAAATATTTATGGGGCACATTTATGACATTATTCAACAAATTGGCCTCCTTGTCTGTGGATTTGACCACTAGGCACAATGAGCAAGAACTCCACAGTGGAGATTTACTTCTGGTTTAAATGCTACAGGATTTAGACCAGAAGCCCTGAGTATGAAACAGTGGTTTCCTGCTCCCAGTGCCCCCCAAGCCTTGGGTTGGATGGGAGAACTGGCAGCAGTTCCAGAAGCGGAACTCAGTCAACAGCCCAGAATTCTGCTGAACCAGAGTCAGGTGACAGCACAGGGTGAACCCATTGTCACCACTACAAAAGTCCTGGAACCACTGTCTGATCTTCTGCACCAGGCTTTGCTGCCTTCCGCCACCCAGCTCCCTGCCTGCTCTAATACTTTGGGCCTGAACATCTGACAGCAGGAGTGCTTCTGCTTAATACAAGACACAAAATCCCATTCATTTTCATTATTAAAAATGTTGTCCACTGTGGATATTTGTTGTGGATATTAAAATCACACTTTCATTTTGTAATTTGTTTGTCAGGGACGCACTCATTTTTGTTATTCAACTTCATGTGTGTATCTTCCTAATCTTTGCTTATTACAATGTTGGCCTGAATGACAGCGACATTTTTTTTGTTCCACCAGAATAATGCAGTGCCTAGGACACTGTTTGCAAATAAGATAGCAACTACTAGGAATCAGTCACTGAGTGCACCTCTGCTGCCACCAGAGAAGGCAAACCTCTCACCCCAAAATGAGCAAGGCGACATTCAAAATCCTTTGCACAAACTGGATAATGAAAATGAACTCTGCACGTACCTTTTCTTTCTTCTTTACATAGGTTTTGTAATGAATGAAATCATTTTTTCATATGTTACAAAACAAGCACACACCCTGACTTTTCATCACATGAATAAGCAGAAGGCCCAGCTCACTGCAGTTGTTCTTGGAGAGCTGAAACAAACTTTTCCAAGTTATAAAAAAAAATCACTTCCTTTCCTTAAATGCGTTGGGAACTCAGCATAGAGAAGATGAAGAAGAAGAAGAAGAAGAAGAAGAAGAAGAAGAAGAAGAAGAAGAAGAAGTTGTTTTATTTATACCCCGCCTTCCCCAGCCAAGACCGGGCTCAGGGCGGCTAACACCAGGTATAAAAACAATTGATTAAAATACAACATAAAAACAAGATTAAAATACAACATTGCAGCCTCATTTCAGTAGAAACTCAAATCAAAAACTTTTGGGGGATGAAAATGTCAAATCTTCACCAAGGCCAACTATCCAGACTGGTCCTACATAGGCCAGAAAAAAGCCAGGGAAGTCCCCAAATAGGAGTTCCATCACAGAAAGAGAAAGGAAAAAGGAAAGAGGGGAGGAGATCAAGTTGATTGCAAGCCAAAGGCCAGGTGGGACAACTCTGTCTTACAGGCCCTGCGGAAATAAATCAGATCTGACATTGCATTCTCTTAGTAGCATCAAAAACCCAGTACAAGCCCATATATGTATTAATCCTTGCTGTCTCTTCTTCCTTCAACCCCCAGTCAAAACAAAAAAGGAAAAAACACAACTCTGCAGCATCAGATGTCAAGCTTAGGGCACCCTCTTGTGTCCATATGCCATAAATGCATGACTGACTTTTATTCTGTAGCTGCTTGCTGTATTTTGCCGCTGCTGATAGAATCATAGAACGGTAGAATTGGAAGGGACCCCTGCAGTGCAGGAGTCTCAGCTAAAGCATCCATGACAAATGGCCATCCAACCTTTGCTTAGAAACCTCCAAGGAAGGAGAGTTCACAACCTCAGGAGGGAGACCGTTCCACTGTCGAACACCTCTTACTGCCAGAAAGTTCTTCTTGATGCTTAGTCTGAAAAGGACCCCCTTGCTTAGCAAGCCCTCTGGGAAGAACTGGTTCTAAACGTGAGACAAGAACTGATTAATCTTGAGTCTTGTGCCACATCAATGCAAAACGATGCATGCATAAACGCTGGGGCACCTGCAGGTTGCCATTTCACACACTGTAGCTCCTGTGATATATTTCAAACTATTGAGAAGATATTGTAGAGGATTTCCATTTTCCCTAATATAGCTAACAAAAGAACACCATACAGTGGTACCTCGGGTTAAGTACTTAATTCGTTCCGGAGGTCCATTCTTAACCTGAAACTGTTCATAACCTGAAGCACCACTTTAGCTAATGGGGCCTCCTGCTGCCACCGCACCGCCAGAGCACGATTTCTGTTCTCATCCTGAAGCAAAGTTCTTAACCTGAGGTAATATTTCTGGGTTAGTGGAGTCTGTAACCTGAAGCGTATGTAACCCGAGGTACCACTGTATTTCCCCCCCCCCCTTTTTAATCTACGCAGGGTTGGCTGTTGCAGAGTAAATTATAACGGCAGGCAGAGAAAAGGCTTGAGCTGCAGCCTGTGATGGATCAGCCTACATCCCATGTTTGGCCATACACAGAGGGCATGGAAGAAGGTGCCAGCAAAGGCAGGAGATGAGGTGATGCCTCCAGGGAGGAGGAGACTGGCACTGAGGACGAAGATCACCCAGAAGAGGTTTGCTTGGGAGAAAGTAAAAGCGAGGGTGAAGAGTAAGGTTACCAGATTTTTTTCAATTAATCCGGGAACACTCTAAATAAATAAATACTACACGTTCAGGACATTGATGCTGCAGCGATGGCAGTGTCAGAGGGGCGGCCGCCACCTCGACCTCAACCGCCACGTTTCCCCTTCCTCCGAGGCTTCTATCTCCTTTCTCCATGAGCCTGGGCAGCCCCTGAATTGTTGGTTCTTCAGTGGTGGTGGGGAAGTGGTGTGCAGTCGGTCAGGCAAGGAAGGCGGAGAAGGAGGGCCAAGAGCAGCGGTGGCGAGACCATTGGAGCATCCCCAATCCCATTCCTACTTGTGTGCAAGCAGGAGGGAGCAGGGATCCCTTAGCTGGAAAGGGAGAGATCCCCGCCCCACTCCTGCTTGCATGAAAGTAGGAGTTGAGAGGCTGCTCTGATAGGCAGCATGAAGCCTCCCTTCGCAGCTTAGTTGCTGGGATCAGGGAAGGTGGGGGCAGCCCGGCACCTGCATCTTAGAGTCCCTGCACCACCATCATATGGGGACTTCTGAGCAGCTCCTGAAGCCAGCCAGAGCCAACTGCTCCGGGCTCCTGAGACTGTCGCTGCTGCGTTACCTGGGAAATTAGATGAAATCCGGGGACATTCTGGGGATGGAATTTGTCCGGGGACTTATTCGCAAATCCGGGGACTGTCCCCGGGAAATGGGGACATCTGGTAACCCTAGTGAAGAGTGCCCTGGGCCGAGTTGTCAGGATGAGGCGGGCATGGGAACCCAGAAGAGGGCAGCTTACTGGAGAGTGAGCACAGAACCAGTGGAAGAATTATAAGAGAAGTCTGAGCCGATCAAGAAAGGAGCCCAAATACTGCCCTGCCCTCCACCACTGACATCTCAAACCCAAAGGTGAGCAAGGAGGGAAGAGCAATGTTGTTTGCCTGGGAGAAGGAGTGAGCAGCTGGCTGCAGGTGTACAGCAGCCTGAAGAGAATGACAGGCTTACACAGGTGAGGAATACCTGAGGAAACACTCACAGCTGTGCCTGGCCAGGCTAAGATGGGGCTGGAAGTGTTAAGCATATGACCCCTGATGTGTAGACTGTCTTGCCAGAGTGGTGCATGCTCTAGTTATTTCCCACTTGGACTACTGCAATGCGCTCTACGTGGGGCTACCTTTGAAGATGACTCAGAAACTACAACTAATCCAGAATGCGGCAGCTAGGCTGGTGACTGGGAGTGGCCGCCAAGACCACATAACACCAGTCCTACATTGGCTCCCAGTATGTTTCTGAGCACAATTCAAAGTATTAGTGCTGATCTTTAAAGCCCTAAACGGCCTCGGCCCAGTATACCTGAAGGAGTGTCTCCACCCCCATCGTTCAGTTCCAAGGGCCTTCTGGTGGTTCCCTCACTGCGAGGAGTGAGGTTACAGGGGACCAGGCAGAGGGCTTTCTCAGTAGTGGCACCCGCCCTGTGGAATGCCATCCCATCAGATGCCAAGGAAATAAACAACTACAGTGGTACCTCAGGTTAAGAACTTAATTCGTTCTGGAGGTCCGTACTTAACCTGAAATTGTTATTAACCTGAGGTACCACTTTAGCTAATGGGGCCTCCCACTGCCACTGCACGATTTCTGTTCTCATCCTGAAGCAAAGTTCTTAACCCAAGGTACTATTCCTGGGTTAGCGGAGTCTGTAACCTGAAGTGTCTGTAACCTGAAGCGTCTGTAACCCAAGGAACCACTGTATCTGACTTTTAGAAGATATCTGAAAGCAGCCCTGTTTAGGGAAGTTTTTAATGTTTGATGTTTTATCGTGTTTTTAATGTTCTGTTGGGACCGATGGGCATGGTATAAATTATTATTATTATTATTATTATTATTATTATTATTATTATTATTATTGATTTGGATTGAAACGTGCCCTATTTAAGGACAGAAGAGGCAAGCCCCGTGTTATGGGCACAACTCTTCAGGGCAGGCATGCGGAGGGGGATAAGGAGTATCGTGAAGACCAAAGGGATAATGTCGGATGTTGGAGCACCGAGGAAGATGGAGAGACCCATGCTGGATGAAATTATGTAATTGTTTTATATATGGAAGTTCTCTTAATTGTTTTTAAATTTCTGGTTGTTCTTAATTGTCTTAGAGTGATCCAGAAATGGAATTAACCAAATAAATTAATAGAGGCATGCCCTCCTTTTTCCCTCCCCCCATCAAAAGTTGCAGTATATTATTTGTTTTGGTTCGGAAGAAATGAGAAGCTGGGAGTGGAAGGGGCTCTGAGTCCTTAAATTCACAACTTTATACTTTATCTCATTGAACTGGACAGCTATCATTTTCTTCCCCAGAAAGAGGCGGGGAGGGGAGAGAATGGTTTATTAGTTTAAACCAGTACTACTTTATTGTATCCTTGGGGTCTTAAACTTCTCAACCCCTTTTCCTTTCCTAAGCTTATAAAAGCACTTTTAAAACCATTGATGGATGATCTGTGATATCTAAAGAGCTTTTCCTGATCCCTTAGCTTACCCTGCTCTTCACGCACACACAAATACCCCCCTCCCTCCTCCCAGCCTGCTCTGGGCACTTTGCCTAAACCATTCTTTCTCTACTGCTTGGTCTTATTCCCAAGGGAGGAAAGGATCCATCAACCCTGTATCGATCTCCATGTTGTCAGCATAATTTCCTCGTATCAATTTCCCTTTTTCTTGGCTCCAGCCCCACCGTTGCTAGGCCCATTCAGAAAGCTCTCAAAGGCCAAGAGGTCAGCCTGCAATTCTCACATGCACAGAGAGGTGGTGGAAGAGGAAGAGACTAGGATTGTCACAGGCTTTTTGCAGAAAGAAAGCACACCTCTTTCCAGCACCACGAAACACAGTGAAGACCTAAACTTGCAGCTGATTGATGATCAGTCATGATGGCGAAACCCCACTTGGGGATGAAAGGAGAAGCTGAATTCTGTACACGTCTAAAGACTAACTTACCTAATCTGGATTTACTGAAACATGACCATCCTTTAACATTCGCACCTCTCTGAATGTTGCAAGGCAGTTCTCCAACCAAGTAAAGCACTGGAGTAAAACGTGCCCATAAATGCATATATTAGCGAAAATAACAAACAACAGTGCATTGTATTCAGGGAGATATTGCTTTGCAAAAACTGTGTACATTAGCCAAAATTGCATACAAAAATGTATGTTTCAGGTGAGATTTGCGCTAAAATGCTGAGGAATTTTCCTGAGGGTTTTAATCACAAACTGTAGCAGAAATGTGGTGAATTGAATTTAAAACTGGAAAAAAAAATGGCAGTGAGAAATAAAAAATTACATAGATACCCACCTCTGCTGTGGTTACCCTGTAGGAATTGCCATATGAGCTAAGAGTCATGATTGGTTCCACTGGTGTGTTAACAGTGTTGACTTCTCCAACACCTCACCCCTCCCACCCTTCTTCCTGGTAAGTATCAATGACTCAACTGCCAGGAAGTCATTTGAGTGATGTTGCCCCACCATGCCTTCCACTTCTTGCCACTTCCTGTACTGATGAAAGTCTCCCCTTGCCACTTATGCTACCCAGACCCACCCCCACCCCCAATGACAAAGAGTAGCTCCAGAATGTGAACTTGTTTTTTTCATGGAACCCCATACAGAAAACCATCTCCAATAAATAACCTGCTCTCCCAGAACCTCCATGTTGTTGGGATTGTGTTCCAGTTTATGGACCTCCTTGCCAGTTCTGGGGAACCTGTGTGAATTCCCGTGTGAAGCCATCTGCTCCACATCTCACAAACTAAGGTGAGGATCCGAATTTTGTCATCCACCAGATTTCTCGCTTCCCCATATGTTGCAATGCCATTCTCAGCAATTTGAAAGCATTGGCATATGTAGCTTAGTGTGTGTACAGACAGTAAAGGAAAAAGAGTCACAGGTGAGGTGGCAATGAGATGCAACAACAGGTAAAAATACTCAGAAGTGCCATGGATGATGAGGTCTGCCTGACACCTTTTCTGAGATCTTTTCGGTGCTAGGCAAAGTCATAGCATTTCCCCCTCAGATTTTTTTATTAACTCAGTGCTTACTTTTGGAGGGGGGGCAGGGGGACGCATGTTGGGATGCTTCCAAGGAAGCGGGGGCATTTGGCAGGCCCCAGCTGGCTCCAGCCCACCAACCAGTTACCGGGCGATCTCTAGTCCGTGAATCAGCCTGTAACTGTGACTCGAGCTTCAGAAGCCTTCAGAAGCTGAGCGTGCAAGCCAGCAGAGTGAAAAAAGAAACTCTTCGCAACAGAAGGGCAGATAGAGGCTGTGTAAAGCATATTTCCAAGCAGTTTATTCAGGACAAAGGAAAAACATGTCTTCTCCCTTTCGTGTCCAAGCAAGCAGCATAAGCAAAAGTAGAGACATCACCTTGCCAACAAATGTTCGTATAGTTAAAGCTATGGTTTTCCCAGTAGTGATGTATGGAAGTGAGAGCTGGACCATAAAGAAGGCTGATCGCCGAAGAATTGATGCTTTTGAATTTTGGTGCTGGAGGAGACTCTTGAGAGTCCCATGGACTGCAAGAAGATCAAACCTCTCCATTCTGAAGGAAATCAGCCCTGAGTGCTCACTGGAAGGACAGATTATGAAGCGGAGGCTCCAAGACTTTGGCCACCTCATGAGAAGAGAAGACTCCCTGGAAAAGTCCCTGATGCTGGGAAAGATGGAGGGCACAAGGAGAAGGGGACGACAGAGGACGAGATGGTTGGACAGTGTTCTCGAAGCTACCAGCATGAGTTTGACCAAACTGCGGGAGGCAGTGGAGAACAGAGGTGCCTGGCGTTCTCTGGTCCATGGGGTCACGAAGAGTCGGACACGACTAAACGACTAAACAACAACAATACACCCAAAGAAGTTCCCAGCAAGCTGTGCTGGAATGTAAACAGGCATGGAGTGTAAACAGACACAACAGCCTGTTCCTCTTAAGGTGGAATGGAATATCTTAGCAACGCGTACACCTACATATTTGGTGTTGCCCTGACTGACCAATGGACATGCCAGCTGTCTCCGCAGTAGCAGCACGGACTGGAGCTCCATCATTTTCCCCTCCGGTGCCCGGGGAGGGGCGTCTGGAGTGGCCATGGTGGAGGGTCCTCCTCCTCTTGCCAGGTTAGAGCCAGCCAATGAATGCTCACCCCTCCTCATTCAAGCCGACCCCACCACCATTGATGGGGGCCTTCCCATCCTCTCAGCACTGCCGCCGCCTTGAGTCCCTCATCCAGAGGTTGGGAAGGGGTTGGGGGAGGGGGAGGGGGAGAGGGTGTTGTGAATTCTTCGTGGCGCTTTAGCAGAAATGCTCAGAGTTCCAGGTCCTTCAGTGCAGTATATTTATTGTGAGCTATATATGCAGGTGGCACTGTGGGTTAAACCACAGAGCCTAGGACTTGCTGATCAGAAGGTTGGCGGTTCGAATCCCCGCGACGGGGTGAGCTCCCGTTGCTCAGTCCCTGCTCCTGCCAACCTAGCAGTTTGAAAGCACAAAGTGCAAGCAGATAAATAGGTACCGCTCTGGCGGGAAGGTAAAGAGCATTTCCATGCACTGCTCTGGTTCACCAGAAGCAGCTTAGTCATGCTGGCCACATGACCCGGAAGATGTACTCCGGCTTCCTGTGTCACACCTTTCTGTGACTGTTCAGGGTGGAGATTGCTTTATTTATGTTTTAAATAAATTGCATGTGTTTTTGTGTGACTGAACATAAGGGCATAAGAAGAGCCTGTTGGACTAGGCCACTGGGCACCCAGATATCTGTGGGAATCCCTGGAAGATCCATTCACTACTTTCCCCTCCTGAAGTTTCCAGCAACTAGCATTCAGAAGAATAACGCCTCTGCTTGTAGAGGCAGATCATAGCCATTGTGAGGCAGATCAATAGCCCTCTCTTCCATGAACATAACCCCCTTGTAAGTGGGGCATGCCTGCACCCAACTCCCTCAACCAGAGAGGTCTCCACAGAGCACACTGGGCCTGAGGGAGCTTCACTGAGAAGCTGCAGTTCAGTGGCTCCCCACACGAGGCAGATGCTTACAGGAGCTCCTGGCAAAGGGTTCTGCATCCCTTCAAACTGAGGAAGGTCCTTGCCCGAAGGGGGGATTATCTGATAAGTCATATCCGTGTCTCTATGCAATTTGTTTTGCATTGCGCAAGCAACCCAATATGGCATTAACACTAAATCCGATAAGGTGGGCGAATGGTCCTGTGGGCGCTGATAGAAATCTCCAGATTCATTTCCTTGTTGTTGTTTGCTTGGCAGCTAATCAGGATTTGGCAGCTGGGTAAAAATCTCAGCGCAGTCAGACATAAATATGTAAAACAGTGGAGTAAGCTCTCTGGTTAATTTCCAAGGAGGCAGGGGACTTAGCGGGGACCACAGTTGCTGTGGCAACCAAGCATGACAATGTATCAGACAAGTTAATTTTAGGAAATCAACTGTTTCTGAAAGTTGTTAAATAAACAGATGGGTTATGTCTTAAAACAGCTCTGGAGCATTTATTCTCCCAAAATAAGGATTGATGCAGTTTGCACAAAACCTGCTCGCATGAGTGTTTTGCTGAGAGGATAGGGTACTTTGAGGGTACGTTGAGACAAGAATTGTGCAACCATTCACCTGAGCACCCTTTGGATCTGGTTTTCACCTCTATAATAGACATGAGCAGCCTTCCCCAACCTGCTGCCCTCCAGATATTTTTTTAACTACAACTCCCATCATCCTTGACCATTGACCATGCTGGCTGGGGCTCACAGGAGTTGTAGTCCAAAATATCTATAAGGCTGGGCTAATAAATAATGATCTGTGGGTGAGGCAGCCAATGATGACTCCATTTTATGGTCTGACCTTCAGGATACTTATAGCCTCCGCAGGAATGGAGCACCATTTTCTATATTCCTGGAGACTGGTGAGCTGGGTGGCTTTTTTAAAACAACAGCAACAATTCTAGGGTGTTTTACTGTACTTTTATCCTGCCAAAGCCCTAGTATCTGCTTGGAATGAGGGTTTGGACCCCAGACCATGGATACAATCACTCCTAAATATCCTAAACTAAAACATAGAGATGTTTTTGGATCCTTGTTACACCAAGGAGCTGAAGGCAATGAAACAATGGAGCCAGCAGCTATTATTTTTATTATTATTACTAATATTACTAATTTATAAACAGCATGACAGCCTAGGGCCATCAAGGCTGTGAGGGGAAAGATAAAATGAAATTAAAAACAATTAAAACCCCTCCCACAATTAATATTTAGTAAATGACTGGGTTACGCTTCAAGGAAAGCCTTCCTAAACACAAACAGATTCCAGTGTTGTATATAGGAAACGTGCATGGAAACTCAATTGCATCCCAGAAGTCATAACACCCAGTCTCACCAGGTCACCGTCAACTCTTAATTAGAAGCAGATAATCTCACCCTGCCAGGACAGCATGGAGCTATTTGCCTGCTTACTTGCTGGGGCTCTATGAAAAAATAAGTGTAGCTGCATGGGACAATTGCAAGCCACAACTAATTGATCTTCTCAGTGGTGCCTGGTTCTGCAGGAACTATGCTAGCACAAACCCTTAACAGCATGTTTTCTCCTCAGTGAGTATCAATTTATTTTTCTGTGGAGTTTGGTATTCAGGTACACGGCCTGCAGAAAACCGGTATGGTCCAATGAGTAGGGTTTATTCTATTGCTCCTGTCCTATTGCATGAGGAAGTGGGAATCAGGGCTCTTTCTAACCCCACAAGGTCAACCAACATAACAAAGAAATATTCCATGACAACCTCATTTCTCTTCCATACTATCAGCCTCGGCTGGTCCCTGAATCAGGAATTTTTCTGATACTCCCACCATCGTCAAATGAAAATACTAACTCTAGTTTGCTGAAAGAATAAGGAGTCAGTTGGCTTCTCTAACCAACTATTATGAGCTTGACTGTCTCCGTGTTGACCACTGCTGACCTAGTCTAGGAATAACCAGAGCTTCCAAGTCAGCATTCTGATCTTCCTTGAGCAGCTGGAAGCTTCATGGCCTTGTCTATGTAAGCATGAGGAACCATGGGCCTGGGAAACAAATGTGGGCCTGCAGGCCTTTCTGTGTGGCCCTTGGCTCTCTCCAAAGGTCTTGCCCCATCTCCACAAGCCACATTCTTCATTGGTCCAGCTCCACCACTTCCCTGAGTGTCCTTGAATGGTTATAACCCCTCTGAGTTGCTTGGATGGAGGATTTAGAGGTGGGAGGGAGGGATCCACCAACTTCTTTTGTCCAGTACTTTGTCTCTCTACACTTCCCTTAGTGATGACCTTCACTGACTATGTGCCTTCACTTGTGCAAAGCCCACATTTACAACTCATATGTCCTCCAAACATACAGTCTATGAGTCAAACATTTCACTGTTTCTCTGTGTATGTATGTGCTTCTGTAGAGCAATGGGCATATGCAGAGTTCCCAGTCCTCTTTCTTATTGCTAGCTGTAGCCTAACCACAAGCTGTATTTACTGTTCTGACGCAGCTAGCTTCTTACTGGATAAGTAAGCAGCTTTCTTACTTTTGAAATATGACAGGTGCTAAGTCTCAGCATCACTCAAATGAAATTAATTTCATTTCTAAATTTCTCCTACAGTTTCAATCTGAGTTTGAAATCAATAAATGTGGTTTAGCAGGAGAAGTGGGGAAATCAAATTTTGTTTTTGTTTTTGTTTTAAATATGTAAATTCTTCTTATCCTAATACAGTGGTACCTTGGAAGTCGAACGGAATCCATGCCAGAAGTCCATTCGACTTCCAAAACATTCAGGAACCAAGGTGCGGCTTCCGATTGGCTGCAGGAAGCTCGTGCAGCCAACTGGAAGCTGCGGAAGCCATGACAGACATTCGGGTTCCAAAGAACATTCGCAAACTGGAACAATCACTTCTGGGGCTGTGGCATTCAGGAGCCAAAATGTTCAACTCGCAAGGCATTCAGCTTCCAAGGTACAACTGTACACATGTACTTTTCAATTACCTAATATATTCAGTGTAAACTCTTCCAAATATCATTGTATTTATCCAAAGACCATGTCTATAAGCTGTCTGTTCATATGTTGCCAATGTTGTCATGTCATCAAGCCATAGATTAAGGGGAATTGTAACTCTATTCTTCCAGTTCATCATATCAGTCTCTTGGCCACCATTATTGTGTGCAGAATTCATTTTTGCTGCCCTGTTGTCAATTTCCATATAATAGGTATATAGTTCAAGAGCATAGTTACCTCTGAAAATCTTAATTATTTCCATGAAGTCTTGTTTCTATAGTCCGGCACTTTCTCCCAAAACTCAGTAAGTGTGGGACACAGTAAAAGCATATGTTTCAAAGAAGCATTGGTCCATATTGAGTGGGGAGATCAGATTATCTCAAAATATAATCATATGATGACAAGGTGCCTACATATTGTTTGATTCACTACCACGGCTCTCGTGATTTCCCTCACCTTATGGCAGTGATATAACTACATCCCATATCAGCATTTAACATTGCACTCTGTCATGTCTGGGTCTTCACTGACTACGTAATATCACATGACATAGCAGGTGTTATTGTCTGCCGCAGAGACATCAGAGCTGGAGGCAGTTTCAGTTCCTTTTCCCCAAGCACATAATAATGTATGCAAAATGACACAAGTTTATGGTCTCAGTTGTACAAATGCAAAAAGAAAATAACTCTGCACACCTATAAATAGATTGTATTCTATTGCAAGAACACGAGATTCCACAATACTAAAGGAATGGCAGAGAACTAAACCAAGGACCTACCATTTCAATGTATAAAAAAAAGTATTTTCCAAAGCAAGTACTGGATAATTCACCAATCGAAGGAGATGGGTTGAGAGTTTCTTGGTAATGGCCCCCTAAGTCTGCATTGTTAATTTAACAAAGGAAGCAGCTCTGAGCCAGAGAGGTAAATGGGTAGAGCCCCCCCCTCAATTGTCTGCTAGTTAGAAAGAAAAAAGGCAGAGTTGGGGTGTGTGAGCTAGAAGCTAGAGGCCGGCTGTGGGCTGGGCAGCTGAGAGACAGAGCCATGCCTGATTTCTGCTGGGATCCAAGGCTGTGGCTATGGGAGAAGCAAGACCTTATTGGAGGGACTGGGAGAGTTAATGCTGTGAGCCCCTCCATTGTAGGCTCAGGTTGTAAAGGTAAAAGGTAAAGGGACCCCTGACCATTAGGTCCAGTTGTGGCCGACTCTGGGGTTGCGGCGCTCATCTCACTTTATTGGCCAAGGGAGCTGGCGTACAGCTTCCGGGTCATGTGGCCAGCATGACTAAGCAGCTTCTGGCGAACCAGAGCAGCGCACGGAAACGCCGTTTACCTTCCCACCGGAGCGGTACCTATTTATCTACTTGCACTTGACGTGCTTTCGAACTGCTAGGTTGGCAGGAGAAAATGTATATGATGGCACTATTGTATGTCAGTCTATAAGTCTTATCCCATTTCTCTTTTCAATGTATGGTTCTGCTTGTACCTGTTATTACAAAACAATAAAATACATGTTGTTGTTGTTGTTTAAAAAAGAAACTCTGCAACAGAACTGTTTAAACAGTACAATCCTATGATTGTCTACTAAGAAAAAAGTACCGCTGAGTTTATTGGGCTTCTTTCCACTTAATTGCTCATCAAATTTCATCCTCCTTACAGCAGTGAGGGCTAGACACTCAGCTTTGTTTATTGCCAAGATGAGAAGTCTACAACCCTCTAGACATTGCAGGCCCCCAACTCCCAAAAGCCTCAGCCAGCATGGCCAATGATCAGAGATTATGGGTGTCAAAGTCAAGTTACACCTGGAGAGAAACAGGTTCTTAATTCCTTGCTTAAAGGAACAAACTTGAAATTCTCATGTTCTTAGCAAGCTATGAGCTAGCACAGGCTTCCTCAACCTCGGCCCTCCAGATGTTTTGAGACTACAATTCCCATCATCCCTGACCACTGGTCCTGCTAGCTAGGGATCATGGGAGTGGTGGGCCAAAAACATCTGGAGGGCCGAGGCTGAGGAAGCCTGAGCTAGCAGAATCTTTACTGTGGACAGGCCGTTTCTCTACGAATTCCGCACTCCGTTTAATCATGATGCGTTTGATGGGGATCCCAACTTCATGGGGACCTCTCCCATAGACCTAATTTGCCATATGAACCAATCTGGACCTTGTATTCATCTTCTGAGGCCCTTCTTCATGCTCCCCCTCCTCCAGAGGTCTGCACAAGAACAGGCCTTTTCTGTTTTTTTAAAAAATAATATTTATTACTTTTAAAACTTACAAGAAAAAAAGAGAAGAAAAAAGCGAGAAGAAAAAACAAAAGAGAGGAAAAAAACAATACAATACAATATATAAACAATATAAAATGCAACCTTAACACATTAAACTAAACAAAACAAAACAACAACAATTTAAAAACATACATCATACCATTTCAATACTCTATCTTTCATTCCCTTATTTCATCGACCTCCTCTCACCTCCCTTTTTGTATTCTACTTCTGTTAATTGTTTCAGCAATTCCTTTCCATCTTTCTCTATTCTTTATCATATAAATATCTTAACGTATTTTTAACCTTATTTTCCATTAATGCTAAAGTACTTACTTATGCTTAACTCCTTATAACATTTCTACTAAAGCCATAAAATTTCATTCCAACATTTTTCTAACACTCATTAATTTTACAGTATTTCTATATATAAACTTTAAACTTTTCCAATCTTCTTCCACCATCTCTTCTCCCTGGTCTCGGATTCTGCCAGTCATTTCCGTCAATTCCCTATAGTTCATCAACCTGGAGATCTTCTGTCCGAGGCTCTTAACTCTTTTCCAAGTCCCTTCTGCAGGTCTTCTTCATATTCTTTGATGCTGAAGAGCAGATCTCGGGGAGCAGGCCTTTTCTGTGGTGGCTCCCCGTTTGTGGAATGCTCTCCCTAGGAAGGCTGACTTGGCATCTTCACTCCACATCTTCAGTCAAAAACTTTCC
The DNA here is from genome assembly GCF_027172205.1 of Podarcis raffonei. Classification (NCBI taxonomy): domain Eukaryota; kingdom Metazoa; phylum Chordata; class Lepidosauria; order Squamata; family Lacertidae; genus Podarcis; species Podarcis raffonei. The sequence continues at coordinate 74,000,963 of NC_070610.1, read as the reverse complement.
CCTAGGAAAACCAGGCCTTTGACTTTTAACTATCTGTGGCCTTTTACATGTGGGCGGGCTGTTTCTAATGTATTTCTATTTCCTCTTGGTTTTAATGTATGTAGGGTTTACTGTCTATCTGCTTGGGTGGTTGTAAGTTGCTTTGGGCTGCCTGCAGGAATCTCTCGTTCTCTCTCTAAAAAGAAAAAATGCAAATTTGTGTCATGTGCCTTGAATCCTTTAAATACCCAGCAACGCCCTGCTGGACCTGCAAGATATCTTCTCTAATATTGGCTAACAAGGGAATTCATCTGATAGAAAGGAGATCATTGACTGATCTACAAAGAGGATCTGATCAGCCGACAGAACTAATCAGCACAGCCCAACACCCCAAAAGGCCTTTGTCTAACCTGAGGTAGGTTGCAAGACAGATGGTGAATGTCGATAGCTGCTGGTTGTTCCATAGTTTCTAATTCTCTCGAGCAGATAACAGGCAGCACCGAGAGGCGCTCAGAGCTAAATAATTGGTTGATGACTAATCCCTTCTTCAAAAATGAGAAAGCAATCAGTCCTGTGTTTTGCTGTCTGGGCTTTCCTCTACAGGTGGTATTAAACTTGGAGCCAGCCTTCCTAATGATAATATCCACAAAATGAATTTCCCCAGACTGGCACTTAAATTAAATTTAACCAGAGGCCTGACATGATTTAACGAAATCTCGGGAGGTGGGGGCGGGGACGTAATTCTTTGTCAGAGTAAAAACCACACGCAGAGAGAGGAAAAGCAGGGCAGCAAATGTCTAACTGTGTGGCTATGCGGGGTAATTTGCTGAGCATTTTAGAATAACGTTTATGAGGATAACTAGATAACTGAACTCCAGTGCTCTGGAAATGTGTGTATATGCACACAGACACATGCACACACACATTTTTAAAAGACACACTCAGGAAAACCAGAGGAGCCAACATATAACTGTGTGTCTTTCTTGGTGATGGGACTACAGCAGCAGATGCTTAGATGCAGCAGTGGAGACCCTCTGGCTGTTCCTCCCGAGCCCACCAGTCAGTTCTCTGTTGGAAGGCAGAGCTGTGTGTGCCACACGGTCTGTTCTGAACAACTAATCTGATGCCTCAGAGATGTGATGAAGCATTACTGATGCTAAAGATAAGATTCTGCTGCTGACCTGGTCGATTTCTGAATAGGGAATGAGGACTAGGTACCACCTTGTCCTTGCATTCAGGCAGCAAAATGTCCTGGGCTTGCCCTATTTGTATTTTAATAGTAATAATAATAATAATAATAATAATAATAATAATAATAATAATAATAATTTATTTATACCCCGCCCATCTGGCTGGGTTTCCCCAGCCACTCTGGGTGGCTTCCAACAAAATATTAAAATACAATAGTATGTTAAAAGCTTCCGTAAACAGGTCTGCCTTCAGATGTCTTCTAAAAGTCTGGTAGTTGTTTTCCTCTTTGACATCTGGTAGGAGGGCGTTCCACAGGGCGGATGCCACTACTGAGAAGGCCCTCTGCCTGGTTCCCTGTAACTAGGCTTCTCGCAGCGAGGGAACCGCCAGAAGGCCCTCGGCGCTGGACCTCAGTGTCCAGGCAGAACGATGCGGGTGGAGATGCTCCTTCAGGTATACTGGACTGAGGCCGTTTAGGGCTTTAAAGGTCAGCACCAATGCTTTGAATTGTGCTTGGAAACGTACTGAGAGCCAGTGTAGGTCTTTCAAGAATATGTATTAGGATAAGTAGATAACAACTCTGGTGCTATGGAGATAGACACACACACACACACACACACACACACACACACACTTTCATAATTGGAGTGTGTTCTCCCCCAAGGGGACTCATTAACTGGGCAGAATTAGGATGGCTAAGTGTCCCACTTTATGGAGGACAGCCCTTTATTTGATGGGCTGCCCAATGATAGAGGACCATCATTGGTGTCCTCTATTTGAGGGCTGTCCAGCCCAAGTCTGGTTTAAAAGTGAGGAACTATGAAAAGGGAGAGCAGGTGAGCCTTGAAGTTGCTCATCAACAGCTAACAGTGTACAGTCAACAGACCATAGCACAAGCCACTTGGTGTCCAATGCAATGCAATGCATTGTATTTCTGTTCAAATTTTAGTTGCTGTTTCTAAATTTGCATCTGATGTGTATGCATTACTGTATGCAAACTGGTGTTCTCTCTTTTGGTGATGCAAATCCTCTGCTTTGGCCATGCATCACGGGCCACACCCTATGGAAAATGCAACGCTGAGCAATTTATATCAAATAGCAATGCTCAAAAGTGATGCATACATTAATAGCCATAGTCTGTGCATTTATACGCTGCATTTCCACAAATGCATTGTTTGTGCTGCGGTTGGTGATCCAGATCAGCTTTATAACAATCCTGAAAGGTAGATCAGTGTTATTATCACCATCTTGCAGGTGTGGGACTGAGGCTCAGAGAATGTGGCCTTCCTGGGGCCACCTGCTGAGGAGTCTGTGTCCATTTCCAGCTTCTCCCAAACTGGTGGAATTCTAGCACAGGATATTTGTGTCCTGAAACATCCTAGCACATTCCTCTACATTTCCTCTGCTATCTTTATCTTTTAACAGGGAGTGATCTCAGCGAGGAGAGACATGAAAACGAAATTTAACAAGCACTAAGAAGTGTATTTCTGGCTTTTCCAAATGTGTGTGCGTCTGTCTTTTAACTGAACTTATAAATCTGGAGAAGATATAACGGGGAGTGTGAGCGGGGGGGAACCTTGCCTGAAGAAAGATAAGGAAGATGAAATGATAAAAGTCAGAGGCAAGCTGTTAAACTAATTTAGCAATCGAATGAATGAAAGGATGCAGAGCTTTTATCAGGGTGGGTTTGTACTGCCTGCAAAATTTGCCTGGAGCATCACTGACCTTTAAAATTACATTCTGCGCCCAAATATTGTTCTGTTTTTGCTATTTTGCAGCCTCTGTTTATCAAGCTGCTCCCTTTCTATTTACCTTGGGCCTTTCAGAAGCAATTATACAAGAGATGAGAAGCAGCCACAGATAATATGGGCATGGAGTAATAAAAGGAAGGAGAGAGGGAGAGATTCTTGGGCATAGCTGAGCAAGAAGAAGACTCCAGACCCTACTGCACAAGGCCAGTTAGAATGGTGCCTGTTCCCATTTGGCCCCGTGTTTGGCGGTGGGGAGAGTACCTTTCCCCTCCCTCCACTTCTGGTGCTCCTGGTTGACATCTCAACCCATGGGCTCATCATCGGAGGAAGACTTAGGAAGCCCCAGCATTGTACCAAGTTTCAGGTCTGGCTCCATCTGGGGATGGCGAGCCAGGACCCTTAGATGAGTCCAAAGCAGGGCTGCGCTGCATCATACAGGAGTCAGGCTTATGATGGCATGGTTGATTGAGTTCTGTAACCATGTAGTCATGTGATGATTGATTTTATACACCTGTATTGTATTTAACTGTTTGTTATGAGCCTGAACACTAGCTGTGCCTGTGAATACTTTCTTTATCCTGAGCAAACCGTTTTGTATGATTGGGTAAGGTATAGTATGAGACTGATATTTTCTAATTTTTATGGTTTACCACACATTATAATTGGAGTGCTATTTTGTATCATGCAGCTTTTTGGACTGATGAAGCGTGTAGCGAAACCTGTAATATAACTGGAGAACAGGTCTCCTTTTGCCCACTTGCGTTATTCTCACCAGGGTGGTGGCTCTGATTTGCCTTCCCGTGATTGATCCATGCATACGGCTTTGTGTTTCCAACTCAAGATCCATTGAAGAACATCTCATCCAGTTCAATCTTTGAAAAACAGCTTTGAAAAACTTTTTCATATTCTCCAGTGTGCTACCCTTGCCGTTCTGTGATTGGACTTATGCTGCTTGTTGAACGGTTCATTTATACAGTCTGTATAACGTTTACTGCACATGTAACTTTTTAAGATAGAGTTGTACGTTTATCCACTCCATGTTTACAGTATCTCCAGGCTTTGTCTTGCACACGACACCTTAGTATGTTTGTTGTTTGAATGAATTATAGAATCATAGAGTTGGAATAGACCACAAGGGCCATCGAGTCCAACCCCCTGCCAAGCAGGAAACACCATCAGAGCACTTCTGACATATGGTTGTCAAGCCTCTGCTTAAAGACCTCCAAAGAAGGAGACTCCACCACACTCCTTGGCAGCAAATTCCACTGTCAAACAGCTCTTACTGTCAGGAAGTTCTTCCTAATGTTTAGGTGGAATCTTCTTTCCTGCAGTTTGGATCCATTGCTCCGTGTCCACTTCTCTGGAGCAGCAGAAAACAACCTTTCTCCCTCCTCTATGTGACATCCTTTTATATATTTGAACATGGCTATCATATCACCCCTTAACCTCCTCTTCTCCAGGCTAAACATGCCCAGCTCCCTTAGCCGTTCCTCATAAGGCATCGTTTCCAGGCCTTTGACCATTTTGGTTGCCCTCCTCTGGACACGTTCCAGTTTGTCAGTGTCCTTCTTGAACTGTGGTGCCCAGAACTGGACACAGTACTCCAGGTGAGGTCTGACCAGAGCAGAATACAGTGGCACTATTACTTCCCTTGATCTAGATGCTATACTCCTATTGATGCAGCCCAGAATTGCATTGGCTTTTTTAGCTGCCGCGTCACACTGTTGGCTCATGTCAAGTTTGTGGTCAACCAAGACTCCTAGATCCTTTTCACATGTACTGCTCTCAAGCCAGGTGTCACCCATCTTGTATTTGTGCCTCTCATTTTTTTTGCCCAAGTGCAATACTTTACATTTCTCCCTGTTAAAATTCATCTTGTTTGTTTTGGCCCAGTTCTCTAATCTGTCAAGGTCGTTTTGAAGTGTGATCCTGTCCTCTGGGGTGTTAGCCACCCCTCCCAGTTTGGTGTCATCTGCAAATTTGATCAGGATGCCCTTGAGTCCATCATCCAAGTCGTTGATAAAGATGTTGAATAAGACCGGGCCCAAGACAGAACCCTGTGGCACCCCACTAGTCACTCTTCTCCAGGATGAAGAGGAACCATTGATGAGCACCCTTTGGGTTCGGTCAATGGTTATAAGTCTACCTCTATTCTAGCTATTATTCTAGTACATTTGGTTTTATACTTATAAGCCAGTTTGTGGTGTTGTTGTTTTGTTGTATGATTGAGTTCTGAGCCTGTGGGGGAGATGGTACCTCAAAGGCCTGACTGAAGCCTGCTCCATCCAGAGTAAAAGTTTCCTCTCAAGGAGACCTCTGGACCAAGGTAGCAGATAGGAGTCAGCTCAGGTCAAGGTGTGGTTCCAGGACCTCACAGAATCATAGTTTTATAGAGCTGGGATGGACCCCAGGTGTAATCTAGTCCAATGCGGGAATTACAGCTAAAGAATCCGTGACAGATAGCCGCCCAACCTCTGCTTAGAAATCTCCAAGGAAAGAGAGCCCACAACCTTCCAAGGGAGTCCATTCCAGGGTCAAACAGCTCTTACCACAAGAAAGTTCTTCCTAATGTTCAGTTGGAATCTCCTTCCTTGCAATTTGAAGCCATTGGTTTGGGTCTTTGTGGGATGTAATCCGCCGGGAGCAGTCAAGTACAACATTCCTTGTAATGCTAGAGAAGACATGTGAGGGAAAGTTTGGTCCAGCCAGTCGAAACTTCCTGTTCCGGTTCCTCCTGGCTGGAGCATCCTTCCTTTTGCATGTGATAGAAGGTGGGCGTGACTTAACCTGTCCAGGTAACAAAAGGACAAGTCATACAGCACACCTCTCTCTTTTTCCATCTTCCTTTTACTGTGTGAACTGCTGGACTGCTAGCTTGCAGTTATTGAGATTATTCTCCCACATGGGGGTAGATCCACATGTACATATTTGTAACTAAGTCTGCCTTCAGGGATCACACTGTGCTCTGTCTGATGCAAGTAAACTTCTTTTATTAGCTTTGAAAAGATTGTGGCGTCTTTATTCTTTTAAGAGGGATTCAAGGGAAGTTACCAGGAACATGCAATTCAATCTGAGACAGACTGAATTGTATAATAGTGAGAGGCTCACACGAGCCTGCAACCAGCTATCCTCTGTGCTGTGTGAAGGGGAATGCACTATGCTAAGTAAAGAAACTTGCTAATGCAAGTTAGGAAGGATATTAATACATAGTATATCCTCTCCTGCCACCCTGACTATTCCCACAGTCTTCCCCTCTGGAGCAGCAGAAAGCCTCCAAATTAATCCACCCCATGCCAGACTGGAAGAGCCGCTGGAACAAAGTGGTGTGCCAGCTCTGTGCTTTGACTTTAACTGGAGCTGCTGAGCATGACCTTGGACTGCCTTGGCCTTGTTTCTCACCTGCAGCTGTTTGACTATGGAACACCCTGATTGTGGTCTTGCCTCCCACCTGACCCTTTGTTTTGTATTCCAGTTACCTGGACTAGACTTAGTCATAGTAGTGATGGTGGTGACCATGATGCTGGCTGAGAATGGGTTTGATCCTGCCTTGTCCTAAGGGTTCCTTCCAACTCTACAACTCTAGGATTCCTGGTCTCCCAGGCCCTGATCTGGCACTTTAGCCTGTATATAACAGAAGGACTTATCCAAGTCCTTCAGTGTCCCTCAGATGCCCTGTGACCCTGCCATCTCATGCCTGTTCCAACATCACCTTAGCAGGGTGTTCAGTTGTTTCTTTGGGTGTTCCTGGAAATTAGCAGGGGACATGGTTTATTTTCCCCTCTGGGAGAGGAAACAACCATGCATGTTTTCCATTCCAGAAAGAAAACGCGCCAATTAATTTGGAGTGGGGGAATGAAGAAACACAACCAAAGCCTGATTCTGCCCCAGCCTTTCAAGTTGTATTAGACAGAGTGGTGAAAGCAATCATTAAAAGCAACACCCTGCAAGCATTTGGCTTGGTTTACATGGAGGCCGAAAGCAAAAACAACATAAAGATGGATGAGTTTGTTAAAAAGGAGAGCAGAATTCAGGTATCGCTTGTGGAGAAAATGAATAGCCCTTTCTTATCCCTGGGAACCGGCCACAAATTCAGCTTCCCTTAATGACCCAGGTCATTAGTAGCTTACAGACCGACTGAAAAATAGTGACAGCCTGGCATTCACTGATAGAATGAAAATGGGGTGTCATTCAAGGTTGATGTCAGGGAGATGCAATTCAATGGTTGTGATTTCTGTTTGGGCACCAAATTCTTGAGTAACTCCCATTCACTTCATGGAGGCTTACGTAGGAGAGGCATAATGGCTGGTACCCATTAATTGTATTGGTGTGTCTTGTGATTTTGTACCATACAATGTTGTGTTTTCATACAAGTGGGGCTTGGTCCCTACAAGTGGCAGGGAAGACCCTGTTGTAATGCCACCTCTGGGTGCTGCCTGACTAGCATTGACATCTGTTGGGGTCTTTTTGGTGGTGGTTCCCCATTTTTGGAATGCCTCCCCTGGTGAGCTGTGTCTCTCATCATTAACACACATTTGAATTTGAAAACACTGTTTACTCAGGCATTGGATGGCTGAAAGATACTATTGCTGGCAACAAACCATTTCTTATTTGGCATTTTTCTTTGTTTGGGGAGGGCAGAAGGGACTGTTGCTGCTCAGTGTGGTTAAGCAAACACCTGAGCAAGAGTTTTGGGTGGATCTTCCCGAAATGAAATTTTGCACCATTTCAAAAATTCCGCAACCCTTCAGAAAATACATATTCCATAAGACAAGTTATGAATTCAAACAACACTTGCTGGCTTTGAATTCCTTTGTTCAGCCTGGAAACCTTTCAACACAGAGCCTCATTTGTTCTCTTGAAATTAATTCCACAAATACCTGCAGCGTCTTGTGTCAGTTAATGATTTATCCCCACAACACATGGAGAATGGTGAAATGCAGGACGAAGAATGTCAAATGTTGGATCTTAATATACAGATAGTGATTGGGCAGACAGCAACAGTGCCTGGAGACAGACAGACAGGTCATACATCTATAGCATTGACCAGAGGAGGAATGACTGCTGAGAGGAGTGCACAGAAAATAAACACTATGATACATCTGTAGCAGTGAAACTGGACACCTTCACCTGCCCCAGCTGCAACGAAGCATATCTCTCCCTTATCGGTCTCTACAGCTGCAGCAGGCACTGTGACTTCCTAATGGTTTGACATCACCCCCAAAGGCAGACTCCTCCATTGCCTCCTGAGACAGATGGATACCAACCAAGGCAGCTGTTTCATTCTTCATAGAACCATCTCATCCAACCCCCTGCAGTTCAGGTATCTCAACTAAAGCATCCATCTCAGATAGACAGACATCCAACCTCTGCTTAAAAACAGCAAATGAAGGAGACTCCCAAGGGAGTCTGTCCCACCCACAACCACCCAAGGGAGTCTGTTTTCCTTCCCTGAGCTGCAGCTGTTATTGAGTATTGTGGCGCATAACAAATGCATCATCTGCAATCCTGCAAACGTTCCTCAGTCCCTTATCAATGGAAAGATGAGAAACGAAATTGGCCGATCCGCCCATCTTTTACCCACAAGGCCAACTGCAGCTCAACAGCTGAGTAACTGTCATGATCCTTGACCATCTTAAGAACATAAGAAGACTCTGTTGGCTCAGGCCAAAGGCTCATGTAATTATCTTCCTGCTTTTGCAGCTAACACCCAGCTAATGACATGCACAGATTGCAAGCCACTAAGCCAAACACAATGAAACAAAGAGATGTGGCAGGTTCCTGGAAGGCCCATAGATATTAATATTATTATTATTATTATTATTATTATTATTATTATTATTATTATAGGTTTTCTTTTTTAAAAACACACACACAGTTAATCTTAAACAACTCACTGGTTTAGGATTTTATGAGCCAACCTCTGCCAGGCACTACAGGGGAGAAAGCTATGCAAGCAGATCCAACTTGATCTTAAAAGAAAACTAATTACATCAACCCCGTGTTCCTTCAAACAGGCTTTTTTAATCGAACAACGCTTACATCGTGTAGGGTGCTTGTGAAAATATAAACAGCTATTCACCTGCTGAAAATCCCATTAGAGCAAAAAGAAAAGAAGGTGAATTGAACTGAATGAAAGCCTGAACTTTCTCAAAATGTATTTGGAGTCTGCTGTTTAGTAAATAATTAATGGGTACAAATCCTGGCTTTGGTTCAAGATGATAAAAGAGCAAGTATTTTAGAGACCAATATTCCCCCATGGGCATCCAAACTCCCCACTGTTGACAAAACTGAAAATATAAAATATATTTTTATTTCATTTCATTTTATTAAGTGGCACCATCAATTCCTAAACTTACCTCCTTCCTTTTCCCATGGACTATGATTTTCTGGATTCATTGCACTGTTGAGGGGATTGGCCCCCCTGATTCAAAATATTGAGGGGGCTGGAGCCCCTTGGAACCCATATACCCGGCGCCGGTGGACACATCTGTGCAATTGAGAACAGTTGTGGCCATTTCATGCGGACCACAACTCTCTCATCCTCAGCTGCAACACATGCCAAAATTTCCCCCCACATAGGGTTGCCACCTGTCCCTAGAAAAAGGCGATCGTCCTTTTCTAGAGAAAAGTGTCCCCTGTCCTGTTTGGATGCCTTTCTTCATGTATTTGAGCTCAATCTATCCCTCATCTTCAAAACTGTGTGGGCAGAGGGTGAGCCCGGTTGCAGGAGGGGAGCCGAGAGTGAGAATGAGAGTTAGCACAGAATGTGAGCAGAAAGGGGGGCGGGAGGAGGAGTTTGAGAGAGACAGAGTTTTTGCACAGGCAGAGGGGGGGCCGTGGAGAGCAAGAGAGGGGGGTTGCATGGGCCTGGTTTGTCCTGTCCAGAGGGGGCGGGGTTTGCTTGGGCAGAGGCAGGTGTGGGGGGGGAGTCGAAACGTGAGAGGGGGTATTGCACTTTTGCAGATGCCTTGTGCATCTGGTTCGAGGGAGAGTTTGCATGGGCAGCGAGAAGGAAGGATGGCTGGCCAAAGAGCAAGATCAGAAGAAAAATAAATCACTGAGTGCAGTGCAGCAGCCAAAACATGAGGGCACTTGCCCCCCCCCCCAACTCCTTCCTTGCAAAGGTATTGGTGAGCCAGCTCAAATTCTTGCTTTCTGCTTGTATTTACAGTTGTAAAACAAAGTGCTTTATTATTATTATTATTATTATTATTATTATTATTATTATTTAATAAAGCATAGTAAACCATGTGTGCCATTGCAATGGATTGCTTTGAAGTCATTTCTGCACCAGGTAAATTAAGTGGTAGAGTCCCCAATTCGCCCTACCGACCTGTCCCATATTTTGCCTGACCAAAGGTGGCAAATTTACCTGCACATCATGATTAAGCTTCTGCAGGGAGGGGGAGAATTCTTTTGGCTTAGAGGTTGTATTGCAACCAAGCAGTAGATAAATCTTGTTAAATATAAATAAATAAATAAATAATAAATAAATAAATAAAATAAAATTGCACACAGAAATGTAAGCAGAATTTCACTGACACTGATGAATTTCCACAAGGAGGTTTTTCTTTTAAGAGAAAAGATATTTTTAGAAAAAAGTCTGTATCTGATGTGGAAATTAACTTAAGATTGGGGGAGAGGGGGAGGAGAATGAGAAACTGAGATGGACAGATTCACTGATCCCTAATTAAAACAAATTTACAAGTTCTACGACAAAAGCCAATGGTTTACTCTTGAATTATCTTTCACATTTATCTTGCCCTGGTATTGTTAAAGGCTCTCATAATTTATCACAGGTTTTTAGCATTCAGTTCCATCATTCCTCAATAACTATTGGCCTGTTTGGGTAATTAGCATTAGCTATTGAACATTCCAGCGACTTTGCTATTGATCTACTGTGTAAAAATACTTGATCTATAGCTGCAAATATTTGACTGATCCATGGATGCTCTGTATTTATTTATCACAGTTGAACAAGAACATGCCCTATACGGCTGACAATAAAATAAGCACAAAATGGAGACTATCACATGAAATATCACAATATAAAATCCGGCATGGCCAATGGTCCATCAATATTTGTAGGGCAATATCTGGAGAGTCTGTTTTCCTTACCCCTGGGCTGAGAAACTTAGGAATGAATCAAGTGGTAGTTTTTGGTTCAAACATTGCCTACCCTCCAACACCAGACTGAAGCAAACCGGGACAAGACCTTAACAGAGGCAGCACCCCGTCTTACTCAAACCCTGCTCCTCTCTTGGCTCCCTCCCTCCCTCACACCTTCACTTGCCGCAGCTCACCGCAGTCGCTGCATTCACCGCAGCCGCCACCACAGTCACTGCCACCATACTTACGGAAGCTGGTGTCCACTTCCGGAAGCTGGTACCACTTCCGAAAGTGGGGCCCCGGCTTCCGGAAGTATGTCAACCAAAAAGATGTAGTGGAAGGAGGAAGAAGAGTGGACAATGTTTGGGAATGAAGTAAGTTGGCCTTGTCTTTTGGTTCCATTTTTTGTTGTTGCTCCACACTCTGGTGTGAGCCAACTAAACTTACTTCACCTATCCAGGCAGGCATTGGATTCTTCTGGCCAGGAAGGAGACAAAGAGGGCTTCCTGTTCCCGTTGAGCCTAAAGGGAGACATTGGACACCTGTGGTGCTTCAGATATGAAGTCTTCATGACCCAGTGCCTCTCCTCGCATGCACTTGAGAACTCCTACAAGAGCAATTGTCGTGCACAAGCACACAGGCGCATTAGCATTTCTAAGAAAAAAGCACACCAAGAACTCAGGCCAATGTAAGTTTCAATAGTGGGAATGGTCCCTACTCGCAAATAGTCAGATTCGACATTTTCCACACACAGAAAAGCTCAAGATACATGTTGATCTACCCACACATACTGTAGTTGTTTTCTCTGAGAAATGTAGAAAATAACAGGATATATTTATCTGAAAGTCTTCAAACATACACGACCCTTTAAAAATTAGCTGATGAAGGTGAATAGATCGAAAGAGGGCCCTGTCCTGGTCTCTGATCCATAACTGACTTCTGCTCAATGATTGAAACTCTTCACGTCAAATCTGACTATGGACTAACATGAATTTATCTCTACTCATAAACTCTTATTTCTAATTCTGTAACAAATCTTTAGGAGTTTGAGTTTGTAATCTCTGTTAGAGTTTGTAATCTCTATTTGAGTTTGTAATCCTTATCAGAATACATACTTTTGAATGGATTAGTTTTTGTTATTATTGACTGTTGATTTTCTTGGTATATTTAATAACATTAGCATTTCTGACAGGATGTGCAAATGCTATTTTGATCCTTCTGGCAAATCCACACCACGATCAACTCCCTCCCGGAAACCTGTGTCCCCACTGTGGAAGGACGTGTGGATCCAGAATTGGCCTCCACAGTCACTTGCGGACTCACTGTTAAGACCGTGTTCATGGAAGACAATCTTACTTGGCTATGAGTGATCGCCAAAGGAGAAGAGGAATACCATGTTTTAAAGCAATGGCGTGTGGTGAAATTTTCCGTAGGGGAACAGTTAGGGCCAGAGGCACCAGTTTGAGAGGGTGATGGGAGGGCAAAACACACGGGATGCGTCTCCCTCCCTATGCCTTGCAGAAGTTTCCCAGGCTTTGGGAAGGTGGTGCCAGGGGAACATTTAGGGGACTTACCTAGTAGAGATAGAAGGGGATAGCTGCAAGCTTTAACTTTATTTATTTATTTTGGTCTGGGAGTCTAATTCTCAACCTGATGTCCCTCTCTGCTGTTTTGAAAACATTATCTACTAGCACTGCATTCTTTTGTTTCATTTTGCCTAAGGGACTATGAAAGCCCTCGTTTCTTCTCAGAGGTTTCCTACAGCCACCGATAAAGGGATTTTGCAAGGCCTGAGCTGGAAGCAAAGCTCTTTGCAAGACCTCAGCTTCTCCGCAAGCTCATTAGCTTGTCGCAGGGCTGCTCTGGGGCAGGGGATGTGGTAAAGGTACATCATAAATCATCCTGAACTTTTGGGACTGGGGCGAGAAAGAAATCCAAGCAAGCAATAAAATAAGCCTTAAGGCATTTTGAACGAAAGACAAGCTTTTTACAAGATAATTAAAATAGAATTGGCTTAGCCAGCTACACCACCATTTGATTTTAAGGGAGCTCGGTTGTGCCCAGTGCAACTTTAATGGGGAATGGTGAGATGTTCCCAAAGCAGAGATGAGGAGATGATGTTAAACTGCAGCTCCTACCCCCCCAAAAAAAAATACTGACCATGGTCACTAGGGCTGATTAGAAATGGAGTCCAATAACATTGAGTGAAACAGGTTCTCATGCGAACATAGGCAGCTGCCTTAGTCATATCATTGGTCTATCTAGCTTGGTGGCAGTGGCTGTCTAGAGTTCCAGGCAAAGAACATTCTCAGACCAACCTGGGGATATTGGACATTGAGCCTGGGAGCTTCTGCATGATCCATGCTGGTTCAAACCAAAGATCTTTCTATCTAGCCCTGCATTCTGCCTCCAACATTGGCAAGCTGGATACCTCTGGGAAGCCCACAAGGCAGCACTTCTCTCTCGCTTCTTGAAATTGGCACCTGACACTCAACAGTATATTTCTGCTGAACATGGAGGGTCTGTTTAGTGACTGTCACAAACAGCCATTGATAGGCCAGTTCTCTCTGCATTGCACTAATCACTTCAAAAAGCCAACTGAGCTATCAGGTATCAAGGACGTTCTTCAGAGTTTCCTTTTAAGAACCCCAAACTAATCATTGCAATAATGGCAACACCTCATTAAATTATGATTGACGGTGATAAAAGAATTAATTCCGCCAGAGTCTGAAGAGTAATTGAATATGCTGCTAGCTTAAATGACTTCTGTCCTTGCAGTCATTCTCACTTAGAAGCTGAAGATGCCATCTGTTGGGGCTTTGAAGTGAGAGCATCATTAATTTCTTGCCATCCAATCACAGTGTATGAAGAGCAATCGACAGCCCTATTTATTCTTTCTTCTCAAGCTGATGATGGCATTGTCACACATTTTAAACTAGGGAATGACAACTAAGCCATAGGGGTTCAGTCTGGGGGTTTCCTTCATACTTCTGGAAAAGTGCCCCCCCCAAAAAACCCTCCTCCATTTATTATACATCTCAGATACTCCTTCTCATCCACACTACAGCATTCTTGTTTATATGGAGTAAGGTAAAGGTAAAGGGACCCCTGACCATTAGGTCCAGTCATGACCGACTCTGGGGTTGTGGCGCTCATCTCGCTTTACTGGCCAAGGGAGCCGGCGTACAGCTTCCGGGTCAAGTGGCCAGCATGACTAAGCCGCTTCTGGCAAACCAGAGCAGCGCACGGAAATGCCATTTACCTTCCCACCGGAGCGGTACCTATTTATCTACTTGCACTTTGACATGCTTTCAAACGGCTAGGATGGCAGGAGCAGGGACCGAGCAACGGGAGCTCACCCCGTTGCGGGGATTCGAACCGCCGACCTTCTGATCGGCAAGTCCTAGGCTCTGTGGTTTAACCCACAGTGCCACCCATGTCCCTGTTTATATGGAAGCATACCTATAATCAAATTGTAAAGTTGGAAGGGACCCTAAGGGTCATCTAGTCCAACCCCCTGCAATGCAGGAATCACAACTAAAGTACCCATGATAGATAGCCATCCAAGTTCTGCTTTAAGGTCCTACCCATCTAGGTCAGCTTCCAGGACTCAGGCAAGTACCTTAATGCAGCCTTTGCCAACTTGGTGCACTCCAACTGTTTTGGACTCTAGTTCCCATCAGCCCCAGGTAGCATAGCCAATGGTCAAGGGTGATAGGGGTTGTAGTCCAACAACATCTGGCTTGTATGTATGTATGTATGTATGTATAAATCTGGGTGGTCCAACTTTTCAAACCAAGTGGACCACAAGAGGACTTCAACACATAATCCACAGACCACACACTGCCTTGTCAGGGGGTGGGGTGAAGCTAAAATTTAAAGCCCCCCTGCCAGCCCTTGCACTACCTTCCCAAAGCTAGCTAAGCTAGACCCTGCCAGAGCCCTCACGCCACTTCTTTTACAAAATTTCAGGAATTAGTTAGCTTTCTCAAGCTTCTCCTTCTGGCAAATCGCTGTCTGTTGCCCTGACCGCCTCCAGGTTGGACGAAAGTGCTACCTTGCAGCAGTGATCACCAAAAGCCGTGAAGGATCATTGAACCAGCAGATTGCCTGTCTTCTCCTGCTCTGCTGGGAAATATAAATGTATTTCTCTGCTGTAAAGAATCTAGGAAGGGAAAGTGAGATGGAATTTCAACTTTTAAGGGTTCTGAATGTGGCCTCCCCGGAGGACAGTAACTCTTGGTTAGACATCCATGTAAGTGCTGCAAGATACTGTTATGGTTTATTAATGCGCAGTCATCATGACCTCCAAGGGTTAATTAATAATGCTGGAATCTTTATGCAATTACCTCTCAAAAATATTTCATGAGCAAAATCCTGTTCCTGGGGTGATAGACAGAGTCAGGGACTGATAGAGAGGCATTAACCAATAAAGAGGCAGTGCAAAAGAGGTCTGCCAATTTAGAAAGTTGGCTGCTTACATGATAAGGAATCGTAGAATTGTAGACTTGGAAGGTGCTCCAACCCACTGCAATGCAGGAATCACAGCTAAATAGTCCCTGACAAATGGCCATCCAGCATCTGTTTAAAAGCCACCATGGAAGGAGCATCCATCAACTTCTGAGAGAGTCCACTGCACGGTGAAAAATCTCTTACCATCAGAGAGTTCTCCTCATGTTCAGTCGGAATCTCCTTTCTTGTCATTGGAACCCATTAGTTCAAGTCCTATCCTCTAGAGCAGCAGAAAACAAGGTTGCTTTGGCCCAGTATACCTGAAGGAGCGTCTCCACCCCCATTGTTCAGCCCGGACACTGAGGTCCAGCTCCGAGGGCCTTCTGGCGGTTCCCTCCCTGTGAGAAGTGAGGTTACAGGAAACCAGGCAGAGGGCCTTCTCAGTGGTGGCGCCCGCCCTGTGGAACGCCCTCCCATCAGATGTCAAGGAAATAAACAACTACCTGACTTTTAGAAGACATCTGAAGGCAGCCCTGTTTAGGGAAGTTTTTAACGTTTTATTTTTTATCATGTTTTTAATATTCTGTTGGGAGCTGTCCAGAGTGGCTGGGGACACCCAGCCAGATGGGCAGGGTGTAAATAATAAATAATTTTTATTTTTATTTTTATTATATTCCATATGACAGCTCTTCAGAATTTGAAGACAGCTAACATATAATTTGATTTGATTATTTAATTTCTATACCACTATAGATAACTGGCCACTCACAACTGGCAGATGCAGCAAGTTTATTTTGCACCTAAATAGTACAGTAAAAAGGTAAAGGTACCCCTGCCCGTACGGGCCAGTCTTGACAGACTCTAGGGTTGTGCGCTCATCTCACTCTAGAGGCCGGGAGCCAGCGCTGTCTGCAGACACTTCCGGGTCACGTGGCCAGCGTGACAAGCTGCGTCTGGCGAGCCAGTGCAGCACATGGAACGCTGTTTACCTTCCCGCTAGTAAGCGGTCCCTATTTATCTACTTGCACCCGGGGGTGCTTTCGAACTGCTAGGTTGGCAGGCGCTGGGACCGAGCGACGGGAGCGCACCCCGCTGCGGGCATTCGAACCACCGACCTTTCGATCGGCAAGTCCTAGGCACTGAGGTTTTTACCCACAGCGCCACCCGCGTCAAAATAGTACAGTACAGTACTTCAAAAATGTTTTCAGCAGTGTGCCTCTCTGGGTTCCCTGCTCCCCTCTGATCCCAAATGACAGAGCATATGCTTGTAAATTTCAAAGTGCTAATTAAACTAAACGTGCCTAAGTAAGGAACTTTTAATACATTTCTTCCAAAAAGGAAAAGGAAAGACAAACATGGTCTCCCATTATCAAGAAGGAAAGCAAATACCAGTCTGCTAAAGGAGTTTTAATGGGCTGTGCCATCTGCATTTCAAATGTTGGCTGCCCACATTGAAATCTTTTGACTCCAACATCCACATTTAACCTCGCCCCACAGAAAGTGACACATTGGAGACCCTGCCTGCGCTGCTCCAGCACAACTGCTGTAATGTTCTGTGGTTATTAAAGTCTATGGGGTACAGCCGCCAAAGCACTCGCTGCCAGATTACTCTAATCGAAAATTGCACGATGCAAAATTGAACCATCCTTTAAGAGCTCAGGAAAGGGAGTAATTGGAATGAAATCGAAATCCTTCCATCTCCCTGCCCCCCACTAAATTAAGGAGTAGCGGCCTGGTTTTAAATCCCTTCTAACATAGAGAGACCCATAGACTGCAGGATCTCTGGAAAGCTGATTGTTGGACTGAATTCTTCATGTGAGGGCGGGTGGTGCTGTGGTCTAAACCACTGAGCCTCTTGGGCTTGCCAATCAGAAGTTCAGCAGTTCGAATCCCTATGACGGGGTAAGCTCCCGTTACTCTGTCCCAGCTACTGCCAACCTAGCAGTTTGAAAGCATACCAGTGCAAGTGGATAAACAGGTACCACTGTGGTGGGAAGGTAAACAGCATTTCCATGTGCTTAGTCATGCTGGCCACATGACTCGGAAAGCTGTCTGTGGACAAACGCCGGTTCCCTCAGCCTGAAAAGCAAGATGAGCGTTGCAACCCCATAGCTGCCTTAACCGTTCAGGAGGTCCTTTCCCTTTCACCTTTTGCCATAGCTTTCGAGTACCCCAGAAAAAAACGAGACATCCCATATTTTTCTTGCTAATTGCGTGGTGAGTTCCCGCCTCCCCCAGGAAGAAATAAAGACACAGGACACCAAGTATTAAGGTTAAAGGGCAAAATAGGCCACAACTTTATTGATTACAGGAATGAGCGGTATTGGCTTAGGCATTGGTCCTATCGACTAGCCGGCTTCAGCCCGATTGCATGAAGACCGGCAAGGGTTAACCACCAGAAGAGGGGGTCCTGCTGAGGCACGTCAGCTAGGAGCTCCCCCGGGGTCACCACTCGGGGGTGTGCCTTAGGCCCACACCTCCATAGGCTTCGGACAGGGCAACGCCCCCCGGAGCCCTTTATCAGACTACCCTTCACTGTGGGGGGAGGTGATGGCGCTTCTCCCCTCCCACATACACTTAACCCACCCTTTTCAATGCCTAACCACCAATGCCGAGGAGTTGTGACGAGTTGCTACGAGGTAGGTGAAAAACCAATTGGCTGGGGCCAATCACCAATTGGAAAAAATTCCTACCAGGCCCCGTGGAGACCAACCGACATCCATAGCAAGTCAAGGGGCCTACCTAAAGGGAGGGTGGGAAACTCGATCAGCTGGCTGGCGCGGCAAAAAGAGGGGGAGCTTCAGCCACGCCAGCCCTAAATAGGGCAAGCCACGCCGCCGCCCCAGCCAGCCAATTGGCTGGCTGGGTGGATGACGCGGCCAAGGATTCCCCTGATCTTGTGGGGGCTTGGACAGCCCCCGCGCACGTGGGGGTGAGCGTGATGCCCGCAACCCCACCTCCTCCTAAGTTCGGAAGTGGCTTTAACATCTTGAAAGATAAAATATTCTGGTTACATATAATAGTAGTGGCAGGTGTTGAATTTCAGTATACTTTATTCACCTCCTTTATTTATACCATATGTGCTGCATCAGGAAGATTTTGGACATAAGATGGCAGAATAGAGTCTCAAACAAAGATGTGCTCTTCCAAGTTCAGATTCCCAGCATGTTCGCACTCCTACCTCAGTAACATCTACGCTGGCTTGGTCATGCTTACAGAATGGGAGATGGCAGGATCCCCAAGGATATGTTATAAGGGGAGCTGGGTTCACGCACCAGGACAGTTGGCAGACCAGCTCTGCTTTTCAAAGTTGTCTGCAACTATGACATGAAGGCTGGCAGCATTGACCCTGCCATGTGGGAATCCCTTGCAGATTATCACAGTGCCTAGGGACAGGCGGTCTGGTCATGTATCCACAGCAGTGAGCAGAGGAGGAATGACCACTGGGAGGAACACAGAGAGAAGAAACGCCATGGTGCATCTGCAGCAGAATGGCCAGACGCCTTCGTCTGCCCCAGCTGCAGCAAAACATGCCTCTCCTGTATCAGTCTCTGCTTCCCCAGCAGGCTCACTCCTCCAATGTCTGCCAAAACAGATGGATGCCTACAACATTTATTTATTCGATTTCCCTTCACTTCTTAGCTGACTAGTTCCCAGAGTGGCTTACAGTAACAAAGTAATCACATTAAAATGCAACAGAGCAGCAATTAAAATGATATTTAAAATCCATCAGTCAAAACAATCAAGGGCAGGCGGAATGACAGATCTGTTGGTTAGGGAACCAAAGCCTAGCAAACCCAACTGAGTTATAATTAATAAATCCTGAAATGCTGATTCAGGTGGCTGTGTTTGGGGAATGAAGGGAATGTAGCCTTCAGGCTGAAGAACATTCCCTACCCTGCTCTATACCGATTTTATTAAAAAGAACCTGGACCTGAGCTCAGAAGGTCATTCCACAATAGGGGTGCCCATAAGGATCTGGTAACACCTTGGATCTGGTAGATTGTTTTTGTTGTTTAGTTGTGTCCGACTCTTCATGATCCCATGGACCAGAGCACACCAAGCACTCCTGTCTTCCACTGCCTCCCGCAGTTTGGTCAAACTCATGCTGGTAGCTTCGAGAACACTGTCCAACCATCTTGTCCTCTGTCGTCCCCTTCTCCTTGTGCCCTCCATCTTTCCCAACATCCGGGTCTTACCCACACATTAAAGTTCTGATGTTGGGGGCATCCATAAGAGACACTCTCCTACTGATTTCAAGAATCAGCTCAGGACAATGAGACAATTTAACGGGAGACGAAATTCACTATATTTATTTTTCCCGATTAGAACAGGATTTATTTTTCCCCGGTGGTGATTTTCTTGAGTCAAAATGAGAGCACCCCTAAACATTTTTTTTAAAAAAAGCACTGAATTATACCAGAAAAAAAATGAGATATACAGATTAAATTGCTGTGTTGGCACTTAGCGATAAATAAGTGGGTTTGGGGTTGCAGTTTGGGCACTCGGTCTCTAAAAGGTTTGCCATCACTGCTCTATGATTATGACTATAGTTCTGAAGTAAACAAAATGAAAGTGTAAAGAGGAAAGAATCCAGTGCGTATTCCTACAAGAATTTCAGTTGCAGCCAGTATAGCAGTTTGAGAAGTGCTTTTAAGTGGTCTATCTGAATCATCTTTACCTCCATATTCTTGAGCAGTTGCCATTTCTGATCACCTTCCAAAGGCAGGAGATTGCAGGTGTCCAGTCATGTGGTTACCAGGGCTTGAATCAGTACCGTATTTTTCGCACGATTGGACGCACCGGACCATAGGACGCACGTAGTTTTCAGGGGGGGAAATCAAGGAAAAAATATGATTCCCCCCCCCCCCCAGCTCTGGGAGCAGTGGACAGGCTGCACGCAGCCTGTGCGCTACTCCAAGACCTTCTCCCTGCTTTTGCGGGAGGTGGCAGAATTCCCCCACCTCCCGCAAAAGCCCACAGGAGCCCCGCGTGACTCCTGCGGGCTTTTCGACCAGGAGGGAGAAGGGACTGAAACGGCCAGTCAGTCCCTTCTCCCTCCTTGGGGAAAAGCCCCCAAGAACCGCTCGCTCTTTAAAGGCTGTGCGGCTCCTGCGGGCTTTTCTAGGAGGTGGGGGAATTCCTAGAAAAGCCAGCAAAGCCGTGCAGCCCCTTTAAAGAGCGCACGGCTTTTGCCTGCTTTTGCGGGAGGTGGGGGAATTCCCCCATCTCCCGCAAAAGCCCGCAGGAGGGAGAAGGGACTGACTCAGCCAGTCAGTCCCTTCTCCCTCCTTGGGGAAAAGCCCCCAAGAGCCGCTCGCTCTTTAAAGGGTGCGCGGCTCCTGCGGGCTTTTCTAGGAGGTGGGGGAATTCCCCCACCTCCTAGAAAAGCCAGCAGAAGCCACGGAGCCCCTTTAAAGAGCGCCTGGCTTTTGCCTGCTTTTGCGGGAGGTGGGGGAATTCCCCCATCTCCCCCAAAAGCCCACAGGAGGGTTGGAGAGTAGCGGGAAGGCGTCGCACGCCTTCCCGCTGCCCCCCAATCTCTGGGGCTGGCGATGGGGGAAGCGCTTTTTTCCCCACCGCCAGCCTCCAAGCCGGGTTGGAGAGTAGCGGGAAGGCGTTGCGCGCCTTCCTGCTGCCCCCCATCCTCTGGGGCTGGCGATGGGGGAAGCCCTGCTTTCCCCACCGCCAGCCTCAAACCCGGGTTGGAGAGTAGCGGGAAGGCATCGCTGCCTTCCCGCTGCCCCCCAATCTCTGGGGCTGGCGATGGGGGAAGCGCTGCTTTCCCCACCGCCAGCCTCCAACCCGGGTTGGAGAGTAGCGGGAAGGCATCGCTGCCTTCCCGCTGCCCCCCAATCTCTGGGGCTGGCGATGGGGGAAGCGCTGCTTTCCCCACCGCCAGCCTCCAACCCGGGTTGGAGAGTAGCGGGAAGGCATCGCTGCCTTCCCGCTGCCCCCCAATCTCTGGGGCTGGCGATGGGGGAAGCGCTGCTTTCCCCACCGCCAGCCTCCAACCCGGGTTGGAGAGTAGCGGGAAGGCATCGCTGCCTTCCCGCTGCCCCCCAATCTCTGGGGCTGGCGATGGGGGAAGCGCTGCTTTCCCCACCGCCAGCCTCAAACCCGGGTTGGAGAGTAGCGGGAAGGCGTCGCACGCCTTCCTGCTGCCCCCCAATCTCTGGGGCTGGCGATGGGGGAAGCGCTGCTTTCCCCACCGCCAGCCTCAAAGAGCAGACTCTCCTGGCTTCAGCGGAAGCAACGCAAAGCCTCCGGAGCGCAGGCTTCGGAGGCTTTGCCTTGCTATCGCTGAAGCCAGGGAGCCTGCATTCGCTCCATAGGACGCACACACATTTCCCCTTCATTTTTGGAGGGGAAAAAGTGCGTCCTATAGAGCGAAAAATACGGTACTTAGGTCTCTATTCACCAGGAGAGGGTGCAGCTGGCACAGAGTTGGGAAAAGTCACTCTTGACCATCAATCAATGCCACATAAATATGAAACAGCACGGCCTGGTTCAGAATGCCTTCAAACTCTTAGAATTATAGAATAGTAGAGTTGATACCCCAAGGATCATCTGGTCTACCCCATGTAATGCAGGAATCTCAACATCCTCAACTGAAGGCGAGACCACAACCTCCCAAGGGAGTCTGTTCTTGAACCCTATCACCCAATGGGATTGCTATCATATCCAGAACCATGGCACCACAGAATTGTAGAGTTGGAAGGGACCCCAAGGGTCATCTAGTCCAACCCCCTGCAGTGCAGGAATCTCAGCTAAAGCATCCAAGACAGGTGGCCACCCAACCTCTGCTTAAAAACCTCAAATGAAGGTGAGACCACAACCTCCCGAGGGAGTCTGTTCTTGAACCCTATCACCCAATGGGATTGTTACCATAACCAGAACAGCTGGGATACCTCATCCTAGTTTAATAGGTTAAAGAGGTGCGTCTTCAGCAGCCCAGCTGGTGCAAAACATATTTCTCTTCTTTTGTTTAGAGCACGTCAGTGAGGACCAGAGGGGGGTCTTGTCATCTGAGCAACCCAGGACATCCATACATTGCCAGGCTTGTGCCCCAGAGAGGTCACTTTGGTGTGGCTAACACAGCAAAAACAATGCAGCCGCTACAAGTCTCCAGTCTCCAGTTTGACTTCACCCCCAGGAGTCTCACTCCATTGTCTCTCAAGACAGATGGATGTCAACAACATCAACAACTTCAGCAGTCCCCAAAAGCTATGTAATAGAGGTTTCCTGGGCTGCCACCCTCTGAGTGCCTGAGTTCAGTGAAACAACCAGGAAGGCCTCTTCCACTGATCTTAGCATCTGGGTTGTCTGTACGGAAAATCCAACATGACCTAGGGAAAATATTGGGTAGATTGGTGTACTCCCAGCCCTCTCCCACTCACTAAGAACATAAGAAGTGTCCGGCTGGATCAGCCCAAAGACCCATCTTGTCCAACACCCTGTTCCCACAGTGGTCAACACCATTGGGAAGCCTGAAGCAGGATATGAGTGCAACAACACTTTCTTGTGTTGTGTACTCCAAGAACTTGTATCCAGACACCAATGGGTGTCTAGAGTCTCATCGTATCAGTGACTTGGACCATGCTGGCTGAAGACATCTTGCTTCAAATGGAGCACAAATATGCTTCCTCTTGCAAAGACCAGAATGTTAATATGAGGGTGTGGGATACACCTGATGAGAGAAGGAAGGATGGAAAATGTAGTTTTCTGGGACATGTCCTAGTTTTTATGGAGTCAGAGAAAAGCCTTTCTATGTACAAAGCAAGCATGGAGAACTTGTGGCTTTGCACATGACATCGGACTCCAACTTCTATCCATCCTGGGCACCACAGGCAATGTTCAGGGATAGGGAAAGGTTGAGTGTGACATCATCGGGAGGGATACAGGCACTCTATCACGGCTTTTCAAAAAGGTCCTGCTGCAACATTCAGACACCAGTCGTGCCTTCATGAGCTCAGGTGAATTCAGGTTGCTACAGTCTGAGGATGCGGACCAACCCTTTGCAGATTTTTGCACTTCCTGGCTCATTCTGGTGATGAGCCAGGAGGTGAGCTTGTGGTTTCTTCTGCTGTCAACGAGAAAAGCATGGAGGACATTCCATTCATTTCCTTAAAGCCACACATAGTGATGGAATCTTTTTGCAGTCCTGTGTCAAAACTCTTTGCACTGCATACTCTGTACCCATTAGGGGACCTGCATTCAGAATCCAGCAGCTGTCTGAGTTAAGTGCTAAATATCCACATTGGCAGGTGCTTCACAGTGGAAAATCCATTGCGGGTTTTTTTTTCTCCCTCCAAGCCAAAGCAGGTGCTACAAGTGATGGGCTAATTGCTCCATTACTTGTCTTTAGAAACTAAGGAGGATAGTTAACAGTAATTAAGTTGGGAGTAGAAGGGCTTATGGGTGGGGAGCAGAGGAAAATGATAATTTGTCAAGTGCTGCCCAAGTCTAGGTCTAGGACCTTGGAATCCATGACTGACTGCATATGCCCTGAGTGCCCCTTTTTTCTAGATCACATCAGCTAGAAATACAGTTAAAATATTACATTTATTCTCATAGATGATACATTGGAGATATTGCTGGCACAAATACACCCCTAATGGCTTTATGGAGTCTCCTTATAAAAGCAGAACAGGATTACCAGCCATTGCAGTTTGTTTATCATTCCAAAATTGTTTGAACCATTTCCAGTGTTGCTCAAATTCCATGCAAGCATACATTTCCCCGGCTTGCTCAAATAGCCCAAGTTAATTTATTTGGGGATGCCATATCCCATCATTTAATACACTGTTCTCTGAGTCCTGGTATCTGATTTGGTTTCCTTTCGCTTGTAAACAGCTCTAACTGCCACAATCATATCTAAGAAAGGAGCCTTTTTATCCTTAGCCACCTGCCCTTTAACGTAAGTTAACAAGAATACTTTAGGGTCAAGAGAGAGGTTATTGGGGGTTTTTTCCATAAAGAATTTTATTTATCACTGCCAGAAGTCATTTCCAGAATCTCTTGGCTTCTTTGCATTGCTGACAGCAGGGATAAAAATCTTCTCCCTCTTTGTCGCATTTCCAGCAAACATCAAAATAATCCTCCTATATCTTCTATATTTTTTAGCAGAGCCATTAGCACAGCTTTCTTTTAGAGATGTGGCTGCTGTGTATTTATATATCTGGCTCCACATAAATTTTCACGACTCCACTGATGCTGCTCTTTGAAAATCCTTATTCCTGGCTGATCCTTCTTAATGTTTAATAAAATATTATAAATCGGAGATAATGACTTTTGGGGGTTTGTTCACTAAGATCGGTTCAAACTGGGTCAGTGGTCTAAAGCAGCCCTCGCAACCTGATACCCTCCAGAATTTCCCATCATCCCTGACCATTGGCCATGCTGGCTGGGAATGATGGGAGTTGTATTCCCACAACATCTGGAGAGCATCACAGTGGGGATGGTTGATTAAAGGTCATTACTCCCTTGTCTAATCCTCTGCTTAAAAAAAAGCCCTCTAATATGAAATATGCATAAAGAGGAGTGCATCTCCTTCTGAAATAGTATGTATATGATTGAGCATTGAAAATCATTTCATCTTAAATTTTTATTACATCCAGGCTGATATTTTTGGCCAAGCTGGTCTTGATCATTTGTGGATAGAGAGTCAAAAGAAAAGATAAGACAGATGCATGGAGGAGAAGGCCATCAATGGCTGCACGGCATGATCCGTATGTTCTCCTTCCATGTTTGGAGGCAGTGAATACTTCTGAATGCCAGTTGCTAGGGACCATGAGGAGGAGATGCTGTTTTCGGCTTCCAATTGTGGTATCTGATTGGCCACTGTGGAAACAGGATACTGGAGCACACAGGCCTTTAGTCAGACCCAGCAGGGCTCTTCTTGTAATCTTATGAAAGTGCTTCCTCACAGAATAGAGGGTGGTGGGAAGGGAGACATGTCTAAGAATTTACCGTATTTTTCGCTCCATAAGACACACTTTTTTCCTCCTAAAAGGTAAGGGGAAATGTCTGTGCATCTTATGGAGCGAATGTGTGGTTGATCACTGGCTCCCTTTCTGGTCCCAGCCCCTTGCCCAGGCCTCCATTGTTGAATGTTCTGCAGAAGGAGGCTGTTTCTTTCCCCAGCAACATGTGACTGGCTGATTAGATTATCTGTCTGGAAATGGCTCCCTTTCCTTTCCTAAAGAAGCTGCAGAACTGTGAGTTGAACCCCATAAAAACAGGATTTTTCCCCTTTGCAAAGTAAGCTCAACAACATTGAGCTGATCCTCAAAAAAGGGGGCTTTTCCCCTTTGCAAAAGAAGCTGCCCAACTGTGAGCTGATTCACCCCAAAAACGGGGCATTTCCCCTTTGCAAAAGAAGCTGTACAACTTTGAGCTGATTCCCCCCAAAATGGGGCTTTCCCCCTTTCCTCCTCTAGAAATTAGGTGTGTCTTATAGTCAGGTGCGTCTTATGGAGCGAAAAATATTTTGCATATGAGGTTGCTTAGGGTGGGTTTTTAATTCTAATTTTCTCCCCCCCCCCCCACTCTCTTGTTTAAAAATGCTGCTTCTGCCCTAAATGGTTTGGGTCCAGGATACCTATAAGCTCATGATGCTGATCATCCTTTGATATCTGTTAAAGATGCTCTGCCCTTCCCTATCACCATCCAAAGTGTGTTTGCTGGGCATGCAGGGCTTCCGCTGTTGCACCCAAGCTTTGGAACTCTTGGAAAAACCATGTTGACCCTTCTCTTTCCATGTCAATCAAAATGAAAACTGCCTTGGGTAGATGGGCTGTCAGTTTTGATTATATGTTGTTGTTTTTTAAAAAAATCAATACTGCCATTTAGATACCACCTACCTGCGAGTGCTGAATGGACAGCACCTTTGGGGTGTCTGTTCATGGACCATCAGCTTTGAGCGCTTTGACATCTCCTGTAATGCGGCCGGGAATAATTGGATCTTTGCTGTGACCTTCATGACTGAGTGGGAATTTGAACCCTGGTCTCCCAGGCCCTAGTCCAGTAGTCTGACCACCACACTGCCCTTGCCCCTCCCCCTCTCTCTTTCCCCCTCTCACATGACAAAGGGGACCGCCTGAGGACCCTCAATAAGCTGCTCTTAGGTCTTTGGAAGCACAGCAGCCTATGAGTGCAGTCAATTCATCCATCCATCACGCTTGAAAAGTATTTAATTAGTTTGTTGAATACTCCTCCACCTGAGCTTTGGGGATGGGCTGTAAGCTCAAATAAATAAATGAAATAACCCAAATATAGAAATGAAAGATTGAAAATGAGGAATGGCCAGCCTTTCTTTTGCTGATGCATGTTTTCCAGCTTGTTCTCTCTCCCTGTTCACTGTCACTCCCTCTCTGTCTCTTTGTGTCTCTCTCCATCACACACACCACAATTTCCCCCCTTCTCTTGCAGTTCCTGTAAGCTGAGTGAATACTTCCATCTGAGACCTGCCTGGTATAAATGATTCATTGAGAACTTTTGTCAACCCTATTAGCGGTGCAGGAATCGAGGTAAATGTCAAGCCATCTCTGTTAATCCCGCATCCAGGCAGCTGGGAGTAGTTCTCCACCAAGCAATAATGTGTTTGATCTCCAGGAATGTCTGTGTTGATGGCTTGCTCTGTTTTGATGGGTTAGCAGCAACAAGTCTTGCTATCAGATACACGGCAGCTCATCTTCCAAGAACAGGGAGGTCCCACGTGTTTGTGCGGATCAGGGCGGAGGGGTATTATTATTTTTTCACACACTAGAACAGGTTTAGTCAACATGGTGCCTCCAGATGTTTTTGCACTCCAGCTGTGAAGGCTTCCCATAGGTGGATGGTAGGCCATTGTGGAAACAAGATGCTAGACCAGATGGTCCCTTGGCATCCTCAAACAGGACTTTTCTTATGCTCTTGGTGTGCCCCTGCATTAGAGACTGTAGGGGGCGGCGGATGATGGGTGATTATAGCACAAATCAACGTGACACTTGGCTTCTACATGCTCACCTATGAACACATTTAAGATGTGCCTTTGACCTTTCTGCATCCTTGGTTCACACATCCTTGGTTCACACATCCACCAATACTTAGACAATTTATTTACCACTTGGGCATGGCTTCCAGAAAATGGCTTGGTGGGCCAAATGGCGATCACTGGTGGGCCAAGTTTGGCTCATAGGAGCCAACTCCTAGGGGCTGAGGTCCCTTTGCCCCCCATAAAATATTTGAGGAGACCAGGGTCCCCCAAAGTTGATGGGCATTGCCATTCAAATGGTATGCATGTACCACATCTTGTGATAGATTATGTGGGGTGGGGCTTACCTGGCCTCCCATATTTTATTCCAGTTGGCACCCTTGTGGGCTCATGAGCCACAGGCTCCCCCCCCACACACACACTACTTGACAAGCACTAATGGATGTGTTATTCAAGAAATCCCTATCTCCTAACCATTCATTTCCAATTAAGGAAGCATCAACCAGCCAATCTAGCTAACAAAGGAATGGCCAGCCAGAAGCAGTAAGAATATGGTTGCATCTATATGCTTGCAATAGGGATGCAGGTGGCACTGTGGGTTAAACCACAGAGCCTAGGACTTGCTGATCAGAAGGTCGGCAGTTCAAATCCCCGTGACAGGGTAAGCTCCCGTTGCTCAGTCCCTGCTCCTGCCAACCTAGCAGTTCGAAAGCACGTCAAAGTGCAAGTAGATAAATAGGTACTGCTGCTGCGGGAAGGTAAACGACGTTTCCGTGTGCTGCTCTGATTCACCAGAAGCGGCTTGGTCATACTGGCCACATAACCCGGAAGCTGTACGCCGGCTCCCTCGGCCAATAAAGTGAGATGAGCGCCGCAACCCCAGAGTTGGGCACGACTGGACCTAATGGTCAGGGGTCCCTTTACCTTTATATGCTTGCAATATCATTGGGGGGTGGGGAGATAATGGCAGTTCCCCACTGATGAACTGGAGTGGGCTTATAGCTGACTAGCAGAGCACACATTCGCTTTATATGTAGGGTATGTTCTTCTCTTGTTTTTCTTCTTCTTTGTACCTTCTGCTTCTGTAAAACAAAGCAATTTTTTTAAAAAAGATTCATTACAAGTTGGGGTTACTGTGTGGAATGGATTGGCAGTTCGTAAGTTCAGGATTGACATAATGAAGTGCTCTCTCAAATGCCCATGTACTGAGCATGCCAGAGGCACTAAGAACTGAGGATGGAAGAGAATTGTGTCCACGTCCCATTTTATTGCAAACCTAGCACATTTGCATTTCCCGAAAAGCTCTCCTTTCTAACCCTCACTTCTCCAAATTTTGTGATGCAGTTCTCTGACTAAAGAATGCATACAGAAATTGTGTGTGCTTATGAAAAATGCACAGAAGAAAGGAGGATACTGGTGAAATTATGGGCAAAAATGAAAGGCAATTCTATTAAGATAAATAGTAGGACTGTGCACAGTCCCCAGTACTCAAAGTTTGGGGCGGGGGACATGCTGGGGCTCCCTCTTTATCTATCTTTCCACCCTGTGCATTTCCCCGTGACAGCATTGGATCACTCCAGGTAACCTCACCCTACCCAGGAGGAGACATGTGCAGAAAAAAATGCATATGAATTTTCATGCAGGCTTTTTATTTTATTTTTAAAAAATGAAAGCATCTGCAGAAATGGGGCAAAGTGAACTTAAAATGACAGGGAGAGATAAACCAAAACTAATGCATTTCCCATCCAAACTGGGGGCTGGAAACGAGGGTCCATTTTTATATGTAGAAAGGCACTTGCCCTCTGTTGCAAGAAACCAGGAGCAATTGTGGCTTATCATGGTATATTTGTGTGCACCTGCAGCAAAAACACAGGTGATCTCATTGTTCAGTTCACCGCAGGTGAAAACTAATTTTTCATTGCAGGCAGCATCCCTTAGAGGTCAGTGTCAAGTAAGGCATGATTTCTTGTATTGCTCAAAACACAGAAGCCCCCCTCCGGTCATGTTATCGGATATGACAAATGACATTAGCTGAAAAGTTGAGTCAAGAATGTAAGGTAGGCAGAGGAAGGAACTGAACAAGGTTTGCTTTTTAGATACATGATTCCATTTCACCTCTTACGTAAATTTTACACTTGGTTTGACCTCTGATCGCTCAGAATTCACCTTGAGAGGGGCACGAACACACGCAATCTTAGATCTTGTTGTGCTGTCTCACATCCTGCAGGTGGATGTCTTGCTGACGCAAGACAGATACTGAAAAGAGCACAGGACACCATGACTCACAAACCTTGTCTTCTTTGAGCTTTGATGTATGCCTTATATTGTTAGGTACAATGCTGAAATCTTTTCAATACAGTGGTACCTCTAGTTGCAAACGGGATCCGTTCCGGAGGCCCGTTCGCAACATGAGCAGAAAGCAACCCGCGTCTGCGCATGTGTGGGTCGTGATTTGCCGCTTCTGCACATGTGCGTGACATCATTTTGCACGCCTGAGCATGCACGAGTGGTGAAACCCGGAAGTAACCCTTTCTGGTACTTCCAGGTCGCTGCAGGATGCAACCTGAAAAGACGTATCATGAAGCAAACGTAACATGAGGTTTGACTGTATGTTGGGGGCCCCCCTCCATATATGATGCATAAAGAAGGAATGTCATGTTAAAGAGAGGGAGGATTTTGTGATTTTGAACACTTGTGTAGCATCTGACAGAGTGAAAAGCCAGCAATCAGGGCTGGCCCTATTATTAGACACAGTCAAGCAGCAGATGTTGGAGTCGTTGGAGGATAGAGCTGTGTGTTCCAGGTGGCTTGCCCTGGGTGCCCTAAGCTAGCCTCCTGCCTTCAGGTGCCATGGAGAATGCTACTTTATCTCCACGTTTAAAGCAATATTCAACTGCCAATCTGGTTGGCTTTTGTAAGTGGGCAGCATCTTGTCCTTTGCTTCAGGCAGCAAAATGTCCCGTGCTGGCCCTGCTGTCAACCTGTTGCACAAGGGTTTAGAGGTGAGCTGAAACCCATTAATTCACATCATCTTCTTCTGCTGAATCATGCCCCACAGTTTTCCACATTCAGCCTCCTTGGCCCATGCTGCAGAAGTAGTAGTCCTGTCGGAGAAAACTTTAAAAGGGGTTCCTAGACTGGAGGCGTCCCTCCCCCAAAAAACCCCAAAGAAAAGGATGCAGGCTCCAAGTGAAAAGATAGGCCTCTATTGAAATACAAATGCACCTCAAAAATAAGGTAAAGGTAAAGGTACCCCTGCCCGTACGAGCCAGTCTTGCCAGACTCTAGGGTTGTGCGCTCATCTCACTCTATAGGCCGGGAGCCAGCGCTGTCCGCAGACACTTCCGGGTCACGTGGCCAGCGTGACAAAGCTGCATCTGGCGAGCCAGCGCAGCACACAGAAACGCCGTTTACCTTCCCGCTGGTAAGCGGTCCCTATTTATCTACTTGCACCCAGAGGTGCTTTCGAACTGCTAGGTTGGCAGGCGCTGGGACCGAACGACGGGAGCGCACCCCGCCGCGGGGATTCGAACCGCCGACCATGCGATCGGCAAGTCCTAGGTGCTGAGGCTTTAACCCACAGCGCCACCCGCGTCCCCCAAAAATAAGGAGGGGGCTGCAAAGAACCACATCCAAAGCAATGGCTTTTATACACTTCCAGATTACACATCTTAATAGGTACAACCCAATGACATCATCCTGAACCAATCAACATCATTTAGTTCTTCAGATCAGCCGTCATCATAATATCATGTGATTACATATAACAATTTTTCAGTCTCTTTCTTTATTAAGCCTTTGACTAACTTTCCTATTTGTTAAATGTTTCCCAATATCCCTTTTCATATGTCTACAAAACAACTCAAGATTACTCACAATTGCTATGCCTAGCTGATTCTCTTTTCATGAATACACCGGACACCATAAATTATAGCAGTTTATTCTTTTCAGCATTCTGGACCGGATATTTGCAACATGCAGCACTAGTTCTGTGCTGTTAAAATGGTTGGGCACAAGCCTTTTCAGTTTAGCTAGGCCATGGGCTCAAAAGAAAATGGAATCGTCAAAACGCTAGCTTTATGAAATTATTAATTTCTCCAACGATCCAAAACATTTGGAGCGGGGGCACCAGGTTGGGGAAGGCTGATTTACAGATGAAATGTCTATGCAAGCAAATGGGGCCGGAAACAGTGAGAGGAAAGCGTCAGAAGCAAGAGAAATGAAGTGTGCTGAACACTAACACAGAAATGCAAATGTCTGCTGAGATATCTCACTGCCTCCACTACCACTGCTTCTTTCAGCTGCATCAAATGTGCTCCTTTGAGAGTAAATCTTGAAAATAGAGGATATTCAGTGCAGTCCTACATGTGCCTCTGCTTTGGCAAGTGCTGTGTGTTAAATGTCAGCCTCACAAACATCCCCGGAGTAAGGCGTAGGGGAAGCAGAGATTTGTTGGAAGCCAAAAATCTGTGCCCGCTCCGATAACACAGGCGCCCGACCAGCAAAGTTGAAACTGGTTCTGTTGAAGGCGAAAGCGAAGGGAGGGACTTTCCGCCACACGGAAGCCTGTCAGCTGCTAAGTCGCAGATGTTCTTTTATGCGCTGACCTCCTTCTTCTCAACATCCAGAGGAGGAGAGCGAAAAACAAACACCCCTCAAGGAATTTGGTCGCAGGGAGTTAAGCACGCGGCCAAGCTCACTGAAAAGAACAAGCCGAGGAAAGACCGGGTTCATGATGGATTAGACAAGCTCCCCGCTTCACAGTGAAACTCAAGAGACTTTGCAATGCTTGTGTCTGGTCCAGGCCTCTTTTGATAGTCTTGTTTTTGTCTTCAGCTGTCATGGGGCTGCCTGGCTCTCCTCTTCAGCTGAGAAGGAACACCAGGATTCTGCTGGGATTTGGCTGGCATGCACGAGCTGGCAAAAGGTGCTTGGAGTCTCTAAGGGGCCTGGATTGGTTTGGGCTGGAAATGGAATCGCTAGTCACAAGTGGTGTTCGGTGGCATCAGGGATCATTCAGTTTGTAACATAAGGGGTTAATTCTGTTCTCAGTGTTAGACAACTACCTGGGAAGCGGGGAGAGGAGGTGTTTCTTAGCAGCCAGCATGATGTTTACTGAGGCAACTCAATGCTCTGATTTGTAGTTCTGAGGCTGTGTAGTTCTGAGGGAGTTCTCTCCCTGTATGTTTAGTCGAATGTCTCACTGCTATGTTCGAGACCTGAAGTAAGAAAGACAAGATCTCCCTGTTCCTTTTCTCTCATCTTATGTACTGTTTTGCTCAACTTGGGCAACCAAGTGTCATCAAGACTTTTGTCTCTCTGGACTCTGCCTGCACTATTGAAGTGACTTTGCTTCCACCCTGCTTCTTCATTGAGGAGCGAAGCTTCAGTCCTCTGTTGAACTTCTGTCTCCTGTTGAGTTCAACATACCTTGGATAAAGGATCAAATAGAGTTTGAACTCCAAGTGTAAAAAGAGACCTGCATGATCTTGTCAGGTGTGTCCTGCTATGATCTATGAAGGACTATCAAGTCTCAGAGAAGAAGAAGAAGAATTTGGATTTGATATCCCACTTTATCACTACCCAAAGGAGTCTCAAAGCGGCTAACAATCTCCTTTCCCTTCCTCCCCCACAACAAACAGTCTGTGAGGTGAGTGGGGCTGAGAGACTTCAGAGAAGTGTGGCTAGCCCAAGGTCACCCAGCAGCTGCATGTGGAGGAGCGGAGACACGAACCTGGTTCACCAAATTACGAGTCTACCGCTCTTAACCACTACACCACACAGAGCCTCAAATCCCCTTTCATTCATGTAGATCATGTTATGAGTCTCTTATTCCTGAAACAGGAAGAAGGTCCACATCGTCCAACACCCTGTTTTCCCAGTGGCCGATCAGATGCCCCCAAGGGAAGCCCATGACCAAGACCAGAGTGTAACAGCCCTCTCCTACTTTTGATTTCCAGAAATTGGCATACCGAGCAGAACAAAGCCATCACAGTGACTTGCAGACAACAATAGCCTCCACTATATTCTGGCAGTGGGTGGAACCATAGACTGTGTTGGGTGGGGCCAGAGCCAATAGGGGGTGTGGCTACCCATCTCCTTCTTCCTCCCCACCCTGTTCTGAGACATTGCAAGCATAGAGAATAGAACCTGCCACACACAATATGGTGGATAACATGCGTAGAAAAAAAATTGCACAGTAGTTTCTTTTTTCCAGCAGAATGGGGAAAAAGGGAAATCTCAGAAATTTCCTCAGCGGGGGTGGGGTGAGGGGGAGAAAAATGTCTTCTGGCAAATTTTGGCTGCTCTCTATTCGTCACTTTATTTCAGAGCCAGACTTCATTAGAGAAGCTGTTCGACTCTTTGATGCCTGCAGTCGGGCATGGAAGCTGCACAGCCATGCCTCAGGATAAACAAGGATGTAGCAAAGAGTGAGGCAGGACACATTTCATTCTTTAAGCTCCATATATTTGGGCTGCTTTCTTTACTGCTTCCTCTGGTGCAGCTTCAACGGGGCAAGGGGATTCCAGAGGCGTAAGTCAGGAAGGGCATGGCCCACCGTTGGGTTCAATCAGCTTTGTAGGGAAAAAAGAGGTTTGATCCAGACTTAGTCAAGACCCTCCCAATGAGAGAGACAGCTGCACTGGTATTAATTCTGTTTTTTGCTCCAAAGCAGCCCGGGCAAGCAATTTATGGCCTCACTAATTTGCCATTGCTGCCAGGGCTTATTGATTTCATTTTTATCTCTACATGGCCTTCAGGCTGTATTCGCGGCGTCTCAAAATGGAACTCGTATATTTGAGAGAGGAAAAATAAGTACCGGCCGTAGCTTTTGCAGGTGATGTGGGGATTTTATAACTGAGGAGGGGAGAGGGGAGGTGTTGTGTATTACAAAAACGGCAAAATGGCGAAGCCGGTAATATTATGGGAGAATATTGAGATAAATTTTATGGCAGTCGTACAGAGCAATTTGTATGCAGGGAAAGATAAAACCAGCTGCTGTCCATCGCCCTACGGGCAAGCAGGGTTTAGAAGGAAGATGAGGGCCAAAAGTACTTTTACATCGCCATCTGCAAGAAGAACATCGCTATCTGGAAATTAGAACTCCATTAGTTTTAGTCAACTGGATCTAACGGAGGGAAATCATCAGAAAATGTGTCCCAGAACTGTAATACCTTTCCCCTGCACTTTCATGAACCTTTCTGAAAATCCAAATATCAGAATTAACCAGATATAATCCTTACCTAAAACTATTTCTCAGGTTGACACCTCTCTCCCTGACTGAGGATCCTGTGTCTTGCAATGGCCACATAATGGTGGAGAATGCTCTTCCCACCTTGAGTGGGCGTGAATTTGCCACACCCCAGATCCATGGGAAGAAGATCCCAAATGGTTTTGACCTGGGGAGGATTATTATTGTTATTGTTATTAGTGGGAAGCAGGTGGCACTGTGGTCTAAACCACTGAGCCTCTTGGGCTTGCTGATCAGATGGTCGTCAGTTTGAATCCCCGCAACGGGGTGAGCTCCCGTTGCTCTGTCCCAGCTCCTGCCAACCTAGCAGTTCAAAAGCACACCAGTACAAGTAGATAAATAGGTACTGCTGTGGCAGGAAGGTAAACGGTGTTTCCATAAACTCTGGTTTCTATCATGATATTCTGTTGCTCCAGAAACGGTTTAGTCCTGCTGGCCACATGACCCGGAAAATTGTCTGTGGACAAACGCCGGCTCCCTTGGCTTGAAAGTGAGATGAGCGCCACAACCCCATAGTCACCTTTGACTGGACTTAACCATCCAGGGATCCTTTTCCTTTTTATCTATTATTATTATTATTGGGAAGGGTCAGGTGGGCCATCTGGCCAATAAGCTGGCTCTGCCACAAACACACTGCAGCGTCCTCTCCCTCCCTCTGCAGCATGGACTTTGCTCGTTTTCTGTGGGGAGGCTATGTAGGCATTTTTGGGGGGGAAGCCCTTGATTAGCTTTGGGGCTTCTCTTTTTCGCTGCTCCATACCACTGGAGTGATGTTTTTTGTTTGTTTGTCTGTCTGTTTGTGTGTTTAATTGGCTTTTAGTCCAGGCATGAAAGATAAATTAAGATCTGGTGGGGTAAATGCCTAAGGAATTACTGAGTTAAGGGCACTCTTTGTCACCCTACACTGCCCTAGCATTGGGTCTTTTGTGGTGTCCTTTAGACTTGACAGGCTCTCCAGAGTAACAGCCAGCCTGGTGGGGCTACAGGTCAGCGTCACATAGCAAGGAGGAAGAGTTCCTTCCAGCCCTTTGCTGCAGTGACACACTGCACACAGCTACCCCCAAGTGCTCTGAGCCTGAGTTTTATTTTATTAGATAAAGCTACACTTCCTGTTTGGCTATATTGATGGGTTATTCCTGTTGCTTTTACAACCCTGTATTGGAATAGATAAGATATTGTCCCTTTAAGAGAGTAGTTGACGGCTGTTACAGCTCATATAAATGGAGAGATATATCCAGTGTGGAAACAGACATTGTAACATTAACTTATAAAAGTGCTGATAGACTCTTTCATCCAAACCACCAGGGGTAACTTTCTGTAGTGCAAAAATCCAATAGGGTTCCAGGTGATCTATAATGGTCGTAAATTTATATTAGTATAACATGATACTATCTGGATGCAGTTCCATATTTTTGTTTTCTGGGAGAACTGTTGAGAGACTTTAATATTGTGCACCATAATATTCGCCACTGCACTAAAATATAGCACCTATGAGACACGAAGGAGGACAGTAGCTCAGCGGTGGAGCAAAAGTTTTGTGTGCAGAAGGTCCCAGGTTCCATATTCAGCATCTGTATGTAGCTTTTGGAATGACAGGCATTGATGAACTCCTGCCTGCAATATCAGAAGATAAGGCTATGAATGGCTGCTGATACGATGGCTATGCTCTGCCTCAATGATCAGAGGTGTAACATTTCTGAATACCTGTCAAGGGGCTGTCAGGAGAATGCAGGTCATCCACAGGTCAGGAAAAGGACTTGAGACATGAAATGCAATTCAATTTTATTCACAAAAGTAGAAACACAACGGAGTCCATCTGTCACGGTATGGTTCATGGGTGATCGAAGTCCTGGCAGAGGACATCAGGACCATGGGCAAGATGGTGGGGTGGGAGCAGGAAAGGGGGTCCAGGAGTCAGGAAGCCAAGAGTCCGAGGGTCAGAGAACCGGAGGTCAAGAAGCCAAGGGTCCAAGGGTCAGGAAGCAAGGAGTCACAAAGTCAAGGGTCCAAGGATAAAGAAGCAAGGAGTCACAAAGTTAAGGGTCCAAGGATAAAGAAGCAAGGAGTCACAAAGTCAGGGGTCTGAGGATCAAGAAGCAAGAAGTCAAGGGTCCGAGGATCAAGAAGCAGGGAGTCAAGAAGCCAAGTTTCAAGGATCAGGAAGCAAGAAGCCAAAGGCAGAAAGCATGTTGCTGTGGCAAACAGCTGAAGGGAAATGCTGACCTTATAACCCTTCCCAGATCTTGCCACCAGGTGCTGTGAGTTACCAATCAGCCTCACCTGTGAGGCCACGCCTTGCCTCTTCAGAACAAACTTAGGAAGGCCCCAGTCCTGCAGAGTCCTATTGGTCACAGGGCCTAGCTCCTGCACATACACCTGACACCATCTGGGCTAGTTTCCCCTCATTGAAGATGTTGCTGGAACTGTCATGTGGCCCCTCCTCCCCTCTCTAGCCTCCTTAGTCATGATTCCTCCCAAGTAGCTCTAGACTGCGGCAAGGGAGATGGCTTCCCCTCTGGGCCTGTCTAGGCTGTTGCTCAGCAATGTGCAGGACTTTTCACATTCTGGGTGTCAGGGGAGAGCCAGTAGGAATGCTAGTCCAGATGCTGAGCAATAGAACCAGCTTCCTCCTCCTCTGACAGAGAGGAGTCTGCTCACACTCTCAGCACCCAGCCCTGTCCTAGAATGGCTTCCTTCTTCTTTCCCCCCATGTTCACTCAGCACCTCCCAGCTCATCCCTTCGGGAGACTGATCCCCTGTGTTCCACCACCACTGTTCTGGGTCTACTGTTCTGGCTTCACCATCCCTCACTGTTGTCAGCAAAAAATTAGGGCAACTATCTTTCAACTCATAAGTGAAGAATGAGCCAGCCCTTTGGATCCTATTGCAATTAAAACAAATCAGGAATATTATCAAGAGGGTTCATAGTCTGGACTTCCTCTGGGCAACTATCTCTTGTTGTCATGGATATATATTACTAATCATACAACCACAAGCCACTGCTGCAGTGAAAAATTTTGCTTATTTAGAACAGTGAATTCTCAAGGGCCCCAGTGATTTAGATTTCACTTCCTCCTGTTCTGCCCCTTGTCTAATTTTCACTCTTTCTGCATTTTTTTTAATGCATCTGATGTTGTTTCATTTTTCCACCACCAAGAGACTGCGGAGAAGACTGAAGCCGTTATCATGTCACCAAACAAATTAGCATCCTGACAAGCTTGCTTGCAAAGGCAAAAGGTGCTAGCAAAATGGGTATCGTTGTGGAAGGCAATTATTTGGTTTTAAATGGTAAGAGATCCTGTGGGGAATTGATAGTGACTGAGAGTATGCAGGGCAACCGAGTAATAGATCCAAAGGTGGGGTAGGGGAAAGGCTTCATGTTCCTCAATCCATGGGTGGGTGCTTTCCCTATGCAGACATTATATACGGTATATATACAAACATACAGAGAGAATTTTGTTGTTACTGCTGCTGTAAAGTACTATAGACTTTGATTTCCAGTGCAGGAACATACTCAAATGTTTCTGAGTGCATTCTAAACATAAGAAGAGGCTCTGCCTCTCTAGTTAAATGTAAAGGTAAAGGTAAAGGGACCCCTGACCATTAGGTCCAGTCGTGACCGACTCTGGGGTTGCGGCGCTCATCTCGCTC
This sequence comes from Podarcis raffonei, assembly GCF_027172205.1. NCBI lineage: Eukaryota > Metazoa > Chordata > Lepidosauria > Squamata > Lacertidae > Podarcis > Podarcis raffonei. Next base: position 73,962,601 of record NC_070610.1, on the reverse strand, counting down.
TATGGGCCGAGGGAGCCGGCGTTTGTCCGCAGACAGCTTCCGGGTCATGTGGCCAGCATGACTAAGCCGCTTCTGGCGAACCAGAGCAGCGCACGGAAACGCCGTTTACCTTCCCACCGGAGCGGTTCCTATTTATCTACTTGCACTTTGACGTGCTTTTGAACTGCTAGGTTGGCAGGAGCAGGGACCGAGCAACAGGAGCTCACCCCGTCGCAGGGATTCGAACCGCCGACCTTCTGATCGGCAAGTCCTAGGCTCTGTGGTTTAACCCACAGCGCCACCTGCCCCTAGTTAAAGCTCTGTAAAAATATGTTTGCAGTGAAGCAAGAGGTAATTTTTTTTTTTAATAAATGTTTGTTAAGATTTTGCAAAACAAAAGATTCATCATTTCAAAATGTATCATTTCCATACATAAGGTTCATATAAAAAGCAAATACAACAGAAAAACAAAAACATATAGCAGAAAAAAAAGAAAAGTAAAAAAGAGAAAAGAAAAATGAAAAACCCTTTTTCTTAAATTTCTAAAGTTCCATACCCCTCTGTCTTGACCTCCTCACATCCCCCTTTTTTGTGTTCCTCTTTATTCCAATCCAATTCAGCAAGTTCAAAACCTTATTTAAGCCATATTTAATTTTACATTCTTCTAATTATTATGTCCCGATTTTCCATTATTTTAATCCATATCTCCTCTTATATACTATGACATAATAATGTTCTGTTCATAACCCCCTATCCTTTTTAACATTCTTCTTTTAATTCACCTTTAACCAAGTCACACAAACCCTGTTGCTTTCCCTTCCCACATCATATTAACACTCCAAAATTTTACAGTATTTCTGTAAATAGTCCTTAAACTTTTTCCAGTCCTGTTCAATCAAATCTTCTCCCTGATCGCGGATTCTGCCAGTCATTTCAGCCATCTCCATGTAGTCGATCACTTGCGTCTGCCATTCCTCCACGGTGGGTAAATCTTGTGTCTTCCAGTACTTGGCAAGAAGTATTCTTGCTGCTGTTGTTGCATACATAAAAAATGTTCTATCTTTCTTTGGCACCCATTGGCCAGCTATGCCCAAAAGAAAGGCCTCTGGTTTCTTAGGAAAGGTACTTTTAAATACCTTCTTGAGTTCATTATATATCATCTCCCAGTAAGCCTTGACCCTTGGGCATGTCCACCAAAGGTGAAAGAATGTTCCTTCAGCTTCTTTACATTTCCAACACTTGTTGTCAGGCAGGTGATAAATTTTTGCAAGCTTGACTGGGGTCATGTACCACCTGTAAATCATTTTCATAATATTCTCCTTTAAGGCAATGCATGCCGTAAACTTCATACCGGTGGTCCACAACTGCTCCCAGTCAGCAAACATAATGTTATGACCTAAATCCTGCGCCCATTTAATCATTGCTGATTTAACCGTTTCATCCTGCGCGTTCCATTTCAACAGCAAGTTATACATTTTTGACAAAATCTTAGTTTTTGGTTCTAACAGTTCTGTTTCCAATTTTGATTTCTCCACCTGGAAGCCAGTTTTTTTGTCCAAATTATAGGCCTCTCTTATTTGATAATAATGAAGCCAATCTCGCACTTTGTCTTTTAATTTTTCAAAACTCTGCAGTTTCAATCTGTCACCTTCTTGTTCCAGAATTTCCCAATATTTTGGCCATTTGGCCTCCATATTGAGCTTTTTCTGAGCCTTAGCTTCCATAGGTGACAACCACCTTGGGGTTTTATTTTCTAGCAAATCTTTGTATCTTATCCAGACGTTAAACAGAGATTTCCTGACAATATGGTTTTTAAATGCCTTATGAGCTTTAACCTTGTCGTACCACAGATATGCATGCCACCCAAAAACATTGTTAAAACCTTCCAAATCCAAAATGTCCGTGTTCTCAAGAAGCAGCCAGTCTTTCAACCAGCAGAATGCTGCTGATTCATAATACAATTTAAAGTCGGGCAGGGGAAATCCACCTCTTTCTTTTACATCAGTTAAAATTTTAAACTTTATTCTAGGTTTCTTGCCCTGCCAGACAAATCTAGAAATATCTCTCTGCCACTTCTTGAAACAGTCCATCTTGTCCAGAATTTGCAAGGATTGAAACAAAAATAACATTTTTGGCAATACATTCATTTTTATAGCTGCAATTCGACCCAACAAGGAAAGCTTCAAATTAGACCAAATTTCTAAATCTTTTTTAACTTCTGACCAACATTTCTCATAGTTCTCTTTAAATAAGTTCAAATTTTTCGCGGTCATATTAATCCCTAGGTATTTCACTTTCTTAACCACCGTTAAACCTGTTTCATTCTGAAACCTATCCTTTTCCATTGGAGTTAAATTCTTCTCTAATACTTTAGTTTTTACCCTGTTTAATCTAAATCCCGCCACATGACCAAATTCTTTAATCAATTCCAAAGCTCTTTTCATACTAGATTCCGGCTCCTGTAGAGTTAGAACCAGATCATCTGCAAAAGCTTTCAATTTATATTGTTTGGCTCCGACCTGGATTCCTTTAACAGACCGGTCCCCTCTGATCATATTCAACAGCACCTCCAGGACCGAGATAAATAATAATGGAGAGATAGGGCAACCCTGACGTGTTCCTTTTTCTATCATAAAATCTTCAGTCACCACATTGTTTACAATCAATTTTGCTTTTTGTTCTGAATATATTGCTCCTATACCATTTTCGAACCCCTGTCCCACTCCCATCCCTTTCAAATTTTTCTTCATAAAACTCCAAGAAATGTTATCAAAGGCTTTCTCCGCAAGAGGTAAATTAAAGCCTTGGTAATATCTGACTGATGTATCATAGCTACATACCTCCTCATAATTTGGAAGAATGCCATTCCCACTCTTATATGGGGGTGAATTTGCCACGCCTGGTCACTCAAATGATTTCACCCTGGGGAGGAGCTGCATGAATTGTCAACTGACCAATCTGGATTCCACAGTTTTTACAGGTCCATACAATACACTTCTCCATCCTGCCAAGCCAAAAGTGTCATTGCAGTTCAAGGACTCATTCCATCCAGGACAAGCATTGGGCAAGGTCTTGGGTGGTTCCCCATCTCTGCCTTAAATATTGTAACTGAAATAAAAGATATAGAACTAGTTCAGAATGGTAGGGGCCTGGATGTCAAAGAGCAACTTTGCTGAAATGTTAAGTGCAGCCTTCTATTGACCCATATTTCCAGCTGCAAATTCTACTAATGACATTCAATAAATGACAGACTACATGATTCCTACAAAGCCTTTAGGAGGTGTTATTCAGTTCTGTCAAAGGAATTGTTAACAAGTCCCACGGTGAACTGACATGGAATGTATTAATATCTGCAAAAAAAATCTTCCCCATAATTAGAAGAATTGGGCAAAACTTACGCTCCTTCAGTTAGAAAATGGATTTCCTAGGTATGGGATGTGACAGGCATGGATACATTTTTAAACACCACTAATACTTTTCAAAAATAACCCAAGAGCTTTGTGCAACCTTATTATGGCTCAAAATTTGTAGATGACAGTAACTTCATCAGATGCATGGGATGAAATCCCAGGTTGTTACACAAACACACACATACAAGAGGTTGTAAAGAGGACAGAATTGTGGAGGTTTGAGTTAAATAGGAACTGGATTTGTTTTTAAAAAATCAATTGATGCTTAAATATATGCAAAATGACCCTTCACCTCAGCAAGAACTGGTGAGAACACACTTGCTACAATCACATTTACCCGAGTAAATTGTGTAAAAATAAATTGATTGATAAAATATTGACTGTATAAAAATGCAGGTAAAACTAAGACAGTGGTTGGCAGTGGTTGGTGGCGGCAGAATCTTTGTAGCACTGTTGAGTGAATGAGTAACTGCAGCAGGTAAGGAAATCGTTGCTTCTCTTCAGAAGATCCAAATGAATAAAATAAAAACTTTTAAAACTAGCAAGGGGGTCTATCACTTTTACATTTTCCCATCTTAAATTCAGTTCTCCGCATTTCTGCAGCAATTCATGATTGATTTGTTTTCACATCCTCATGAAAATTCTTTTCATTTCAATTTCTTCTAATAAACACATCTTTCTACATAGTTTTTACTTACTTTTTTCTTCTTCACATTTTTGCAAGCTATTCCTCCTAATGTTATTTTCACAGATGTATTCATTTTTACATACACTTTCCCCAAATATGTGAATTTTTGTAAATATTATTTGGAGAACCACATCATCAAATTTGGATAAGTGCACATGTTGAAGGATTGCTGTTTCAGTTCTCATATTGTTCCTAAAAGGGAAAATTTGATCAAGTCATCTTTAAGCATGTATGGGGTCTGTATGAACTGACGAGGTTCAACCCATAAGCCAAATGTACACAAGTCTCCAGCTCATTATATTAACTTTGCTGGAGTTTCTGTAAAAATAACTGTACACCTTCATCTATAATGTTGGGTCCAAATTTGTTGTTAACATGGAAAATGTGATTTAAGAATGTTACCAAAAGCCCTGAGTAACTGAGAGAGCAGGTTCTGAGCAGAGCACCCGAAAATCAACTCATTGCATTGATTTCCCTTCCCAGAACCACTGCCTTAAAATGTAACTCAGCTGAGCACATAAACGTTTAATAGCTGTATATAAAAACATGAATGTATACCTATCTCGGACCACTGGAGCTGAAGTCAGGAGGGATGTGCTTTTGTATTCATTGGCACAAATCTCTCTCTTTGAGTGCTGGGGGGAGCGGTGCAAAACCCTGACCTCTTTGGTTGCTGTTGGAGATCTGACAACTCTGGAATGTGCTGGTTGCAGTGTTGTATTTGCTTTTACCGCTCCAGCCCCGAAAGAATCTGTGCCTTTTGAAAATTTTATGTCCTTCCCTTTGTTTGCACCGTTTCGAGTTTAGTGCCATCAGCACATTGCAGGCGGTGCTGTCTATTCAGCAAAGACACTCTTGGAAAGAGGAAAAGGTCAGCACTCAGGAGATTGAAATATGGGAGTTCTCACTGTCCCTCGGGAGGACCACAGTCCTCTTATCACAGGTGCACACAAACAGAGGTTTTCCGGGGGTCCCTTGCGCTCTTGGCAAGCAGCTGTATTGGCACCCCCTCCAGAAAAAATAATCACTTTACTGCCAGTGCCCATTAGAAATTATGACGTTTTACATGACCCATGTACTCAAAGCTTTTGGAGTGAGGGCAACACAAAGTGGAAGGATGGGGGGAGGGAAATGCATTCCTTTGCTTTAGCTGAGATTCCTGCATTGCTGGGGGTTGGACTAGATGACCTTGGGGTCCCTTCCAACTCTACAATTCTAGGATTCGTGCCATGATGCAAGGACAGAAAGCTTCTCCCATGTTTGATCTCATTGCAACACCAGTATTCTTCTTCTTCTTCTTTGCCGATCACTCATAGCTGAGTAAGATTGTCTTCCATAAACATGGTTTTAACAATGAGTCCGTAAGTGACTGTGGAGGCCAATTTTGGATCCACACTTCCTTCCACAGTGGGGACATTGGTTCCCGGGCAGGAGTTGATCATGGTGTGGATTTGCCAAGCATGTCTTCCTCTTAGCACGTTTCTCCCTTCTGTCCTGAGTTTGAGTGTCTTCAAAGCCCATGACACCTTGGTAAAGGCTGTTCTCCAACTGGAGTGCTCACAGGCCAGTGTGACACATCCTCCACACACATGCACATCACGTAGTCCATAGTCCGATATTTTTGCACATATCCCGTGGCCTGTGCACATGGTGGGAGCCAGTTTTGCCAATCCCCAGGTACATCTCTGCACACAAACCTCTCTTGCTCAGAAGCTGGGCAGCCTTTTATTTGAACCTTTCTTCCCTGCTCAGTTTTTATGTTAACATGTTTCGCAGAAGCCTTCCTAAGAATCTCAAAGCCAGCCAGAGCTGTGAAAGATGTTCTCTAATGCTGCTGTTTGCTTGGAATGTAGCAGACTGGATGGAGCAGTTCACTGAAAACAAGCTCACCTCACCAAATATGGGGAAGGGATACGGGTCAGTGGTGTAGTGGCCTGGGGTTGCAGAAGGTCAAATTCCCACTGCTGTTTCTGTAGTGGTGTCCTAAAGCCAGCTAAACAGCATGTATGCTCCAATACTAAGCATTTAGGAACACTGAAAACACAAGGTGTCAAGAGAATGCTGTGCAGGTTCACCATTCTGTGTATTGAGCTAGGTGGACCAAGATTCTTACACAGTGAATGTTCTTTTGTTTTCATTTTTTAAAAACTGGCTTTGACATTTTTCAATCGGCTCTAATTACTATCTTGGCTTTGGAAAACATTGTTCAACACACCATTTTTCATGTGCATCCTGTGTCGATACAGACCTTTTGACAGTTTTCAATCAATGTCACCCTTTCTCTAACTCAATATTCTCAACAAGAGGAGTTGACATGCCTGATTATTAATGCTTGCTGCAAACCTACCCCCAATTTCCTAATTATAGCTAAAGTAACGCGGCATGGGTTTGTTCATATGCTTCAGTAGAGCTGTACTTTCTCAGTTGTAACCAGCAGAATATTTCAGGGTGGGTGTTATTTACTTTTAATACTTGCCTCAACAATTCGTTGCCCCAAACAATATGATTCTATCTTTAGCTGTATAAATCAATATCACTTACATTCCGCGAGCTGAGTGACATTTCTGAAACCTCCACGCACTCCTGAGTGTTGGTAAAGAATATGGAAGTGGGAAAGGTCTATCAATGCCCCATTTTCAGGTATCCTGTCCTGTTTGCCACTTTCATATCTCTTGTCACCCAGTCGGAAGCTGGAACAGAACCCTCAAGGTCCAACATTCCTTCTCCTCTGCTGCAGGGCTATTATGAAATAGACAATGCCCCAGGTTTTTCAGGGAAAGAGGTAAATATGTCTTTTTTTCATGACTTTACTGGGAAGGAGCCTGACAATATTGGTTCCACTACCAAGAAGGCCCAGCTATTGATAGAGACAGAAGTCTAAGGACACTTTCAAATTTCATAATATTCCAAATGCTGAACCCAAGAAATTAATGAATGTCAGGCTCTAGCTGAAATTTGAAGTATTGAAGGGAAGATTCCAGGCCAGTGGAAGAATACAGTCTACTTTTCCAAACCAGGGTCTCACCTAGGATAGATTTGTTAACATGGCAAAAGGTGGTCCATATCAAAGATGGCTAGACAGGGGTTGCCAAGGTGACAGGGAGGGGTCAGGCTGTGCTCACATGAAAAACGTGCCTCTTAAAAACTAGGTGGGATAGCAGATGGGTGGGGAGGAGTTGCTTAAAGCAGGAGTTGCTGGGACCAAGAATGGGGAACAAAGGGCAGAATCATCTTGGCTGCTGACTGGAGAGGCTGCAACCCAGAGATTGGGAGAGTGGCTAGATGATCTGGACTCAAACTGGCTGAAGCTATGAGAGGGGTCTTGAGGGACATTCTTGGAATATAATGTTCTGCACCATCTCCATGGAAGAATTGAGGTGCATATAGGTGTACAATAGACTATATAGCAATAGAAAAATGGGTACAAAAACTTGTGGAATATGCAGAAATGACGAAAAATACTGGAAAAATAAGAAATCAAGATAACAAACTTTCTATAAAAGAATGGAAATGGTTTATTGAATATTTAGAAATAAACTGTAAACAGATAAGAACATTGTAATAGCCTGCAGTTTTGTAAGAGTATATATTTAAAGTAGATGAAAAATTAGTAAAATCTGGAATATAAAGGAACAATAAAGAATAGATTTAAGGAATCGCAAAAAGAGGAGGAAGGACGTCAAGTTTTGAAATGTCAAAATGATTGTAATTTTTTTGAAATGTATATAACTGAAAATCATTATACACACGCTATAGCCTCTGTCATACCCTAAATTCACAACAGACCCTGGGCGAGTGCCTCCCACCCCTGGAATCTTGCAACCGCTTGGCAGAGGTTGGGGTAGCATGTAACAATATTCAGCCATAATGCGATAGGGATGGGGGAAAGGAGTTGCATGAGGGGAAATCGCAAGATGCTTTTTGTCAGTGTGCTTAGTTAAAACCCTATGGGCTAGGAACTTGAAAAATCAAAAGCTACATTTCTCAAAAAGCCCATGCTTGCACACAGATTATTTGAAGTGCAGTGTACAGATGAGTGGAATGCAAAAAAAGTGATGAACAGTTGGACCCATTTGAATTGCAATAGCACATCACATGATAAATCTTCAGATCTAGCAGAGAGACCTCAAGGACTGCTGAAGAGTTCAGTGGAGTTTGAAGATGCATTGAGTTCAGGGGAGCAGAAGGAAGCTCAAATTGGTTTTCTTATGAAAGCCCAGCCGTCTCTTCCAATTCCTACCCTGTGCTTGTGAGGTATTTTCTTTCAGATCAGAGAATCTATGATGGGGGGGGGGAAATATAGACAAATCTTCTCCAGGTGTTCTGGCCTGTGCTTGAAAAGGTGGTGCAGGCAGCAGCACAACAAATCATTTTATTTCCACTCCAGTGACATTTGCTACATCAAGGGTTTTACCTCTGCAGAAGTGAGCGCTTTCATAAATAGAATCAAAAAGGGGAGAAGAGGCAGATAGCTCTGGCAGAAGCAAACACAGGAAAAAAAGCAGGCAGAGTTGTGATCTACTGCAGTTGCAGAAAGAATGAAGACATTCCCTCCATCAGTTACCATTAGTTGCTGTTGTTTCCCTTCTCTTTCCATCACTTGCCCTCAGTGTTCCAAAGCAACAGCAGACGAAAGAAGAGGCAACCCCAGCTTCCCTTTACAAAAATATGTTTAGATTCCCCTTCCCTTTTCTTTTCTCTGAGGATATGATCTTAATGGTCTTGCCTGGGTAACTGCTTCTCAGCTACCAATAAATGTGTGCTGGTCCTGGGGGGGGGGGGTTACCGTGAGGCGTGGTCAGAGTCCGGTCCTGGGTCGAGGGTCTGGAGATTGTCCGCAAAGGGTGAAGCGGGGTCCAAAGCAAGAAGCTGGGCGTGGTTGGGAACTCCGGAAGAGCAGGTCAGGGTACTGGCAGGAACAGGTTTCCAGCGATGTTGCTCCCGCAACCTGGGACTGGGCTGACTGGGCCTTTATCTCCTATGAGGCCAGGGGCGGTCCCGGCCCACAGGTGACCCACCTCTCCTGGCCTTGAGGCAAGCTCTCCTCCTGGGAGAACTTAGTTCCCTCCGCCTCTCTGCCCTAGAATCATAGAATCATAGAATCATAGAGTTGGAAGAGACCACAAGGGCCATCGAGTCCAACCCCCTGCCAAGCAGGAAACACCATCAGAGCACTCCTGACATATGGTTGTCAAGCCTCTGCTTAAAGACCTCCAAAGAAGGAGACTCCACCACACTCCTTGGCAGCAAATTCCACTGTCGAACAGCTCTTACTGTCAGGAAGTTCTTCCTAATGTTTAGGTGGAATCTTCTTTCTTGTAGTTTGTATCCATTGCTCCGTGTCCGCTTCTCTGGAGCAGCAGAAAACAACCTTTCTCCCTCCTCTATGTGACATCCTTTTATATATTTGAACATGCCCTGAGCCTCTGCAGCTCAGGAGAGGCTGGAGGGTTACTGGACCCAGGGGGAGACTCACTTTCCCCTGGCAGGGCTGGGAGAGGTGCACGTTCCCGGTGGTCTTACACTATGAAAATTAGTTGCTGAGACGGAAAGTCCCTGCCTCCTCACAGCTGTCTATGTCTCCTCCTTGCCAGGGCTTTTCCTAAGCAATCAGAGACTGCACCTGTGTGAAGCTAACCTCTCCTTCCTCCTTTTCATGCCTCTTTGGGTTCTGAGAGACAAGCAAGAAGGGGAGCAGGCATGAAAGACACCTGTAACTCTTCACCAGCCAAACTCATCTCTGCCTCTGGGCCTTCCTCCTCTCCTGCTTCAGCTTCTGCCTCTGGTTCTGGTCTTCTCTCTGCCACAGACTCTCTCTGCTCACCAAGCCCTGTTACCCCTTCCACCTCTGACACCTCCTCTTCCCAGTCTTCTCCCTCTGACCACTCATTGTGGTTCCACCACCGCTCCTCGGGTTCTGAGCCTTCTTCCCTTGGTGGTTCCCCAGCAGATACTTCCCACCATTGCTCTGCATCCAACCAATCAACGACAGCAGAAATTTCTGTATACTGAACTATTTTAATGCTACTTTGGCTGCTTGCTTGGGTGTTTTGCATATTGTTGTTGTTGATGTGCTTTCAGATGAATTTTTTTATAAAACATTTGGATGTATTAAATAGTTGTTCTTAAGCTACACTCACATCCAAGGGCTTAGCTGAGCACGGTTGGCAGGTGAGAAGTGAATGAATGGATGGATGAAAATCCTGCTAATGCTCACACCACCATTTGCCTTCACTGTAGGTGATCAGGTGCAGCCAAGGCTGGTTCTTCACAGAACTCTTACCTGGTAATACCTCTCACTTCTCTGAAAAGCCACCTTTAGCCTAATGCCTTTGGCCAAACTGTTCAGTGCTCCCTCCCAAATGAAAGTAAGCCTTTGATCATTAAAAGATGGGGGGGGGGGCATTACAATAGCAGGTGCAGTTCAATGTAAGCACATTGAGGACAAAAGGAAATCCTAATTTCATATACAGTGATACCTTGGGTTAAGAACTTGATTCGTTCCTGAGGTCTGTTCTTAACCTGAAACTGTTCTTAACCTGAAGCACCACTTTAGCTAATGGGGCCTCTGTAACCTGAAGCGTCTGTAACCTGAAGTGTCTGTAACCTGAGGTACCACTGCATACACTAATGGGGTCTGAACTGGTGGGGACTGATGGTGAAGGAGACATTAGGGTCATGGTGAGTAGCTCAATGTTAAGCCAATGTGTGTGTAGAGGCTGTGAAAAAGCAAAATCTATGCTACGGAACATTAGGAAAGAGATTGAAAATTAAACTGGCAATATCGTAAAGCCTATATTATGGTGGGGTCTGAGCTCACGGTGCCTGAAAGAAATCGTTGGGTTATGGCGAAGAGCCTCATGAAAAGGTCAACACAGTGTGTGGCTGCTACTGCAGCAATAACAATAAAATCATGAAGGCTATATCTTATGGCATGCCACCCCAATCTCTGAGCAGTACAAGATTCAGGGGGTTCCAAGTGCTTACCCCAGGGTTCGTGTTTCCTTGTGGAAATAAGGCAAAGGGGAGACTGTGGTGTCATTATGATATATGGTTTTTTTACACATATATACAACCTGAGCATACGATGAAGGGGTTCAAAGCAACAACATCCCAAAAGGGTCTTGTTTCTCCTATAGCCACAGCCTTGGATTCAAACAGAAATCAACCATTGCTTTGGCTTTCTGCCTTTCCAGCCTTCTGCTTCTGCTTCTAGGTCACATCAGCCCCTAACCACTCTACTCTAAACTCTGGATTTATCTGTTGAAGGAAGAGAGCTCCACCCACCTGTCATCTCACTTGTGCCCCTTGATCTTTTGTTCTCTTGATGGCCCATCACCCAGGAAGCTAGCCTGGCTTGATTAGCTTTTAACATTCACTGGATCCAGGAATTTAGAGGGGTCTGGCACGTCCAAACTTTTAGTGACGTGAGGTGAGGGACAAGATGGCACCCTCCTCCAAGGCACATACAGAAGCCAATTGGACTTGAAACTGGAGAGGGAACAATATCTTCAACTGCAAGTGAGGGCAGCAGGCTAGCATAGGAGGTACAAGGCAAGCCACATGGCATTCGCAGCTCTGTCCACTCCCCGCAGCTCAGCATCTGCCACCTGAGGCATCTGCCTCACTCTGCCTCATTGTAGGGCCGGCCCTGGTATGGGCCCTCAGTCTGAACCAACAGGGCTCTTCTCATGTCCTTATGTCAATCAACAACCTGCCAACTTCCCATGTCCATCCGCAGCACTCTCTGAGTTTGGCAGGGAATTCCCTTCCCACTCCCTGCCCTACATGCCAGGAATAGAATCTCACGGTTTCTCGCTCAATTACTGCAGTGCAAATCAATGCTTGCAAGGCAACAGCTCAAAACCAATCCATAGGTTCAGGCTGTTAGCTAATGACAAACAGAGGCGCCATCTCCGTCAGCCAGTCTGGGAAGGGGCTGGTTGAGGGGGGAGCATTGGAGAGAGGGTGGACAGATGCAGCCGCCGCGATGCCGTGCTCCTGTAAAACAAAGTGTCAGAGTCTTGCGGTGCGGCAGAATCACTCCCTGCGTCCCAGCTGCTGGCAAAATTGCATTTCCTGACCTCCCAATTGATAGCTGGAGAACCTTCTGCAGTGACTCTGCTTATTAGCACTCCAGGCATTGGAATAAAAAGGGAGTGCTCCCTTGTAATTATCATCCTGACAATGGAATTTGCACAGGTGTGAGCTTTGGAGGGAACTCTGCAAACCTCAGGGGCTGACTACAAGCTGCACATTAATGCACAAAACACTGCCCTGTTTAAGACATTCCTCTGCCAATCTAACAGTCATGACTTCCCCCAAAGAATCTTGGAAGCTGTGAATCAATACAGGTGCTGAGAGATGTTAGGAGGCCCCAATTCCCTTCCTGGAGCTACAGTTGCCAGAGTTCCCCGAGAAGAGGTTTTGATTTTTTAAATTACTCTGGGAATTGGGGAAAGGGCAATAGTGCCCTAAATATATGGTGCAGAAGTGGCCTAAAGGGGGGGAGAATCACTTTGTGTGAGTGGGTATTTATTGCATTTCTTTCTTTCTTTCTTCATTCATTCATTCATTCATTCATTCTATTTATATCCCATCTTCCAACTTGTTGAAGGTGGCACACATGATTGCCCCCTTCTCATTTTATCCTCCGGACAAACCCTGGAAGGAAAGTAAGTAAGTAAGGCTGAGAGATAATTCATTTCGTTTATTATATTTCTATGCCTGTTTTCACTCACACAAGTCACAAAGCGGTTTAGAAACAGTAAATGGCAATAACAGAACAGAGCACTATGGCCACAACACAAATCATATAGAACGATTAAAAGATCCTCAGTAGAACAATTACAGATCATAAGTAAAACAACCACCTTCTATTAAAAAAAAATCTGTTAGCAAAACAACTAATGAAACAAGCTAAACAGTGCAGCCACAACAAAAGGCGTGTTATAAGGTTCACATAGCGTTACTGCACTTATAATCCACAAAACACTATTAACATTAACAAACCAAACTAAGCACTGTTGGGATTCATGCACTCACTCTCCCCACCCCGATGACTCAGGATGATAGATTTGTAGAGTTGGAAGGGACCCAGGGGTCATCTAGCCCAACCCCTGGAATGCAGGAATCTTCCTCTCAGTTCATCAAAAGACTGGAGGGTAGGGCAAGGCAGGAAGGAAAAGTCATTGCCTGATGGTCAGCACAAAGTCACATTCCCCTCACAGATAAGGACTGGCCCAAGGTCACCCTACAAGCTTCATGGCTGTGTGGGTTCCCAGTCCGACACCTTAACCACTACAACATAAAAGGTAAAGGGACCCCTGACCATTAGGTCCAGTCATGGCCGACTCTGGGGTTGTGGTGCTCATCTCGCTTTATTGGCTGAGGGAGCTGGCATACAGCTTCTGGGTCATGTGGCCAGCATGACTAAGCTGCTTCTGGCGAACCAGAGCAGCGCACGGAAACGCCATTTACCTTCCCGCCAGAGCGGTATCTATTTATCTACTTGCACTTTGATGTGCTTTCGAACTGCTAGGTTGGCAGGGGCAGGGACCAAGCAACAGGAGCTCACCCTGTCACGGGGATTCGAACCACCGACCTTCTGATCAGCAAGTCCTAGGCTCTGTGGTTTAACCCATAGCACCACCCACGTCCCTTAACCACTACAACATACAACATACTCCTAGCTATTTAGAGAGAAGGAGAATCAGAAGGTGGAGAAGGAGGAGCAGTGAACCCTCTCCCTGCCTGCCATTTCCCCACCCCAAATCACTCCCTCCGAGTTGATTTCCCCTTGTCCATGAGAGTTTGTGGTACTTATTTCTATTTCACCTCACAAAGATATGTTTTGAACACCACTGTTTGGTGGAGGGTATGATTTGGAGCTGGGGGAGAGGGAAGGGTTAAGCACCCTTTCTCCCCGGGGCCCAGGCTTATGTGATGCCTTTACTTTTTGAAAAAAGGACTTGGAGTTTTGTTGCGCATGTTTTTGTGTCACACATTCTCTCCCCCAGCCCCAATGCGTCCCGTTACAATATCTATTGCAGCTGCTCTTGTTTCACTCCTGCTACCTTGGGCTACCCAGGTAGGTCGTGCCTGAGATCCTTGTAATCATTTAACAGCTCTGAGACATGGGGATTTGCTCAGTCTTCTAGATAACAGAGCCGGAACTTGCATACACAATTCAGCAGACAGGCAGCTTCAGCTATTGCTAATACTTAGAGATCCAAGAGAAGCAGGTGTGATAGGAATCAGGGCTCATTCCACCCGCTCCTCTGGCATGTCAGCTGTATCAGGCATCCCCTCCCAGCCCAGCCAAGTCTTGACAAATAGCTGCTATCAAACTTAAAAAATTGACACCCGAGTTTGATTTTCTCCTCTTCCCTCCCAGTTCACTTTCCCTTTCGTGTCATGTATTTTACATTGTAAGCTTTTCGGTCAGTGACTGTCTTGATTTAATTGATGACATGTGAGTCACCCTGGGAGCAGTGGCGGAGGAAGAGGAGTTTGGGGGGAGCACACCGCCCCCAGCAGCGTGATCCCGGTGGGGTGCCATCACGGCTCCACCCCTGCCCACGCTGGGCACCATGCCCTGTAGGCGGCATGCCATGCCCCTATGGGCAGTGCGCCATGCCCCCGGGACACGCATCAGTCCTGCCTGCTCTCTGCCCCTGGTGCCAGAGCATGAAGCTCTGCCACTGCCTGGGAGCCTTTTTGGCTGAAGAGTTGAGTATGGTGACTGTGGGTTGCCTCCAGAAAAAAAAACCCTTAACATATTCAAAGAATGCACAAAGAGCTCACATGCCCCTGCAACGTGGCCTTGCCTCCCCCTACCTTCCAGTGGCCACACATCTATGTCACCCAGCTTGTGCATTTAACACACATGGGAAGGAACTGTACATGCATGTGCACAGAGCTCCAGTAGGAGGTATCATGATTGGTCCAGCATTCACCATCTTCTGGAGAAGTTTGATGCATGTACATCGGGCTGATTCCAGAAGCTGGCACGAAGCATAGCTGATGTGCCAAACCTGGCAGGAGGACATGGCTACTGTGTGGTTCTGCACTCCACAATATGTTGCAGGATTAATTGAGTGGTGGTAGAGAGAGGTGGTGATTCTGACACTCACCCACTCAAGTCTTCTGCTGTCTCAGTAGAGCAGCTGCAATAAATACAGAATAACTGATCACAGCCCAGCTGGAATGCAAAGCAAGAACAAAAAGGGCTGATGACCCACTAGGCTAAATGTATATCTGATTTACAAATGAAAATGTTGCAGTGGAAGAGTCTCAAGAAATGGTCATGGCCCTGGAACAGGTGCAGAGTCTTCCTATAACAGTATCTGCTCCCCAGTACTTCCAAGCGTTCCCATGCCAACACCAGAGTCTGCATCTCATTCTCTAAGAGCAGAGAAGATGCATTTGTCCCCAGACTCAATGACTCAGTTTCAGACTTCTCAGAGAATCAGGAAAGACACCCCCACCCCAGGAAATTCCTCCAAAAATGTCCCTACATCTTGAAAACTGTGTTGCCTAGAGGAAGCCAATGGCTGTGGAATAAGACCCTAGCTAGTAGTAGTGACTGGTGCCCATTTGAACTAGTAAGGAAGGAGGCAGAGGTCACAAGAAGGAGGTGACTCAAGAGCCAATGACAAGCAATTTCCTCCCTATCCTAGCACAGATGATTAAGCTCTAACAATGGCTCCAAGACACTGCTAAGCCAACTTGCTTTTTCTGCCTGAGTTGTAAGACTGCTGGCCATGGTACTGAACCAGCCCCTTGATCCCTGTCCAAGGTTCTGACTTTGCCTTATTTCCAAGTCTGTTGCTCTCCATCTTGCTTGAGCCATCACCTTCCCTTGATGGACATCAAAGACATCACAGTGGATCGGGACAAAAATTACAGCTGTAGCAGAAGCATTGTGGGTCACTGCTTAACCTACCTCTCAGGGTTGTTGTGATGGTAAAATGCAGAGGAGGAAAACCCTGTATGCCATCTTGAGCTCTTTGAAGGAAAGGGGGGGATATAAATATAACAATAACAACTTGATTAATAAAGCACGTGCATTTGTATATGGACACCTTCCAAGGAACAGCCTCCAAAAAGTTAAGGGCAGTAATTTTTGGGTTTTCTCATTTTATCTCCACAATAGTCCTCTAAGGCAGGTTAGGCTGAAATAGACTTAATGGTCCAATGAGCTGTGCAGGGATTTGAGCCTATGTCTCCCCATTCATCTAGCAATTACAACACCAACAGCTATAAAGCCAAGCATGTACAATGGCTAAGCAGCAATGCTTCTGCATACTAGTTGCTGGAGACCACAGGGAAGTGCTCTTGTGTTCTGTTCCTGCTTCACAAGCATATAGTAGGCCACTGTGAGAACAGAATGCTGGATTAGAGGCTACTGGTCTGATCCAGCAGGCTTTTCTTGTGATCTTGCATCTATCATACCACACTTCTGAAGGAGGACAATACCTACAAACGATGCAACACTCTGTCCACTCACTACACTGGTTGCTATGATGAATTATGTGACTTCACCAGGAAACATGTCACTCCTGTTCATTTCAGTGGTGTATGCACAGGGGAACATCTTGGTGCATTATGCCCACGGTTTCATGAATTGCCAATAGATAGAGAAATGCAGTATGCCTATCATATATGCTACCAGGTTCTTTCATCCATCCTTTAGCATAGATTGGTTTGGGGGTGTTTTGTAAGCCACAGAACGAGAGCTCTGATGCTTCTGCATGTGCATACTCTTAGCATCCCTTTTTAAAACAATAAAAAGAAGAGAATGGAATACTTCCTAATCATGGCTAAGTAAGAAACCCAAAATTACTATTTACCCTCTGCTGGGATAGTTACTTACATGCAAAGTGACAAGGTAGCAAACAGCCCACACACACAATTGCTGTGATTATCCATTCTTTGTTGTTTGAGATATATTTATTTTGGGGAGAGCTGCAATGGGCTTATGCATTTTTACTTGATATGAACCCAGCTCAGAAGCTGAATTTTAAGCCTCATCTTGTGCTCAAACTCAGGGGATGTGTGTGCGTGTTTTCCAAAAAGCCCATCCCCTTTGAACTGCATTATGAAATACAGAATCCCTGTATTCTCCCATCTCCTTTTCTCCCCTTGGTTTTCAAGAAGCCATATTAAATGTACAATATCCTCCCTACATTCTGCAGATCCACTGCTTCCATTATGATGCCAGCAAAGGGAATGTGGGCTGCTATATAGAATAGATTATCCACATTGGCTATTGTGCCGGCTTCCCTTGGTAGCAAAATTGGGCACAGAGTCTAGTTTCATTATCTCAGTAAATGAATTTAGCATAAGTGAATTCTCCGCAGTACACACACACAAAAATCTCTTGCTGCACTTCCCTGAAGCTCAGCATACAATTCTTGGCAGCATAATGGGGTCCAGAGGTGGAATTACTTCCCCTCCAGGGCAAGGGATAAGTTGATAGATGTGTCAGAAAGAATCTCTCACCAACATTTGTGATTAGCTGTACATCTGTGCCGGAGAAAAGACTAAGCGGCCAAACACTGAGTTGAGCCACTGGTCCATCGAAGGCCACTGTTGTGTACAGTGACTGGCAGACAACAATTCTCCAGTGTCTCAGGTAAAGAAAGCCTACCCAACCATGCTAGCAGAGATTGTTTTAACTGATGATGCCAGAAACTGAACCTGTGGTTTTGGGGATGCAAAGTATGTGTGCTATCTCTAAACTACAGCCCTTCCCCTCTCACCCATTCCCAGGAGACTTGGTAAGCTGTTCGTGAGTGAAGCTGGCAGAGGGTCCAGGATAATGCCCTAGGTGAGAACTGCAGTCACAATAACACCTTCACAAGTCTGCCTCTGAGAAGTCTGCAAGCAGATTGGAGTGCAGCACCCCACTGTGCTCCTAGCATTGCCTAGTCCTTTTTTGAAGGCAACTAGGTTGAGCAGCCATCATTGCTATGAATAGCTATGCAAGTATGTGAAGAAGTTTGCCACCCTGTTTCCCCTTGCTTCCATTTCCCTCCCTTTCCTGTATTGTTTCCTGTGTGGAATTTCAGATTGGAAGATCTTCAGGGCAGGGACCTATATTCTTGTATACAGTTAGGCACTCTTGCTGTGATAGTCATCACTATCACTTGGGTAACTGTGCTATTTTAACCTCCTTCCCAAATTGAACCATCTCCTGTTAGCTCCTCCCCGTTTCCCAGGCTAGCATCTTTTCACACTAAGACCGTGTGGGCTTTTCTATGCATACGGCAATGCAATGCCGCAGCGCAGCAACAGGCAAATAAGCATGTGCAATGGACCTGTGTTTCTGCACATTTAACAGGGGCTAGCAAGTAGATAAATAGGTACCACTCCGGCGGGAAGGTAAACGGTGTTTCCTTGCGCTGCTCTGGTTTTGGTGTTCCGTTGCGCCAGAAGCAGCTTAGTCATGCTGGCCACATGACCCGGAAAAACTGTCTGCGGACAAACGCCGGCTCCCTCGGCCTGTAAAGCGAGATGAGAGCCGCAACCCCAGAGTTGTCTGTGACTGGACTTAACTCTCAGAGGTCCTTTACCTTTACCTAGGCAGCTCCCCAGAGTAACTGGCCCAGGCAGATAGAAACAGAGCCAGGCTGGGCATGGTTTGGAAGTGCCGGTGCTTGGGCTCTGATCTTCCAATGCAATCCCAACAGTTATATATGCCGCTGTGGGCAGAAAAGAAGCATGCAGTAGGGGGCAGGGGGTGGGAAGAGGAAGAGGAAGAGAAAAGGGGAGAGGCCAGAGAGTCAGGCCACATTCACAACATTTAAGGTATTGTTAAAGCTCTTTAATACAGTTGTGGCTTCCCCCAGAGAATTCTGGGAGCTGCAGTTTAACAGTGCTGAGAGTTGTTAGCACATCCCTATATCCCTCATAGAGGTACAGTTTCAGAGTTGCCTGTGAAAAGAGATCAATTGTTACACCCAGTGCTTTTTTTCCCCTGGGGGGATGCAGGGGTACGCATACCCCTAAACATTTTGTGAATCTAAAGTTTGGTCTCATTGAGGGGCAGTATTTCAATATAAGTAGGAAAATGAGAGTAGCCCTAAACATTTTTTAAAGAAAAAAAGCACTGGTTACACCACTCTGGCTCCCTGAATGCTCCTGCTAGGATTGCCATGTTTCAAAAAGTG
Source organism: Podarcis raffonei (assembly GCF_027172205.1). Classification (NCBI taxonomy): domain Eukaryota; kingdom Metazoa; phylum Chordata; class Lepidosauria; order Squamata; family Lacertidae; genus Podarcis; species Podarcis raffonei. The sequence continues at coordinate 73,943,348 of NC_070610.1, read as the reverse complement.
AAAATCCTGACAGAAACCTTCTTTAGTTGGGGGGTGGGGTGCAAAATATCAAAGATTTTTTGAAGTTTTTGAGCTATTTTTAAGGGAAATCTTAAAAATGGGTTGCCATATGTCCAGATTTCCCCCGATGTTCAGCGATTTCCACTCAGGCACTGTTTTTGACGCCCAATTGCCTGTTATGTCCAGGAACTTCCAGAGGTATGGCAACCCTATCTGAGTTTTAACCTTTAAGGCTCAGGACCCCAATATCTTCTGGAACACCTCTCCCAAAATGAACCTACCTGATCCCTCCAAACTTCTGAAATCCTTCTCCAGGTCTGCCCTTTGAGGGAGGCTCACATGTGATGACAAGGGAAATAGTCTTTTTATTTGTGGCTCACCATCCGTAGAACTCTCCCCCCCCTTGAGATCTGCCTGACACGTTCACCAACATCTTTTTGGCACCAATGACTTGACTTTTCCCTAGGCTTTTGATGGACTGAAATTACCGTATTTTTCCGTCTATAAGATGCCCCCATGTATAAGACAACCCCTATTTTTTGAGCCCAAAATTAAGAAATAAACATTTTAAACATTCCATGTATAAGATGACCCCCAAATTTAAAATTAAAAAAAATGGGGGGAAATATAGTCTTATACACGGAAAAATATGGTATGTTGTTTTGCTGTCCATGGAGTGCCCAAGCTTCCTGTTTCTGTTGGGGGGGCATGTTGTTTGTGCAAGAGAAATGGTATAGTGTATATATGTTGATGTTTTAAAATGTGTTGTAAGGTGCTTGTAGACTTTTGGGTAACTAACAAGCCTAATAAATCATCATCCACACTATCACTGATTTGAATGGGCCAGGATAGCTCAGTCGGTAAGAGCATGACTCTTAATCTCAAGGTTGTGGGTTCGAGCCTCATGCTGGGCAAAAAGATTGCTGCATTGCTGGGGGGTCAGACTGGATGATCCTTGTGGTCACCTCCAACTCTACAATTCTATGATTCTATGTCCATCTGAACCAAACAACAAACTATATTAAAAGCAATCAAAGGTCATCAGCTCTTGAGTCAGAGGTAGAGAGACAGCAGGAGTTCACAGGTTGTTCAATGACACTCAAACTCTTCAGCCTCACCTGGTATGGGGTGTGTGTGTGTGTGTGTGTGTGTGTGTGTGTGTGTGTCTTCTGATAACTTAAATATTTGAAAGCAACTAAGCCAGTGTTCCTGATTCAGCTTTTTTCTTTTGACTTTGACTTGACATTAAGGGTTAGAGACCTGAATCATCTAAGACTGCAGTTTGCAAATTATTTAAACCAGATGAAAAATATATGCTGATGGATCTCTTGCAGCCTGTAGGGCATGACCCATTAATTCCCATATGGATGCACTTGCCAACATTTCAAATTACTGACGGTGAAATCAGACTACCCCTGTCCTTTTGACAGCAGCACCTTGCCGTCCACACACACACAAAACACAGCTGTGAATTTTATTATCCCTATAGAATCACAGAATATGCACATCCCACTATGCAGACACATGGAGTGACCATTGAGCTGGGAGATACCAGAAACTCTTATTCGCTGCACAGAAGCAACAATTGTGAGGTGTTAACCATCTGCCTTAAACATGAGGTTTATATGCTGACAGACTACAATAACTGGCTGGCAGGCCACGTTTGCCTTAGAATCGCAGGCTCATAGAATGGTAGAGTTAGAAGGGACTCCAACTCCCATCAGCCATAGCCAGTCTGGTCAGCAGTCAGGGGTGATAGGAGTTGTAGTCCAACAATATCTGGAGGGCCACCAGTTCCCTACTTTTACCATGTTGCACACAAGAAAGCATAGGCGCCAACACATGGGGGCCAGCTCTTTTGGGACCCCTGATAATTATTTTTTGGGTGTTAGGCTCCTCCAATGCTCAGATCAGTCATGGGCAAAACAATAACAAACCTCTGGTTACATGAAACATATTCAATAAACATACAACGAAAAAAGTGTCTATTCCACCTGTCTGTTCATAGAGTCCAACAATCCACATGAAAGGTTGTTACAGTTCCACAGAATCCTTTCACAGAGTCTAAGACAAGGATTTCCGGAATATTAGCCTTGTTTCGCCGTCTTCATTAGTAATACAAACTCATATATGATATCACAGGACAGTGGATCTTATAGCATAGTAGTAACTCCTATAGACACTTTCACATATATGGACCTTATGCATAAACTGATTAGAGAATGAACTGACCCACTGGATCATCTACTTTTTTCATTGAACTTTATGAGCTACTTCTGTTGAAATCTACAATTCAATACAATGAATAGTATATATTATTTTTTCAAACGTACAGCTGGTTACGTCTTGTGTGTTTATTGAATATTTATTACAGACCAGTCATGGGGCAGAGGAGACCAGGCATGGAACTGAGCATGGCATGGCTTCAGTGACCGGCTGTTCCTCTTCTGCCATGGAGGCTAAGGAGCAGAGAAGCAGTCCCTGGCCTGTGGCAAAGGCAGGAGGAGGTGGCCGATGATGGAGCCAGGCAGGGTGCAGCTTGGGGCAGCTTCAGTGACTGGTGGCTCCTTCTCCTCCTGCCATGTAAGGGGAAGACAGGGGAAGTAGCTCCCAACCAGTGGCAGCAGCAGCAAGAGGCCATGTACAAGAGAGGAAGACCTGCCGGCCACTGAAACCGCGCTGCTGCCATGTTCAGCTCTGCCCCCTGGCTCCTCCCAACATCCTGATGCCATGCCTGCCTCATCGCCCTCCCCTCCCCCCTCCCCCCAATCTTCTGTGCAAGTAGGTGCCTCTGCATGAAGGCAAATATCTATGCATCTTTTTAATCACAAATATCATTTTCTCTCCCTGTCACCCACTTCCAGTTGAGAAGAGTAAATTATTTCTCTTCGCACCGGAATAATTTCCTTTTGCCCGGATTTTTATTCTCTGTAATATTTCTCTGCTAAAGACTCCGGCACTTCGAACTGCTTTATTTTGCTAATCTGGAACTAAAAAGGGAGCAGGGAGGGGGGAAAGGGAGAGTTGCATACAGAAGGAAATGCATTATCTAAACAAGGGTTGGTTCCCTCCTCCACCCCATAAGGGGCAGGGGAATAATAAATGCATTCAGATAATGTGTTCTGATTGCAACATCCAGATGTTTTCAGAATCTCTCTACATTGAATTTGAGGGGGGGAGGGGAAACACAGTGTGTGTGTAGACAATACCCAAGACTCTCTTTTTAGCTGGAGCTCACTCCTCCTCCTCCTCCTCCTCCTCCTCCTCTTCTTCTTCTTCTTCTTCTTCTTCTTCTTCTTCTTCTTCTTCCTAATTGTTAAAACCCATTCATGAACCAAGAATTTATACACTGACCACTAACATATGTTGTAGATATTTTCCCACATTTGTTGTGCTAATTTTGTGATATACAAATGACATGAGAAAACTTGGTATACTTATTTGTATAGCATTATTCTTGTGTATAAAACCCATTTTTAAAAAAAAGAAAGAAAGGGGGGAAAGAGAAGAAAAGAAAAATAGCACTGACAATACCCCACCTCCCTGTCTCATAACAGTAAATGTTGAGGTCACCCAGGGAATTTGATTACCAGTAAGTTCAAAACAGCACACCCTCACCCCCCCCCTGAAAATGCATAAATAATCTGGAATCTGCAGTCTGCAATTATGGGGGAGGAAGGAATCTGTTGAGCTGCTCTGGATCCAATCCACCCAGAACGATGTGCACATCTGAACATCTGGAACCTGCACATTGTTGAATTCCCCTCTCTCTCACACACACTCATACATACACACACACACACACACATATTCCAGCAACCTAGACAAGCAGGTAGCTTGAACTCCAGGCCCATGTTGCCACATGTGTCAAGAAGACTGTAGCAAGTCCCATAAGACCAGCCTGGGTGCTGGATCAGCCAAAAGAGCTTATGGTCCACCATCATGTATCTCACGAGTCAGAGATGCCTCTGGGAAACCTGCAAGCAGGAACTGAGTGCAACAGCGATCTCCCAACTTGTGATTCCTTACAACCTGTTCACAAAGAACTGAGCTATACAATAATTTCATGCATGTGTAGAGACAGATCATACCTGCGTTCAGCGTAATGTGTAAACAGACCTAATATTCTGCACCCTATTTGTGGGCAGAGAAATTGAGCTGGAGCGGAGAACCATTTCAATGAAATTCTTCACAGGAGGAGAAATTCTCCAAGAGTTCCTAAAGGTTTTTAGACAGACCTGCTCTTTACGTCAAAATCAGTAGTTTTAATGCATATTTTACATAAACTGCTTAAAGGTTTTGACAATCCAAATGATATATAGAAACCCTGTTAAATAAAACAAAAATGAATAAAATAGGTTTTGGGCTCACCTTCAGCAATGGATGATATTCAGCTAGGCTTCACTCAGAGTTAGCCTATGGAAACCAGTGGAGATAACTTAGCTATCTTCATTCTTCTCAATGGGTCTACTCTGAGTGAAACGTAGTTGAATTGTACCCAATGGCAGTAGCATGGTGTGTGGGTTTTTTTGGTCTCCTTTTGTCATATTTTCTTTCTGGGACGGCTTTGCCCATGGCAGCAGCCTGACCGCCATTTTGCTTCTCCTTCACAGTGTCCTTGACCCAACCTCTTCCCAGACATTGTAGGGAGGGAGGTAATTGTGGGCACTGCAAACAATAAAAATAAAAAAATGGTGGTGAAAATTTGGAGATAATCCTTGAAAGTGGTCTTTCTCGGGGTGGGGGGGTGAGAAAAATAATGTTTCTCTTCTGAGAAAATGTTGGCTCAGCACTCAGACAAATTGATGGCAGACAGGTTAGCTGTTAGTCATAGGAGCTATTAGCTAAATGAGTCTTCCATGTAGAGCAGTTTGTCATTGAATGCCAAATGCTGGAGGAAAAGAGGAGAAGGGCCGTCACCCTTGTGAGCTCTCATCTGCTTCCAAGAAGCATCTGGCTGGGCACCACTGGAAGCAGAATACTGGGCTAGATGAAAGTTTGACCCAGTCTAGTAGGGTAAAATGCCTGCAAAAATGGTTTTACGTTATTTCATATTTTCTTGCAAAGGAATAATAGTAAGTAATAATAATAAACAACTTTTATTTATATCCCGCCCTCTCCGCCCGAAGTCAGGCTCAGGGCGGCTAACGTCAGATATATAACATTGGTATAAAATCAAACAATAATTAAAAACATGTCAAAATCAAATTAAAGTCTAATTAGATGGCTTTCCGCAGGGTTAGGATTGGGAACAGTAAGTGCTCCACTGAATTGAAATTTCAGCCTTCACGACATAGGAAAACAGCCAAGTAAACAGCTATTTCCATGGAGGAGGGTCAAGATATTAACTGGTATGTATGAAATTTCACATATAGCTATATAATCCCTAGTGTAGTAAGATAAGACCTTTGGAGCAGGCATTTTCAAAAAAAAAGTTTTTTATGATCCGCCCTATTAGGGTAGCAATTGTTCCTTGATAATTTGTCACCCTCCTCCATGATGGAACCTGGGGATGACCACCCGCCCCCCCTTCCTACATCCCTGGGGATGGGGCACACAGTGAGGTCTCAGCTGCCCCACAGCTGGGGGGGGAGACAGCAGGTGGACAGCGCGGAGCCTGCAGGCATCGAGACGCATGGCTCATGTGTGCTGCAGGCCCCGCAGTGACGAGTGCCACCCATTTTGTCACACACACCCCATCAGGGTGGCATGTGGGGCGGGCTGCACTCCCCACACCTCCCTTCCTATACCCCTGGCCATGAGTGGCCACCATAAGGAGATGCTATTGCTAGGAAGAAGGGAGAAGGAGCCCAGTTGGAGCAACATAATAATAATAATAATTTATTTATACCCTGCCCATCTGGCTGGGTTTCTCCAGCCACTCTGGGTGGCTTCCAGGGGAATATTAAAATAGAATAACCTATTAAACATGTAAAGCTTCCCTAAACAGGGCTGCCTTCAGATGTCCTCTAAAAATCTGGTAGTTGTTTTGCTCTTTGACATCTGGTGGGAGGGCATTCCACAGGGCGGGCGCCACTACTGAGAAGGCCCTCTGCCGGGTTCCCTGTAACTTGGCTTCTTGCAGCGAGGGAACCCCCAGAAGGCCCTCGGCGCTGGACCTCATTGTCAGGGCTTGCTGCATTCTGTTGTCTCTCAGTATTATAAATGAACTCACTTGTTAAAAAGGACTCTACCGTGTTTTCCCTGCTCTTGCTTCAACTGGAGGAGGAATAGCTTTCCTGAAGCCTTGACAAGTGTCAGACTAGGACCTGGGAGATGAGGGATCAAATCCTCACTTGGCCTTTGAAGTTCACTGGGTGATGCTGGGCCAGTCACTGCCTCTCAGCCTAACCTACCTCACAGCAATGTCATGGGAATTAAATGAGATGGGGTGAACCATGAAGGCCACCTTGAGCTCCTTGGGAAAAGGTGGGATATGAATGTGACAGACAGACAAACAAACAAACAAACAAACAGTACACAGAGTGTACACTCATTGAATATAACCTGGAAACATCCCTTTAGCCTTTCACTGTAATTGCAAGATCTCTCAAACTGTTTGGCTTCTATCTCTGCTTTGGAAGGTCCTGTATATAGTGTTGCAAGCTTTAAAAGGTACACCGATCTTTGGAGGTAGAGGATGAGATCAGATTATCCCTCCCATTTAATAATTATGTATTACAAGTTTACTTACGCTGAGCGTGGTGGAAGGTAGACTATAAATAAATACTTTCATCAAAATTATTGTTCCTTTCCTCATGTTCTTGCATCAGGTAATCTTTTATCTTCTCCATTGTTTCAGTCGTCTGTCTTCTGCAGACTTTAGAAAAATGCTAACTGTATAATAAATAACCTGTTATTGGGGTGAAAGGATAATGAATGAAAGAAGCAAAGTCAAAATTAGGTAGCTGATAAATCTCAACATTATTATTATTATTATTGGCTGATCTTCACCAGGGGAATCTACAAAAACACATATCCGAAAATAGACAATTTAACTATGGCATAAAAATAATCCTCCCAGTAACTGTGAATCTGCCAGCAACATTAAAGTGAAGTCATTAAAGTGAATATATAACCATACATTTATATAATAACCCTAGCAAGATTTGTGGGTATGTTTCTTTAGATTCTCCTGATGAAGATCAGGAAGCTGAACTGAGGAATGATCTATTAAATAATCAGTGCGTCTTATGTTGCCTTGGCTCCCTGCAATCTATCTAGATTTCAGGGGTAGCCCCCTCCTTTTCTTGGGGATGGGAGATGGCCTTTGCTTTTGCAGTGAGTTAATGTTAGAGGAAGCATTTCTCTGAATCCCACGCATTGGAGGACAAACTAAGCAGAAAATTGTCACTTGCTGAACAGCACCCTGGCTGCCTCAGAAACCACTCAGTAAGTCTGCATTCCCATGATCTAAATACTTCAACACTTGTAGCTCAGTAGCTGTATTTTTTTTTTAGCAACAATTTAGAAAACCAAATCGTTGTACACCTTTCAGTTGTTTGCATCTTGCTGAGAGGCAAGAAGGTTTCTAGAATGGCTCAGCAATTTGGAAGCAGAAGGCTTGCACACAACCAAGTGGTTGCCATTTGGGAAGACTAGCTGTCCTTACTCTCCCAGAGCTTTGGACCTTCTGAAAGAACATGATCCCAAGCAGAGGTAAAGTGGTGTGGGGTTGTAGGGGTTGAAGCCATACTGCTATATCTGTAGCAGGGTCCTATAGCTGTGCAATCAGCTTGAAATGAGAGCTTTTTAGCCATTGAGAAGAAGTTATCTCGCTGACTTGAGCCAATCAGAGTGGAAGGACGTAAGTCAGCCACTGAGGATTGGCTCCTAGGGTCACTCTGGAGAAGGCACACAGGAGGAAGAGTGGAACTGATCAGAAGGCTGGACTGCTCTGTTAGTCAGTCATGGTTGCTGTGCAACTTGACTTAGGAGGAGAGTGGGGTTGCATTCTGCCCAAGGCAGTTGTTTTCCTCAAGCATCAAAATGTATTGACCAACCGTAAAGACATATTACGCAAATATGAGGATAAAATATCTGCTCAGCTCTATATTTGTATTGCCATGCTGACATGGACAGAACTTCCTTTCTTTAAAAAAATGAATAAACCCAGTGGTTTTTTTTAAAAAAAAAAGTTTAAGAAGACAATGTAAATTTGTAATATACTGTACTGTGTGTTTTACTTTCAGTGAATTTACAGTAACTCTGAAAAGAGAATATGCGAGTGAAAATTAGTCATTTTGTTTAAAATCAGTCTTTAATGTTGTTTGATGTACTGGTCTTTTGTAATTTAAAAAATGTTCAAAGTCATTTTTAGAGTCTTTCTATAGATAAAGGGGAAATGGATGGATCCTCTTCTGAACCAGCGATGTCTCCCTTACATTCTTAGATCTTCAAATTTGTTCATGCACTGAATGCAATAAAAGCATCACAGTTTCCCTACAGACCATCTACTGTGCGAACAACCTACTTTCTCGGAGAAAATGTTTCCCATTTAAAATAATGATGGGATTTCAGCTGGAAGAGCAAAGTCGGGAAATGAAGTCTGCAGCTCAGAAATCAAAATATGTGGCTGTGATTCACTTGAGTAAACATGGTTCTGTGTGAAACCCAAGCCAAACGATTAGGCTGCGCAAGTGAAGCGCTTGATACCTCCTTTAATTTTGAGTGCACAAAATCAGACACTCCTGAGAAACACCCTGAGAATTGCCAACATCCTTTCATTGCATGAAGTTGGTGTTTTGTCCTCCTTAATGTCAGGCACACAGCACCTGTAAGAGTCTAAATTGCTTACGTGTTGCCCTTGAAGACGTATCAGGGGTGGAAAAGCAGTCTCTTGAGCTACAAGCCAAGAGGCATCATGCTTATTTTCTGGTGGTGGAGCTCCCCTAGCAGAATCCCAAAAGAACATAGGAAGCAGCCTTTATAATGAGTCAGGCTACTTGTCCATTTAGCTCAGTATGCTCAACACTGATTGGCAGCAGCTGTCCAAGGTTTCAAGCAAGAGACATTCCCATCCCTTGCCTGGAGATGCTGGGGATCTTCTGCATGGGAGGTCCTGCATGGACCCCTAAACCATGGCCCTTGCCCTATAACGTATAATGGTACAACCTCTTCATTATTGTTATGGATTATTCATATTGCCACAGGGACATGGGTGGTGCTGTGGTGTAAACCACTGAGCCTAGGGCTTGCCAATCGGAAGGTCAGTGGTTCGAATCCCCATGACGGAGTGAGCTCCCATTGTTTGGTCCCAGCTCCTGCCCACCTAGCAGTCTGAAAGCACGTCAAAGTGCAAGTAGATAAATAGGTACCGCTCCGGTGGGAAGGTAAACGGCGTTTCTGTGCGCTGCTCTGGTTTCGCCAGAAGCGGCTTAGTCATGCTGGCCACATGACCCGGAAAAACTGTCTGCGGACAAACACCGGCTCCCTCGGCCTATAGAGTGAGATGAGTGCGCAACCCCAGAGTCATCCGCAACTGGACCTAATGGTCAGGGGTACCTTTACCTTTTATTCATATTGCAGGAGCTCTGTCTCCCATGAGGAGCAAGTCTATCTTGTGTTGTCATTAGTTATTTCCCCCCTCCAAAAAATAAATTCCTAAAGGTTAATGGCAAATTTTGCATGAGATATTGCTCCGGGCACACTGATAAATTGAATGGATATTTTCACTGCCTACGCAATGCAATCTACAATGCAATATTTATTTTCCTTCTGTATTTAATACTAGCATGATTAAAGCTGTATTGCCTATGATTATACTGCGGCTGTAATTAGCCTCTTGCTGCCCTACCCATATTTCCATACTGACATGACAAATGCCTAGATTGCCCTGATCTCACTCAGCAAAAGGGCAGTCACCTTAGTGTTTCCCAGTACCTCCCATAGCCAGCTACAGGGCACAGTCCATAGATCCCAATGAAGAGAACAACTCCAATGTTTCAGCAGCAGTCTGTCCTCAAGGAACATAGGAAGCTGCCTTAGAATCAGTTGGTGTAACACTCCATGGAGACCAGTATTGTCTACAGTGACTGACAGGGAGTCTTTCCCAGCCTGGAAATGCTGAGGATTCAACATGGATAGAGGACAGAGAAGAATGTGTGAGGACAAAGGAGAAATAATAAAACTTACCTCTGTCTGGAAGGAAATATGACCCTTGGGCTGAAATGTGTTCCTTCCTCCTGCCCCCAAAGGTGCCTGCTGCTGCTGCTTCATCTTGTTCTTCTCCTTCATCATCTTCATCATCATCATCATCTTGTTCTTCTTCTTCTTCATCATCTTCTTCTTCTTCTTGTTGTTGTTCTTCATCTTCTTCTTCATATTCTTCTTCATCATCATCTTGTTCTTCTTCATCATCATCTTGTTTTCTTCTTCATCATCATCTTCTTCTTCTTCATCATCTTCTTCTTCTTCTTCTTCATATTCTTCTTCATCATCATCTTGTTCTTGTTCTTCTTCATCATCATCATCTTGTTCTTCTTCATCATCTTCATCATCATCCTGTTCTTCTTCTTCATCATCTTGTTCTTCTTCATCTTCTTCTTCATCGTCATCTAGTTCTTCTTCATCATCATCTTGTTCTTCTTCTTCATCATCATCTTCATCATCATTATCTTGTTCTTCTCCTTCATCATCTTGTTCTTCTTCATCATCATCTTGTTTTCTTCTTCTTCTTCTTCTTCTTCTTCTTCTTCTTTTTCCTCCTCCTTATCTTGTTTTTCTTCTCTTCTTCTTCTTCTTCCTCCTCCTCCTCCTCTTCCTTGTCCTCTTCTCAGCATCACCATTAACTTATTACTTACCTTCTGCACAAATAGTCTCAAAAACACAAACAGCAGGTATATTTAAAGCAAAACAGAAAGGACACAAAATAGACACTAATGGCAGAGACCTATTCATAAAACCCATCAGGAGAAAAAAAAGTTTTCAATTATTCCCAGAAAGTGCAGGTAGTAGGTGCCAGAGGTGCTAGGGAGGGGCCTCAGGACACCCCTGAAATTTTCCCTCCATATCCTGCATGTGATGTGAGCATGTCGCATGACAATGGCCCACTGAAGCACAGGGAAAAGTCGAAGTGCCTGGTGGGCGCCTGCCATATCTTGACAGGAAGGGTGCCATACTGAAAGCTCTGCTCTAAGTTAACACAGAGCAGGCTTCTGGGTACTTGCAAGAGAAGCTCTTCCTGCAGACTGCTAGGTATTTGAGGGGTAAGGCAGCCTCGCATGTAACCTGTTCTTGAGCTTTACAGGGCCTTATATGTTTGTACCAGTGTTTTGAGCTTGGCTCAGTAGCAGGTTGGAAACCAGTGCAAATTCCACAAAAAAGGTGTTATGTGCTGGTGGTAGTTTCTCCCCACTAGCAACTTAAACACTACATTCTGCACCAGCTGCAGCCTCCAGAACAACCCTAAGGGTAGCCCACATTGAGCACATTGCATTAATCCAGCCATGAAGTTACGAATGCAATTGTGCTGGTCAATAACGCTGTTATTCGATTGCTTGATGCACTTGTTATTTATATAAAAAATACAGTTTGAATCCATTCTCCCCACCCCTCAAAAAAGCATCCCATGTTCAGATGAATGGAGCTATAATTACATTTGCCTAATCTTCTTTCTTCGCTGCCTTTGAAATCTGGCACAGTGTTTGCGGGCCACATATTGACAGCAGACTCAGAAGGCGTTTCGGAGTGGCAGGTTTGATTGCAATGACAAACCTCTATTCTTTTCCTAATAAGCACCAGGCAGAACCTGGGCAATGTTGCATGTGCGCAACTGGCGTCAAGGCCACTGGAGCGTAGGGAACAATTGCCTTAATCTGCACAGGCAGGACTTGATGCAAAAGATGAACACTGTGATCCTATTAAGTCTGCTACACTCAAGCTCTTAACCTGCACTAAGAAAGCCCTGTTTCGCTACCACCTGTCTAATAAGAATGCAAACATTCGATCAGCAGTGGTATGTGATGGGGGTCAGAGTGGCAGTGGCACCCTAATGCAGTGGCTCTGCCACTCGTCACAATGGGGTGAGATGGCTCTGGAGCACAGGCACCGAGTTGTGCCCAACATTGGGAGTGCTGACGGCATGCGCGCGATGAGCATCATGTAAGTGATGTCACATGTGTGTGTGACATCTGTTGCATTAGGAGAGGCCAACCAGGCCTCCTCCCGATGCAACATTTGCATGGCAGGCCAAATTAATTTCATGAATGGGATTGGTTCACTGCTGACTTCCCGCCAGGCCAAGTAGCATCGGGAGATGCCATGTGGCCTGGGTTGACATCCCACCAGGCCTCCTCTTCCCCCTTCAGATTGGGGGGTGAGGAGCTGAGTCCCGTCACAGCGGATATTGGGGAAACTATAGAGGCCTCCGCCCCATAGAGTTGGCACACCTGCTATGCTGTCCGAAGAGCAGCAGCCTCACAGGTATGTGTGGACCAGCAGAGCTGTCAACCCAGACCTCCTCTGAACTTACCACCACCGGGAGGCTGCCACTGATGTGTGTTCAGTACAATAATATAGCATCGTCATTGCATATCAAGATGTCAGAAAAGCCCTGGATATGGGCAGGGTAGCCTATGTGTAGAATAGTTTCCCCCCATAATCAGGGTGCTTAAAAAGTACTCACTGGGTAAGATGTTTCACATCCTTTGTTCAATTCATGTTCAAGAGTGAATTTGGGATGCTAATCCGTGTTTGCGGTGTTGAATACAGAAACAGGATGCAACTGCTACTCTATTCCCTCCCGGTAACAGTAGAACTCATGGACATCCTGTAAGGCTGAATGTCAGGAGATTTGGGACAGTCAAATGAAAGTCCTTTGTCTCACTGTGCATAGTTAAGCTATGGAATTCACTCCCACAATAGGCCGTGAAGGCCAGTGACTTGAATGGCTTTAACAGAGGATTGGACAAATCCATGAATGGCTACCAGCCACAATGGCTATACTCTGCCTCCATGGTCAGAGATGGCATGCCTCCATATACCAGTTGCTAGAAACCACAATTGAGGAGAGTGCTTTTGAGCTCAGGTCCTATTTGCAGGCTTCCTGTGGGCATCTGGTCAGCCACTGTAAGAGCAGGATACTGTTGAATTATCTGTTCTAGGACCTTCCCTGGCATTGATGTCAAGCTCACCAGTCGGTAGTTACCTGGGTCTTCCTCCCCCCCCCCCTTTTTGAAGATGGGGACAACATTTGCCCACCTCCAGTCTGTAAGGACCTCACCTGTTCTTCAGGAATTCTCAAAGATAAAGGGCAAAGGCTCTGAAATTACATCCTTTAGCACCCTTGGATGCAGCTCATCAGGCCCTGGAGATCTGAATTCATTTAAAGTAGCTAGGTGTTCCCTTACTACCTCTTTTCCTATCTTGGGCTGCAGCTCCTCCTTACATCATTTATTCTGTTATCACTGGGTTGGGCATCACTTTCCCTTTGGGTGAAGACAGGCAAAGTAGGTGTTGTGTAGTTCCACCTTCTCTCTGTCACCCAATAGCACTTCTCCATCTTCCCCATGCAGAGGACCTACCACTTGCTTGTTCTTCCTCTTACTTCAGAGATAGCCGAAGAAATCTTTTTTATTTTTAACCTCTCTTGCAAGCCTGAGCTCATTCTGAACTTTAGCCAGCCTGATTTCCCCCCTGCAACTATTGGCTACTTGTGTCTTCACCTCCTTTGTGATTTTCCCTTTCTTCCATTTCTTATGTATGCCCTTCTTAACTCACAGCTCATTTGTAAGCTCGTTATGCAGCTACATCAGTTTCCTTAGATGCCTCCCACTTTTCTTTTTTGTTGGTATTGTCTTCATTTGGGCCTTCAATATTTCTCCTTTTAGAAACTCCCATCCTTCTTGGACTCCCTTCTCTTTGAGTATTTCTGACCACGGGATCACACCCAGTAGCTCCTTAAGTTTTTCTAAATTGGCCACCTTAAAGTCCAGAGTGCGTGTCTGACTACACTCAGTTTTCTCTTGCCTCTATATCCTAAAACCCAGGAGAACATGATCACTTCCTCCCAAGTTTCTGAGCACTTCCACTTCAATCAGTTTCTCCCTATTGGTGAGGACCAGGTCCAAGATAGATGATCCCCGTGTTGGTTCTTCCACCTTCTGGGAAATGAAATTATCAGCGATGCAATGGAGGAATTTGTCAGACCTTACCCTTTTGGCAGAGTTTGAGTCCCAACAGATATTGGGGAAGTTGAAGTCCCCCTTGATTACTTTTTCTCTCCTTTTTGAATGTTTGGTAATCTGCTCTAGTAAGGCATCATCCAAGTCTTCAGTCTAGCTTGGCGGTCTATAGCAGAAACCCACAGTAAGGTCACTGTTGTTTGTCTCTCCTACAATTTTAACCCATATACTCTCAATCTGCCTTTCATGCTCCAGGTCATGGATTTCTTCATAAGTGTACACATCCTTTATCTACAATGCTACTCCTCCTGCCTTCCTGTTTGGTCTATTCATGAGCTTAGTTTGATTGCTGCTGGTTGCTAACTCCTCCCTCAGCCTGGCTTCCTCTCAGTTGTAACTCCTCCCCCTCAGATCCTGTGTTCCCACAGAGCGATCAGCTACACATACCCTCAGGCCTGCAATGAAAGAAAAGTAATCAGCAAAAGTAATCAAGCCTCTAGCAGAGCACTCAGCCACTCCCTGAGGCTTGCTATCAATCTATCAAATTTTTAAACAGCTCAGAGAAGCAGGCAAGCAAACTCCAAAAGACAAGCTCACTCGCTTCAGTCTCCTCCGGCAATCCTTGTTCCTGGTTGCAAGCTCTGGTCGTGAGCTCCCAGGATCTGCACTGAGCTAAGTTTGACAGCAGCTGTTTGCTGCTGGTTCGCTTCTCTACACAGCAGAAGTAAAAGCCAAAAATATGCTGCTCCAGAACTAAATAAAAATGAAGCAAGCTAGAGCAAATATCTCATCATGAGGGCTGAGAAATTTTGCAGTAACCGACAAGCGCATAGAGGAGTGATAGCTAAGGAGACCAAAGACACGAGTCAAACATGACACTCCCTGTTCCCTACCCCACTGAGATGAAAGACTATCACATCTAAGCGAAAACTGTAGGAGGCTGCAGCAGCAGAAAGAGATTTTCTAGTGGCGTTCTTTCACTAGGAGAGAAAATGTGAAGCTTTTGGAAAGAAGCCAGACTCTGTGATGAAACAGAATGTTTTTTTTAAAAAAAGTGACCACTTTTCCCATGGCTCGGGCATTGGCTGGGATTGCACATCATGCTAAGCCAAACTTTGGCTCGGCATCAATGTGCAAATGCACAGGCTGCTGGAGTGGAGCTTACAGCTGCTTTGTTCCTCCACAGTCCTCAGAGCTGCCTGCCACATCACGCTGCATTAAGCCCAAGTTGGGCTTTACATGTTGTCCAAGCCAGGGCTCATGGTTAGACTCTCTCCCGATTAACCTCAAGCTGTAATCAGACTTTAGCACAGCTCAGGAAGGAAGCAAAAAGGACTTGAAAAGAGCAAAGTGCCTGTGAACTCCTTTCCGGGAAGCTGCATGGCTGTTTACTGCCTCCAAGATCAAAGGCATAAAAACAGGAGAAAAACCTGTTGGATCAGGCCAATCGCCAACTAATCCAGCATCTTGTCCTCACAGTGATGATCAGATGCCAATGGGAAGCACACAAGCAAAACGTAAGCACAGCAGCACTCTTGTGTATACTTGTGTATCAGGGACTGGCTGGATGAGGCAGAGTAGTAGGAAACTCCACCCAGAAGCCCCCCAGGGAGGACAGGGAAGACAAGGACTTAGAGCCCGGGTCCTGGTGGTGAGGCAACAGGGAGGAAGAGGCTGGGGAAGAGGCAAGCTGGGAGGTGCTGGCAGCCAGGGGTTGGAGTGATCAAGAAGAGTCAGAAGAAGGCCCTTCCAGGACAGGACAGAGGTCAGTTTCCAACAACATCTCAAGCTGAAGGAGTCGAGTCAGGGAGACCCCGCTGTGTTACCTTCTGTGAATAAAAATCAGTTGCATTCCAAGCCTCCAGCCTTCTCCTGACTTGTGGAGACCTGTATTTCCCTGTCAGCCTCATGACATTGTGATTCACAGCAACTGCCAACCAGAGGCATAATGCCTCTGACAGTAGAGTAGTTGTTGTTGTTTAGTCATTTAGTCGTGTCCGACTCTTAGTGACCCCCTGGACCAGAGCCCACCAGGCACTCCTGTCTTCCACTGCCTCCCACAGTTTGGTCAAACTCATGCTGGTAGCTTCGAGAACACTGTCCAACCATCCCATCCTCTGTCATCCCCTTTTCCTTGTGCCCTCCATTTTTCCCAGCATCAGGGTTTTTTCCAGGGAGTCTTCTCTTCTCATGAGGTGGCCAAAGTACTGGAGCCTCAGCTTCAGGATCTGTCCTTCCAGTGAGCACGCAGGGCTGATTTCCTTCAGAATGGATAGGTTTGATCTTCTTGCAGTCCATGGGACTCTCAAGAGTCTCCTCCAGCACCGTAATTCAAAAGCATCAATTCTTCGGCAATCAGCCTTCTTTATGACAGTAGAGAGTAGTAGCCATTGATAGCCTTGCCCTCCATGAATTTGTCGAATCCTCCTTTAAAGCCATCCAAGCTGGTGGCCATCACTGCCTCCTGTTGGAGCATGTGCCATAGTTTATCTATGCACTGCATCTTCCAATATTCAGCTTCATGGACATCTTGCTTCTCACTGCCAATCAATGGGGCACACCTGGGGCTAATGTGCTCATGACCTGTTACAGGCTCCCAATAATCATCTGATTGGCCACTGTGAGGAACACAATACTGGACCTGATAGGTCTTTGGTTTGATCCAGCAGAGCTCATCTTGAGTTCTCCCACATTTAATTCTGTTTTCTTCTATTTTGTTCTTTTACATGATGCAACATGCAGCAGATAAACAAGATTTTTGCATTTCTCACCTATAAATAGGAATATGGTAGGAGTTGCCTGAGTTTCGGATGCATTTGGAGCTTGAATTCCTCCCCAGCGGGGGAGATGTATGATAAATCCGATTTTTAAACAAGATGTTTGATGAGAAGCAGAAACTCCTTGCTTAAGCGCTATTATGCTGTATCTTGTCATGAGCAATACTACCCCAGCACAGGCTAGTCTTTTCATCCTTCACCCCCATCTAATTCTACATAAACCATAGAAAACACAGTTGCTCCACCACCTGTAAAGCCTCACTACGGGTTCCATTCCTCAGTCACACTCAAGTGTGACCAAGAGATGGAAGGCTGGACCTGACCCACGTATAGACTGTCTACATGTCTGCCACCCTGATAGGTGGGAGAGAGAACTTGCACAATAGGGGGTTCACATTATTCCATCCCTCCCCTGAAGAATGTTAAATGCATTGTGAGGTGATCACACTTGCCAGCCCCGCCCTTGCTGATGAAGATGTGTGCAGCAGCCACGCTCCCACACCAATGCACACAACAGCTGCTCTCCACCAGACATGTGTTTGGTGCTTGTGAGAAGTGGTCCCATATCTGTACTAACACATGGATGTAAGATTCCGCTATTAGAGGTATGAGGTGAGATCCTGAGTGGCCCAGGATCTGCCCTCAATGGAAGAAGAGCCTGCTCACAACCACTGAACACATGGCTGTGGGGAAATTCTTCCACCCTGAGGGCCATATTCCCCCATGAGCATCTTTCCAGGGGCCACATTCCAGTGGTGGGCAGGACCACACAGTGAGAAACAAATTGGATGGGATAATGAGAAGGGCCCCCTCAGGGTGGGCCCAGGCTGACTGAGATGAAGAGAGGCAACCCTTCTGAAGGACCACAAATTAGTGGAGGACAAGGTTCTCAGAGGCTACCTGCCATGATGGCTATGCTCTGCCTCAACGGTAAGAGGAAGTAACATTTCTGAATGCCCATTGCTGGAAACTGCAGGAGGGGAGAAGGCTCTTGTGCTCGGGTCTTGCTTGAGAGTTAACCACAGGCATCTGGTTGGCCACTGTGAGAAAATGATGGTGAACTAGATGGACCATTGGCCTGAATTAGCAGGCTCTTCTTATGCTATACACCTTAATGACTATTATAAAGTTACAGTTGTGAGGCTAGATGGTCCTAAACATACTTGGGGAAAGGAGAATTGACACTGTACAATGCATAAGATATTTATCTCATGCAGCAACACAGAATGAGCTTGCGTGGACTCAAATTCAGAGGAAGTCCCAGGGAAGTGAATAGGGCTTGCTAGCTTGCCTTGTCGGCGCAAGACTGCACCTTTGATAACAGCTGAATGCTCTCTCTCTCTCTCTCTCTCTCTCTCACACACACACACACACACACACAAACAAACAAACACACTGCAGTCCTGCATTATCTTGCCCAGCACAACCATGCCATCAGTATTAAATTGCTTCTCTATATCAGTGCTGCATTAGTCACTCCCTGTTATCACCAGCTCCTTCTTGTCGAGACAGCTTGATCTCCCCACTGCTTCATTTTACCTCCTTAAGCACTTGCTCTCCTGCACCTGAAGTCCCTGTGAAGACAAATGGAAGGCTGGAGGGCAGGCACAACACAAAAAAAGAACAACCCTCATTTGTTTCCATGCTCATATTGGCCAACAACCAAGACTGTGGGCTATTCTCAGCTTTTCTCTCTCACACACACACCTTCCAGCCCATTCCTGAAATGTTTGCCTGGGTTAATTTAAAACCAGCATACATGACTCAATGGGAAGGTGCATGATGTGAAATTCTGACTGCACAATTAATGGAGCTTGCATGTTCCCTGATACCCTGTTATTGCCCATGCAACTAGGCCATGCAGCAACATGTCCTATTGGTTGCCCAATATAGAGCCTTATTGGCTGCATAAGAAGAATCTGATGGATCAGGCCAATGGCCCACCTAGTCCAGCACCCTTTTCTCACAGTAGCATCTCATCTTGATCTGGTTCACTTGATACATAAAGGCAGCAGTTGATGAACAGCAGTCAAGCAGAAGGTGTTCTTCTCATAATGTGTCATAAGCTGGCAGAGGTATGAAGGGTGATATCACTCAGTCCTATGTGGGCACCTGGCTGCTGACTAGTTAGCCCTGTCTAATGTGTACAGCAGCTGCCCCATCCAACTGGCCAGGAAATTGTCACGTGCTCCTGGATCTGATCATGGTGGTGGCAGTGGTGAAGAAGAAATCACCTCCCAGGAGACAGCCAGAACCACCACTGATATTGACGAGGTGTTGCTGCTCTTGTGGACATCCAATATCTGAATAGACGGGACCATAGATCTCCATATAGAACCACAGTGTGCTTGCGTCTCCCTCTTTCCACCCATTCTGGTTTCCCTGTGTGTTCTGTCTTTTTAGATTGTGAGCTTCAAGACAGAGACAGCCTTAATACTGTTTTCTTGTATGTTGCTCTGAGAGCATTTTGAGGGGAACGAGGAAGAACAAATGCCTTCACTAAAAGATTTTTTTCTACTGCAAAGCGGTATGCCCCTTCCCATTGCACCTGGGCTGGCAAATGAATCTTACTTCCACTCTGCTAACAGAATAGCATCCTCCAATGCAGCAGGAGGGACACGGGTGGCACTGTGGGTTAAACCACAGAGCCTAGGGCTTGCGGATCAGAAGGTTGGCGGTTCAAATCCCCGTGACTGGATGAGCTCCCATTGTTTGGTCCCAGCTCCTGCCCACCTAGCAGTTCGAAAGCACTTCAAAGTACAAGTAGATAAATAGGTACCGCTCCGGCGGGAAGGTAAATGGCGTTTCTGTGTGCTGCTCTGGTTTGCCAGAAGTGGCTTAGTCATGCTGGCCACACGACCAGGAAGCTGTACGCTGGCTTCTTCAGCCAGTAAAGCGAGATGAGCGCCGCAACCCCAAAGTCGTTCGCAACTGGACTTAACAGTCAGGGGTCCCTTTACCTTTAATGCAGCAGGAAGTGTGTGACAAGCATACATAGCTCTGATCCCCACCAGAGGGGACACTGCTGTCCCTCCCATTATGCCACCTGAGATAATTACTTCAATCTGTATCATTGTAGTTCATGGGTCATGATGTCAGTGATGAGTGCTAGGCACTTTGTAGCCATTTGCTCACCTGCATGTTGGTAATATAGAAACCCCCAGGTCTCTACCACCACTTCAGAAGCGTACTGCCTCTTCTCTCCTTCCCACAGCCACCACTACATGAGAGCTGGTTTTCCACCTTTCCCTTCCCTAGCTGCTGAACTGATTCCACCTGAGTTCCTCTGCTGCAGCCGTTTCGCCCTGTCCTTTTGCAAATGCTGAGGCCCTGGTAGCTTCCCCTCAAATGCCCCCACCTTCACAACTCTCACCCTAAAGGCATCAGACTTCAAGGGGTGAAACAGCCTTTTCTAATTGGCCGTCCCAACTGAACTGGCAGAACCCAATTTCCACCTGCCCCACCAATGCGGAGCAAATGTTTTGCGAAGCTCACACTGTGATCCCAACGTGCTGTTCCTTTCTAAAGGCAATGGTGATTTCTTTGCATAAGAGGTTGTTTGATGCTTCAAGCAGGGTGGCTGTGCAAGGAAGAATACAGTCACACACACTGGTTGGAAGAAAGAGGTTTAATCTTAACAACAGCATTCAAGCGCATGGTATTCACGATCTATTATACATGATGCTGTCCCAGTTTCTGGGAAGTTAAAAAGACTCCTTTCTGAATTGCCAGCTCCCTCGCTGGGAAGATATGAGTCAGGATTATGTTTGTCTTGCTTATTTTATTTCCTGATCCTTGAGATCTGGCCATAGAAAGGAAGGGGCACGTAATTTATGAAATGCAGCGGTGTGCCATTATGTCCAGCAGCGCAGATGGCTTGAAAAGGAGATTAGACAAGTTATTGGAGGAGAGATGCATCAGTAGCTATTGGTCATCATGGTTACATGAAACCTCCAGTTCAGAGGCACTCTACCTCTAAAGACCAGCTGCTAGGGAGCAGCAGTGAGAGAGGGCTGTTGCTGCATGCCCTGCTTGTGAGTTTCCATGGGGCACCTGTTTGGCCACTGTGCCAAGTAAGATTTGTTTTTTGTCTAGATCAGGGGTGTAATATCTCTAGAAGCTGTTTTGCTACAAGGCCCATCAGGTTCAGCAAGCATGGCCAGCAACATTCGGAGGGTCAATGTTTCCCCACACCTAGACAAAGATGACCTTTGTTCAAATCCAGGAGCTCTTCTCGTGGGACACAGTCACAGAACAGATTTTTTTAATGGTGCCAAACCAGCTATAAGGTTCCCTTAGCTGAGATCCAGCTCTAAGGGCCTTCTGGATATTACTTCATTGCAAGGAGTGAGGTTACAGGGAACCAGGTAAAGGGCCTTCTTGGTGGTGGCACCTACCCTGTGGAACGCCCCTCCCTGGTCCATTGTCCAGGAAATAAACAACTATCTGAATTTTAGAGGACACCTGAAGGCAGACCTGTATAGGGAAGTTTTTGATATTTGATGTCTTACTGAATTTGAATTTGTTGGAAGCCACCCAGAGTGGCTGGAGCAACCCAGTCAGATGGGTGGCATATAAAATCATCATCATCATCATACAACTAAAATGCATTTACATTCTTAAAACTTCATATTTACTTCACATTTCCACCTCCCCACACTTCCTATGTGCTAGACAAATTTCACAGTCATTGGAAACGTTCTCCCACCCATTGGGCAGATGTGACGATTGTCCTGATTTGCTAATTTCAAGTGCTAGTAAACAGCCACTATTCTGTTGCTGCTTTCATAGCTTGCAGCTATGTTAGAGCTATATCATGGGTGGATAACCTGATGAACACATTGACCAAATGTGGGGGGAAAGGCAAATTCCAAGTCCAAGTCCAAGAATGTGCTATCTCCCTTGCTACATCTAGGGCTTTCTTCTGTGCCTAGGCTGCACAACTTGAGAGCACCAGTGAGGGCTCACACACAGGATAAGGCTGTATCTCAGTGATGGAGCATCTCTGCAAAAGAGCCTCTGCAAGTCAGCATAGGCAATTTTGATCTATAATGATCAACTGACTCAATAACAAGCCATTTCCTCTGTTCCTAAAGTTCCTCTCTACCATGCTTGCTTTCTAATTATTTTCTACAGAAGAGCATTCCCAAAGTCAATGGGAACTAAAATCCACTTAAGCAACAATTAAGTGGATTAAGTGGACCTAGCAGGCCTCATCCTATTCTCATTCTAAATGTAATAGATATAACTTTAAGTACTGCATGGACTTGCATTCCCAAATGGTGGTGTAGTAACCAGAGTATTGAGATTTGATGGGGGAGACTTGGTTCCAAAACCTTCACAGCCCTAAAAGTCTTGGGAAGATGCTATCTCTCACACTTACCTAGTTTACACTGCCACTCTGAGATCAGACTGGCATAGCCTTTTGTCTGCTGGTGGGGTATGCATTAATTTTCAGGTGTGCACCAGTGTGCCATTGGTAGCTCCAGCTGTAGGTTACAATAAATCTGCCTGATTGCAGCTGCTCAAGAAACCTCTTTTGCATTGTGTGTCTGGATCCGAGGGTTGAAATGACAACATTAATGCCTGGTTATGAAATCCACTGCCGATGTCTCCATTGTTTCACAGATGCTTTGCCTCCCTTTCTCAAAGTTACCCATTGCTTTATGCAACCATCAATTCCATGGCGCCTCAATGCGCAGCATATTTTCATCAGGCGTCAGCCACAAGGCTGCAGCAAACAGGACTGTACAAAAGATCCTCATTTGAAATGACGACATGCAGTCTTTCAGCCCCAGCTGAACTCCTTTCATTTCTAGTTAGCTTTAGAGCAGTATTTTCAGGGATCCAGAAATACATCATTGCCCACTAATAGCAGTGGTGACCTCCGATCCCAGCATCTGGCGTGTGTTTTTTTTCTTTTTCAAAGCTGCTTTATAAAAAAGGCTTGCTAAATAATCCTGCTAAGAGTTTTGGTTATTTGCTTGCTCTTTATATTCCAATTCCTTCTGACCTTTTTATGCTGCTAATTATCAGAGTGCATTTTCGTTTCGGGCTGAAGCAACACAGCTCTACACTGCTTTAGATTTCAATTGACAGTGACAGCTTATGGGCTCATAATGTTATTAAGACATTCTCCTTGAATTCACGACCTCACCTTGAATTGCTTCATGTCAGTCCCGTTTCCCACCCACCCCTTTTTTGTTTTTTGTTTTACTAGCATCCCTTTAAAAAACAGACGACACACATTTATATGGGGGGGGGGATTTCACAGTGTTTCTCATGGAAGTGAGCTCTGCCCGTGACTATGATAGTGAACCTCCATGTTCAGAGGCACTGTATCTCAGAATGTCAGGTGCTGTGTGAAAAATGCAGGGAAGAGCTGTTGCTTTTGTACACTCCTTTTTAAGCTTCCGGAACCATCCAGCTTCACACTGTTGGAAACTGAACGCTGGGACAGAAATACGTTTTGGTCCAATCTATCAGGGACGTGGGTGGCGCTGTGGGTTAAACCACAGAGCCTAGGACTTGCTGATCAGAAGGTCAGCGGTTCAAATACCCGCAACAGGGTGAGCTCCCATTGCTCGGTCCCTGCTCCTGCCAACTTAGCAGTTCAAAAGCACGTCAAAGTGCAAGTAGATAAATAGGTACCGCTCCGGCGGGAAGGTAAACGGCGTTTCCGTGTGCTGCTCTGGTTCGCCAGAAGCGGCTTAGTCATGCTGGCCACATGACCCAGAAGCTGTACACCGGCACCCTCAGCCAATAAAGCGAGATGAGCGCTGCAACCCCAGAGTTGTCCGTGACTGGACCTAATGGTCAGGGGTCCCTTTACCTTTATCTTGCCAGGGCTATTGATATGTCCTTAAGGGCAGGATTTAACAGGTGAGTCCTACTAGCAGGAGACAGCACAAGGACTTTCACCTGAGCAATGGGACTTTCCCTCCTCCCCCCCCATGTGCTGTCCTTCCTACTCCCCCACCCCCGCAAGACAGTTGTGGTGGGACATGAGGGGGGGGGAGAGACATTTCAGTAATCAAACTCCTTTCCCCCCTACTGTCAAAAATCTTTGAATTCTCCAACTACTCCTTGAAACTCTGGAGTCTCCTTTAATGCATTTAGCTTATTTCCATTACGATAAAAGTCTCACCCCTAAATTAATTTCACAAAGAGGGGCGGAAAGACCTCTTGATTCAACTTGTTTCCTGTTTCCAGCTTCTGTTCTCTTTCAATCGTAATTCCGTCAAACCTTTTGAGAATCTTCCTTAGTTTCCACACATTTGTTTTTCACTCCCTCCTCTGACAACCCCTGAGAATTTCCCTGCTGCTCTCATTTTTATTTTACCTGCTTTCAACTCATTTTGAAATAATAGTCAATCTTCCTTGTTGTGTTGAATGCTTGCATCAATTGCATCTTTCTAGCAACTAGGGGTCCCTTTACGATTAAAAAGTATTGCTTCTGATGTATGCAAAACATTGCTATTCGACAGATCTTAGAATAAGCTTTTTCGCACCAAGCAGTCATTGATTAACACTGCAATAAAAGATAATTGCATGACAGAATTCACATTCCTTGATAAAGTGTCCTATAATAATTCGCAAACATTGCTGATCTTTCATAGGATTCTTTAATCCTCTTCATTCACTAATGAGTGTGCATGATATACTCATTATTGCAAATGTTTCAGGAAGAGGGAGCTGGGATGGGATTTCATCATTAAGAGGAGCATGCAAAACCCCTCTGTTCACTAAAGCGCAGAAGTAGGAACTAGGGTGGCACAGACAGAGTGGCATTGCTCACCTCCCTTCTCATCACAAGCATTGGTGCTGGTTGTTGAGATGTAGAGGAAGAGGGGCAATGTGGTGCAGGCATGGTGGTAGGAACATCAGATTAGCTTCACTGCTGTGCTCATACCAAACTGAGCTCCTTGCACCTCCCCTACCTCTCTTGGGAATCAGAAGCAATCCTCAATGCGTTGGTAAGGCAAATGAGCAGTGCCACCTTACCTGTGCCATCGATTGCTGACTTGAGTCTACAGATGGAGAAATTTGGTTCAACTTTAAAGGTGAGCCAGCCTGAATTCACTACTTTCCAGAACAAAATGCGAACCAAAAGCGAGTCAACCTTTGAAATTCGCTCTTCTCTGAATTTTGCAGTTCACTTCTCCAGCCAAGCAATGTGTACAAAGATGCATATATAACAGTGCAAATGACACACAAACATGCATTATATTGGACAAATTTGCATACATCAATGTGTATATCGGAATAAATTTACCGTGAAAAGTGGTTGGATTTTCACAAGGACATTTTTTTAAAAAGGAATTCATAAGCTGAAATGTGGAGCGCTGAACTTAAGAATGTAGAAATGAGAAAGAGAGACAAAGTGAAACGGTGAAATTTGCCCATTCCTACTGGAGACCCGTAAATCTGAAGCATAAAACTGTTTTGAGTCGCCTTCGTCTTTGATGGAAAAGGAGTTGCCATGACCTACTTCATAGTTTTATTGCAAAACCTTACCAGGGAACAGTTGTAAGACACATTCCATCCCAACCCGCAAATCTGCAGTCAGTATATGGCTGTCAATGCAACACATGGGGAAATGATACATGACTTGACCCTGCTAATAAACTCCCACTGCTACCTTTAAAATAAACACTCCCTCAATTTCATTGCCTTTTACAGCAGCTTGGTTAATGTCGCATAGGTAGCAGGTTGACCTAGAACTGAGACTAGCAAATGCACAACTGAGACAGCTTTAACAGGAATCAAAGTAATTAAAGGGATTAATATATGTCCAAATGGGATTAAAGGTTGATGGAAAATTTAGGCTCTTTTCAGGCATTTAGCCTGATCACGTGACCCCCCCCCCATAAGCAGGGGGCTGGGGATGTTTACAATATCCCCAATATCCCCAAGTATGTAGGACATGCCCCACTCTGCTCCTGACTAGAGATGGAGGAGAAGTTTAAGTTTGTCCACAGTTAAGGGCAAATCTATGTAAGTCACACATTCTGAAAGAACATGCAAACCAAAGAACCGCACACCTTCAAGATTCACGTTTCTCTGAATTTTGCAGAGCAGTTTTCCAGCCAAGTAATATGTACAAAAATGCACATACTAAGGCAAAGGATGTGTTAAAATTCATATATTATTGAAAATAAAAAAAATGCCTTATATATGGTAAAATATAGTTTTAATTTTAATTTTTTCATCTTTATTGAATTAAAATACAAATACATATACACACATAAAGATAAAAAAGAAAAGATTAAGACAAGAAAAGGAAAAGGGAAAAAGAAAACATACAAAACAAGAATTTGCATTGTTATGCAATCATTCATTGAATCTCTAAATAAAAGACTTCCAGTTGTTATTTACGTTTAACACACAGCCTTCTATTACCCTGATTTGTTTTCATGTACTCTAGTAAATTGACATTTGCACATTGTGTTTTACAATGATCAGTTTAATTCCACAAAGAGATTGTTATTTGGACAATGTGTTTTTAGGTAATTTTTGAATATTTTCCATTCTTTGTATACTTTCTGGTTTGAGAGCTCTCGTACTTTCCCCATCATCTTTGCCAGTTCAAGGTATTCAATCATAAGAGTCTGCCATTCTATTATCGTGGGTGATGTTTCATTTTTCCAATTTCTTGCCACTCATATTCTGGCTGCTGTTGTTCCGTACATAAACAATGGTCTTATATCTTTTCTGATTTCCATTGACATGTCAGCGGTAAAATATAATTTTTAGGGGAAATACGTTTTTCAAAAATGTATATTAAAATGCTGGGGGATGGATCATGAAGATTTCTTTTTTAAAAAAAACCACAAAATGATGTATGATCATGGGCATAGCCAGGAGGCAGGTGGCAGACGCCCCCAGCAAGTAAATTAATAAAGATGCTTAACTAAAAGTAGAAGTTGTGGAAAGATTTTGACAGATTTTTCTGAGTACTCAGGGTCAAAAGAAAGTAAATTAAAATGGTTGTTAAGACATTTTGTTCCGAATCTGCTAGACAGAGGCCATCAGAGGATGGTGATGGGTGGATGCCCCCCTCCCCAAAATAAATCCTAGCTACCTGTCCCACCCCCTGCAACATAATTCCTGGCTACACCCATGTGTGCAAATGCGGAGAATTGAATTTAAGATCGGGGGGGGGGATGAAAAATGGAGAGAACTTAAATTGACCTTCTTGCAATGGTCTGCAAAGGGCTTGTGTGTTCAGCCTCCTTGTAACTGGAGACACTCTTTAACCAGCATGTTCAGTTGAACAGACTTAAAAGCCGCATCATATCTTTGTGCAAATGTTAGGAGTGGAGAAGGCTGGCTGAGAGCACACAAGGAAGTTGAGTGCAGGGCTGGTGCATAGGTATCTGGTTACTTTCCTTTTCCTTTCTGCCAAGTGGTTAGGCTGAATGCCTGAAGAGGGCTATAGGGTTGTAAGTTGGTATAGGGTTGTAAATTGCTGCCATGGAATGGCCAAGTTAGGACAGTGAGAATGGAGGATTGGTTGATGACCTGGGCGAGGGCTCCAGCAGGATGTGTGTCAGGGACTGTGCTGAGGAGGGCTGCACTGAGGAAGAATGGTGGGAGTCACCCCCTCCCCCCTGATCCTGAATCTTCCCAGGAGCAGGAGGACAGTATAGATTTGGAGCAGTGGTTTGCAGAGGGGCATAGTTCAGAAAGCAAAAGCTGGGAAAAACTGGGTGGGGAACAACTAGCAGAAGAAACACTAGAAGAGAGAGAGTGAACAGATTCACAGTATCTGGACAGCATTCACCCCCCTTCTCCAAAGACACGGAGAGCTCATAAAGTGTTAGAATAGAAAGTGCAGAGGCTAGAAGCTCAGATTACAAACGTAGGGGTGACGTAGATTAATAAGGATGGAGGGGAGTAAACTTTAACTGGGAGCACCGCCATTTCTAGTGATGTATTCTTTTCTCTCTCACTGCAATTATTAAAGAATCTAACTAGTAAGACGTTCCTTTCATTTTATCTCTTCTTCTTTACTGCCATGGGGGAGGAAGCTGATTCCCCGAAGCCTGACAACATTAGAGCCTCTGCCAGAAGTGGGGCAATCTGTTAGTGAGGATCGGGGTTGGGGGGCTCCCTCAACCTGCTGTCTTGTCTCATCCATCCCCACTGCAATAGTCATGAGCCCTTTCTCCATCTCCATCTGACATTCCCATGTTGCTCCTTGCACTGCCTACCACGACACTTTCAGATACTGGGAGTAGCTCTGTCTACTGAGAGAGGGATGTTCCACCACAGTAAGCTGAGAATAAAAGCCTTGGGGGGGGGGGAATCATTATTTGAGTCTTTCTTCTTCAGAAACTGGGAGCCAGGACAGTTACCATCACAGCTTCCCCTGCGGGATCAGGCCAATGTCCCCTCTAACCCAGCCTTCTTTTTTCTCGCAGTGGCCAAGATGTTGTGCCTTATTTAAGCTCGGTATACTTGCTAAAGAATATGAAAGCCCTCTCTGTCTAATTAGCTTTGTATTTAAATCCAGAGCCTAATTCCTCTCTTCAAGGCAGACGAAATGAAGTACTTCTGCACACATCACAGAGTTAAACTATTCACTGTAGTGAGTTAATTGGTGTTGGCCACCAATATGGGTGGCTTTAAAAGGAGATTAGACAGATTATTGGGGGATATCAATAGCTGCTAGTCATGATGGCTACATTACTGCAGCTTCAGAGGGAATATGCCTCTGGGTACCAGTTGTTGGGAACCACAGGAGGGAGAAATGCTGTGGGCTTTGCACAGTGAGCATTCATGTGCTGGTAACTGTGGGTCAGCGTGAACATATGACACCTGTATTATGACCACAGAATGTAGGATTGCCATATTTCAAGAGGTTGTTGAGCTTTGCTTGAAAAATCTAAGTAAAAATGAAGTTTTTGAGCTATTTTTAAGGGAAATTGCCCAAAATGGCACTGCCAACAGGGGTTGCCATACATCCAGATTTTCATAGACATTTTGTTAATATTAATAATAATAATAATAATAATAATAATAATAATAATAATAATAAATTTATATTTATACCCCACCCTTCCCGGTTCAAAAACCGGACTCAGGACAGCTAACAACAAATTTAAAACACTTAATTGTAAAAGCAGCATAAAATACAGTATAAAAACATGAATAACAATAAATTCAAAAATCAATTTAGGAGTAATAAGCATTAGATAATCCCCAGGGCTAGCTGGCTGAATTGGTCCTACTTGGGCCAGCGAGGAGGCCAGGGGAGAATTAGCTGTGGGGTCTCAGAGCAGGTGATCTTCATAAAAGGGGAAGGGGATGGAAGGAAAATAAAAGATCAGGCTGAATTCAAATTAAAGGCCAGGCGGAATAGCTCTGTCTTACAGGTCCGACGGAATGAGGTTAAATCCTGAAGGGCCCTGGTCTCCTGGGACAGAGCATTCCACCAGGTTTCAGTGATTTCTGCCTGGACACTGTTTCCGACGGCCGATTGCTGGCTATGTCCGGGAATTTCTGGATGTCTGGCAACCCTACAGGATGGAAGATAGCAGGATCCCCAAGGACATGTTCTGCAGAGAGCTGGCTTCTGGTACCAGGCCAATTGGCAGACCAACTCTGCACCACAAAAATGTCTGCAAGCATGACATGAAGGCCCTGCCATGTAGGAATCCCTTGCAGATGACCACAGTGCCTGGCGACAGTCAGATTGTGCATCCACAGCAGTGACCAGAGAAGGAATGACCACTGGGAGGAGCTTAGAGAGAAGAAACGCCATGGTGAATCTGCAGCAGCACAACCAGATGCCTTCATCTGTCCCAGCTGTAACAAAGCATGTCTCTTCTTTGTTGGTCTCTACGGCCACAGCAGGCTCTGCAGCCTTCCAAAGGCTCACCCCCAAAGGCACGCTTCTCTGTTGTCTCCAGAGACAGATAGATGCCAACAACTATGACATCTCCATTAGTTGATGGTTTGCTAGTGGGCACAATTCCAGCCTCCCCAGCCACTCTGGGTGGCTTCCATAGAAACAAAAAATACACTAAAATATCACACGTTAAAAACTTCCCTGAACAGGGCTGCCTTAAGATGTCTTCTGAATGTCAGGTAGTTGTTTATCGCTTTGACATCTGCTGGAAGGGCGTTCCACAGGGCGGGCGCCACTACCGAGAAGGCCCTCTGCCTGGTTCCCTGTAGCTTTGCTTCTCGCAATGAGGGAACCACCAGAAGGCCCTCGGCGCTGGACCTCAGCATCCGGGCAGAACAATGGGGGTGGAGACGCTCCTTCAGGTATACTGGACCGAGGCCGTTTAGGGCTTTAAAGGTCAACACCAACACTTTGAATTGTGCTCGCAAACGTACTGGGAGCCAATGTAGGTCTTTCAAGACCGGTGTTATATGGTCTCGGCAGCCACCCCCAGTCACCAGTCTAGCTGCCGCATTCTGGATTAGTTGTAGTTTCCGAGTCACCTTCAAAGGTAGCCCCACGTAGAGCGCATTGCAGTAGTCCAAGCGGGAGATAACCAGAGCATGCACCACTCTGGCGAGACAGTCTGCGGGCAGGGAGGGTCTCATCCTGCGCACCAGATGGAGCTGGAAGACTGCTGCCCTGGATACAGAATTGACCTGCACCTCCATGGACAGCTGTGAGCCCAGAATGACTCCCAGGCTGCGCACCTGGTCCTTCAGGGGCACAGTTGCCCCATTCAGGACCAGGGAATCCTTCACACCTGCCCGCCTCCTGTCCCCCAAAAACAGTACTTCTGTCTTGTCAGGATTCAACCTCAATCTGTTAGCCACCATCCATCCTCCAACCGCCTCCAGACACTCACACAGGACCTTCACCGCCTTCACTGGTTCTGATTTAAAAGAGAGGTAGAGCTGGGTATCATCTGCATACTGATGAACAACCCTTAAAGCCCCTCGTGGCCAAGGTCCTGAGTACCTCACTGAATGCCTTCAGCTGATGGATGCCATCAACAAAGAACTAAGATAAGTCCTGCACTTGGAGAAAACCAGTTGGGTGGTGGTCCCTGAAGTGTTCTGTGCTCTTCCTTCAGAAATGTGCTTATTTTCCTCTTTGGTCTCTTCCCGGAGGCATGTAAAAACATTTGTATTCTGAACGAGCTAAGTGTCTGTCATTGTTTTCACTGTTCCTCTGAACTTTAAATGTGTTTTAAAGTGTCTTTAGCTGCCTTGCTGTTGACTGATTTTTCCATCCACTGGATATGCGCTTTTTATACACATACAATCAGATAGACACAACACATTCCCTACCCACATGCCTCTGAGGAGCCATTTCTGCTAACTGCCCAGGCTTAAAATCATATTTACCTCTGAAGGCTTTTGCAAATATCCCAGGAATAAGCATATTGCATGTGTATTTGCTTAAGGCTTATACTGGAAGCAGATATAAATGTGCATTTCTCTGTGGGAGATGGCGGTTTTCTGCAGGGATCTGATAAGGATATCAGAACAATGTGATATCAACAGCGCACACAGATACATTGTGTGTGTGTGTGTGTGTGTGTGTGTGTGTGTGTGTAAAAATGAAGATTTCTATGAGCGCTGTTTCCACCCTCCCACTTCAAAGACTGGTTCCTTAATCTATCTTGAATAAGGAGCAAAAATCTCTGTGCATCTCTTTGTCAATCATTTTCCTCCTCTTGGGGTTTATAGATGTACTTCTTAAGAGAAGCATTGACCTGATAAGAATATGGATAATGTACCTCTGAACTCTTCAAAGCCTCTGTATTACAATGATACCAAATGTAAGCTGTTTCTTTAAAAATCTGAAAGAAAAACCTGAAGCCGTGCCATTTTTTTTTTACCTATCCACCTTTCAAATTAAAAAAACCCTGACCTTGAACCTTAACTTAGCAGGCAATTTTCTCAGCAGCCAAAGCAGTGATTTAACAAGTAGTCACATTTTTCAAGATCACACATAGGAATAATACGCAGTGTTACAAAAGCTGGGCACCACCTCTGCTCTCTGCCAAGCAGCAGCAAGATTCAAGGAGGTTCCAGGCGCTCACCCTGGGTCTGTGTTCCTTTGAGATTCAAGACGCAGCAGAGACTGTCCTAGCTTTAAGAAATATGATTTATTCACATATTTACACCTTCTGTCTCCATGGAGGGAGTCCATATCTTATGGCAGGGTCTTCTCAGGAAGGGCTTGTATCTGACAGCAGTTCAGCATTGGAGTCAATGGCATCTCTCCCAGCCACCCTTCAGCCAGCCTGCCCAAGATGGATCCCAGTCTTTCTTCTTCCCCTCTTTCTCTTTCCCTGTCACCTCAGACACCCAGTTACCCTGGCAACCTTCCAAATCCCCAGACTCTGTTCACACCTCAGGGCAAGGAGGGAGGACAGTTGTTTTCCATTGCCCATGGCCCTCTATTGTTTACTCATGGCCCTCGCTTGGCCAAGTCACGTTGCATGGACTAGCTCAGGAATTCCTCTGCATTTCTCCCTTCACAAATCAAAATCAAAATCCTACCATTTTTCAATTTTAGGGATGGGGGGGAAGCATTTGTGTGCTTAAGTAAAAAAAGTTAGCCCCCATCCCACAGCATACATTTTGATAATGGGGACAGAGAAGAGCTGTTTTGAATGCTTATAAAAGTATAAATGTGAATGCACTTTGAATGTCCTCTCAACTTGTAGAATCTGCAATGCAGCACCCACTGCCCCATATACGCATGTGTCTGTATTGTGGTCTGGATCAAGCATGGAAGTAGCACCACAGTTATATGTGGTTCTTTATAAAGTAACATCATCAACAACAACAGTTCCCTGTTCCAAGGAGCATGCAAGTTAAATTACATCAACGCCTATCATACTCTTTCCTAAATAAGTAAGAGAATTAATTTGATTCAGTGATGGTACTTTTTATTCTGTTTTTTATGATTTTATAATTTTATGATGTTTACATTGTTTTATTGTGTACTGCCATGATTTA
Organism: Podarcis raffonei; assembly: GCF_027172205.1. Taxonomy (NCBI): domain Eukaryota; kingdom Metazoa; phylum Chordata; class Lepidosauria; order Squamata; family Lacertidae; genus Podarcis; species Podarcis raffonei. The sequence goes on along the minus strand of NC_070610.1, from coordinate 73,910,500 downwards.
TTTCCAACAAGTGAGGGGTTTAGAAATACTCATAAAAAATAAAGCAAAATTCAAGGTGGCTGCATGCATTCTAAGTAATTTCTGTTTTGACGAGGACTGTCATTCCATCAGGTACCAGGAAGGACAGAACAGACACCAGAGAAAAGGTTTCAGCTGCTCAATCAGTCTAGCTTCAGACATTCCATAACAAATGTTAACTGCAGCACAAAACATGTGGAATGCAATGAGAGAAATCAGGGGGTTTTTTTAGTAGTTAAAAAAACTGGAGCTGGAGCTCCAACACTACCTTGTCATAAGCATTATCGTTATTAGGCACATCTGTGTTTTGTTCACACAGGTTTATCCTTTACTTTACTAGGGAGAATAGTTCAAAAAAGGGGAGAGATTGATGTCATAAGTGCTAGCCAATAGACACATGAAACAGCAGATCACATGGATTTTCTATTTGATTTGTACACTTTAAGGTAGAAACACAGCTGTTGCTTTTTAAAAAAAGATGGAAAAATAAAGCTACACACAGTAGCTTCGTTTATTTTTTGTTTATTTTATTTATTAAATTGGTATACTGCCCTCCATCTGCAGATCTCAGGGTGGCTCACAATATAAAAATACAATATAAAAGCAGAAGACACAAGATAAAAACAAGGAGAACAGACACACACACACACACACACACACCAATAACGCCCCCCTTCCCCAGCTGGGCAGCCTTATCTGCCTTCGTGAAAAGGAGAGGTTGGCTTTTCCCTGGTTCAACCTGTACTGAACCAACCCCCTGCAAAACCACTGAAGAGAGAATGACACAGGAAACAGACATCTGTGCTGCTGACAGTGATGACAATATCAAACTGCTCTCACTGCTCATCCCCATTCATTATTTACAGAAGTGTCTACTACGTGCTATGCAAAGACAAAGGCGAAGAGATGAGGCCCTGCCTGAAGGCTCGCAATCAAACAACAGCAACACAAAAGGGAAGGGCAGTTGGAAGGGCGATGGTGTTGACCCTCTTAGTATCAAGGACTAGAATATGGCTTGTCAGTCTGGAGGATGTGGTTCCTTCTTAGAACAGGAGAGGACCTGCAATAAACCCTGACTTTGAAGCCTAGGAACTCCTGGTTTGACCACTGGCATCAAGGAGGGAAGGAAGGAAGGAAGGAAGGAAGGAAGGAAGGAAGGAAGGAAGGAAGGAAGGGTCCTGCCAGTGGTATAGCAGGGGGGGCAGGGGGGACATGGCCCCAGGCACAGAATTCTGAGAGGACGCAACCCGGCACCCCCAGGGCAGGCTCCCTCGCGTTGGCCATGTGGCTGCCACCTTCCAGAGCCGCAGGGAGGCAAGACGCATCCAGGCTGGGCATTCAGGAGTGGCAGCTGCAGTGACACAGTGGCATTGCATGCCCTGGGCGCTGCCAGAGCATGCTACGCCACCTTCCTCCTTCCATACATAACTACTAAGCCCCTTTCCACCCAGTTATGAAGTCACCATCATCTCCTGTTCTACAGCCATTTTCGTATGTCTCCTTTCATCTTCACTCGCATTCCAATGCATCCGACTCCCTCCTTTTTCAAACCGTTCTTTGCACACACACTCCTTTTCCCTCCCGTCTCCTTCTTCATTTCACATTTGGAGGCAGTCGTGCTTCTGAATAGCAGTTGCTGGAAACTGCGCCAAGGGAGAGTGCTCCCTTGCTCAGATCCTGCTTGCAGGTCCCAACTGCAGGCATCTAGGTGGCCATTGTGGGAACAGGAAGCTGCAAGTTTCATTTGTCTATAAAAGAATGTATGGAGCATCATAAGTTCATGTAGATGCATAAGAATGTTAAGAAGAGCCTTGTGGATCAGGTAAATGGTCCATCATGCTGAAATCCAGCATCGCCCGAGTTCTGCAAGTGCAGCTTTCTCCTGATTGAAGTACAGAGTGTTTGAGGACCAGGACATTCACAGGGAAACCAAAAGGCTTGTTTACAAAGCTATTGTACTACCAACCTTACTGTATGCTTGTGAAACATGGATCACTTATGAACCCCATCTCCAACTCCTCAAAAGATTCCATCAACAGTGTCTCCAAAAAAATTTACACATCACTTGGGAAGACAGGCAGACTAATACCAGTGTACTGGAAGAAGCAAAGAACACCAGTGTGGAAGCAATGATTCTTCAACATCACCTTCGTTGGACTGGTCATGTTGTGCGAATGCCTGATTATCGACTTCCAAAGCAACTACTCTATTCCAAACTTAAAAATGGAAAGTGTAATGCTGGTGGTCAACAAAAGAGGTTTAAAGACTGTTTTAAGGCAACTATTAAAACATGTAGTATAAACACCAACAATTGGGAAACACTTGTCTCCAAGCACTCCAGTTGGAGAACAGCCTTTACCAAAGGAGTCTTGGGCTTTGAAGACACTCAAACTCATGACGCAAGGGAGAAATGTCCTAAGAGGAAGGCACACTTGGCAAATCCACACCATGATCAACTCCTGCCCAGAAACCTACGTTCCCACTATGAAAGGACGTGTGGATCCAGAACTGGCCTCCACAGTCTCTTACGGACTCATTGTTAAAACAGTGTTTATGGAAGACAATCTTACTCGGTTACGAGTGATCGCCAAAGAATTAGATAGACCAGCATCCTGTTCTCACAGTGGCCAACAAGATGCACCTGTGAAGTCCACAAGCAGGACCTGGGCTCAAGAGCACTCTCTCCACTTGTGTGGCCCAGCAACTGGTGTTAGAAGAAGCCATTTCCAATTAGGCTCATGCAGGAACGCTCTCAAAACCTGAGATGAGGAAGGAAAACGTTTTCATATAAATGCAGCCATAAAACCCTGCCTCTTTTAATTTTAGAAATTAACCCCTGGCCTGTGTTGATGCAGAAAGACAACAGAAAGAGCTGAGTAGAGCTGTACATTGAGCATTGCTCAGCTACCCCAAGGAACTGCTATTTTGCTACACACGAACAACAGACTTTAGCCAACAGCTGCTCAGCTTTTCTTTCAGCTTTGGAGAAACAAAATCCCAAAGCAGTCCCAAGAAGTAAGACTTGTAAATGATTTACTTTTAGTTCATTGTTAATAAATGATTCCTCCCCCCCCTCTTTTTTTTAGGTTGCTACGAACTCCAGCAAAGTAAAACCCCACTGTGATCCTGAGATGGCTGCATGCACAGAACAGTGTTAAATTTAGCCACCGCTGTGTTTGCGTATTGGAGACAGGGGTATTTACTTAAGTTAATGAGGAATGTGATCGACTCTAATATATGTATGCAAATGAAAGTAATTAGCATGAGTAAATGAGGAATAGGTTCCAGGGGAAGTTTGTTGTTTGCTTTCTAGAAGTTGTGTGTGTCGGTGATCAAAATAAGATTGGTAAATCTTCCTTTCTGTGTGTGTGTGTGTGTTGTAACAACAAGGATGCTATTATGATTTTCTGGACTTCAAATTGTTAGGGTTCACCACAGCAATTGGCATGTCAAATGTCATTTTGCCTGGGGCCACATTTGGGGCAGGCACTGGCAGAGGAAGGGGGATGCAGTGGGTGCGGTCCACCCTGGGTGTAATCCCTGAAAGGGGTGACATCACCGCCCTGCCCCCCTGGGACGTTCACCGCTCGCTGTGGATAGCCCCCTCGGACACTTGCCCCACCCCCAAGGGCAGCTAGCCCCACCCCCAGGTGCACAGCATGTGTGCCACTCTGGGTGCTGGAGCAGCTAGCTCCACCTCTGGGGCCAGGCACTCTCAGTTGCTGACATCTACTGCAGAAATTGAGTGCACACACCTCAGTTCCATTCGTATTATCAGTACCTACTGCAGCAAACTCCTTCAATAAAGATGAGAGCAGGGTAATGTGACTGAGTTTGGGGTGTTTAAAAACTTAAACACTCCTGGCCAGTAACAGTGGAGAGGCCTGATATTCTCTTGATGAGGTAGCAGTTACTGATACCCAGCAGCAAGGAACCCAAGCAATTTTATTTATTTATACATACATACATACATACATACCCCACCCATCTGGCTGGTTTTCCTCAGCTACTCTGGGTGACTCCCAACAGAATATTAAAAACACCATAAAACATCAAACATTAAAAACTTTCCTAAACAGGGCTGCCTTCAGATGTCTCCTAAAAGTCAGATAGTTGTTTATTTTCTTAACATCTGATGAGAGGGCATTCCACAGGGTGGACGCCACTAGCGAGAAGGCCCTCTGCCTGGTTCCCTGTAACCTCGCTTCTCACAGTGAGGGAACCTCCAGAAGGCCCTCAGAGCTGGACCTCAGTGTCCGGCCTGAACGATAGGGGTGGACATGCTCCTTCAGGTATACTGGGCCGAGGCCATTTAGGACTTTAAAGGTCAGCGCCAACACTTTGAATTGTGCCCGGAAACGTACAGTGTGAAAGGAAAACCTGTGACCGCTTATCCCTCAGCCAGAGGATCAAGGTAAGGATGAGGCACATTGAAAATAAAACTGGAATTTTATGTAAGAAGGTAAAATGCTTTTGGGAAATGATTTATAATGAATTGAAGAAAATGTTGAAATATACATTTGTTAAGAAACCAGAAGCATTTTTACTAGGCATTACAGGTAATGAGATAAATAAGAAAGAAAAGAAGTTATTTTTATATGCAGTGACAGCAGCAAGAATATTGATGGCCCAGAAATGGAAACAGGAGGAATTACCTACGATAGAAGAATGGAGAACTAAAATGATGGATTATGCAGAACTGGACAGAATGACAGGAAGGATCCGGAATCGGTGAGATCAAAGATTTACAGAAGATTGGGGAAAGTTTATCCAATATATGCAAAAACTGAGTGATAATAAAATTACGTTTGTAAGCTTTAAGGAAGCTCTGTGAGGGGAAAGGGTTAAAAGGGTAGAAATGTGTAAAAAGTAACAATAGGAAGGAATGGCAGACAAACTGAGGGAAGTCAAAAAAGAGAAGTAAGATGTAATTAAGATGTATGGAATGTATAAATTTGCTTTTGTATTTGAAAACTAATAAAAATATAATATAAAAAAAGAAAAGAAAACTGGAATTTTATCTAAACATTCTCGATGAGGGTTAGTGCTTAATACAGTCATACCTTGGGTTACAGATGCTTCAGGTTGTGTTTTTTTGGGTTGCAGACCGCCGAAACCCAGAAGTACTGGAAGGGGTTACTTCCAGATTTTGGCAGTCACGCATGTGCAGAAGTACTAAATCGCACTTTGGGCATGCACAGACCCGCCAAATCTCAACCCGCGCATGCGCAGACGCGCCGCTGTGGGTTGCAGACACTGCGGGTTGCAAACGTGCATCCCACACGGATCACGCTTGCAACCCGAGCATCCACTGTAGTTACTTTGATAAGGCCAATCACTTTGCTTAGAACTTCCACTTTAAGCCTGTTTCTGGTGAAACCCATTCCTCCAAGAAAGGCTATTGGTTCCAGCCTCTCTTAGGATCTTTTCCATCCCTTGACCGGTGGCAGCAGCAGCAGGAGGAGGAGCTGCCAGCCACTGAGGCCGCTGTTTGGGCAAACCACCCTGCCTTACCATGTATGTTCCGTTCTTTAAAACTGTTAGTTTGTTGTTGTTTGTTCAAATTGTTTTAAGCAAGCATGGAACCAAAGTCAGCCCAGGTAAACTGTGCCTTGGACAGCGGTGGCTGATTTGAAACAACAAGAACAAAAAAGCCACCTGTAAATGGCTAACGACATTGAATTCATATCAGTAACTAGTATTTTTTACATGGAAAACGCTGCTTAGCAACACACTTCCCAAAGATCATTTGAACAGCCAAGGTTGCTTACACTGGAGTGCACTATCAACACATTTGTGCCGTACTGTACATTAAGGCTGCAGTCCTTTGCAAACCTAAGCATCCTTCAAATCAGTGGGGCTCATTTCCAAGTAATCATGCATTGCATATGCTATATATTTGAAGACTATATCCTATTTGTTGTTGAGGGGAGCAGCATGTACAAATTCAGTACCTATCCATTATTAACTAAAAGTTAATGCTTAAGAATTGACGATAATGCAGAGTAGAGGAAAGTTTTGAGATGAATACATCATGAGACAATAGATTCAGGCCCCATCCGCACTGTAAATTTAAAGCAGTATTATACCACGTCAAACAGTCACAGCTTCTCATTCTGAGCTTCACAGCTGATGGAGACTTGAACCTCAGACTCCTTGGTCCAAATAGAAACACCACAGCATTACACTGGGTGTTGGATGGATGAGTCCCAGACTTTGTTGTTGTTTAGTCGTTTCGGCGTGTCCGACTCTTCGTGACCCCATGGACCAGAGCACGCCAGGCACTCCTGTCTTCCACTGCCTCCCACAGTTTGGTCAAACTCATGTTGGTAGTTTCGAGAACACTGTCCAACCATCTCATTCTCTGTCGTCCCCTTCTCCTTGTGCCCTCAATCTTTCCCAACATCAAGGTCTTTTCCAGGGAGTCTTCTCTTTTCATGAGGTGACCAAAGTATTGGAGCCTCAGCTTCAGGACCTGTCCTTCCAGTGAGCACTCAGGGCTGATTTCCTTAAGAATGGATAGGTTTGATCTTCTTGCAGTCCATGGGACTCTCAGTCCCAGACCAGATGAACCAATAACTGTATAAGCTTCTTTTGCATCATCATCATCATCATCATTATTATTATATAATCATTATTATTATTTATACCCCGGCCACTCTGGACGGCTCCCAACAGAACACTAAAAACAGAATAAAACTTCTAACAGGGTTGCCTTCAGATGTCTTCTAAAAGCCAGATAGTTGTTTATTTCATTGACATCTGGTGGGAGGGTGTTCCACAGGGCAGGCGCCACTACTGAGAAGGCCCTCTGCCTGGTTCCCTGTAACCTCACTTGCCACAGTGAGGAAACTGCCAGAAGGCCCTTGGCACTGGACCTCAGTTTCTGGGGTGGTCGATGGGGGTGGAGACACTCCTTCAGGTATACTGGGCAGAGGCCCTTTAGGGCTTTCAAGGTCAGCACCAACACTTTGAATTGTGCTCAAAAACATACTGAGAGTCAACATAGGTCTTTCAGGACCGGTGCTATATGGTCTCGGCAGCCACCCCCAATCACCAGTCTAGCTGCTGCATTCTGGATTAGTTGTAGTTTCTGGGTCACCTTCAAAGGTAGCCCCATGTACAGTGCATTGCAGTAGTCCAAGCGGGAGATAACCAGAGCATGCACCACTCTGGTGAGACAGTCCGCAAGCAGGGAGGGTCTCAGGTGCATACCAGTTGGAACTGGTAGACAGCTGCCCTGGACACAGAATGGACCTGCGCCTCCATGGACAGCTGTGAATTTTTAGTTGTATGAATATGGAAGTGAGTCATGGGCAATTTACACCCATCGGGAATGATGCCTCATTGCCTTCCATATGTGCTGCATCTCCCAAGCCTGCATCCCCAACAAGTTCACACTCTTGCCCCAGCGATATCTGCACTGGCTTGGCTATGTCCACGGAATGGAAGTTGGCAGGATCCCCAAAGACGTGCACTATGGGGAGCTGGCTTCTAGCATCAGGCCCATTGGCAGACCATACCTGCATTACAAAATGATGGCCGCAGTACCTGGAGACAGACAGTCAGGTTGTACATCGACAGCAGTGACCAGAGGAGGAATGACCGCTGGGAGGAGAACATCTGCAGCAGCACAACCAGACGCCTTCATCTGTCCCCGCTTCAGCAAAACATGTCTCTCCTGTATCGGTCTCTGCAGTCACAGCAGGCTCTGTAACCTTCCATCAGTTTGACTTCACCCTCAAAGGTACGCTCCTCCATTATCTCCCGAGACAGACGGGTGGCAACCTAGTTGTATGAATATATTGCAGTAATGTGCCCTAGGACTTCCTAGGGAAGGGAGAGTAAGAAATCTTGCAAGTAAAACTTTTTTATATGAAAAAAGAGAGAGTAAAAGAATATTTCCCAGCATAAGGCAGCTTGACATGCTCAAAGTCCTTCAAAGTCCTTTTGAGAGTGGCAAGAGAGTCCAGTAGCCAGGAACAGCTGGAGCCTCTGTGACCTGAGATGATCTCCGCCTAAAACAGCTGGGCTGTTAAAATATCTTTAGTTTCTCTCTTCGTGGACTGGCACGGGGGGGGGGGGGGCAGGGGAGAGGGGAGAGGAAGAAGCACTTCAAAGAGTGAGCCCCTTTGCCCAAAGCATTAAGATCTGAGAGTCCTACTGCTGAACATGGTTACAATTCCCAAGCTAGACCGAGATCAAAAACGGGAGCTTCATGAGCTCTCCCTGACAATAAAGCTAATCACATTAGCCACTTCACAAGTAATAAATCTTTCATTTCCATTTCACTTTGATTCTTCCCTTTCTGGCTTCAGCCGCAATGGGAAGTGATTTTGCACACAATCACATTCAGGCAAAAGCAATGCGCAGAGTACACATTTGGGACCGCTTTGCGCCAGCTCTTAATAGCAACATTACCTCTACAGCCGTTTCAAACAGCCGCAAAGCCAGGGCAGTGGGATTCTGCAAAAAGCTTTGGTCCTCCGGTGCTCAGGTCTCAGGCTTTAGCATCCCCTGGGGGCAAATGCAAGGCTCTCGCCTCTCCTGCCACCCCCAGCTGCTGCAGAAATAGCAACTTAGCACAACCTACCAGTGAACCATTTCTCCCTGCGGATTTCTGCTTCAATATGTTTCCCAGGTCTCAGATCTTGGCCATGTGATTCAGGCTTTGGGGCAGGGAAGCTTTTTGGCCCAAAGACCACTTCTGGGCAGTCACATACCTGTGGTGAATGGGACAAGAGGCAAAAGTAGGCAAAGCAACAGGTGTGAATTTTACCATTTGCACAGTAGTATATCCTCCATGCAGGCAAGCGAGAAGAATTGTCAGGCAGGCAAGGACCCTCAAGGTGGATGCAAAGCAGGGCTAGGGAAGGGGTGTGGCCTTGTCACAAGGACCACGTAGAGAGGGCTGGAGGGCCACATGTGTTTTTCTAAGGGCACTGCTAAAAAAGCAGGTGAATGTGGGGAACTAGAGATTCAGAAGAGAAACAAGATTGGGTCTGACCAGAGTGCACTCTCTGACCAGAGTGCAACTGGTAGCAAGCCTGAAGGAAAATATTAGCTCAGGGCTGAATGAGATGGGATGTGGGAAATTCCTGACTGACCTTGCAGAATTGTATTCAAAGCTTGCTGGGGGTGAGGCACTCCGTCGCAGGGCAGTGGCCCTGGATAATAGGGTTTACTAATTTTCCCATGCGGTTTTCCCAACCCAACCAAAATCTTGCCCCCTGGAATGTAGGAAAAAGAACCCTGCAATGCAGGAAAATATCAGATGATTCAATCCCAGATCTCCTGCCTAGTTAAGAAGAGCCCTTCTGGATCAGGGGCCTAGTCCAGCACCCTTTTACCACAGTGGCCCATCAGATGCAAGATTCCCCTCCCCTCCTGTGGTTTTCAGCAGCTGGTATTCAGAAGCATTGCTGCCTGCCAGCTGTGGAGGCAGAGGATAGCCATCATGGCTAGCAGCCGCTGAAAGCCTTCTCGTCCACAGATTGTTCCAAATCTCGTTTAAAGCCTTTCAATAAACATTCACAATCTTTTTATTGACAAGAATCAGTTAAATAACTTAAGGATTTACAGTGGTACCTCGGGATGCGAACGGGATCCATTCCGGAGCCCTGTTTGCATCCTGAATGGAATGTAAGACGTGACAGCGCGTCTGCGCATGCGCGGGTTGCGTTTTGCCACTTCCGCGCATGCGCATGATGTCATTTTGAGCATCTGCGCATGCACGAGCGGTGAAACCCAGAAGTAACGTGCTCTGTTACTTCCGGGATGCCGTGGAGCACAACCCAAAAACGTTCAACCTGAAGCACATTCAACCCGAGGTATGACTGTATGCAACTTTGTAACATGCAGAGAACAGCATCCATAGAGAAACCAAAGACTGGAACTGAGGGAAGTCGGGGGGCGGGTTGTGAGGGAGGGTGGGGCGAGGGAGGGAAATAGGGGGGAAATTAAGGATGATACGTTTTTGGATAATATGGTTTGTTTAAATCTTTAATAAAAATTATATATATAAAAATAATAAAAAACAAATCTTGTTTAAAGCCGTCCAGTTCAAGCCCAAGCACTGAAGCAGGAGGGATGCAGCGGAAGATAGAAGACTTCCCCAGGCAACAGCAAATGGAGAAGAAAGGGAAACTGCTGTTGGCCTGCCTCTCTATTGCCCAGCAACCCTTTTTTGTTCTGTTCCCAGGGGAACGGTCTCTTCCCGGCAACGCTGGGCACTTTGCTCCACTCCTCAAGTCTCCCAGCCCACCCCGTCCCCACTTTAGAATGTCAATCTCTGTGCGAATGGAAGAAAACTCATCTACCGTCTGTGACATCCAGGGATAGAATACACGCGTCTGCACAGAGGGACAGGCAACATTTGCATTTAATTTCCTTGCTTCTTAACATAAAGGAGAGGAAAGAGAAAAAGAAACCCTCCTCCGCCAGCATTTATATTTCCATGAATTGCCTCTGTTTCTTTGGCAGATCTCTAACAGGCTACACACAAAAAGCTGAGGTGCTTTTCTTCGCGCTACAGTCACTGCCAGGGAAGGCCAGGAACTCGCTTGGCATGGAAAAGAGGGGATCTTCCTGATCTGCTTGCAGCAATGCTGGGGGGATTTCAAAGTGGGACTCCAGAGGTCCAGTCCCAAGCAGTGACATTGATAGCAACATTCTCTACCAAGGCCACTAATGGTCCAAGAGCAGTGGAGGAAGAAGAAGAGTTTGGATTTGATATCCCACCTTTCACTCCCTTTAGGAGTCTCAAAGCGGCTAACATTCTCCTTTCCCTTCCTCCCCCACAACAAACACTCTGTGAGGTGAGTGGGGCTGAGACACTTCAAAGAAGTGTGACTGGCCCAAGGTCACCCAGCAGCTGCATGTGGAGGAGCGGAGACGCGAACCCGGTTCTCCACATTACGAGACTACCGCTCTTAACCACTACACCACACAGTGGCAGAGAGTTTGCTATTTCCACCCAGGGCAGGACTCGGAGGGAGTTCGCTGCAGCCACATCAGCCCAGTCCTCACTGCTGCTGGCAGCCCTGTGCAGATTGGAGAGGCTGGGGCAGAAATCTTCTCTTTTGCAAGCTGGAATCGGCATCACCATCATTGCAGACACACTCCAATCTGGAATTCTGCTGCAACTGAGTGATTCCTGACTCAAATATTTCCCTTTGCAGCAGGGGGCGGCGGGGGGCGGGGAATCCTTGCCTCTGAAACACAAGAAATCCTTCCATCTTAGCCCCAAGTGATCACTTCAGTCTAACCATTTATCCTGAGGGCAATTCTTAACTCCAGTCTTCCGCAGCAATTACTCCAACACAGCAGCTCTTAAAATGTGGCCAGGGGAGCACCTGGGGCCTCCGACGTGCTTTCAGGGGATCCGGGAGATCATGATAGAAATAATCGAAAGTGCTGAAGACCTCAGGGCGGAGAGTAAGCAGCCGCAATTCTTAGTCATTTCCACTCGGTGCTGAAGGGAAAGCTTGCTTTTCTGTGTACATTTTAAACAGACAACCAAGAACCTTGCCTAGAGCAAATGGATGCAGAAATTCAGAAGAAAGGGAAGGGAGGGATAGGGAATGGAACCGCATAGAGAGGGCCAGGTTTCATAGTGGGAAACATATAGGCAATGGACCAGGAAGTGTGCTGGAATCAGGGCTTTTTTCAGCTGGAACCCACCAGAACTGAGTTCCGGCACCTCTCAGGTGGGTGCCATTGCCATTGTAAGAGAACAAGGAGGCATTCATGGTGAGTTCTGGCCCTTCTTTTTCTAGAAAAATAGCACTGGTCAGAACCCTCTGCTCAACACCCGCTTTCTGAATATGTGGCGGTGGTCTCAATTTAAACTGGTGGGGTGGAAACAGGACCTGTCATAGGAACAACTTCTCTCACAGGCGCACATACACATGGTTGCACTTAATGCAGCCACACACACCTCTGACACTGGTGCACACTCCAGACACACATGGGGGGGGGCTTTCTCTCTTCCGTATTGTATGAGACTCAGCTCACAGATCCAGCCACCCCTCCACTCTCCAATTTGTGTGTGTTGTTCCTAGCTAAGTTCCTGTCTCTCCCCCCCCACACACCCTTTGCTCTCACCTTCCTTCTCATCCTTCATGAGCAGGCTGATTAGCTATTGAGCTGTTTTCTCACTCCCGCACTAGCTTGCTTGGCATCCAACTGGGCAGCTGTTCCAACGGCGATTTGCAAAACATTAAAGCAAACACAGGAAAAGGAAGAAGAATAGCACGGACAAAGTGAGCCATCGTCTTTAAACAGAAATAGGGAGAGGACCCTCACTGTGGTCCCTAATAACGTGGTGATATATTGTGAGCCTTGTCTAAGGCTTCATGCAGTGCATTGTCAAACTAGGGAACTTGCTCCCCCAGGAGGCACTGATGGCCATCAACCTACATGGCTTTAAAAGAGGATTAGACAGATTCATGGAGGAGAGGGCTATGAATGGCTACTAGCCAGGATGACTATGCTCTTTGGTCGAACCACTGGCACCTCTTAGACTATGTAATTGTCTGAGCTGAAGATCTCCATTATGTGCTCCTTACCAGAGCTATGACGAATGCTGACAAGTGCTGGACAGATCACGACTAATATGTTCCATGCGCAAAATGAACACTCAAACCCTTCAAGATCCTATTAAGCGGGATTGCTTCCAAGCGACTCTTAAGGACCATCTGCTTTTGGAGTTCTACCATTCCTCCTCTGCCCAGTCCCTGACATAGAGCTGCAGTATGCTGAAGACAACATAGCGTGACACACTCAGATGACCTCCAAACCATCCTAAATATCTTCGCGAAACTTACAAAAAGCTTGGCCTATCGCTCAACATCCAAAAAACCAAAGTGTGGCTCCAACAAACACAAAACTACCCCTCTGCAGCACCACAAATCCTACTCAATGGTGTAACGTTGGAAAGTGTTGGTCACTTCTCCTACCTGGGTAGTTATCTTTCCACAAGGACCAACACTGATGCCGAAATCCAGCATCGCCTGAGCTTTGCAAGTGCAGCTTTCTCCCAATTGAAGTATACAGATTGTTTCAGGACTGGGACATTCACAGGGAAAACAGAAATGCTTGTTTACAAAGCTATTGCACGATCAACCTTACTGTATGCCTGTGAAACATGTATCACTTATAAACGCTTTCTCCAACTCCTCAAAAGATTCCATCAATACTGTCTCCAAAATTTTTACACATCACTTGGGAAGACAGGCAAACTAACGCCAGTGTACTGGAAAAATCAAAGATCACCAGTGTCAAAGCAATGTCTCTTCAACATCAGCTTTGTTGGACTGGTCACGTTATGCGGATGCCTGATTATCATCTTCCAAAGCAACTACTCTATTCCGAACTTAAAAATGGAAAGTGTAATGCTGGTGGTCAACAAAAGAGGTTCAAAGGCTCAAGGCAAATCTTTAAAAAATGTAGTATAAACACTGACAACTGGTAAACACTGGCCTGCAAGCGCTCCAGTTGGAGAACAGCCTATACCAAAGGTGTCATGGACTTTGAAGACACTCAAACTCAGAACAAAAGGGAGAAACATGCTAAGAGGAAGGCACGCTTGGCAAATCCACACCGTGATCAACTCCCGCCCAGAAACCTATGTCCCCACTGTGGAAGGATGTGTGGATCCAGAATTAGCCTCCACAGTCACTTACAGACTCATTATTAAAACCGTGTTTATGGAAAACGATCTTCCTCGGCTACAAGTGATCGCCAAAGAAGAAGATATAAATTGCATGAGTTTTTCTGTGACTGAACACAAGTGACTGAACATAAAAGCATAAGAAGAGCCTGTTGGACTAGGCCAGTGGCCCAGTGGGCACTTACTTGGCTACAAGTGATTGCCAAAGAAGAAGGAGGAGGACAGGCGCAGAGGCACAGTCTCAGAGAAGGAGAAGGAGAAGGAGAAGCATCACATTTAGAGGCAGCAATGCTTCTGAATTCCTGGTGTTGGAAATCACCAGAGGAGTGACAGGAGTGAGTTGGCAGTAAATCCCACAAAGTAAGAGGAGTTAACTCTTTGTTAGAAAAAAACAGGATCTGCACAGGCGTGTCAAGCCTAACGAGCACAGCAGCTCTTCTTTGGTAGGTCTTGCCCCTATGAAGGAGTGTCACAAACTGCCTTCCCACAGCTGTCTGTCCGCTCTTGCCCAGGGCTTTTCCCAAACAATCTGAGACTGTGCCTCTGTGCCTGTCTTTGCTCCTCCCTCTTCATGTCTCCTCCAGTTCTGGAAGACCAGAGGGGAGGGGAGTTTGTTGCAGCAGGAGGGTGAGACACCCATGCCTCTTCAGCAACTGGACTCCACTGTGCCTTTTATCCTCCCTCCCAATTCCAGTGAGGAGCTATACGTTCATGAAGTGGAGATATTTTTCTGCTTTGATTACTGTTTTCTCGGGGCGGCCTGTGTTGCAAAAATGGGGATTGAAATTAGTAAATAATTAAGATTCCTAATTCTCTCCTTCTTTCTTTTCTAAATCAATCAGGCTGAATTATCTGACACAAGAGAAATGAATCTTCATGGGAGCTTTTGTTTGTTTGCTTGCTTGCTTGCTTGCTTGCTTGCTTGCTTACTTTCTTGCTTGCATTTGGAGAAAGGAAATGCATTGAAAACTAGAAGACTTTAATCCAACAGAAAACGATGTAGAAAATAAATCTAACAACAGGATGCAATTATAAAGCAAATATTGATTTCTGCCAAGTAAGAAGCCTAGTCTGAAACCAAATGGTTCCTAACCTCTCTCTCTCTGTGTGTGTTTGTAGATTAGATAGATGATAGATGATAGATAGATAGATGGATGATAGATAGATAGATGATAGATAGATGATAGATAGATGATAGATAGATAGATAGATAGATAGATAGATAGATAGATAGATGATAGATAGATATAGATAGATAGATGATAGATAGATGATAGATAGATAGATAGATAGATAGATAGATAGATAGATAGATAGATGATAGATAGATATAGATAGATAGATGATAGATAGATGATAGATAGATGATAGATATAGATACTGTAGACAGATAGATAAACAGACACACAGATGGACAATAGAGTTCTTTGAGAGTGTCAATAAGCATATAGAAAGAGGTGACCCACTAGACATTCTGTACATGGCTTTAAAAGGTTTGTGGTAAAGTTCGTCATCAAAGACTCCTGAAAAATCTTAGTAGCCATGGGATGAGAGGGAACATTCTCCTTTGAATCAGTAACTGGTTTAAGAGCAGAAAGCTAAATGGACAGTTCTCACCATGAGATGGGATGTGAGGCCACCCAAGGATCTGTATTGGATTCAGCACTTTTTAACTTGTTCATCAGTTACCTGGAGTTAAGAGTTGAGCGGTGAGGTGGCCAAGTTTGCTGACAACACCAAGTTGTTTGGGGTCGTAAAATCAAAAAAAGGGATTGTGGGGAGCTCTGAAAAGGATCTCTCCAAACTGGGTGAACAGGCATTGCATAGGCACCTCCTTCTATCACATTTGCAGTCTGAATAACAAAATCCATGCATGCATTTAACATATCATCCAGTTGGACTCTTGGCCATTTTGCAGTAGCAGCACAATCTTCATCAACCTGATGACCACAATTCTCACCAGCTCCAGCCATCTTTGGCATCTCAATTAAAGGGAAAGGAGACCTTTTACAATATAGTAATCACAATCACATACAGAGGGAAAAACACATGCACAATTTTTTGGAGGAAAAACTGAGCAGGAGCCTGCAGAAACCAGAAACAGGGGGAAAGAGAATGAGGTTTGGATGTAAACAGCGGCAAGGTTGTGTATGTGTTTGTGTGTGTGTGTGTGTGTGTGTGTGTGTGCTTGTTGTGTGTGTACGTACACACACACACACATACACACACAAATAAATAAATTTGCTTATAACACTATTTGATCATTAGTGTCCGTACATGCTTTAATTTAACATTAAACAAAAAATACCCTTGGTTATTTACACACACATGTTTTTTTCTGCAGGAAAAACACATTTGTTTTTACAAAAATAGATAACCCACTCCAGCACCTGATATTCCCCGTCTGCTTTTTACATAATTTGTTAACACACTCTGTTTAACTAATTTCTCTTTATAATCTTCTCTGTTCCTTAATATCACTGTTAGTTTTTTAATCAGATACAGCTATTCCCAGTTTTTTCTCATTACATATTGTTTGTCTGGTTGAGGAATAATTTTCCCAGCCCTGGCACGTAACACTCAGAAATGCTCAAAACAGCACCTTCGCCTGCAGAATATAACATGGAACGCTTTTCATGGTGCATAGGGAAGAACTTAAGAGTCCTGCTGGATCAGGCCAAAGGCCCATCTAGTTTATCATCCTGTTCTCCTGATGGCCAACCAGATTGGATGCCTGTGTGAAACCCAAAAGCTGAATCAGAGTGCAACCCCACTCTGGTACTCAGAGGCATACGGCCTCCAACTGTGGAGGTACATAGACAGTTACCACCAACACCCATGAACCATCATTCCCAGCTTTACTCTCCATGACTTTGTCAAGTCTTCTTTTAAAGCCATCCAAGTTCACTGTGCCTTCTGTGGAAGCAAATTCCATAGTTTAACAGATGCACCTTCACCGAAACTACACTTCCCAAGGTTCTTTGGAGAAAACCAGGGTATGTGTAAATGAGCACAAAACCAACATAAATCTGTCATGTCAATCTGCCCCCACATGCATTTAACTAAAATGGTCAGACATTGCAATTTTCAAGGGCCTCGCATTCCTTACTGGCATCTCCAATTAATGTGACTCATAGTTTCATTAAACTTATATACAAAAGTTATTTATGTAAAGAGCACACACATTGTGTTCGACAAGGCTCTCGCTTATGCCAGGCATTTCATAAGTTAAGAAAACTGTGATTAAACCTTGTTAAGATTCAATAAGCGCAGCAGAGGTTAATTAAATCTTTATAGATTTATCCTCCATTCGGGGTTTCCTCTATTGCAACGATCATTGCCAACTTGGTGATGGGAGAAATTGAGAACTCCGAGCTACATCAATCTTTTCCCTAGATTGCCATGGCAGTATGAAATAGAAGGGAAATTGGAGGGGAAAATAGAAAGAAAACATTGCTTTGACACCGTTTAGATGGCAAGTGGAACACTTTCTCTCTCATACAGACATTAAAGAATGAACTCCAAAATGCTATCCCTTTTCACACATTGAGCAGATGCATTTGGGGTGTTGTGTGTGGAATCAGTACCATCAGGACTGGCCCAAGATACTTTGCTGTTTGAGACCCAAGTAGGAGCATCTTCATCCCCATCGTTCTGCCCGGACACTGAGGTCCAGCTCCGAGGGCCTTCTGGTGGTTCCCTCCCTGCGAGAAGCCAAGTTACAGGGAACTAGACAGAGGGCCTTCTTGGTAGTGGCACCTGCCCTGTGGAACGCCCTCCCACCAGATGTCAAAGAGAAAAACAACTAACAGACTTTTAGAAGACATCTGAAGGCAGCCCTGTTTAGGGAAGCTTTTAATGTTTAATAGACCATTGTATTTTAATATTCTGTTGGAAGCCACCCAGAGTGGCTGGGGAAACCCCGCCAGATGGGCGGGGTATAAATAAATTGTTGTTGTTGTTGTTGTTGTTGTTGTTGTTGTTGTTATGTAAGAAGGCAAAGTTTTCTGTCCCGCCTTGTATTTGACAGTTGCAGCATTGTTTTCATCCTGCTGCAATTCATCACCCACCAAAAAACTACATTATCCATCTCACTGTCTGCCATGGTGGCATTATGTCACTTACGTAATCAATAATGATGGTGGCAGTGGTAGCAGTAGTAGTTGTTGCTGCTGCTGCTATTTACTTGTACCCCTCCTATCTGACTGGATTGCCCCAGCCACTCTGGGCAGCTTCCAATACAATATAACAGAATACAGTGAAACATCAGACATTAAAAACTTCCCTAAACAGGGCTGTCTTCAGGTGTCTTCTAGAAGTCTGGTAGTTGTTTATTTCCTTGACATCTGATGCGAGGGCGTTCCACAGGGCGGGTGCCACTACTGAGAAGGCCCTCTGCCTGGTTCCCTGTAACTTTACTTCTTGCAGTGAGGGAACTGCAAGAAGGCCCTTGGAGCTGGACCTCAGTGTCCGGGCTGAACAATGGGGGTGGAGACGCTCCTTTGGGTATTCAGGGCTGAAGCCTTTTAGGGCTTTAAAGGTCAGCACCAACACTTTGAATTATGCTCATAAATGTACTAAGTATGGAGTGGGGGGAGTTATTTCAGCAGCCATGTATTTTGTGGGGGAGGGATGAAATCAAAATGCTTTGTAATAACCCATGCTTGAAGGTTTTTTTCCACATAGCAGTCATGAATTCCTGTTTAAGTATATGTAAACAAGCACAACAAAGTTTGCACTAAAGACTGTGCAATTGTAATGCACTAGTCAGTTGTATAATTTTATACATGTGTCCCCTAATTGCACATCCAAGCCAATACTCTTAGAGTATTAAGCCACTTGTTACATTGGAAACTAAACAAAATAAATAAAATAAAGTAAGAAAAATAAAAAATCCTTCCAGTAGCACCTTAGAGACCAACTAAGTTAGTTATTGGTATGAGCTTTCGTGTGCTTGCATACTTCTTCAGATACCACATGGAAGGAATTTTTATTTTTTTTACTTTATTTTATTTATTTTGTTTTGTTTCAACTACGGCAGACCAACACAGCTACCTACCTGTAACTTGTTACATTGGAGTTCAAATGTTTGCTTTGTGCTGGCTAATACTACATTTTTTAAACCAAAATTACCAAAAGCCAATGAAGGAAACCAGAACAAATACCTTTTTTCCAAAATGAACTACATTAGTTGCTGCTAAAAACTCATCAGCACTGGAAACGGGCTTCAGAACAACTGCCTCCAGATTCTCTGCTTCATACTTCAGAAACCCACCGATCACTGACATGGCGTAGGGAATTTTCTTGTTCTTCTAAGCCCCTTTGTTGTGCTTGTTTCCATATTCATGACAATTCAAATAATTTGACATTGTGCGCTTCCAGATTAAATTGCTTTATTTCCGCCGAGACATTAGAAGCATGCCGTTTCCTTCACAATCATTTGTGTAGCGCTGGGAATCATTTTCCCTACGTGAGTGCATTGTGCCTGTACATTTCCTGTACCTGAAAGTTCAAGGTAACTGCCTAAAATTAATGCCGAATTGCTCGGCATCGCTCTCAATGGAGCGCTCGTCTCTGAAAGCATCCCGTCAAAATCCGAAACGGCACATGCTAAGAAAAGAGAGGCAGGGGCGAAAAAACAGGAGCATGATGTGAATGGGAAACCAGACTGAGATGTGTTCCTCACAACAGGGGATGTCACCACATGGGCCAATATAAATGAAATGTTTACTAAGGGAAAAGAAAGGCTTGCTGCACAATCCTCTTGAGCAGGGGTCAGGAAACTTTTTCAGCAGACCTTGTCAGGGGCCAGACTAATTTTTTTTTGGGGGATGAACGAATTCCTATGCCCCACAAATAACCCAGAGATGCATTTTAAATAAAAGGGCACATTCTACTCATGTATAAACACGCTGATTCCCGGACCATCCACGGGCTGGATTGAGAAGGCAATTGGGCCGGATCCGGGCCCTGAGGCCTTAGTTTGCCTACCCATGTCTTGAGTCTTCTTGGTGCTAGGACTTATTATTGTTGCCCAGGAGGGCTGCCTTTCTTAGAAGCCGACTCCAGAGACTTCAGGTAAACTCAACTTTATTTTTATATATAAAAATATAAAGGACCCCTGACAGTTATGTCCAGTCACAGACAACTCTGAGGTTGGGGTGCTCATCTCGCTTTACAGGCCAAGGGAGCCAGCGTTTGTCTGCAGACAGTTTTTCTAGGTCATGTGGCCAGCGTGACTAAGCCGCTTCTGGCGAAACCAGAGCAGCGCACACAAATGCCATTTACCTTCCTGCCAGAGCGGTATCTATTTATCCACTTGCACTTTTGGGCGTGCTTTCGAACTGCTAGGTTGGCAGGAGCAGGGACCGAGCAACGGGAGCTCACCCCGTTGTGGGGATTCGAATCACTGACCTTCTGATCAGCAAGCCCAAGAGGCTCAGTGGTTTAGACCACCCACGTCCCTTTATTTTTATATAGTAGACAGCAAATCTCCAAGTTCACACTGGCTTGCTCCTCCCCATCACCTCTACAGGAAGTTTCCCTTTCAAGTACTTCCTCTTGACCCTGGACTATCTATATGCACACTCAGATGGCCTCAGGGAGCCAGTGTCATGCCACAGCCGCACACGTTTAATGTGGGCAACATTGCTGAGGATCTGCCCGGTTTCCAGCCTCGTGGTCGTCTGCCTGATAACTGGACTTCCTGATGCTTTACTCCAGGTGTTTTGCCTGCCATCAGAGCAATTTGCATGTCATACCAAGCAAAAGTTGCCAAATAGCTTTTCAAATATCAAGACCTTTTTGTTTGCAATGAGAAAGGCAGAGAGACGTAGGAAGGAGAAGAGAAAACAGAGACACAATGTAAACACACACACTTGGGCATTAAGATGTGCCCTGTTTTGCTAATAGGTATAAACTGTGGGAGGCAGTGGAAGACAGGAGTGTCTGGCGTGCTCTGGTCCATGGGGTCACGAAGAGTCGGACACGACTAAACAACTAAACAACAGCATAAAGGTGGTAGCTTGATCTAAAAATGGTAAAGCCTGTTCTTTAGCCCACTGGCCTTCAAGTCGTGGGTCACAAGCCACGAATGAGTCATAGAATCATAGAATTGTAGAGTTGGAAGGGACCTCAAGGGTTGTCTAGTCGTCTAGTTCAACTCCCTGCAATGCAGGAATCTCAGCTGAAGCATCCATGACAAATGGCCATCTAACCTCTGCTTAAAAACCTCCAAGGAAGGAGAGGGTCTTGTGGGAGAATATTCCCTTTGGGCATTCAACAGAGGCTCACACCAAATTCTCAGTTAGCCAGACTTTATTCAGCAATACATTACAGTGCAGAGTCCAAAAGTGTCATGTGAGAGCATTTCATTCATACATACCCTATATAGGAATTTTAGGTCATCTTAGCTGTTTATTCTCTAGCCAATCACCTTCTGCCATCCCAGCACCTCACTATCTCTTCATCCAACCAAACTCCTTGAAAATACTTCTGTGAGCCAAGTTTTTTGTTGTATATGCTGAGCCCTCCTTGCACGTTATCCAGAGTTGTCTTTCACTTTTAACAGTCAGTTCAGTGTTGGGCACTTCCTAAACAGATTCTTACCAGTTTTGTGGTCAGTCCACACAGTCTTAGGTGACATGGGTTTTGCAGAATTTCTACCTCAGTCGCAGTCTGATCTAAATTAGCTAGCAAGAGCAATGGTACCACCAAACAAACATATAGTAAAATAAGGAGGAGGAAGAGGTGGATCCCCAAATTTACATTTGGGATAAAGGTGGGTATTGGATCTAATGGTGGTGGAAAACCTATGCTTTTGCCAACCCTAGAATAAGACAATCCCCTCTCCTTCAGCCAAGACTCTTCCAGCATAACCAGAAAACCTTCCTCTATCATCCATCAATCATAGACAACACAGACTCTATATCTGGCCACCAAGTTCTCCCCTACATAAACTCCCAAGATAGCAATCAGCCATATGCATGTATAAGCTCCCCACCCCCAAAGCCAGCTACCCCACACAGCCTTGTACATGCCACTCAACCTACCACCACAGGTAATTTCACCATTTCCCATCTTGATCAGGTCAGACCATTTATCAAGAGAATCCTCACATTCTTTGGGAAATGGATCACCACATTGGGGCATTAATGGCTAGCTAACAAAATGTTAATTTTAATTTTATTGCAGTACTCCATGTCCCCGGTCTGTGCTGCACACTGGTGCTATCCAGATGTTGTTCTCAGCAAGCTGAGAGATCCTTTTGATGAAACGTCCTCTCCAGGAATGCTCGGAATTGGCAGGAGCACAGCATAATCCAAAGGGCATGCCTTTTACATTGTCACAGTCCTTGTCTTGCTTTAAAAGCCTGGCTCTCTATGGATCCTGCCAGCGAGCAATCGTTAGATTCTGGAGAGAGAGAGCCAAATTGACCCTCCTGGAGCATCCAACAAATCATTTATTCATGTCAGATCGTCTTAAACCAGCGAAACCTGGAAGGTTGCCCACACACTCAACTCAACTCATAGACATATAAAAAGATAATGGATAAAATTTGACCTACATAAATAATCAATAAAACACTGTGAGCTTCACCATTTTGGCAGTGCATGGTGTGTGGATGTGGATGTACTGGGGGCGGGGGTGTAGCTCAGGTTTTTTTAATTCCCTAAATTCCTGGATGAAGCAGCAGCCTGGACTCTGACTCAAGCAAGGAGGGACAGGCCAGATTCATCAGCTTTATGAGACAAGAAGAATATTGCTGTGGGTTGGGCTGGGTCAGTCTAGATGATGCCCTGAGTCCCTTCCAATTCTCGGGGTCCCGGAGGCTTAGCATCTAATAGAGGATTCTATTGCTGAACAAGTCAGACAAGTTTCTTTGTAAGACAATGACCTCTCCAGCATCCCTAAAGAATGAGCTATGTTGCAAGAGCTAAAACTATGAGATGTTGTTGCCCTTTAGGACAATGTGTGGGCCTTTCCTCCACCCCACTCACCTAGCTGCTAGGTATGAGAACAATAGCCAGAGTGATGTATAGGAGCTGAGCTGGAAATAGGCTGGAAGCTGAAGACAAAGAGCCATGCTTGCTCTGTGCTGGATCCAAAGCTATCACTAATGGAGAGGCAAGATATTTGGGGGCCTTATTGCTGTAAGCACCTCCGTCTCCTGTTCAGCTTGTGTATGTGAGTAAATAAGACCATATATCCTAAAGACAGCACAGTCTGGTCTGACCTTCATTCCCAGGAACCCAAACTTGGTAGGATGCAAACCAATGGATTCAAGTTACAAGATTCTGACTAAACATCAGGAAGAACCTTCTGACTTGACAATGAAATGAACTCTATTGGAAGATTGTGAACTCTCCTTCATTGGAGGTTTTTAAGCAGAGGTTGGATGGTCATCTCTCATGGATGTTTTAGTTGAGATTCCTGCATTGGAAGAGGCTGGACAACATGGCCCTTGGGGTCCCTTCCAACTCTACAATTTTATGATTCTATGAAGAGCTGGAACCCATGAAGTGTCTCCTCAGTAGAAGGTTGGAGTGGTGTGTAGCAATATGTTGGTGCACCTGCCTGACTCTAGTTCAGAAGATCCAGTCCATCTATCAGCATCAGGGGTCAACTCAGGAGCCAGCACCATGTCCATGCCTGATCCACAGTTGAACTAGGTTATTTTGAGTCTGTACCATCTGAGCCAGAGAAATATTGGAGGGTATGCAGTTATACCCCACCTTATTCTCCAAGGAGCTCAAGGTGGTGTACATGGTTCACCCCTTTCTAATTTAATCCCCACAGCAACCCTGTGAGGTAGGCTAGACTGAGAGTGACTGATCCCAAGATCACCGGGTGGCTGAGTGGGGATTTGAACCCTCATCTCCCAGGTCCTAGTCTGGCACTCGGACCACTACACCACACTGATGCTCAAATAGCCAAACATCTGAAATAGCTCTGAGAAATCCAGAAGGAGAACACCAGTTAGGATCAGGCACTGGAAGCAAAGAGGCCTGCACCTGGCATTTGCTCTATTTCCAGACAGAAATAACTCAGGAACTGACTGGTGTAAAAACATGCCCTCAGAGAACCGGGCACTCATCTCCCATCAGCACATTTTCATGACCCATTAATAGTCAATTTGTTGACTGCATGTTCTTTCCTAAGGCATGCAAAAAACAAACAAACAAACTCACTTTATGCTTACTGAGTAGTTACCAAAAAGCCTTAGAGGGCATCTTGTGTCTAATTTTTCTTTTATGTCATCCTCATTATTTGCCCATTCAGTTTGTTCAATGGAATCACAGCATCATAGAACTGTAAAGTTGGAAGGGATGCTGAGAGCCGTCCAGTCCAATCCTAGCAATTATATCTCCCATTTGCTGCTTGTGCACAAACACTTGGGATAGTTCTGACTTTGAATTGTGCATCTATTTGTCATTTTGACCCCTTTTAATTTTTTGCCCTGGCAGAGAGGAAACAGCATGACAAGAGACACAGGTCTGTTAGATCGAAGGGGAAACATTAGCACCCAAAATGCTAAAATCTATTTTTGCTATAGGTCCCAAAGGGTTTCTAGGATTACAATGCCCCTCCACCTCCACTTATTCTGACCTTTAAAGGCTCCATACTTGTCAATGTATGCTTAATAGACGGTGCAGCAAAATATATTAGTTCCCAGGCAACAGAATTTAAAATCTTATTGTCCTGGCAAACCAAGACAGAATCCATCAGAAATGTACAAAGTTAATTAGCAAAGCCAAAACAGTTCAGAATTTTAAACCTTTAGTTTAAAAATAACTTATTGGATTAGTTCCACTACTAGTAAACTCAGAGTTGGTGTTGCTTATGAGGACCAGATCTACTGAATATTTATCTGTTTATTATATTTTAATGTACTCTTCCTCTGAAGAGCACAGGGAGGCATTCATTCCCTCTTTTTTAATCTCTGTAACAACCCGGAGAGGTGACTTAGGACAAGACAGAATGTGACTGTCTCAAGATCACTGTATTAGCTACAGAGCTGAGTGGAGTTTTGAATGTCTGCAATATACATGTTAAAGAGTATCATACCACCTTAAACAACCACGGCTTCCCCCTAAACAATCCTTGGAACTGCAGTTTGTTCAGGGTGCTGAGAACTGTTAGGAGACTAGGGTTGCCATATGTTCGGGATTTCCTGGACATTTGGGGGAATTGGCTGTCGTCAACAGTGCTCAGGTGGAATATATGGCAAGGAGGTGTGGATTTTCCATTTTAAAAAGCCCATCAACTTCTTTTAGAGAGAGAGGTCTTGCCCCCCCCCAAAAAAAAGCTTAACAGCTTTGGGCAAAACTAAAAAACCCCAACAACTTTTGTGTCCAGATTTTCCCTTTTGGAAATATGGCTGCCCTACTATTGACCTCACAGAACTACAATTCTTTGAGTGGCTTAACCATCAACTCCTCTTCCCAGAGAACTCTGGGAATTGTTCTTTGTGGATAATAGGGGCCCCCTGGCAATTCTCTGCACCATTAACAACCTACAGTTCCCATGATTCTTTGGGCGAAGACTGTTTAAAGTGGTTTCATAGTACTTTAAATGTATAGGGTAGATGGGGCCAGGGTCTCTCTAGGTCTAGCTACGAATTGTAAACACTAAACCATACCATTCTTGGTTTACAAACACATGCACCTGTATTGTACAAACATAAGCAGTATCATCTGGGAGCTGTAATTTGTGAAGGGCGCTGAGGGTTGTTAGGAGACACACACCCGTTCCCTTCCCAGCACTACAATTCTCAGAGTTCCATGTGAAGAAGGACTGAATGTTAAACCACTCTGAGAATTGTAGCTCTGGGGTAGGAGGAATACAGAAGTCTGCAAACAACTCTCAGCACCCTTCGCAAACTACAGCTCCCAGAATCCTGCGGGGGAAGCCATGACTGTTTAAAGTGGCATCGAAGTGTTTTAAATGCATAGTGTGAATGCGAACATAGCCATCATTACTCCCATGAGGCGATTGCCATCGATACAGGGTCAAAGCAAGGTGCAAAACACTCTTTGCTTTCATTTTGGCGCTTTCTTTCTTAGCGTCGGGTGTCTGGTGGGGATTATGTACAGTTGGTAAATCTGCTTAACACCCACTCACCTTTGTAGAGCAGGTATGGCCTGTGAAGACTCTCAAAGGCCTGACAGAGGCATCTGAAGGCCACATTCAGAAAGTAGACTTGAGGCTTCCCACCCGAGCTAGAACATTCCATCGCAGTGCCACAGATCAAAACTGCTCTGACTGAAAGGAGTACACCCTGGTTATATTATTTGCATTTGAGGAAATTAGGCATTCTCACGCCAAGGAGAGCAGGCAGTTCAGATTACGCTGTGTGTTTTGTGTGGAAACAATGGCTTTCTGCTGGAATTAATCAAAGGTTCCGTACATATGTTAGACGCTGCTGTTTTCCAAGCAGACAGAGCAGAAAAATTACCAGTGTTAGCAACTAATTAATTGCATGTGCCAATGGTAATTATGAAAGGATAATGCTTGGTATCAATAGTATGTGAAATATTAGGACGCATTCTCTATTGTGGGGATAGAAGATGAAAACAATATGCAAATTTTTTCCACAACTGAAAATGATTCCTTGAGCACTGTTGAAAACACATTGCTTCTTCTTTTTTAAGTGAACGGAAAACTAAAAAGATACAAGTCGTGTTGTGCCCATAGTTGCATCATGGAAGGAGATGATGAAAGAGCATTCCTGGATTTTGTTATCTCCTAGACTTGATACTTTATTTAGAGTATAATTTCCCACAAGGTCTCTGTATTTACTCTCCAAAATGTTGAGTCCCTAAACGGGGATGCTGTCTTCCTGTCCATGCTCCTGTGTGAGTCATTTGACCCACGCAAGATAATGGAGCCCAAAAGATGCACTGATTGGGGGGCCATGCTCTCATGGTGCCCCAAAAAATGCATGTGTCAATTGACAGGCCCTCTGCTGGTTTTACAAAGTGCTCTCATGCTCTTAATAATGTATGGGTTGCCCATACATTGCATGAATTCAATCTATAACACTCATCCGTGTCAAACTGTGAAAACACTTAAATCTTCCTAGTTTATTCTTGGAAGGCGGAGCCGCCAGTTCAACAAAAGCGTGGCAGATGTTAGTTGCAGCCACCATAATATTCAGAACAATATTTCAAAGCCTTTGGAGCTACGGGATTCAGCTTGATTTTTGCTTTGGACTAATTTCAGTGGTAGCTCTGGAAACAGCTGCTTAATGTGGGCATGTCTAGGCTTATTAATTCCACCAGCAAAGCCAAGGATGTAGCGAGAAGGCTTCTATTTAAAGCACTGGAGTAAACAGGCACATTTAGCAGCAGCCCAGGAAGCATTGTAATAAATTCGCATGGAAGCTCTTTGGGCTTCAAAGTAAACAACAGAAACATCTGCCAACTCCAGGGAGGGCAGCCGTCATCTAATCTGAAAGGACAGATTCCAGAAGAGGAGCCCAGCTAGTCTGTAGCGACAAAAAGGCAAAAGGCACCAAATAAACTTAAGAGCCGCTTCGCACATGCATAATCATTGCTCAGAATCTCATTGATCACCCATTGCTGCTCAGCTAAATGCATGGCTTGCCCCCACTGAGAAATGTATGAGACAATGTCAGGTGCCATGAAAACTCTGCCTGTGGTGTTTGCCCCACGCTGTCCATTTCACACATACAAGTTGCCACACAATAAATAGGTAGGTGAGAACTCAGCCTAACTGGAAGAGGTTAAGAACAAGGCCGGCTCTACCATTAGGCAGTGTGTGAGAAGCACCTGAGGTTACAAAACCTGAGGGCATTGGAGTGAACACAGCTGTGTGTACTATGCATTTTGCCCTGCACCCCCTAAACTAGGCTACTGCCCTCAGGTGCAGGTGAGGATGCTGTCCAATTGCCAGTGCTGAAATGCGATTCATGTCCCAGTCCAATTGTGCTAAGAATGGGGAGAAGGCACCGTCTTTGCCTCAGGCAGCAAAATGTCTTGGGCTGGTCGTGAACAGGGGTCCTGAGAGAGCCTGCAGGATCTGGGGGATTAGGAGTAGGATTCATAAGAACGTAAAAAGAGCCTTCAGGACCAGGCTAATGGCTCAACTACTCCAGCATCTTGTTCTTACAGTGGTCAACTACCCAAAACAGGACCAGAGCACAAGAGCACTGTCATCTCCTGTGGCTTCTAGCAACTGGTTTATGGAAGCGTTATTGCCTCTGAAATTCAGGAACTGCGGGGGCCCAGGATGCAGGCAAATATGCTCCCAATGAAGAATGCTAAATGGTAAAAGTGACCATTGGAAGAATGGTTCACCCCACACATGCCCTCTTGGCAGCAGAGTCACCGCTGCCTCCCAGGAGAGAGAAGGCAAGGGTGGGGATTCAAACCCTGGTCTCCCAGGTCATAGTCCAACACTCTAACCATTACATGTACCTGGCTTGAGAGCAGTACATGTGAAAAGGATCTAGGAGTCTTGGTTGACCACAAACTTGACATGAGCCAACAGTGTGATGCGGCAGCTAAAAAAGCCAATGCAATTCTGGGCTGCATCAATAGGAGTATAGCATCTAGATCAAGGGAAGTAATAGTGCCACTGTATTCTGCTCTGGTCAGACCTCACCTGGAGTACTGTGTCCAGTTCTGGGCACCACAGTTCAAGAAGGACACTGACAAACTGGAATGTGTCCAGAGGAGGGCAACCAAAATGGTCAAAGGCCTGGAAACGATGCCTTATGAGGAACGGCTAAGGGAGCTGGGCATGTTTAGCCTGGAGAAGAGGAGGTTAAGGGGTGATATGATAGCCATGTTCAAATATATAAAAGGATGTCACATAGAGGAGGGAGAAAGGTTGTTTTCTGCTGCTCCAGAGAAGCGGACACGGAGCAATGGATCCAAACTACAAGAAAGAAGATTCCACCTAAACATTAGGAAGAACTTCCTGACCGTAAGAGCTGTTTGACAGTGGAATTTGCTGCCAAGGAGTGTGGTGGAGTCTCCTTCTTTGGAGGTCTTTAAGCAGAGGCTTGACAACCATATGTCAGGAGTGCTCTGATGGTGTTTCCTGCTTGGCAGGGGGTTGGACTCGATGGCCCTTGTGGTCTCTTCCAACTCTATGATTCTATGATTCTATTCTATGATTCTATGACATCACACTGGTTGTCCAGGGAGAACTGGATACAAGCCAACATTCATATTTCAACTTCTGCTTCCCGTTAGAAGACCACCTCAAGGCACCTCTGTACATGAAGTCTTTTCTACCACTGCCTGTGTTGAGTTCTATCCTTAGTTCCTTGCAAATTTATCACTCTCCAAGATCGAGAGTGTTGGAATTAAAAGGGCAAATAAATTCGCAGCACCCAATTAAACCACCATTTAATGATTCCAGAGCTGAAGCGCACTTATATTCTGAGAAGTAGCTCTTCTGGAAAACAGAGGGAGAGTTGACAGCTGGGCCCATCATTAAACGTTAGAGGTTTAACGGGCCAAAGGCCTGTGATTCCACACACAGTGCATGTGCAGTTGAGGAAGAGAATAGGCCTGAGCTTGTTGAAAGGTGCAAGTTCCACACAAGCATTTTCAATGTGTTTATGCCAGAAATTCTATTTTAAAGGCATGAAGCAAAAAAGAGGTCACACCCTTATCTTCATGCATAAACTGAAGGTGTTGTAGGTGACTTCTAGCTGAATCACTTCAACCTTTTTCAACCTTCAAATAGGCTTCTCAGTGGCTTCTCCCAGACTTTGGAACTCCCTCCCTAGAGATGTTAGGCTGGCTCCCTCCTTGATGCCCTTCTGCTGGTAGGTGAAGACTGTCTTATGCCAACAGGCATTTGGGAACTGACTAGGTTTTTTAAAAAAAGAAAGAAAAAAGGAAAGGGCTTTAATCGTGCAGTACTGTGTTTATTATCTGTATTTTAATTGGTTTGTTTTATATATTGTTTTAATTATATTAATTACTTTTTCATGATTATCTTTTGTATGTTTTTAGCTTTTTGTATTTTAGCTACATTGTTTTAAGTTGTGTAGCCTAACTTGAGTCCCAGTCTGAGGAAAATGCAGGATATTATTATTATTATTATTATTATTATTATTATTAGCCAACTTTCTGATCAATCATTTCTAACCTACCTCACAGAATTATTGTGAGGATAAGAAGTGGAGGGGGAGAAGCATGCATGCCACTTTGAGTTTACTGGAGGAAAGACGGGATAAAAATATAATGATCAATTAATTTAATTAATTGATTAATGCCTGGTACTAAATATTGTGCGCTATCAGCACAGGTTCTGTCAGCACAAGTAATTATAATTGCACAATGGAACTTCCTCCCTCCTTTCTCTGTGCTTGCCCCATGGCCACCACCAACCCGCTCCAGAAAGTTGAGGGGAACCCCAGAACAAATTTAGGGGGTGCACAGATAGAGGGAAGTTCAATTGCACAAGAAGAAATGGTTGCACAGACAGAAAAAGTTAGTTGCTCTTTTCATTAAACTCTGTCCCCTAATTTTAGCCCTCAGCAGAACAAAGTTTTATTGTCACCAAGGGCATAGCAAATCTGCATATTTCCCCATAAATCCACCGGGTGCAGCTCACTCACGTTTGATGCAGCAATAATAAATAGAACAAAATACCCAAAATAGTAATAATAATTTTGCAAAGGCTCCTTCATCTCCCACAGTGACAATCAAAGCCAAACCAAGAGGCATGATTTTGTCCAAAGAACCTCCAGAGCTCCTGCTGACTTTGCTCCTTGAAGATCCTCAAGTTGTTTATTTCACTTTCTTGCCTTTCATCCCTCTGCTGGTGTTGTTGCTGGGCTCCGCAAGGACTTCTCTGCGTTCCAAAAGAGCAGAGATTTGTTGTCTCATTTCTCCTGTCTCGAGTTCCCTGTTCCAGCTCTCATCCCAAGTGAGCCTTCCGCCACAGTGAAAAACCTACAACACTTACCAACAGTCCTGGCAGCTACGGTCTTCCTTACCTCCATGCCTTCTGCCACAATGGCATGCTGCTGAAACACGATTTCTGAACAGCATTTGGAATGCTGCATCCAAGTCTGAATACCTATGTCTGATTCAAATCCTTCCCTGCACCTCATGTACGTCAGGGCTCATAACTACAGCTGCCTCCACAGGTCCACTCCCCACACTGAGTAGTAGAAGAATATTCCAGTTCTGGGACTACAGTTTAAGGAGGATATATCGGTGCCAGCTGCCAGGGGCCTTGGGTGTCCAAGCACCCACAAAATTCCCCATGAAGGGCCCAGGAACCTACAAATTATGGCGCCAGGGCACTCTTGAAGGAAGATATTCTCAAGCTGGAAGGTGTACAGAGGAGGGTGATCAAAACGATCAAGGTTCTGGAAACCAAGCCTTAGGAGGAACTGTTGAGGGAGTTGAGTGCAATTCTATGATTATTTGAGAGAAGTAACATTCAGTTGGCAGTGGATCTGACTATTATGGGCTAGTCAAGCTTGTACAGTGGTAACCTGAGATAAAAACTTAATTTGTTCTAGAGGTCCGTTCTTAACCTGAAACTGGTCTTAACCTGAGGTACCACTTTAGCTAATGGGGCCTCCCACTGCCGCCGCACTGCCGCTGTGTGATTTCTGTTCTCATCCTGAAGCAAAGTTCTTAACCCGAGGTACTATTTCTGGGTTAGTAGAGTCTATAACCTGAAGCATCTGTAACCTGAAGCGTCTGTAACCTGAGGTACCACTGTATTCTAATCAGAGATGGGCAAATAAGTCTTTCAAGGCAGTGTGTGCATCCCATTTCTTCATTATTCTGCATTTTAAAAATGTGTTTAAATAGTGTTTCCAAACACGTTCTCTCAAAGTACACTTTTCTAAACACACATTGATACGCATTTCGACGACATCGTGGGAAAATTTGAAATCTGGTGGGTAGTTATTAATGTCCAATCCATATGTTACCCCACTAGGTGTGAAACGTGTCTGCCCATATTGGAATTAAAAAAGAAACCCAATCCCTCAGTCAACCTGAATTCTGAGGAGAGGGGAGTATTTGGTTCAGAGGCAGCACTTCGTCCATTCGCCAGCTGAACTGCATGCCAGAGAAAAGGAGGGGGCTTACTGCCGACACATTGAGTCCTGCTCTGTATTTGTCAAGGACCTATTTCTAACGAGTTGGTAGCAAAGCCTTGCAAATCCCAGGTGTCGTCATCAGTCTTTTCCAATCCTTCCTGTAGAGCCACAGGGCTCTGCTTTCAAAGGGATAACGGTATTCATGAGGCCATCTCCACTCATTCAAGCATAGCAGGGTCATATTTTCCAATCTTGCTGTAGCTGTAGGTTTCCTCTTGCCTCCAGTTTCACAGTGTCCCACGTGATTATTGAATTTACAGTAGCTGCATGGTGAGTAGCGATCCATTTCCTTGTTTACTTTGGGCTCAGCCGGCCAAAGCCATCTCCTCCATATTCTTCTGTATGGCGGGGGGAGGAATATAGCTAAACAATCCATTACAGCAAATCAATTCTTCTTTGCTTCTTGGGTGCATTTAATTGCCTTTGTAAACTAATTACATGTTATTTGAACAAAGATGGGCTGAAAAGGAGACTTAGAGCACTGTTGCCAAACACAGCTGGGATTCCACCACATTGATCAGAGCGTTAGATGAGAATCTGAGCACCAGCTTGTCTAAATTGATACATGGCAGTTTTTTTACAACCTAGCACCCTCTAGATGCTTTGAACTACAACTCCCATCATAGAATCATAGAATAGAATCATAGAATCATAGAGTTGGAAGAGACCACAAGGGCCATCGAGTCCAACCCCCTGCCAAGCAGGAAACACCATCAGAGCACTCCTGACATATGGTTGTCAAGCCTCTGCTTAAAGACCTCCAAAGAAGGAGACTCCACCACACTCCTTGGCAGCAAATTCCACTGTCGAACAGCTCTTACTGTCAGGAAGTTCTTCCTAATGTTTAGGTGGAATCTTCTTTCTTGTAGCTTGGATCCATTGCTCCGTGTCCGCTTCTCTGGAGCAGCAGAAAACAACCTTTCTCCCTCCTCTATGTGACATCCTTTTATATATTTGAACATGGCTATCATATCACCCCTTAACCTCCTCTTCTCCAGGCTAAACATGCCCAGCTCCCTTAGCCGTTCCTCATAAGGCATCGTTTCCAGGCCTTTGACCATTTTGGTTGCCCTCCTCTGGACACGTTCCAGTTTGTCAATGTCCTTCTTGAACTGTGGTGCCCAGAACTGGACACAGTACTCCAGGTGAGGTCTGACCAGAGCAGAATACAGTGGCACTATTACTTCCCTTGATCTAGATGCTATACTCCTATTGATGCAGCCCAGAATTGCATTGGCTTTTTTAGCTGCCGCGTCACACTGTTGGCTCATGTCAAGTTTGTGGTCAACCAAGACTCCTAGATCCTTTTCACATGTAGTGCTCTCAAGCCAGGTGTCACCCATCTTGTATTTGTGCCTCTCATTTTTTTTGCCCAAGTGCAATACTTTACATTTCTCCCTGTTAAAATTCATCTTGTTTGTTTTGGCCCAGTTCTCTAATCTGTCAAGGTCGTTTTGAAGTGTGATCCTGTCCTCTGGGGTGTTAGCCACCCCTCCCAGTTTGGTGTCATCTGCAAATTTGATCAGGATGCCCTTGAGTCCATCATCCAAGTCGTTGATAAAGATGTTGAATAAGACCGGGCCCAAGACAGAACCCTGTGGCACCCCACTAGTCACTCTTCTCCAGGATGAAGAGGAACCATTGATGAGCACCCTTTGGGTTCGGTCAGTCAGCCAGTTACAAATCCACTGAGTGGTAGCATAGTCAAGACCGCATTTTACCAGCTTCTTTACAAGAATATCATGGGGCACCTTGTCAAATGCCTTGCTGAAATCAAGGTAGGCTACATCCACTGCATTCCCTTCATCTACCAGGCTTGTAATTCTGTCAAAAAACGAGATCAGGTTAGTCTGACATGACTTATTTTTCAGAAATCCATGCTGACTATTGGTGATCACAGCATTCCTTTCTAGGTGCTCACAGACTGTTTGCTTAATGATCTGCTCCAGAATCTTCCCTGGTATTGATGTCAGACTGACTGGGCGGTAATTATTTGGGAACCAGTACAGCCATCAGTCACAAACCGTATGGCTGCTTTAGACTGCAACCTGCATCAATCACAGTCACCACAGCTGTTTTGGATAACAACTCACATCACTCATATAACAAAAACACTGGGGACTTCCAGACTGCCTGTATTTTGTGGGAGCACTGAGAGATTTGGGCTTGCACCATTAAAGTGGTTTAAAGTCCTCTGTCGCCCTATTGCAATAAATCAGCTTTAAAAAAGAAATGGACTATTTGCAGATAAGAAAGTGATGGGGAAATGCATTGACCAATATGGAATGAACAGGTGATTAATGGGAAGATGTATTAAACACCTTACAAGCAAATCAGGATGACTGCAGGATGACTGCTCATTGTCATATAACCTCCCTGCAAACCAATCAGAACAAATGTTCAATCTACACATAAGCTTTGCACAAGCAAATCAGAATCAATGCAATGAATGTGTGAAGAGGAGCTGCTCTATTGCAAAGACATAAGAACATAGGAATCTACCTTTTAGTGAGTCAGACCATTGGTCCTTTTAGCACAGTAATTTCTACACTGACTGGCAGCAGTCTCCTTGGACCTTCGGCATGCAAAGCAGAAGTTCTATCAAGACCAAAAATGTGAAGGAAACCATGGTTGAAGACTGAGCAGTCAAAAAACGTCCATGGATTATGAGGCATATTTTGGCTCTGGCTGAAACATCAAAAGATTGACTGATGTTGTTCATGGACCAAGACTGTTCTAATATGACAATTATTAGTCTAACTTTCTACATCACATCTTGCTTTCTCTGTATTTTTGAAGATACCCTTGTGAGGCAAGAAAAGGTGTGGTAGCTCTCTGTTAGGGACCTAACAGGGAAACAAGCAGCAGATTTTACCTGCTGTTTTTATCCCAATTAATTTCACTACAAGACTGAGGAATCTGCTTGCAAACATATGACAGTTGTATTTTAGGAACATATACAAGGAAGCATCTCCAGTTTTAAAAAGACAGGTCAATCCAGGGGGCTTATGAAAAGCATAGTGCTTTGAGAAAGTTGACTACAGCTTCCAGTAAAGTGGAATACTTTGAAAGGTCTATCATTATTTCCATATGCTATTGTGGTTGCATGATGTTTGATGACAATTATGTGCAATTTTTCAATTTTCTGGAAATGCATTTTTTAAGGATGCAGGGTTGCCAAGAAGAACTGGCATAAGGGGGAACAAATATAAAAGTGGATTTGGGAATAATAAATGGCCACAGCTAAATGGATAGCTGAAAATTTGCCAGCTGAAGCCTTGGCTCAGCCTTGGCAAGACCTATCAATGGGGCCGTAAAGACCAAGTGCTGCATGGCAAGGAAAGCTTTTGAACACATGAAACTGCTTCATATGTGATTCAGATCATCTATCCCAATATATCGACAATAGCTCTCTCTCCAGTTTTGGGTAGCCAGGGGGTCTTATTCAGCCCTTCTACTCCCAAGCCTGTTTACACAGGGAGGTGATACAGAGGCTGTTATTATATACTGCAAAGTTACTGACTCACACTTGTGTGCATGGAAGGGTTAACCTGAGCCCTGAGCAAAAGTTGCCACTGGGTGAAGTATAGCTGGCTTCCAGCAGCCTTCGCTCTCCCCTCTTTCTGTCTCTGCCTGCTTCCTCAAGGAAGAAATAAATCAATCAGAATGGCTCCCACATAAATGCAATCTCTCTAAAGGGGTTTTTACAGCCTGCATCTTTGCTAATCCAAATACTGCATGATTCCTTTTGTAAGGAAACCAAGTTCTTTTTAAAAAAGTTTTTTGGAACCTTTTTCTTCTTCTTTTTACTGCCAACAGATGGAGACTTGCTTGCTGTAACTCCTGAAACACTGAGTAAAATCTTCAATTACTTACAAAGCTAAATGTCTGTGATTTATTCTAGCCTAGGTACTTTCATGGGGAACATTTATTTAAAAGTGGATGAGGGCAGATGTAATTCTAACCAAGTTTAATGTGCTTGGAGCAATCACCATTGTGCTCACTCTGCTATGAGAGAGTAAGGAATCTCTTCCAAACCTTTTGTCTCCAACAAAGACAGTATACCTTTGAATACCCAGTGCTGGAAATCACAAGTGGGGAGCATGCTGTTGTCCTCAGGTCCTGTTTGGAGGTTCCCATAATGGGCATCTGGTTGGCCACTGTAAGAACAGGATGCTGGACTAGATAGGTCACTTGCGTGATCCAGCAGGCTCTTCCTGTGTTCTTAAGACACTTTGTTGAGAGCCCTCAACCCTGGAACTGACCCCACTACAGGTGGCAACCACTTTGCATAGGGGTTCTGTTCCTGGTCCCCATACGCATTGGCAGAGCGTGCATAAGCCTGCCCCACCCTGCTTCACCCCATTCCTCCCTCTTCTGGGTCCAAAAAGACCCAAATGTTGGCAGTCATGTGTCAACTGAATACGCCTAAAATCGTACCACCTGTGGTTCTACAAACACCAATCACACACCATATTGTAGCTCAGTCTTCCCCAACCTGTTGCCCTCCAGAGACTCCAGCACCCATCAACAGCCCATCATCCCATGAATGGCCAATGGTCAGGGATGGAGTTGGAATCCAATAGCACTAGGGCATTGGGAAGACAGCCCTACTTTGCTGCCCCATGTAACTCTATGTGTCATTGTAATAATGGAGAGGGCACTTGGTCTTTTTCCTCCCTCTTGTCCTTTGGAGAGACCCCATTGGATTGAAGAAGGGCAAATGAGGCCACTAATTAAGGCAAGCCTGAAAGAAAAGAGAAGCATAAAATAGGTCATAGCTGGGTTCTGAGTGAGTAAGGACAAGGACACTTGCATCTGGCTCTTTTGTGGGAGTGGGAGTCAATTAATTTAAAGCAAGCCTCTTAATAGCAGCCCACCTTGACCAGCATTAGTGGCCTTGGACAGACAAAGGGAAGTCTTTCCTCATGCAAAACCATCATTCTGTTGTGGTGAAGGCTAAGATGGCTTTAAAAAGACTCTGAGACAAAGAAAGCAGATCTGTTCTTTCATGAGATTTTATGCTGTTCACCGCTGATATATTTTCTTTTGATTTAGCTGGATACATAGTTGTATAATAAATAAACATCCATGGCTATGAGTCAAGATGGATATATGCAACCTCCTTGTTTAGAAGCAATATACCATGTTTTGGGGGGGCATAGACTGGAAGTGGGCCATTGTCTTCAAGCCTTTCTTCTACTTAGGATAGCTGCCTCCAGGATCAGAGCCACCAGGTCTCTGAATACTAGTTGTGGAGAACCATGAGTTGGAGAATGCTGTTGTATTCATGCCCTGCTTTTGAGCTTCCTGCAGTGGCAGACTTTGGTACTATGGCACTCTGAGCTAGACCAAAATTTTGCACACACCATCGCCAGCCTTCGCACTGTGCCGGGCTTTGGGAAGAAGGCAGAAGGGCTCCAGCAGGTCCTAGGACCCTCCCACTTCCTTCCGAAAGCAGGGCAAGCCCTAATTAGGCTTTGGGGGGGAGGTGGGAGGACTCTAGGACCCTATCAGAGCTCTCACTTGTAGCTGGACAAATGCTTACTGGGTGCACTCTGTTAGGATATTGATGTTCCATTCCACCCTAAGAGGAACAGATATGTGGATTGTTGTAAGTCACATGTCTGTTTACATTCCAGCACAGCTTCCTGGGAACTTCCATTTGTGTATAGCTTTTGCCTTATGCTTCTTGCTCTTGGACATGAAGGAGCAGACATGTTTTTCTTTGTCCTGATTAATGCTGAATAAACTGCTTGTAAATATGCTTTACATATGCCTCTGTCTGCCCTTCCATCGCGAAGAGTTTGTTATCTCTGCTGGCTTGCGTGCTCAGCTTCTGAAAGCCTTCTGAAGCTCTGAGTCGCAGTTTTGATGCTGAACCGAGGATTGGAGTTCGACCGGCTGCCGGCTGGTGGGCTGGACCAGCTGGGGGCCTGCCAATTGCCCCCAGTTCCCTTGGATGCATCGCAACACACTCCACCTGGAGCCCAGTGTAGAGGAATCGGTCACACAGCCCTAAAACCATCTCTGCTTCCTGTAGGCATCTGCTGTAGTTGTCTACTGTTAAAAACAGAGTGTTGGACTAAACGGACCTTTGGTCTGATCCAGCAGGGCTCTCCTTATGTTTGTAAGATCTGAAGTGGTTCCTCTGTGCCATGGTGGGGAAACACTAGAAAAATAGCAATCCTTGGCAGGCTCCTGGAACAACTTTTGCCTAGACTCCTGCTTAGAAAGCCATGCTGGTTTCACAACTGCCTTATGCACTGGTACATCTAGCCCAGAATTAACTCCTTTGTCAGGGGATCTCAGGCAAAAGAGGTCTTTCCCATCATCTGCTACCTGACTTATTTGGCGGGAGATACTGGGGACTGAACTGCTTGTCTGATTGTCGAACTGCTCTTGTCTGTTGGTTTGGTTGTAAGTCACTGTGGGCTGCCCTGAGCAACATAAAGTGACTGACAAATTGAATGAATAGAAATCTGGGTCTTTCTGCATGTAAGACAGCCACTGAGCTATAACCCTGGCCCAGTTAAAGTAGCTTAAAGACAGTCTTGGACTTTGTTGGGTCCAAAGCAGGTGTCGACCTCCAGGTGTTGCTCCCATCATCCCTGGCCATTGGCTATGCTGATGGGAGTTGTAGTCCAGCAGCAACTGGAATCTTGTTTAGCTCAGTTGGTAGAGCAGGAGACTCTTAATCTCAGGGTCATGGGTTTGAGCCCCACATTGGGCAAAAGATTACTGCATTGCAGGGGGTTGGACTAGATGATCCTTGTGGTCCCTTCCAACTCTATGATGAATTTCAATGAGCCCAAGGTTCCCCACATCTGTACAATGAATAAGGATGCAATTTCATATACAGTTATTGGACTGGGAGTGAGTCTGACTGAGCTCAGTAAGATTTACTTCTGAAAAGAGGCATGTAGCTCTGCACTGCACAGAACTATCATTGCTTTGTAGGTGCAGGTGAATGTTCAGAAAGAAAAGAATGGCAGCACAATAATTAATTGGGCAAACGAGGCATTTGGCGCCAATTGGGTAGCTGCAGCTGAGTCTTCTGAAATGTTGGTTCGAAAAGTGTAATCGCATCATGAAAATCAGCTGCTCTGCATTCTGATCATCAGGCGCTGATGATATAATTGTGTTATAATGAAAAGTGTTCTGTTGATTATTCCACAGAGACCTTCTTTACAGATAATATTCAAATTTACTTTAATTTGGCATCATTTCAAAGAAAATGCAAATGCAATGAGAACAGCTGGGCTGTGAGATTCAAAGCGTATGAAGTGCATCCCTTATTTTCACCCGCTGTCTCTGCAAAGTCCTCTTTGAAAAGTTACTTCACATAAATAATACTAACCCCAGTGTGTGTTTCTCTCTGTGTGTGCTAAATGCCAGCTTTTTATGCAATTTGGAATTTATGGCCAAAATATGAAGATGCAGCTTCATTCAGCCAGAATACAGAAATAGAATACTACTAAACATTC
Organism: Podarcis raffonei; assembly: GCF_027172205.1. Classification (NCBI taxonomy): domain Eukaryota; kingdom Metazoa; phylum Chordata; class Lepidosauria; order Squamata; family Lacertidae; genus Podarcis; species Podarcis raffonei. The sequence goes on along the minus strand of NC_070610.1, from coordinate 73,871,214 downwards.
CAATTCTGCAGCAGAAGCTCCAATACAATATTCTTTCATGGAGTCTCTCTTGGAAGGGAAACGTCTTCATCTGATGTCTTAACCATCAAGGATGGGAAAACCATTCCACAGGGAGTGAGTTGCACCAATGGAGGCCACCACAAAGAAGGCACTGTCCCACATCCTCATATGGTTAGCCCTCCTCACAAAGAGGGGCCACGAGGTTAGCCATTAGGCCACTGGGTTCAGCCTGGCCGAGAGCAGCACTCCATCAAGTAGCTGAATCCTAAGTCATTTAGGGTTTTGTTGCTCATCAGATATCATTGTAATCTATTAGGATGTTTCACAATTGTTAAAATTGGGGAGAATCAAGAGCACCCTTGTTGTCATTTTACATACTGGTGTCCATAGGCCTTTGGCTATTTAAGCAATCTATGGCCTTTAAAACTGTGTTTGTGGTTGTGGAGTCTATTGTTTTTGTTACTACGTTACGTATTTTTGTGTTTTATATTGTAAACCGCCCTGTTCTCCTTGGACGAAGGGCAGTATAGAAATTAAATAGATAAATTAATAAATAAATAAATATAAACAATAGCCATCTGAGTCATTTCTGTTCAGATGGGATTGCAATGCAAGCAATCGTTGTCTCCTAAAGCTAGGAATCTGTTCTGGTGCTTTGTTTTCTTTACTCCATACAATGACAAGCCCAGTGGGTTTGCTGAAAAACAGCAGTATGCTCCCACATTTTAGGAAGTACATTTGGTGATTATGTTTTAACCATCAGCACATCATTTATTGCTCTTAACGGGGCACAGGTGAAGCCATCCGGAGGTCTTTACCCACCATGTAATCACACATTAGGAGCGACCACTTAGAGGGATAGCTATTTTCTCAAAGAAAATTGTCCGCACTTTGTATGCTGTGCATTACAGATTGACCCATTCCCCAGATCTCTGCCCTCTGTGTCTGCACAGTTTATTTTTGTCCAGTGTATTTTAAGCTTCTCTCAGATCTTTCTCAAAGTCCTCTAAGGCTTAGTTTCCTCTGATGCTCAAGTTCTCTACTGTTTCGTTCAATTATGGCAAGGGTGGTGAATGAACCCTTTTCAGCCTAAGGGCCATGTTCCTCTCTGGGCAACCTTCCAAGGGCCACATTCCAATGATGGGTGGCAAAAAAGAGGCAAAAATGGGCAGTGGACCTCATGCAAATTTTAACTTTGTACAGTAAGCTACTTCTGCAACTTCACAACGTGAATTCGGCAGTATGTGACAGAACTTCACCCAAAATAATGGCAGCCTTGAAGCACCCTTATTCCAATATCATATTGGAATGGCCACAGTGGACACTCAGATACCTATGGGAAGTCCACAAACAGGGCATGAGCACAGCAGCCCTCTTCCTTCCTAGAGTTTCCAGCAACTGGTATTGATAAACATGCCACTTCTGACAGTGCCTAACCCAATACTGTAGCCACGATGGCCACATGAAAAGTTATCACCCTGTCTTTTTCCTGCATTTTAATTTTCCCCTTATTGGGTCTCATATTTGCAACTCTGTCAGTATTCCGGTGATCTCTCCCCCTCCCCACATCATCCTCTTGCATCATTTTGAGACCTCATCTGGTTCAGGTATTTTCCTGGAGTGCTTATCCTATTCCCAATGGTGAAGGAGGCAAGTAGACACTTATATCTCTGCTGAACTCCCAGCATAACCACAAGCGGTTATGCACACGTTCTGTTGCACCCATCTATTTGGCATTCATTACTTGGGAACCTCTCGGGGCATGGGTGGCGCTGTGGTCTAAACCACTAAGCCTAGGGCTTGCCGATCAGAAGGTTGGTGGTTCGAATCCCCGGAACGGGGTGAGCTCCCGTTGTTCGGTCCCAGCTCCTGCCCACCTAGCAGTTTGAAAGCACATCAAAGTGCAAGTAGATAAATAGGTACTGCTCTGGCAGGAAGGTAAATGGCGCTGCTCTGTTTCACCATGCTGGCCACATGACCCAGAAGCTGTCTGCAGACAAACGCCGGCTCCCTCGGCCTATACAGTGAGATGAGCACCACAACCCCAGAGTCGTCCGCGACTGGACCTAACAGTCAGGGGTACCTTTACCTTTATTTGGGAGTCTAGGGTGGAAGATACAGAACCCAGTGACCTTGAATTGACCTTGCCCTGTAAGTCTAGACCCCATGACAGAGGAGAAGGTCCTCTCTGCCCAATGGAGGATCCCCCCCTTAAGTTCTGCAGGATCCCTGAAGCAGGATCACCTCAAGAGCAGGCAGACTTTGCATCCTAATGCGGACTCCCTGAAACAGCAGCCAAATTTCATCTCTCCCAATGCCCTTTGTGTTTTGCTTGCACAGGATCGTGGCACATAACGTGCGTTAGCCCCAATGTTCCCTAAATCCACCCCCACCCCACCCCTGATGCACACACTCCAGCGCCAAGATGCCTTAGCTCATTCCACAGTCTGTTGAAGCTAATTGGAAAAGATGCTGCAACTCATCTATATTCAAAGGCACAGCAGGTGTCTGCCATTTGGCTGGCCCTCGCAATATTCTGTACCCTTCAGAAGATAGAGGCGTTTCGATTGCCTTAATTGAAAGCCAAACTGTGACATGAGTTTCTGCTTTTGAAGAAGTTGGACACAATCTGGATAACATGAGGCATGCTATGGATCTCATTGGACTGCCTTTTTTAAAAAAAAAAATGGGTGGGGGCTTGAGGAACACACTTAACTTTTGACATGCTGATTGCAGGGAGGAAACGTCGAATCAAGGTTGTCCATCCATAGCTGTTCCTTTCTTTCCCAGATCCAGTCTGGGGTCTGTGAATGGAGCTGTAATGGTAGGTTGATGTAATGACAGAGTAAAGTTAGCGAGCGCTGGTTTGACAGCTCTGACTTGCCAGCTATTACAATTTCATAGAAAGTTGGCTTTTTCGCACTGGTGTCATTCTTTGATGACAACCGGGACCCAATTCTTCTCTGCAGAAACCAAGCAGATCCACAATTTTTGTGCTTTTATACTTCACTGGGTAGAGCAGGGGTGGAGAATGTGTGGCTCTCCAAATGTTGTTGGACTCCATTTCCTGGACTGTCCAGTGTGTGGGGGGTGCATGAGGATGTAAATCTTATGCAAATTTCACTGCTGTTGGTAGCACTTTGGGAATGCAGCGGAAACAAGAGGGCATATTTTCTATCTGGGTTTCTGTGCATATATTAGAGAGGACAAGTTCTAGTATCACTGAGGTCAATAGCACATGTTGCACATATTAAGAAGGTAAAGGTTATGGCCTAGAGGACAGAAAAATTATTTCCACTTCATACTGTATGCATATTTCAAGTATTAAAATGAATGTCTTGTTGGAAAGTTTGCAATGGGGGAAATCAAGGAAGTGGTTTATTAATTGTCACTTCTCCAGGCCACACTGTTCACAGCCAACATCCTGTCCCTGCTGCATGGAGACGTAACAGAATTCATAGAAGCTGGACTTAAATTCCCAAAGGCAATAAGGAAGTTACTGCAAACACAGAAGACAAGGACAATCTCATTATAAGAACAATTAGTGTGAAATTACAAAAAGCTTTGTTCATCTCACTATAATTAAAGACCTTTCTGTGCTTCCAATTTAAGCACCTCCATTGAATTAGCTGCAAAAGTTCACTTTGGGCTAAGTTGCAAGGTTTCAGTCTTAGAAACCATTACAACCAGGAGGGTTTTTTTCCCTTTCCCAATTTGACTTACGAGTGTGATTTGCTAATTAAAATTGACTGCATGTTTAAACGGAAGTGAGGTGGAAAGTTATTCTATTATATAAAATAATTGCTTCGTTATTTCTCTCCTTGTTTAAACTGCCAATTTGTACAGCCAGTTCTCAACAGTGATCATTCATAAGGGGTTGTAATTACATGGACATTATGCTGATATGTATAACGAAAGCTTCATAGAAGCTACACGTGTCATTTATTGGAAAAGGCATCTTTAAGCTTCTAAAAAGGCCGCAATTGGTTGTTCTGGGATCAGAATCCTTGCACTTGAGGATTGATTTGATTGGTATGCTAGATTCTCAAGGACTGAATCAGAGGTTGAAGTCTCGCAAACATGACTCAGCATTCACTTGTCAAGATCAGGGATAGCTGACTCATTTTCCTCCCCACCCAGGTTGTGATCAAATAAACAACTGCAGGATTCCCTTCAGTAAATCAAGTCCATAGATATATGGGGCAGGTTAGATGTTTGGTGGTTGGCATGGCGTTGCCATGGAAGAAAGGTAATCTCTTTTTTGTATGCTGCCTGGATAAGTTAGAGCCAACTGGTGGAGTCGATCCCAAGGCAAATATTTTAAAATGTTTGAATATTAATGTAAGTAACAATTACAAGAATGCAGTTGGCTTCCAGGGTCTCCTTTAAACATTCAGAAACAGCAATGCAAGGTACAGTTTTATCTGCACTATTTAAAGTTCAACACTTGAATCAATCTTCCCTTAAAGTCGAATTAGACATGTGTGAACACAATCAATGTGTACATAGAAAAAAAAGAATTATCAGTCCAGCATTTACACTTTTCCACTCAAAAGTTCTTCCTGGTGATGGAAAAGACTCCTTTATTACTGAAATGGTTTTCCCAGTAGTGATGTATGGAAGTGAGAGCTGGACCATAAAGAAGGCTGATCGCCAAAGAATGGTTGCTTTTGAAATATGGTGCTGGAGGAGACTCTTGAGAGTCCTATGGACTGCAAGAAGATCAAACCTATCCATTCTGAAGGAAATCAGCCCTGAGTGCTCACTGGAAGGACAGATCCTGAAGCTGAGGCTCCAATACTTTGGAGAAGACTCCCTGGAAAAGTCCCTACCAGCATGAGTTTGACCAAACTGCGGGAGGCAGTGGAAGACAGGAGTGCCTGGTGTGCTCTGGTCTATGGGGTCACGAAGAGTCGGACACGACTAAACAACTAAACAGCAACAACAACAAATTGCTGAAATGATTATGCCATTACAGTTTAACTTGTTCAACTAGTGCTGAGTAGGGCTGGGTGATATGCCGTCCAAAACGGTTTCATAATTTTTGGCCTGGCAATATTTCACGAATCTCTCTCTCTCTCTCTCTCTCTCTCTCTCTCTCTCTCTCTCTGTGTGTGTGTGTGTGTGTGTGTGTGTTGCATTAATCCTTTGGGCCAGCTATGGGTCTGTTTCCTAATATCAGTAAAAAATGGACACCATTATTTCGTTCCTTTCTTAAAATCTCTGCTGACACCTATCAGGACCCCAGATTGTACCAGGCTGCTATGATGGGGGTGGGGCTTATTGGGTTCTTTTTGTTTTTGTTTCAGTTATGTATTTTGTGGTTTTATATTCTGATTTTATCCTGCCCTGAGACCTGCGGGTAGAGGGCGGTATACAAGTGTAATAAATAAAATGACCCAGTCGAAGTCCTTTAACTGGGAGGAAGATTCAGCTCCTCTTACTGTGCTGAAATTTCACTGTGGGAGTCTTTTTCTTTCCTGATGGCTTTTTTTTTCTAGGCCACAAACGTTTTGCTTTAACACAGCAGGCCTTGGGGGGATGAGAACATCGCAGCTAAGCTATTTTAAAAAAAGAAAGAAAGAGAAACAAAAGTGATAACCTAATAGCATTGCTGCACATTGATTAGCAGTAGCTGGTGGAGCTGAACCGTGATATCATGATCCTGTTATCCAAGCATAGTGTGTTGAGTTTTTGCTGTTGCAAGGCAAGGACATATACTGGAAAGCTATAATTACAACAACAGTTCTTGTCCCTCTGTCTATTGAGTTTATAAGCGAATGCAGTTATGGGACTGGTGTGGGTAACTGGAAGTTTGCAGAATCCCCCATTATGTTTTGCTCGATAGATCTGTAACTGAAAGAATAAGTGCCCTCTTTTGCAAGTGGAGTGGATCCTTCAGCGGTGTGTAATATCGGAGGCGGAGATTTGCTCGGCAATTCACGGGACAAAAATAGAGCTGTTTATATGGTTAATTCAAATGGGCCCTTTTCACTGACACGCATAGGGTCACTTTCTTACATTTATATCCCATCTTTCCTCCAAGGAGCTCAAGGACATAGAATAGAATAGAATTGTAGAGTTGGAAGGGACCACAAGAATCATCTAGTCCAACACCCCTCAATATTTCATTCACTGTGGGGTTCAAACCCATGACCCTGGGATTAAGAGTCTAACGCTCTGTTGACTGACCTATTCCTCTTAAGACATGTCATGTGCTCCAGGTGTTTCTCACCCACTTTCCATTGTATCACAACAGCTGTCTTGATGGACTTTCAGTGGCCCAAGGTCACCCAATGAGCTTCATGGCTGAGTGGGGATTTGAATCTTGGTCTCACAGATCCTCAACTGATACTTTAACCACTGTACCACATTGCTTGAAGACATTCCAGGAGAACTTCACATTTCTATAACCTCTGCTGCATTTTTTAAAAAATAAATAAAAAATAAATATTGAAATGAATGTTACAATGAATTTACAAATGGCTCATCTTTAATAAATCTCTCCAGTCCTCCATTATTACACCATCATCATAAATAGCCATAACTGTCTAAAAGTTGCACCAAGAGCATTTTTGTAATAATTCATTCTGAGTCATGGGCCTATTTATGGAAACATGTAGCAACCCCAAGCTTTTTGTCAGCAAAGTTAACAGTAGCCTTCATTCTCCATTCTTCTTTTGGTCCCACAGGTAAGACCTGAACCATCCTTCCCCAACCTGGTGCCCTCCAAATACTTTGGACTATAATTCCCATTATCCCCAGCTAGCATGGTCAAAGGTCAGACACGATGGGGCCAAAAAATTTAAATGTCTGGAGGGAACCAGTTTACATTCCCCAGCAATTTTCAGATCTGTCTGTCAGACCATTTTCCCATCTAACTCACCGAGGGCCCATCTTCATTATATATGTAAATATATATATTTTGAATCCCCGTGCAGGGTGAGCTCCCGTTGCTCTGTCCCAGCTCCTGCCAACCTAGCAGTTCGAAAGCACACCAGTGCAAGTAGATAAATAGGTACCGTTGCGGCTGGAAGGTAATGGCGTTTCCGTGCACTCTGGTTTCCGTCACAATGTTCCTTTGCACCAGAAGCTGTTTAGTTATGCTGGCCACATGACCCAGAAAGCTGTCTGTGGACAAATGTCCTGAAAGTGAGATGAGCGCTGCAACCCCATAGTCACCTTTGACTGGAAATAACTGTCCAGGGGTCCTTTACCTTTTTTTTTTTTTACCTTATATGTAAAGCTGCATCTTACCTCTTTAAACTGATACGGCTTCCCCAAAAAAACCCTGGGAACTGTAGTTTGGTACAAATCCTCAAAGTTGTTAGGAGACTCCTATTCCACTTACAGAACTCCAGTTTCCAGTGTGGTTTAACAATCAATCCATCTGCTTTGGGAACTGAGAGGTGTTCTGCTGCCTTCAGCAGGGAAAATCATTGTATTTTTCATTTCATTTTTATTTATTACATTTATACAGTGGTACTTCGGGTTACATACGCTTCAGGTTAAAGACGCTTCAGGTTACAGACTCCGCTAAGCCAGAAATAGTACCTCGGGTTAAGAACTTTGCTTCAGGATGAGAACAGAAATCGTGCTCCGGCGGTGCGGCGGCAGCAAGAGGCCCCATTAGCTAAAGGGGTACTTCATATTAAGAACAGTTTCAGGTTAAGAACAGACCTCCGGAACGAATTAAGTACTTAACCCAAGGTACCACTGTATACCACCTTTATCTTCCAAAGATCTCAAGGTGGTGTGTATGGTTTTCCTCCTTCTCATTTAATAATTACAACAACCCTGTGAGGTAGGTTAGGCTAAGAGGTGGTTATACTCTGGTGAAACCAGAGGAAAACATATTATAACAGGGAAAGTCGCATCCAAAGCTCCACCTACTTTTGCCTCTGGGTCTGCCCACCTCTGGCATCTTGTCATTGGTCCTCAAAAAGGAATGTACTTCTTGGCTGAGAAAACATCCTCCAATTCCTTCTTCATTTCCTGCTTCTGGACTTTCCAGATGTATCTTGCTGACTAGGGTTATTTTTTTATAACAAGCCATCTTTTCTATCCATAGAAACCCTGCATAGGAAGATACTGTGTGGTGTAGTGGTTAAGAGTGGTGGACTTGTAATCTGGTGAACTGGGTTCGCTTCCCCGCTCCTCCACATGCAGCTGCTGGGTGACCTTGGGCTAGTCACATTTCTTTGAAGTCTTTCAGCCTCACTTACCTCACAGAGTGTTTGTTGTGGGGGAAGAAGGGAAAGGAGTATGTTAGCCGCTTTGAGACTCCTTAGGGTAGTGATAAAGCGGGATATCAAATCCAAACTCTTCTCTTCTTCTTCTACTGTCCTTTTGTGTTTGAGTTTCATATAGTGCTTTGCAACTAGGGAGACACTACATCTACCTGTTTCAAATTCACGGCACTGTGAAGAGCTCAACATCAAGCCTCCTCTCATATCTTTCCAAACCGACACAAATTGCTTGTGAGAGCCAAACTCAAAGCACTTACCATCAATCCTGGGTCATATCATTGTATCACTTGTACTTATCTTAGGGAAAGTGTCACCTTCAAACGCGGAAAGATTGGGAAGACCAATTACATTAAACATCAGGATCGTCCACCAAGTCTGAGAATGTAATACATTTTATAGACTACAAATGTCCTGAACACCACATAGAGCAGGTTGGGAAGATGACAACAGACCAATGTAATCATTTCAGAAATCACACGTCTACAATCACAATGAAGAAAGCTTGAGCCAATTGCAAGTCATTTTGATTTAGACGAACACAAAACGTGGAAATATTCCCAATAGAAAATAGATTCAATCCAGGGGTGTTAGAAGAAAATGAGTCTGTATCTGTATTGGATTTGAAATTGTTTGAAATTGGTTTTTTACATATGAAAATATTTTAATTGTTTACATATGACAATAGTTTGTGTGTGAAGCTTTGTAACTGATTTATATTTCTGATGTTTTTGTTGTGATATCTCTTTGAGATGTTTTATGGGAAGTGATTCATAAATGGAAATAAATAAGAGAGAACTTTTGAATATCAAGAGTGAACATACCCTAATACCCCATGGACTCAACTTGGATTTAAACCCATAAACCTTTACCTATGCCTTTAAATCTTTGGAGAGCAGCTCCCACAAATCTGCCCACAACTTGGGTTTGTGGATGAAAAACTGATTACTTTTCCCTTATTGGATTATCCATGGAACAGGAAAATCATATTAAATTGGAAAACAGGGCAGGCTGGCCTTTGGATAAGACAAGATGCTATCCATGCATGCATGGTTTTCCTCAGATCCACATTAAATTGCCTTGTGTACAAGCTCTCAGTCTCTTTCCCAACCCATCACCCTTCAAATGTTTTGAACTACAACTCCCATGATTCCTGACTGCTGACCACACTAGCTGGGGGTCAGTGGGAGTTGTGGTACAAAAACTCTGGAGGGCACAAGGTTGGGAGAGGCTGTGCTATAGCATCTTTCCTGTGTATTTGGGGTTCCTGAATCCTAAAGAAAGCTATAAAAGAAACTAGCAGTAGAATCTTCCTGGTGCTGTTCCCCAAAAATGACCTTGCAACTGTTCTCCATCAATTAATAAGGGGAAAAAATGTATTTGAAAATTATCAAATAGAGGATTTAGGCGAAAGTTTCATGAGTGGTTTTGTTGTTGCTGCTGCTGCTGCTGTGCTTACTTTGATTTTGAGACAAAATTTAAAAATTCCTTCCAGTTGCACCTTAGAGACCAACTGAGTTTGTTATTGGTATGAGCTTTCATGTGCATGCACACTTCTTCAGATCCAGGTTCTTGCATTTTAGTCAGAAAGAAGATGTCAGTCTGTACCTGTGCAAGTTTCTTGGTGAGGTTGATGGACTTGCATTTCATGCAGGTCAATGTGGTGTAGTTCATAGTTCTAGTTACAGGTAGGTAGCCGTGTTGGTCTGCCGTAGTCGAACCCAAATTAAAAAATTCCTTCCAGTAGCACCTTAGAGACCAGCTAAGTTTGTTATTGAGGAATTTCATCAGTTGAGGAATTCAGATTCTGCAAATCTCTCTGGTAGGCTGCACTATGCATCTTTCTCAGGTGCTCATGCTTACAGGAAAGTTGTGATAAAGCATGACAGGTGAGAAGGCTGCAGAACTCCAAGAGATGGTTATGCTATTCAATAGGGCACTCATTCCCACACATACCTCAGCCACCTTATAAGTAAGTTCAAGCTTTGCTACAATGAAAATATAAAATCATTTCTCAAGCATCCTGAGACGTTGGTGGGATGGGGGGGGGGAAATCAGCTACTTTTGCAGGGGGCAAAGATTAACTATAATAAAAATATAATAATCTATTATTTATACCCTGCCCATCTGACTAGAAATTGGAGAGAGCAGAATAAAGCACAGGAAGGCAGGAAGCTGCCTTATACTGCCTCAGATTATAGGTCCATCTAGCTGAATATTGTCAACACTGGCTGGCAGCAGCTCTCCATCATTTCAGACTAGGACTCTTTCCCAGCCCCAGCAGGGATCGAACTTGGGACCTTCTGCATGCAAAGCAGATGCTGTACCGCTAAGCTACAGCCCTTCCCCAATCTCCCATAGTAAACAAATAAGCAGAACATCCCACTGGCGGGGATTTTATTTGAAGCCAGTGAAGCTAAAATGCCATATTGAGAGCATTTGCTGATTGCTTAACTCAGACACCATCCACGCTCCTACCAGAATGGGAAAGAGCACTGAGCATAAACATTGGCCAAGAATAGCAGAGTGATAGAGATTACTTCCTCTTTAAAGGATTCATCTGTCTCTATTAGGCAGTTCCAACCACAGTTTAAGCCATTAGCAAGAATGCACCCGGCAAATGAGCTGAAGGTTTCAGTCCAAAACTCAAATAGGCTGCAGAAGCTGCAGGCAGAAATACGCATCTCTTCCAGGACTCAGAGAAATGAGTGTTCTCTCCTAGTCAGTTCTATGCTGAGCAGACATAACAATATCAAGGATGTTCAGCTTTATTCACAGCCATGAAGTATGGCCAAGAGAGGTGGTGGCACCTTCTGCTCCTGCAAGAATGCTGTCCAGTGGCTTCAGTTTAACAGCCCCTGAATTTTCAGAGCAGAAGCTCCCCTGTCCTAAGTGTTGGTCCCATGAGTGGCTCCGCAATAATCCAAACTAGTTGTGATGATAAATATAGAGCTCTTCATGGAGGAGAGGGCTTGTGATAGCTACTAGCCACAATGGCTCGACTCTGCTTCCATAGTTGGTCCTCCTTGTGGATTTCCCAAGGGCATCTGATTAGCCTTGGTGAGAACAGGGTGATGAACTAGATGAACTAGCAGGCTCTTCTTAAGTTCAGTTGTTCCTCCCTCGCACTAGTTGCCTCACCTTGCCTCATGGGTGGGCCGGTCCTGGATGGGGTGGACCTCCTGGCCAAACCTCCTGTGTCACATGATTATCACCAGCCTCCTCCTCCTCCACACATTGGGGTTTGAACTTCTGCAGTGGGGAGCCAATTCTGGTCATAAAGGCTCCTAGCACAATGCTGGTCTGGAAACCAAGCCTTATGAGGAATGGTTGAAGGAGTTGAGTATGTTTAGCCTGGAAAAGACAAGGCTAAGAGGAGCTATGATAGCCACCTTAGAATATCTGAAGATGGAGCAAGCTTGTTTTCTCCTGCTCCGGAGGGTAGGACTCGAACCAATGGATTTAAGTTACAATAAAGAAGATTCCGGCTAAACATCAGGAAAAACTTTCTGACAGTAAGAGTTGTTAGACAGTGGAGCGGATTCCCTTTGGAGGTTGTGGACTCTCCTTCTTTGGGGGGTTTTAACCCGAGGTAAGATGGCCCTCTGTCATGGATGCTATAGCATAAACAAATGTGGGGTGGGGAGGATGAGCATATCCATAGACCCATAGAATCGTGGAGTTGGAAGGGACCATGAAAGTCACCTCGTCCTGAAATGCAGGAATCTTTTTCCCAATATGGGGCTCAAACCCAGGACCCTGAGATTGAGTCACATGCCATATCACAATGCTTTTGGATCTCAGCCCACACTGGTATTTCTTTTTTTCTTTGCTTTTTCAATTTTAAGTAGGTTCCTGTTGCTATGAGGAATTGTTATTTTGCTTTAGGCCCTTTTCAGACCATTGTTTGATTGTTGCATAATTTTGTAGACACCAACTTTAAAGCAGTTAACTTTTTGTTTTTTAAACATTGTTTTCCCCCATCATCACCCCCCACCAGGTAATTGCAGAACACATATTTTTAGTTTATATGTGGCTTTTTTGTGTGGTTTTTTACATTTTCTCACTATGTACTCTCTCACTTTTGTGGTGTGGGGAAACACTGCTTCCAAGATCTATAAAACGAAGATCTGCTTGGAAGCAATGCTTCTTCTCTTGGACTTTCAGCTTTGGACACCATAAACTTCAAGCCTGCCGCTGCCACTACCAAATGGTAGTATGGGAATAAAAAATATAGCAGCATAGGAAGCCACCTTATATCTTCACCAGTGTCTTTGTCCTCCGAATGTTTTGGACCACAGTTCCCAGCATCCCCATGATGCTGGAGCTGCTGGGAGTTGTAGTCCGAGTTATCTGTACAGTACCAGGTTGAGAAAGAGTCAACAAATTGATTACAAAGTGTAATCAAACCTTTAAAAAAAACCCAAAGGCCAGTGATTAACTAAGAGAGATCCTACACAACCTTACATTTTAGTATGATCATATCATTGCCATTGTGATGGGACATTTCTGCATCCAATGCTAAAAGATTTTCTGGATTAACTAAAGCAGACTACATAAGTTTTCATATTGCATTTGTCACCATTATCCTTTGACACATCTAAAGATAAATTTTGGATGCATAGCATACCTTGAGGCTAATTTCAGGGCTTTAAGTACTACTACTGTCTTATTCGTGAGCCAGTTCTCCTAGTCTGTGTCATTATCATTGCTGATGCTAGGGATCAAGTTTATCTCATTAAACTGATGTTCTTTCTTCTTTAGAGATAAGCCATTTTTAATGGTCATGTTATGTAATGCACAGCCAGGAAGGAAGGTCTTAGATCATGCTCTTCAAAGACAGTCCAGTTGACATTTATTGGATGTGTCTGATCTACCCAACTCACTTAAAGCACATCCAATGCACATGACTTCCCCCCCAAAAATCCTGGGAGCTGTAGTTTGTTATGGGCACTGTTATTTGTAGCTCTTAAAATCACCCGCAGGTAGGAGGTGAGGTAACTGTCAGTGTGATGTAACAATCAAAGCAGGGGCTCCCAAATTGTGGGCCACGAGCTTCATTCAGTTGCCCCATGGTGTGCCTGTCAAAATGCAATTAAAAATCCTACAGCATGTGACAATTGCTACAACGGGCAGAAAAAAATATTCAAGTGGTCTGCCAAGACCCTCAACAATTTTCAAGCGGTCCAGGGGGTGGTCAGCTTTTTGGAATGGAAAAAATGCCAAACCAGGACTGGAGAGCTGCAGTTTCAAATTTCCATCTATCCATGAAGCTCACTAGATGACCCTGGGCCAGTCACCATTTCTCAGCCTGGCCTATCTCACAGTAGGATAAAATGCAAGGATAAAATAGAGAAGGGGACTGAACCATGGGCCCTGCCCTGAACTCCCTTGTGGGAGGGCTGGATAGGAATGTCTTAGATGAATTAGATCAAAACAGATCCCGGGGAAAGATGCTTTAACTTCTACTCCCATGACGCCTTCTTCAATCAAAATTGGACCTTAGGTCTGGGGAGAGGCAGAGGTACAATGGTTTTCCGCCTTTCTTCTCCAACAGGGGCAAAAATGGCTTTAGGTGGGAGGTTTTTGATCAGGGAAGTAAAATCTTCACTTGTATGCTCCCCACCCCTCACTGAGCAGCTACTTTTAAGTCTTGTTTTAAAATGTCAGTCTGATCAAAGGGCTTTCACCATTGTGTATTCACTTGGCCCTTCCTTCTGAACAAACATGCACAGATTCAGGCTGCGTATCACACTTTTAGGACACCAACTGTTCTTTCAATTATCATTCTGGTCACTCCTGGAATCTCATTATAATTTATAATGATACAGATTTCAGAGGGAGTCTGGAGATAAAAGAGTGGAGAAATTAGACTTTTTTCCTTCATTTTGTTGTTTTTCAAAGGCTATCGGCGGCTGCTGAAGTCTCTTTTTTCTTCCTTTTTTATAAGAATATATACAATGCTGGAATAAATTTCTAATATCCTGGGATGGGATGTTTAAGGGGTCGACCGTTCTCAATCTAGCTTCCCAGTGAATTGCTACTTGCAAACAAAACGAATGAAAATACACAGAAGTGTGGATGTGTTAGCAATTAGCATGCAAAATGCTTTCGACCCTGCTTTCAGTCATCTTAACAAGAAACCTGTGAGGTTAAACTCTGCTGGGGGATTGTGTGTGGAAGACTGAATTAGAGGGGATTCTCTCAAGGTCGTCAAGGCAGAGAGGGATTCCACAGAGGGAAGAAGTGAACCCAGACTGCCTAGCTGTCCTCTGAAGCCTGCATGCTCTTAGATTTTCTACGGTAGTAGCCAACATGGTGCCATTGAGATGTTGTGGACCACAACTCCCATCAGTGATTGTGGAAACTGTAGTCCACAACACCTGGACCACATCATACTGGAGACTGAATGGGCCCCTCTGGTTTATGAATATGTCTTTCCAAAGCCTTTGGGAAGCCTCACAGGGACAGGCCTAATAATGCCCAGAGTGTTCAGCGCCTCTGCGAACTTAGATGCAATAGCAATGAGTGTGATTTGTCCAGTACTTGTATTAACATACCCTCCAACACAATGAGGAATAGGATAGAATACTTAGCTCCAGCTAAGTATTGGCAATGGTTTTCCTGGGTAAAAAGTTAAATGAGTAATCCACTCGAAATTGCTCAGTTTTCTAACTGGTACCATTTCATTAGTAGTCAAAATTGGTGAATTTACCAGCTGCCTATCAAAAGTGGTCATTTTGGACATGGAGGAGGCAAGATGCAGTGGGTTGCTGAGAATGAAAGGTGTGGGGGTTTGAGTGTCTTGTGTGTTGTTCAGGGATGTTCTGACACTTGTAGGGTATTGTATTAACCAGTTACTGTTCTGCCTCAGGCAGCAAAATATCTTGGGTGGCTTTGACTGCAAGGAGAAGCTGCGTACAGGGGAAAGGCATAAATCAGATACCAGGCTGGTTTTTCTTTGTACCTTTTTTAATCCCTCTCCTAAGCATGGACAACGATGAGAGATTGGGGTCGCTACTAATCCTCAGACTCGGCAGCTCAAGAAAATCCACCTACGGCCGTATAAGTGGACAGGGAAACAGCTGGCCCTATCCCCAAAGACCATGGTCACTGGTTATTTTGCCTAAATCGGATTCCTCACAATGCGGGATGACGACGACGATTTTGCAGGGTTCAAATACTCTCAGAGTGAAGGCCAACACTCTGTCCATCCAATGAGGGGATAATATTTTATTTCACTACACACACACACACATGCACATCTCTCCCATCTGGAGCCTGGAAGATGGAGATCTCTGGGGAAAGGCTGGGAAGGACCTGGCAGGCTAAATGGGGCCGAATGGGCTGCCACGATGATAGCAGGTTTGCAGACGTACATGGGATGGAAGGAGGGCATACGATGCACTTCAGTCAAACGGCTGTCCTGCAGCATATTTCGCCATTTAATCTCCAGATCAGCATGTTGACAAGAACGACCTTGATAACAGCGCAATTCACAATCTGTCGGAGCTGGCACGTTGTTTGCTGCTGGTTACGGGCCAGGTGGCTTCAGAAGGGCTAAGCCAGCACAGAATTTGTAAAACAAGAGGTTGTGGGGGGGAGGGGGAGGCCTGATTGCCCTAGAAGTCCCTTAGACCTAAAATTGAGGGATGGTCCCAGTTACTCAATGGAAAGGAAAAGTGCGTGCAGAGAATGGCTACCAATGGCTCCTAGCCATGATGATTATGTTCTCCCTACACAGGCAGAGGGCACTAAATGCCTCTGAATACCAGTTGCTAGATGGGCCTTTGCCCTGATCCAGCAGAGCTCTTCTTATGTTCTTAACACACATGTTCCTTGCAGGACTCGTTTCTGACTCCTGGATTAAACCAAGTAAGTAAGTAAGTAAGTAAGTAAGTAAGTAAGGTAAAGGTAAAGGTACCCCTGACCATTAGGTCCAGTCATGACCGACTCTGGGGTTGCGTGCTCATCTCGCTCTATAGGCCGAGGGAGCTGGCGTTTGTCCGCAGACAGCTTCCGGGTCATGTGGCCAGCATGACTAAGCCACTTCTGGTGAACCAGAGCAGCGCACGGAAACGCCGTTTACCTTCCCACCGGAGCGGTACCTATTTATCTACTTGCACTTTGATGCGCTTTCGAACTGCTAGGTTGGCAGGAGCTGGGACCGAGCAACAGGAGCTCACCCCGTTGTGGGGATTCGAACCGCCGACCTTCTGATCAGCAAGCCCTAGGCTCTGTGGTTTAGACCACAGCGCCCCCCACGTCCCTAGTAAGTAAGTAAGATTAAACCTTGTCACAGTCTGCCTTTTCAAATGCAATCGTTAGTTTTCTAATACCCCGCCCATCTGGCTGGGTTTCCCCAGCCACTCTGGGCGGCTTCCAACCAAATATTAAAAACAATACAGCATCAAACATTAAAAACTTCCCTAAACAGGGCCACCTTCAGTTGTCTTTTAAAAGTAATATAGTTGCTTTTTGCCTTGACATCTGCTGGAAGGGCGTTCCACAGGGCAGGCGCCACTACTGATAAGGCCCTCTGCCTGGTTCCCTGTAACCTTACTTCTCGCAGCAAGGGAACCGCCAGAAGGCCCTCGGCGCTGGACCTCAGTGTCCGGGCTGAACGATGGGGGTGGAGATGTTCATTCACACATTATATTGGCTTACTTAATATAGACATTACTAGGGCCTGCCATCCCTGTTCACTCTGGTTGCCAGCCCCATGAACCACTTCCCCACATCTGACCAACCCCCTTTCCTTCACATCTCACCTCACCTCTCATAGTTCACCCAAACCCATTTTAAAGGAAGAGGAGGCACTTCACACAGTGGTGGAACAAGCTGCTCCACCCCCATTAAATAGCTCACCTGGGCAACCTGCTACCTGCATCCTTGCTCATTTGCTTGCCTGCTGCTTGTATGCTGGAGTTGGTGTGGCCACCTATTTGGAGCCATACAAACTGCAGAGCGACGACAGTCTTACATTTTTATGTACAGTATATAGGAAGATATGCGTATATAAGGGATGGAGAATCTGTGGCCCTCCAAGGCTGAATTCACACTATGGGTGACATTCAACTATGTTTTACTCAAAGGAGACCTATTGAAATTAGCAAACGTGACTAAGGTAAGACCATTAATTTCAAGGGGCCTACTCTGATGAAATACCACCCCATGCCTTTAAAGCACCTCACCAGAATGCTGGGAACTGTTGCTTACACCTTTCAGACCTCTGGTTTCCAGCACCATTAACAAACTAAAATTCCCAGGATTTGGGAGTATGCTTTAAATGTTTGGTGTGTACACAGCCTAAAGATCATGAGACTCCGATTCCAATCATCCTTGACTAATGGCTGTACTGGCTGTGGCTGATAGGTGTTGGAGGTCGACAGGTACTCCCTGTTCCTTGTGTGTGTACCTTTAAAATAGAAAATGTGGGGGCAAATGAAATGTTACAGGCAAATGTGTGTAATGAAGTTCCAGGGGCTATGGTTTAAAAATAAAGTAAAATGAAAGCAGTCTCAGAAGACTGACTATTGCTAAAATGCTTCCCTACTGGCTCTTTTTCCACTTAAAAGCCCACCCAAGTGGCTTCCTCCCTCTTCCCGCCCCCCCCCCCCAGACTTGAGGTTCCAGATGGATATATAGAAAGAGAAATGCTTGCAAGTCATTTGGGGCTGTACTGTTTAGCTTTCAGCACGTTGCGGCTGAACAACTAACTGCACAGGCTTGCCATTATGCAGGCCGTGTCCTGTCACTTGCCTTCGTGACATTTCGAGTTAGCCTTGTTTGCTTTTCCTTGTACCAATGGCTGCAAATACATTTATGAGACCCGCGAAGCATCCGAGCTGCTTGAATGGCACAATGAGACATTTCGAGTCCTCAGGAATGCCAGTCAGAATGGTTAGCTCTGGAACTTCCTCACTCCTCTCTGGGAGCTACCGGTAGTTCAAATGTAGATGATGTTCTCATGGCACTGGGTAGCACCTCACCATTCAGGCAGGGGAACTCCCGCTTGAATACACTGTATTGAAAGCCCCACACACATGAAAAAGGAATACATCAGGGAGTTTCTGTAGTACAGACTTATGTTCATATGATATGGTATTGGGCTTTGAAGACAAGGTAAGTTGGAGATCTGTATCTATATCTGGCTGTTCCTACATAAGCAAATGCACAAATCATAGGAATATAGAAAACTGCCTTACAGGTGTTTTGTCCAACCTATCCAGTTTTGTGTGCTCTGATGGGGGCTGTGCACCAGACTGGATGCTGCCCATAGTTCTCCAGTTTGGGCTCTGAACTCTCAGGGACCGGAGTGCTCCTGACCTGTCAACCCTTGACGGCAATGAAATGTATTTCTGGCAATAGGCCAAGTGCTTTCCTCTTATCACTGAATGTCAGCTCTTACACATTAGCAGATAGAGTTTACAGGTTAAAAACATGATTCTAGGGTGAGACGGACCCCCCAGCACGTTTTATAAATCAAGGGCAGCAATCATGCACACCTTGCAATAAACTAAGTGTCATACAGTTATATGGCAGTTGTCTCCCAAAGTATCTCATTAAAGCACCTTGTATGTGGCTTAACTTTGAGTCCTGTATTTACTGTTCCATGTCTTGTTTATCACCAGTATGATCTTTGACGATATATTCAAAGGGCTGAAGTGGACGCTGTATCCAGGCAATTGAAGCAGCCTTTCTGTTGAGATGTCTGTGGAAAAAGAACTGACAGCGAACACCTGTGCCCTTTACATGGCAGATATTGGGCCACATACTGCCCTTGAATAAGCAAGAACTAAGCGGCAAATTAATATTTTCCTCCTTTCGTTTGGCTGGCTGTTTGTTCTTTGGACTTGTAGAATGCATTGTGCAAGGCGCCTCTGAACTCCTCCGCTGTCTCCCGGGACAGACGGATGCCAACAACAACATGTGATGTTCTATTACAGGGATGTCCAACCAGTAGATCATGATTTACTGGTAGATCCCCAGCTGATCCTGGTAGATCGTGGGATCCTTATCATGTACAAAAAGTTATGGAGGAGGATGAATCCAAACTTCAGTGTCTAAAATCCCTGGTAGAGGACAAGGATCCTGAGATCATGTTAAAGTTAAAGGTAAAGGGACCCCTGACCATTAGGTCCACTCGTGACTGACTCTGGGGTTGTGGTGCTCATCTCACTTTATTGGCCAAATGAGCCGGCATACAGCTTCCGGGTCATGTGGCCAGCAGGACTAAGCTGCTTCTGGCGAACCAGAGCAGCGCATGGAAACACCATTTACCTTCCCGCCGGAGTGGTACCTATTTATCTACTTGCACTTTGATGTGCTTTCGAATTGCTAGGTTGGCAGGAGCTGGGACCAAGCAACGGAAGCTCACCCCATTGCGGGGATTCGAACCGCCGACCTTCTGATCGGCAAGTCCTAGGCTCTGTGGTTTAGACCACAGCGCCACCCATGTCCCCAAGTTCCATGCGATTGCTATAAAACTTAGGGAACAAGCTGTGCTATCATAATGATTAAGGTTTTAAATGATAATTTTAGGTTATATGTTAGTGACTAAGTTTTAATTGATATATTTTTTAACTGTTGCTATATCTGTATTGTCCCTGTTATACCTAATTGCAAATTCAAATGTATCCCTATCGTGTTTTATGACTTCCTTGATATTGTATGTGGGCTGGAACTGGTCTGTGACCGAAATAATAAAATTCATTCGTTCGTTACGGGGAAAAGGCTAAAAACCTCTGTACAATCCTCCCCCCATAAAGCTCAATAACTCTGAGCAATCCACCCACTCCCACGCATGCTCCTCCTCCCTCCAATGACAATGGGTAGATCACTGCCAGTTTTTTTATACTGGGAATAGATCACAGTCTCTTGGGAGTTGGATATGCCTGTTCTATTATGTTCTAGTTATTTATTGTTTTGAGACGCATTTGAATGAATAGCGGCATGGAAATGCAAGAAATCAAATCACTTGAGCTGCAGACAAGCCTGTAAAAATTAAACAGGAAAACCAACACTTGCATTTTAACACTGAAGAGGGGGACTTCAAAGAAGTCAGGACAACTACATTAAATTGTTCCAGAGATGATAGAACACTCCTTTAGGGGAGCAGCAAGCCTTGCAAGCCCTCTTTTGGGGGGTGGCTGCGTGAATGAGAGGAAGACACGGGTTCTGTTTATTTGTAAATTACATACAGCAAACATACAGCTTACAAAGTTCATGGATGAGAATGTTCTGTGCTTACTATTTTGGGCACTAGCCAATAGGTGCAAGTGTGACGCATTCCATATCGCACGCAATGCAGTGCATTAGACACAGTCGTGGTAAGAAAATTGTATTTTCCCAGTGGTGAAAAAAATATTATGATTTTTCTGCCATGAAGGTGCTACCTTGGAGAAAGGAATCTGAGTTTCCCTCTAAAGATTCAGTAATCGCTGCACAACATGATTGCCTGGAAAGACTCAGTGAGTCACCTCAGCCAAAGGTATGAATCCACCTGGAAATGATCACAGCTGTGAGACTAAAACCTATGAATATGTGAATGCTTAGACCGTTACCTGAAATGGAAAATAATAATAATAATAAAAGACTGAGCTCTCTCAGAAATAATAACAACAATTTTAAAAGGTGGTGTAAAAGAAATCAACTTGTAAACACTTTACTACATAACTTTGCAAGCTGATATTTTGTTTTCTCCTTTGGATAGATTGCAACCAGATTTCCCCTGGGTGGAAAAAGGGTATTTTAGTTGCACATTATCAAAAAGCTGCTCCGGATGATCTGTTTGTTTATTCGCCATTCATCCTGATTTTCATGTATGTGGTTGTTAGCCTATGTCTTGTCTTTACTGACCATTCAATCTCATTTGCATATGGGGCTGTTATATGACAATGTGCATTCATCTTCATTAGCTAGCAGGATGTTTACATGTCTTTCCTTTAATCATTCATTCATCTTTTCAGTGTGTTTCCCCATCACTTTCCTAACTGCAAAAGGACCATTTAAAAACGGGGGGAAGAAGAAGAAGAAGAAGAGGTGGTTGAATTCTTGTGCTAGGGTGCTTTAATCAACTTCAGATGAGCAAACCCAAAATTTCAGTATGCACTTGGATCCCTATTGCAAAATAATGACAGTCTGGATGCACTCAAATTTGTGTCACAGGATCCTAAGCATGTTTAATTAGAAGTATCAGTAAATGCAGCTGCTGCTATATGTGCTTGCAGCTGCTGCTATATGTGCTTACTCAGAAGCCAAACATGGTTGGTGGTTCAAGCCCACCCGGGGACGGCTGTGGGCAGGATGCCTGCAAACGAAATTAAACTATTTCATATGAAACAAAACACGCCTCACTTGTTTCCTGAAATGCAAGACACAGAGGATGGTGGCAATCTCCTCCCATTGCCACATGAGCTGATTACTTCTTGTTTCATTTGGGAATGTGTTAACATCCAAGAGGCATCTGCAATCATTTCTTGAAAAGAATGGGCAACACTAGCACATTTTTATTGCTGCATTACAGGGAGTATTCCTGCATTGCAGGGGGTTGTACTGGATGATCCTTAGGTTCCCTTCCAACTCTGCAATTCTATGATTCTATATTTTAACTATGCTTAATGTGAAAATACTGTGTTGTTTTATGAACATTAGACAAGGCCTGCTATATCAAAGGACCATGCAGTCCAGCATCCTGTTCTTACAGTGGCCAAACATATAGCTATGGGAGGCCCATGGGCTGGACCAGAGTTCAACAATGGTCTCCTAAGTTGTGATTCCCAATAACTGGTATTTGGAGGCAGATTGTCAGTTGCAGTGGAAGCACAACTTATCCATATTGGCTATGGAAAAGGGTTATGGAGAGAAGACCAATTGAACTCAGTGGGATTTACTTTCAAATAAATATTATTATTTATTGAATTCATATACTACACTATACCTGGAGTTTCTTCCAAAAGCACCTGGATCTGGTCTGCGACCACTCGCTCCAGAACCTTGCTCAGAAAAGAGAGATTAGCAACTGGCCGGTAGTTAGTTCGGTTTTCAGAATCCAGGGGAGGTTTCTTAAGGAGCGGTTTTACCACTGTCTCCTTCAAACAGGCAGGGACCACCCCCTCTCGTAAAGAGGCATTAATCACCTCCCTGGCCCAGTCAGCTGTTCCTTCTGTTAGAATTCCTGCTCCATGACTGCAGTCATGGGATAGTTGTCTTTCACATGACAGTATATGTTTTGACTCCACAGAGTGGGAAGTGACTGAGTCAGGATGTCTGTGTTACTGTTTTCCATGAAGTGGGACTATTGTCCTTTGTTTTTTCTCTTTGCTGTCTGATGCTAGAGAGAGAGGGAGCCATGTTGCAGTGCTCCATGTGTGTTTATATGTAAATAAAGTAGATTAGCCAAAATGCTGAGTTGCTGAGGTCTGTCACGCAACTGCGAAGACTCTGCGAATCCCTAAGTGTGCCGATGTCTGTTGGCATCGGTCGCTGTGATGTTTGGGCTGAAGAAAGCTTTTGAAGCTCACAAATGATCGACCAGGAGGGAGAGCACATGCCAGTTGGGCATGTGTCTCTGCCAGGGTCCTACTCGAGTGTAGGACGAGCTCCTGACACCCTCCCTGCTGGTTTTTTATCAGCCAAGAGGGGCAAGGGTCTAGAGCGCAAGTGGTCGCCCTCACTGATCCAAGCACCTTGTCCACATCCTTAAGCCTTACCAACTGAAACTCATCCAACACAACAGGACTAGACTGTGCTCTGGACACCCCATGAGATTCATCTGCTATAACAGCAGAGTCAAGGTCTTGGTGGATGCAAGCGATTTTATCCTCAAAATTCTACCCACAGAATTGGGCTGTGCAGTTGTGATCTTAAACACGATCCCTTGAAATCCATGCGGTATATGTTACAGTAAGACCAGGATTTCAAAAATGTTCACAATTGCCACCAAGTGTGTTTCTAAAAGCTGGATCTGCTATAGAGCAAGACTTTTGAATATATTCCAGGTTTCCAAACCGCATTCCTAATAGCAAACAAAGGGTGGATCTTTCATGTGCTGCTCACGTCTGAAAACTACAGGAAGGACCACACAGCAAAGGGAGAAGCTAGGAAAGAAAGAAAGAAAGAAAGAAAGAAAGAAAGAAAGAAAGAAAGAAAATATTCCTAGGACTCTGAAGGAAAAGCATTAATAAAAGGATGGTTTTTAATAAATTTAACAACAGAAGAGTTTTTACTTTGCAGGGTCCTTTGTAGAGAATTGATGATATGCACACGTGAGGCTCTACCCTATGCATGTTTACTTGGAAGCAAGACCCACTATGTTCAATGAGTCTTACGCTCAGGTGAGCATGAAGAGGACTCTAGTCCCGGCGGTTCTAAATCCAGCTTTAATAAAAAGGGAGATGCAGGGAGATGTTACCCCATCGTCTTTGAAATGTAAACGAGGGTAGAGGGCTCCCCTGGGGTTTTTCCAAAATAAACTACATCTGCTGCTTCCCCTTCGAGCTATTGCATACACAAGCTAGGATAAGTCCTTGGCTGCTTTGAGTGACAGGTTGTTCCGAGCCAGATGAGGAGGAACAGAATGACTGAGGGCATGACGAGTGACCAAGAGTGCCAGACCTCAGCTTGTCGACGACTTTGCATACAATGCCTACTTTAAACGACTTGAGATTTGATAGCTTTACTGCCACACACTGGGCTGCTAATACTAATACCTGTCAGTCTGAGGCCTTTAGACATCAGGAGTGGCAAATGGAACAAGAAAGGACTTGATTAGGTATCTGGCATCAAGGGCCTAGTACTCTGAGGAGGTAAACTTCCATCTGTGCGCTACCATTTCGGAATGCAGACAGGATCACAGGATTGAACACCCCTCCATACAAATATATTCCTACCAAGTTCATAAAAATAGATGGCACAGAGAGAAGCTAGCTTTATGTACGCAAGGATTATTATTATTTGCACAGAGCAGCGTTCAGCAATGAAAGCCAGCAGCACACAACTGAGACTTTAGTTTTCCACCTCAGAAAGGGCAGGGACTTTCAAAGATAGGATGCACGGGCAGGGCCGGCCCACACATGAGGCAGGTGGTAGGGACAACCATCTGTTGGTTCCCTGATGGCATACAATTCTTCCTTTGCAGTCTTGCTTGAATTCAAGTCACAGCTGCACAGGTCCCTGCTAAGACCAAGGTGGCAGGGATTGTCTCCATTCAGTAGTTCTTGAGTGAAGCCAATTCCGGCAGGCTTTGCGCTCAGCGCTGATCTGGCCTATAGGAACAGAGGTTCCGCATCTGTGGTGTATACTTTGCAGGAAACACTGACACTGCCCCAGTTCTGTGATGTGACTTGGCCCAAAATGAAAAGGAGCAGTGTGCTGCTTTCTCTTCTGCCTCCTCTTCAGTATCCAGTGGTATAAAGATGAAACAAGAAAGAACAAAGTGAAAGCAGAACTGGTCAGCCTGTACGCAAGAGAATGGACACAAATGTGACATTAAAAATTGCAGTGTTCAGAAATTAGTGGGAGAACATTTCAGTTTCCCAGGACACACTGCTGCTGACCTCAGTCGCCAGACTTCAAGAAAAATAAACTTCAAAAGGACTCTTCAATATGAAACTGCTGAAGTAGAATTTATTAGCAAATGCAGTTCTGTAGAATAGAATTCAGGCACAGGTGAGGTTGGGGCTTTCTGCCCCACTAGACAAACTATTCTGCTTATGGTGTTCCTTTAGTACAGAAAGCAGGAGCTTATTTCAACCCGAGACTGCAGTTGTGAAAGGTCATTTTGTTCCTAACTTGTATATATTTGGATCTTTATGGCCATTTCTACACACAAACATGCTTGTTGCTGGCATCCATCTATCTCGAAAGACAATGGATTGCGTCTCTGGATGAAATCAAACCACTGTGTTAACATCACCAAAGTGACCTCCCTGGGCAGTTTGTATGAAGGTCCTGGGCTGCCCATGTGACAAGATCCCCCTCTTGGCCACACTGATGTTCAAAGGAAAGCAGAGCAATACGTTTTGCACCTGCTTGGCTGCAGGAGTTGCCGGAAAAAAGGTGTACAAGCTGCCATCCAACTGCCTTAGGGACTCCTCTCTGGATTTGTGTAGGGTTTACTCCTGTGCCTTTCCTTCTTCTGAAGATACCCCACAAGGCAGCGGAGGTGTAGGATCCTAGATAAGCTACCTTCCCAGCCCCATCTGCCCCCCACTTCCCTCTACAGCACATGCAGAAACCGCCTTCTTGACCGTTGGACCCACTGTTAGTCTTGTCTGCCCAATCTGCCAGAGCCTGTCTTTGCATGCAGAGGAAGTTCTATCTCAGTGAGGGTTTGAGGCCCATCGGCTACCCTCACTCAGTTTAGATGGCCAGTTGTAGCTGTTCCCGAGATGTGGTCACTTTTGCATGCTGACAGCTTCTAGGAGCCGCAGGTGAGAGCTGAGTGCAGCGTCAGGGCCAAAGGTGGACAAACTACCCCAGAAGGAGCATGATAAGTCTCCACCAGATGTACTAGGTAAAGGTAAAGGGACCCCTGACCATTAGGTCCATTCGTGGCCGACTCTGGGGTTGCGGAGCTCATCTCGCTTTATTGGCCAAGGGAGCCGGCGTACAGCTTCTGGGTCATGTGGCCAGCATGACTAAGCCACTTCTGGTGAATCAGAGCAGCGCACGGAAATGCCATTTACCTTCCCGCCGGAGCAGTACCTATTTATCTACTTGCACTGCATGCTTTCGAACTGCTAGGTGGGGAGGAGCTGGGACCGAACAATGGGAGCTCACCCCATCGCGGGGATTCAAACCGCCGACCTTCTGATTGGCAAGTCCTAGGCTCTGTGGTTTAACCCACAGCGCCACCCGCGTCCCATACCAGAGGTACTACTCCTCCCCTAACACCCCATACAACAAACATCCTTAAGCCACAATAAATGTGTTAGTCTTTAAAGGTGCCAGAAATTTGATGATTCTAGCCGCCATGTGTAACTAGTTCACATTACATAACAGCACATAATATAACTATAGCTGGTTTTTTTTTATCACTGCATCATGCAAGCATGGAATTTGACATCAAATGCACAATTCAGCATACTGAGCATCTCAGCTTTCACAGACTTTTTATCTAAAAAAACAACAACTTTCTAGCCCACGTAACTGCAAGGTTTGAAAGCATGTAGGGCCATTTAGATATGACACGTGCTGTTGATAATCTGAAAATATCAAAGTGGGGTTCAATGGGTAAAATTATACAGCAAATAATAATCATGAAACACTGAAGTAAAGTACAGCATTATAGTTCTAATCTGTAAATGATTGATAAATGCATTCTTATGGAGAGAAAGTCCCCCACTGAGATCAGTGAAATTTGCTTTCAAGTAAACATGCTGAAGACCGCACTGCAAGATGAATTGCTATTTGTCAGGGCATGTAAGTGCATTACTAGTCTGCACAGAATCTCTTTATCACAGACAGAAGCAGAATTGTTCATGCAAATAAGCAAATATGTGCACATTCAACTTCTCTGCATAATCAGGATGTAGAAAATGTGGTTTTGAGAACAAAATTCAGGATACCTTGAAAAAGATTTTCAATATTTTTATTCTGTTCAGCATAACATAGCATTTGCAGTCCTGCGGCAACCCATTAATGAATACATAAAAAACTCTCTTTTGCATTCCATATGGCATCTGGACTAAGGTTACCATATTTTTTTCAATGAATCCAGGGAAACTTTTCAACTTCAATGGATTTTGTATGGGGACTGATGTGTAAATCCGGGGACTGTCCCTTAATCTAGACCACCAGCAGCTTTGTCATGAAATGTTGAGTCCCACCTTTTGGACTAAAGCGATTATGGATGCATATCTAACACATGTGTGATCACGAAATCAAAAGGCTATTGTGAGAGTTTGTGAAAATTAACATTTTTGTATTGCAATTCTTTTGTGGCTCTAGCTAACGTCTAGGACGTCTTTCAGATGGCTGCAAAGCTTTACTGCATCCCAAAGTCAACTCAGGGATGTCACAGGAGCGCACATCCCTCTACACACCCAAGCAATTCTCACCCACCTGGCAGTGCAAACTTGAGTGCCACAACTTGTGTTTTGCTCAACAAAGGCACAATTTGCTAATTTGTGGTTTAACAGCATTTCTGGAAATTTTCTGGAAGCTTTGTTTCAGCTTTATTGATGAGAGTTATTGATGAGACTGGGTTTCAACATCTAGAAATACTTCCCTGTATTGAAGGGTGTTTTTTCCTCCCTAAATAACCAGACAAAATTAACATCACAGGCCGAATACTTTCTACAGAAAATGGTAATGTAATTGCCTCATCGTGTTTTGTGAGAATTGGAAAAGACTGTCCTTTGGTTTCTCCAACCTGATAAATGTTGCCTTCTCAAGCTAAGAGGAACAAGCATTTTGCTTCAGTTTCACTTGAGGCAGTTAACAGTAATCAAAGAACATCAAGGCTTGTTTCTAACTAGCTGTTACCATAACATAGATAAACACAATTTTGTACCGCATATTCCTCCCCTCGCTTCATCTTCCAGAGCTCATGACTGCCTGGGAACGAAGGGGGGGAAAATACATTTTAAAAACTGCTTCTGGTATTCAGCTGTACAGATCATTAGACTGAAGCTTCTCAAATCCTGACATCATGCCTTCAGAAAAGGGGTGGGGGGAAGTAATCAGCCATAAATAACTAGGGAGAATGACACAGTGTAAAGGTATATAAGCATGGCCCATAAAAGTCACCTGCGGCTGAAATTACAGTAAATGTTTCCAGGAAAGAAAAATACTGTACCGTAATCTTCCTCTTCATAGCTTCATCTGCTGATTGTGATTCCTTTATTAATGCTGTGGGGTGAAAGGGGTCTTAGGGGAGGGGTAGTACCTCTGGTTGGGGACACACCGTGCTCCTTCTGGGGTACTTGTCCACCTTTGGTCTCCACCCTGCACCCCATTGTCTCTCGAGACAGATGGATGCTAACAACACAAAGTCCTTGAGACATTATTATTATTAAAACTGAGATTTTCATTATGGCGATTTCTAATCCTATTTTACAGTAGCATGGTTGACTCATCCTCATTTAATTTTCTTGCCCACTTTTCACCATAAGGTCCCAAAGCAGGTTACAGTAATTAAAAATTACAATATTAAAATCAGTTTTGTTTTGTAAAAAATTACAGTCAAGGAAATAGGGTGAGCCTTTGGAGTTACCCATCAGTAATGAGCAAGTAAGATGTATCTCCCAAGGACCTCTTATCTCACAGTCCACACAACCCCCTTCTTCAATAAATCATCCACAGACTTCCTGTGAATTTTATTAGTCGCCATCCCTTCCTGCTCTACACTAGAGTTTAATTTTTATTTTATTATTTAGCCTCTAATGATGCAACTCATGATCAGGGACTGGCTTTGCATTTTTATTTATTTAAGAAGATTTATACACAACTCAATAAAAAAATAAAACTAAGCTGTTTATATAAATATAAAATACCAAAAATCAACAGACTTTAAAAACATGTAGAAAATTATAAAAATCTTTATAAAATCAGCCTGAGTAGGCTTGCTATACATTTATAGTTTTCCTCTCTTGCGGAAAGTTAATAGTTGGACTATGACATTAAAATGCTAAAAGAAAGTTCAGAAAAAAAGTCATATATGTTACTTTTGTTAATATAGTTGATTGTGAAATTAGCAAGAATTGGATTATTTAAAATCATTATAGTAATACAATATGTATACATTGGTGCCTTGGTTGTTGAACATAATCTGTTTCGGGAGTCTGTTCGACTCCCGGAACGGTTTGAAAATCAAGGCACGGCTTCTGATTGGCTGCAGGAGCTTCCTGCACTCAATTGGAAAACGCATCCGATGTTCGGCTCCCCATTCGCAAATCGGAACACTAGCTTCCAGGTGTTCAGGAGCTGATCTGTTCGACATCAAAGGCGTTCGACTAACAAGGTACCACAGTATTTAGTGATGGTACATTTTTGCAATGATGCAAATGATTGGTTGAAATTGAGGTGTATTAATTGATGAGCAGGGTATGGTGTTAAGCATTGGTGTATATTAATGACTTTTATTAAGCATTAGTAAACATTGGTGAGCATGCTACTTCTTCTGTACTGATTTACCTTTGACCATACAATTAACAAATTGTAGAGACTTTCCCCCATAGAGTAGGAGATTACAGACTGCAAGAGATGATGGATACAAAGAAAGGAACAGAGATAGTCAGAAATAAAGGCAAAGGACACAAGACAGAAAATGAAGCAAAAGAAGGAATGAAGGATGAAAAGGAAGGCATAAATATGTGTGTGTGTGTGTGTGTGTGTGTGTGTGTATATACACACACACACACACACACATATATATATATATATATATATATATATATATATATATATATATACACACACACACACATATATATATGTATATGTTGTCATGAGCCTGTTATGTTAGATAAACATATATAACACAAATAATAACATCCAAATAGTCAGAAATTATGCCTTTGTTGTAGCTTTTGACACTCACTAAATACTTTTTTTGTCTTTACACTTTTAACATGTCATTTTATTTTCAGCATATGCTGGTTTTGCATATATATATATAAACCATAACTTGCTTTTACAGTTTGATTTTTATTTTAAAAATGGGCATTTTAAAATTTTCTATACAAACAGCTGGTGGTAGAGGAAAGCAGGATATAAATCCTGTGAAGTAAATATACATAACCACAAGTAGGGGAAAGGATCGGATGCAGACAAATTTGTGGAAACTTGGTATTGTTCTATTGATTACACATCAAACAAAGGCAATAATTTTATGCCACTTCAAACGCATGTAAATCTTTGGAGTATCCACTTTGGATAAAAATCTGAAAGACTGTGCACCAGTATTGATGACATATCTCTGAAAGATAACTTATTCTCATGTATTGTTTCCACCCTCTCAAAGACGTAAGCATACAGTAACAGTTCTGCTACGTTCAGAGGTTTGCCTGCCCGTAAAAATAAGTATTTTCCTAAAACCAGCAGGTATAGGAAGAAGGGGACAAAGGGGACATATGGAAGGAGAATGTGCATGGATATAGATTGGTAGGCCCTTGGCACAGATATGTAGGCTCCTAGCTTTTGCGCACATGCACACACACACACACCTGCCTCTGCCGGAAGACAGAGTATACACCTGCTTAGGGCACCAGCAAAGGGTCAGCACCCCCTCCCCAAAATATGTTTTTAGAAAGAAAAGAATTTAACACTTTCCGTTTGATATTTAAAACAATAGTATTATTTAGTATGGTTTTTATTTTGAAATGCACATTGGGAGGGTGGGGTGCCCAACATAGTCTTTTCAGTGCTTGGGGTCTTAACACTGGCCAGTCCTCCCACCCCGACCCTACTTGCCCTCCCTCATACCCCTAACCCTCCCCTCCCCGCTTAAACCTCTACCCCTTCCCCGCACTACTTGCTCTCCCTCACACCCTCCCCCTCTCCCTTTACACCCTCCCCTCCCCACCCACTTGCTCTCCTTCACACCCCTCCCCCCTTACACCCCTAACCCTCCCCCTTTACACCCCACCCGCCCCACCCACTTGCTCTCCTTCACCCCTCCCCCTTACACCCCTAACCCTCCCCTTTACACCCCACCCGCCCCACCCACTTGCTCTCCCTCACACCCCTCCCCCTTACACCCCTAACCCTCCCCCTTTACACCCCACCCGTCCCACCCACTTGCTCTCCTTCACACCCTCCCCCCTTACACCCTAACCCTCCCCCTTTACACCCCACCCGCCCCACCCACTTACTCTCCCTCACACCCCTCCCCCTTACACCCCTAACCCTCCCCCTTTACACCCCACCCGTCCCACCCACTTGCTCTCCTTCACACCCCTCCCCCTTACACCCCTAACCCTCCCCCTTTACACCCCACCCGCCCCACCCACTTGCTCTCCCTCACACCCCTCCCCCTTACACCCCTAACCCTCCCCCTTTACACCCCACCCGCCCCACCCACTTGCTCTCCCTCACACCCCTCCCCCTTACACCCCTAACCCTCCCCCTTTACACCCCACCCGCCCCACCCACTTGCTCTCCCTCACACCCCTCCCCCTTACACCCCTAACCCTCCCCCTTTACACCCCACCCGCCCCACCCACTTGCTCTCCCTCACACCCCTCCCCCTTACACCCCTAACCCTCCCCCTTTACACCCCACCCGCCCCACCCACTTGCTCTCCCTCACACCCCTCCCCCTTACACCCCTAACCCTCCCCCTTTACACCCCACCCGCCCCACCCACTTGCTCTCCCTCACACCCCTCCCCCTTACACCCCTAACCCTCCCCCTTTACACCCCACCCGCCCCACCCACTTGCTCTCCCTCACACCCCTCCCCCTTACACCCCTAACCCTCCCCCTTTACACCCCACCCGTCCCACCCACTTGCTCTCCTTCACACCCCTCCCCCTTACACCCCTAACCCTCCCCCTTTACACCCCACCCGCCCCACCCACTTGCTCTCCCTCACACCCCTCCCCCTTACACCCCTAACCCTCCCCCTTTACACCCCACCCGCCCCACCCACTTGCTCTCCCTCACACCCCTCCCCCTTACACCCCTAACCCTCCCCCTTTACACCCCACCCGCCCCACCCACTTGCTCTCCCTCACACCCCTCCCCCTTACACCCCTAACCCTCCCCCTTTACACCCCACCCGCCCCACCCACTTGCTCTCCCTCACACCCCTCCCCCTTACACCCCTAACCCTCCCCCTTTACACCCCACCCGCCCCACCCACTTGCTCTCCCTCACACCCCTCCCCCTTACACCCCTAACCCTCCCCCTTTACACCCCACCCGCCCCACCCACTTGCTCTCCCTCACACCCCTCCCCCTTACACCCCTAACCCTCCCCCTTTACACCCCACCCGCCCCACCCACTTGCTCTCCCTCACACCCCTCCCCCTTACACCCCTAACCCTCCCCCTTTACACCCCACCCGCTTGCTCTCCTTCACACCCCTCCCCCTTACACCCCTAACCCTCCCCCCTTACACCCCACCCACTTGCTCTCCCGCACACCGCTCCCCCCTTACACCCCTAACCCTCCCCCTTTACACCCCACCCGCTTGCTCTCCTTCACACCCCTCCCCCTTACACCCCTAACCCTCCCCCTTTACACCCCACCCACTTGCTCTCCCGCACACCCTTATCCCTCTTTCTTCCTGAAGCCCCACAGGCCGACCCTCCGCCTCACGCCCCCCCCCCGCGCTTTGTAACGGGCGGCGCGTGGCCGCCGCGGGCGCTTAGCAACGCCGTTGCCATCCCCACAGGCGGCGGCGGCACCTGCGCACTGGCCTCTGGCCGGGCCCCGCTCGCCCGTTCTCTCAGGTAACAAGCACCCCCCCCCCGCAACGCTCGCGAGCCGGCAGTGCGAGTGCCCCCCCCCGCCACTGCACGCCCTCCCCCCCCCGCAACGTCTCCTCAGCGGGCGCCACCTGCCGTTATTCCCCCGGCGGCGCAGGCGCGCTCGCGGAACCTTCGGCTGCTGCGCGTCGCCGGCCCTTCCCTCACCGCCGCCGCTTGTCAGGAGGAGGGAGGCGGAGGCGGGCCCGAGCGGGAGAGAAAGGCCGGGCGGAGGACGGGGAGGGAGGAGGACGAGGAGGAGGTAGGCGGGGACCGCCTTGGCCGCCGCCAGTCGCGCTCTCCGGCGTGCGTGAGGAGAGCCAGGGGAGCCCTCGCGAGGCAGCGCAGCCCGCTCGCTCGTTGGGCGCCACAAGCCCGGCGTGAGGAGGCGAACGAGGCGGCTCTCCCACCACGCACCGAGCGGAGGTGAGGCCGGGGCTCAGCAGCCTCCCCTGCATCCCTCCCTCCTCCTCTCCTCCTGCTGCCTTTCATCCTCCCGTCTGTCTCGCCTCCTCCCTGGCATCTTCCTCCCATCCCTCCTTCTCCCGTCTCTCTCTCTCCCTCTTTTCCTTCCCGCCCCCCCCCGCGACTCCCTCCTTACCCCCCCTCGCCTCCCATCTGCCACCTTTCACCCCCTCCCAATCCTTACCTTAGCATCCCTTCCTGCATCCCTTCCTCCATCCCTCCATCCATCCTCCCTCCTTTGTGTTCACGCTCTTTCTCTCTTGCCAGCCAGGCTGTCACAGCGCTCACTTACCAACCCCCCCCCCCCACCTCCATCAAAATGCATGTCTATGTGCAGGATTTAAAATTCCTGCCTCTGCGAGAGGGAACCACATACATGCACATTGTGTGTGTGTGTGTGTTTATTCTCCCCTTCCACCGCCTCTTTCCCTCCTTTCCCTTTCTTCTTCTTCTTTCTCACATGCGTATCTCTGTGTGCGCGCTTGGGAGAGAATCAGGCAGAGAATCCATCCCTCCTGCCCCCCTCCCCCTGTTCTGAATAAGTGGTCATTTTTCTGCAGTGTGTGTACTGTATATGTGTGGGTATAAAAGGAGAGATGGGGGGAGGACCAGAGGAGCTTTTTGGGGTGTGTGTGTGAAATAGAGAAATATCTTCTTTCCTCCTATTCCTAGGGAAGGGATGCTTGCTTCTGCCCCTTTCATGTTAGCCGGTCCTTTATTCAATACCACATTTTCTTTTCTCTGGGCATCGGTTTTATGGTTCAGTGTATGCGTTTAAACTCGTCGCTGGGCGGCTTCTAAATTACAAAGTCTCCTCCTGCTTTTAATTGTCTCAGTAAGATGCCACTGGGAAAAAGGAAATAGAGAGAGTATAGTTGAAAAAGATAAGCCAGCCGTTTGCTGCCTTTAGGCCTCTTTAAGCTTCTGAGCAACTTCAGGCAACCTGCTTTGTATCTGAGCCTGAGAAGGTCTCTGGTCCCGCCAAGGCATTTGTTGAAAATGATGAAATAACATGAATTTATAACTTAGTATAGTTATTATGGTATAGAGTTATTTATACCCAATTGGTTTGAGTATCTTCCTCTCCAAGCAATCTAATAAACAGAGGTTTTGGGATGGGAAGTAATTGTGTTTACTTGTGAGCATTATGTTGGTAGAGTATTATCTGAACTGTGTTAGACTTTGTGTGCTGAGTTTGTGTTGACTTCTGTGCAAAATGACAGTGTTGAGGAGTGGGCATAAAAGAGATGCTTGATTTTAAAACCTCTACAATTAGTAGGCAGCTGCTTCTCTGATGGTTCAGTGCACCTTTGACTTATCACAGCTGGAAAAGGGTGATGGCATTACACTTGCAGTTCATATTTTAGCTGCTGGGTTATGTGTCTTCTAATATGTATCATGGGAGTGTTGCCATTTCGCCCTTCCCGTAGCAAATATATTGTCAGCAGTACTGTGACATTTTCAACTGTGTTGTTAGATAATATATTACACGTAAATTTCCATTTTGAGTTTGCCTATTGAATGAAGAAGTTTATTACGTACTTTGTCAACCTGAGCCTGTACTCTGGAACTTTGACATTTCCAAAATACTACAATCAGCATTGTGCTGGCACATATTTCCTTAGAGATGTTATATTCTGTTAACTTCTCAAAATTTTTGGCAGGGTTCTTAATTGTGTATTCTGAATAGGTCGGATTCATTACACTGTTTTTTAAAACTGCTTTATAAAAATCATGTTTATTTCCTTAGTTGGAAGAGCATAAAACGGGCATTTCATCACTGATAAAAACAAAATTCTATAAACAATATCATAATTAAAAACTAAATAAGTATATAATCATGGCTACTTGTCCAAGTGTTTAATTTAAAATGGTTTGTCTAATGTTGCAACTATATTTAAACTATATTTAAACAGAGCAAGTTTTATCTTTGTAGAACACGGTGAACAACTGTTACTAAAGGCATCTCAAGATGTACAAATTAAAACCCTAAATTAAAACTTAATTGACATGTTCAGTTTGGTAAGAACCTATTACACATGTGAGTGGTTTTAGAATTGAGACTTTTTCATCTGCATTTATGGGGTCTGTTGGTGGCCATGTGAATGAAATTTCAATGTTCTTTCAGGGCCAGAACTCTTAAGGCAGAGTTATGACTCTTATTTTGAGTGTCCTTGCAGAGGGGGAATATTGTTAAATGAGAAATATGACATCAGTAGTGTCACTGATGTGGCTGAGTCAAGTTTGTTACAAATCCCTGAAATATATATGCAATTTTGTGAGAAACTGTAGGACAAAGTGGATTGATGTCAATATACTCTGGATAGCTAAGTTGATAGAGCATGATGAGACTCTTAATCTCTGAGTTGTGTGTTCAAGCCTCATGTTGGGCAAAAGAGTCCAAAAGAGTCCTGCATTGCAGGGGTTGGACTAGATGACCCCCACAGTACCTTCCAACTCTACAAGTTTATGATTCCATGATCTTATAAGGAAGACTATTAGTTGCATTAAATACACATGCATGTCCTTAAACTAGTAAGACAATATTGTTGTATAGTATATTCAAACATATTGTGGAACTTGTAATGTGAAACTCACTGTGGCAGTGTACAACCAATACATTGGTTTTCAATGCATTCACTTAAAATATAATGTCTCTGTGTCTCTATGTTGGTGTAACTACTCTATAAAATACTATCTGTAACACTGCTATGCGGTAGGTCAGTTTAGAAAATATGTGATTAATGGGGTACAATGAGTTGCATCTGGGGCAGGGCTAGATTTGATGGGATCCTCAGTGGTAGCAGAACCCTCCCCTTATCTTGGTAGTGTCAGGTGGGTATAGCAGCAGGATTTTTTTTTTGATTTTTTTAAACTCATCCAGCTGGCCAGCGCTGCTTCTGTTCCTGCCAATTAAATTCCCCCCAAAGGTTTTTGTACACCTGGTAGTGTGTCCTAGAGTGACACTGTCAGGGACCCAGCTGCATTCTGGGGAGATTAATATGACAGGTGATTGCCTCTAAGGAGTGTTGAGCCTGGATCACTACAGCTGGTGTTCTGGGTGATGACTAGGTAGGCAGTTGTACTCTTTGTGGATTTGGGCTATTGACCACTGTACAGTGGCCTGATCTGTAGCCCAAGCCTGCCCCCAATGATGTTGAAATTCCCATAAGTCCCCTGTTTTGGTTAGAATGGCTGTGTTAATAGTGTAATCATACACATCTTTACTCGTATGTTCATCTCACCAAGATGTGTTGAGGATGTGGGATTTAATTTTCTAATCTTGATGGTGCCTTGATAATCACATTAAATGTGCATTTCAGACACTTAGAATTCTGCTGGAGTTGATTAGCCAGAATCATAAGCACAGACACAGCTTCCTTTGTGCCCAAACAGAAACAAGCTGGGGATGAATTTTGTCCTGTTTTTGTTTCTCGCTTTGTAGAAGAATTGCATGTGTGTCCTGCTCCACTGCAAACAAGCTGTTATTTTCTCCACTGATTCAGAAAGGTTTGCTAGCTGGTTGTGCATCACCCATTTGAACTTGCTGTCTGCTACCATTAGCATGCTTTTTCAACTGTTACTAGGAAGTTTTCACAGTTTCAAATAGAAATATTTGAATCTTAATGTTAACTGTGTACATCTCCCAATGAAAGTGCCTTGTAAATAATGTGAATATGAAATTAGGTTAATCACTGCAACCCCAAATTAAATCCTTATTCCTCCCATTGGTTGTATAAAATGTTCAAGAGGTCCACATCTAGGCAAATTGTTGGAATGAGGTCCACTGGCTCCAGCTGGGGAATCCTTGAGCAAAAAAGAAAAAAGAAAAGAAAGAGAGGGAGAGAAAGAAGGAAATTAAAAGGAAAAACAGAGGAGAATTTAGCACGAAGACAAACTTGGCCAAGAAAATGGGCTAAAAGCAAAATGCAAAAGGCTTACACTCCATCTCCTTAAAGCCCCATGCCAATATACCTTGAGCACTTAGGAGAGATTCTGTTAGGCAAGGGTGGAGGGACAGTGCACAGAATAAAGGAAGAGAAATAAGGATAGAAAGCTAAGTAAGGTAAGAGGTAGGTAACTCTTCTTTGTGTGTTTCTCAGTATAAAGACCTCTCTCATTTAAAATCTTTCCCCAAACTCTGATTACTTCACTCTCTTGTTATACTCCTGAATAACTTTCTCCTCATTAAAAACTACTCCATTAATTTATGACTTTCACCAAGATCCTGTGCCTTCTTTGTTTCTTTCCCCTCCCTTTCATCCTTTAATCTTTCAGCTTTCCTTATCAAAATTAAGTTGCAAAGTCTGTCCAGGCCTGTACAAAAGAGCCTTCAAACCACCTGGTTTCTAACTGTCTCTAACTAATTGCCCCAAACAAAGGTTTTTATTTCTAAACTGGAATGAAAATTTCGGGTAAAATAAAAACAATATACTATAAAGGCAAACACCTGGGCAGTTACCAGATGACAGGGGAAGATGTCTCTCACCACAATACTGAGTGCCCAGTTCATATCTTGAACCCCCTCTTCACTCCAGAGCTTATAATAGGAGATTCCCACCCCCTTGAATAGCTGCTTCCTAGATTACCGTATTTTTTGCACCATAACACTCACTTTTTTCCTCCTAGAAAGTAAGGGGAAATGTCTGTGCGTGTTATGGAGGAAATGCCTACGGGTGGCATGCCTACAGATTTTCCTCCTCTAAAAACTACGTGCGTGTTATGGTCGGGTGCGTGTTATAGAGCGAAAAATACGGTAATCAAACAGACACAGATAATTCCTAAACTCTGATGAGGAAACATGTAAAATCAAAAGGTACCCAAATATAAAATTGAATAAAAGTAATATTTCATTCCCAATTAAACAAAAAAATCTGTGTTGTTCCAGCATAAGCTCCAGTTGGTCACAGAGATAATTTTTCTCCCTTTTCTTGTTAATTAGAACAGGGAATAACCAGAGTGTCCTCGTCTAGGGGTCCCTTGGGTGCTGCGGTCAGAGAACTGTCAACCATCCAGACACCTATCTTCAAAGGATGATATAGGGCCCATTGCTGTGCTTGTCTCAAAGTTTGCATGGTAGGAAAAATGATACAGTACATGCATTCAGTAATGATTCAACTGTATCTTTTCTGCTTCTCCAGGCTTCAGCTTAGGCATAATGATCATCACTGCTTTCTGAAACTAAACTGTAGCTCATACAATATGTGGATCTGATCCTTCCATTTAGTTCCCCAGAGCCCAGAAAATAAGTTCAAAGAGGACATAACTAACAAAGGGATGCCCTATTGGCTCCCCAAATGGGTTCAAACACCCACTGACCCTTACTAATGGCTCATGGGTTGAGAGAGAACAACATCATAGAAGCATAGCTGTCAACTTTCAGATTTGAAAATAAGGGATCAGCAGCCTCAAAAATAAGGGATCAGCAGCCTCACCTGTCCTGGGGACAGTCTACAGCAGGGGTGTCAAACTCAAATTCATCGGGGGGCCGCATCAGCAGTTTGGTCACCCTCAAAGGGCCGGTTGTTCAGGCAGCCGTTGGATCTGTCACATCACAGGATGGCATGCGCTCAATATAAAAACAAGTGGAGGTTTCCTGAATGCATGTAAAGTGGAAGTTTCCTGTGTAGAACGGCCGGCGCCGCTAGAGGGCAGACGTTCTCTGGCTTGTAGGCTGCCGCGCATGTGCTGAAGAGGCGGCTTTCTTGTGTCAAAAAAAAAAAAAAACGCGAGAATAAAAGGTGAAGGCCGGCGGCGGCTACACGGGCCACATGACGAGGTCTGGCGGGCCGGATTCGGCCCGCGGGCCTTGTGTTTGACACCCGTGGTCTACAGGATATCTAACAATCTGGGATAGCAGTGGGAAACGGTGCTGCAATAAGGGAATTTCCCGTAAAAAAAGGGAAGGTTGACCGCTATGCATAGAAGTAGTGTTTCCAGCTACCCATCCCTTGCTCTTGAAAGCCTTGCAAGTGTTTGCAGGAGAGAGACTGTGAGCAACATTATGGGAGGTGTGTTTCTAGGACTAAGTTGAAACAGTGAAACACTCTTGTTACTTTTGCTGTTGGATGCTGCATGGTGTTTAAGTAAACTTGTTAAATTTATAGTATTGAAATGTTGCTTTTTGTATATTATTATACTTGCTTTTGTTTTGCTCTGTTATTATGAAATTGTTTCCATAGTGTTTGTTTGAAACGTATTCCTGTTTTCTTTGCTGTAAGCATGATTTTGTGTGTGGAAAAGTGGAATACAAATAAAAGGAATGAATGAATCTAGGAGCAGTTGCAAACCATGCTCTGGAGCTATAGTCCTAAATAGCTTCGGCTCTGTCTACCTGAAGTTCTTCTCCACCCATCGTTCAGCCCGGACACTGAGCTCCTGCTCTGAGGGCCTTCTTGGCGGTTCCCTCATTGCGGGAAGTGAAGTTACAGGGAACCAGGCAGAGGGCCTTCTGGGTAGTGGTGTCCACCCTGTGGAACGCCCTCCCTTCAGATGTCAAGGAAATAAACAACTACCTCACTTTTAGGCAGTCCTGTATTGGGAAGCTTTTAATTTCTGATGTATTGTGTGTTCTTTATATTCTTTTGGAAGCTGCCCAGAGTGGCTGGGGCAACCCAGTCAGATAGGTGGGGTACAAGTAATAAATTATTATTATTATTATTATTATTATTATTATTATTATTATTATCCACAACATCTGAAGTGTACCATATTGGCTACCTCTGATCTATAGTGTGTGTGTGTGTGTTTGTGTAATATTAGATATAGCTATTCTCTCTCCTTTTTAAAGGTGAAAAGATTTTGATGACTTATATACTGTGTCAAATCAGTGTGGTGTTGTGAATAGAATGTGGGTGTAGACATTAGAGGGGTCAGCTCATTAAGCACTTATTTATTCTTTGGGCTACAATCTTGTATACACTTACCTGAGAGTGAGTTCCATTGAACTCAGTGGGGTTTAGACATGCAAAGGATTGCACTTATTAAGGACTAATTGAAGAGGGAAGGAGGATTTGCTGACTGAGCTCCACGTTGGCCACACCAGGCCAACTTGATTCCTAAAGTTTTCTGAACAGGATCTTCCTTTTGTCCTTACCTGTCCCTAAGGGCTTCTCAACTTGTAGAGAACAATTGGGCTTGTGATAATTAGTTACTGCTTGTAGTTGGAGGGAATTATTTAACCCAGTGATGTTCCATATTAAAGTACCACAAATCTGAGAATGGGTGGAGTTAGTAGTTTATTTAGGCTCCGTACACACTATACATTTAAAGCACATTTGAAGCACATTTTATCCCCTCAAAGAATTATGGATGCTGTAGTTTGTTAAAGGTTGCTGGGAATTGTAACTCTGTGAAGGTTAAACTACATTGCCCAGAATTCTTTGAGAGGGGAAAGTGCGCTTTGAATGAGTTTAAAAGCTATAGAGTGTTCATAGCCTTAGATTCATTACCCTGCTCAGGCCTGCAGAACATTAAGAACCGCCGTCTCCCCATATGAACCGACCCAGACTCTGTGCTTGCCATCTGAGGCCCTTCTCTATGTCCCCTCCCTGAGCGGTTTGGAGGGTGATAGCATGAGAACAGGCCTTTTGTCATGGCTCCTCATCTGTGGAATGCTTTCCTCAGAGAGTCTTGTCTGGTACCATCATTACATGCCTTTAGGCACCAAGCAAAAACATTTCTATTTAGGCCTTTGGCCATTAAATAATCTATGGCCTATTAAATGTCTTTTCTTGGGGGAGCAGTTATTATTATTTTATTATTATGCTGTGTAGTATTAGGCTCTGTATTATGTTTTTATTATTTTTGTTGTTGTTGTTGTTTAGTCGTTTAGTCGTGTCCGACTCTTCGTGACCCCATGGACCAGAGCACGCCAGGCACCTCTGTCCTCCACTACCTCCCGCAGTTTGGTCAGACTCATGTTTGTGGCTTCGAGAACACTATCCAACCATCTCATCCTCTGTCGCCCCCTTCTCCTTGTGCCCTCCATCTTTCCCAGCATCAGTGTCTTCTCCAGGGAGTCTTCTCTTCTCATGAGGTGGCCAAAGTACTGGAGCCTCAGCTTCACGATCTGTCCTTCCAGTGAGCACTCCGGGCTGATTTCATTAAGAATGGATGCGTTTGATCTTCTTGCAGTCCATGGGACTCTCAAGAGTCTTCTCCAGCACCATAATTCAAAAGCATCAATTCTTCGGCGATCAGCCTTCTTTATGGTCCAGCTCTCACTTCCATACATCACTACTGGGAAAACCATGGCTTTAACTATACGGACCTTTGTTGGCAAGGTGACGTCTCTACTTCTCAAGATGCTGTCTAGGCCTGTCATTGCCCTTCTCCCAAGAAGCAGGCGTCTTTTAATTTCGTGGCTGCTGTCACCATCTGCAGTGATCATGGAGCCCAAGAAAGTAAAATCTCTCACTGCCTCCATTTCTTCCCCTTCTATTTGCCAGGAGGTGATGGGCCCAGTGGCCATGATCTTCGTTTTTTTGATGTTGAGCCTCAGACCATATTTTGCGCTCTCCTCTTTCACCCTCATTAAAAGGTTCTTTAATTCCTCCTCACTTTCTGCCATCAAGGTTGTGTCATCTGCATATCTGAGGTTGTTGATATTTCTTCCGGCAATCTTAATTCCAGCTTGGGATTCATCCAGCCCAGCCTTTCGCATGATGTATTCTGCGTATAAATTAAATAAGCAGGGAGACAAAATACAGCCTTGTCGTACGCCTTTCCCAATTTTGAACCAATCAGTTGTTCCATATCCAGTTCTAACTGTAGCTTCTTGTCCCACATAGAGATTTCTCAGGAGACAGATGAGGTGATCAGGCACTCCCATTTCTTTAAGAACTTGCCATAGTTTGCTGTGGTCGACACAGTCAAAGGCTTTTGCATAGTCAATGAAGCAGAAGTAGATGTCTTTCTGGAACTCTCTAGCTTTCTCCATAATCCAGCGCATGTTTGCAATTTGGTCTCTGGTTCCTCTGCCTCTTCTAAATCCAGCTTGCACTTCTGGGAGTTCTCTATCCACATACTGCTTGAGCCTTCCTTGTAGAATTTTAAGCATAACCTTGCTAGCGTGTGAAATGAGTGCAATTGTGCGGTAGTTGGAGCATTCTTTGGCACTGCCCTTCTTTGGGATTGGGATGTAGACTGATCTTCTCCAATCTTCTGGCCACTGCTGAGTTTTCCAAATTTGCTGGCATATTGAGTGTAGCACCTTAACAGCATCATCTTTTAAAATTTTAAATAGTTCAGCTGGAATACCATCACTTCCACTGGCCTTGTTATTTGCAGTGCTTTCTAAGGCCCATTTGACTTCACTTTCCAGGATGTCTGGCTCAAGGTCAGCAACCACACTACCTGGGGTGTACGAGACATCCATATCTTTCTGGTATAATTCCTCTGTGTATTCTTGCCACCTCTTCTTGATGTCTTCTGCTTCTGTTAGGTCCTTACCACTTTTGTCCTTTATTATGGTAATCTTTGTACGAAATGTTCCTTTCATATCTCCAATTTTCTTGAACAGATCTCTGGTTCTTCCTATTCTGTTGTTTTCCTCTATTTGTTTGCATTGCTCGTTTAAGAAGGCCTTCTTGTCTCTCCTTGCTATTCTTTGGAAATCTGCATTCAATTTCCTGTATCTTTCACTATGTCCCTCGCATTTTGCTTGCCTTCTCTCCCCCGCTATTTGTAAGGCCTCATTGGACAGCCACTTTGCTTTCTTGCATTTCCTTTTCATTGGGATGGTTTTCGTTGCTGCCTCCTGTACAATGTTACGAGCCTCCATCCATAGTTCTTCAGGCACTCTGTCCACCAAATCTAAATCCTTAAACCTGTTCGTCACTTCCACTGTGTATTCATAAGGGATTTGACTTAGATTGTATCTTACCGGCCCAGTGGTTTTTCCTACTTTCTTCAGTTTAAGCTTGAATTTTGCTATAAGAAGCTGATGATCTGAGCCACAGTCAGCTCCAGGTCTTGTTTTTGCTGACTGTATAGAGCTTCTCCATCTTTGGCTGCAGAGAATATAATCAATCTGATTTCGATACTGCCCATCTGGTGATGTCCATGTGTAGAGTCGTCTCTTGTGTTGTTGGAAAAGCGTGTTTGTGATGACCAGCTTGTTCTCTTGACAGAACTCTATTAGCCTTTGCCCTGCTTCGTTTTGATCTCCAAGGCCAAACTTGCCAGTTGTTCCTTTTATCTCTTGATTCCCTACTTTAGCATTCCAATCTCCTATAATGAGAAGAACATCCTTCTTTGGTGTCACTTCTATAAGGTCTTGTAAGTCTTCATAGAATTGGTCTATTTCAGTTTCTTCAGCACCAGTGGTTGGTGCATAAACTTGGATTACTGTGATGTTAAAAGGTCTGCCTTGGATTCGTATCAAGATCATTCTATCATTTTTGAGATTGCATCCCAGTACAGCTTTCGCCACTCTTTTGTTGACTATGAGGGCCACTCCATTTCTTTTACGGGTTTCTTGCCCACAGTAGTAGATGTGATGGTCATCCGAACTGAATTCGCCCATTCCCGTCCATTTTAGTTCACTGATGCCCAGGATGTCAATATTTATTCTTGCCATCTCATTTTTGACCACCTCCAACTTACCCAGGTTCATGGTTCTTACATTCCAGGTTCCTATGCAATATTTTTCTTTACAGCATTGGACTTTCCTTTCACTTCCAGGCATATCCGCAACTGAGCGTCCTTTCGGCTTTGGCCCAGCCGCTTCATCAGCTCTGGATCTACTTGTACTTGCCCTCCGCTCTTCCCCAGTAGCATGTTGGACGCCTTCCGACCTGAGGGGCTCATCTTCCAGCGTCATAACTTTTATATGCCTGTTGTCTTTGTCCATGGAGTTTTCTTGGCAAGGATACTGGAGTGGCTTGCCGGTTCCTCCTCCAGGTGGATCACGTTTGGTCAAAACTCTCCACTATGACCTGTTCATCTTGTGTGCCCTGCTCGGCGTAGTTCATAGCTTCTCTGAGTTCTTCAAGCCCCTTTGCCACGGCAAGGCAGTGATCCATGAAGGGGGTTTTTATTATTATACTGTGTTAATTATGTTCTTAATGTTGTACACCGCCCTGGGATCTTTGGATAAAGGGTGGTATATAAATCAAATAAATAAGAACAATAAGTGAAATAAAGGTTCTCTGCTATAAACTAAAGTACATTTATGCTTTGTTATGCCAACATGTTTCCCTATTTTTTGTGAACATTAAAACCTGTGTTTAATAGTGTGTGTGTATGTCATGGGGGTTGCATTTCCGCGTTTTGGTGCTCTAGAAACAATCTGGGCTCATTTGCATTGTCTACTATGTTCAGGCAATTCCAGCCTGAATTTTTCCAGACCCCAAGTATTCATGCAAGAATACAGGCTACCTCCAGCCTAATAATTCTCC
Source organism: Podarcis raffonei (assembly GCF_027172205.1). Classification (NCBI taxonomy): domain Eukaryota; kingdom Metazoa; phylum Chordata; class Lepidosauria; order Squamata; family Lacertidae; genus Podarcis; species Podarcis raffonei. The sequence continues at coordinate 73,826,685 of NC_070610.1, read as the reverse complement.
TCAGTCCACCAAATCACGAAATGACATTGAAGTGTAATGGTGGTGGAAGCATGCCCAGGTATTCTCCTGACAGCTTAAATGCACAAAGCTTGTTCTTTGGTTGGCTGACAATCAGTCAGCTAGGCAAGAAATTGTTAAAGGATTACATGTCCCAAAGAAATTTTCCTCACTGAGATCTTCTAAGTACTTAATCTGTAGTTGAGGTGGAAGAAATCAATTGGGCAGCGATTTTTTTAAATTCCAGTTTTCCTAATCTTAAACTGTGAGTAATTAAGGATAGTGTTTGCAGTTTTTATTATAAGCTTTACTGTTGCTAAAGCCACATTGAAAAAGGAAAAGGTTGCCAGGTTCTATGTGGGCCAGAAAAACACTATTGTGGAAGAAGATTCATCTTACTACTTCCTTCAGTGTACAGAAGTTGCAAGGACATTGCCCTGTACTAAATCTCTAAATTCTAAAAGAGATTTGAGATACATTGGTGGCAAAAATTCCTTAGATTTTGAAGGATATGCTTTGTAACACATCTGTTTTCTGCTTTTTGTGTGTGGCTGGGATTGAAAACAGCAGGGGGTGAGGCCAGAGCCACTATCTTCCAGCTCTCTGTTTCACATCATTGTGACCATACTACTACTTTCTTGAGAAAGACAACCAGAGGGAGGCATGATCTAGTGAGAGATCATCACATGCTCTCTCATATCCCATTTCCCTGGCCATCCTGCTTGTTGTCTCTCTCCCTGTCACCCTGTTCTCTGCTAACTGTCCATCAGTTTTCCCTTGTCTATCTCCGTTGTCTCATTTTGTTCAGCTTTTGGCTCCACAATTTCCATATTTTGCTGCCATTTCCATTCCTGACAGAAGAATGAAGGGCAAGGGAAGCTTTAGGAGCTGCCGATTTAAGGTGCATGGGGTACCTTGAAGAAGTAGCTCCTGACAAAGCACACTTTGTCAGGAATGGCAAGGGATGGGAAAGCAGTGGCTCTTGAAAGGGAAGTGTGGTACTGCCATGGAGGAGAGACTGTGGGCTGTGGTGTACACAGCAGACTGCATTTGTCCATGAGGCCAACATTTCCTCCCTCCTGCTTTTGGTCTTAGTCTCCTTTTTCAGAACCTGTCAAATTGGTACATAGCCAGTTTGGAGGCACAGAGTACCAAGTGCTAAGAATCACAAGTGGGGATAGTGCTGTTGCAGTCATGTCCTTCTTGTGGGCCTTCCATAGGCATCTGGTACAATGTTGTACTAGGGGGCCTTTGGCCTGATTTAGCAGAGCTCTTGTATGCTAAAAATGGCAAGTCTGGTAATGTACATTTGAGGTGCTCTGCTCAAAATTCGTTTGAATGTGCTTTTTTTACCTCCTGCTGAGTTTTTTTTTAGTTCTTTGACTTGAGCTTATAGACTTTTCCACAATAATTGTACAGCTTAACAAAACAGTAGTCTGAAAAACTGGTTCGTCTGAAATATTATGTATATAAAGATGGCTTGAGTGTATAACTATAAATACATCAATACTTGCTGATGTGCACAACAAATTAATGTGACTCTTAAAAATGGATGAAACTAACTGTTTCCACAACTGTGTTACTCTGGTTTCTGCAGGAAAAAAGGCATGCCTTTGGGTTGGGATGATTTGCCATACATTTTCAGTCCATGGGGCAGGAATCTTTTCTGGATTATCCAGTGTGTCTGTGAATTTATACAATGTTGTACATTGCTTCCAAGTATTGTGCATGTTATTCTAACTTTGAAATTTAAGTTTTAACATTTCAGTTTCATAGGATTCCAAACTTAGTTGCCTAGCATTAAAATGTTAATAAGTATGGACAAGTATAATGAAGATGCTTTGAAGCCTGGCATTATGACATGGCCCCCAAATTGCTCCAGCATTCACATTTGTGTATGGGGAAGGGTATTTCCACCAGCTTCTATTGATTGTTATGAATCATCTTACCATTTCTATTTCTGTTTCTTATACCTATATAATCTGATTTATGTCTGCTGTTTTTGATAGGTTCTGTATGACTAGGAGGACTCTGACACAAATGTGGTATATCCAGAAATACTTTTATTATTTTATACTAATCAATACTCTACTCCAGAGAAAGATAATGTATTGGAAGAACTGCTTTTCAGAACTGTATAGTGTTTTGAAAACCCAATATATTTTGTATGCAGTGATTAAAACATCTGCTGTTATGAAGATATGATAGCATTTTAAAAACAAAAATCAAATATAAGTGATATATTCCTTTTTTTTTCACTGACATTTTTTATTTAACCGTGAAGCAAAAATAACCTGTTGGTTATAGGAACAAAATGTCAGCACTGTTGCCAGCATATTCCAGTGCTATATTTCTTGTACAGTACAAAGTGTGAGATATTTAAGTAAAACAGCAGTTAAATTTATCTTTTGAATATGCTGTAAATCTTTTCACAATCAGTTTCTTCAACACTTGTTTTACTGAATGTTGTTTGCCTCCTTTCTACACATAAGAGAGGCAGGTGGGTTTTCCCCCCACCCCCAGCTTAGAGGTATCCTCCAATCCACTGCATTGCCTTTATTGCTGCTGTCCTCTTGTCCTTTCCTTACCAGGTGGTGGAACAGAAAGGGTTTCTTCCCCTGTCCATATTTTGCATTTCAGGGGAGTGGCTTCCAGTCAACTGTAGCCATTTCTGCCACCATTTGACCAAAGTGGCTCTGGGCCCACCTAAAGCTATTCTTGACAAATATAGTGTGCATGGCTGGAGTCAGGCCTGGTGGCAGTTGCACATATCAGGCTGGCGAAGTGGACATAGAGCACTCTGCTTCACCAGCCCTGGCAGCTTCTGTACTGATTGTGGAGAAAGTGAAGCCACTTTTTGTAACCACTGAGGAAACCAATTGGGACAATGAAGCAGAGTGTTCTATTCCATGCTTTGCCCACGATTTAAAGCTCCATGTCTGAGCACCCCCTTTCACCCCCTCCAGAGTGTTCTCCACGGAAACCCTCTCTTTAAATCTCAATTGGGGCATATATCAAACTGCGGAAAACCTGAATTTACATTTGCTCCAATTGAGCACTAAAAAGTGGATTTTTTGAGGGGGAAGCTTGGCGGGGAGGGAGAAAACTGCTTGAAGAACAAGCGTTAAAGTGCAAACCTGTGCATGGAAAGAGCAGGGCAAAAGGTTAAGTGTGGATAAGCCTTAACTTACATGGAATACCTGGTTACCAGTGGTGGCCAGGTGAGTGCTTAAAATGTAACAGTGTAGTAGAGAATAATCACTACAGTGGAACCTATAGTTACAGACTTAATGCGTTCTGGAGGTCTGTCCGCTGGTCGAAACGGGATGCTAGAAGAGGCGTCTTGTGAGTGTGTGCATTCGGCAGTAGCGCGCTTCTGCATATGCGCATTCCGTGGCCGTCGTTTCTGTGCACATGCAGATTGCAGAAGCTGCTTCCGCGCATGTTTACTTCCGGGTTTGCTGTGGATGCAACTTGGAACATCTGCGAGACGAGGCGTACATAAGTCGAGGTTCCACTGTATTTCTTTTTCTTTCCAAATGCTGCATACATAGTGATGGAAATAATATTTTCCATATCAGAGTCCTGACATTTCGATTTTATGAAGCTTGAGAATGGAAGCCAAATTAAAACTACTAGTGTAAATAGTTAAAACTTACCCTAATGTGGCAGTTTCTATCAATAGCACACTTTGGAAGTGAAACCTGAATTGTGTTGCCAGCTAAATATACTGGAGTTATTGCTTTCATTCCTGGTTATGGTACTTTTGGATTGTGATGGTGATTGAAAAGGCTATCTTAGTTTTTTCTGCTTCTTATTCAACAGTGGAGAGTGCCTTTTGTAACATCTTGGTGAAGTTGCTGACTGTTTTCTTTTGGGGAAAGCATGTATCACAGATTGTGGAAGTAGATTTTGTTCTGTGCAGATAGTTCCTCACTTTCAACTCAGTTCTATTCTGCGTGAGAATTTATTACTGTTAATAGCAAAAACACATTGTGTTTATATCTCACCTTTCCTTCAAGGAGTTCAAGGCAGTATTTCTGATTCTTTCCCACCCTTCTTTATTCTCATAACAATTCTCTGAAGTAGATTAGGCAGAGAGATAAGTGACTGAATGAAAATCACCCAGTAAACCTCATTCCTGGCGCTGTTTTCATGAGCTTCTATTTTCCATATTAATGCTGCATTCATTAATATTTGTTTGTGAGAAAAAAGTATACTGTTCTTTTGTAAGTGAAGAAGATAACAGCATGTAAGGGCATTAATAAATGTAAGGGAAGAACTTGCTGTTGCTGAAGAAAACGTAAAAATAACAATTAAAGATAAATTAAGTTCCTGAGCCAACAGATATAAAATAGATGTAAAATTTTGTTTTCTTTTAAACACACAGGATAGCTATCAGTCAAATTGAAATCAGCATGGGGTAGACTTACTGCATGTCACAACAATATGCAAATCATTATAGAGCAGATGCATCATTATTGGTGGACATAAGTAGAAAGAATGTGAACATGTACTTTTAAGCCTTTTCACACACTGAACTAAATTGTGGGAGGGGTGTGAATCCTAGAAAACATAATTTAAATATGTAACTTAGCATCTTACTGGCTGAAGGTGTTGATCCTCTCTGTGCACACAGAGCACTCATGAGCACATATTAATGTGCACACGGGCAAATATTAACATGGGAGAGGGCAGATTCCTATTAAACTTATGCCTGCAGCATGGCTAATAAGTGCTTATGTTAATACTATATCTGGTGAAGGGAGGAGCTGCAGGGTAATATATTTGGATGAAGGATGGTATAGAAATTTAATAAATAATAATGATAATATAACCCATTTTGTAAAGATGCTCTTTAGTGCTTTATGAGGAAAGCCATGCAGCTGTGGTGTGGAATTGCAGTTGCTTTGTAAGTACTGATTTTGGAGTGTGTAAAGTACTGAAGGCAGGTGGGAATGTTCGGCCCTCCGCGTGTTGCTAGACTACAGCTCCTATCACCTCCGACCACTGACTATGCTGGCTGGGGTTGATATTTTTAAAGAAAAAAAGCACTGATTAGCATCATAGTTCATGTAGCCCCTATTGAGCAGTATTTTATGGACAGCAGATTTTAAAAGACACCTATTTTATTTTGTTAACACACACCAACACGTTCTGTCAGGTTACACAAAGAAAGGGATATTATTATTGTGACAATGCACTTCACTCCCTCACCCAAGTTGTCCTGAAGGAGCATTGTAAAATATCAGGAGAAAGAGAAGAAAGATACCATCAAAATTGCCAGGAAACAAACAAACAAACAAAGAAACAAAGAAACAAACAAACAGGTGAACTTTAAACTTGTGCTTGGACCAAAATGTATTCAAATACATTCTTGTCAGCAAAATGTCTTCTTTCGGGGGCAATAGTCACATATTCTTCTGCTTCGAAAAGGTCCTTCTGGTGTTCTCATTCACACAGGATATTTATCATAATGCAGTTTCTCTTACCGTACATTCTCTAACAAACATAAAGAAAAAACTAGAACTCTGGAAAAGTGAATTTGTGAACATAATAGAATGTAACAATTACTCTTGAGGAAGACATATTGTTGGGCAGAGGAAATAAATAATCCTTCACCTTTTTGAGACCCACTTCTTTCTTTGTTTTTCTGTTCTGGAAAAATAAGCATCTAAAAACTTCCTATAAAGGGGCTGGGGGTGGCAGAAACTGTCTCTTGATTTTTTTGTGGTATCTGTTACTGGCGAGTATTAACTGCTTTCAGTTTTAACCCTAGTATTGTCATTTGTCCAGTTTTAACTTTAATTTGAATTAATTTTGGGATGCATTTTAATCAATTGAGTGCTTGTTTTTATTCATTTATATGATGTTAGCCGCTCTGAGCCCAACTTCGGCCGGGGAGGGCAGGGTACTAATAAAAAAATATTATTATTATTAATCCATTGGGATGGAATGTATATAGATATTTTGATGATTTACCATGCAGCATATAAAGACCTATTCAGAAGTCTTACATTGTGGCATCAATGATTTTTAGTAAGCCTATGCTGACTTTTGGCTGCATTGCCTTGGACAGCTATGTACATGCTCACCAGCATATGCAGAACACCATTGCAACTGCTGGGTTTTTTTGGCAACTGCCATAGGTTTTGGGCAACTACGGGCATGTTAGACCATGTAGGTGGCTTGTGGCAGTGAGGTTGGCTAGGTGTCCTCTTGATTCCTGCCCATTATGGTTGATAAAATTTAGTAGGAAGGGATTAACAGGATAAGTGGTCACTGCCTTGCTATGGGGGGTAGTTATTCTCAGTGCATTGAACGTGGAAGTGGTGCACCCCTGTATTATGAGGTTTTTGGAAAATACTGCCCGGTATCTAATATTCCCTTTTTGGGCAAGAGTGGAGGCTGGCTGGGTGCAGGTATGGCTGGAGTAAGCAATTTTTCTAGACCCAAATCATTCTGGAATCTTAGCACTGACACAGCTTTGCTTGCCCTGACTAATGGCTTGTATTTGGTGAGAGACATGGGAGGGCATGGTTCTCCTTGACCTCTCTGTGGCTGTTGACACCATTGACCAAGGTGTCTCAGAGGGCATTATATTACAGTGGTTCTGTTCCTAGCTGCAGGGATGTCACCGGAAAGTAGAACTAGGAGATTGTTGTTTGGCCCTGTGTCTTTTGAGTTGTAAGGTCCCGAAAAAGAGTCTATTCTGTCTCTTATTCTATTTAATATATTTATGAAACCATTGGGAGCTGTCATTGGGCATTTGGAGCATAGTTCCACCAGTATGGTGATGAAATGCAGCTCTATCCATTTCATCTCAGTTGGGATGGGGAGAGATTGCACTTCCCCTGAAATCACAATCATAGTTTGACAGTATCCCTAGATTCTAATTTTTCACTGAAGTTTCATGTAGCATCTATGGCTGCAAGTTACATTGCCTATCTTAGGCTGATTTGCCAGGTACGGCCATTCCTGGACTGGGATAGCCTTGCCTTAGTTGTCCATGCTCTAGTAACTCCACCTTAGACTACTATAATGTGCTGAATGAGGGGCTGCCCTTGAAAATATTCTGAAGGCTGCAGCTACTGCAGAATGCAGCTGATAGATTGGTAGGAAAGGGAGAACCTTGGAATAGTGTCATTTTACAGGAAAATTTCTGAACCCTTTGCACCGAAGGATCAGCTCTAAAAATAAAATAAAAGGTTCCCCAAAAGCACATACACATAATAGGTTACCAAGTTCAGGCAATGGAGTAGATTTGGGACAGCAGTGAGGAGACTTTTCAGGCACCATGTGACTGGTTCTCCAGATGCTTGAACTAAAGGTGTTAATTGTCCTCAAGTTGGAAACCTTTGGTCAAGCTCTAGTGCTGACTGAGCTGCTTCTTACCCTCCAAGGATTTTATGGCGTTGATGTGAAAAGTGGGAACTTTTAAAAACCTTAACAGTTTTTAATGTGTTAACTACAGCACTGTTAATTTTACCTCCCCTCACACTCTAGCAATTCTAATAAAAGTACCATTGACTATTGTTGTGCATTTATCTATTATCCATTGCTGCTTTCCTATTCATGCCTTCATAGATGTTACCTGAACAAAGTGGACATTGAAACCTTTAAGTTTACCCCATACTGGACCGTTTGTGAAACAAAGCTGAGAGTAGCTTAGTTTTGGAAGCAACTTAGTTGCTTTAACAACAAGGGGGGGGGGAAATAAAGTGAAGATGCCTTAGAAGTTGAATCTTGTACCAAATATCTGATTATAAAAGGTGTACAGGGCTGTTGATTCCATAGCTTTACTTAGGTTCAAAGTTCTTACATGTGTATATACAGATACATGCCACCCCAATCTCTGAGCAGTGCAAGATTCCAGGGGTTCTGGTGTGCTTTACCCAGAGACCATGTTTCTGTTTGGAAAATGAGGCAAAGCAGAGCCTGTGGTGTCTTGATGATATATGGTTTATTTACACATATATACAACCTAAGCCTGCAGTGGAGGGGTTCCCAGCATTATACTCCAAGAGGAACTTGCCTTTTTGATAGGTGCAGCTAGTGATGTGAGGTGAGAATATTCTCTGGAGAATATTGTTGAGATTGAGAATATTCTCGTGAATATTCTTTGCTAGAAAATTCTCCGGAGAATATTCTCCACAAACTGTAAATTCTAATGTAAGAACCAGTTTTACAACCCACATTTAAAAAATCTAGTAAATAATAAGTCAAGCTGTGATATTGCCAGTGTAAGTAATGAATAATAATAATTTTTTTTATCCAGTTACATTACTGGGCTTTGTGTCATTCACCATTGGCAGTTCTGAAATGTGAGCTACAGAAAACATATCTTATTATTTTTTTTAGTTTTAAAAATGCTATTCATTTAATTTGATGAACATTTGAATTCGTATGTATTTCAACTACAGTGGCACCTCAGGGATGATGGGAATTGTAGGCCAAAAACGTCTGGAGGGCTGAGTTTGCCTATGCCTGGTCTAAAGGCTTGCCCACCCTTTCCTTTACAGTGGTACCTCGGGTTAAGTACTTAATTCATTCCGGAGGTCCGTACTTAACCTGAAACTGTTCTTAACCTGAAGCACCACTTTAGCTAATGGGGCCTCCTGCTGCTGCCGTGCCGCCGGAGCCCGATTTCTGTTCTCATCCTGAAGCAAAGTTCTTAACCTGAATATTCTCCTATTTTAAATGAAAATTCTCATTAATCAAGAATATTCTCGAGAATATTCTCCAAAAGATTATTCTTGAGAATTTCACATCACTAGGTGCAGCTCTGGATCCTAACAGACAACAGCCACCATCTTCTCTCTCCAGCCTGCTACTTACTTCTACATTGTACCACTCCAAACTGATCTATTCAACATTCAGCCTAACTTAATTAGCTCTTAACACATGCCTATTCTAGGAGATTAACATTGTCTAGCACACAGTTTGATATACATGGCTCTGGTTTAATACACATTGGGTCTGCATACCCAGTTTTAACACTCCAAGCACTGACTAACACCTATTAGACCCAGGAATTTAGGGTGTCTGGCACCCACAAACCCATTCATTTATAGCTTTCAAACTTGGAAGTATAGTAGTGTATATCACATAGACAAGTAAGAAAGGAGAGTTTGGATTTATTTCCAACCACAGTGATCAAGTAAAGAAACTACATAAGCATTATCATTATTTTGTTCTTTCTCTTTCAAACTCCTTTAACATAAACACCAAATAAATATGTGTTGAAAACATGTACAGCTTCTCTTTGGGGCTGATACTTGCAGGCCAAGTTTCTGCCCAAAGCAAATTTTTACAACTCTGCTTCAGACTTGAGTTTATAGCAGAATTGCTGACATGTTATTACTGTGGCAGCCCTAATACTTCCCCATAGAGGTTGTGGGGGAGGGGGGCCTATTGTGAGTGGCCTGAGGTATAGAAATCATGATGAGACACTTTGGAGTTTCTAGAATATGATTCAAGCAGTGCAGAATATAATCTTTTTCAGGACAAGGAAATATTGCTATGCAGTGCATTTTAGGAGTGAATCACTGACACTACTGGGATCTGTGTTTGACCTGGGCAAAACGTGATTGGTGTCTAAATGATCATAGTCAATGTGATAACTAATCATTTGTACGATTTTTGACAGCTTAGTGTATGAGAAATGTAGTCTAAAAGGGTCTACAACTGTGGCTCCAAAGCTAGAGGAATCACTCTCTGCATTAGTCTTTGTGCTTTCTCTATATATGCATGAAGTTTCTAATCTTTATACTCACAGATCTTTCCTCACCAGTGACAGCTTAGCTTCTTATTGCTCTTACCACAGTCGTCTTCTTGCTATCCTTTACTTCTCTCTTCTATTCCTATTTTATATTCTGCTGTGTGACTCCTTTGCCAGGAATAGCCTTTTCATCAAGTCAACTTTCTCCCCTTTAATTACTCTAAAATCTGACAAAATTGACCTTAGTTACTATTGTTTCTTTCTCCTCTGCTGTCTGCTGCCACATAAACGTCCTCTACTATAAATTTAAGATCTTACAACTTTGATCAGTCTCTAATAGACTGTAAGACACCCACCTCCAACCCCAGAAAGAAGCATAATACAGAATCTAGCACAATGGGGAGAACTGTTATGTTGTGGCAGGTAGTTGCGAAATGTGCCTGTACAAAAAATAATAATAAAAGAGATACACACAGGAAATAAGAACCAATCAGCTAGTATAAAATCCCAACAAAATATGACAATGGATTGCCTTTAAGAAAATAAGCCGTAAATACACCCCCGTGTTGCAATATAGACATGCTGAACAAAATAACACAACACGATGGCCAATAACAATGGCACTAAACACTATTTATAGACAAACAAAAATGATCAGAAATTATAACTAAATCTTTAAATCTTTAAATCTCTAAATCTTTTTCACCAGTTGCGGTAGAATAATTCAAAAGTTCAATATCGCCGGAACAGAGTTTCCGGATAACCAATCTGTTTCGTTCAATGCTTCATCAGCCAATCTTGATCAATTCTTCATCAGCCAGACTTGTAAGAATTAATATGAGAGGGATGCGGTTCAATTTCTTAACCAGCTGAAATTACAATATACATGCGATGAAACCTGCGTCTGTATAAAATAAAATGCATAATACAATATATACAACTAAAATACATAACCAATCTTACATGTAAGTAAATATATATAAACACTGTAGAAAATGTGCTCTGGATCAGTGCTCATATGATACTGTAGTCACTGATGCTGTTAACAAATTATAAAGAACATAATATACTTAGCCACAGATGAAACTAATATGGTATACTGTAAGGGAAATTACCGCGAATGGTGAAGAAGATTTAGAGACTTTGGTTGTAATTTCTGATCATTTGTATTAGTCTATAAATAGTGTTTAGTGCCATTGTTATTGGCCATCGTGTTGTGTTATTCTGTTCAGCTTTAAGAAAATAAGAACATAAGAAGAGCCCTGCTGGATCAGACCAAAGGCCCATGTAGTCCAGCATTCTGTTCTCACACTGACCACCCAGATTCCTCTGGGACGCCTGCAAGCAAGACCAGAGTGCAACAGCCTCCCCACTTGTATGCAGAGGCATAATGCCTCTGACACTGCACTGGAAGTACCAGTTTATGAGCCTTGTAGGCTTGGTTTGAGTGGTATCCCAGACAGTACTAAAGATCTGACTAGATAAACTTTGGGACCCTATCCATATTTGTATGAAAGTGAAGATGAGTGTTTAATGAAGCATATGCCATCTCTAGTATGATGTATGTTGCAAATTTGAATCAAATAATTGTCTATCCGGGAGCTATTTTTACACTGATAGGACACAGTTTTGTTTGGCATTTGCTTTCTGAACAAGCCCTGAAACCCTTAAAATTGTTCTCTGTCCGATATAAAATGTGTGATTTGGTGTTGGCTTTGCATGTTCCTGTAGGGAGCATGTGCAGTCTACATAAACTCTGAATGTACCTAATGGGAAAGCTAACCTATTCTTTTATTGCATAATTGAAAGAGTCATACAGTATTGCGGTTGCTTGCATTTAATGGCTGCCCTCAGGTAAACTATCAAAATCCTCACTACATAGTGATTTTTATGAAATATATTTACATCTAACATTTCCCACTCTGCCCCCTCAAGTCTTGATGACACATATTGTTAGGAGCCCATTTTAAAGCAGAAAGGGACTGTTTGGTTTTTCAGATCTAGGAGTATGTGCAGTTCTTTATAGTTTTTTTGTGCACTCTTTTTATACATCAATGATTTCCTACTGGGTAAAAAGGTAAAAGGTAAAGGACCCCTGGACGGTTAAGTCCAGTCAAAGGTGACTGTGGGGTTGTGGAGCTCATCTCGCTTTTAGGCCAAGGGAGCTTGCATTTGTCCACAGCAAACTTTCCAGATCATGTGGCCAGCATGACTAAACTGCTTCTGGCACAACGAAACACCATGATGGAAACCAGAATGCATAGAAATGCTGTTTACCTTCCTGCCGCAGTGGTACCTATTTATCTACTTGCACTTGCTTGCTTTTGAACTGCTAGGTTGGCAGGAGCTGGGAGAGAGCAGGTATATACACCAGCATCCAAACATCCTTTTTCTGTACCCAATACAAACTTGTAACATGTCCACTCCACATTATATAATTTACTCATTAGTATAGTGATTGATTACCTTGAAGGAATCTTCTGTCTGAGCAAAGGAACCACCAGCAGGAGTGAAGAAATTCAAACAGGGTGTTATACTGTCTCCTTTATTATACTCTAGTGCAGTGTTTCCCAATCTTGGGTCTTCAACTATTTTCGGACTCCAATTCCCATCATCCCTGACCACTAGTCTTGCTAGCTAGTCCAGAAACAGCTGGAAGCACAAAGCTGGGAAACACTGCATAGTTTCTCATTTTTAGAGATGGGCTTAGGTCAGCAACTCACTCTTAGTTTTTTTGTTTGACTCCAGCAATTTTCACAAGTTCTCAGATCCTATATAGATGCATGACAATAAGATTGCATAAATCTCCTCAAGTGTAATACAGTGGTACCTTGGTTCTCAAACTTAATCCGTTCCAGAAGTTCATTCCAAAACCAAAGCGTTCCAAAACCAAGGTGCACTTTCCCATAGAAAGTAATGCAAAATGGATTATTCTGTGCCAGGCTTTTAAAAACAACCCCTAAAACAGCAAATTAACATGAATTTTACTATCTAACAAGATCATTGATCTATAAAATGAAAGCAATAAACAATGTAATGCAATCACACAATCAATCAATCAATCAAACAATCAGTAGCTGAACTGGGTTCCACACAATCACAAAAAAGAGCCACAAAAACGCAAATAAATAGCAAAAACAGACCAACCTCAGCATAACACTCAAAACGGAAGTGTGGCACTCAAATTGGAAGCGTAACACTCAAAATGGAGTACGTTCAGCTTCCGGAAAAAGTTCACAAAGCGGAACACTTACTTCCGGGTTTGTAGTGTTTCGGTTCCAAGTTGTTTGAGTACCAAGGCATTTGAGAATCAAGGTACCACTGCATATTAATAATTTTGTCCTCAGTACCTCCCCTCGCCCATTGTAATGGATGTTTAGCTCAGATTTGAGGATCTGTTAATCTGAATAGTGCCATAGACACATTTGAGCCTCACAGTAGACAGCTATGCATGTTGACCTGAAAAAGATAATGGTTGGTAGTGGGTGACAGTGGAACTGTATTGGTGCTAATGCCTGGCTTGCTGATTATTAGCTGAGTTTGGTTTTTTGACAGTCTTTGAACAATGACTTAAGCTCACTACACCATAGCCATGTCTTTTTACAGTAAAAAAAGAACTAAAATGATCTATTCAACTTTACTGCCATAAAACATGAAGGCTTAACTGGTGACCCTAACTGCTGCTTGGTTATTCAGTGGCATGCCATTAGAGCCATATTACACCTATTCGGTCACTTACACTTACCAACAGTTCATTTCAGAGTCCAATTCAAGGTGCTAATGTTTGTTTGTTGCCCAAATACTTAATGGAGTGCCTCTCTGGGTTATGTGCCAACCTGGCTGTTAAGATCCTTGGAGGGAGCCAGTGGACAATTCCAAATTGGCAGTGATTCAGGTTGCGGCCTTCTTTGGGTAGTGGTTCCCTCTCTGTAAGTCATAATTCATAAATTCACTGTCTGTTCAGGACACACCTCTTTACCTAGGCTTCTAATACTGTTTGTCTTTTGGCCTCTGGATCTTTTGTCCTTTGTCCTTGGATCTTTTGATTTGTTGCACTGTTCAGCAGATTTGTTCTTACCCTGGTTTTAGAGATTTCAAACATGTTTTATTATTTTTTTGTGCTATTTTATATTTATATCAGGATTTCTGAACCTCTACAAATTTTTTTAAAAAATAAAATCAGATATACATTAATACACTAGAGATGCCAGCAGAATTTGTTATTTCAGGATCCTAATCAAATTTCAGGAGCTCTTAATGCTCAGCTTCAAAGAAGAGGCAAGTATTAGGAGCCCAAGTTCTATGGCTTGAATTAAAATCAGAGATAGAGAAGATTCCTATCCAAGCATCCTTCCCATCTAGCTTTCCAACTCCTCTTTCCCTTTAAAGTAATTTTACTTCATTTGTGTAGCCTGTGATAGAAAGTAGTTATAGGGAAAGGAAAGGAAGAGGATATTTGTTTCCCCCATCCCCAACATCTGGTATGCCACCTTGCAACATCCCAGGAGGACAAAAGTCCCTAACAACCCTTAGAAAATGTAGTTTCCTCAAGGGTGATTTCAATGTCAGTAGCCCTTGGACAAACTACATTTACCTGGGACAGCCAGGGTCATGCATTTTCCTGACATGCAGCTTTGAGGAAAATAGGTCTGGCTAAGTTCAAATTAGCTTGAAAATGAGTGGATATTTTCTCCAATTTTTTGGGTGATAGTAGATAACTTGGCTTATTTTTGAGCAACTAAGTTTGGGTGATTCACTCATCTGTAATATGGAGTGATGGTTTGTGTAGTAGAGACCAAGCTAGAATTAGCTGGGGTTGGGAAGGAGACTGCATTTTTAATTTTGTGATTTGAATGGTTTTTCTGTATATAATATGAGGATGCCATGTGCTTCACATATAGCTTAGGTTCTACTTACCCTGTGTGGTGCAGGATAATAAATACAATGGATCAAACAGGAAAATGTAACCATCTTACAAGAAAACACAGTATTGTGCAATAGAATGAAGCTACTCTGTCTTATTTCATCAGCTTGAATTAAAGAAGTGAGCGTATTTTGTTTCTGTTTTTATGGATTGTTCTGCACTGCAGAAAATTCCAGGCAACATGAAAATCATGACTATATAATAATTTATCTTGCCCTTGATTTTCTTATGGAAATGGTATAGTAATGAATATGAGGGCAACTGGAGTTGGAGTGGAGGAGAATTTTGTCAACTCTGATTTACTGGATACTAAAAATCCATTTGGATGCAAATCATCGTTCAGAAACTGATGTGATGTGACATGTGTCATTGCTTTACTACCGTTAAACTGTTTTTTCTTTGGTTAACAAATTTACTTTGAATGAAGTTTTCTTATCCAAGAAGAAAGTTAGAGTTAAATGCAGCAAATAATAGAATTACCTGCTTGTCTACTGATGCACACTATCACAGTTTGTTTCTTTGCTGCTTAAAAATACCACAGCAGCACTGCTAACTCCTCTTTATCAAGAAGGGCAAACATTTTGGGGAGAATTGTGCAGCTGCAGTTGTTAGTTTGTTCCTGTTAATATTTCTCCAGTTAAATAGTTAAAATACAAAATATAATGAATGCATTTTAAGTTTTACTTATTATTTGAATTTTTAAAATCTGCTCATTTAATTAAGCTCCTCTGGTTAAGCAAATCAGTGGTCAGTCCACTCTGTATATGTCTTTGTGTATTTTTTTCCTGTGTATTTAGTAGGTTTTATACCCACTGCCTTGTGGGACATCTTCAAGAGAAGAAAAGGCTAAGGAGTAAGCCCTACACAAATCTTGAGTGGAGTCCCTAAGGCTGTTGGATGGTGTCTTGCATGCCTCCTTCCAGCAACTCCTGCAGCCAAACTGGTGCCAAACATACTGCTCTGCTTTCATTTGGATCACATCAGCCCAGGACCTCTGTACATACTGCCCTGGAGAGGTCACTTCAAAGATTAGGGGAGTTGTAATCCAAAACACTTAGATAATTGAGATGATGATGATGATGATGATGATGATGATAATAATAATAATAATAATAATAATAATAATTTATTATTTATACCCCGCCCATCTGGCTGGGCCTCCCCAGCCACTCTGGGCTGCTTCCAAAAGAATATTAAAATACTGTGATACATCAAACATTAAAAGCATCCCTAAACAGGGCTGCCTTCAGATGTCTTCTAAAAGTCTGGTAGTTGTTGTTCTCTTTGACATCTGGTGGGAGGGCGTTCCACAGGGAGGGCGCCACTACCGAGAAGGCCCTCTGCCTGGTTCCTTGTAACTTGGCTTCTCGCAGTGAGGGAACCGCCAGAAGGCCCTCGGTGCTGGATCTCAGCGTCCGGGTAGAACGATGGGGGTGGAGACGCTCCTTCAGGTATACTGGACCGAGGCCGTTTAGGGCTTTAAAGGTCAGCACCAACACTTTGAATTGTGCTCGGAAACGTACTGGGAGCCAGTGTAGGTCTTTCAAGACCGGTGTTGTATGGTCTCGGCGGCCGCTCCCAGTCACCAGTCTGGCTGCTGCGTTCTGGATTAGTTGTAGTTTCCGGGTCACCTTCAAAGGTAGCCCCACATAGAGCGCATTGCAGTAGTCCAAGCGGGAGATAACCAGAGCACACACCACTCTGGCGAGGCAGTCCGCAGGCAGATAGGGTCTCAGCCTGCGTACCAGATGGAGCTGGTACACAGCTGCCCTGGACACGGATTTAACCTGTGCCTCCATGGACAGCTGTGAGTCCAAAATGACTCCCAGGCTGCGCACCTGGTCCTTCAGGGGCACAGTTACCCCATTCAGGACCAGGGAATCCTCCACACCTGCCCGCCTCCTGTCCCCCAGAAACAGTACTTCTGTCTTGTCAGGATTCAATCTCAATCTGTTAGCCGCCATCCATCCTCCAACCGCCTCCAGACACTCACACAGGACCGTCACCGCCTTCACTGGTTCTGATTTGAAAGAGAGGTAGAGCTGGGTATCATCCGCATACTGATGAACACCCAGCCCAAACCCCCTGATGATCTCTCCCAGTGGCTGCATGTAGATGTTGAAAAGCATGGGGGAGAGGACAGAACCCTGAGGCACCCCACAAGTGAGAGCCCAGGGGTCTGAACACTCATCCCCCACCACCACTTTCTGAACACGGCCCAGGAGGAAGGAGCGGAACCACTGTATGACAGTGCCCCCAGCTCCCAGCCCCTCAAGACGGTCCAGAAGGATGTTATGGTCGATGGTATCAAACGCCGCTGAGAGATCCAGCAGAACTAGGAAACAGCTCTCACCCTAGCCCGCCAGAGATCATCAACCAGTGCGACCAAGGCAGTTTCAGTCCCGTGATGAGGCCTGAATCCCGACTGGAAGGGATCCAAATGGTCCGCTTCTTCCAGGCGTGCCTGGAGTTGTTCAGCAACCACTCGCTCAATCACCTTGCCCAAGAATGGAAGATTTGCGACTGGGCGATAGTTGGCCATCTTGGCCACATCTAAAGATGGTTTTTTAAGAAGCGGTTTAATAACCGCCTATTTCAGCGGGTTTGGGAAGTCTCCCTCACGGAGGGAAGCATTCACCACCCCATGAAGCCCATCGCCCAGCCCTTCCTAGCTAGCTTTTATAAGCCAGGATGGGCAAGGATCAAGAAGACAGGTGGTTGGTTTCACTCGTCCAAGCAGCCTGTCCACAACCTCGGAGGTAACAGATTGGAATTGATCCCACGCAATTTGACTAGACAGGACTCCAGCACTCTCCCGCCCCGGCCCTGCTCCCACGGTGGCGTCTACCTCTTCCCGAATCTGAGCGACTTTATCTGCAAAAAACTTTGCAAAATCATTGCAGGAGATAATATGGCCTGTACTGGGCCCCGATGTAGCAGGTGGTTCCGCTAAATTGCGGACCACCTGAAAAAGTCTCCTGCTGCTGTTTTCTGCAGATGCAATAGAGGTGGTGAAGAAAGTCTTCTTCACCGTCGCTATCGCCACTTGGTAGGCTCGACATTGAGCTCTAACCTGTGTCCGGTCAGCTTCAGAATGGGTCATCTGTCACTGGCGCTCTAGCCGTCTCAACGATTGTTTCATTGCCCTCAGATCCGTGGAAAACCACGGGGCTGTCCGGGCTCCATCAATCGGAGAGGACGCTTCGGAGCCAAACAGTCAATAGCCCTGGTTAACTCCACATTCCAGCTCGCCACCAGGGAATCAGCTGAAAGGCCATCAACATGGGATAAAGCATCCCCTACCACTCTCTGGAAACCATTTGGATCCATTAAGTGGCGGGGGCGGACCATCCGAATCGGTCCCACCTCCCTGCAGAGGGGAAGGGTCACGGAGAAGTCCAGTTGCACCAGGAAGTGATCTGACCATGGCACTTATTTTGTTTCACTTTTAGTTAGTGTCAGATCACCAACATCCGTAGAGGTAAACACCAGGTCCAAGGCATGTCCGCGGCTATGGGTTGGGCCAAACTTATTCAGGGACAGCCCCATGGAGGCCATGCTTTCCACGAAGTCCCGAGCAGCCCCTTGTAAGGTCGTGTCGGCATGGATATTAAAATCCCCTAGGACAACCAAACTAGGTGTCTCCAGGAGAACATCCGCCACGACCTGAAGCAGCTTGGGCAGGGAATCCTTGGTGCAGCGGGGAAGTCGGTACACCAAAAGGAATCCTGTACTGCCCCTATTGCCCAACTTCCAGAACATGCACTCAGAGAACTGGGTCTTCCCAATAGGACGCCTGGTGCAAACTAATGACTTCCTAAAAATCACTGCAACCGCCCCTCCCCGCCCACAAGGCCTGGGTTGCTGTGCGTAAGAGAAACCTGGTGGACAAGCAGCTGCAAGGACAGGCCCATCTGCTTCATCCAACCAAGTCTCTGTTACACATGCCAGGTCAAATCCTCCATCCATGATCAAGTCATTGATGGCAGTGGTCTTATGAATCATTGACCTGGCATTGCACAGCAGCACCTTCAGGTCATGTGGGTATCCCTTGCTGATTCTAGTATCCATCCGGTCAGGACCAGACCTGGAGGCAGGGATAGTCCTCAGACAACGACTAAACCTGCCTCCTCTGTAATGACATGGTCTGGTCTTAGCGTAACTCCTCCTCCTACCCGTGATCACTGAGATCGGTTGTCCCAGCGCATCCCAGATAATTGAGAAAAGTTGTTTATCTCAATTGGTTTTAGTACTTCCCTGCTGCTTGTTGAGTTTATTGTTTCCCTGTTTGCAAATGTTGGAGACAGAAGCGATGGAAACCTTCACCTTCCCTATCCAGCCATTATAATAATAAGACATATGATGATTTGAACCTCCTGTGGTGTTCACGTCTGTTACAGTACTTGAAAAATTTGATGTTCTTTACATTTTGTTATGCACCCTCTCTTATATAAAATGTTTTGTGGGTAGGTGTTTGTTGAAAGTTGCACTTCTACACAGCGTTTTTTATGTCCAGTAAGCAAGCACTTTGTATATAATACTGTTGGTTTATTTATATAGCACCATCTTTTCATGGCACTTTGTTAGTCCCTAGTGAAAGAGACCTGCAACCTTAAAAATAGGCACAAGGGAAGCGACAGAGGCAGTGGTAAAATATGCAATTACTTCAATTACCTATACTTGTTACGGTAAGGCATTGAGACTAGAGAGTTGTTCCAAAGTATTCAGAGAACCAGTATGTGCAGGAAGTAAGGGGATGAGGTATCACAGTGGTGTTCTGGGTGCAAAGATAAGAGGCAGCAAGGGTGGAATAATTTGAAGGCGTAGGAAGCTTTCAGACAAATGAGGATGGTAGGGCTGTATGAGCAAAGATCTATGGTGGGAATGTATCAGGATATAAAAGCAGAGAGATAGGGGAGGCAAGGCTTAGGGGTTTTAAAGGAGGTAATGTGATCAGAGTGATGAAATAAATTATCATGGCAGCAAAATCAGACAAACGCAAACATGATGAGGGCATGGATCAAAAAAAGGTGGGGTTACGAGGAAATGCTGTATTTTTCTTCTCATGTTAAAGAAGCAGCAATATGATTTTGTGATGGATTGAATATGAGGAAGAAATATGAGAGAGGAGTCAAAACAGAAATTGCTAGACAACAGTGTGAATAGCAAGGTTGTCAATACATAAGCGTGAAAAAGGAGAAGAGGGCTTAGGAAGAAAAGTAAGATTAGTGCTGTATCAAACTTCATCCCCTTCGGATGAATCTGTGTATGTAGGAAGCTCACACAGGCATTTAAACCTCTGCACCCACCCCCCAACACCACACTGGTGATGAAATCATGCCATTCCTGGTTGACACTTTCCCAGTGGCAGCAGTGCTCCTGCTGAAACCTTGGATCAGTGGCTGTCAGGCAACAGGTCAGGAAAGCTTGGTGGACTGCATCAGGTTCTCTGCCTTAGGTGCTTCCTCTTGTATCCATTTTAGAGACAGATAAAGTCTATGAAAACTGTTTCAAGGTCAATTTAGTATGTAAGGTGCTACAAAAACCAAGGCTTTTCTTTTTAAATAAATAATAACAAGCTCCCACTGCTCTGCACTTGAATGTTACCAACAAATATAGCGTACTTTGCTAATTGACATTTCATGTTCAAGACCCAGATGAACATACATACATACACAAACAAACAAACAAACAAACAAATAAATAAAGGCTGGCTATTTGGCTGGCTAATGCTTTAAATGATTTCATTCTGTTATATGTGGCGTTTCCACCTAGCTTAGTTGCATACCAATTCCCACTCCAGTTCTGAGCAGTTTTAAAATCACGATTATGCTCTTTACTGTCCCCAGCTGGCTCTGCTCACAGCTGATGGGGGATTCAAAAGACTCTTCTTCTACTTGCCAATGCAGAAGGTCTCTCCCATCACCCTTAATAATAATAATAATAAATTTTATTTATATCCCGCCCTCCCCAGCCGAAGCCGGGCTCAGGGCGGCTAACAACAATCAAATAATCAAACAATCAAATAATCCAACATTCTAAAAATATTTCATTATAAAAATTAATTAAAATCAAGTTGATGGCAACCATTAAGCAAAATTCTGTGCAGGTTGCCAGAGGAGGGAGTCAGGCTGCGCCCTGACCAAAGGCCTGGTGGAACAACTCTGTCTTGCAGGCCCTGCGGAAAGATGTCAGGTCCCGCAGGGCCCTAGTCTCTTGTGACAGAGTGTTCCACCAGATTGGAGCCGCAGCCGAGAAGGCCCTGTCTCTAGTTGAGGCCAGCCTAACCTCTCTGAGGCCTGGGACCTTCAGGATGTTTTTATTTGCAGACCGTAGGTTTCTCTGTGGGGCATACCAGGAGAGGCGGTCCCGTAGGTACGAGGGTCCTAAGCTGTATAGGGCTTTAAAGGTTAAAACCAGCACCTTAAACCTGATCCTGTACTCCACCGGGAGCCAGTGCAGCTGGTATAGTACCGGATGAATGTGGTCTCGCAGCGAAGACCCCATAAGGAGTCTCGCCGCGGCATTCTGCACCCTCTGGAGTTTCTGGGTCAGTCTCAAGGGCAGCCCCACGTAGAGCGAGTTACAATAATCCAGTCTGGAGGTGACCGTCGCGTGGATCACAGTGGCTAGGTCAGGGCGAGAGAGATAAGGGGCCAACTGCTCAGCTTGGCGGAGATGAAAAAATGCCGCCTTTGTTATAGCTGTAATCTGCGCCTCCATAGAGAGGGAGGTATCAAAGATTACACCCAAACTCTTAACGGACGGTGCTGGCACTAATTGCACCCCCGCAAGAGATGGGAGTTGCCACCATCTTGCTTGTGCTTGTCAGAGTTAATAGAGCCTTCTATAAATAGGTAGCAAGCTTTGCAGATTGGCCATTTCTATTCATCTTAGAAATGTTAGTAGTTTATGAAAGGTGTTTTTAGAACTTTGGCTCATTTAAATAAATAGCAAGATATTTAATTCCTCAGGCACTTAAAATGTGAGAGGCCTCAACAGATTTGTTTGTATTTGGGTGCTGAATTACTGTAAGGATTATTGTTGTATAGCCTGTTTCAATTAAGTTCATTGGCTTTTGCCTCCCATATCAACAGCGAAAAAATAGCAGATACATTCATGCACGCACACATGCATATATAGATGTGTGTGCTTTAAATGGGAGGGGGTTTGAAGATTGAATGTAACAAGGTTTGTGATTGAAAAGTTGAATCAACTGTAAGAAAGGAGCAGAGAATATAGGCACAATAAACTTCTTGATATCTGTAATTTTGCCTATGATTCACTTCATTGACGATATTAGTTCATTGTTTTGTATCTGTTCTCTAGAACAAAGATATGACGGTGTACCACGTCTAAGGCACTCTTTTCCCTTCCCATTATTCTTAAGTGTTTCTCTCATGATTTTAACAGCTTAAAAGGATATAACAATTTCTCACCATGTCCTTGTGAAAGTCACTTGTTGAACATCTGCTGACTGAATGGAACTTTTGTTGTAAATTTACTAACTTGAGATTTTTAGCCCACTCTCCCTTTGTGAGTAGCAATAATTTGTACTATAAGTTTCATTGTATATTAAAATTTGGCAAGTCGCATGACTGCTATCTACCACTCTCTTTTTGTTCAAGGATTAATCATATCTGTTGCGGTGCTGGCAGTTGAAATGGAAAGAAAGTTTGCCAGGTTCATCCTTGCCAAGTAGTATGCACATGTACCGGTAGGCATTTGTGTATTGGTGGAAAGTTGTTTCTTCCTTGGTGTTAATGCTTTCCCAAAGTATGTGTTTGCTGAAAAAGTTAAGATAAAATTTATACATGCCTTCAGATACAGCTTGGTATGGATGAGACTTCACAGTACACAAGTATAGTTGATGAGCATAGTAGTCTGCCAACAGGCTATCCACACCATCAAAAAAAGGGTATTTGAGAATTTTAGGGGAGGGGACGTGGGATACATTTAAGAAAACCTTATGTGGTGTTTCTGAACAGTTGTAGGTATTAACATTTCTGTTTTATATTTGCATATGTAGTCAGAGATGGGAGTGACAAATGAGTGAGGGTGTGCCCTTAAAATGTAAGACACGTCTTGTTTTCTGTCTGTACTTTTTCTTAGTGACAACTTTGTCCATGGACATGCTACTTTATTACTCTGTGGGTGCCATCATTCCAAGTATATTGGACAGACCATTATTTCTTGATACTGTACAACCTTCCAGATATAGGGAGGATGCAGCAGTACCTAAACATGACTTTGGACAAATTATACTGGAAATGCTAGAAACCAGCCAACAAAAGTAATACTTCTCTACCCAGTTCCTGTGCCAAAGCCCCACTGGGCAAGGCCTTGGAAGTGCTGGCTTGTTGACAAAGTTACCATGCTGCCAAATCAGTCTGGACTAATATAGAGTATAATGCTGGCACTGCAGTTGGCAATCTGGCACCGTTCCTAGATTTGAGAAGATATTGCCAACATTTAAAATCATCTTGGCCCCTTTATCATTGTCTCATTCAGTTTTGTTCATGCATCCTCATTGAGTTGCTTCCACCAAATCTGGCAATTTGTTGAAGCAGGCTGCAGTGCTGAAAATGTGATAAGAGTATATATCCCAGTCAATAATATTACTAAGTGGTTGCTTTGAGGTTTTAGAGTGCAATGTTTTAGGGCTACCAAACTTAATTGTATAGTAGACTAAGTCATTCACATCATTTCTGGAGTACTTGTGCTGACTTCTCTGTCAGGCAGGTTCAAGTTAACTTTTGGTAGTGCCAGAGAGACATACTAGTATTCTGCAGCAAGAATTTTCACTGCTTCATGGATTCTGATTGTTTTGGACTTTAGCATTGTAACAGAATCTCATTATATATTTGCACATTTGCTTACCACATGTTCAGACGTATCTGGGTGGTAGTTAGCTTTCCCCCCTCTAAAGGTAAAGGGTAAGGGGACCCCAGACCATTAGGTCCAGTCACGGACAACTCGGGGGTTGCGGCACTCATCTCGCTTTACTGGCCGAGGGAGCAGCTTCCGGGTCATGTGGCCAGCATGACTAAGCCGCATCTGGCAAACCAGAGCAGTGCACGGAAATGCTGTTTACCTTCCCGCTGGAGCGGTACCTATTTATCTACTTGCACTTTGATGTGCTTTCAAACTGCTAGGTTGGCAGGAGCTGGGACTGAACAACAGGAGCTCACCCTGTCATGGGGATTTGAACCGCCAACCTTCTGGTCGGCAAGCCCTAGGCTCTGTGGTTTAACCCACAGCGCCACCTGTGTTTCCCCTTTCCCCCCTCTATAACTCTGTAAATATAATTCATATGCAAATTACTAAAGTTAAATAACAATAGATAATATAGTAATTCCCATGTTGTAGGATTTTGTTTTTAACAGCATTTTTATAAGTATGAAAATTATATGTAATAAAATATAATTACGTTTAATTTTTCATATTGTTTTCTATTCAGTCATATTGCTCAGCAATGCTGGGATTTATTATTTCCCTCCTCCCCATAGATTAGTGTATTTTGGTTTCTCTGTGAATGTTTCAGTCCTCAAGCACTCTGCTATTGTACTACCAGCTTTACTGTGAAACATGGACCACTTATAAACACCATCTCCAACTCCTTGAAAGATTCCATCAATGGTATCGCTGAAAAAGCCTACACATCACTTGGGAAAACAGGTCAGTGTACTGGAAGAAGCGGGGGGGGGGGACAGTGTCAAAGCAATGATTCTTCAACATCAACAGTTGGACTCGTCTTGTGGTTTGGATGCCTGATTATCGTCTTCCAAAGCAACTACTCTATTCCAAGCTTTAAAATGGAAAGCATAATGCTGGTGGTCAACAAAAGAGGTTCAAAGACTCTCTCAAGGCAAATATAAAAAAATGTAGTATAAGCACCAACAACTGGGAACACTGGCCTACGAGTGCTCCAATTGGAGAACAGCCCTTACCAAAGGTGTCATGGACTATGAAAAAGCACAAACTCAGGATGAAAAGGAGAAATGCACTAAGAGGAAGGGATGTTTGGCAAACCCCCACTGTGATCAACTTCCTCCTGGAAACCCATGTCCCCACTGTGGAAGGATGTGTGGATCCAGAATTGGCTTCCCTAGTCACTTATGGACACACCATTAAGATTGTTTTCATGGAAGACAATCTTACTCGGCTTCAAGTGTTCACCAAAGTAGAAGAAGATTAGTGTATAGAGACTCAGTATGTGAGGACTGTTACAGTATCTGTCTTCCTGCATTAATCCTTAGGAGGCTTTTTCTTTATTAATAACATGGACGGTTGTGAATCTGAAAAAGTCATAGAATATTATTAGAGTTATTAACATGTATTCGTATTTGACAACCACACCAAACATTTTTCTGCCTTGCATCAGGCGAACATAGGATCAAACTTCAAATTAAAGAAAGAAGCAAATTAATTCCTTGCTAATAACTTTTGCTTGACATGTGATCTGCTTATCTTCTGTTAAATCAGCCAGTTGTAATTAGATCACATTTCAGAGCAGCAGCATGAACTGGAACAGTGCATGTCAGCCTAATTACCAAGGAGTGAAACTTGTAGAACTGTATATGTATACCAGTGTATCTGTTTGAATTTGACTTGAAGTTATTCCTTTTCCATGGTGCATTTAGAACAACAAATCATTGAAGCGTTGTACACCAAGGATTATTGTCTCATCTGCTGTTAGTTTATTTAGTAATTTGTAATGGAGATCATAGAAAAGAGCAAATGGATAATAGAAAAGAACAGAATCAAATCCTTGAAGATTAGTTGTTGTTCAAAAAATAAGTGTATGTTGTTATAATTTGCCATTTTGTGTTTTTTGATATAAATATAAACAGTGGGCAAAATGCTCAGGCAACCCTTGTAAGGTCCAAGTCTGCTTCCTGCCATATAATAATGGTAGTAGTGCCTTGGAGGAAAAATTCCTGGATTGGTCTCCCCACCTAGATCCCTTGATGAGTATCGAGGTGTTCCAGATAGGGATTCCCCACTCCACAGTCACAACTGCATTTGAGTATGATGGTACTACGTACCCTTCAACTTCCCTCAGATGAATATAAGGACATTTTTCACTCCCCCCCCAAAACCCCCTGATTCTCTTTGACTCCACAATTCCCCCCCCCAAGCATTTCCTATCATAAGAAGGGCAAGCGCTACCACTACTACCCCAATGAGACACAGCTCACTTGCACTTCACCATCTTGAATAAATCCCTTAATCCCAATTTTATTTCATTCCTTCGTAGATTTACAAAAAGAAAACCCACACCAGTAATTAGGCGTGGACATACAAAGCATTTTGTTTAAAAATTGAGATTCCTTGCAGTCCACTCTGCTCCCCCATTCATTCTCTCTCTCTCTCTCTTTTTTTAAAAGATATTTATTAAATTTTCCAATTTTTTATACAAACAAAAAAACAAAGAGATTAAAAAAACACATATAGTTCATAAAGCATACTTTTCAATAACAAATTTCTCTGACCTCCTCATACCTCCCCTTCTTGTATTCCATTTAAGATTATTTGTTCAGCAAATCCTTAACTTAAAGCGTTACAGCTTATAATATCGCCTTATTTTTCAAACCCTTTTTTCCCCATCCATGTTCCTTTATATCATTATAGCTAGAAACCACTCAATTTCAATCCAACACCATTCAGCTTTCCTTAATTTTACAATATTTCTGTAAGTAGTCCTTAAATTTTTTCCAATCTTCTTCTGCCGACTCTTCTCCCTGGTCACGGATTCTGCTCGTCATTTCTGCCAGTCCCATACAGTCAATCAGTTTCATCTGCCATTCTTCCAGAGTGGGTAGGTCTTGCGTCTTCCAATACTTTGCGATGAGTATTCTTGCTGCTGTTGTAGCATACATGAAAAAAGTTCTATCTTTCTTTGGCACCACTTGGCCGGCCATGCCCAAGAGAAAGGCCTCTGGTTTCTTCAAGAAGGTATATTTAAATACCTTTTTCAATTCATTATATATCATTTCCCAGAAAGCCTTAATCCTGGGGCACGTCCCCCAAAGGTGAAAGAATGTACCTTCATTTTCCTTACATTTCCAACATTTATTGTCGGGCAAATGGTAGATTTTTGCAAGCTTGACTGGGGTCATGTACCACCTGTATATCATTTTCATAATATTCTCTCTTAAGGCTATTCCCCCATTCTTTCTCTCCAGGCTAGCCCTGTCCTCTGCCAGCCTCTCCAAGCCAGCACACCACATGGGTTGCAGCAGCAACCATAGAGAGGCCCTGGGATGCTCCCTTGCCGCCACTCAAGACAGGCACCAGGTCATCCTCCTTCCCAAGCTCGGCAGCGGTAGCACCGGCAAGGAAAATAGGGATATTTCAGGATCATATCAGAAGCCAGGATGGCTTTTGTAATTCCAGGACTATGCCTGGAAAACCGGGACATTTGGAGGGTATGGTACTAGCAGCTTCTATGAGAAACCAACTCTTGTCAAGTTTCAATTGATTTGGGCTTGCAGAATACATATGAATTAAATCTGACTTTATAAAGAAAGAAAGAACTCTTCTCCCTACCCCTCTCCCATTCATATTTTATTTCCTTTAAGTTTTAGATAAAAAAAAAATGAAGTCTGAAATGCTTTGAAATACTTTCCTATGCAAAATGCCAGTCTTTTATGTTAATCTTTGAATGAAATCTTTTGTACTAAAGAAGAGGCGAAAAGTTATGGAAAAACATCTTCAAAGCTGATGCACATAGAACCCAATAGGTAGAATAAGTTATAGTTCTCATTCGATATCACTGTTTGAATAAAACATCCTTCTGAGCATTATAATACTAAACATCCTTTAGTATTATAATTTCTCTTTTAATTGGAGTAATGCCATTCTTGCAAATGTGTGAAAGGGACCTGATATTTAACATAAATGTAACAAAAATCTAAGTAATTGCTTCAGAAGGAATATAGGTGATATACAGGTGATGAGATTTTTTATCTACTTTAGTGCCTAATAACACAATCATGTACATTCTGCTCAGAAGTTGGTCCCCCTAAATACAATGAGACTTATTTACAGGTAACCTAGTATAGGATTGTAAAATTACTGATTTTGCTGGGAATGGGGCTTAAAGTTAAAAATGTACAAAGATACACCAATAATATTTAAACATGCAAGGATGTAACCTGCTTTGTCTATTCTGTGGCTATGTTCTTTAGACTTTAGAGTTTTCTATCTATGAACATGTTTGTAGATGCTCTAGCTAGTCATTGAATAATCCTGATCACTTGGAATAATGTTTTAACCCCTATCCCCTTCTTCAGTATTATTGGTGGCCTGTTACCAATAATAGTGGAAGTGTTCCTCACATACATTTCCACTGATATATAATTTTATGGTATTACTCCCCAAAAAGTGGTGTTATGAGCCATTAAACCTCGGAAATACACTTTTCCCAAAAGGTTTCCACAATTCTGGCCACTGGTATAAATGCACATTGCTATCTTTGAATATCCTCTTTATTACTTTTGTGTGCAGAATCCTAATGCTTGAGTTCTGAACTAAAAGATGCTGAGAACCTGTCTAATCCATTAAAGCACTTCAGAAGGTGCTTATGCTTGAGAAATTCCACTGGAGTCAAGACTAATCATGTGCAAAGAGATGTTTATGCCTTGCTGCTCCATCAGATGAAACTACCGTATTTAGCAGTTTGTTTCAGGAAAGAGACTTTGATTCCTGCTTCTTCACTTTTTATATTGTATATTTAATTCACCCATATTTATCCTCTGATTACCAATACTGTAAAGGCAGGTATTCACAAGCAATGAGTGGTGGGGTTGATGTTTCTCTCATAGAGCTATAGACAAAAGCAGTCATATTTTTGGCTTGCTAGTGGTAACACTCTTGATTTAGAACTCTCTCCTCAGTGAGGTATACTTAGCTGGTTCCCAGATTAGTTTCCTCAGACTAAGAAATACCTTCTTTAAAAAAGAGGTCTTCCATCACTCATTCGGGATGGTTTGTTTTAAAATCTTAATGTTGATATATAGCTCTCACATCATAGATCTGTGGGAGGAGAGTAAAGGAGGGGTATTTTAATTAGTATTTAATTAGTATTTTTTATTAATACTGTTATTAGGATTTTTTTAAATGTATGAGTGCTTTAAATTTTGTAAGACACTGTAGGTATCCTTTGTGGACTGAGTGTTGCATGGCAAAAGCAAATAACAGAAAAGTCAATGGAGGTGGATCTACTAGGAGTTTGCAGATAATGGGAGCAGTTCAGGATATTTTTTGAAGCTGTATTCCTAGAAAATTTATCAGAGATTCAGTGATGGCAATCAGCTTTCCTGAAAGGGAGCTTGGCCAGTGTCCACTGTTGTTGATTTCCTCTACATTGCACAGCCTCAGGTGTGTTTTGGCTGCATTCTAGGCTGTTTTAATTTGCCTGCTGTAAACCCTTCACAAAGCCTAGCAGGATGGCCCCGTGCCCAGGACAAACTGTTTGCCTTAGAATGCATTTTAGGGGGCTTGGCAGCACAAAGGGAATTGTTTCTTTGGGAAATGGTTAGCCTTAGGGGAGTCCTTGGACGACAAATCATTGCCAAAAATAGGAAGTGAGCATCTCTGAAAAGGAGATAGATTGGCTAACAATACAGCAGAGGGGAAAAACAGGTAAAGCAGTCAAAACAACTTTTTAAATCTAATGCATGGAAGTGTGAAATGTAATACAACTGGAATAAAATCCCTACCTCCCAGCTAGTCCCCCTCCCCATTTTTTTTCTTACTAAGACAAGACTTAGTTGCTATGGTAGCCTACGGCAATTTTGCAGCTATAGAGAGGAATTGTGTGTGATTAGCCTAGCTACAGAAAATCCACATAATCCACAATATGACTTCCTATATGAAACACAAGCTGTAAATTTATAGGTTTGCAAATTGAACTTGTTGACAGAATAAACTTTCCTTTTCATTAATGCTTTATTGAAGTTAATGAAAAACAACGAACAGAAATTCATCCAGAAAGAAAACAGTAATAAATGTTACATCAAATCACAACAAATTCTTACAACTATAACAACTTCCCCTCAATCCATCATGCATCTACCACTTATTTTTTCTAACGCACCATCCATTTTCCTTTATTAATTTCCATTAAAGACTTATTCTCCTATAAGTATCCACATCGCATAAGTCATTCAAGGCCTGCCATTGACATCATGTTATTACAATGTTCCTTAAGGTATTTTTTGTACATGTCCCATTCTTTAATAAATGTCTGTTCACTATGACCTCTCAGTTTGCATGTCATTTTTGCCAACTTGGTGTATTCTAACAGTTTGCCACTCCAGTTTAGTCAGGGTTTTCCCCCCTTTCCAATTTGTAGTGATTAATATTCTTGCAGCTACCATGGCATACAATAATATTCCCCTCACTTTTTTTATGTACGTATATCTGTGCCTAATATCCCCAGGAGGAAGGCTTCCGGTTTTTTTTAATATAAAGGAGATCTTGAACATCCTTTTGAGCTCGTTATAAATTAAACCCCAAAATTCCTTTATTTTGTTACAGGTCCACCACTTTTGTAGCACTGACCCTTCCACTTCCCCACATCTCCAACATTTACTTGAATTGTTTTTATACATCTTAGATAATTTTAATGGTGTTAGGTACCAGCGGAATCACATCTTCATAAAATTTTCTTTCAAGGCATAACATGCGGTGAACTTCATATCTACCTTCCATTGCTTTCCACAAGCATCCATAGGGGGGATGTAACCAAAATATTGAACTCATTTAACCATTACTGATTTTACCGTAACGGTTGTCATGCCCTTCCAGATCAAAGAGGTCTGTATTTTGTAATATACACCACTCCCTGATCTAGGATAGGCAGGCTGCCTCGTAGCAGAGTTTCAGATCTGGCAGGGGAAATCCCCCTCTTTCTTTGAGATCAATTAATAATTTATGCTTAATCCTGGGCTTTCTCCCCTGCCAGATATATCTCGTTGCCAATCTTTGAGGCAGCCTGCTCCCCCGATCACGGGAATTGTCTGAAATAGGAAAAGTATTTTCGGTAAAGCATTAATTTTGATGGTGGATATTCCCCCCAAAAAGATAGTTTCAATCTGCTCCAGATTTCTTTTAATCTCCGTCCAGGTCTTAAATGTAATTATCTTGAAATAGGTTGATATTTTTCACTGAGATCCATATTCCCAAATATTTTGCCTTTTTACAAATTATCAAGTTTGAAGCTCTTTCTAAATCAGCTCTCTCCTGTGCTGTTAGATTCTTAACCAGGAGCTTTGTTTTAGAACTGTTTAGTTTGAACCCCACCACCTGCCCAAAATAATCCTTAATTGTTTCTAATACCTTTAATAAACTTATTTTGCGTTCTCTGTCGTAATGATGAGATCATCGGCGAACACCTTTAGTTTGAATGCTTTCTCTCCTAATGTTATTTATTTTATATTTTTGTCCTCTCTTCTCCCCCCCCCCCACATTTCCATTACCAGAATGAATATTAGCGGGGATAGCGGTCACCCTTGCCTTGTCCCTTTTCTTATTACACAGTCTTCTGTAATGTTACCATTAATAATGATCTTAGCCTGTTGGCTGCCTCTTCGATGTTCCACGAGAATGTGAAGTTGGAATCTTGCATTCACCCTAGATATAGTGCATCCACTTCACATTCTCTTTCAGAATGGTAAACTTTATTTATTGATTTTAGCCATGCTCATAAATTCTTACACCTTTCATGAATTTAAGAACACTTAAGAGCTGGGGCATTACCTAAACCCTCCTTTTTCATAACTTGGTTACTTCCTTCTCCCTCTCTTGATATGTAAAATAGTTGAGTAGTTCTTGCACACTGGATTATACACACTTACTTTTGTGAGACCAGTTAGGCTTTGTCTAGTTATTTTATGTTTTAGTACAGAGATTTATTGTGTGTTTCTGTGAGCTTTCCTTGTATCTGTAGAATGTTGTCAGAACTTTTGAGTGTCCACTCAAACGGGCTTGTGCAAATATGGGTTTTCTGTTCGTTTGCATTAAATGTCTGGGAATAGATGAATATGAAATTGTCAATACTTCTTGGAATGACTTAATGAAAGGTATACAACATATAGATCTTTAAAAGAATGTTTTACATTCTTGGGTTGTGTAAATCCCTCTTGGTTTTAATTTGCTTTTTCCTATGAAACAAAACAGAAGATAAGGAATTTAGGGTTGCCATACGCCTGGAATTTCCCGGATATTGCTGGGATTCAGCCATTGTAAACAGTGTCTGGGTGGAAATCTGGATGTGTGGCAACCCATTTTGGTGAATTTCCTTTAAAAAAGCTCAACAACTCCGGATTCTCACTTCTCGAAATATGGCAACCCTAAGTAATTAAAACCATTTTCTGGTTTCTTTCTACTAAGACAAGTGTGTTTGTGTCTAGGATGGAATTGTTGCTCAGAAAGCTAAAATCAGGGATTAACTTAATCTTCGTTTTATCTACTCCTACATTTTGTGATCTAGTACTTAATCTTGTTTTAGTCATTTGGGACATTGAGCTAATGTTACAAA
This sequence comes from Podarcis raffonei, assembly GCF_027172205.1. Lineage (NCBI taxonomy): Eukaryota > Metazoa > Chordata > Lepidosauria > Squamata > Lacertidae > Podarcis > Podarcis raffonei. The sequence continues at coordinate 73,794,495 of NC_070610.1, read as the reverse complement.
GGGGAATGTAGCTGTATCTTTAACCTGAGCAAAGATAAAATGCAATAGCAACATACAGGTCCTTTCAAAACAGCAGAGTCTGCTAACCAATGAGATTATTTAGAAAACCATGCATGACAGTGTTCTTAGATTCATAACTTTCTGTTGGGTTCCAGGATTGTGTAAGCAGCTGAAACCAACACATCTGATAGGTCCAGCTTTTCCTGTTCAAGTTGTGCAGTACTGGTAGCTGCCTCAATCACTTCAGTTGGGATAATCTCATGCCCTGCCTGTACAGTGTCTGATGAAGTATCTGCAGTATCTGTCTGGGGCTCAATATCTGTCTTCTGCTTTTTGAAGTAGTTGCAGATATCCATAGCTAGACAAATAAAACCAGCTGTGTTGATTTGCTCTCTCTCTCTAGCAACCTATATGGAAAACCTCCATGCCTTTCTGTCAACCTTCAAACCAATCAAAATGATAAGTTTCTGTTTCCTAAGAAAATGATTTTTGCTACGATTTCCTGAGAACCTTGCAAGCACTTTCAGTTTTTACTCTTCTGGGCTAGTTTTATTCTTGGCTACAGCCTTTCCCTGCTCCTCAGAAAGCATGATCGGGTCCAGCTGCAGCTCCAAGTGCCTCATCTGATCACAAGAAGGCATAACTCATTTGCTTATATTATCATTGTTAAGGGTTTTCAAATCTTTCAACATTTGCAGAAGCATCATCATTAGAGTAGAACAAGCAGCATTCATCTGAACTGCCTACTGGCCCCCAGAAAAGTTCAGTGTCTGGCAACCAGCCTCAACAAGAGTTGTCTCAGAGATCATTCTAAACCTCTTGTTGACTGGCTGGATGTGTGTGTATCCGTGTACATTAAAACAAATGCATTTAGGACTCCTGGGGCATGGGGTAAGACTAGCTGATTATTTCTGTGATGGTCCCCTGATTGTTTCACTTGGCATTTATTTGTTTGTGGTTTATGGATTGTATATTTGTGGGAGATTTTCTGTTGTCTAGTTGTTTTGCTCTTATGTTTGTGAGCAGTTCCCCTGCACGGGGCACCGAGCGGAAGGGATGCAAAATCAAGAAGCTATATAATCGAGAAGATTCATTTGGGGGTGCCAATATTTGGCCTTTGTCAGGGCGCCATATTACCAAAAATTACCAAAGTCTCCACCCCTGGCATAGGTGTATATATTCAGAGTTCTTAATGTTTCTTTGCTTATTTTTCTTTGGTAGGGAAAAAAATCTATCTATCTATTAGTGCATAAACCTGTAATGTCTCTAATCTCATTTTTTGTGTGTCCTATAACTTCTGTTTGCCAGTGATATGTGTATTGCTGATCTGTTCATCTGCCTGTATTAATTTGGCTGTGACTATAGGATTAGCCTCACTGTAGTGAAATCTGCTGCTGTTGTCCTGCAAATTCTGCCAACTGGACCCTCATTATACTAAACTTGTCCCGTATTTATTGCGGTCAGCACATTTTCCATAGCGCTTGAAGCCGAGAGCTTAGCAACTATTTGTTTACTTATTTCAAAGAACATTGTTACAGTCTAGACAGCATTACGGGAATGAAGTAATGCTGCCTTGATTATGCCATGTGAATGACAAGCAGAAAACAAAATATGAGGGGGGAAATTGAAAATTAGTTTCTGTACATTTAGTGCAATTTACTTGCAGGAAAAAATTGCTAGCTTCTTATTAATACTCCTAATTAATACTCCTAAAAATAAATAATAAATTCCAGAAGAATAGTTCGGTAGTGTGCAGTTGAGTGGTCTGCTTCCTTGGAAACTAACATACTGTACTGTTCTAACTTTTGGATGTGAAATCTCAGGCCATAGAGTATGAGTGGCCAACTTTTTTGGGGACAAGTGTGGCATAAGTCAATATTTTTAAAAATATTAAGACTAATGTGTGCTGTGCTACACATGGCGCTCACACTGTACATGTGCTCTATGCTTTGGAGGGTTCTGCATTTTGTCTACTGAGTCAGGATTTAGGGAAAAGTGCAGTCCTGACTATATCATACCTGCATCTATAGGTCCTCCTGTTCCTGCTCCAGCAAACACCTACTGCCTGCAGCATCTGTGCCATGATGGTCCATGCCAAAGTATATTTCATCAGATACATACAGTGGGCCTGTGCATTTAATAATGTTGGCTGATTCTTCCTGCAAAAGCATGTGTCTAGGATTTAAATTAAGCCTGGGCTCGGTGCCAGGACTTTCACAATGATGTAATAGTTGGGACATATTTTCCTGTACTTCCATACTGTTTTGAGAGGACGGTGTGTCTGAGCATGTGCTGATTTGTTCCCACATAATGAATAATCATAGTTGGTTGTCACATATATGAGTTTAGGAGCAAGGTTTTCAGGTCAGTTTTCAAAATAATGCTTGGTGCCAAAGAATGCTTCTATCTTACGGAAAATAGTAGTATTTTCCTAGGCTTTTATGTTAGTTTTAGAACTTGCAAACCAGCACAGAATGGAAATCTACTATAAGCAAGTTAAAGAATGGATTAAAGAACATAATGTGAAGATACATGAACTACAGAGTATAGTCTGCTTTAACTGTTGCTATGGAAATGATTGTTGCAGGTTTTTGGGATATGTGCAAGGTATTGGAGGCCGAGGAAAGGAAGGGAGGAGAAGAATTTCAAATGTATAGAATGGAGTGAGGCCTCTGTGCAAGTTGGCTGATCCTTATTCAATTGGATTTGGAGCAGGGGGAGGCAGTGGGGGGAAGCTTGGGGTAATTAATGTGTCAATTTCTATAAGTGAAACCACTGCAGCAAACAATATTTCCTCCTTGGCACTTACATGGAAACTTATTTAGTGAAGGAGTACTTTTGTAGTATGGCTGCCAGTTAAGATATCCAGAAAATAACCAGGATGGGAACCTCAGGGTAGGGAACCTCAGGTCTGAGGATAAAATGTGGCTGCCTAGGCTTCTCTTTCTCACCATAAAGATTGCCCTGAGAACTCTGGGCCTTAATGCTGGGAACAAAAACAAGCAATTTTTTTGAGGAGCAGGGGGTGGGTGCGGGATGTCAATTTAGTAAGCATTTAAATTCAGGTACTTTTATCTTCTTCTCATTCTTTTCTACACATGTCTCCCTTGTAAGGCAGTTATCTTTGTAATATCACATTGGACATGGTAGTTCAATATTTACAGTAGTTTACAGATGTGAAAGTCAAGTGCAGTGATCAAGTGTCTTATCAGATGATACACAGGGAAATGACAAGATGGCAAGGAACTGAACAGAAACCCATAAGTTCTTGTAATAGGGCTAGTCTGCCTTGACTGACAGAAGAAGGGAATATTTGCTTTGCTTTTGTTAATTTCATTGAACTTTAACAAAATGCAAAACTAGACTGCAGTATTGAATTGAAAAGGCTCAGATATTAAAATGAAATATTGAGATCGCCCCAGGCAAGAGAACCACACAGCAGACTGTATTCCAGCACTTCACAGAACTCTTAATTCATATATGGGTATGTACATAAGCTTGGCTGTCACAAAGGTAACTGGGAATGCGAAAGTTCAGATTCTCAGGGACTTTTGGGCTAGCAGACCTTCATCACCTTGGATGTGTTTTGGCACAATGTTGCATAGCCTGGGCTTGTAGCAGTGATTCTTGTAGCCTGAAATTATGAGTGCAGTAAATGTACAAGGACACCAAAATCAATCTGAAGTTCAGTTCCTATTAAAAAGAGGAAGAGTTGCTATGTTGACATTTCTGGCATCTACACTGGAGTAAATAATATGTGGGAATGATAAAACACTTTAATGCAAGGCTGATTTAGTTGTAAACAGAGTGTGAGATGTTTCAGCAATAGCAGCTCACTGTTGGTGTAAATTTGCTTTTTCAACTCCTTTGTGTAACTAAGGAGGGGTGACAACTTATTTAGAATATTTTTTGTTGGTGTAACAGGGTTTAAGTCTCAATAATATCTTGCCTGGTATGGCTGTTTGCTCTTTGCATATTTCCAGTAAAACTCATCTGTTGCTCTGGTCAGGTTTTTTTGTTTGTTTTTTTAAAATCTCTGGTTAGTTTTTTAGAAGGAAAGTTTTTGGCCTGCACTATAAGAAAGCTGCTTTTACTCTATCTCATAATGTCTTTGATGGTTCTGTTAACATGCATATGTCTCCTCCAGAAGTTTTAGAATTTGCAGAACATTGTTTGAAGCTTGTAGTCACAGTGGGAGTCTATATAGTCAAGCACTAATTAAATCTAGGAAACATTTGCCTAAGCAAGCTGACTTTATACCATTAACATTTTTGCTGTCATTCACAACTCTGAATCTGCCAGTTTTGACACGAAATGGTTGCTTTACAGTCTGACAGTCTAATCTTCTGAATTGGCTTCCAATAGTGCTCTGCGCTAGCCTTGCAGGTGGTAGAGAGTTAAGAGAGCTGAACCAGATCAGTGACAGTTTTTAAAATTTTACGTCCAAGAGGCTTATGTAGAATAGGCAAGAAGCTACAACCAATGACAGTTTCTGTTTTGGTTTACTGTGCTTGCCATTTGGCAAGCCAGTTTGCTGAATATTTTGCCAGAAGGGCCAGAGGTCTTGGCAAAGTGCAAGTTCGTCCTTATACTCTACATTCTTTCCTAGCACTGGGACAGAGATAATTGACATGTTGTGGGATAGATGATATGGCACTGACTCTAATTCCCTGTCATCGCCAAACCTCTGATCCTTAAAAAGTTGTGCTGGCCTAGGTCCCATTTAAGAAGGGTATGACCTTCAGCTTGTGGAGTTTGTTATCGCCTGGGTTGTAAATTGGTTTATAGATAATTATTGCACTGTGAAATTAAGTCCTCAATTTGCTCCATAAAACAGGAATTGCAGGAAAGTAGCAGTAAACTTCCTCATTCTCTCCTGCCAGTTCCTCCTACCAAGCTTAGTAGACCAACTGTGCAGTGACCGTGATTGTCTCCCCATGGCCACTTTAAAGACATTAAGTGAATGGCTCTAGGTTTTTTGGTTGAATGTTAACCATTAGCATGCAATGTCTGCTCCCCTCAGCAAGTGCTCTGGTTTCTAGCTGCAGCAATTTCAAAATGCTAGTGACACTCTGGTTTTCTCTGTCTCCCTACCCTCTCCAAAAACATGGACTGTGATTTATGGCCAAAGTTAGAGATAGGGAATTAAGTCCACACTTAATTTTGAAAGTGGGAATATGGTGTGTATTCAACTAAGTTTTTCTTAGAGTAGTCCCATTGAAATTTATGAACATGACTAAGTTAGGTCCATTCATTTCAATGGGTCTGAGTGAAGTTGTTGAATACCACCCATTTTTATTTTTTTTAGACGCTCAGTGGCAAAGGAACAGTATTATTAGAGTGAGACAGGTTTTCCCCTCTATCCTACCTACCTGTGAGGCAAAAAAGAACAAACTTCAGTGCATCCACTTCCAGGCCACTCACAACTCGTAACAGCACAGGTTCATTATTACTCTTGAGATATTTGGTCACCTTCGGATTTTACTTTTGCAGGCCTTTTGACAAGATCGATATGAAAAATCGACTGAAAACACTGGTTCTCTTGTAAACAGAGTCTGAAAGAGCGAGATCCTCAAAAATTTCACTGCTAACAGTATACAGTGGAGAGGTAGTGTCCTGTGTGGGGTAGCATGCCTAGGACAACATTCATCTAAGTAGAAGAGTTAGCATGTATGTGCAATATAGAAAAGCGGAAGCTACAACTGGTGATAGGATTTGCTAAATTGTTAGAAATTCAGGCCAAATGCTGTGCATCTGTTTTCTAACCTGTGAATGTAGATCCTCTGATAGACCTGAGTCCCATTTTGTTTTTTCATCTGTCACTGTTTCTCACTTCTCCTATATACTATTAAGCTGGTTATCATTGCCTTCTAATAATAGAAAACACTCCTGGTGACCATTCGCAGGGATCAGGTTTTGATCTTGGAATCTCTTTAAAAGGATTGGGGTTTTGTTTGTTTGTTTGTTTTTGGTTCAAGGGTGGTAGTGAGGGAGATATAAAAGACTCAACTATCATGGAAAAGTTGCGGAAGGTAGCTTTTAAAAATGTTTTCACATTAAGCAGCCAGTCCATTAAGACATTTCTGCATCAGTTGAGTGCCCCCCATTGTGATTGGATCATATTTTCACTTCTACATTTCTTTCAGGGGGTGAAGGACATCCATTAGTTTATCCCATTTTATTCTCACAACAACCTTCTGAAATAAGTTAGCCTGAGAGTGTGACTGGTCCAACGTTACCTAATAAGCTTACTGATGAGGAAAAAATTGAATATAGTGGTACCTCGGGTTACAAACACCTCAGGTTACAAAAACTTCGGGTTACAGACTCTGCTAACCCGGAAGTAGTACCTTGGGTTAAGAACTTCACTTCAGGATGAGAACAGAAATTGCATGGCAGTGGCGCAGCGGCAGCAGGAGGCCCCATTAGCTAAAGTGGTACCTCAGGTGAAGATTGGTTTCAGGTTAAGAACGGACCTCTGGAATGAATTAAGTATGTAACCAGAGGTACCACTGTATAGGTTTTCTCAGTATGACTCCACCATTCTGAACACTGGTTTAAAAGAAACAAGGCTGTTTCTGTTTAAGATATTTGTTTGCTGCTTTCTCATCAATAGCATGGCTGCCTATGCAGCGAAGTGTTCATTAAATCATGAGTACCTGTTTACTCATAAATTTTGTAAAATTCTAATTAATGTCAAGTTATCTTGTTCTTTGAGGAAATTAAAGGATTAATTGCAATCTAAATGGGAAGGTTAGCTGCAGTCAAAGGAGATTATTTTTTTCAATTTAGTAGTAATGACTGTCCAGAATTGTTTAGCGTGATCTAACAGAGGTGGGTAACACACCCTATGCATTCTTGATTTCATGTTTTGAACTCCAAAGTCCTCTGAGAGAATCAGATTAGGCATTGCTCCCTTTTCCTCTAGGGCTCATACTTGTAGGTAGCCGTGTTGGTCTACCACTGTCGAAATAAATTAAAAAACCCCAAACGTCAAGTAGCACCTTAGAGACCAACTAAGTTTGTTCTGGGTATAAGCTTTCGTGTGCATGCACACTTCTTCAGATACCAGATACTTCTTCAGATGCTTCAGAGCATTTTATTTATTTAACCAACATGGTTTGCTCATTAGGTCATGTATGTCATTATAATTGTCTGTACCTGGAAATCTTGAGGGTTCAAGATCATTTGTGAGGCGAGGGCAATTGCTGTAAAAGTAATGAATCTCTTCGTGATTTTCTTTTCCCTGTGTTCATCACATATATTATTCTGTTAATTCACAAAACTAAAAATTTATTACTTCATCCTGGAGCTGCTCAGTTAAATATTGTATTGGGATTATAAATTCTTTACAGTGACAGTGACTATATTAGCACTGGGATAGAGTCCAGCAGAGGAAGGTAAGGTGGATCTACACCATTTTCTGCATTTGAATGAAGATTAGATGCCTTTCTGAATGAGAGGCAGTGGCCAAATTCAAGTTAATGGGGCCTGATACTGTAATTACTGGAGGAAATTCAATCTTCTATTGGAATCCATTCTGCTAGCTATGCTTGAACTGCAGAGCCAATATTGCTGGTTGTGATATGCATTCCTTTTACTCTCAGGGATTATGGAGAGCGCATTTGCAGAAGTGTAATAGACCCCTTCTATATCAAATGGATTGCATGAAGAACTTCACAGGCGATTTCTTCAAAAGCATTTGAGTACTTTTCTGACACCACTAGGGAGAAAGCTTTAGGCATTTATTCAAAAGTGTTGTCCTCTGGATTGTGAAGTAGTTCAGTTGGTTGAACAGTATTATGAAAATGAGTGAATGAAGAATAAGCTATTAGAAAATCAGGGATATAATATTTCCCCCCCTTTTTGGTAAGTAAAGCGTGTTCTCCTTCATGGAGAGCACGTGTTGCGGTGGGGGCTGCCAGGACACTCCAAAGTTGGGGGCGGGCTAACTGATCGTTGGCCACTGATGCGATTGGGGCTTCCCTTGTTGTTGGGAAGAAGTTAATGTTCCCATTTATTGATTGACAGCCAGAAATACTAAAACTACTTGCACGAGGCTAGGGCTTCCTCTATTCGCCCGTGCATCGGATTGCCCGTCCCTCCCTCCCTAGAATAGGGTTGTTCGCTTTGACCTTGCTATGCCTGTCATGGGGTCGTCCGCTTTGGAGCGGGGGCCTGGTAGGAATTTTGTCCATCTGGCTGATTGGCTGGGGCCATTTGGTTTTGCCTAGTGCGTAGCAAATTGTCACAACTTGTAAGGTTGCAGTTAGGCATTGGTTTATGGTTTGGTTGGTTGAGGGGCATGGATTGGCTGTGCCCTCTCCTCTAATGCTGCTGCTGCAAGGGATTCCGTTAAAGGAATTGGGGGCTAACTATTGCTTGTCCACTCTGTAAAGGGGGCTCGGGCCATAGCAATGAGCTCCTGGTTGCATTTGGGGTGAGGGCAGGTTCCCTGCTCCGCATTACCCCCAAGTGTATTCCCCTATTCTGACTTTCGCATCGTGCGGAATGTCAGTCTGTCCCCCATGGTGGGGGCAGATAGTCGCAACCAATGCCTAAGCAAACACTCACAAATTTGTATTTTAATAAAGTTGTGGCCAAAATTATGCCAAAAACCTTAAACAAAAAATTCTGTGTGATGTGTGAGTTATTGGGGTGGACCTGGGGACCTCGACACGCAAATGCACAATTACAGTACTCAAGTTCCTTTTCCATCTCTTGCCAGATTTCCCAATATTAAGCCTCCCCCTATTTATTTATTTATTTATCTATTTTACATATCTTAATACATCGATTATACAGTCCAATATTAGTGTGTTCATGTGTGTGTGTGTGTATTTTGTTTGTTTTCTCTACAGGCAAAGGGCTTTGTTATATATTTTAGGACACCTGATGCAGCTAGCTAACATGATTGTTGCAGTCTCTCACTAGTTTTTCCTACTGAAAACATATGACATGCATGCATACATATGTAAGCAGTTTTCAGTGTGTTTTGGGCTGCCTAGCCCAAGCAAGACTGGTAAGCATTGCTTCCTCCACCATGTTGTATGAATCCTTCTTGATAAAAGAGAAGAAATGCTGGATTTCCTTTTTTTCAGGGCAAATGTTTCCAGTCCATATGCTTAATCTGTAGTTTAAAGTTCCCCCTCTTTGTTCCGGGTAGTGGAAAAAACACAACTACAGATCTTAACTATGACTGCACAGGCATCGATTTAATAATTTTTATATTTAAGAATAGTTTGTAGTCCAAGCTGTAGAAGTAAAATGCTATCAAAGTCAGTGTGAGTTATGTGTGACACATATGCCATTTGTAGACGTCATTCCTGCCCAGGGCTAGTGTACTGCAGCTTTGCACACTTGCCCTTTTTTATTTTATTCCTAAACTGTCATTATGTTGCTAGGTTTTATCTCTTGTGCAATCTCAAATTATCTATTTTCTACATAACCTTTATGGTAACATCTGAAAAACACTATTGTTAAGTCCTTCTGTTTTCAGGTTGACCAAAACTGGTCCTTGGTTGCCAGTGATCCCGCCCCCACCCCCGCCCCTGTGTATGTGTGTCATGTGGGTTTATTATTTAAAGCTAAAGTGTGGCAGTCACTTGTTTCTTGGCATGTGCCTGCACCAAAGTAAGTCTGCAGGTCAGTGTTATTTCTGTTCTTCTATTAACATTACAGTGGTACCTCGGGTTACAGACGCTTCAGGTTACAGACGCTTCAGGTTACAGACTCCACTAACCCAGAAATAGTACCTTGGGTTAAGAACTTTGCTTCAGGATGAGAACAGAAATCGTGCTCCGGCAGCGCAGCAGCAGGAGGAGGCCCCATTAGCTAAAGTGGTACCTCAGGTTAAGAACAGTTTCAGGTTAAGAACAGACCTCCGGAACGAATTAAATTCTTAACCCGCGGTACCACTGTATAGAAATCATTTGAAAGGTTATAAAACTTAAAAGTATGTAACAAAAGTATGTCAAAACCATGAAGTTTAGTGGTGCAAAACATCCATTGGAACTATCTGCTTGACTTGCACCAATTTTTTTCTGTGGCTAAAAGACAGCTTGGGCCCCCTCTGTCATCTCTTGGGGGGGTTGCACTGCTTATCAGTGAATAATGAGAGGTGCTTACAAGCAATGTGTGTTTTCTTGATGTGTTTCTTGATGCTTGCTGCCTTTCTTTTCTCTAAATTTCTACCTTCATTTCTGTTATCTACTTGTCTCTTCAACAATCCCACAATATATTTTTGTTTCCTTCTTTCCCCATCTTTCTCTCTGCTCCCCCCATCTCCTTCCTATTTGTAACTGAGTTCTAGTTGTATCTGTTTCCATACATTACTGTGATATCCATAATAGGATTCATTATTTGGTTGAATACAAATTGATTAACCTCTTTAGTTGTTTGTCTTTAGGTTAGACAGCACACCCCTAGGGTATGCAAAGTTGTTTTCTAATATTTATAATCCTTTATATGAGGTAGCTATGTAGCATTTTATAGTACTTAGAAAGGATTTTATGCTAGGTAAAAGACTGCAGAGAACTGGCAGAATTTTTTTGGTCCTATCTATTATTATTATTATTTATGGGACGTGAGTGGCACTGTGGGTTAAACCACAGAGCCTAGGGCTTGCTGATTGGAAGGTCGGCAGTTTGAATCCCTGCGACGGGGTGAGCTCCCATTTCTTGGTCCCTGCTCCTACCAACCTAGCAATTCGAAAGCATGCAGTGCAACATCATTGTCATCAGACTTTTAGGAAACTAGGAGACAGCATCTTCTCAGTGTCTTACAGGATTTTTATTTTATTTTTTAAAAAGAATCTTTGGCTAAAAAGACCCCAACAACACATTTGTATAAATGTTGTCTTACTGATTCAAATCAGAAATAACTCTTATGGGGAATGTAAACCATCTCTGCTGCTGTTGTTGTTATTCCTATACATAATTAGTAAATGTAACCCCTTTGTAGTTTGAGTCTTAATTTAAGTTCTTAGTGATATGCAACTATGTACACAGGTTTAGAATCATAATTGACTGATTTATTGTTTTCTTGCTCTAGGGAGCATGACTTCTGCAACTTCACCTATCATATTAAAATGGGATCCCAAAAGTTTGGAAATCAGGACCCTTACTGTGGAGAGACTGTTGGAGCCACTAGTTACACAGGTAAGCACAGCATTAGCTGCTATTCTGTTTGTTTAGTCATACTTTACATAATTTTCAGTATTTATAGTATGGTGGGAGCATTGTTAACTCATGAATGCAAGACAGAAAGGCAAGGTAGGTTAAATAATATCTTTAGCTGAAATAGTTGTACAGTATTGCACATTTTTCAGGCTTCACCAACATTTTGATTCTAAGGGAGAGGGCGAGCAAAATTTCAAGTCGGTTAGAATAATGTTCTGAATTATGATGGGTGGCCTTGAGTTGTCAGGTTTTCTTTGTCACAACTAATCATATACTAAAATGTGGATAGTAATTTAGCATAAAGAAGATGAAGAAAACCTTCAGTACATGATATGAATGTTAATGATGGTTGCATGTCTAAATAGTTCAATATCATTCATAGTTGTTTGCTTGCTGCCATAGTTATCAGAAGTGTTCAATTAACAAAAACCTTTTGTTTAAACATGTTGTGATAAGGCTTTTCCATGTTCATTCAAGTTACAAAATGGTGGGAGATTGCATCTGTCAATGGCCACACTTTTAACAGATGTCTGCTGAAAACCTTTATATTCTGACAGGCTTATTCAGGCAATTAAAAATACATTATTCTATAATAGTTAAACGATTTTTTATCGAATGCTTTTATGTATAACTATTGCAATCTACTCTGATATTTTTTATGACAAGCGATATATAATTTTTTATAAAAAAATAGAATGAATTATAAATGAGTATTATATAGTAGCCTAACTTGTGGTTCAACTTTGCCAGTACTTTGGCACTAGCTTGCTGTCAGAAGCAGAGCAGTCCCAGATCTGTATGTTCACTGGAAGCTACCATTCCACATTCCACATTACCATTCCACATTAGCAACCAGGACCATCCCTGTGAAAGGATACAGTTTGGATGGCCCTTGAGAGACTGCTGCCTCTTGAGGACTTTGTCCCCTTGCCTCCACATCTGTGAAAACTTAAGCTGCAAGCTCTTTGAGGTTCAAGCCTATTTTTTGTGCATTGTTCACATGTGAAGTCCCATGTATATTGTAGTTCTATATAAATAATAATATTGCTATTAATTTTCCTAGGTTTTTTGTGGCTTACTAACATATGGTTACCAGATTTTTTTCAATAAATCTGGGGACACTTTTTTTAAAAAAAGTTACATGCTTTATTATCCCTAATTACATCTATACTTCAGCTGTTTTGCTGTCTTGAGAAGTCCGGAGAAGAGAGAAACCTGGGGGGTGGAGTTGGAAGCAGAGTTTGAGAATACGACTGTGGGATGTTCACGGAATCACAGATTTGGAAAGGACCTCTGAGGGGCATCTAGGCCAACCCCCTTGCAATGGAGGTACCTCAACTCAAGCAGCCTCAACTTAAAATAACTTAAGGCTTCCCTGCTCCAATTTGACTTCTGCAGTTACCGGCCGTCAGGGACATGCTCTCGTTCACGCTCTCTCAACTGCTCAGCTCTGCCACCGCTCCAGTTGGCCAAGGGGATCAAAGTCATCTCACCCCTCCGCACCTTGCCCAGCAGAGAAACCACGCCCCTTGCGCCCCTCCTGGGGAACTGCGCACCACCCACCCATGACTCCCGAGCCTCCCCCAATCTCCTGCCCCCTTCCCCCTTCGTTTCGAGAGTTTCACAGTGTTCGAAAGAAGAGCTTTGCACGTTGCCCAGCAGAGAAACCGTGTACCTTGCACCCCTCCTGGGCAACGGCCGTCCACCTGCAATCTCTCAAGACGAAGGGGGAAGGGGGCAGGAGATTGGGGGAGGCTCAGGAGTCACAGGCGGGCGGTGCGCCGTTGCCCAGGAGGGGCGCATGGCACGCGGTTTCTCTGCTGGGCAAGGTGCAAAGCCCTTCTTTTGCACTCTTCGATTCTCCACCCACCTCTGCCTCTGCCTGCGCAAAAACTATCTTCCCACCCCTCCAGCTGCATATTACTCCAGGAGAGCAGGGTGTCACATTTCCCGGGGACAATTAATGAAATCCGGGGACATTCCGGGGACTGAATTTGTCTGGGGACAGATTTGCAAATCCGGGGACTGTCCCTGAGAAACACTTTCCCTTTTTGATATCATTAGAATAAATGCCTGCTGCCAATTTGTTTCACAATTGCTTATGCCAAAGATAAGATGTCCCCACCCCCCTTCTTCACAGCCACGCTCTAAACACTTTGATTAGTAGTTGCAGAAGCACTAGTGCTGCCTATTGTGTAATTTTGAAATAAATGAGTGCTCTGGTAACTATTGCTCCTATGTGAAGAGACACTTATTTTTTATCTCTCATGCATTTGCGTTTTGTAGACCATTTTGTCATTTGTACAAGATAGATATGGAAATATAATCATAATCCAAATTATAGAAGCACAAAGTATTTGCTGCAGAAGAGACTAAGGCATGCCCAGAATATGAAAGGGTGAGAAAGAAGGTCAAATGCGCTTTTGTAGGATATAATACTTTAAATATTTATCTGTAGCAATTGATAAATACTGTGGACTCCATTCAGATATAATTGCAAGGAAACATTTCTGCAAATAATCATGAACCAGGGAATTATTAAGAAAAATAATGATAGTAATAGGAGCAATATCAATGAACATTAAAATATATGCTCTTCACCAGATAAAGACGAGAAACTGTAACCAGTTTTCCTGAAATCTTGCACAGTATAGTGGTACCTTGTTTTAAGAACAGCTTAGTTTATGAACAACTTGTATTAAGAATGCTGCAAACCTAGAAGTAGGTGTTTGGTTTGTGAACTTTGCCTTGCAAGCGGAACATGTTCCGCTTCCTGTTGAGTGTGTTCCATTCGTAAATTGAGTCCTCTGCTATGGGAAAGCACTCATTGGTTTAAGAACGCTTTGGTTTAAAAACGGACTTAAGTTTGTAAACCACGGAACGGATTAAGTTCGTAAACCAAGGTACCACTGTACAAATAAAAAAAGGAAGATGCATAAAAAGGCTAGAAAACTACTTTCCAGTACGAAATAACTCTCTTTATTTATTTGATTTGATTTATATACTGCCCTTCATCACAAGATGTTAGGGCAGTTCATAAAATAAAATACAAAGTAAAAGCACAAATAAATTGTTAGAACACAAACAACAAACCAATATCCCCCACAAACATATTTTAAAGTCTGTGGACTATTAATCAACCAAAGCCTGCCTGAAGAGGAATGTTTTCTCCTGGCACCTAAAGGTATATAATGAAGGCGCCAGACAAACTTCCCTGGGGAGAGCATTCCACAAATGGGGAGCCACTGCAGAAAAGACCCACTCTCCTGTTGCCACCCTCCGGACCTCATGAGGAGGAGGCACGTGAAGAAGGTTCTCAGAGAATGAACGCACAAGTCTGGGTTAGTTTATGTGGAGAGAGGTGACCGTTGAGGTCCTGAGCTATTTAAGGCTTTGTAGGTCAAAACCACACTTTGAATTGGGCCCAGAAGCTAATTGGCAGCCAGTTCAATCAGGGCAGGATGGATGTAAGATGCTCAATCCATCTTGCCCCAGTGAGCAACCTGGCTGCAGAATTCTGCACCAGCTGAAGCTTTTAAACCATCTTCAGAGGCAGCCTTACGTATAACATATTACAATAATCCAACCTAGAGGTTACCAGAGCATAAACAACAGAAGTTAGACTCCTTCTTCTTTTCTTCTTTGGTGATTACTCATAGCCAAGTAAGATTGTCTTCCATGAACAAGGTCTTAGCAGTGTGTCTTTGGGTGACTGTGGAGGCCAATTCTGGATCCACACACACTTCCACAGTGGGGACATAGGTTTCTGGGTGGGAGTTGATCATGGTGAGGGTTTGCCAAATGTGCCTTCCTCTTAGCTCGTTTCTCCTTTTCGTTCTGAGTTTGAGTGTCTTCAGAGTCCATGACACCTTTGGTAAAGGCTGTTCTCCAACTGGAACACTTGCAGGCCAGTATTTACCAGTTGTCGGTGTTTACACTAAATTTTTTAATATATGCCTTGAGAGTCTTTAAACCTCTTTTGTTGACCACCAGCAATACACTTTCCATTTTTAAGTTTAAGCTTGGGAAGATGATAATGAGGCATCCACACAACATGACCAGTCCAACCAAGTTGATGTTGAAGAATCATTGCTTTGACACTGGTGATCTTTGCTTCTTCCAGTACACTGACATTAGTTCGCCTGTCTTCCCAAGTGATATGTAAAATTTTTCAGAGACACTGTTGATGGAATCTTTCGGGGAGTTGGAGATGGTGTTTATAAGTGGTCCATGTTTCACAAGTAAAGTTGGTAGTACAGTGGCTTTGTAAACAGCCATTTTGGTTTCCCTGTGAATGTCCTGATCCTCAAACACTCTGTACTTCAGTTGGGAGAAAGCTTCACTTGCAGCGCTCAGGTGATGCTGGATTTCAGCATCAGTGTTGTCCCTTGTGGAAAGATGACTGCCCAGGTAGGAAAAATGATCAACATTTTCCAGTGTTACACCATTAAATTGGATTTGTGGCTCTGCAGAGGGTTTGTTTTGTGCTTGTTGTTGCAGCACTTTGGTTTTTTGGATGTTGAGCTTTTTGTAAGCTTCTGTGAAGATATTTAGGATGGTTTGAAGGATATCCTCTGAGTGCTCAGAAACTATGTCATCAGCATATTAAAGCTCTATGATGGAGGTTATGGTCACCTTACTCTTTGCTTTCAGCCTACTCAAGTTAAAGAGCTTTTCATCTGTTCGATATATGACTTCTTGGATATAGTTAGGAGACAGTTTGCTAAAATCCTTGCAAGAATTTTGCTGGCTGCAGCTAATAAAGAAATGCCTCGATAGTTTTTGCACTCTGTTCTATCACCTTTTTAAAAGAGATTGATAATTTACCTCTAGGGACACGGGTGGCACTGTGGTCTAAACCACTGAGCCTCATGGCCTTGCCGATCAGAAGGTTGGCGGTTTGAATCCCCACACCCGAGTGAGCTCACGTTGCGCGGTCCCAGCTCCTGCCAACCTAGCAGTTCGCAAGCACGCCAAAAGTGCAAGTAGATAAATAGGTATCGCTCCGGCAAGACGGTAAACGGTTTTTCCGTGCGCTGCTCTGGTTCGCCAGAAGTGGCTTAGTCATGCTGGCCACATGACCCGGAAGCTGTACACCGGCTCCCTAGCAGTTCGCAAGCACGCCACATGACCCGGAAAAACTGTCTGTGGACAAATGCCGACTCCCTTGTTCTGTAAAGCGAGATGAGCGCCACAACCCCAGAGTCGTCTGCGACTGGACTTAACTGTCAGGGGTCCTTTACCTTTACCTTTTAAAGTTTGTTGTTTGTCACTTTCCCAGATTTCTTTGATGAGCTTGTGAAGTTGTGGTGTAGCCAGTGTGGTGTAGTGGTTAAGAGCGGTAGACTCGTAATCTGGTGAACCAGGTTCGCGTCTCCGCTCCTCCACATACAGCTGCTGGATGACCTTGGGCTAGTCACATTTCTTTGAAGTCTCTCAGCCCCACTCACCTCACAGAGTGTTTGTTGTGGGGAAGGAAGGGAAAGGAGGATGTTAGCCGCTTTGAGACTCCTTCAGGTAGTGATAAAGCAGGATATCAAATCCAAACTCTTCTTCTTGTGTAAGTTCAATTCCACCCACTTTGAAGACTTCCGCAGGTATCCCATTAGGTCCACTGGCTTTGTTGTTTTTCATTTGGTTAATAGCTGTACACAACTCTCCCAGATTTGGAGATACTGCAAGCTGATCTCTAATTTGTTTTGTGGAATTTGTGAGAGGACCTCAGCAGCTACGAGGGAGTTGTGGTTACGAAGATGCTGGTAAAGTTAGGCTATCCTTGTCCAGATAGGGCATAGCTGGGCCACCAGCCGAAGCTGATGGAAGGCACTCTGAGCCACCAGTGCCACCTGAGCTTCAAGTGACAGCAGCGGATCCAGGAGTATCCCCAAGCTATGTACATGCTCCTTCAAAGGGAGTGTAACCCTATACAGATCAGGCAACCTCCCAGCCATCCGGTCTGAGGAACTGACTGCTAGCAGTGCCTCAGTCTTACCTGGATTGAGCTTCAGTTTGTTGGCTCTTATCCAGTCCATTACCGAGGCAAGACATTGGTCCAGCACATCCATTGCCTCACTTGCAGATGTAAAGGAGAAATAAAGTTGTGTGTCATCAGCATATTGCTAACAGTATACTCCAAAACTCTGGATGACCCCACCCAGTGGTTTCATGTAGATTTTAAATAGCACAGGGGATAAAATAGAGCCCTGGAGAACTCTACATTGAAGGCTTCACAGGACTTAAAACCACTCCCCAAGCATCACCCTCTGGGAACTAAGTGCTCCCCAAAAAATACATTTTATGGAATTGAATTATCCTTCTTCCATATAGTATGATGGGACCAGTGCAGATTGCAGCTGTGGATTGGAATTCGAATGTCTTCTTGAAATGGAGGGGTTGTTATTCTGAACTTCAATTATTTAATTTTGTCTAATAGTTATGAATGTTTGCTCACTGACAGTGCCTTTCTGCAACTCTTGAATTAGATTTATATTCATCTTAAGAAAGCCATTAGGAAAGAATAACAAAATAGGATTGGTAAATGTTCATTAAGAAGATGGAAATGCAAAGTCTTTCTCTGCCCTTGGCAGGGTGGGGAATGAAAATTTCCAATCTAAATAAATACGGTTGGCAGCTCATTTTGCTTCCTTGCTGGCAGCAAGGTCAAGGACAGAAATAATCTTCCACCTCTCAATCATACCTCACCTGTACTGCCCAGATGTCATGATTCAGCTTGTTGCAATGGTTACTCATACAGGAAAATGGTTATGTAGAAAAATGTCCAAAATTGTCCAGTGATTAGGGTGCTTTTTAGCCCACAGATCAAGATGTTGGTGACAGGTTTATTGGAGTAAGTGGACCTTTTTTTTTGGACAGAATCACTGTCTTCCTCAAGAATCAGGTCAGCTGGTTGGCAGTACTTCTGGAAGCGCAGTTGGCATATATGGATGAGAATCCTTTTTCCTAGCTTTGGCTGGAAAACTTCCTGCAATTCTCCTAGGAAATGCTGGACACTAGTCACTGTTTTCTGTGCTCTGTTCATTTCAGATTGGATCACTGTAGTGTTCTTTGCTGTGTTGCCACTGAAGAGCAGAGATTTCAAGGTGTTTTAGAATTTGGTTGCCCAGGTGCAGGTCACAGAGCCTGTATTTATACTTGCTTTAAAGGAGTTTCATTAATTGCCAGTTAGTTTCTGGGTGAAATTTATGGTATCATTTACCTTTTTAAAAAAATCTAAAGTGACTGGGCCCACAATCTGACATTGTTTAAAATTTATGCCGAACTCTATAGAGTATGCAAAGCTTTTTGAATATTTATATTAGCTTGTTATATATTAGTTTGTTGAAATCTTAATGAATTTGCAAAGCAGGTCAGTATTATCACCCCTATATTGCAGATGGTGGGACAGTCTGAGAGAAAGAGTGGTATTTTCTAAGGTTAACTACTGAATTTATGATGCTGGTATAATTCAAACTGGGATCCTCCTTATCCATAAGTAAATCAAACATTATGCTCTCTGAGCACATGCTCCCAGTTTCTCAATCATCTGAGGTTTCACTAGTTAGTATGGCACTCTCTGTGGTCCTTTCCTCATTGTAGAGTGTCTTTCTTGTGATGTTTAAACTCTGGAAGCTTTTGGGAAGACCTTAAAAGTGTTTCTGTTCCACTGAGCCTTTTGTCTGCTGAGTTTTTTATTATAATCCTGGCAACTGGTTTTAAATCTGGTTAGCTTTTGAAATTGTGTTTATTCATTTACTTCTTTGTTTTAAATTTGATTTGTTGTGCAGTTTTACATTGTATTTTACTTCGTGAGCTGCTTTGTGGCCAAAATATATAAAAGGTGTGTGTGTGTGTGTGTGTGTGTGTGTGTGTGTGTGTATTCCACATCACTGTGTAGTGCTTTGATTAAATATTCTGGTTTTAGATTAAGGAAAATAAAGCTTAATCTATAGATGGGACAATTTGCGAGTAGTTGTGAGTACGGGTGAAATTGTACAATTATTTTGTAAAGTTAATCCTCTAAAACCGACTTCCACTAGGATTATATTGGAAGTCAGTTAAAAATTATCTCAATAGCCTTGCAAATATATCTACAAAAGTTACTGGAATTTGTCTCAAACCATAAATTAGTGTTATGTTGATTACATTTCGGACACCTTTGTTTGTCTTAGTAAGTACATAATTTAGCCCTCATAAACTGTGTTTGGCATAGGCATTAAAAAGAACCTCAAGCATCATCTTCATTACCTTTCTTGGCATATGTTTTCATTGTGCATAGAAGGCCAACTGACCAAAGAGCCAAACAGTCTGGCTTAGTCTTTTCTTGCCAGCTCCCTGGGAGAATTGACAAGATTCCCAGTTGCTCCTTCAGCAAGGCTCATATGTGCAGAGTTTTGAAAACCCTATAGGAATGAGGACTGGTGCCAAAGCACAGTGAACAGTTGTGACATCTAAGAAGCCAAAATGCCCCCAGCTGAAAATCAGTGTAGTATAGTTTAGTGTATTGGGTTCAGTCTTGCAGATTTAAACATGCCTCTACCAAAGGCTCAGTATTTGGGTTTCAGCTGAAACAGAATGACTTGCATATATTGCAATAAATAACTAATTTGTTGCTGATGTAAATGTAATTAAGACTGCCACATTCTGTGAAAGTTGAAAATACGTGTGCAACAAAAAGACTTGTGATGCTGGGCAAATCAAATTAGAGGCAGAAAAACCAGAGCAATTTTGGAAGTTGCTAGTCAGAATGCCTTTTGACAGCTAAGCTGGCAAGCAAAGGGTATCGTACTCCTTGGACCCTAATCAGAAATGACTTCTAGATTTGGAAGCTTTGGACAGTATGAATTTCTAGCTTAGCGCCAAAGCCGGCTCTTTGGACAGCGCCCGGTGCTGAATCATGCAGGGCTCTAGCTGCAGGCCTTAGCAATTAAGAGGCTGAAGCAGTAGGAGGGTCATAAAACGAACACTGGAATCAGAAGTATATTTAAGTAGGTCTGGTTCAGAGAAGTTATCAAGAGCACAGCAAGTTGAGCAAACACTTAAGGCTTTTCCTTCCACACCCAGTTATTTTTTAAATTAACCTATAGATTCCTATTAGAATCTTTAAATCTTATTGTTTTTAGCATAGTGTACATGAGTAGTTTTGTTTTGAATTTTTGCTGCCCTTTTGCAGATGAGCAGAAATCGGGAAGGAAGAACTCCAAGTTACTAAATGGTTTGGGAATGTAAAGAAGCAAGTAGATACTAAATTCACACACCCCCGCCCTACTCAAGATTTCTAAGATCATCTATCTCACTGGCTCTCTCACACTTAACCTTTGAAAGTATCAGTTGCGTAATAAGAAAGTGGCAGAGCTAGTGGTATCTGTCAACTCATTTTAATTTCTTACAGGTTCATGAAAATGCTGTCCATAATATGTTAATAACATGCAATTAAAATATGCAAATTTAGTGTGGCTCATGATCTACTTCCTACTTAGCCTTTGGTACTGAACAAATTGTCCATTCCTAATTTAGCACAGGAGTCTGCATCTTCACTTCTATGATTCACCAAGATTCATGGAGTAATAGGATTTGACCCTGAAAGGGAATTTAATTTGTATCATTCAGAGCCTGACACCTTAATTATGCTTCTGAGCCAAGGGGAACAAGCAGTAAATGGAATGTAGGACAGATACAATATTTGGCAGGGCAATTCTATAATCAATATATAGGTTTGGTAGGAAGTGAGCTGGCTACATATTTGCCTCTTTCAGTGTTCAGGTCATGAATAGCATCACTTTTACAATAACTTTTGTGTATATTTGCCTTCACTTCTTTAAGTGAAACAATATATACACATTTTCCTCAACTAATTCTATAATATTCCAGTTGCAGAATATTCCACTACAGTGGTACCTCAGGTTACATACGCTTCAGGTTACTTACTCCGCTAACCCAGAAATAGTACTTCAGGTTAAGAACTTTGCTTCAGATTGAGAACAGAAATCGTGCTCCGGCGGTGTGGCAGCAGCAGGAGGCCCCATTAGGTAAGTGGTGCTTCAGGTTAAGAACAGTTTCAGGTTAAGTACGGACCTCCGGAACGAATTAAATACTTAACCCGAGGTACCACTGTATTCATGTTACAGTTAAGCATGTTAATCTTTACATTCTGTGATGGTGCCATACTGGAACAACAGTTCCTTAGTTATTCAGATGTGTTTTCACCTTAATAGTCTGAAATTTGATACTGGGTGATAGAGCTTGATTATACTGAGAAATAACAAAATTTGAAAATGTGTAGTCCAAACTGTGGGACCCTTGGATCTCTTATCCAACTGTAGCGGATCTTGGTACTACTGTAGAAGTGTTCTTGGGATCCCTGATACATGATGCTTGGTCAAATTGTGCTTGATGCATCCTCTCCTGATAGTGTTTGATGGAAGGCAGATAATGGAAAATAAGGGCTATTTGAGTCTATAATATGCTTATGAGACCCTCCCTACAGGAGGTATCCTGCAGAAGGTAAAAGAAGCCTCACAAAAATATTAACCACCGAGCACACTTCTTAAACAGGGAAGTCACTTAGGTTATGTATAAATTTGGGGGACATTTGCATTCTTTCTCTTGGAACAATACAGTCACACACACCCAGTCACCAGAAATCATACAGGCAGTCTCTGATTACAGTTTCATAGGCAGGTCCCCCTACACCTTGAGAACCCAGCCTATGTATTATATTCTTACTTCATTTGCTGATGGATTATATTTGGTTTACACTTTTCCTCCAAGGTTGACAGATAGGCACAGTTGCTGCACAATTCTGTGATACTTACTTGGTGTTCGATGAGACTTACTCCCAGTCTCAGGTAAACTCAGGGTGAGTACCTGACAGATTGATGGATGCAAAGCACAAAAATGTGGGAGATCCTGGGATTGGTGTGTGTGTGTGAGTGTGAGTGAGAGAGAATCTGACCCCTGAAATCCCACCTGGAAAAGATCCAAGCACACAGAACAGGAGTCAAAGTGACCCCCCAAACTGTTGCCACCCCACCCCACCCCATCCCTCCCATGCAGTTCGGACTATCTCTCTACCTGGAGGGGGTGTGGGGAAGAGGCAGATAACAGCTCTCCTTTCCTTATTGATGTGTGTGTGTGTATGTGTGTGTTGGATGAAGTGGGGATTTTTAAAATCTCCCCCTCACCAATCTAAAATCAGGAGCCCGAATTTCCTCTTGCTTGGCAGGGTTTCTTTTGCACTGCCAAGATCCACTACTCTGTTGCTCCTCCCCATCCCACCGATTCCCCTTCTCCAACCCCCAGCCAGGCCCTTGATCTGCATGCACAGGAGAGAATGAGGATTTCCCCTAACTGAGCAGCAGCAGCATTGCCATGTCTCTGCCAATTTGGGGACTGTGGGGCGGCTATCACCTAGCTCCCTCCACTCCCTCCTTCCTGGCAGGGGTGTAACCATTTCCCTTGGCATTTATTCTCAGTCTGGCAAGCCCTTCCCTGGCATTGGGGAAGGAGGTGTGAGAGCTCTGACAGGGTCCTAGAGTCCTCCCGCCTCCTTTCCAAAGCTGGGAAATAACTAACAAGGCTTTGGGAAGGAGATGAGAGGGCTCTAGGACCCCATTAGAGTCCTCATGCCTCCTTCCCAATGCTGCCATCACTACTACCCCAGGAGCTGCTTCCTGCTCCCTGCCTTGGGGCTTCCAAATGTGCCCCACGTACCATGTGTTGGATCACCCTGGATTGGTCTGAGAGATTGAGACATGCCCAAAGTCAACCAGCTTAGAATAAATATGCAACTTGTGTTTCTCACATCAAAGCCCAATATACTAAAACCTGGTTGCGGTTTGCCTCTGTATCTGTCTTTTGTATGTTTCTGCTATGGATGTAGCCTGTATAAGTAATTTTGTTTGACTCCAACACTGAAGCCTTGTATTCTGACACTGTCTTCTATTTTATTTTTTGTAAGAGAGATAATACAGCTCTCCCAAGCCTTCTAAATATATTACTCCCTAGAGGCAAACTAATAAGATAGTAGTACAAGGACCTGATAATGTAAACAGAAGTAACACACATTAAATAGTTATGCATTTCACACTACATAAAGAGTTCCTAGAATATCATTTAGAATATGGATTAGTTTGAAAGCTACACCAAGCAATAAATAACCATGTATTTTATTAGCAAATACGCTAATACATAAGTGCATGCACCTCCCACCAATTTGGATCCTTAAGTCCCCTTATTTGAAAAACTTTCATAGAGAAATTGGTACAGATTGTGGTTTCAAGATAAGGTCATGTGAAGAAAGAAATCAGATAGCTGTTTAGTAAGTTTCTAGAAGTGTAAACTTAAAAAAAAAAAGTCTCTTAAGCGACCAGTTGCAACAATGATTTGCTCTAGTCATCTCAATGCAATTA
Organism: Podarcis raffonei; assembly: GCF_027172205.1. Taxonomy (NCBI): domain Eukaryota; kingdom Metazoa; phylum Chordata; class Lepidosauria; order Squamata; family Lacertidae; genus Podarcis; species Podarcis raffonei. The sequence goes on along the minus strand of NC_070610.1, from coordinate 73,770,908 downwards.
TTTCATCAAAAGATTATTTGTATCTATATCTGCTTAATTTCTTTCAACCCCCTACTCCCCTCGCCCCAACACAACTTACAGAGTTTGAGGATAGCTTTATCATGCCTTCTTGATTGGATGATATTCCATGTGACAAATTTCCCCTAGCTCACCTCCGATGCTTTCCAGGAGCAGAACACAAAGTGAGGATCATTAATAATTAATAGAAAGGTTTATTGTTTTAAAATTTGTTGTTTGCCACCGTGGATGGGATATAAATATAATAGATAAGTAGATAAAGAGATTCTCTGTCTAGCATATTAGGAAGAGATTACAAAACATCCTTAGCATGTTAGTTATTTGCTGAAATGTTCCGTTTTATTTCTGTTCATTTGCTTAATGACATACATTGTTTAGCATTAGGGCTAGAAAAGCTACCCAGTCATCTCTGCTATTGAAGGGATAAGCCAATTATGAGCTCTTGCTTCCCAGCTTAATTGTATAAATATTCTTGTGTGTGGCCATTTGGAAGGAAATGCTGTTATTTTTCTACTCCAACATCTGAGAGCAGAGTTTCTCCCAATATTCTAAGATAATCTGAACTCCCTTTTATCTAATCAATGCTTCACACTTTAAGAACTTAAAGTGGATCTTAAGAATGTGAGGAGAGCCTGCTGGATCAGGCCAATGGTCCATCTAATAATTCTAAAATAAGAATCCTGTTTTCACAGTGGCCAACCAGATGCTTGTGGAAACCAGCAAGCGGGATTGGAGCACAAAGGCACTCTCTGCTCCTGATATCAAACAGAAATTCTTACGGTCATTTTCTGTTTCCGGGGTTTCCTGGAGGCCATTATCATAGGGTCATGATGTTTGGTAGTTGCTTCTGCCAGCGCCATATATATGGGGTGGTAGGCAGAGTCTGGGATTATTCTCTCCCTCTGAATTTCTGTATGTTCATTTGTTCTCATTCAGTTATAGTTAGCCAGTGTAGCTCTTAGAATTGCTCATAGGCACTTCTCTAGCATATTGATTGAGTTGATTATAACCACAAGGGATTTCATTCCTCTATAGTCAGTGTCCTGTGCAATTTATTTGCCATTGGAATACTGGAAGGTGTTATGCTATGGTATGTTTGTGGCATTTTTTATTCCTTACTAGACTTCTTTAAGGACTTTTGTATCTGTTTCTGCATTTAAAACTCTGAGTATACTTTGCCTTCTATTGCTATTTTAATCCGCTCATGTGGAATCATAATCAGTCAAGCATTCTGAACCATTGCTGAATATTGAGCTATTTCTAGAGGACATATATTCATCTATTGAAGTTTTCACAGCAAATTAAGCATATGTGTGCATTGCAGAACAGAGTGATTAAGCTTTAATTCATGGTTTGAAATGCTTTAATTAACGACACATTGCTACAAAAGTTTATACCGAGCGAAGTGCAAAATAGTAAAAGTTAAGGCATTTAAGACATGTATTTAATGTTTAAAAAAGTTAGACCTGAAACAAATATTGCTTTTGCAGTAAATTGTACACTTTGTAGATTTCATGGCTTACACGATTTTGAATTCAAAGGAAATTTTCAGTGTTGAGCATTCCATCAGTAGTTGAATGATACATTGATCAATATTGATCAAATTTTGAACAACAACGGGCCCAGGATAGAATTCTGTGGCACCCCTGTTGTCACTTTTTACCATGATGATGAGGAACGTGCCAGGAAGCTAGAGTAGCAGCTCTACACCACCTGGCAATCCACTTCTGATAAGTAGCCTTTCTTCTTTCCTGGCTAGAATGGTGAATGGTGTTTCTTAAATGGTGTTGTCAATCTGTGATGTTTATGTTTGGGCATTAATATTTTCTCTTTGCCAAAATACATGCCAAACATAACAATGTTGAATTATACAACATTCATAATAAACAGATTTTATATATTTGTATACATTGCCTTCTTTACACCACATATAGCAGTCTATTAGTAACTGTAACAAGTAATTTAAGAACAGTTGTATGCATAGCAGCATTTGGGTGCAGTTTCTATATGAAACAGAGATTCTTAGAGGCATGTGAAGTACCAGTGAAAACATGGGCAGCCGACTCCTATTCTCATGTGCATTGAGATATCAACCATGACTTCAAGATTACTCTCCTGGTCAGTCACTGTCACTTCAGATCCCATTAATGTATATATGAAGTTTGGCTTTCTTGCCCCAATGTGCATCAGTTTACACTTGCTTACGCTGAGTAACATTTGCCATTTCAATACCCACTCATGCAGGGATGTTTTTGGAGCACAAATCCTTTTTGTTTTTATCACCCTGAATGCTTTGGTGCTATCAGCAAGTTTAGAACCTCACTGGTTACTGCTAACTCCAGAAAAGTTATGGACTTGCTTAAAAACTTATGGACTTACTTAAAAATTATGAACAAGTTCAAAAGCACCAACCCAGAGACGCCAGCTTGCAAGGGTAATGGGGGTGTGTGCCAATGTTGCATGTGATTTCCTGACGTTGCATGCTTGATGTCAGGACGTTGAGAGGAGCTGGGGTGGAGTCAAACGCTGTGGTCACATGGCTTCAGTGGCCGGCAACTCAACCTTCTGCTCCCTTCTGGCACTGCCACTGGCGGGAGGCTGCTTAGAAAGAGGAGAAGGAGCTGCTTAGTGTAACTGTGCCACACTCCGCTCTGCACTGCTCCATCCCCTCAACATTGGGTATTGAGGGAGTTCAAAACAGCTCAGGCCCTCAGGAGCTACTGCTCCTTCTATTCCCAGACTCGATGAAATCACACACACATATGTAACACCTAGTGGAGTTCCAAGAGTTAGCAAACGCCTCATTGCTCCAAAATTGTGATTGGCATGCAGAAGGCATTGCTGCCACTATCTTTTAAAGTTACACCACAGTTCTGAAATGGTGAAGCTTTGTTTGATTTGTGTATTACCTGTTTTAACCAGGAGATGCTTTAAGTAGAGGAGCTTGTTCTTCGGCTTCTATTTGCAGATGTCTATCAAGATAGAGATGTCAAACACTTTGAACCTTTCTTCCTCACTGTTTGAAATGTTAGTAAAAAATCTTTAAACAAAAACTAAACATTGATTCCATTTTCTTAGTGCTTTTTTTTGTCTTGCAAAAAGAATCGCAAAATGTCAATAGCTGTGTGAATCAAATTCTGAGGAAGCAAGTTCCCCCATATAACGGAAAAATCAATTACATTATAATGCCTGCAAAACTGGCAGTTCAGAAAGTACTATTATGGTTGAGGAAAGTGGACTGCAGACCAGGTGTTCTCTTCACCTGTTTACTTTGGTTCTCCGCACAAATGCTGCTGTTAGGGCTGAGGGGGATATTGTATTAGGCAGGATTGTGGGATCCAAAATTCAAGTTGAGGCTGAATGGCGCATAAGTTTGGAAATAAATTCAGTTTAAAGTTATGGGCTCCAAATAAATGCATTGAGAACTGGAGTATAAGTTTCTGAAATCAGAAATCATAGTTGAGACCAGGTTGGGACCATTGTTGATCTGTTATCAACATAATATATATGAAAAAATGGGCAGCATATAAATAATTTAAAATATTATTATAAGGTAAGATATAGTGGTATCATGAGCTGTCTGAGTCATAGAACTGGAAGGGACTCCAAGGGCCATCAAGTCCAAACCACTGCAATGCAGAAATCTCAACCAAAACATCCATGTCACATGGCCATCCAATCTCTGCTTAAAGACCTTAAATGAAGGACAGTCAGCCACCTTCTGAGGGAATCTTCCACTGACAAACAGTTCTTACCATCAGAAAGTTCTTTCTGATGTTTAGTTGGAATGGCCTTTGTTGTAGCTTGAAGCCATTGGTTTGGGTCCTACCCTCCGGAGCAGGAGAAAACAAGCTTACTCCATCTTCCATGGGACAGCCCTTTATATACTGGAAGATGGCTGTCATATTCTCCTCTCAGTCTCCTCTTGTCTGGGCTAACTGCCTCAACCATTCCTCATAAGGCTTGGTTTCCAGGCCCTGCATCGTCTTGGTCACTCCCCTCTACACATTTTCCAGCTTGTCAGTATCCTTCTTAAATTGTGGTGTGCAGTGGACATTATTCCAGGTTGGGTCTGACCAAGGCAGAATAGAGTGGTACTATTACTTCTCTTGATCTGGACACTATACTTCTGTTGATTCAGCCTAAAATAATTTGAGTTCCTTGGGCTTCAGCAACTGGGAGCTAGGGCATGCGGCAACTCCATACACAATGGACTACACATCCCTGAACACTGGTCTTGCTAGCTAGGGATAATGGGAATTGTAATTCAAAAACAGCTGGACACCTAAGTTTGAGAAACTCTGTGTTAGAGGATAATAGAGCTTATGAGGGTCCCTCATTGCTGCAATGGAGTAGTACTTGAGCAAGTTTCCATATTTTTATCTCAGGGAACTCAAGTTCAAGGCCAGGTTTGTAAGTGGGCAGACATCGACAAGTAAGCATATTAAGTTGGCACTCCAAATTGATTTTGTTTTTAGCCTGTAATATTGTCTTTTCAAAATAAATTTTGGCTGCATTAGTCACAAATACTGGCGATAAAATGCATCCGTTAGCATTGCTGAGGCTGCTATTAGGAATAGGACTGTGCATTTTGGGTTTCTGAGTGTTACTATATCTCATCAGTCATTTACTATTCTATGCAGAAATCTTAAAACAACTCTCTTTTTTTGGCCTAGAGTTCCTAGACCATTGCCAGGCTTGGCTTAACACACTTAGAGAGATAGCAACAGCCTGCTGGACTGTCCAGCTTACCAGCTTATTTTCATCTGTCTCAATAAACCCTTTTCCTGACAGGGTTATTACTATAGTATTACTATGCCCACCAACCAGTGCCATCATGTTTTGTGCCCAGAAGACCCATTGTTGCTACTAGGAATCTTTTTTGCTTATTGCGTGCCATTTCCTTCCATATAGAGAAGCAAAAGTTTTGTTCTCCCACTCTTTTCCTCCCCCCCCCGCCCTTGAATAGCTGGAATATGCGAAGAGAAAAAGCTTTGTTGCCTTACTGTCAACAAAGTGCTGCCTTGTAAATGGAAAGGGCTACATAAGCAATGTCTGTTCTGTGGCGTTCCTATGTGGGAATCTGTAATGTATTTAAATAAAGGTAAAGGACCCCTGATAGTTAAGTCCAGTCGCAGGCGACTCTGGGGTTGCGGTGCTCATCTCACTTTACTGGCTGAGGGAGCTGACGTTTGTCCGCAGACAGTTTTTCCGGGTCATGTGGCCAGCGTGACTAAGCCGCTTCTGACGAAACCAGAGCAGTGCACAGAAACGCCGTTTACCTTCCCGCCGGAGTGGTACCTATTTATCTACTTGCGGTTTTTGGCATGCTTTCGAACTGCTAGGTTGGCAGGAGCTGGTACTGAACAACGGGAGTTCACTCCATCGCGAGGATTTGGACTGCCAACCTTCTGATCGGCAAGCTCAAGGCTCAGTGGTTTACACCACAGCGCCACCCATGTCCCTCTGTAATGTATTAAGAGGTCCTTAATGAGTATTTTGGGGTTAGTCATTGCCTCTCTGCTTCATTTTCTTCTCTTTAAGCATGTTGAATCATGTGGAAAGCAGTGTTCATCATTTATATAACACTACTTAAAACATTAGGGACGCGGATGGTGCTGTGGGTTAAACTACAGAGCCTAGGGCTTGCCGATCAGAAGGTCGGCGGTTCGAATCCCCGCGACCGGGTGAACTCTTGTTGCTTGGGCCCTGCTCCTGCCAACCTAGCAGTTCGAAAGCACGTCAAAGTGCAAGTAGATAAATAGGTACCGCTCCAGTGGGAAGGTAAACAGCATTTCCGTGTGCTGCTTTGGTTCGCCAGAAGCGGCTTAGTCATGCTGGCCACATGACCCGGAAGCTGTACACCGGCTCCCTCAGCCTGTAAAGCAAGATGAGCGCCACAACCCCAGAGTCGTCCGCGACTGGACCTAATGGTCAGAGATCCCTTTACCTTTACTGAAAGCATTATCTCAGTAACAGTAGGTAGCCGAATGTTATTACCCCAATATTGCCATGTGGGGTGAGCTTAGGGAGAGGCTGTGCCTTATTTGGGAGATGAATGAATTAAGGATTCTATATGAGAATGCGTAGTAGTTTTATTAATTAACAATGATTAACAATAGTAAATGATTAAGTACCGTATTTTTTGCTCTATAAGACTCACTTTTCCCCTCCTAAAAAGTAAGGGGAAATGTGTGTGCGTCTTATGGAGCGAATGCAGGCTGCGCAGCTATCACAGAAGCCAGAACAGCAAGAGAGATGGCTGCTTTCACTGCACAGCGATCCCTCTTGCTGTTCTGGCTTCTGAGATTCAGAATATATTTTTTCTTGTTTTCCACCTCCAAAAACTAGGTGCGTCTTGTGGTCTGGTGCGTCTTATAGAGCGAAAAATACGGTAAATTGTATATTACATCTTTTTCCTCTCCTGCAGCTGTACAATCACAGATAGGTCTGAAAATTCTGTCTGAAATGAAAACGAAATAACAGTGAGCCAAGAAGGAATAAAGCAAAAGACTCGAGGTTTTTTATTTTATGATTTCCTCTGGTATCTCTAGGGACTCTTTGAAATCAAGTAAACGAACTGTTCTGTGGATGGTAGATGTGAAAAAAGGAAAAGAAAAGAAGCATTACAAAAAGGAAATACATTTAAGTGCCAACTCATTTTAAGGAAGTTTTATTGCTTAAAGAATGCATTGAAATGCCTTTTAAATTAGGATATGTGTTCATTTGAACAGATGCTGTCTTTTTTATATATTTTTTTAAAAAACGAGCTTATTTGGTGGGTAAAAGAAAAATGCTCTCACTGTATGAGTAAATGTAAAGCCGAGATTACCCAAAAGTTTTATTTAAATCTGTTGCCAGATTTATTTTTTGTTTTTGCTGATGCACTCTTAACACTAAAACATTCAAGCTAAATGCCTTACATTATTCATTCAGTTACCTCAATGAATCTTGGGCAGCCTCAATAATGCAGACCAATACATGTAGTGAGGCTTTGGCAGTTTGACAACATCTCAGTGGATCTGAACAACCCAGCTGGTTTGCATCCTACAATACAGATTTTTTGAAAGGGTCTCAGATATAGTTGTTGTTGTTGTTTTTTATTAAATTTCCATACTGCCCTTCATACTAAGATTTTTTTATATATATTTTTTACAATATAAAAATAAAAAATACATATCATAATTAGGCACACATGTACAAGTAGACATATTTAGTCAGAATCAGGTTTGTGTGTTACAAAACAGACACCCACACCTGCAACATACTGTTAGTCATGCAAATGTGTTATAAAATGCATTGGGCCACATTTTAGCTGCTGCTACATTGTGAAGGAACCTTTGATCTTGGGATTCTTATACAGTATGTGTGCAGCAAGAGTGCAGTCCTTCACGAGCCTTTCTCCAGATCTATGAAACTTAGTTCTGCTCTGAGTCAGAGAGGGCATTGAGTCTAGCAAGCCAGAAATCCCCCCAAGGGGCAGACTCCTCCATGAAATTGTTGTGGGTGGTGATACTGAATTAAGAATGAAATCAAGGAAACATCCAGAAGAGGAAATGTTATAGTAATGCATGACTTCAATTATCTTCACATAATCTGGCTACATATGGACATTTCTCTAGTAACTCATAGTATTTATCACATTTCCTTAAAGGCAGAACCCTGAAATTCACTTCAAATTTTGCTCTAGTGGAGATTTTGGTAGCAACTTTAGGTGAGATAGTGAGCCTGGCAACTACCACCTGTCAATTACTTTGCTAGCTTGCAAATACTGAAAATAAGGGGCTGTAGTTGATTAACTTTCTCAGTGTGAGAAAGTTAACTTGCATTGAGTCAATCTCAACATGTACCAGAACATTTATGTGACAAAATAAATAGCATATGATGATTACTTTTAACATCTTGCTACCCTATCCACATGGGCCAGTCATTATTTGGAATGGTTAGGCTGCTTTTGATTAGCCATTTTCCTTGTATGGTCCAGCTTAAAACAAGGCCCATTTTAAAAACAAATAAATAGTAGCATATCCACAGCTTATATTTTTTAATAAGACATAGGAATTGCTATGTGCTGCTAATTTCTTCGACATTTCTGGTCTTCTGAATATTGTAATAGGTTAAAAGGAAAGTGATAAGAAAACTATTTGTTCCTGGGGCATAATTAGAATAAAGGATGATAAATAAAATGAATTTATACTGTTATGACAAGTAACTCAATATAGCCTTTCCCCATCTCAATAGAGTTCTACTGCTTCTGACAACAGTGACTAGATATTTCAGAATGCGCAACTTGCACGCTTTTATAATTGACCGTATGTGCCGTGCAGTGTTTTTGCCTTGTAACTTGTAGTATCTCTGCTAAATATCTTGCCATGCAGATACTGACTCTGTATTGTTCCATTTCTGTTATTCAAAACCCTTGCCAATTATTCTTACCATCTGTTCACTAATAGATTTTCAGTGATAGATTTTCTCAGCTCAATTAACATAGTACTAAATATATTCTGCTAGTTCCTTGATAACGTAATGAAATTGACTGATCAATATATTATACTTTTCTTTGCATGTTTCAGTTCCCGAGGGATGTGTTGGCTGGGGCTGTAGGGAGTGGTGGTTCAAAACATTTGGAAGGTGCCAGTTTGGTGGAGACTGCCCTGTATGATATCGCCTACATATCTATTTTGCTATTCCTATAACCTGTAGAATAGAAATGCTGCTAGTAATCAAATCAAATAACATAAATTGAACCTTTTATTCTTGGGTCTCCCTGTGTCTCTTGTTTATTTCAGCTATAGGTTTTTTGTTTCTGCATCTGTTTCTTATTATTCGACTGTGGCTCCAATCTGGTGGAACGCTCTGTCACAAGAGACTAGGGCCCTGCGGGACTTGACATCTTTCCGCAGGGCCTGCAAGACGGAGCTGTTCTGCCAGGCCTTTGGTTGGGGTTCAGTCTGACTCCCTCTCCCCTTTCATAAGAACTTGCATGAAAGTGGCCTCCCAATTTTTCTCACAGGCCCATATAAGTTCAGCACAAACAGTTGGGCCTGGTGATCATTTAAGTTCCCCAACCCTAATCTGCGGGTTGCCATTTGATTGGATTTTATTCTGATCCTGATCTGATTTGAGGATGTATTTTAACTGATTGTCTAATTTTATGTTAATGTGTTATACATTTGATGTTAGCCGCTCTGAGCCTGGCTTCGGGTGGGGAGGGCGGGATATAAATAAATATTATTATTATTATTATTATTATTATTATTATTATTATTATTATTATTATTGTTTGATTTATATACCACCCTTTATCCAAAGATCCCAGCTCTCTACTCTCTTTTCTTACAATGGTACTCTTCACTTACCTGTCTGTGTCTTATCACAAATATTCAGATAACCAGCTTTATCATTTCTCCTTGTGAATGTAACATCCCATGCCAACCTTGGTTTGGTTTGGTTTTTCGGTGTTTGTCTCATGAAGTTCTGTTTCATTGTTTGGTTTACATGGAAAAAATTCAATAAAAATACTTTTTAAAAAAAAAGTCTTGGGTTTTATATATTTATTAATTAAAAGATTTCAACACCACTTTCCATTTACAGAAAGAAATGCCAAAGTGATTTACAGTAATAAAACAGAACAAATTAAACAAAAATAATTGGCTTTTGGAATACATTCATTGGGGAATGAAGGAACAGAATATTAAATAGTGGGAAAGGACATTAATTAAAAAGGAGGGATGTTGTAACATGTTTGTATTGTATGTTACATATGGGATGGTTGCGTTTTTCATGTGCCAATTCAGAAGAACTTTTTGAAAGCTATGGATAATTCATTTTCTGAAATAGCAACTGGTGGACATTGTCTTCTATAACAATAAGCAGCTGTTTTTTAATGAAACATTTTGTGTGTGCCTCTTCCCACTCCATATTCAACCCCAAACTGACATATTAATCAGCATAGACAATATGGACCTATCTTATATATTCTGCCTTCACGATACATCCACATCTTCTAAATTTGATTTGCAAAAGCTTGCATAACTATGCTTCTAGAATGAAATATTATCATTTTGTTTACTTGAAGGGCTGCAGAAATAATTACATGTGATAAACCTTTTTGATTGATAGAAGCAACCAGTGAAGATTTGTTGATGCAGTGCAAATGTTACTTCTGGTTTTAGGAAAGTTAGCATATTAAATCCCTATGTGTGGAGAGCCTTGTTTCCCTCACCTGATGTTGATTTAAAGTCTGAATGGCTCTTTGCTGATTTAGAATGATGCACAAGAGGATTTTGTGAATTGACTTTTTAGGCTGCCTTGAATGCTGCCTTGAATTTTAGTTCTGCCTTTCCACTTGAGAATTAATTAAATCTCCTTATTGTTTTAACTGTGAAAAGAAGTCTTCATTATTGGAACAAATCTCACAGTTAATAATATTTAAGCTTATCTTTTAGGTGCAATACCCAAGTGCCCAGTAAATGTAAATTTTACGTTTGCTGTTTTACTGAGCTATGTTGACCTTTTGCTGTTCTTGCTTATTGAAAAAAGAGAGTCTCTAAACACTGTATCAGAAAGTTTCACATAGCAACGGCTCCAACTGAGTTGGAAAGTCAATCTTGCATTGTTATCCATTGAGCACAAACCATTTCCCTTATTCAGAATTGTTGGTTAGAGACAACAACAACAGCAACGATTTTATTTATGCCCCACCCTAACCTGGGGAGACCTAACCTGGGGAGAAAACAGTAAAGACCTGATGAAGAGAGCACAGCAGAGGTTATATTTTCTGAGAATCCTCTGGAAAAATAATATCTCAAAGGACCTGTTGATGGCATTTTACCATTGTACTGTTGAGAGTGTATTAACTTATGGTCTGTGTGTGTGGTTTGGGAGCTGCACGGTCAGGGAAAAAACAATGCTGTCCAGGGTTGTAAAGACTGCAGAGAGAATAATTGGGTGCACTCTTCCCACCTTGGATCAAATCTACGCTTCCAGGTGTCATAAGAAAGCTGCAGAGATAGTGGAGGATAGTGATCTCTTTCAGCTTCTGCCTTCTGGAAGAAGGTACAGGGTTATAAAGCCTGGGACTAGCCGCCTGAGAAACAGTTTCTATCCAAATGTGATTTGAGTTTTAAACGCAGTGTAAGGTAGTCCCTATGGGAGTATATTGTGTTTAATTATGGGGTACCAGCGTTTTTAGGAGGTTAACCAGGCTGGGATAGCTGGAATAGCAGGCTTGTTGGTTTTTGAATGTCTGATGTAGATTTTTTCCAATTTCGTTGTTCTGTATGGGACAATGACAATAAAGATTAAAATATCGTATCGTAGCCATCTGGCTGGGTTTCCCCAGCCTCTCTAGAATTTAGCCCTACTCCATTCCCACTGGGTGCTCCACCACCCTCTCCCCTGCCACCCTAATCCCTCTGCTCTCCTCCCTTAGCTTAGTGTCCAGCAGCAGGAAGGGGCTGTTTTCCCTTTTATTCACCTTTAGTTGGGTGTATGTGTTGTGTGGTGCCATCACTATCTGATTCTCAGCACTCTTGGAAGATGAGGATGGCAGGCCCAGATGGAATCTCAACACTGGGTTCTTTGCTATGCAGTGCTCTTACTTAAATAAATCTGAAAGGAAAAGAAAGAATGGGACCCCATCAACCCTAGTCACTCTCCTAGTCGACATCAAGTGGTGGAAATAGAAGGAGGGGGACCTTTAGCACCATTTAGTCAGTCTTCCAAATGCATCTTGGAAAGGTGGCGTTCATGGCCAGGGCTTCATCAGGCACTTTGCAGTGCAGTGCCTAACTAAAGGTTAATGGGGGGGGGGGAAGGGTGCAGAAAAACATGCACTGACTGGCGGGAGCCCTGGGATATAGCCGCCCTTGGCAGTTGCTAATGTTGTGCCTGTTTCTTCCTGTGCCGCCTGCAGTTTCTGCTTTTGTCAATCTGCCATTGCTTTCTGTTCAGCAGCTTCAGCTTTTGTAGCTGGAGTCAGTTAGGGACCTGCCCTCTCAAGCCAGGTGGAAAAGGCATGCTAGGCAGGTCTCCAAGATCTCACAGCCAAGATTTAAAATTAAATGGCAAATTTGAGAAGGCTTAAGTATGTGGTGAACTGAGAACAGGAATTATTCTGTAAGTAGGTCAGAGTTGGCAACCCAATCCAGAAGCAGAGCAGGGTCTCCTGAATTAGTACCCCCCCCAAAAAAAATTGGACCTTTCTTTCCGATGAAGGTAGAAGAAATAACTTTAGAGATATTAGAGTGAGGGAGGGAAGCTTCTTTTGAAAATCTAAAGTTATATGCTAATCTGAGGGCTGCCTTTTAAAAAATGTCTTTTTTTCTTTTGATGGTAAGAGCCACTCTGTGTGGCTAGAAAGCCTTGCTGTCACCATGCATGCTCAAAATCTGCAAACAAATGCCCTCGGGAGCAACAGGGCTGCCCTATCCTGGAAGGAAAGAGAGTAACCAGTTAGAGATCAGATTACATTTAATCAAAAATTGCTATGCAGAAGCTGAAGCATTGTGAGTTCAGCATTACGATCCCCATATGGCAGCTGGGGCATAGGGAATAGTGGTTTTTCTATAGTAACCTAGCAGAGGACAAATTTGAGCCAGGAACTCTTTCACCAGGTAAATGTACCTGTTTTCTCTTGGCTTTTGCCTGGCCATTAATACCAGTTCCTGGACTTCCTGGTTACTGTGATTTATATTTTAATTTTGTTTTATTGTGATATTTTGCTGTGGTTTTATTTGTTTGTGAACTGTCTTGGTGTTTGAAATAGAAGGCAGTATATTAATTGTTCGTATAAAACAATAAATAAGTAATAGCTCTACCAACTGTTGGCAGCCATTTTTAGGTCGCATCCAAACATTTGTGAAAATAGTGCAGCATTCTAAACTCCTGCAGAAGTCTAATGCTTTCCCCCCCCCCCGCTTCTCCCTGTGAATTTGATTGGTGAAAATGTAACAGGACAGGGATGAAAAGGTTACACGTGTTTCATTTCCCCCTTCTGAAATCGTACTTTACAAAAATGAAGTAGGTTTTATAAAGGTGATTAATTTGAGAAAGTTGACCAAATGTGAAAAAATAAACTGCATTCCTTCTCAACTGTAATTACTTACAATGAAATGTTGAACAGATAACTTAAAAAGGACAGTTAAGTATTCAGCTTTATTGATAATCTGTCATCACAGAGAGCAAATGGAAAACAGAAAAAAGAGACATTATGTTTTATTAGCTAAATTTAATACCTGTCCAATTATTTCTAGTTTGGCAGAAAACATCTTGTAATATTATATACAAGACGCTAAAATATGACACCTTAAAAAGAACTGTAATGATCTGAGGTAAAAGGGTATCATAATCTTATTTTTTTAAAGATATTTGAGACTAAACTTAATGTTTACTTAAGTATTGCTGTTTGTATCAGCGAAGTTTAGCCTTTGCACAATTTATCAGCTAAGAATGTGAACTTCAGATGCAAAATGATTCAGCTAATTTACACTATTGCTATTAATAATAATAATAATAATAATTTATTTATAGCCCGCCCATCTGGCTGGGCTTCCCCAGCCACTCTGGGCGGCTTCCAACAAAATATTAAACTACCGTAATACATCAAGCATCATAGGAAATCTGAATCGGTATGGAACAGTAGTCTGTTTCCAAAGGATGGGTTTTTAGCCACCAGAGTAAGAAGATCCACAGGTGCTGTCACAGCCATCCCACCTGGCGTGCCCTCCTCTGAGAAAGCAACAGAGGAGATGGAGATCCAACTGCAGAGGCAATGGGTGAACCTACTGGGTGGGGAGGAGATCCTGCCGAAGCGGGATGGAACTCTGTGACCATCAGCTGCTGCATGGGGAAATTCAATACAGTGGTACCTCCGGTTACGAACTCAATGCATTCCGGAGGTCCGTTTTTAACCAGAAACCGTTCTTAACATGAGGCATGCTTTTGCTAATGGGGCCTCCGGCTGCCGCCACACCACTGGCGCATGACTTCCACTCACATCCCAGGGCAAAGTTCTCTACTAGGAGCATCTGCTTCCAGGTTAGCGGAGCTCGTTACCCGAAGTGTTCGTAAGGAGGACGGTACGTAACCCGAGGTTCCACTGTAGTGCAACCCAGTTTCCATGGAAAACTCACTGGTGTGCCCGAACCAGGTAGGATAGAACTCTGTGGGTAAAGTCTGAGGGAGTTAAGAGGACACTTAATGTCAAGTAAGGAGAGGGAAAGGCCATAGATAGACATCCATGTGGATAAACTGATTTCAGAAGAGAAAGTAGACTATAAATTGCTCTGGCCAGGAGCAATGCAGCTAACTTCATTGAGGAATTAGAGAAGTGGAGAGACAGAAGAGGAGGAAGGAAAAAAGAACCAGTGAACAACAGAGGATTTCCTGTCCTAGATTGAAGGTCAGAAACTTTATCCGCTTCATTATTGGTGTTCAGTTCCTTTGTCCTATGGAGATAATGCAATATTACTAAACAGGGTGGTTGGGGTCACTTTAATATTTAAAGTGTTGCTTTAAAATATTAGGCCATTCCATATGTAGTTAAATAACACTATGCTAATTGGAGTACAATGAAGTACAGACACAGCAACAAGGCCCCAAGTTGACAGCTTTACTGTCTAATAGGCTGATGTTGGAAACAAAGAGGCCCTTTGGGGCCAAGTGATAGAAAATGAGTGTGTTGCTTTCAGCTCTGGAAAATGTTGAGAATGTTTTGCATGTGAGCATTTGTACTGTGTAATAGATAGACTTCATTAATTTCAGAGCCAGTACCCTGTACTCTCGTTAATTAAAAATGAAGCATCATTTGGAAAAACTATAGCATGAATTGTATGGATTGTAGTGGTGGCATTCTGATTATGAGATACTTCTGTAGAAGCTTCATGCTGGGCCTACTGAAGGATTCTTGCCCCATCCAAACTTGTCTGTGCATTTGTGTGTATGAGAACATTGTGCATGTATCTATGGGCATGCAGTTCCTCCCTGCAACTCATCTAGATTTGACACTCCTGCTTTAAAAGCATATTGTTATAGATAAAGTAAAGGTAAAGGGACCCCTGACAGTTAAGTCCAGTCGTGGACGACTCTGGGGTTGCTACGCTCATCTCGCTTTACTGGCCGAGGGAGCCGGCGTTGATCCGCAGACAGCTTCTGGGTAATGTGGCCAGCATGACTAAGCAGCTTCTGGTGAAACCAGAGCAGCGCACGGAAACGCCGTTTATCTTCTTGCCGGAGCGGTACCTATTTATCTACTTGCACTTTGACGTGCTTTCGAACTGCTAGGTTGGCAGGAGCTGGGACCGAGCAACGGGAGCTCACCCCGTAGCGGGAATTCGAACCGCCAACCTTCCGATCGGCAAGCCCAAGGCTCAGTGGTTTAGACCACAGCGCCACCCGTGTTCCTTATTATTTTATTATTTTTAAATGAATGTGTTTCAAGAGGATTTGATCCTTTTCTGTAATACCTCATAGTTACAGCATTGTTATCAGGCAGATTTTTGTAAGCAAAAGCATTTGTGCCTTTTGCATGCACTTTTGTTTTTGTGGGTTAGGACATTTAATTGCATGTAATAGTGCACATAAATTTCATAACATTGTATAGAATCCATCACTTGGCCAAGACAACTTTGCTTCCTTTCCTATCAACTTCTTCCGCAGTGCTTCCTTCAATTTTACTTTTATATTTGAGTTGAGAAGAAGTGCAAAGCTCACATATTTGATTGTTATCCAAGGGCCAGGGTGTCTGATCCTCAATAATTTTTAAGGAGCCACTTGAGTGAGCTCCCGTGTCCTCATCCTTAGGACAGCCTCCTGATTTATTGCAACCCACTGAAGAAAAGCTTCCAACTTCCTTCCACCACGGAATAAACAATATTTACTCTGACAGGGAAGGTGTCCCGTCCCCCCATCCCCCTGTGGCATAGAACCCCACAACTCACTGGTCTCTTTCCTGTGGTTATCCTCCTCCTTATCCCATCTTACCACTGGCAGAGCTTTAGTTTCACTCTCTATCCCATCTCCTCTCTCCAGGGCCCCTTCACCACCCTGCTAGTCCCTGGCATTTACTTTGAAATATATCTTTTGAGATAATGTCATTGAAATGTCATTGAAATGTTAGTAGTCTTTGTTGATTTATGAAAGTACAGTGGTACCTCGGGTTAGAGACACTTCAGGTTACAGATGCTTCAGGTTACAGACTCCGCTAACCCAGAGATAGAACCTCGGGTTAAGAACTTTGCTTCAGGATGAGAACAGAAATTGTGTTCTGGCGGTGCGGTGGCAGCGGGATACCCCATTAGCTAAAGTGGTACCTCAGGTTAAGAACAGTTTCAGGTTAAGAACGTACCTCCAAAACGAATTAAGTTCTTAACCCGAGGTACCACTGTATGGATATGGGTAATGTTTATAGCTAAAACACTATTCAGTGTAGTAGTGACAAGTAAATGTATTCGGCCAGAACAGCTTACACAGTTTTCTATAGGCAGCATGAGAGAAAGAAGGGTACTAGAAAAATGAGGCGAAGAAGCTAATTCAGAGTTCTGGTTTGTTGGCTTTGAAGGTGACCAGGTGCTTTTCAGTGACCAGGTGCAATTGGCCACTGATGCTGTCTGGGATGAAATATCATCCCATGACAATGGAGTTGCCTGTCTATCCTCCTGATAGTTACCAGACGGAATCAATGAAAAATCCAGTACTTGGAAAATAAACCATTTGAAGAATGGACTCAGAAGTCCCAAATACAACTTGCATGCTTTTCCATATTTTATCCCTGCCCCTCACCAAAATATGAGGGTTCTGAAAAGCTGTGCTTTGAGGGATGCTACTAGTAAAATCAGTCAGGCAACAAGATAGTGCATTCAAGTGGAATGCTAGCATTACATCTAAAAGGGATAAAGTCTTTATACTAAAATGTCAAGGCTGCCTTTTATTCAGGTCATTGACTGTTTCCAGCAGCTCAATGATATATAAGAATTTTAAGAAGAGTGAGAAGAATACACAGTCATTTATGGTTTGTTGTAAATGGCACTATGTGTGTGGTGGTGGGGATATGTATATCAATGCTGAGTAGTATTGCTGCATACTAAAACTATTGCAGAAATTCTATTTTTACGTAATAGCTGATTTCCTTTTAGTTATCTTTCTCTCTCTTACTTTTAACTGTGGGCTGATTCATACAACCAGGTGTACTAGTTATAAGCTCCCTTTCCATTCCTGCAACTTATGGCAACGTAATGTGCATTGTGTCTCTGTGTGGGAGGAAGCACTTGCATAACTGCACCGGAGATTCAGAAATGAGCATGGAAGTTCCAGTTTTATGTTAAATTAGAAGCAAACTATAAAACAGTTTCTTTCATTTTTCAATGTTGGGTGTTCTTTCATTTATTTATTTTTTGCTTCAGTGCTCTTTTCAAAAATATTTTAGTCAGTTGACTGAATCCTGTGATTCTTCAATGGCATCATGTGTCATAAAATAATAACATTTGATGTACTAAAGGGTAACAATTTTGTTCCACTTGCTATTTTGTTACACAGTTCTGCTTTGCTTCCACTTGTTATTTTTAACAAAAAATCTGGATATCTGTTTTTGTTGCTTAAAACTCTGTTTCAAAACACACACACCCCCGCCCCATACCAATGGAAGCCCAACATAAGTTATCTTTCAGGGTTTTTGAAAACAGTTTGAAGAGAGGTCTGATAAAACTGACTTTCTGAATTGGCTTCTGTGGGATAGTGTGGTCACTGCTTAGAAAATGCCTTGGCTTTTTTTTTTTGTAATGTTTAAAAGCTATAAATATTAGTTTAAAAAAAAAAAAGAAAATGCCTTGGCTTATCTCAGTTATTTTTGATATGATATTATTTGCTATTGATTTTGGTCAGGATACAATCCTCTTATGTACAGGGTAGAATGAGAAGGACAATTTCCCCTTCTGGATGCATGTTCCCCACCCAGCTGAATTTCCTATAGAGGTTCGCTGAAGGTCAGGGGTAGCTTTTCAGGTTGTATTAGGGAATGAATATGGAAAACCCTGGGTGCCTGCACTGTGTAGGCTTTTCAGGCTTGGCCTTTTGAAAGAAGAGGGATTATGCCATGAAAGAGCAAGTTGCTGAATGTCGGTTTATTATTGCATTTTATAATGTGAATTATAACCTTTGCAAACCATCTCTGTGTTTTAACTTGTATTTATAATAATTTATAATATAATATGTACCATCTTGTACATATTCAGTGTGACCTTTTTGGAAATTCCTATTAATGAATATATTTACTACAAAACTATTTCACCATTTACTACAAAAGTCATGGTAATTTCTGGATTTCTCCATTGAACTACGCTCCCATGTGTGTGTAGTGACAGTCATACATTGTTATCGAGGATATACAATAATATGGCTGCGATCCTGTACATACTTGTCATACATAGCAGGAAGTAAACCCAATTGCACACATGCATACAGTTATATTTCAGTGCCCAGAATCCCAAAGAGATACTTGAAGCCAGCCCAAGCCATTGGGTTATGACTTTTTCCTTTTGAAAAACAAATGCTTGCCATCTATGCATATTACAACTTGTTTCTGAAAATCCTATTAAGTTCGGAAAAAAGTTTGACATGTGGCTTTATGTGTTGCTATCCCAGAAGTACCACTTTTAAAACTCTCTGGGACATAGTCCCATTTTTGGTCTTGTTTTTAATCTAGTCAAGGCTAATGCCTGTAGGTCAATGATTTCATATATGGCATATTGAATTCTATAATTTTCTAACAGCAGAACATCGTAGCACATGGTTGAAGAAAATGTAATTAAAATAACTGTTTTCTTTAAAAGGTCAGATTCAACATCTGTGCAATAATAATAATAATAATAATAATAATAATAATAATAATAATAATAATTTATTTATAATTTATTTAAATAATAATTTATTTATTTATAACCCAACCGACGGCGCGGCAGCAGCAGGAGGCCCCATTAGCTAAAGTGGTGCTTCAGGTTAAGAACAGTTTCAGGTTAAGAATGGACCTCTGGAACGAATTACGTACTTAACCCGAGGTACCACTGTATTTCAATACAGTCCTACCTTGGTTCTAAAACAGAATCCCTTCCAAAAGTCCGTTGACTTCCGAAAATGTTCAGAAACCAAGGCACGACTTCCGATTGGCTGCAGGAGCTTCCTGCACTCAATCGGAAGCCACAAAAGCCGTGTTGGACACTCGGCTTCCAAAAAAAGTTTGCAAACCGGAACACTCACTTTTTGGTTTGCAACATTCGGAAGTCAAAACTTTAGAGTTACAGGGCGTTCGAAAACCAAGGTTTTCAACAGTTTGACGATTTATTGCACAGCCCTAGATGTCTAGTTGAGAAACATTCTTTCTAGTTAGTTATGGTGGTCTTATACTTGACTATATCTTTTAGTACTAATGTGGACTAGTAAAACGGAGGTTCCGGAGACTGCATGTAAAGCTGAAATCAAGGAATAGCCAGAACAAACCTGTTCTAGTGTGACTATTTCTACCTTTCCAGAGCTGGTGCACCAAGCAGACCTTGTCCTCCATGTAAAGCAGAGAGCTTTTAAGTCTAGCTTCCCAGGCCCTGGGAAGGTCTCACATGGGCTCTTCAGCCCTTCATGAGATCTCACATAGCCCCGTAAGATGTTGCAAGACCTTCCCAGAACTCTGAAAACAAATCTGTGAGAGCTTAAAAGCTATGAGGCATAAAGTGCACTTTATGCATCATAGCTTTTAAGCTCTCTGCCTTGCATGTGTTTAATTTGTGCAATTGCGTGAGGCTGGCTGCCAAGCGCGCCAATTGCAAGGTGACTGTATACAAATGAATAAGGATTTTGCAGGGACAGTTACTTGGACTTGTAGCAAAGTCACAGATGCAAGAAATAAATTAGTTGAGGGCTCAGCAAGTAGCTGAGAGAATCAATCTCTTCCTTGAGAAAATTCTGAGCTGTATATAGAACTTCCAGGAAAGTAGTCTCTTCAGCAGAATGTATTTGAGCTGTTGACAGTTATTTGCACTAACCTGTCTCCGCTCTCACTTTACGTACCCTTCCTGCCCTTTATGTCTCTCCAGACTCCCCCAGGTGCACTGGAATTGTACTTCAAACTGCAGGTCTTAGCATTTGAGCTGTGTCAATCTGAGGTTGCTTACACGGGTCTTTCAGTGTTGTGAATCTACAAAGCTACCTGTATTTAAAATTACAGTAGTACCTCGGGTTACATACGCTTCAGGTTACAGACTCTGCTAACCCAGAAATAGTGCTTCAGGTTAAGATCTTTGCTTCAGGATGAGAACAGAAATTGTGCTCCAGCAGCGGGAGGCCCCATTAGCTAAAGTGGTGCTTCAGGTTAAGAACAGTTTCAGGTTAAGTAAGGACCTCTAGAACAAATTAAGTACTTAACCCGAGGTACCACTGTAGTGCACTTATGTCTCTGGCTGCTTCTCTTGTTAACATTAATATGTCTGTTCATCCAAGACTGGAACTTGTATCATTATCCATTCATCACATAGCTTTAAACTTAGCAGAAGCTAAGTAAGGTCAGCCCTCCTGAAAAGCAGCTGATTACCGTATTTTTCGCTCTATAACACGCACCCGACCATAACATGCACGTAGTTTTTAGAGGAGGAAAATCCGTAGGCATGCCACCCGTAGGCATTCCCTCCATAACACGCACAGACATTTCCCCTTACTTTTTAGGAGGAAAAAAGTGAGTGTTATGGTGCAAAAAATACGGTAATTCCAGAGTACTTTCCAATTACTTCTTCTTCTGAAACAACCATTGTCTTGTAAGCATGCTTATTGTCATGCGTAGAGGTCTCGGGAGGGAAAGAAGGAAGGAAATGACCATTATCCAACAAGCTAGGCATGTCTAAAATTTTGCACAATGTAAGACACTCATACCATGTCTAAAGTGTCCCTTCAACATTCAGATCTATACGTTTCTAAAAAAAAATGTGACATATCTGTTTAAACTCAGATTCACAGCTCAGATACTGGTGCCTTCAAGTGTTCCACTGAATTTCAGCATGCTGACTTTTTTGTTTAAAACAAGCTGGCCTAGATAATGATATTTTTTAACCCCCTTACAGAGCAGCATAAAAACTGCTTAAGCCTTGTTAGCTTGACATCTTTTTAGCACTTTTCAGATTAGGAAAGCAGCCTGAATTAACAACATTTCTTTTTAGGTTTAAATTGAAAAGGAGGGGTGGACTTTGAGATGTTTTGCATGTTGAGATGTTTTGCATGTTTTGTACCAATGAACCCACATGCTACTGCAAGAGAGGGATTTCCCTTTTGGACTGCTTGTGTATGATTTATCACTCATTTGTGCTTGTGTATGATTTATGGGATACTCTAGTAGTATGCTCACATAGTAAAATAAAATAAATTTTCTTTATTTTAGGTAAAGTACAAACTGATATGTGGTAAAATATGTTTATATGTTTCAACCTAAATACATTTTGGGGTGGAAAGAACTGTATGATACAGCTTTATCTTCTCTTTTAAATCTATTTATTGAATATATATTTTTAAAAAGCAACCACAAAACACTCTCAAATGGATCTAGCAGCACAAGCAATGCATGTTTGCCTGAAAGTAAGTCCCATTATAAGAAGTAGGGCTCACTGCTTAATAAGTGCGCCCAGTATTGCTCGAAATCATCATGTTCAGAATAAGAAATTGAGCGCTCTACAGAAACAAAGTAAACTGCCCTTCAGAACTCTATTACAGAGTGGTATTCTGTATAGATGACTTCTGATAAATTATTTATTTAGGCTTAAAGTCTGGAAAAATGTTTACCCCTCTTAAGTTTGCTCCATTCTTGTTTAACATTTGGCAAATGTCAGTATGGCTGCTGTCAACACATATATATGAGAAGCTTGACAGTTAATGGGTGAAAACACTTTTTCATAGGCCAGGATCCAAAGAAAGGTAATTTGTCATGTTGTATAGTATAAGGGGACACTTCATACGAAATGCAAGTCCAAGCTTCCATTGGGTACAATGAAAAGAAGTTGTCTGGTTCCATAGATCCATACCTTATTTAAGAAAACTTATTAGAGGATCTATCTAACATTAACTGTATCTTCAGAATCTCTTGAAAAATAGTCAAAACCATAATTAAGTACTCTCTCCAGCTCCTTTTGCATAACCACCACATCACATAACTACATTTCACTATCATCTGCTTAATATCAGCATCAGTTATTATTTGCTCTTGACCAAATACAAAGTGGCAGATGCCAGACCACTATCTCATACCATTTTAGAAAATCTAATTTGCCAAACCTCCTTTGTGTTTAATTTTCACCCCATTTTATACTTATATTTATGCTTACTCTAATTCATCTTCCAATAAGATGTAACAACTTTTTGATCATTGTATTGGTTCTGTTCGTATTAATTTATTCTAATACTTAGGGCCATGGTGGATATGTTTTACTTGGTTGTTGTTGCAAAGATAATAGAAAATGCTTTATGTAGTGATAGAGATTCAGTAGATACCACATTCCAATATAATGAAATATTTTTGTCAAAAGAAAGAGTCTTATAAAGAAAGTTTAATATCAGTCAAAATTCATCTAGGCATATAATAAAACTGCGAAATATCACTAAATCAGCAGTAAGAGATGATGCACTGAGATTTTTATTCACTTTGTAGACCAGGAGATGGAGTGCTCCAGCTTGTATTTAGCCTCTCTCAAACCATGATATGTGCAAAGAAAAAATGACTGGAGAAGGAAACTTGGGTATATGAATTCCCAGTTCAACACCACAGGACTCAGGCATGACTGCCTTATTAGAAGAGCTTCTGAGGATTAAGCAAAATCCAGCTGGATACTGTACACAAGGTTCCAATTAGCCCTCTCAAGCTTTATTTATTCATTCATTTTTTTAAAGACACATCTATACCACCTTTCAGACTAAAATTCTTCTCCAGGTGGTTCACATAAAACATAACAATAAAATACAATAGACATTGAAAAATATCAACAAAACAATGTCATATTATTTAATCTAGCAGTCTAATATCAAAAGTATACCATAATAGAATCGCCACGATCAGACCACAAAGTCAGATCCCTCACAGCAATTAGTTTCTGTAAGTCAAGTTAAAAGGTATTGTCTTACCCTTATTGATGATTTAGTGATTTTACTCTTTCCTAAATGGTCCATGGGACTGCTTTAATCCCATGACACTGGTATTGAACTACTTGAATATGAGTTTGTTATACACAACTGAATGTTGCCAGTATTGAATCTTGTATATCTATTCTAATGGGGAAAATATTGAGAAAAGAGTTGCTTGGTAGTCCATAGAATGATTTTTTATGCTTCTACATATTTGGCAATTTCTTTTGCATTGCTTCCATTAATTCATCAACATTGAATCAAGCTGCTCCAAGGTAGAAGGCAGCAGAAAGAGAGGATCTGAAGTTCCTTATGCTGTTCTGGGTCCGATGCAGACATTAGTGACATAGTTGCACTATCCATCAGTCTCATGTGGTGTATATATTTCCCTGCTCCACTTTGTGTTGGCTTTGAATCAGTACATAATCAGATGCAGGTCACATGGTGTCTTCAAATACTGAGGCATGGTTGATGTTCAACATCATCTTTGGATTTGTGTACAACTCATCACAGCCTTGGTAGTTTCCAAACTACCACATAAACAGTAAATCTAATTTACTTGCCTTGCCTTTAGTGTCTTGATTTTTCTTTTGTCCAGAAGTTCACTATATGTAGAACGGACTCAAATTGCACTTATGATTTATAACACAGCGTAATAGAACTACAGTTTAGTGTCTTTGGAGATAATCTTTTTACAGAATCTCAGTTGTCATTTCAGTAACTGATCCAGGCTTGCATGTGTCTGTCTGTATGTGTGTCAGCTATACAGCTGAGTTGAATAAAACATTCCTGAAGCTGGAAATTACTCGGTTCATCTTTCTTTCCATGATCTTTTGCTCTCAGTATAGCATGGTAGGCTGCTTTCAGTTCATTGTGTGAAAGCTGCCAAAAACCACTTTTCTTTGTTTCAGATGCTACTAGTTTGTGCTAAGCAAGCTGTCTATTGTAAAAAAAACAAAAAAACAGCAAGCCATCTGTAACTTTCAATCACTGAGTATCTATTATTGGTGACATTATACCTTTAGCACTGTTTAGTGCCCATTCCCCTGCGTCCTTTAGCTCTAACTGTGTGTGGCATGTTGTCACTGTGGGAATAACATTTTAGCACTGTGCCAAATACCTACAAGATCGGCTGTAGTCTTAATTTGTATGGTAATAGAGGCGGCACATAAGCAATGAGAGTTTAGTACAGAAGCAAGGATTTGTAGAATTATTCCATAGGCTGTACTGAGGCATTGCACTTATAAGGGATAATACTTTATACTACAGGATTCCACTTCTTTCATTTAAAAATACACTTCTGTAAAATATATATAAACAACTTTGCTGAACATACCTAATTTTCAGCGCACCTTCTCTCATTTGGTTGCTTGTGATAATAAATAACCATATTGGGATACAAGGCAGGGAAGTTCGTTTGGTTTTCGACCACAAATTAATTTAATTGGTCTGTGTGATCCACGTAGGTTAGGAAAAAGTATGCATGGACTAGTAACTTCTGTGAACTCACATGCAAGACTGCAGATATATAGTCCAGGATCCATCCAAAATCCAGGGGCCAGTGTAAACCCCCTGGAAGTGGCTGGAGGGAGGAGACATTTATTGGATCTCTGCAGCAACCGTCACCAGAGAGTTTATGGCCAAACTGCATGGTGCGCAAGAAGGACAGCTTTCCCATTACCTTAATGATAGGGCTAATGCTGTGCTTGCAATGGGGAACCTGGATGTCCTTTGAGTGGACAGGCTAGTCAGGGTTGCTTGCATGGCATGCCACATTGGGTTTAAAAGGGTATGGGGCAGGTTGAGAAGTAGAGAAACTCAATGTTTTGTGGTAGAAAAGCAATTCTAGACAGAAGGAGCTAGACAGTCAGAAGCAACTCTTACCCTTTTGTGTCTGAGGCTTTGGGGGAGCTCTATCGTACATTCTGCAAGTGTTGCTGGTGTCAGCAGCGAGTTGAATGCTATGACACAGCTTTAGCCAGTAGTCATTGGCATATTGTCTGGCAATCCACTGGGCATCGCTCCTTGCCTTTCTCAATGTAGCAAGTGTCTTTTCACAGGGCACACACTTGTAGTTCACAAGAACCTTGTGCTTTGCAGTGATAACAGGCTTCATTTCCTTTATGCCAGATTCAAACCAGTCGGGGATCTGTTGCTCTCTTTTGCCAAAGCAGGACATGGCTGTGTTGTAGATTGTCTCTTTGATGTGCTTCCACCTTGCTCTGGTGCTTTCTCTAGGGCAGTTCAGTATAGCTTGTTCAATGGAATCAGAGAAGTGTTCACAAAGCTCAGATATGACTGATAAAAGTAGTGTGGAAGTTTTCCTCACCTCCTGACTTCAAATGCTCTGACAACATTGGTTCCATGTTTGCTCTCAGGAAGAAGGGTAGATAAATAAAGTTGGTGACATCTCTAATCAAATTAGCATGAGTTTTAGACTATCACTCTGTATGTTGAGTGTCATTTTCAATTTTGATTTAAAAATAATAATAATAAATCACTAACTTTGCATGACCATTAGTGTGCATGTTGTCTTGGAATTATATGGACAAAGACTAAGCTGTCTAATATAGATAACAGAGAAAACAGAGAAGGAAAGAAGGAACAGGTGAGAGTAAAATCCTGTTTTTTTATGTTTCCTGCTGTCCTTGAAGTCAGTACAATGGTATCCTTGAAGGTGGATTGTAGTTGGAGCTGTTTTGGTGTATTTATTAATATTATAATAAATGTGTTTAAGGTGCCACAAGACTTTGCTGCTTAAAAAAAAAAAAAGAAAATGTTGAGTCATGTGTCTTATGTCTGCTGAGAACAATTGTAAAACAAATTAAAGTTGTACTCATTAAACTTTTTTTTTTAAAAAAAACTTCTTTAAAGGTGACAACCCTTGTAAATACAAGTAACAAAGGACCATCTGGTAAAAAGAAAGGTCGATCTAAGAAGGCTCATGTGCTGGCTGCTTCAGTTGAACAAGCTACTCAAAACTTTTTGGAAAAAGGAGAACAGATTGCAAAGGAGAGCCAGGACCTAAAAGATGAACTGGTGGCTGCTGTGGAGGATGTGCGGAAGCAAGGTGTGTATCTCTCTCTCTCTCCATCTCTCTCCCTGTCTCCCACACCTTCCACCTCTTTGTTAACATCAGATCACAGATGTCTCCTTGATCGTGACAATTTCATTAAAACTGCTTATACTGAATGCTGGGTATATTATTTATGTATTGTGTAGGTACCATTTAATTTTCACATATGTGTGCAAGTACAATTTGATTCAAAATGGCTTTAAGATGGCACTACCTCTTCATGCAAGGTTGTACATTGAAAAATGAACAATTTGAAATGCTCTTGGTAAGAGTGCCTCTTGAAATCATTATTGCAGAAATTTGTTTCATGTGATTCCTCTTCAAAAATTCAACTTTATCATGGGAAAAACCAAAACGCTCATTGTACAAGGTGAATTTTCCCCTTGAATCCATCCTCACGGTTATTCCATGTGACTAATAAGCGAAACAATGCTTGTATGGTGTGATCAGACTTTTTAACTGTTTGGCTTAAATGCAGTTGAGGTACCACGTTTAATGGCAAAATTTGGTTGCAAACTTTAAAATAATACAACTATTTTGCTGCATTTTTTTTGGTAGACTCTTTGTAATAAAAACAAATTTTTAAAAGTGTCTAACATTGTGTAGGGTACAATGATATCTGTTATATTCTATATGCTGTTGGGTGGGTCCAATGATGGCTGGTGGGGGTGGGCTGCCATGGTCACTCTGTCACTCAGCTCCCAGCTGCTGCCCCTGGAATGGCTCCCAGATGCTGATACTGCCTCTGCGCTGCCATGGCTAAGATGAGAGTGAGAGCCTGGAGTCTCCCAGCAAAGGGTTAGGATGGCTATGCAGTTGGCTGCCTGCTTGGTGTCCTATATCTCTGGTATGTAAAGAGCAAATACTGAAATGTATCACAATTACATACAGTAAACAATATGTCTTCCTATCCAATGAAAATAAAATATGGACACTAATGGTCTCTCACAGCCTCTTGCAGAAAACTCTACTTGTTCTTCTCCATGGGTTTGGAGGAGGTGTTGGACTTTGGGCACTGAACTGTGAAGATCATTGCGAAAACAGGACTGTGTATGCATTTGATCTCTTGGGATTTGGACGCAGTAGTAGGTCACACTTTGACACAGATGCAGAAGTAGCAGAAAATCAATTTGTAGAAGAATGGAGGGGGGAAATGGGATTGGACAGAATGATTTTACTTGGACACAACCTGAGTGGATTCCTGGCAGCTGCTTACTCACAGTAAAACATCTTCTATTAGTGGAGCCACGGGGTTTCCCAGAGAGGCCCTCCTATGCTGAACATGAGAGGCGCATTCCAATATGGATCAAAGCATTTGGAGGAGTTTTGAGTCCATTTGATCCATTGTCTGGTCTCAGAATAGCGGGGCCCTTTGGACTGAGCCTTGTACAGTGCATTAGGCCTGACTTCCAGAGAAAGTACTCGTCCATGTTTGATGATGACATGGTCACTGAATATATCTACCACTGTAATGAGCAATAATCAAGTTTTGAAATGGCTTTCAAAAACGTGGCAGTTATATATGGATGGGCAAAAAGACCAGTGCTTCAGCAGATTGTCCATATGCACCAATGCATTCCTATCACTGTGATTTACGGAGCATGATCATACATAGATGACAATTCTGGGACCACCATTCAGCCTCTGTGACCAAATTCATATGTGTAAACAATAGCTATCCTTGGTGCAGGTTATTATGTGTATGCTAATCAACCTTCAACCAGACTTCAACCAGAAAATAAAAGAGATCTGCAGTTCTGTGGGCTGACATGAGTTCTGTTCTTTGGAAAAACCAGTCACAAATGCAATTCAAAGCAATACTTTGCTGTATATGATTAAAAAATAAGATAAACAGAAGTTTAACAAGCAAACACATATTTGTTTGCACCACTTATTTCAAAATGTTTGCATACTTTAAACCTTGCAATGCCCTTTTCTGGAATTTTTCAGGGATGGGGAGAGAAAACTTTGTACATTTTAGCTGGATGCTGTTCTTTATATATTTAGATATATTTAGATAAGGTGTTTACCTTTCTCACTATACTATATTAAACACAACATTTAAAACTGGATTTTAAAATTTGGTTTTGAAGAATGTAGAGCTTTTAAAATTGTGCTCTACACACACAGCAAGTTTCAACATTCTTAATAAAATACATTATACAGTATACTATATCTAGCTGTCTGTCTCTGTGTTAGTTGTTAAATATATTACATAGAATAGTCAAAGCTGCACCCTTTAGAGAACTACTTCTCCGTTGTCATAAATATATGCAAATTATGCAGACCTGTTCTTCAGGCAGAATGTAAAATTATTTTTTATCAGACAACTAATTGTGTGGAATTTCAGGCTAAAGTGAGATGCACAAAGGTTTTTCATGAATCTTTTTCAATTTCTCAAAAGCACCTCCAGTGGAGATAGTGAAAGTGTGTGCCCATTAAGTTTGTGTGGGTTGTATAAGGAAATGTTTGTTCTTCTTCATCTATAGCAATTTTGATTAGGTTGGTGGAATCGTTAATATTTGGGGGAGTAATTCCTTTCTTGTCAGTTTCCGGAGAGAGTTGTGAGAAAAGAGATAAATAATGGCAGCTTGGTACATAAGGTTGCTAGTGACTTTCCATGGGAAACATCTTGCATTCATTGACTTTGATTATGGGTATCTTGTCTGGTGGCAGCATCATTAACCACTTGTCAGTTTCCACCATTGCAAATCCCATTAACTAAAGATACTGTCTCCTAGGCTTGAGTTGGGAGGGGGATATGATGCTCTGGCAGCATGGAACTCCTACTAAAAACTGCACCTCCTTTCTTCCCTAGTATCATGTGTGGCCATGTTTTCAGTCAACATTATGTAGTCTTTTGGTCACCACAACTTGGAAATGAAAGATGTGTAATAATTAAGAGGTTGGAGGAGCATCTAGCCAACAAGCAAAAGCTAGGAAACATACATAAATTTCGTAAACCTCTCCTTTCTAGTTGTCTTTTTCCATAAACAAAAAGTTTATATGTTTGCAAAATTTATGCATGATGGGAAAAGAGAACTCTCTCCCCCCATAATACTAGAACTGAATTTCAGACAACAGAAAGTATATGCGGTATCCAGCAAAGTAGTACTGTGAGTGCACAGTGGAACTTCCTTCTCCTCTCCCCATGCACCTTACATCCTCCTCACATCTGCTCTGGTTGGTTGGGGGGGACCCCATAGAGCAGATCTGGGGCATAGGTGCAATGAAGAGAGAGCGGGGAAGTTGTGTTGCCAAGCTTGAAATCATTGTGTTTATGGAACTACTTTGTTGGATTCCAACCTATGTCTTCATAAAATGCATAATTCAATGAAATTTGCTACCAAAATGTGCTTGCCAGAGTGGCACCCACAGGTGCCAATGTGCTTGCTGCTACCTCCTACGGCACCCAAATATCTCTTCCTGACTAGCCTGCTTTAAGTTGGTTCATTTGGACCACTATGAAATTCTAAATAAGACGCCTTATTAAACTTGGCTGCATCATCATTAAGACCAGTGTTGATGTATCCATAACCATTCATCATATTTTATTGTGGGAAATATTCATAACCTGTTCTAAGTATTTGCCATCAGTTCCAATTGTTATTCAGGTTTGCCAGTTCTCGTTCTGTGAAATATTGTGCACTAAATGTCACTCTATGCAAATATTCTATTGTTAGTCCTCTCAGACTCTCTCTAAATCCATTAATTATCTTTCAGCTCTCAGAAAATGGAGATTGTGAAAGGCATTACATTACCTGTTCCAGGATGATACAAAGCACTTGTGATAAATGAATAGACATTGTGTGGGATCTTAGAGGTGAGGGAGATATGTTCAATTTACCTTTCTCAAGAACACAGAACTGTTTTCCATTTGATAAACAGACTTTAAAAGTTTGTTGTCTAATGAGAGGAGAGCAAAAGCCAAAGCTGCCGTTTCTCAATTCATCATCTACTGCTTTAAATTAAAGTAATCAGTCTGTTTGAGTGCAAATTTTTGGGCTAACTAAATTCTGAAACATTTGCACAGTGATTTACTTCCTTGTGTGATTCACTGTAGTTCAAGGTACTTCTTACCTTTTTGCTGAATTTCTTCATGGGCACATGCCATAAAAGGTAAAGGTAAAGGGATCCCTGACCATTAGGTCCAGTCGTGACCGACTCTGGGGTTGCAGCGCTCATCTCGCTTTATTGGCTGAGGGAGCTGGCGTACACCTTCCGGGTCATGTGGCCAGCATGACTAAGCCGCTTCTGGCGAACCAGAGCAGTGCACGGAAACGCCGTTTACCTTCCCGCCGGAGTGGTACCTATTTATCTACTTGCACTTTGACATGCTTTCGAACTGCTAGGTTGGCAGGAGCAGGGACCAAACAATGGGAGCTCACCCCATCGCGGGGATTCGAACCGCTAACCTTCTGATCGGCAAGTCCTAGGCTCTGTGGTTTAACCCACGGCGCCACCCAGTAATTTCTAATCTAATGGGTGGAATATCTCCTTCCCAAGAACTGCATTCCTGTGGGGAGCAAGGCTTTTTTTCATCCAGAGCTCAGCTCCAGTACCTCTCAGGTGGGCACCATTGTCGTTCTAAGAGAACAAGGGAGAAGTTCATGATGAGTTCCAGCACCTCTTTTCTAGAAAAATAGCACTGATGGGGGCAATGAGTTTTGGGGGCACATCAGTCTGCAACCCCCATGTGTCCTCACCCACATAAGAACAGTCTCTAGTCTCATAGCTGTCCATGGAGTTGCAGGTTAATTCTGTGTCCAGGGCAGCTGTCTACCAGCTCCATCTGGTATTCAGGCTGAGACCCTACTTGCCCGCGGACTGTCTTGCCAGAGTGGCGCATGCTCTGGTTATCTCCTGCTTGTACTACTGCAATGTGCTCTACGTGGGGCTACCTTTGAAGGTGACCCGGAAACTACAACTAATCCAGAATACAGCAACGAGACTGGTGACTGGGAGTGGTCTCCAAGACCATATAATACCAGTCCTGGAAGACCTACATTGTCTCCCAGGACGTTTCCGAGCACAGTTCAAAGTGTTGGTGCTGACCTTTAAAGCCCAAAACGGCCTCGGCCCTGTATATCTGAAGGAGCGTCTCCACCCCCATCGTTCAGCCCGGACACTGAGATCCAGCACCGAGGGCCTTCTGGCAGTTCCCACCTGAGAGAAGTGAGGTTACAGGAAACCAGGCAGAGGGCCTTCTCGGTAGCGGCGCCTGCCCTGGGGAATGCCCTCCCATCAGATGTCAAGGAAATAAACAACTATCTGACTTTTAGAAGACATCTGAAGGCAGCCCTGTTTAGGGAAGTTTTAAATGTTTGATTCTATTTTTAATATTTTTTTTGGGAGCTGCCCAGAGTGGCTGGGGAAACCCAGCCAGATAGGCAGGGTATAAATAATAAATTATTATTATTATTGTTATTATTGTTGTTGTTGTTGTTGTTATTATTATCTGTCTCCATTCATTTTCTTTCTCACTCACTGTCACTTTCATCCAGCCTAGGGTGGCTCTCGCCTTCAGCCCTTCCCTTCTGCTCCAAATTGCAGGTGCAGGTGGCCTGAACCTGATCAGGACCCTGGTGTGGGGGCAGAGAAGCTTTAATTCTTTGCCTTAGTCAGGTGAATCAATTTCTGCCCAGTGCTGCGCAAGTCCCATTGATCAGTTGATTGTTGGGACTTGCAAAGTGCTGTGAAGGAGGCTATGCAGGTGGGGCTTTCAAACACCTTTTTGGCTCATCAACATCTTTACCAACTTCATACCCGATGTCAGATATAGGGCAGTTGGCTGTGGCTTGACCAAAATGACCTCATGGGCCAAATGGGGAGGTCTGGTGGATCTAATTAGGCACACGTGCTGCTGGTTCTAAACCTTGACCCACAAAATTTACATGCTTAAATGCTAGAAATGAGATGTATTCCAAACATTGTCAATTTTGTTAAGCTATTAAGTATTTATGATATACATTAGCACTTGATTATGTCTGAGTGTCTAAGTGTTAATGCTTATATAATTAACATTGGCTGGGTTTGTATCAGGCAGCGCTGAGGAACTTATACTAATGACTCACTGATTATGGGATGGCATTTATATTGAAATGTACTGTGTCAAGAATTCCTGGCCTTTAGAGAGGGGATGGTAAAATGTATGTACAACTTTGCCTCTAGTGCACTGGGGTTTTATATTTGTTAATATGAATAGTTTAAATCAGGGATGGGAAAATGTTGATATACTCCAATTTCCACCCATCCCAGCCAGCATAGGATGATGGGACTTGTAGTCCAACAACATCTGAAGGACACCAGCTGACCTACTCCTGGTTTAAGCCTTAGCCATTCATTGAATATCTCATTTATTTCACTGGCACTACTCTGGAGTTTTTTCTCTTTCTCATAAGAAAATTTTGGCACGTGGGAAGAAAATATTGAATAACAGGAAATTTGTTGTTTAGTTATAATTGGAATTCTAATTAGTCTGTACACAGTGGAATAAGGATTGGGGCGAGCAGTGTAAGATTTGTATGCCCAAATCATGCGTTTTCCATATCATTTTCCTACTGGTATTAGTGGGATTTGCAGTGCACAATCCTAAACTAAGCATATTAATTCAAAAAGAAAATCATTCAGATTTCAATGGATTTTGTTCCGTATTAATTATGTATTTGATTGCTGCCTTGAACACAACTGTGTATTTGTCCTTTGGATTAAAATAGGGCTGGTAGATTTGTTTTTCTCTTTCTCTTTGTGCTGCCTTTTTTCCCTTCATCTAAAAAAACCCCACATTTCTCTCCTCACAATGTTAACTTTACTTTGAGGAAGCAGAAGGGACATAACTCTATTAGTTTACACAGTATTATTCCCTTTATGCCTCTGGACCATCTTAGATTGCGTTATAAGTGACATTGATTTATTGATTGTGGACTACATGTGCTGGGTTTTCCCTCCAGAATAACTGACCTATGTGCTCTAGCCAACCTAGCTCTCTAGGGACACTTTGCTTTCATTCATATTCTGCAAGGAAATACCATGGGTTGTTTCCGTCTCTTTCAAGTGAGAACATGTCGAACATTATCGCTTTATGATCCCATAAGTTCTTCCTCATTTTCAGATGTGCTTTCTTTCTAAAGCTTTCAAACATAGCACAAATAGAACAGACAGGACCCCCTGCCTGCCTTTAGGAGGTGATAACATTCTTATAGCTATTGCGCTAGGAAGCTATCAAATCTCCACACTATTAAAAAAAATGTTTTGTCATTGAGAGCAAATAATGAGCTTGGGCTGAGAAGTTTGTTTTTTAGTTTAATATAACATCTATGGATTTTCTTCTTGTCTAGTAGGGGTATTATCCTTTATCTTAGTTTTTCCACTGTGCTACAGAATTAGGTAGACAGTTTAAGGTGTCTTCCCTGCCAACCTTTGTTTGGAAGCCACATCTTCCTCCCAGTTTCTTCAAGGAGTAATGGCATATGTAAAAATAATAATGAGTATAAAGTGTTCCTTTATCACTATTTGGGTAGCGTTCTATTCTTCAAGCATTTATGCATTATGCATCTCTTGATAAGAGAAGGTTATCCATTTTGCATTAACATAAGCTGCCACAGAATTCTGATTTTTATCAGTAGCAAAATGTCAAATATTAAAATTTTACCAGAAATCAAGACTAGGTCAGTGCTTGTTACAGCTCATTGTGTTTTCTTTTAATCTAACACCCCCTGTTTTTTGCCTTGATAAACAAGAAAATGGATGTACCTTTCTTACAAGCTGACAGGTATGCTTGTATATTTTTTAAATAAATGATTATTTCTTTGTAGCGAGACTCGAAAATGTGGACCTTGGCTTTCTTGAAGTTTCCATCTCCTTCTGTCTCAACAACCCCATTTGTTTCTTTTCCTTTGAAATATTCCAATTTTTATTTCTTGAAGTACGCCACGCTTGCTGCTGCCACACTAATTATGCCATCTTCTGATTCATATAGAAGTAGGCTGTACCTAGGGACGCGGGTGGCACTGTGGTCTAAACCACTGAGCCTAGGGCTTACTGATCAGAAGGTCAGCGGTTTGAATCCCCGTGATGAGGTGAGCACCCATTGTTTGGTCCCAGCTCCTGCCCACCTAGCAGTTTAAAAGCACATCACGTGCAAGTAGATAAATAGGTACCACTAGGGCAGGAAGGTAAATGGCATTTCCGTGCACTGCTCTGGTTTGCCAGAAGCAGATTAGTCATGCTGGCCACATGACCCGAAAGCTGTCTGTAGACAAACGCCGGCTCCCTTGGCCTATAGAGCAAGATGAGTGTGCAACCCCAGAGTCATCTGCGACCGGACCTAACGGTCAGGGGTACCTTATCTTTACCTTTAGGCTCTACCTGCAAATGCTACCTCCCAAACTGCAGAT
Source organism: Podarcis raffonei (assembly GCF_027172205.1). NCBI lineage: Eukaryota > Metazoa > Chordata > Lepidosauria > Squamata > Lacertidae > Podarcis > Podarcis raffonei. Next base: position 73,736,276 of record NC_070610.1, on the reverse strand, counting down.
GCATGAAACTTTCAATTTCCCCCCCCCCCATGAGGGTATATCCACCTCACCGAACACTTGCTCCACACTGGGGACAAATTTGAGGTCTTTCCAACTTTTGGCATTATTGTTTTCCTATCAGAGCATGGGTTGGATATGATGTACAGTGAGCCTGCCAATTATGCAATGGTTCGGTTCTAGGGGTCCATGCACAAGGGCAAACTTGCTTAAGGCCAGGAACTCTGAAACTGCCCCATCCCATGACTAGCCCCACCTGTCTGTAGCAGACTTTGCCCTCTGCTTCACTTACTGGACTCTGGGAAAGTCATGTGAGGGCCTTGGAGTACATCCTTTCCAAAGGCTGGTAAGCAAGGCGGAGGGCTCAAAAAGCTATTTCCATGGCGGACAACCTGGTGGGGATCTAAAAAGGGTAAATAGGACCTTAGAAAAAAGTTTTATTCAAAAGTAAAGGCAATGCCTTCCTTACCAGCCTCTGGGAAGGAGGTGTGAAAGCTTTGCGAGCTTTCCAGAGCTGGGTAAGTCAGACAAAGGCCTTAAAAAGCTCTTTCTGTGGCTCTTTCCATTGATCCACCAGGCCATATTGGGTGAATCTTACCGGTAATTTGCAGTCACAGCTTAAAGTTTCAATCACCTGATGCCATATGACATCATGTCACATGACATCAGGTGATTGACAGGTAAACAACCCCACCAGCCTAACCAAGCGACCTTCAGAGAGTTGGCCACTTCGGGTCTAGGTAGTTGTGAATTATGGGGTAGTGGTGGCTGCTGGCCGTGTGAAAAGTATGTAATTGGGATTTTGGCACATGACTACTGTTGCCCAATAGCCAAAGAAGTGCTGCACCGAGACAGGAACACAATCTGTGGTTGTGACCTAGGAAGTGATTTCTACTCCTCTGTAGAGGTTGCTAACAGGTGTTCTGGCAAATCTAGATAGCGAAACTGCATATTGAACTGCAGCCAGGATGAAAGAGCAATTTCTATTGTGCCTAGGATACAGGTGTGGCATATTATATTCCTCTACAAAATGGGATCTATAATCTGCCTTAAGTAGCAGTGTAAAAGCAATACTCTAAGCAGTATATTAAGAATCTGCCTTGTACAGGATGTTCAAGTGTGTGTACTTCTTTTTGCTATTGTGAAAAAGCTCCCATTATATTCATGTCACATTTAAGGTTAGCACATTTATGTATCCATTTCAATCTTAGAACATGAAGTCAATACACTTGATTCAACTTCATTACGCTGCAGTTCGTCTCTCTCTCTCTCTCGCTCTCTCTTTCTCCCCCCCCCCCTCAATTTTGCTGACACCCTTACAGGATTGCATGCCATTAGTGCCTCAAGCTATTTTATTATAAGATTTGCCAATAAACAGCCTATTTTTTAAATTGAATTTCCTTTCCAGACATTGGATTTTGGTGTGAGAATTGTTCTAACGCTGCTTCTTTATTTAGTAAGAAAAAATACAGTTTGTGGAAGGACTGGTAAAGATTGTATTGGAAGTACATGCCTGACTAATGAAAGATAATAAAATGCCACACCTCAAGCCTGTATTCTTCTTTAAAAAATAAAATAAAATAAATCAGATAAGTTTGTTTGACTCAAGCCAAGCTTCCAGCATTTTTTTTTATACTGTTACTGTTGACAATCTATGGAATATTGTACCGCACCAGGGGTTTTATCATCCACAGCTCTGCAGTACTAAGATTCCTTTGAAGGGCATGTGGGGGAGGATGAGAACATCTGTTCAGATAACTGGTATTAGACTTTTGTCCCTCTTTTACCCTTTTGATTCAATAGGGTCAAAAGGTCTTCCTCTGCCAGTCTGTTCCTGAGAGGGCAGGGCTCCTTCTTCTCATGGAGAAGCACACAAGTTTGGCCCTGTCTGCAGACGCCAGGAGATAGATGGCAAAAGGCCTGCAGGAGACTTGGAGAACAGAAATTCATGCTAAATAATTCCATTTTGTCATACTTGGGAGATGGGAAGTCTTTACTTGAGTGGTTCCTCCCATTGTTCCCAGAGTGGCTGGGGAAACCCAGCCAGATGTGTGGAGTATAAATAATAAATAAAAAATCTTCTTCTTCTTCTGGCTGGCCCTTGTCAGGTGACGGTATTCTTCTGTGCTGATGTGTTTATATTTCAGACACGGCCACGCACTGTGCCCATGATAAGGCGTGTCTTCTTGTACAATAACTTCTATGTAGCGATTTCAAATAACTTACATGTAGCAATGAATTATCTAATAGTGAACCACTTGCCTGAAGTTGCCTGTTTTTTTGCAATCATAAATGATCCTTCAAGGCTCACACTGTCAGAGGTTATGCAGCTGTCCCGAGTAAGGACTTTTTCTATATGGTGACAATTCCCCAGAGAGCCATTAAGTAATATAGGGGGTGACCATTTCGTGCAGAGGTTCCATTCTGGGCCCCCCTCACACATCAGCAGAGCGCACATAAGCCCGTTCCACCCTGCCCCTCGTTCTGCCCTCTTCCGGGTCCAAAAGGACTCACACATTGGCGGTCACACATCAGTTGGACATGTACAAAATGCCTGTACCCTAGTCTAGCATTTCAGACAGCAGGGTCAATATGGTTCAATTTTTAGCCTGGGTTTTTAATAAGCAATAATTTGGATGGTTTTAACTGTTTTGAATGTTTTATTGTATTCATTCATTCGTAATGATACAGCTGTGTTTTAATGTTATTTTACCTGGCTCTTATTTATTCTTGGAAACAGTAATTTTGGCTTCAAAAGTTGGATACAGATCTCAATAATAATTGAAGATCCATTGCCAATGCTTTGTGATTTTCATCCCAGTTATTGAAATGCTACTTCTAGGTAGTGCTTTTCCCTCCCAGAGGGTACTTAAGGGTGCACAGTTCCAGCACCTCTTTTGTTGTTAAAAAGTGTGGGACTTACGTTAGCAACTTCGTGGTGAGTAACAGCACCTCTTTTTTGTTGTAAGCATTACATTTTTTAACTGTAACAACTTCATGATGAGTCCCGGCACCTATTTTTCTAGAGAAAAAAGCACCGATTCTAAGAATAGTGGTAGTTATGAAATGCAGAAAATGATTATACTTCTTGCTATACTTTGCCTCTTGTTGCTTAAAGTTTGCAAGTTTTCAGTCGCAAGGGACCATTCATATGAAGAGGATTAAAGGTCATTGGAATGAATTTCTGGTTTACATAAACTTATTTACAGCTCGGAGGGACGCGGGTGGCGCTGTGGTCTAAACCACTGAGCCTAGGGCTTGCCGATCAGAAGGTCGGCGGTTTGAATCCCCATGATGGGGTGAGCTCCTGTTTCTCGGTCCCACCTCCTGCCAACCTAGCAGTTCAAAATACCCCCCAAAGTGATAGTAGATACCTTCTGCTCCGGCAGGAAGGTAAACGGCGTTTCCGTGAGCGGCTCTTGTTTCTCCAGAAGCGGCTTAGTCATGCTGGCCACATGACCCAGAAAAACTGTCTGTGGACAAACGTCAGTTCCCTTGGCCAGTAAAGCGAGATGAGCTCTGCAACCCCAGAGTCTTTCGTGACTGGACTTAACTGTCAGGGGTCCTTTACCTTTTTTTATTTACAGCTCAGTCTGATGTGCTGAAGTTTAGAGCTACGGTCTGCTGGTATATGTATTTTAGAATTTATACTTTGTGTGAGCTGGAGAGGTGTGCCGACAGCTAGAATGTTTTAACTTGGAACTGGGACAGGATGGCTTTGAGTACTGACCCTCAGTTCTCATATAAACAGAATCTAAGTGAAATAATGTGTTTGTCCTAGGATGCAGTCTTTGAATAAATGTTGGTGTTTGTACATTTATTAAGTTTAAAACTCTTCCTGTCATCTGGACACTGTCTTCTAGCAATTGGTTGTGATCAGATGATAAACTGATTTATTATGAGGAGGAGGAAGTGAGAAAACAAACAAAGCAGAAGATGGGATGATAAAGGAGACAGACCAAAAATATATATATGGTCATGATTTTTTTCTTGTAACTATGTCTGCTGTTTCAGGCTGAGGCTAATCCTGTTTATTTTGTTCAATATATGGTTTTTAAAATAAAGGGAGCAGTACATACCAGTATCATGTAAATTGTAACATGGCTAAATATAGGCAATGGTACATAGGCATAATGAAGAATGGGATTAATGTAACGGCTAAGGCTTAACCGAACAAAATTGTGCTGTTAACGGCAAGGTGACATTTGTGAGGTGCTGTACATCAGGTTGATAGTTTTGTGGCCTGAAAGATTGTCAAGTTCTGCATTCGCCTCCAGCTTCCCCTGGGAAAGACTGTAGTTACGATAATTAAAATCTATACATTTAATGGCCTGTGCATTATGTGAAGCTGTGGGTGATTGGATCTAAAAATGTTTCACAGCCTTAGGAAAATCCAATATGCTATATAATCTTTAACTGACATTGATGTTGATTTTGTGATCCTGACGCAACTCAGTCATTACTAGCTTTTTAATACATAACGGTACATCAGCCATTGTGAAAAGGAAAAGCAAAAAAATTGATATGGCTCTAAAGAGTTGCCTGGGACAAATAGATGGAAGCTATTTAAAGTAAGTTAATGATGCAGCTTAGCATTTAGAAAGTTAGAGTGGGAGTGTGAATCATTGTCAGAAGAATTGCTAATCACTGTTATTTAAAGTAGTGGTGCACCTTGAGCTTCATTAAATATAAAGTGTTGGTAACGTTTGGAGCTATTATACCTGACAATCGTGGGTGGATGTCTTTTCTCTCTCCCCTGTCCCCAATCCTGCAGTCTTTTCTGTTGTAAGGCAGGAATACTGTCAGCATATGGGCATCACTCAGTATAGGAAACAAATTATTGTGCTCCCTAAGGCTACCAGCATGAGTTTGACCAAACTGTGGGAGGCAGTGGAAGACAGGAGTGCCTAGCGTGCTCTGATCCATGGGGTCACGAAGAGTCGGACACGACTAAACGACTAAACAACAAAAAAGGCATCCTGGCAGCAAATATTTATGTCCTTAGCAGAAAGGCATGGGGTTGGGAGGGAGGGTGTGAACAAGTAAAGAGAACAGAAAAATACCACATTGGATCCCACTTGCATTGGGCTCCATGGGAAAGCAAAGTGATGTAGAGAATAGAGAAGACTGTCCCTTTCCTGTTCAAACTGAGTGACTAACTTGGAGTACCCAGGATCCAGTTTGTGTTGCTTAAGACATGGTGAGAGGTAATTGTTTCTTGTCCGGTCAGCCTGTACAGCTGGGAAGACATATGGTAAAATTGCCCTGCCTTCAGAATAGAGAATAAGGAGGCTCACATCACTCTTGGAGATGCGGGAAGAGAGAGAAAAAAATAAGGATGACTAAACTCGTCCAGTAGCTACTGCATGCGGCTCATAATTAATCAAGCTCTCCTGTGTCCTTTAGGGGTTTTCTTGCATATCCCTGCAGATTTTTCATTGATTGGTTCTATAGCATAAAATATGGGATGCTGAGTGGTCTAAAGTTGCAGACTCAAGCCTAAGCCAACCCTTATGCCACCATGTGTTCCCCTTAAAATGCAAATGAGGTAGTGGGTTTTGCTCCCCGTCAGTCACAGAGTTCTGCTACTCAGAGTAGAATCATAGTTTTGTAGGAATCTCAGCTAAAGCATTCATGACAGATGGCCATCCAATCTCTACTTAAAAACCTTCAAGGAAGTAGAATCTACAACCTCCTAAGGAAGACCTTTCCACTGCCAAAGTTTCTCAGAAGAAGCTTTGCTGTTGCCAGTGATAAACCCCACCCTGAGAAAGTGTTGAAAATATTTTCCTTTTCCTGGATAAATCAAGTGAAATAGCCTTCTAGTTTCCCCCTACAAACAGGGTGGAGAATTTAAAGAGGCTATATACAGTATATCTAGCTCTAGAAAACACAGTTTTCCTAGCAGCTCACAAAATACTCATTAGTTTAGATTAATTTTTAAATCACTGTATACATGTCAGCTCTTGCGTGCTGTGGATTTTCCAGTAAAAAAATAGTTTTTGTTTTTCTAACCAGACCCTTCAACCTCTTCTGCAACATTAGATGTTTTCTAATGTCTCATACTACCAGTGTGCCAAGAGATAATGTGGAAAGATGGCTGAGAACTGCAGATTTCTTTTTCAAAAATATATATATCCTCCACTTGTGCTAAGCTTTGCCCTATTTTTTCTTAAGTAGGTTTATTTCTGTTTATTTCCAAAGGCAGAATTGCTGAGGTGTGGAGCTTGTACCATTTTATTAATGTTTTTCCCCTCTCTCACTAGATTTTCAAAATGCTCTAGGACTACTTGTTATGCATCCTGCCTCTATAATAAAGCCACATCACCTAGTTTATTTTAAAATCTACAAGAAAATCAGTTGACTCATTTCTCCCCTACTTGAATTTCATTCATTTTTTAATTTACATATGTGTTAAATTAAATTTTCTGTTGAGCTTGGCTGAGTGCTTTGCTTAAAACGAAGTGTTTGGCATGTGTCACAAATTACTTTTATTATGCACATACGCCTCTGTGTTACAGGTTTAGTCTTCAAAATAAAAGTAGAAAGAATGCAATTTATTGATTGATTGCTTTTCTAGCGCATTCATCATGATTCACACAATCCCAGAGTGTAGAACACTAAAGTCCATACGTACATACATTCATACATAATTTGTACGCTGGCTTTACACAGTTAAAACCATGCTGAAGGCAGCTTTCAACATGAAAAAAAATATTTAATTACAAACATAAAAAAGTTATAAACAATAAAAACATCAAAAAGTACACAACCAAACTGAAACAATTTTCACATAAACCATGATATCTAAAATAAAGCTACAAAAATATTAATATCAATAACAGCAACAACTCCCATCTAACAAAACCCCCTTAAAAATACCCCAGTTTCTGCATCTGGAGTCAATGAGGGCCCGCCCTCTGAGGCAGGTGGAAAAGGCCTGCAAGGCAGGGAGCAGTTCTTCCAGGAGTCACAGCCAATATGGTCCCTGGCCTCTTCAGCATACAGAAAAACAACATTTCATTTAAATGCAACAAATATACTAATAGCTGAACAAGTGCCAGTTTTACTTATAAGCTAAACAAGCTATGGCTTAGGGTCCCACTCTCTTGGAAGCCCCCCAAAAAATCAAAGGGGAAGAAAACCGGGATGTACATTTCCAAAACATAAGATAAAAAACAAATAAAATAAAACCTACATACAGCAACAGTGTTTTGTCTTGTGTAGGTTCCTATGGTGTAAGTAATGGGCCCCACCTGCTATATAAAGGGCCCCATCAAACCTAAATCCGGCCCTGAGCTGAACCACACCAGCCACTTTAGTAAGATGCTTGGGTAAATCGCCACATTTTTACCTGGCATCGAAACTTCATGAGAGTCGCAGCTGAGAAAGGAGGGCATTCCAGAGTTGTGGGGCCACATATTGTATCTCAGAGACCTGTGGCATCATGAGAAGCACACCCCACTACGACCTCAAAATCCAGGCAGCTGTAAAAGGGAGCAGGTGATCTTTCAGATACCTGAGTCCCGAGCCATCGAGGGCTGTAGTCAAAACAAGCACTTTATTTTTTTATATAATTTTTTTATTGATTTTCCAACATAAATTGACACATTACAACTTACAATACATAGACAAACAAACATATAAACACGTATAATTTCATAACCTCTTTTTCTTAAACCCAATTTCAACGACTTCCCCATACCTCCCTTTTCTGCATCCCTGTTTTAAACTTTTTCAGCAACCCCTAATCTCAATTACTTGTGATTCACTTTCTTTAATCCTTTTTCTCTTACCCAATCATTTACCGCTGCAAATCTGTTTTATCTTACCCATGACATTTTAGCACTCATTAATTTTACAACAGTTCTTAAGGTAAAGTTTAAATTTCTTCCAATCTTCTTCCACCGTCTCTTTTCCTTGGTCACGGATTCTGCCCGTCATCTCAGCCAGTCCCATATAGTCAATCACCTTCGTCTGCCACTCTTCCAGCGTGGGTAGTTCTTGTGTCTTCCAATACTTTGCTAAAAGAACTCTTTCTGCTGTTGTAGCATACATAAAAAACGTCCTATCTTTCTTTGACACCAATTGGCCCACCATGCCCAGGAGAAAAGCCTCTGGTTTCTTATGAAAGGTACACTTAAGAACCTTCTTAATTTCATTATAGATCATTTCCCAGAGGACCGTAATCCTTGGGCACATCCACCAAAGGTGATAGAAAGTACCTTCAGTTTCATTACATTTCCAGCATTTATTATTGGGCAAATGATAGATTTTTGCAAGCTTGACTGGGGTCATGTACCACCTATAAATCATTTTCATAATATTCTCTCTTAAGGCATTACATGCCGTGAACTTTATACCAGTGGTCCATAACTGTTCCCAGTCAGCAAACATAATGTCATGACCAACATCTTGTGCCCATTTAATCATAGCTGATTTAACCGTTTCATCCTGTGTATTCCATTTCAACAGCAAGTTGTACATTCTTGACAAGTTCTTAGTATTGGGTTCTAACAATTCTGTTTCTAATTTTGATCTTTCCACCTGGAAGCCAATTTTCCTGTCCTGTTTGAATACTTCATTTATCTGGTAATAGTGAAGCCAGTCTCTTACTTTAGACTTCAATTTCTCGTAACTCTGTAGTTTCACTTTCCCCCCCTCTTGTTCTATAATTTCCCAATATTTTGGCCATTTGGATTCCATATTAAGTTTTTTCACTTCCTTTGCTTCCATTGGTGACAACCACCTGGGGGTTTTATTTTCCAACAAGTCTTTATACCTAATCCAGACATTATATAATGCTTTCCTAACAATATGGTTCTTGAAACCTTTATGAGTCTTTACCTTGTCGTACCATATATATGCATGCCAACCAAACCTGTTATTGAACCCTTCCAAGTCCAAAATGTCTGTGTTCTCAAGAAGTAGCCAGTCTTTCAGCCAGCAAAAAGCCGCTGATTCATAGTACAGTTTTAAGTCTGGCAGGGCAAACCCCCCTCTTTCTTTTGCATCAGTTAATATCTTAAATTTAATTCTGGGCTTTTTGCCCTGCCAGACAAATCTAGATATATCTTTCTGCCACCTCTTGAAATAGTCCATTTTGTCCACAATCTGCAATGTTTGAAACAAAAATAACATTCTCGGCAAGACATTCATCTTAATAACAGCAATTCGACCTGACAAGGAAAGTCTCAAACTTGACCATATTTCTAAGTCTTTCTTAATTTCTGTCCAACATTTCTCATAATTATCTTTAAATAAGTTTACATTTTTAGATGTTAAATTGATCCCCAAATATTTCACTTTCTTTGCTACCATTAATCCAGTTTCCCTATGAAACCTCTCTCTTTCCGCTGCTGTTAGATTTTTTTCCAGTACCTTCATTTTTTGTTTATTCAGCTTAAAACCTGCTACTTGACCAAATACTTGTATTAACTCTAAAACTCTTTTTGTACTAGTGTCTGGCTCTTGTAAAGTTAATACTAGATCATCTGCAAACGCTCTCAATTTATATTGTTTAGCTCCGACCTGAATCCCTTTAACCAGCTGGTCCCCTCTAATCATGTTTAGTAAAACCTCCAAGACAGATATAAAAAGTAATGGGGATATTGGGCACCCCTGTCGTGTCCCTTTTTCAATAGCAAATTCTTCAGTAACCACATTATTTACAATTAATTTTGCTTTTTGTTCAGAATAAATTGCACCTATACCATTCTCAAAACCTTGGCCTACCCCCATCCCTTTCAGATTCTTTTTCATAAAGCTCCAAGAGATATTGTCAAAGGCTTTCTCCGCATCCACAAATATCAATACTGCCTTAGTATTGATATTAGCTTCTAATAATTCCATAATATCTATTATATTTCTTACATTGTCAGATAAATGTCTTCCTGGAAGAAAGCTGGCCTGGTCTTTATGAATCTCACCCACCAAAACCTTCTTCAATCTTTTTGCTAAAATGTCTGCAAAAATTTTGTAATCCACATTAAGTAACGATATAGGGCGGTAGTTCTTAATCAAGTTCTTCTCAGTCTCAGATTTTGGTATAAGTGTAATATACGCTTCTTTCCACGATTCGGGTGCCTTCTTCCCCTCCAAAATTTCATTACAGACTTCCTTCAACGGTTGTACTAACCATTCTTTCAGAGCTTTGTAGTATCTGGAAGTCAATCCATCTGGTCCTGGAGATTTTCCCAATTGCATATTTTGAATGGCTCTCTCTATTTCTTGTTCAGTTATTTTCTGGTTCAGAATCACTTTACTTTGTTCAGATATTTTTTGTAATCCATATTTTTCGAGAAATTCTTCTATCTCTTTTTCATCCACCGGCCCTTGTGCATAAAGTTTTCTGAAATAACTCTGAAAACAATTTCTAATCTCATTTGGTCTATAAATGTTCTTTCCTTCAACCTCTAAGCTTGTAACCATATTCAGTTTTTGTCTTTTCTTCAATTGCCATGCCAGAAGTTTCCCACATTTATCAGCCGATTCAAATGTCTTTTGTCTCATTTGCTTTATTTTCCATTCTATCTCCTGGTTCATCAGTTCCATATATTGCCTCTGATGAAACTTAATTTCTCTCAAAATTTCATGAGACTTTGGCTTTGATCTCAGTTTTTTTTCACCTTCTTTTATTCTTTCCAGAATCTTATCTTTCTTCTCATTCTGTCTCTTCCTTTTTAAAGTGTTCTGCTGTATCAAAAATCCTCGCATAACGGCTTTACTTGCGTCCCAAAACAAGCACTTTAAATCCAGCTTGGCAGCCTGGCAGCCGTCAGTGCTGAGCTTTCTGCACCAGTGTTATATGTTAGTGGTAAGCTGCCCCTGCAAGCAGTCTTGCTGCAGCATTCTGCTCTAACTGCAGGCAAGATAATTTTGCAGGCCTGCTTAGATCTAGTTGAGGCCAAGACAGAAGCACTATCATTGGATCAAAGCAAAGCCAATCCAGGGCAGAGACTCTGGTCTCTTGCTTCTATTATTTTGACTTAGCTTCACATTTGTTTCTCAGCCTTCCTCTAATGAGCTCGGGCTGGCAATTACTGGCCCAAGGTCACCACCTGTTCTCCATGGCTGCATTTCGATTCCAGTATGCATCATACAATCTCTTTTTAATATTATTAATGGAGTGGGTGGTCCTAATTTGCCTCATCCTTAAAATGACAATAGCTTTCCTCTACTGCTGGCATTCACTATGCCAAAACTCCTGATTAAGTTATCAGACAATTCTGTGTAGAGCAAGTTAGTATCATGTTTATTTTCATTTTCTGTACAGCTATATTGAAATTATATTAAATCTCCCCAGGATTTTGACAAGAGAGCTTATATAATTTCTAATATATACTTTTGTTAGGGTAGAAGGGGGTAAAGATGAAGCATTTCCTGCTTGGCAGGGGGTTGGACTCGATGGCCCTTGTGGTCTCTTCCAACTCTATGATTCTATGATTCTATATCCAAGCAATATGTTTCTTGGAATAGGCTTGAGAGAGTGTAGCCCAGCCTTTGCCATCCAGGTGCCCTCTAGAGGTTTTGAGCTACAACCCCCAATAGCCCTAGCCAGCATGGGTGCTGGTGTAGTCTCACAAATGTACCATGCAATCCCACCCAGTACAGCCCTGGTTCCAAGAATGTAGAAGATCTTGATTGTGTTTGATTAAGTATTCTCAGCAACTCCTGGTTGTATAATTCAATTTTGGTGCTCATTATTTCACGTAAATTTAAGTTGTTTCACTCTGTAGAGATCTGCACCAATTTGACAGCTTCCAAAAGTATAAAATCAATCGTACATATTTAAATTATGATGTCAGCTCTTCAGCAAGAATAAACTTCTGTAGTTCATAATTTGCTTTCAATCTTTACAGCATCAAAGAATGTATTAGCGAGTGCAGTTCAGGAACTGGAGGCCCTGCCCTTTAGCTTTTTCCTACTATAACATATTAACTACTGGAACTTTGGGCACTATGTATAACAGAGTGCATTCTGGCAAAGTTCCTGCTAAACAGGATCAACAGTAGGCACCAGAAAGAACACCAAAAGGGCAAGAAGCATTGTCCATTCATTCCAGTGATTGTAGACTTTTAGTTACATAAATAAGGAATTGGTGTTTGTGGCAGCCAAGCACTCCAAAAAACATGATGGAAACCCTATGATCACCTCACCTTCTGGATATGATTCCCTTTATTTTCAAGTGTGGGTGCTGATGCATATGTAGCCAAAACATCACCATCAGTGCACAGGAGATGAGTTATCAGCTGCCCCAGATGTGTTTTGTAGAAGTACCCCCCAAAATGGGAGGGGATCAAAGGAGGGACCACCACCCGAAAAAAGGACTGAGCATGCACAGTGGCAAAGAAATGCTGACTGATTGATGAATGGGTGGGACAGAAAACTGGGTGGGAGATTGCATGGAACAGAATGCAGTATTCTGGAGGAGAGCATGGCTGGCTGCAACACTAAACAGGAGCACAGCTACACTTCCTCATTTTGTTACAGGCCCTACCTGTCTATATTTTTCTCACCTTTTCTCACCTTTTGTCAGAGAAATGTACAGTGGTACCTCGGGTTACATACACTTCAGGTTACATAAGCTTCAGGTTACAGACTCCGCTAACCCAGAAATAGTACCTCGGGTTAAGAACTTTGCTTCAGGATGAGAACAGAAATCGTGCTCCGGCGGCACAGCAGCAGCGGGAGGCCCCATTAGCTACCGTGGTGCTTCAGGTTAAGAACAGTTTCAGGTTAAGAATGGACCTCCAGAACGAATTAAGTACTTAACCCGAGGTACCACTGTATTGTATTGTTTCATCCCTGGCTGCTTATTGTATTCACAATAGTATTTCAACCCTCTTCCTATGGGACCGTGTCTCCTGGTATGCCCCACGGAGGACCTTAAGGTCCACAAATGACAACACTTTGGAGGTCCCAAGTCGCAAGGTGGTTAGATGGGTCTCAACTAAGGCCAGGGCCTTTTCAGTACTGGCCCCGACTTGGTGGAACGCTCTGTCACAAGAGACTAGGGCCCTGCGGGACTTGACATCTTTCTGCAGGGCCTGCAAGACGGAGCTGTTCCGCCTGGCCTTTGGTTTGGACTCAGTCTGATCCTTATGTTTCCCTCATGGTTTTGATCTATGGCCTACTTTTAAAATGAGGCTGCATTTTAAATTGTATTTTAACCTGTATTTTAAATCCCCCCCCCATTATGTTTTATTCCAATTTTACTGGTGTTAGCCGCCCTGAGCCCGGCTCTGGCCGGGGAGGGTGGGGTATAAATAAAATTTATTATTATTATTATTATTCCTCTTAAAAACTCTTTGTGGCTGGCTGGGAGAACAAAATATGAAGTTTGTTAGATATAATTCTGATGTTGAGGAAGGTGAAACCCTCTTCTTTGTGAGAGATTAGATGGCCATGTATCAGGGATGCTATCATGGTGGATTTCCTGAATTGGTGGGGGACGGACACCGTGATCCACATCTGTTTGGAAAATGAGCTCTGAAATTAAGACTCAAGTTGGACATCAAAGGCAGCAGTCTTTTTTATATTAATATTTGTGTTTGTTTCATTTGTTCCTCTCTAGATGCAGTGTGCATTGTCAGTGCTGCCACGACATTGCCACATACTGTGTGTCACAATGTTGTCCACTAACTGCGAGACCATGTGGATTGGAGCGGGTGATCATTGGTATATGGGAGGCCACAGTAATGGCGATGACAGCTATAGCAGCCATGGACTGAGCAGCAGAAAATAATTGGCATGGGATAGTGACAAAAGTACTAGGGGAATTGTAGGTTCTTTTTTAAAAAAAGGCCTCTGAGGGAAATGTCAGTATGTCTGTTTCAAGAAAGGTGTCAAAAGCCTAGGGAACTCTGCAGTTCTTCTGTGAGAAAATTCTTTAAATCTCCCTAGTTTTTAGACAAAAGAAAAATGATTTACTTATTTTTAGGACAAACCTAGCCTGGTCCATTTTCTCTTGTTTCTAGAGTTCTATCAGCTTTTCTTTAGAGACAAGGACAGATTCTGTGTGTGCTTCCACAATGACAGTAATTTTCTTTATTCAGAATATTTCCCCACTGCTTAACTGCAAATTAATGTTTGTTAATATTTTATAATGTTTAATATTTAATCAAGAATTTTATTCCCTCCTACCCTGAAAGATATGTTGAGACAACACACATTTTTATCAAGCTGATTTGTACATATGAGTGCTGAAAATATAATGGATTCACTTTATTTCATTTGAAGCGCAGTTTCAAGAATGAAGAGTGAGAAAAGTAACATCTTGGTACCCTTATGTATTGATTCAAAATGTACTCAGGGCTACACAAAATATAGCAATAATTAAACTTCAAATTGAGTACCAAGGGAAAGAATCATTTATTGGATGTAGTTCTCAGTTTCAAATGCCTGTGTCTGTCCTAAGGGCTATTTGTACTGCTTTCTGTGTAATATTTTATTTAAATGCACTTTTAATGCCTGTATAAACTACCAAGATAAAATTGGATTGTAGAGAAAAGAATGCTGTTGCGTGTTGAGGTCCCCAATCCACCCCCCAAAATAACTCACAACGGACACGTAATTTTTTGTTTAAGATTTTTGGCATGATTTTGGCCACAACTTTATTAAAATACAAACTGTGAGTGGTTGTTTAGGCATTGGTTAAGACTATCTGTCCCCCCGCCTGGGGACAGAACTGACTTCCGGGCACCACCGAAAGACAGTGCGGGGGAAAGCAAGTCGGGGAAGAATTGGAGCTGAGACACAGACCCTCAACTCTCACCCGCCTGCTCCCCGAAGGCTTGCCGGCCCTAGTCCCATTCCAGGGATTGGACGAAAAGATGGCAAGCCCCAGGATTCCTTTAACGGAATTCCCTTTCCGCAGCAACCATGGAGGGGCAGGCCCAGCCTATCCTAACCCCTCCTCCACCAGATTTATAACCAATGCCTAACCACAACCTTACAAGTTGTGACGATTTGCTACGCAGTAGGCAAAAACCACCCAGCCAGCCAATTTGCCAGGTGGAAAAATTCCTACCAGGCCCCTGCTCAAAGGCAGACGACCCCATGACAGGCATAGCAAGGTCAACGCAACAACCCCTTATTCTAGGGCGGGTGATCCGTTGCATGCAGCAAAAGAGAAAGTAGAAGGCTGCATGCAGAGTATTTAAACCTTTTACCCCTCCCACCAAAATTGCAACATAACTTTTCCCCCAGCAACTCGGCAATCCAATCAATGCCCCCTGGCCATCTTGGAGAACTTACCCAGCAACAAAGGGGGTGGCTCAGTAGACCCCACCGCAACACGTGCTCTCCCTGAAGGAGAACACGCTTTGCGTGTTGAGGTCCCCAATCCACCCCCCAAAATAACTCACAACGGACACGTAATTTTTTGTTTAAGATTTTTGGCATGATTTTGGCCACAACTTTATTAAAATACAAACTGTGAGTGGTTGTTTAGGCATTGGTTAAGACTATCTGTCCCCCCGCCTGGGGACAGAACTGACTTCCGGGCACCACCGAAAGACAGTGCGGGGGAAAGCAAGTCGGGGAAGAATTGGAGCTGAGACACAGACCCTCAACTCTCACCCGCCTGCTCCCCGAAGGCTTGCCGGCCCTAGTCCCATTCCAGGGATTGGACGAAAAGATGGCAAGCCCCAGGATTCCTTTAACGGAATTCCCTTTCCGCAGCAACCATGGAGGGGCAGGCCCAGCCTATCCTAACCCCTCCTCCACCAGATTTATAACCAATGCCTAACCGCCAATCGAGCCCTTTATGCTCGCCGCCAACCACTCACAATCCCAACCCATTCTTCAACCCTTCAATTACCGCATCCAACCAGACATCATTCCCCAGCTCGGAAAGATGTACCCCATCATTGCAGTAAAGGGCCAGAGCGTTGAAGGTAATATCTGGGTTGTAAATCACCAACCCACCCAATTCCGTTACCCTTTTGCTCACTGCGGAATTAATTCGCTTCCTGGCCCTTTCAGCAGCCTTGGGTTGAGAAATGCCCAGCCAATTGCTCCTTTGCAGCAATTGTGACCAAAATATTTTAACGGTAGGTATTAAGGTCACCAACTCCCCCAAGTCTCTTTGAATTGTGGAGCGCAAAGTATAGCAATCAACCTTTGCTATATCATTCTCCCCCAACTGCACCACAATTGCCAAAGGGGGACCATGTGAAAGCACCCTCCGCTTAATTAGTGGGATGAATTCACTCCACCGCATTCCCCGTCTGGATATCCACGACACCTGTACGTGCTGTGGGAAGCCAAGATCCGGTCCCCTTCCAGACTGCCTCGCTCTGATGCCAGCCCAGTGAACGATGCTGTGCCCCACAATCCAGATACGGACTGGAGCGAGACCTACAGGGTGGAGAACAAGCACACATCAATACAATAATTCAACATCTCTTCCGCACGTAACCCTTGAACGCATCAGACTTCCACCGGCCCAAGTCCTTAATTCTGTGGGCCGACAACCCCCAATGGGCTGCTGTTGTAGCAGCACCAATGCGAAAGGAATGGGGTGCAAAACCATAAGCCGGGACCCCACAAGCAGAAATAACCTTACGCATTACCTTGGAAAACTGATGCCGTGCCAAGGGACGACCATTTTCATGAATGAACAGTGGATCCCCCCCCCAGAGGGCCTCACTGCTAAGAATTTCCTCAAATCCTTAACCGGGTTGAATGAGGCGTGTTCAGCGGTAGGCAAGCCGCAGGCTGCAATAACTGGCGCACGACGTGAGCAATTAGATGCCTGTCGAACCGGAACCCATTTCTGTGCACTAAGATCGAGGCAGCCCCCAAGGGAACGAAAAGCCAAATATTTCCGGTATCCAATAACAGGGCAAGGGCCCACCTCACCTGTGACTGGAAGCCTGATGGTGGCAAACCTGCTCACTAGGTCTGACTTAGAGCTCCAGACACTTATGACAAGCTCCAACGCAGATAAGGAAAAGTCCTGAGGCAATAAGCCTCCAAACTCTCAGCCCCGTGCTGGCTCCAACACAATTTCCCCAACCCTCAGTACACCAAAATTACAATGGAATACTGAAAGAAGTCTCGTCTTGATCTTGAACCAGCCGACAAGTCTTAACTTGTTGCGGATACTGCATAGGTCAAAGATTGACCGGCTTCCTGCCTGCTGTCCTGTGAAGGTTGGAGCCTATTCCAACCTTCCGAGACCCTGCGCACGACACACTTTTAGAAGGGTCTCTGAAAAATTAAAGCTTTACTCTAGCAGAAATTGCAGCGGACTGAATTCTGATAGTTTTAACAGTGTATTCGATCTGCAGCAGGTGGGCGAATTACTGCAGGTCCTGCTCAGAAGATGGTGGCAGGTTCCTCTGAATGGCCGAGGACTGCCAACTAAATTTTAAGAAATCAGTCCAGGCCTTCTCATAAGACCTGAAAGCGGATGGGGAAACGTAAGCTACTACTCCTCATAATTATTAATTGTTGCCAAGTGCCACAGGAGCTCCAGAAAAATCCGGCTATAGCTGGGCGTCCAGAGCCCAGGATCTGAAGCTCTCCAACTGAAAAAACGGGATAGAGCGACAGCGAAAACATTAGACGATCCCGAAATAAAGAGAGCAGAAACGCAATATTAAACCTTAAGCAGTGCGAAGACTCTGCCAGAGCACGAGGACCGTTTTGCCAGGACTCTCACACTGCTTGGTTATCAGACCAAGACAGACCCGACGGTCCCTAAACTCCTCAGTCCAGATGTGCGCTGACACTACAATGGGGAAAACTCGAGAAAAGTTAGGTTACATGTGATTGCCTTGCCCTGCCAGGCTCAAGGCCACTGTACATGATGATGAAGGGACCCCGGGCCATGAGACCACCTGGCCAAGCGGGAATGGAAGGGGCAGCCTGGAGCAACCACCCTGCATGCAAAATTTAACTGACCTAGGAACGATAGGATCTGACAAAGCAACACTTGCTTCAGAGGAAGTATTACAAGAATAACGTCCTTCAAGGCAAACAGCTTTCCCACAGGCAAGCAGATGTTTGAGCAATGGTATCCAGCTAGCCCCCAAATACGTTAAAAGGGGCAGTAGGAGCCACTGTCCTCCACTGCCAACAGAACACCCAGCTCCTCAGGGAATAAAGGGGCGTCCAGTTAGCCTAAGCAGTGGCTGGTGTCACATGAACCAGCCAGTAAAATAATCCACATAACGATACCCCCAGTTAAACGAGTCTTGACTCGCAATGTTCAATCCAGAAAGGCGCTAAAGGACTCAAGTGCTGCACAGCCGATTGAGCAACCCACCGGCATCGCCATATCAATATAAGGACCATCCAATTAAAGCCTAACTACTTAAAATCTTGAGGGTGAACCGGCAGCAGCCTAACAGCCGATTCAATATCGCATAATGCCAACAAGGCACCTCCTCCAATTTGTTGGTAAGCTCAACTGCCTGATCCAAAGATGCATATTTCACGGAACAATTCCGGAGGGATAGCATCATTCACTGAGGTGCCTTTGGGATGCGATAAATATGGATCAGATGGAATTATATGGGGCTTTCTTAGGGACGATCCCCAATGGGGATAAATGAAAATCGGGAATAGAAGGAGAATCAAGGGGATCCCACCATACGTCCCAATGCAAGCTGCTTCCTAACCTTCTTTCAGGCTACCACAGGTAGCTCTCTAACTGGCTTTTGAGTTGCTGTATTCCGAGCCACTGGCTGAAAAGCCAGAGGAATCCCAAACATTGGGAAAAATCCTTCCCACAAGCACAAAGCCACTGACCCATCTAGATAACCTTTTGGCCAGGCTTTCAAGGGAGATATTTTTATGGAAATATGGGCAAGAGGTATTGAGTTATTGCTTGCCGGCTCCCGCTTGGGCAAGATGCCCTGCCTCGTGTTGCCACCATGATGTGTAAATTTACAGGGCCAACGCTGGCCAGAAACCCTAAAGAAGTCCCAACAAAGCTGCCACCGGGCCAGCTTCCTGCATACCAGCTTCAGGTTCTATTGCTCAGGGAATTTCCATTTGAAATGTGGAGCTGCGCAAGTGGTCCACATGTCCCCGTCCCTGGGATCCTAGTGAGCTGAGGGGATGATGGCAGCCCTGCGTCTAACATTCCCATCATAGTGAATTACCACTTATAGAATAGTGGGGTTGGAAGGGACTCCAAGGATCATCTAGTCCACTCTCCCACAATATTATAATAATAATAATAATAATAATAATAATAATAATAATAATAATAATAATCTATTTGTACCCTGCCCATTTGGCTGGGCTTCCCCAGCCACTCTGGGCAGCGTCCTATATATATATATATATATATATATATATATATATATATATATATACAGTAATGCATCAAACATTAAAAGCTTCCCTAAACATGGCTGCCTTAGATGTCTTCTAAAAGTCTGGTAGTAGACATCTGGTGGGAGGGTGTACCACTTCCGAGAAGGCTCTCCACCTGGTTCCCTGTAACTTGGTTTCTCACAGTGAGGGAACCACCAGAAAGGCCCTCGGCGCTGGACCTCAGTGTCCGGGTAGAGTGATGAGGGAGCACGCAGCTGTCCCAAACAGGGACCAATCCTGCAACCTAGGCATTACCGGCACCATACGCTGACCAGCTGAGCTATCCAGGATGATCCCTAAAGACCCGGAACAGCCTCACCCTGACCCCTGGAGAGGTCCAAGGTGATGTCTGAATCATCATCAGAGCCCAGGGATGATTTACCTGCAAGGAGGTGTAAGCATCATCCCTGCTCCGCTTTTTTCTGCCTCTGAAGACGCTTCCTTCTGGAAGAAGGCACCTGGGGCATCAGCAAGTCATCCTCTGCAGGAGAGGCAAGCTCTGGAGGCATCTGCAAAGGCCCTGTCATAGACTCCAAAAAGAAAAAACCTAAACAATGTGAGGAACAGGTGAAACCAATGCTTTGTGCACCATATGGGGACGCTATTCAGGCCAGAAACGCTGCCAGAGGCCATCAAATTATAGGGCCAAGCGGGCCAAGCCCTAGGATCACCTGCTAGGCCAGACATAAATGTTTCCAATGAGATAACAAACTTGAGGCAGCCCGTCGCCTGTCCAGGTACCCCTGCTTGCCCTTTAGAGGGAAGCACCTCCTCAAGAAACCCAAAGTTCTTTTTGGGAGCAATATCACAAATGGGCCAAACTACCCAGCAACAAAATAGTCCAAAAGGAGCAGCTTGTTTTGCTTTGTTATAACAATGGCTAAGTGGGGGATATGAACCCTGTCTCCCAGGTCCTAGTCCTGCACTCTAGCCACTAAGCCACAATGGCTCGTCTCTAAAACGGCAGTCGCCACTATCAGGGCAAAACAAACTTGAAGAAAATAAACTTGTTCAGAAACAGCATAGTTAAAGAGCATACAAAGAGTGCTCATTGGAGGCACAGAGAGCCTCTGGCTCCACTCTGTCTGCCTAAGATATACATTAGCAACAAGTGAGCCTGCAAACAAACAGATAAATTCTTATAGAGAAAGAGAGTCACATGTCACAGTGACTTAACAATTACTGTACTGCTAACTGTAGCAGGCTAGGCTTGAATGATATGTGCAGGCCGAGCAGGCCGTGAAGGCCTCCCTGCTTCTGCTCTCTGCCTTTTATAGTCTCATTGCAATATTAAAGGAACTCAATATAGTGCTCCCGCCCAAGGCTAGATTAAAACTTGGCCAACAGCACTGCACGCACCCAAAATAAAGCCAACCTATGGGGATACTATAAAT
This sequence comes from Podarcis raffonei, assembly GCF_027172205.1. Classification (NCBI taxonomy): domain Eukaryota; kingdom Metazoa; phylum Chordata; class Lepidosauria; order Squamata; family Lacertidae; genus Podarcis; species Podarcis raffonei. Next base: position 73,715,550 of record NC_070610.1, on the reverse strand, counting down.
GAAAGTGATTCCAGGTAAGCTGGGAACAGCCCTGACTAGCCCCACAATCAAACAGGCGAAAATGGGGAAAACCTTTTTGCAAAAGAAAGCCCCTAATGGGGGCTCTCTCCCTATTGGAAAAGGCAAGTCCAGGAGGATTATGCACAGGCAGCGCTCACAGTTACAGGGAGAATCTTCCCAAAGGGCAGGGTAAGGGGTGGGGTGGTAAATCAAACAGAAAAAGGGGGGGAATTAAATTAATTAAGGGACTAGAGAAGACTAAAAAGAAGGGGAAAATAAAGAAATGTAACCAGACAATGAGAAGATCGCTCCACTGTCCTCCAGACGGTCCAAGTGCTCCAGGTGATCCGTTGCATGCAGCAAAAGAGAAAGTAGAAGGCTGCATGCAGAGTATTTAAACCTTTTACCCCTCCCACCAAAATTGCAACATAACTTTTCCCCCAGCAACTCGGCAATCCAATCAATGCCCCCTGGCCATCTTGGAGAACTTACCCAGCAACAAAGGGGGTGGCTCAGTAGACCCCACCGCAACACGTGCTCTCCCTGAAGGAGAACACGCTTTCTACTAAACCTCTGTGTGATGCAGAGAAATAAATTTACAATTTTACGAAAGACCACTTCCTTCCCTAATGACACTCTTGGATGTTAAGATGAGCAGAGTCTTGGTAGAAGTTCAGGGTAGAGATCAGGAGATGACATTATCTGTGATAGCCCCTAACATGTAGAATTCCCTTGCTAAAGAGGTGTGCCTGGCACTTTCATTATATAATTTGTGTCCTATACTCTGGGTTTTGACATTTGAGATTTATTTTTTTAAGGACCAAGACTATTTTGTGACTGTAATTTGTTTTAAACTATATTAGATACTGTTTTTTTTACATTTCTGTAACCTACCCTGAGACCTTGTGGTGAAGGGTGGCTATGAAATTGAAGTAGTAGTCGTAATAATAATGTCTGCTATTAGATTCTACTAATTAAGGGGTACATAGGGAGATGTTGGTTTCCCTGAGATTTGTGGTATTTGGTACTAATTTGCAAACTTACAGTATACAAATAATCTTCTCATTGGATCAACACTTTTGGTTCACAGTTTATGCAATAACAGAGCAAAATGTAACACAGTATCTACCAGATATTAATTGAAGATTTTGGCAGGAGTTCTGAGCTCGGCTGAAAAGATGAACTTCAGAGACTCATTAAAAATGTGTCAGAGAAGAGGCATACTTTACAAACCAGCTTGGGGGACACACAATTTCGACTGGAGAAACGAATTGAGGAGAAAGAAAATCAGCCCTCCTTCACTGCTCTGATTAGATTTACCATCCCCTGTGGCTGATTTTTAATTATTTTTTTTTTAAGTCATTGAGAAACTGATCTTAACCCTCTGTTTGGGCCCTAAAATGACACTTTGTAAGGAAAGAAAACAGTTGAAAGTTTCTGTGTCATCAGAGTCGGACTAACATCATGCGAAGAAGAAGGAACCTTGTTTGTCTTCTGAAGAAAAGCTCTTCTCCTGTTCAGTCCTAAGAGTCCCTGCCCCCAACCCCCAGTTGCTTTGGATAGGATGTGACACCTACCTTTCTAGTGCAGCATCTGAAACCAGGGTGTTGGGCAGGCTTTAGAGTGGTGTGCAATTGTTTTAAGGTTGTGATTTAAGAATTACACATGCATTAATTCTGGGGTACAACTGATAAAACTGGTTGCATGGCTCCCAGAGGCAGCGAAGGAATCAGCCTTCAAACTGATACTAGGATAAGTGTATTCCAAAGTCTGGCAAGTGTTGCCATACTTTTCGCTGCCCTTGTGGCATCTCATAGATGTTTACCAGTCCAAGAGCAAATAACAGTAACCCAATCCTGTCTGTCTTTGTTTGCAAAGATTAAGCGGCTTTTATGACAGAGTGGCACAGCAGAACAAACCATTACCATCAGCAAAATATAGGATTTTGTTTGAACTGCCTCCTTTCAAATAATTCAGAGTGCAGCCGCTGTGGCTAGTTCTTGAGAGCAGGATGCTATTGTTATACTGGCACCTTCGCTATACACCTTTAGGCACCAGGCAAAAACATTCCTTTTTAACCAGGCCTTTGCCTGACTTGATCTACCTCCTGTACCCTTTTAAAAATGCTGGCTCTTTGGGGGATTTTTTTTAATTGGCTTGTTGTTTTTATTTTGATTTTATGTATTTGATATTTTATGTGAACTGCCCTGAGACCTTCGGGTATAGGGCGGCATATAAATCAAATAAATAAATCAAATAATAAAATAATAAAACAACTTGAAATTATGATTAATTCTTTAGTATTGGGTACCATAGTGCTTCTGGAAGAATTTCATTTTTCGTTATTGTCTTTTCAAGAAGCAGGGAGTAAGAAGTGGCTTTTGTAATCAGCTTTTAAAACATGCTTGTTTCTAATTGCCCTCCAGGTGAAACGATGAGAATTGCTTCGTCAGAGTTTGCCGATGATCCCTGTTCCTCTGTCAAGCGAGGCACCATGGTCCGGGCAGCACGGGCTCTGCTCTCAGCTGTCACTCGCCTGCTCATCCTGGCTGACATGGCAGATGTCATGAGGCTTTTGTCCCACTTGAAAATCGTAAGACTTCTTCAATACGTTATGTTCTTGTATGCGCTGTGTTGAGCAAGTGGTGGAAGGGATATATGGTATGCTGCATACAAAGGAAGGACAACCAGGTTTATATGGGGCTCATATTTTGTAGTTGCAAATATTTTGGGGAAGTATCAAATATCCCACCAGTATTACTTCCTAGGCATAACTCTGGCTTACTTCTCTTTGGTAGTGGGGGAAATTCTGGATGGCCACTGCTGGATCTATTACTTGGGGTTCGGCTTGGCAGCTGAGTACTGTATTTACTTGTTTGAATGCAGAAGTGCATCACAGATAGGAACTGGTAGTAAGAGTTGTGGGGAGTGGGAATTTAGATGTGAGCCCATAGGGATGTATTCAGATGCTCCATCAGACACACCTATTCAACATTGCTATGTATTCTCTGAAAAGCCATTGCTTTTTCACCATGCTTGGTTAAAGTTTCAAACTGAGAATGGATTTTGTTATGCACATTTAATGTCTACGTAAAACAATAACGACAGCTATTTTTTTGCTTTGTTACACTGGCCATATCATGAATTAATACAGACATCCACACATATTATTGCATGACTAATCCATGTGTACTATGTGTAATGCATCACTGGGCTATGCAGGCTCTTTTCCAGTAGTGTGTTGTCATTGCCTTGTGGACATTATTGTCGGAATCAAGCCATAAGTCAGAGCCTCCAGCTTAGCTCTTAGTCCAGAGGAATTTGGCCACCCTCCAGGTGCCCGGCTTGATTCCTTATGACCTCCCCTGCCAGCGACTCCCGGCAACATCAAAGGAGGTCTCTTCGGCGATCCTTTTCTAACGTGAAAAGAACACACCACTCCTCCCCCAGGGAGGGGGAAAGAGACAGACAGAAATATATTTACATGTCTTTATTCCTGTCTTTCACCAGTACAGAGAAACATGTCTGCACACTCTGCTTCCCACTGCGGAGAGAGAAAAAACTCCTCCCATGTACTTCCAGTACAGGGTCATGTGCTGCTCTGAGGTAACATCCGGCTCTCAGAGCACTTTACAGACAGTCCCAGTTTCCCACGGGACAATCCAATAACATCCATATCCTGTTTACCATTCCAGCCACCTGGTGCTTGCTTCTGCATTGCTCCTTTTTCGTAACATCCTCCCCCAAAAGAATCAATGCGTGTTGCAGCAAGCAAAGCATGATCCAGAGAAGAAAACAAACAGTTGTTATACACATAACACTCCCCTGTTGTTTCAGTTCCACCCTTGGAACTCCCCGCTACTGGTTTCCCCAGTGTACCTCTCTGGTTGTCTGGTTTCCAAGGAATGAGTGCACCTGCATTACCTTGGCTAGCAGCTCTCTGTTGTGTCTTTGTCTCTGACTTAGACACAGCTTCAACCTGTCCTCGGTTGTTTACAACAGCAACACATGCAACAGCTAAGTTAGCAAACTCTTTTGAGTACCTCTTGGGTGGTTGACCCTTTGTAACTCTCTCAGACCTACGTATGAGGTGCTGATCCTCTCTGCTCACTGGTCCAGTCTCAGGACTCTTTGGAGAACTAGTTCCAATGGTAAACAGTGGTTCATCCTTCAGTTGTGAAGGCCTATCTATTGTGTGAGACTTCCTCTCAATGACTGTGACAACTGAGCTCTCCGAGCTATCAGAGTCATCACTTTCTGTACAGCTGAAATCAGTGAAATCATCATCATCTGAATCGTCCTCAGTGGGAAATGTGTGTACTATCACTCTCTCCTGTTCAGGAGTACTCTCTAGAAATTTTGTGAGAATCACCTGACCAGATTCAGACAAAATTACTCTGTAGAGACCCTTTTCATACCCCACAAAAATGCCTCTGGCATTCTTAACTCCACCTGGAGCTTCTGTTCTCACATGAGACCCAAAAACCTTGAAATGGGCAACAGAAGGTTTTCTGTGGAACAGTTTCTCAAAAGGAGAACTTCCCAACTCTTTTGAAACCTTTCTCACTTTCGTATAACAGTACGACATCAGAGACTCGGCCCAGTACTCATGTGGCAGATGTGAACTAAGCAATTGCGCTTCCATCCCCTTTTGCAATTCTCTGTTCACCCGTACACAGACACCCCTGTTCCACGCTTCCGCTGAAACAGCAACCTTGTGTCTTATTCCCTTCTTCTGCAGGAACCTTTGGAAATCCTGTAAAAGAAAAATCTGCTTCTCATCTGTGAATAGACAATCAATGTTAGCATCATGCATACTCTTAACTTTGTCACAAAACTCCTGAAACCTCTCCAAGGCTTCCTGTGGCTTTCTCAGCACATAAACCCAGACATAGTTAGAGAAATGATCCACACACACAAGATAATATCTTGCACTGCCTCTAGATGGTTCTAGAGGACCAATCACATCAGCATACACCCGCTGAAATGCCCTGTTGACCCCGGTCTTCTTCTTGCTCACACCTGCAAGAGAAACTAGGTTAGACACAGATGAATTACATTCCATGTAATCACTTTGTGCAAAAGTCAACAAATAAAGTCCATCCTTCTCCCTGGCTGAAAGATATAACTCTCCATCTTTGTAGATCTCGCAGCTCTCAGCATCGTAGCACAGTCTCAGTCCTCTCTTTGCAATCTGTGAAACACTCAGCAGATTGAACTTCAACTCAGGAACCAAGTAAACATTGTTTATTGTCAAGTCCAGACTCTTAAGATAGACAGTCCCCACGCCGGCCGCTTCTAGCTCCTGACCATTGGCCTGTGTCACAGTGAAGCTTTGCTTCTTAAACGTTGAAAAGAGTTCTCTGTGTGGGGACATATGAACCGTGGCTGCAGTGTCGATAATAAACGCGTTCCCAACATCTGGCGTGGTTCCTTTCGCCATCATAGCTTTTGCAGGTTTCACCGAAGTCTTGGTGTGACCTTTGCCTGACGCCTCAGGCTTTGCTGAGCGGCCCTTCGCTCCTTTTGGCTGACGTGGCTTCTTGCAGCTCCGCTGAAGATGCCCAGCCTGTCCACAACTGTAACACTGGACAGCGTTCAAAGCTACAGCATCCTTTCCAGTAGCCTCATCGGTGGGGGAATTAGAACTCCGTTCCTCCCTCCCCCTGTGCTTTACTTCCAGTGCAGCATGCCGGCTGTGTTCTTCTAGAACCACGGCACTCAGGGGCACTCCCCCCTTCTTGGCATCCATGCTGAATCCAAGAGTCAGCTTTACACTCAATCTCAAGGCAGCTTTCACTTTCCAAGCCAGTAAAACTCCAAAAGTCTTTGTTTACTGCTTCACTGGCAGGCAAACCTTTGGGTTGTTTTTTCAAAACCCTTGCACAGCTGCGCAGATACACTTTCGATTTCCCAGGCTCTTTTTAGGCCACTCAGTAACTGGCAGACGTTGCCTAGCAACCTGCTCAGGACGGAACTCCTTATCTCAACCACAGGAATTCCTGGTATGCAAACTTGCCCTCAGAGCTTGTTTTTTTCAAACGCAGCTCTTCCTTGTGAACCAGAAAATAAGCCTTTCTGCGTTCATTATTTTTCTACCCCAAAATGCAGCATACCTTCTCCGTTGCCTTGAAACACACTCCTCTCGGTGTCCAGCTGTCTGTTTCAGCCTTTGGCTGCAGGCAGACGCTTTTCTTTATCTCCTTAGGTGCAGAGGATGGCAACGATTCATCGACCTCTCACCTCTCATGCAGATTCTCATAGATCAGATATCCATCGGTCTGCTACCAGTTGTCGGAATCAAGCCATAAGTCAGAGCCTCCAGCTTAGCTCTTAGTCCAGAGGAATTTGGCCACCCTCCAGGTGCCCGGCTTGATTCCTTATGACCTCCCCTGCCAGCGACTCCCGGCAACATCAAAGGAGGTCTCTTCGGCGATCCTTTTCTAACGTGAAAAGAACACACCACTCCTCCCCCAGGGAGGGGGAAAGAGACAGACAGAAATATATTTACATGTCTTTATTCCTGTCTTTCACCAGTACAGAGAAACATGTCTGCACACTCTGCTTCCCACTGCGGAGAGAGAAAAAACTCCTCCCATGTACTTCCAGTACAGGGTCATGTGCTGCTCTGAGGTAACATCCGGCTCTCAGAGCACTTTACAGACAGTCCCAGTTTCCCACGGGACAATCCAATAACATCCATATCCTGTTTACCATTCCAGCCACCTGGTGCTTGCTTCTGCATTGCTCCTTTTTCGTAACATCTATCACAATAAAAAGTTGGCCTCATGTGCACAATAAATCTCAGACAAATTAATGTAGAGTCACAATAGCTTTATGCTACCCCTAAAATTGAAGGCAGCATCCTTGAATACCAGTTGCTGAGGTCCATGAACAGGAGAGAGGATAGTCCTCACTTCTTGCTTTGTGGGCTGTTCAGAGGCAGGTTGTTGGCCCTGTGGAAAAACAAGATGCCGGACTAGACAGGGTTTTGCTCTGACCCAGCAGGGCTCATCTTCCTTTTCTTATTGGGGCGTGGGGAAAGTGGTTTAGCCGTAACAGGTGCACACTGTCTGTGCTTCTTTGAGAGCCTCTTTTCAGACTGTCCTGTAACTGTAAGGAAGCTGTAGACTTACCACCCTCTTGTGGTAAAATTAAAGCACAGCAGTGTGCTTTTGCCTGTGAGCCACAGTATGAAATTAATTACATCCAAATGTCAGAACTCTTTTGATTGGAGATGGAAACAGCGAGTGCTTAATGAATCATCAAAGATGGGGAAAAAATATGAAAACCGCAGAGGAATTGCAGAGCGGCAAATGATTTACTGTGGGTTTGTATTTGGTTTGCCACTGTCTGCCTTCCTGCCTACAGAGGCATGTAACAAAATGCTTTGTAATTGGAGCTAACCAGTGTAATGATTGATTTTCCCATTCCTCTCTTCATAACTGAGCATTGCTAATTGTGCTGCTGGTGGAAGATCTGTTGTGTAAACTGGACTGAGCAGAATGTTTATAATCTTTTATTTTCTTGATCAGATTCCCCCCCTTCTCTGCCCCCTTCCTTTTCCCCTTCAAATGGCACTAGAATGTTGTTTCCGAAGCAATGATGCGTTGCAACCTTTAGCTTGGAATGAGAGCTAGGCAGACTCTTCTTGAATTCCCCAGAACTAGGGTTTGCAATGGAAAATGCCAAATCCTCTCCTGCAGGAAGGTGACAGTCCATGCTTTAATGAACACAGTGCTTTTTTACTCAAAAATCAACCACATTACCCTATAAATATTTGCACAGCTAGCAATGCGTGTGTGACCATATTCTTCATTTCCTAATGAAGACTGGTCCAACTCACACAATCTCTTGACGCTGCAGACTTTCAGAGTCTGTGTTTGGCCTCAATCCCCTTTCATACAAATACTTGAAGAACATGGTTGTGATTACAGAACTCAGTTTTTGTAGCTTATCTACGGCCCTCATATTGCTAGACTTAATTGATTAATTTGTGGGCATCATGACACATTAATATTTGGGAACACTTACTGGGAGGGTAGGAAAGGAAATATGTAATCTCTTTTTTTCCTTTCAAGAATCTCTGTAAATCATCATCATCCACTTAATTATATTTTGTTTACACTATTTAAAATTTGGATTACTTTAACTAACTTTTAAACATTAATTTGTTATTACAGCTGTTTCAAGTTAGTTTTGGAAATTTCAGCAATAGTCATTTATTTAATACATTTAGAATACCAACCTTTACATACTCATATATGTTGTATATGTACAATGGAGCTTCCACTCTCACTCCTGCCCCCTCCAGCTCCCACCCCCTAGAATTAGGGGACCTTCTACATTAGATTTGGTTGGTATGCAGGGCTAGGAGAGGAAACACAAGTTTCACTGCAGTAGTAGATCTAAGCTTATGGAACATTGAAGACAGCCCAATATTAAGATACAACTTTCTGTACAGACCACCCAGCTGAGACACTAACATAATTTTGGACCCTACCTTGACTAGATTCCTTCCACATCTCTTGTGCCGCAGGCCTCTGCCTTGCTGGAGTAAGAACTGTGCGACGATGTGAACTACTGTAAAGTAGACTAGGTTTAGACTTCACATCTCAAGATCCTCAAGCAAGTACAATCTGCTTCAACAACAAATAGCTACTTTCATTACTTCACAATATTTATTCATATCTTCTAATATTGACAGAGTTGGATGAACCATTTTGCTATGTAATTACATGGAAGTTCACCTCATCCCTTACCTGTTAGATCACTACACTCTGCAGGCGAGGGTCTCAAGCAGAGATCATCTTAATCAGGTGGTTCCTTCTGCGGAATAGAGGAATTGGGCTCCAGCTTGGAATTCCCCCCAGATAAATATAAGACAGGCACTGTTTCTATTCTCTTTTCTGCTGAAGACCTTCCTCTTCCAAAAAAGCCTTTTAAGCTTTTCCAGTCTGCATCTACAATGGAATTATTTTTAAGTGGCTTAATTTTTTTTATTGTTTTATTTCTTTTGTTTCCACCCTAGGCTCCTTTGGGGGGAAGGGAGGGATATAAATTTAAACTAATATAGCAGCACTGCTACAACCTCTAGAGGTTCCATAGTGAAAGGCAGCAAGATTGTGAGAAACTCTTTAAAGTTATTTATAATATAGAGTGGAAGGTTCTTTCACTTTCTTCACACTTGGATGTGCATTGCCCCCACTGTCCATGGGGAGGTCCCATTATACAATTAAAATAAGTGAATGCATCTGTATATGAGAGAGAAAGATGTGTGAGTTAAGTTCAGTGTGCAGTGGCTTCTAGATATTACATGTGCTGAGAAACTTTAGTCTCCTGACCCCACTAGAAGCCTTCTACCAATGTGTGTTTATTACAATGGTACCTCGGTTTTCAACATAATCCATTCCGGAAGACCATTCGAGTTCTGAAACCTTTGAAAACTGAAAACTCATTAGCTGACAGCTAGGCCTCAGGCTCTTGCACTCAGTAGAAGCTGCGTGGCATGTTCAACTTCCGAGGCGTGTTTGAAAACCGAAGCATTTATGTACTTCCGGGTTTATGGCGTTCACAAACTGAAACGTTCAAAAACCGAGGTACCACTGTAGTTCTAAGCTACTTTAAGAGTTCTCTTCAGCTCTGCTAATCCCGCATCACATAATCTAGTAATAATAATCAAATTCTTTGAGCGAAACCTGGGATGGATAAAATTGGCTGGTGCACTTCAAGAACTTTCCGCATCAATATGACAGCCAGGTAGACATATCACCACCTTTAAGTTAGAGAACATCAACCGAGTACAGTAGAACTGTTCATTGTGCCAAAGGAGATGTTCATAAACTATTTTACATAAAAAGGGGATAGCATGGGATAGTCATAAAGGTAAAGGTAAAGGTACCCCTGCCCGTCCGGGCCAGTCTTGCCAGACTCTAGGGTTGTGCGCCCATCTCACTCTATAGGCCAGGGGCCAGCGCTGTCCGGAGGCACTTCCGGGTCACGTGGCCAGCGTGACATCGCTGCTCTGGCGAGCCAGAGCCGCACACGGAAACGCCGTTTACCTTCCCGCTAGTAAGCGGTCCCTATTTATCTACTTGCACCCGGGGGTGCTTTCGAACTGCTAGGTTGGCAGGCGCTGGGACCGAACGACGGGAGCGCACCCCGCCGCGGGGATTCGAACCAATGACCTTTTGATCGGCCAGCCCTAGGCGTTGAGGCTTTTACCCACAGCGCCACCCGCGTCCCTAGTCATAGCTAACTTTAAAAGAACATTACATGCAAAAATATTAAAAAGTATGATATGAAGAGTTAAAACATATTCTGGGCAGGCATTTTTCCTCTTGTTTAGTTTCAGAATAAGTCTTCCTTCCTGAATAATTTGTCCTTCCAAAAGAGCCAGAATCATCTTGCCACCCATTCTACAATCTCTATTCCCACCCACCATCTCATCTCACTCTTGTGCTATTATCCAAGTTTTGGTGCTGAAGCAAGGCCACTTAGCTCCTGTTTTGGTTCCTATCAATCATGTCTCCTCCTGGCTTCCTGCAAAACCCTTAGGAAACGGTTGGCCCAGTTTGAGGAGAAACAGCTTTTAAAAGCTTGTGATGCATTCCCCTGCAGGTGTTCCACGCTGTCAGCTCCCACTGGAGCAGATGGGACCTAGGTAATTCTGTTCACCTTTGGAAATCAGGCTGCGCCAGAGAAATTTCTAATTAATTATGTAGAAGTGTCGCTTGGTAGCAAGCTGGCTGAGCTAACAAAAGACTTTGACCCTAAAAATAAGTCACTTTTTTCCCTGGCACTCATGTCCGGATCAAGCCACTGTTTCAGACATTCTGATGAAATATTTACACCTACACAAATCAAGCAGTGTTACAGAAATGACACTTTGTCCCTTAAATATAGTTTGCTGACATGAACGTAAATTTGCAGTGTTCTGCTGCAAGCAGACTTTCTATTTGTGCCTCTACATATATTTCCCTGAAAAGTTTCAGAAGTCATGAGGCAGTTACTCTAAGACAATTGCCTAATTCAACTGACATTTTCACAAATATGCAATAGAAACATCTAATGGCCTCACAACCTGTTGTTCTATGCTCTTTTTTCTCTTACACCAACCCACCCACCCCTGGCTGAAGACATTGACATTAATTGAAAAAGGAGGGAAGCTGGTCTGTAATAGAATTTGTCAGCAACTTCATTTGCATAAGAATGGAAGTGATAGTGGTCCTCTTTATCCCAGGATTGTAGCAATTTTCCATGTCACAAAATCAGTATTTTTAGTGGTGGTAAAAAAGCAACTGGAACAAATTGCATGATGATGAGATTCTGGTTTTCACAGTAATTTTCTTAACTGTCATGGCAATCAGGAAGGTTTTTTACCTGCACTTCTTTTAACAGGAATGGAATGAGTTGATGCTATGATTGCTCAGTTATAAGCTGAATACTGTTTACCCGAATACTGAATATTATCTACAGGCACCGACTCAGTTTTATGCATGTTTTACTGTAGAGCTTGCAGTAGTAGTGGCTTTCCTGTCTCCATCCAGGTAAAGTCTCAAGTGGTGAAGCTGATAAATGGCACTTTGAGATGCAGAAGCTACCTGGCCTCTACTGAGAGTGCTGAATGAATAAACTTCCCCAGACTGTAATCCTGATCCCCATTTAGAACAGAAGTGTAACTTCCTCTAAAACAGTTTGACCTGCAGCTACCTATCTGGATGAACTACCGTAGCAAAGAGTACCACCTTATCTTGGTAGAATCTTTTGTTCTCCCTCTTCCAGTCCATTGCCATACCCAAATACTGGTTCAGGACAGCTACAGCCTCACCTCTATCTAATTAATCAGATTTTCACCATTTTTTCTTCATCTATGCGCCAGTCATCTGTGCTTTGTTCTAATTCTTTCAGATCAGGCCAAAGGTCCATCTAGTTAGCATCCTGTTCTCGCACTGGCCAGATGCCTTTTTCCAGAACTGGCAACTGCTATTGGGTGTCCATGAGTTGGGAGAGAAAAATAAAGCTTTTCTTTATCCACTCTATCAACTCCATGCATAATTTTATACACTTCTATCATGTTGCCTTTACTCACCCTTTCTCTAAAGTAAAAAGCCCCATATGCTTTAACCTTTCATCATAGGGCTTTTGCTTGCCCTTTTCTGAACCTTTTCTAATTGTAGAAAACAGTACATAAGTTTTCCAAAAGTGGTCACACCATAAATTTGTATATTGACATTATGATATCAGCAGTTTTATTTTTAAGTTCTTTCCAGATGATCCTTTGCCTTTTTCACAGCTTCCATGCCATGCTAGCTGTACTTCAGCAAAGCTTATTCTTCTATACGCTTGTTTATTTTATCCTTAAAAATACTTTCCACCAGTTTTCAAGGGACAGACATTAAGGTATCTGGCCTGTAATTTCCAAGATCTCCCCTTGATGGATCTCTCTCTCATTACAATGGTTATGTTCCCATTGTCAGGTATCGAGGGTGATCTGAGGGACAAGTTGCATATTTTTGTTAGAAGGTCAACACTTTCACATTTGAGTTATCTGACAGCTCTTGGGTGGGTGCCATCTGGACCTGGTCATTTGCCAGTTTTTCTTTTGTCCAGGAGGCCTCAAACTTCATCTCTCATCACCACTATCTACCTCATCTCCTCAGACTCCTTTCCAACAGAAGTTAGTTCAGCCACTGGGATCTGTCATATACCTTCTGCTGTGGAGACAGATACCAAGTATTCATTCAGCATCTCTGCAGTCTCCTCACTCTCCTTCAGCATACTTCAACTCCCTTGTAATCCAAAGGTCCGACAGTCTCCCTAGCCAGTCTTCTGCTATGAACGTATTCGGCTTCAACACCTTGCTCCCAGCATTATAAACTCCTCCAATACGGAGTATGCCCGGCTTCACACACAGGGCACGGGTGGACTCGGGACCTACTCTTAGATAGATAGAAAAGGGGAGATGTAGGGATGATTGTGGAGTGGGCAGTGGGGTCTGGAGGTAGCACACTCCCCACCAGCAGGCAGCCACAGTCTGCCTGCATGCGTGACCTTGGGGTGCAGGACACCCCCCCAAGACAAAGCCACAGCTGTCTGAACATTGTTCCCTCTGTCTAACCTTTTGCGGTCTCAGTAGTCTGCGGTGTCCTATCTGTAACCTTTGTCTCTGAGACCTTTTGTCTCCTTCGTCATACACTGTGCAAGGGGAAAATGACACGGTGGAAACAGGTGCCAAAATAACTTTGTGTTGTTGGGATACTACCAGGGAGACAAAAGCCATCATGACCCCACGTCGATTCCGGACGATCCATTGATCTCCCGTAGATACAGTATCAGTCAATTAGCGACACGAAGCCTCGGAAATAGCTTTCCACATTCCAGAGCTCGTGCACGCTCTATCAGCAGAGTTCGCACAACGAAAGATGCACTCAGGAGAGCATATTTACAACTTTTATTCAGCGTTGATCAGAACAAAGAACAAACATGACTGCCTGCTTCGACGTCTCAGGCACAGAGAGAGAAACGAAAGCAATAGACAAAAGAGAAACTTCCTGTGAACGGGAAATACGCAGGCTGTGGCACAACAACCTGCTCCTTTTTTAAGGTGGAACGGAAATATCCTAACATGTACCACCCCACGATCTTGGGACCCGAAGATGTATAAAGGTCACAGCCCAAAATGTATCTGCCTGGTTTGCATATTTGTCTCAATAAAAGGAGGCTCCACAGGGCTGGCCAGCAGCTTGCATGCAGCTCACCTGTGCGCAGCTCACCTGCATTATCAACTCCTGCCTCATGTCCTTCACTTCATCAGACCTTGTTTCCTTCCTGTGTCCCCCTCCTGTCGCACTGGTAGAAAGGTAGCTATTTAAATGTTTTGTTTGTAACAGCAACCCCCCCCCCCAACACTTCACAATTCTTTGATATTTGCTCGCTGTTCCAAAAAACACGACTTTTTGCATCTTTCAGCTACTACCACATGAGAAATGCTACAGGACTAATGACCAGGCACACTAGCCAGTCTTGGCTTTCAACACTGCTATTAGGAAGCCTCAGAAAAGAATGTTGCTTTTTTTCTATCATAATTAAATAAGTCATGCCCATAGTTCTGCTGATTAGATCATGTACTCAAAATTTCCTAGCAAAGCTACCGGTATGTGATGCTGGAATTCCTAGATCACACGCCCCCTTCCACTTTACCCTGTACAAAATTTGTAACTGCTTGAATTAATTAAAATACCTCTAGCTACTTCGTTGCTGAGTGACCAACCCAATAACTTCCTTCTAACTGAATCCATAAATATTAAAATTATTCAGTTGCTCAATATTAACCCCATTGGTTTTCCATTTGTAAACCGCTAGTCGTTTTTCAAATACTACAGTTTTCATTTTACTGTAATTTAACATTTTTCCCTTTAACAAAACTCTCACAAATATCCAAGTAGTCCCTTATTTGTATTATATAAATGAGGGCTACTGATGCAGAATAAGTCTGAAAGCTTAGAATCATCTCTGCTAGCTGGGAAATATTGATGGCCTTTGCAATCTTCTATATTGTTGACATAAAAAATTGAGAGAGCCCCAAAGGCATCCCTGTGGGGAATATACTCTGAGAAACTCACTCTAAATGTCTGTTCTGTTCCTGTATAGAGTTTTCTTCAGGACTGATGCTTATCTATCTTGGTATTTAAAAGTTTAAACTAGAGCTGTTCTTTATTGACCTAGTCAAAGGCCAACGCTAAATCAATAAAAGCTACATATAGCTCTTGTCTTGTTCTTTCAACGTATTCTTAAATCAAATGATCTAAAACAAAGCATTGATTGATGGTACTTTTCCATGTGCAGAATCCTTCTTGCCTTCTGCTATAATTTGTCCAATTTTCAAAATGAGGTAGTTGATTACCAATGATTACGTTCACATGGCATGGTAAGCCAAACTATGACTTGACCAATTTTAGGAGCAATCCCAGTTAAAAAATAAGCGGGCAGATTTTGAAATAGTTTTAACTTCCTTTTTAAAGGAATGATATAGCAATGCTAGATTCCCATCCCGTTGAGGCTGTACTTATGTTGTTAATAAATATAACTGAGTTGGATTTTGCTTCGAAGATTTCTGCTGGAATCACAACTTCTTGCTTTTTGGGGGGGGGGGCGGTGGCGGAGATAAAAGGGTTGGTATTGATCTAGTGAAATTTTCCTGTTATTGAACCTCTGGCACTGCCTTTTGTATAGAGGAAACTGCAATCCTCCTGTTAGTCTCAGGCTGTCATCAGTGCCACCTGCTAAAGAAAATTCTGAGTTGAGAGACTGCTCAACAGCCCAGCTCGTCGGGGTACAAGTCCCCCACAGGTCCATGCGGTCAGTAAAAGAAGGAAATTCCAGCCAGGCAATTTGGAGCAAAACAGCAGTCAGTAGACTTAACTCCTTTATTATTGCGCAACAGGTTCAACAGCAGCAAGTGAACCCAGAGCATGGGGCAACATTGACTTTTAAAACTTTCCCACCATATCCCAGAATACAGTTCGCACAGCATCATCAATACATTGTTGCTACATCACTAACATCACTAACACAATAGGGGAGGGTTACACTACAATAGACAGATATGTCAGGGCAACACCCAAGTATAAGATTACAATAGGCAAACATGTCTTAAGTACCTACCACCCAAAAGTACAATAGAACTTCCTTTGTGTGTCTGGAGCCTGAGGCAAGTCTGGTGATGAGATTTGGCTTCCCTTGGAGAACAATGAGCCCAGCTCATCTCGCTTTACAGGCCGAGGGAGCCGGTGTTTATCCACAGGCAGTTTTTCTAGGTCATGTGGCCAGCATGACTAAGCCGCTTCTGGAGAAACCAGAGCAGCTCACAGAAACGCCATTTACCTTCCCGCTGGAGCGGTACCTAAAGGCTGGCTCAAGAAGATAGGTGAGCCGCGCTCGGTGCCACAAACCCTATCCACCTGTGGGGAAGGGAGGGCGGATATTATCTACTTGCACTTTTTGGCATGCTTTCAAACTGCTAGGTTGGCAGGAGCTGGGACAGAGCAACGGGAGCTCACCCCGTTGCGGGGATTCAAACAGCTGACCTTCTGATCAGCAAGCCCAAGAGGCTCAGTGGTTTAGACCACAGCGCCACCCGCGTCCCTTCTTTCTGACGTAGCTAACTCTAAATATAGAAATACATTTTTTATTATATAGATTTCATAATTTTATAAATAAATATTTTAATAATTCTATAGAAACTGGGCTGGGGTATTGTTTGGGTTTTTTGTTGTGGGTTGTTGCATATGGAATTTTATTATGATTTATGTGGAAATTGTTCAATTTGGTTGTGCATTTTTTGAGGTTTTATTTATTTTATTTTTATTTTATTTATTTATCGTTTATGACTACTTTTGTTATGTTGTAAGTTTTTTCATGTTGTAAGCTGCCTTGATCATGGTTTGAACTATGGAAAGGCAACATACAAATATTAATTTCATTTTATTTATTAAATTTCTAGACGGTGCAGTAATCTAACCTAGAGGTTGCCAGAGCATAGACAACAGAGGTTAGGCTATCCCTGTCCAGATAGGGGCATAGCTGGGCCACCAGCCAAAACTGATAGAAGGCAGTCTGTGCCACTGAGTCAACCTGAGCCTTAAGTGACAGCAAAGGATCCAGGAGTACCCTCAAGCTATGCGCCCACTCTTTCAAGAGCAGGCAGTCTCCCATCCATCTGGTCTAGGGAACCACTTACAGTGCTTTAGTCTTATCTGGAATTAGTTTCAGTTTGTTGGCTCCCATCCAGTCCACCACCAAAGCAAGACACTGGTCCACCACTTCCACTGCCATACCTGCATATGTAAAGGAGAAATAGAGCTGTGTGTCGTCAGCATATTACTGACAATGCACTTCAAAACTCCGGATAACCCTACTCAGCAATTTCATGTAGATATTAAATAGCATAGGAGATTAAATTGAACCCTGAGGTACTAAAGGCTCCATGGGACCGAAGAATACTCCCTAAGCATCACTCTCTGGAAACAACCAAATAGGACCGGAACCACTGCAATCAGTGCCACCTACCCCTAACTTGGACAGCTTGTTATTCTGCCCTTTTGACCTGAAGACACTAAATAAATCAGAAATTCTGAGAAACCTGCAGCAATCAGTCTTTCACATTGGCCTAATCTATTAGCATGCCTCTGCTGCTCATTTAAGGCACAAGATGGCAGGTAACAAGGCAGACAGTCCTTCAGATACTTGGACCCTAGGACTTCTAGTGCCTTCTAGTGCTTTATATAAGGCAGTGCCTTAAATTTGGCTGTGCAGATCCTTAAAAACAAATCTCATTTTTCAGCACAGAACCATGACCCGGCTGCCACATTCTGCACCACAGTGTGAAAATATATTTTTATAAAAGCACAAATCACACTCTCTCCTTGCACATAAATGAAAGCAAAATTCCCAAGTGAATCATCACTTCCTCCACTATTACAGATATTCATATGGTGTTTATATGCCAGTTTGAGTTGAAAGTGGCTAAACCCCATTAAAAAGGCTGTACCTGGATGTACTTTGTGACTGCTCAATTACATCTTCTACTATGATGCTTGCATTTTCACAAAGGCTTAATTCCAGGTTACCTAAATAATGTAGGTTACCAGCCAATAAGTTAGAAAATCTGATCTAATGCCATTTGTTTTCCTTAACACATTTTCCAGTTCTTCCCATGTTTCCCTCTTTC
The DNA here is from genome assembly GCF_027172205.1 of Podarcis raffonei. Lineage (NCBI taxonomy): Eukaryota > Metazoa > Chordata > Lepidosauria > Squamata > Lacertidae > Podarcis > Podarcis raffonei. Next base: position 73,697,819 of record NC_070610.1, on the reverse strand, counting down.
TACTATTATTATTTCAATAATAATTATATCCCATCCTTTGGCTCAAATGAACCCAGGGCAGGAAACACATGAATAACAATATCATTAAAAATATTCTGAAACCAAAAACATTATAAAAACAGTTAAGAAACACATTCTTAACCTCCCCGTGCGACTCTAACCTGGAAGAATCAAACTTGGTTCGACCAAGAATGCAAACAGTGCAGAAGTTGGCTTAGATTTCTTCAGTCTGATATGAAATCAGACAGCTCCCAGAGCAAAATCAGGGAGTTAGCCCAATTCCGTTCATTCTACAAGAAGTTGCTTCAACATAAGAAATTGCTCTTTGCGAAAGAACGCTGGACGGCCCTGTTAGTGGCCATTAAAACCCGTGACGACAAGAAATTCTGGAATTTAATTAATGCAGGTTTAAGACCCCACTCGTTCATCGTTAATAATATCACAGCAGCCAGTTGGCACTCTCACTTTGCTCAGCTGTATTCCGCCCCAGATCCTGAAGTAAACGTAGTCTCTTCTCTTCCAGCATCTGCCTTGCCCACCTGGGAACCAGTTTCCCCAGAGAGATGTCTACAACTAATTAGCATGCTATCAGGGGATAAATCCCCGGGGGAGGATATGATACCACCTGAGGTATTTTTATCGAACCAGACGTGGTGGGCCCCTATTTTAGCATCTCTCTTTACCACTATTAATGCTACTCTTAAGATTCCACCTAACTGGAAGCAGAGCATAGTCATCCCAATACATAAAAAGGGGGACCCACAAGATCCGCGTAACTATCGACCTATTAGCCTGCTGGACATATCATACAAGGTATACTCTAGATTCTTGTTAGAGAAATTAATCGAGTGGGCAGAAGAAACAAAGCTATTCCATCCGGAACAGGCTGGCTTCCGTAAAGGTCATAGTACATCTGGCCAATGTCTTGTTCTATTTACATTGATTGATAAATACCTAAACAGGTTCAACTGCAAACTACACGCGGCTTTTGTGGACCTGACCTCCGCTTTTGACTCCATCCCTAGAGATAGGCTATGGCAGAAGCTTAGTTACACCAACATAGATAAGAGACTCCTCCACCTTCTTATGGAAATTCATAATGACATATCGGCCAGAGTAAAATTTGGCCCTCTGGGAGCTCTTTCTGATTCTTTCCCTCTGAATAAAGGGGTCAAACAGGGCTGCCTCTTGGCCCCTTTTCTATTTAATTTCTACATTAATGACATCGTTACAACCATGAAGGCCCTAAACCAATCTGCCCCCTGTTTACAACAGCGCAAGATCCCCATACTACTCTATGCGGACGACATGGTGATACTGTCTTTAACCAAGCAGGGCTTAAACGACATGCTCAGAGGACTCATGACATATTGTGATACCAACTCCCTCAAAATCAATTTCGCCAAAACCAAAATTCTTACTTTTGGCACGAAAACTCGGAAGCCATTCTGGAATTTTGAGGGCCACTCTATTGAATATTGTTCAGCATTCAAGTATTTGGGCATCACTTTTCAGCATGGGCTTAGTTGGTCAGCTCACCTAAATATGACCATCCTGGCTGCCCGTAGAACCATCAAAGCCTTGGAGAAATTCTTCTATGCAAAAGGCGGCCAGTTGGTTCCTCCAATCAGAAAAGCATTTATCAGCAAAGTCCTCCCGATGTTACTGTATGGGGTTGAAATCTGGGGGTGGAATTTAAAAACACTACAACGGCTCGAGATTCTACAAAACTCTTTTGCACGAAAGTTACTGGGCCTCCCCAGGGGCTCGGTTGCTGCACAGTTAAGAACAGAACTGGGCCTCCCCTCTATTGTTGCGAGAGCCCACATTAGAATAATTAGTTTTTATTGTAAATTAATCAAAGCCCCAGGCTCCCTACTAGCCAGGCAAGCCTTTTTAACTTGTGCTTTTAACAACAAATGGTCCAAGGCCATGGAGATTATCACGGCACGCTACTCCCTCCCAGATCTTGACACGCTGTCATCTTGGGACCATCACAATATCCGGGCCTGGATTCTTACAAGAGACGAGGCCATGGACCGGGCACAGTCCGCCACAGCTCGCCTCTCCAAGTGGCTCCCTAAAGTGAAAGTGGTAAGATCACTTGCCAACTACTTGACAGACCTGACGGAGCCCAATTTGAGAAGAGCGTTTACCATGGCCCGTTTCCATTCTATACCCACGGCCTTCTTGCAGGGGATTTACTTTAAGACCCCCATTACTCAGCGTCTTTGTCCATGCACAATGAATGAAGTAGAGGACTTCATACACTTCTTTTTCTACTGCCCTATTTATGAGCTAATAAGAACTAAGCTCCTCCTCTTGATCCCGCCCACCATCACATCTAAGGAAGACTGTTTGAAATTCCTTCTTGTGGACGCAAATCCCCAAATTTCACGTGGGGTGGCAATCTTTATAGTGCAGGCTTTGAAACTTAGGGCTACACTGACTGGGTAGTGGGTCCCAGACCTGGACCTGTTTTAATTCTTTGTATTACCTTTTTAACCAAATGTGCCAAGCCTATTTTGGGGCCATTTTATGTTTTATATACATCTGCATTTTAGATTCCCGGTGCTGGCAACTAAATTTTTATATTATTGTTTTAGGGTAATTTAAATGTTACAATGCCCGTAATATCGTCTGAATTCTGTTTTATCAGGTTATTTCTCTCTTGCTTTTTTGTCTTATCTTGCTATGGCTGTATGCTAATGCAATAAAGGTTTGATGACATTCTTTCGGCAAATGATTTCAGGATTGCCAGGAACAGCCATCAAATGTAGTAGATGGTCTCTCCAGTATATCCACCTTTCTCTATCCAAAACCTTGAGATTTTCTGCTTGATAGGTAGATACTGCAATTGAGTAGACTCGTGGAATTATAGAATTGTAGAATTGGAAACAAGCAAAATATGGCTAAGGACTGATAGGAATTGGTTGGTTTCCCCAATCCTCTAACCATTTTTGAAAACTCTTGGAAGAAAGGTTTAAGCACCACAGGTCATATTCCAATATTCTTTTCTCCTGATACTGCTTTTGTATGGCAGAGTATATTTTCTAAATCCCATCTCACCATTCTAGCTATTCAGGGGGTAATATTAACTTAACATAAATGATATTTTAGATAGGGAATTGAAAATTATTATCTTGACCTTATTTGCGTGTATATGTGTTCATGCTGTTACATGCCACTGTTTAGGCGTATAACCTCCCAAAGCAGTTTTCTAATTGTTTTAAACAAGGAAGCATTAATAAAAGTCATTGCAATACAACAGAAGAAGACAGGGGCAGAAAAACCTTTAAAAAGCCAGAATAACACACACACACACACACACACACACACACACACACCATTCTGAAAAGTCAGGGCAAGAAATAAAAATAAATAAACTTCGGCTGGCACAAAAAAGATATCAAAGGAGACTTCCTGGGGAGTGAATTTCAAAGGCAGGGTATTCACATCCAGGGCTCTCACTTTTATTACTCATATCCCAAAGGTGACATGTTTGGTGTGGTCTTCCCTTTTTACCAATGGTACTTTATTCTTTGTATGGATCCTCAGACCAGTAATGCTGTTTTACAGTCATTTTGTATCCATACATATGGTCCAAATAGGCACTGACCCTAGAATGGTGTTTTTCAGCTCTTAAAGGTGAAATGTTCACCTTTTAATTTGACCAAATTATCATTTGTAATCACTCTGTAGTCATCCATGGGCAGAACCATTTTTTTCAAGCAGATCGAATACCATACATATTTTGATATGCTTTTTCATAATCACCACAATGACAAACTTTTACATGAACTATCCTGAAGTAGTAATTTAATATGGCACATTAGGGTTCTTTTTGATGGGTTGGGGGTTGGGGATTGGTAATGTGATGAAAACTTCAGAGTTGCTCTTTTCGTATAGCAACGAAGAACAACTATGGGTGTATGTTATTTTCTGCCAACAGTTTTGCAACAGATTGAGTGGAAGCACACATGTTAAAAATGGAAGGTTCAAAATCATCCTGATTGCACTGCTGCCATTCTTTATTTTCAGCTGTTCTTTTGTTACTGCAAATGGGTGGATTATATAGCATATGGCATATCATAAATAGTTTCAGCACTGCATGTTTCCCTGTAGTCTGCTTTCCCAACTGTTTGAAGTGTACATGTGAAACACACAGAGATATCTGCTTCATACATTATGACAGACACCTGCAACCTGGTCCCTGGCTGTTGATTTGAAGTCCCACTCCCATCAGCCAATGGGCATCAGGTAGCATGGCCAATAGCCCGGGATGAGAGGAGTTGTATTCCCAAAAGCCTAAAGGCCACCTGGTTGTGGATGTCTGTGTTATGGGTTACAAGCAGGTGCATGCTAATGCATAAATCCAAAGAACCATGCAATATTTTTCACATGAAATCCACACTGTATCTATGTTTGCAGGTATTTAACCTTTAATCAAATTTTACGTGAAAATCTATTTGCTTCTTGTGATACAGGATATAGGCAGATACGTGCCAAATCTGTAATGTGTGAAACAGCTATTAGGCTATAAATAATATCTGAAAATCAGCTGGCAGGAATTTAACCCTCGTATTTTTCTCCCTTATAGGTAGAAGAAGCATTAGAAGCTGTGAAGAATGCCACAAATGAGCAAGACCTTGCAAACCGCTTCAAAGAATTTGGGAAAGAGATGGTGAAGCTTAACTATGTAGCTGCTAGAAGACAACAGGTGGATATAATTAAAAACAGTAAATGAAGAAAAGAAAACAGTACTATTTCAACATAGTATGCAAAGATTCTAGATCTTTTATCAGTTTCAGAGACTGGGAAAGGGGGTGAGGCTCCAAAGAACCCCTGCATTCTGGGGTTCCTGATGTTATCCTTTCCCATTGCAGCCTCTTCAGCCCCCTGAAAAGCAACTCCAAAAATAACCATATATGCCACCTTGAGCTCCTGGGAGGAAAAGTGGGATATACATGCAACAGTAAATAGAATAAATCTTGTAGAACGGCATAGCATGAGGAGCTGTACTCATGGGAAACTTCCTTGTATCATATGAGCCTAGTTCCAGATTCAGAAATCTCATTGCATTTCCTGTTAGGTCACTGGAGGGATGGTGGGGTCACCAATCCTAAGGCACCTTTGGGGAAGTGCCATAGCTCAGTGGTAGAGAAGCTGTGGTGCATGCAAGAACTCCCCTGTTCAATCCCCAACATCTGCAGATAGGACTAAGGAGAGGCCCTTGCCTGAAACCCTGGAGTTCTGCTGCCATTGTAGACAGTACTGAGCTAAATGGGCCACAGGTCTGATTCAGTAGAAGGCAGCATCCTTATATGCCATCACACACGAATCAAACACCCGTAAGTGGGGAGATGCCTGTACTACTTCTGAGCCTGTGAATTATGAACTTCAGTCGCAACTTTAGTTAAAAATCTTGCTGTGACTGTGGATATGCTTCTGTGCCTTCTCTCTTCACCTTCTATTTGGAATCATCTTTATCCTAATTTCTGGAAGAGGTCAGGGTACCAGTGACCCCCTATAGATAACCAAACTACCTTGAGATGAGTCATAACTTCCTGTGCAGTAGTAATGAGGATTTTATTATGCTTTACATGCAGATGTGTCATAAACCCCTAATTGGTTATCTTGTTATACTGGTTTTCAGCTGAAAATTTTCATCCGAAGCGGATTGACACTAGACTGAATGAATCAGGCTGCTACCGGGGAGGGGGCGTGGAAGTCTGTGTATTTTTTTAAATGCAATGCAGCACTTTGAATGCCCTCCTTTTAAGAAACCTAATCATGATATGCTTCCTTCGCAAATGGGCCATGCAGTGCTTCAATGGGAACAGAGGGCTTGCACTTCTGAAAATTAGGCCAGAGGATTATATAAGTTTAACCCATATTTTCAAGGCTTGGGTACAGAAAATCTTTTTTTTTTTTTTTTGTACAAAAGGCACTATGTAGGAGGCAAGACAACTAAAGATACTTCCTTTTAATGAGAACTGTAATGCCTTGTGTGAGCCAAAACATTGTTAATCTTGGGGTGGTTTAAAAAGATGACTCTTTGGCTCATTCTTCCCATTAATGAAGGCAAAAAAGAGAGTGGTTCAAAAAGTAATAATATAATATGATCTGCAGTTATATTCCCATTGTTCCTAAAGAGCCTCTGGGTATAAAAATAAGTAGCCTATCTAGTCAATTTTGCTTGTCACGTAGCCCAAGATTTTAGATGGGCACGCAATTAATTCTGAAGCCTTGCTTCAACCTCCACATCTCTCGCCTTTCCGATTCCACCGAAAGTCTATTATATCTTTCATAGAGCACACACTTGGGACACATTTATCCAAATCATAGCCCTGGTTCATATGTTCAAAAGTCCCTAATGATGACCTGTTGGAGTTTGCAGGATAGGAATTTTGTGGAGACCTGGTATCTACCCCCCCCCCGCTCTTTTGCTGCTGCCATCTGCATGATTAAGACTGTCCTTTTTTTGAGTAGCTGCAATTGCGTGGACCTTGTCAGCAGTCCTGTTATGGAGGTGTTGGCTCATATAGTTGATGCAGCTACAGTTCCTGTTAGGATGTAACACTGCCAGGAGCCCCTCATATGTCCATAGAAGATGGTTTTAGGGCTCTTGAAGAAAAGAAACGAGCTGTTATATTCTGGGTTCTGAATTAATTTGGTTTCCCCCTTGAAGATCCATAGATGTATTTTTTCCCTATGAAGGTGCCATTCCCCTTATCTATATCTCTTGACTATCAAGCAGCAGAGAGCCAGTTTGGGCAAACAGTTTGACATGGACAACTGAGGTTCATAACAGCTATTCACCCATTTTGCTGAGTGATCATGGGTAAATCAGTCTCTCAGCCAAGCACATCTCATGGGATAGTTGCAAAAATAAAATGAGAGCATCACCAGTGTCTGCTCCCTGAGCTCCTTGGAGAAAGCAGAGGGTCCAAACCAGATTTTTAACATTTCCTCCAAACCATTGGTTAGGGCAAAAAAATCCCATGCTTATATATGTATGTTTGTATATTTTGCAACAGGAACTCAAGGATCCCCATTGTCGGGATGAAATGGCTGCTGCTCGTGGTGCCCTGAAGAAGAATGCCACCATGCTGTATACTGCTTCTCAAGCTTTCCTCCGTCACCCTGACGTAGCAGCAACCAGAGCTAACCGGGATTACGTCTTTAAGCAAGTCCAAGAAGCTATTGCTGGCATCTCAAATGCTGCTCAGGCCACCTCACCAACTGATGAAAACAAGGGGCACACTGGCATTGGGGAACTCGCTGCAGCGCTGAATGAGTTTGATGTAAGTGTGTGTGTTTCCCCCCCCCCCAGCTTGCATGAAAAGAAAGAGGGGGTGCTTACTTTCACATGATTGCAATGATTTCCAGGTGTCTAGGAATGAAGGCTAAATTTGGAATTAATACTATACAGTGAAAAACAGTATGCAGGGCTGGCCTCAAACATTCTCCGTCTTATGGCACAGAATAAGAAGATGTCTTCTCTTCTTTCCATATACCTAACCAACTGGACCAGTGGTTGAATCTTCCTTTAGTGCTGATGATGGCACTGCATTTTATCACATCTAAATGTAGCACATTAGCTGAGGAGGGGCAGAACGGACCACTTGGTATATACAGCTGTGTCCTCGAGTAACTTGCTGCCACTTCCTGCCTCCAGCATCTACCACCTGAGGCAGGTGCCTCACTCAGCCTAATATTAGGTCTGACCCTGATACAATGCACTGAACTATTGGGATCATGTTATCTAAAAGATCTCCTACAAGCCTACCTGGCACTAAGATTTTTCTTGTAGGCACACACCTTTACAATTAATTTAGTTTCTGTGCATGAGAGATACAGTTTTTCCTTTAGTAGTCCCCAGATTGTGGAACTCCCTCCCCATGGAAGTGCAGACGGTTTTAAAAATGTATTTAGTTTGTCCTGCTTTTTTGTTAATTTAGGCCTTACTGTATGATTTTAATTTGTAGAGGTGTTTTAGTGTGTATTACTTTTTATCTGCCAGGATTTATTTTCATTACAATTAAATTTGTAATTATGTAAATAAATCGTTAGCTTTTTGGTTTGGTTTGGTATTGCATTGCAATGAATTGTGTCTTTTACTTTTACTTATGTTGCCTCTTGTGGACTATTCTCCAAAAAGCAGCCTATAAATTAGTGTACTGTATAGCTAGATAAGTAGTATGAAACTCTTTCTGGCTTTTCCTGCCAGTGTATCATAATCCTTGACCAATTGAGGGTTCCATTGAGGGTTCCTGCAGCAAATGTGTGAGGAATTTACTTGGCATCAATGATGGCTTTACATAAAATAATTAGAAACCAACACCAGAGCAGGTAGAGACTGTAACACACGATCCTATAGTCTTGTATGTTTAGGCTAGTATACACGTTATACAAAATGCCTACAGCGATGAGAGGAATTTCCCAAATATATGCTACTTTAGTCTGATCATGTTCTGGAACTGGCAGAAAATCCCCTCCCTCCCCATTTCCCACATGGTAATATGCACTGCACATTTTAAGCTCACTAAAATCACCTGATGCTTGGCAGCTTCAAGCTAATGCTAGTCAATGCCATCCAGAAAGGACTGCACTGAACACCAACAGGGGACATTGTGTTGCATCATAATAAACACAATAACAAATAGGATGGAGGACACTATGCAGAGCTTCCAGCAGATACTCTACATTGCTGTACTTTACTTGCATCCTTTTAACTACAGGTAATTTTTTCACACTTTTTGATGGGCTTGAGAAATGTCATTTTATCTCTCTAGTATAATTTGTAAGTTGTTTAAAAAGTGATTTTGCATTATTAATATGACAATATTCCTAATTTATGTATGAGTGACTTGCTTCCTTGGGACTTTTTTGTTCTTCAGGTGCATGAGATATTTCGTGAGCTTACTATGTACGCCCTTCAAAAATAAGCTTTGTATTTCCCTTGAAACATAAACATCATCCTTTTATAGCTTCAGCTGCTGCCTCCATTTCTAAAATTGCTCTTGGTTCTTGCATGTATGTGTTAAAGCTATCAAACAGACCTGTATAATGTGAACTTTGCATTACAAAGATTTCAGATGAAGGTCAAAATAAATCTTCTAGAATAAAGTGATGAGAACAACTTTCTCTTTAAATAAGACAGGACTGGAACTTCTGATGACAGGGAAAATATTAGAAAGCAGCAGGCCATCCTGGAAAGTAGGCTTTTAAAGAACTGAATCGTCAATTACACTTTACAAAATGAGGTCTGGCAAGTATTTTAACTTTGGTTGTTTGCATCTCAGAAACTCCAAAACTGCTATCTGGATATTTCTGCAGAGTAATTGTTGTTTTGTGTAGCAGCCAGAAATGTAATTTATTGGTCTGGAAGGATCATTTGTGCAGATTCCAAAACTTAGAAATCCATTACGTGAAACTTTGTATTTTCAATCTTTTTAAAAACTTATATACCTCTTTCCTTTTATCCTGCATTCAGTATTTAACATATCACTACTTAAAGTGCACCTTAAAAGTTGAGATTAGATTATGGCAGTTACTGTACTTCGTCTAGAGTAATGCATCTTCTGCTAGCTACTTTATTCTAGGACACCAAAATGTAGAAGATGCATTTAATGATTTGAGTATATAGGTACTAGGGAACAAGTTCTATGCTACCTAAAAAAAGAAACACTTTAATGAGATACAGTGGGTTTAGCAGCTAGCCAATTTATTTTTATTTCACATAATTTGCATACTGCTTCAGTGTAAACCCCTAAGCAGTTTACAGATAATATAAAATATACCTTGCAAGAAGTTTTTTAAAAAGGGCAAAGTTAAAAATCACTTTTAAAAAATCAGAATATAAATAAAACCAGCAGTTCTTTCAAGCCATTAGAACAATCCAACTCCCCTTCCCCTAAAATTATGACTTTGATTGCACTTGAAAACAAAGTGAGTTTTGACACATGTGTGCTGTTTTGCACCTGTGCTTTTTAGTATTCCTCAGACTAGGTGGCTGGTTTTGGCAGGAGCTCAAAAGCTGATTACTTTAAATCCCTTATTTGGTCTCAGTGGAACTGTCTTAATTACTGTAATTGATTGAGTAGTTTGTGAGTTAGACAAGAAGCAGAAAGCAAGGATCACACATCTCCACTTGCTCTCCCCAGCTGGGCCAGGGGATGGTGAAATGGATACATCCCATCATCCATGAAACGCTTCGTCAATCACTTGAGGTCAGGTCAAGGAAATTCAGAAGCACACTCTGCATGCTCTGTTATTCTTTTCTTCCTTGAAGCACAGTTGTTGTTTAGTCATTTAGTCGTGTCCAACTCTTCATGACCCCATGGACCAGAGCACGCCAGGCACTCCTGTCTTCCACTGCCTCCCGCAGTTTGGTCAAACTCATGCTGGTAGCTTCGAGAACACTGTCCAACCATCTCATCCTCTGTCGTCCCCTTCTCCTTGTGCCCTCCATCTTTCCCAACATCAGGGTCTTTTCCAGGGAGTCTTCTCATGAGGTGGCAAGTATTGGAGCCTCAGCTTCAGGATCTGTCCTTCCAGTGAGCACTCAGGGCTAATTTCCTTAAGAATGGGTAGTCCATGGGACTCTCAAGAGTCTCCTCCAGCACCATAATTCAAAAGCATCAATTCTTCAGCGATCAGCCTTCTTTATGGTCCAGCTCTCACTTCCATACATCACTCCTGGGAAAACCATAGCTTTAACTATAATGGCCTTTAAGCACAGTGCCAACTTGCAAACACTGCTTTGAGCAGATATTGGTTTCATGCCGGAGCTCTGATCAGGAGGCCCTGAGTGGACCTGATTTGAGTGGGCCTTGCACTCAGTGCTTAACTTGAATTTAGTGTCAACCTGCAATCTGCTTTCAGCAGAGATGAGGTCCACTTAGAAGTTCCTGAGTCGAAGCAGTCCTTGCATTTGGCACCAAATTTTAAAGGGAGCCAAATACAAGCTCTGCTTCCCAACAAACAATTAAGAACATACTTTAAATATTCCAGTTCTCTTGCAGCTGCACCATTATCTGCTCCACACCTGATATCATAGGTGGCTTGGGGGGAACTGTCTCACAGGCCAAATTTTGATAGCTGGTGAGCCTTGTGGTCTGGAGGTACCCTGTACCTGCTGTGAGGCAGGGGTGAGTTAAGCTGTGATCATCCAAAGGTTGTTGTGACTACAAGTCCTGTCATCCCTGACCATTGGCCAAGTTGTTCAGGGCTGATGGGAGATGGAGTTCAACAGCATACGAAGAGGCACAGGTTCTCCAACCCTACTGAAAGGCCAACAACTCTGATTGCCTTTTAGTCACTTCCAGGAGGGTTTGGTTATCATGTTTTCCCCCACTTCAGGGGCTACCAAGACCTGTTTGTTTTTAAATTGTGAACAGTCCATTTCCAGGCAAGCTGGTCATATGTAAGAACCTCGGAAGGTTAAGGGAAACATTAAGAATTTGGTGCCTGAGTTTGCTTCCCTTCTTTCCTCTACTCTCACCCCATATTTCATTTTCTGTCATGTATTTTTGGATTGCAAGCCTGAGGGTAGGAACTGACTTGGTTTTTATTGATTCATAAGCTGCTGTGGGAGTTTTCCTGCTCAAGAGTAGGGTGTAAATGCCTTTAATGACTGAGTGAATAAAGTTGCAGTGCAAATTACAGAAGATAATAGAATATTCTGACTCTTGAAACTAGGAGAGTGAAGTATACCTAAAGGGTATGCACATTGATCATGTAAATGTGACCTTTACATAATGTAAATGTAACCTTTTTTTTTCTTCTGTGGGAGAAGGAAAAAAATCAAGTGGCATTTCAATAATGCACATTCACAAAAACAAAACCATGAATGCTTGAAACAAAGCAAGCTGATCATTTTTGATCAATTTATGGTGCCTCTCATAACAGGCACTGCAGGAAGCTTTCTGTTCACTAGTGAACCACATAAACTTCCTCTTCCTTAACTCCATAAAACTCCTCTTTTATATATATTTGTAAACTTAATCCAGGAGACCAGCCAGATGCCTGCAGGAAATTGGCCAAGCTGCCTTTGGTCCTGGGTGGCGCTGTGGGTTAAACCACAGAACCTAGGACTTGCTGATCAGAAGGTTGGCGGTTCGAATCCGCGCGAGGGGTGAGCTCCCGTTGCCTGGTCCCTGCTCCTGCCAACCTAGCAGTTCAAAAGCATGTCAAAATGCAGGTAGATAAATAGGTACCGCTCTGGCAGAAAGGTAAATGGTGTTTCTGTGCGTTGCTCTGGTTCGCCAGAAGTGGCGTAGTCATGCTGGCCACATGACCCGGAAGTTGTACGCCGGCTCCCTTGGCCAATAAAGCAAGATGAGTGCCGCAACCCCAGAATTGGCCCCGACTGGACCTAATGGTCAGGGATACCTTTACCTTTACCCTGGCATTCAGTGATCAACTATCAACTACCTCTAAAGCTTATTTAGTTTGACAGGACGTAGAAAGGAGACTATTGCTATATGAACTCTTAGCATCATGATTAAAATAGGTCAGCCGGATGGCAACTCTGAGCATGGAGGTGTCACATGGACGGCTGGATATCAAATGACTTCTGGCATAACTGATAAACAGATCTATTGTGTTTGCATTTTAAAATGCAAACTGAGGCATGAAAGTTAAAATGGTAAACACAGGGAAAAGTCTAGTAAAGAAGCAACAACAACGGAAAATCATGGGAACCTCTTTGCTAATGTGATTCTAGAATTACTCAGTAACAGAGGAAGCAACAGAATAAAAGCAACTGTTTTCAACAATGCTGTGTTGACAGTGCCAATGGCAAAGAAATGGATACAGGAACAAAGAGCGGGCGTAAGCCTGGAGGCAAAGCTGTGGTGATGCAGAAAAAGAACCCTTTTTGTTGCGTCCTTTTGCAAAGTACACTAGTGCCATATACTTTGGACATGAAAAATGCCCCCTGTGTGTAAATTGATGCACAAATGCACTATAATTGTCACTATAATTACAGAAGAAGAAGAAGAAGGAGGAGGAGGAGGAGGAGGAGGAGGAGGAGGAGGAGGAGGAGGAAAACTGTCAGTCAATGTTCTTGGAAAATACAGCTGGAAACAGGAGAGAACTCCTCAATAATTTAGGCCTCTTTGTGACCTGTGCTCACATTGACTTTCCTCCTCTTTTTTTTTTAACCTTTTGTATCCCCCCACCCAATATCAGCCTGACTGAACTGCTGTGCTTCTGTTGTTAGAGGGTGAAGATAAAGATATTGATAAATACAGTCAATGAAGGGTCAGCAAAGTCAAAATGCTTAAGCATTTTCCTTCCAGCTCCTTTTATTGTCAAAATCCCCCCAGTCTTTTGCTAGGAGGGACTCAGTTCTCCATGGCATTTGTGTGTGTGTGTGTGTGTGCGCGCACGCACACACACACGCAGGGAGGGGAGGGGAGATGCAGACAGAAAGGGGGTAAATAGCCTTTTCCCCTCTATTCCTCCAGCGAAACTCTCAATTTCTGTTTTCTTTAAAAAACAAAACAAAACAATCTGATAATAGCTACTATGTTTAATTTATAGCTTGTGTGTGTGTAACACTCTTTGCCCTGTCTCTTTCACCAATTTAGCAATGGGAATTTGCTACCTGTTATATTTTTGTTGTTGTGTGATGGAGACATCTAGTGGGCATTGCATGGAACATTCCCCCAAGTTAAAAGTTAAAATTCATGAAATGCTCCCTTCAGTAAGTTTATTGTGGTAATTGTACTTCACATTCGAAGACAAATGCTTTCATGTATAGTTCATGATATGGCTAAGCTTTGTCTAAGGAATCAGTCCCTTTCTGGCAAATAACTCAGGCCATTCACTCAATAGGCTTAGTTAACATTCTGGCTAACTCCTTTAAAGCAAGACAGTAATAACTGAATATAAACAATTCTTAGGATACAGAGCAATGGAAAGAATTCACAGCCCTATTACTGTGGTAGAACTTTGAAACAGAGATAGAGGTGGGTGGTGTGTTGTAATTATTATTTTCCTGGATTCATTTCCAGCCGGATCTTTCTCTGGAGGTGGAATAACCATTTTGGTTGTGTGTTTTTTTTTTGCACTACAGTTCCCATCAGACCCAGCCTGTGTTGGCAGCGGTCAGGGCTGTTTGGAGTTGTAGTCCACAACTTCTGGAGGGCATCCAAATGGATACCCCCAGCCTAGTGAGTCTTGCCCAACCCGGATGTGTAAGTTGCCCCAGTTGCTGCTGTGCCATTGCTGGGACTCCCAAATGCTGCCACCTCTCCCACCCTCAGTTTTTGACACTTACAGCAGAAAGGGGAAGATGGCTGTAGAAACTCTATGGCAGGAGCAGAGAGGTCTTGGATACAGTTGCATTCCAGTAATCAATCTTGCCACATACCCAGCTTTTTAAACTGTGGAACCCACTCCCCCAGGAGGCAGTGCTGGTCACTAACTTGTGCGGCTTTAAAAGAGGACTGGACAAATTCATGGAGGAAAAGGCTATCAGTGTATCAGGATTACAGATGTCCCTCTTACACCAAGAACACAGCAAGCTGGTGGTTTGATTGCGCTTAGATTTATTAGTATTTACACAGTAGTTTCGGTCTGAGCTCACAGCTCAATCATCTGCTGAGGACGACGTTGAGCTCACTAAAGGGTGGGTCCTCCGCCACCCCTCCTCCTGTTGGACTTACGCCAAGCATGGACCCTACTCCTTTGTCATGTCCATGGGGACTCGGGAGCAGTTTGCCCACCCCCCTCTGGAACCGTCTCTAAAGGCTGCAGTTCCTCTGAACCTGCCCCTGTCTGACCTACACTATCTTGGGAATTTACAGCCGGCACTCCAGGACAGGAGGTGTGTGCATCACTCTCAATATGGAAAGGAAAGAAGCCTCTGTTTTCCCCCAGCCTGCCACCCCTCCTCTTTGGAGTCCTCGCTGTCGCTCTGGGAAGCGACGTTCCTGACACAGTGGCTACTAGCCACAATGACTATGCGCCACCTCTGTTTCAGAGGCATTGTGCCTCTGAATGTCAGTTTCTGGGAATTGCAGGTGGACACAGTGCTCTTGTGCGCACGTCTTGCTTGCCAATTTCCCATGGACACCTGGTTGGCCACAGTGAGAAGATGTTGCTGAACGAGATGTTCCATTGGACTGATCCAGCCTGCTGTTCTTGTGTTTTGGGGTTGCTCAATCCCTTCCCCCCAGTTTCTGGGGTTTTTTGTGTGTGTTTTAAATGGTCATTCATCTGAGATATATGGAAAGGGTACAGAGCCATCAGTGAGCCTTGTTTTATCACTTTCTGACAGCTTCCTAATCTACACTAGCTTTTTGTAACAGCTGAATTAAAACCACAAATTGTTATTCTTGGATCTCAGTGTTGCGACTCCAGTCATTACACGCCTTTCATTATCACAGAGAAATTGTCATCTTCAGAAATATTATGATCAGGAAAAGACTTCATCAAACAGTATATTACCTGCAGATCTGTCAGTGATACAGCATGCAGCTACCTGAGTTGCCATGGATGGTATGTTGGGGGAAAATGAAACAAAACTATAGATATTTATACCAGCTTCAAGAACTACAATTGCCTATTACCAAACAAACAGTGTGTTGTCAGACTTGTCAATGTGAGGTGATTTAGAGGTCGATTTTTCCACATATTTAAGGAACACTGCCTATTTCAAAATTTAACACCTGCAAATTAATGCCAAAGACACTGCATTTAAGTAAAAATGATTTAATTTCATGTTTATATGTGTTTTTTAATTGCTCATTCGCTTAGGCATTTTTTTAACTGACTGCATCCGCCCATGGATGGAGCATTTCATGAAATCCTGAGGCCAATTCAGCTTTCAGATCAATATTTTTTCCCCTACAGGCCTTCCTTACTACGGTACATTCCGCCTGTGCACATTCTATAAAGAATGTTGTAATCTCCTCTGCCCTGTTATTGTCATTATTTCAATTTATTAATCCCTTTTAAGCAACTTAGAGAGCTTTAAAAACTTTACTAAAGTAAACCTTAGAACAAGTAGAAGAAAAATGTAAGTACATTACAATCAAAACCATACCCAAAATACCAAGAGAACAGACCCCGTAAAACAGCATGGGTTAAAACAAACAAACAACACCCTGCTGGCAGCAAAACATTTCAGTAAAGTTAGCTATGGACCAAAGTTAATCAAGGCATGGCCTGTTGAATGCGTTTGGTAATTAAAGTAAAACTGGAAAGCCAAGGGAGCTGAAATTCCAAGGCTTTACATACAGTTGCAATCAAAATTATTCAAACCCCCCCCCCCATTGCAAGTCAGGTTTATTATCTAAATTTATAGACTTTCAGCTGTTTGCAATGAACAAATCAACAAAAACAATTGAAATAGCTCAACACAACAATGCTTCAAGTGGTCTCCCCAAATTCAGCTGAAATTGCAGCTTATACAGGCTTTCCCAGTCTTCTTATTATTCAACCCCCTGAATAGAATCCCTCACAACAGCACAAATACGACAGGCGTTGTCTCAAGCCCACCATATGCAACTAATCAAGGGCTTCTTTAGTTGCACCAGGTGTGCTTGAGCTGGAACACATGAAATACCTGAACTGGCTAGGGGTTTGCTGAATGTCAAATTTGGCTGCATGTTAGAAATACAGTGGAAGCTGGGGTTGCGAACGTGATCCATGCGGGATGCGCGTTTGCAACCCGCAGCATTTGCAACCCATGTCTGCACATGCATGGGTTGTGATTTAGCACTTCTGCGCATGTGCGACCGCCAAAACCCGGAAGTAACCTGTTCCAGAACTTCCGGGTTTTGGCGGTCCGCAACCTGAAAAAACGCAACCTGAAGCGGCTGTAACCCGAAGTATGACTGTATGGCTAAATCAAGAGAATGATCCAAGAAGGTAAAAGAAGAGATTATCACCCTTCACAAACAAGGAGCAGGATACAAGAAAATAGTGAAGGCACTGAGTGTTCCCAGAGACACCGTTGGAAACATAGTTCGCAAGTTCCAAGTGAAAGGAACAGTGGCTACACTACCTGGACATGGCAGAAAAAGCAAGCTATCTGCGGCATCAACCAGATGGTTTCCATGCCAGAACTCCAAGACGTACACCACTACTGACCCACAAGCACAATAAAAGTCAGCTCCAGTATGCTCAAAATCATATAAATAAGCCACAGAAGTTTTGAGATTCTGTTCCGTGGAGCGATGAAACCAAATGGGAGCTTTTCGACCCCATGGATCAGCGCTATGTCTGAAGGAAGCATAGAATCATAGAATCATAGAGTTGGAAGAGACCACAAGGGCCATCGAGTCCAACCCCCTGCCAAGCAGGAAACACCATCAGAGCACTCCTGACATATGGTTGTCAAGCCTCTGCTTAAAGACCTCCAAAGAAGGAGACTCCACCACACTCCTTGGCAGCAAATTCCACTGTCAAACAGCTCTTACTGTCAGGAAGTTCTTCCTAATGTTTAGGTGGAATCTTCTTTCTTGTAATTTGGATCCATTGCTCCGTGTTCGCTTCTCTGGAGCAGCAGAAAACAACCTTTCTCCCTCCTCTATGTGACATCCTTTTAGATATTTGAACATGGCTATCATATCACCCCTTAACCTCCTCTTCTCCAGGCTAAACATGCCCAGCTCCCTTAGCCGTTCCTCATAAGGCATCGTTTCCAGGCCTTTGACCATTTTGGTTGCCCTCCTCTGGACACGTTCCAGTTTGTCAGTGTCCTTCTTGAACTGTGGTGCCCAGAACTGGACACAGTACTCCAGGTGAGGTCTGACCAGAGCAGAATACAGTGGCACTATTACTTCCCTTGATCTAGATGCTATACTCCTATTGATGCAGCCCAGAATTGCATTGGCTTTTTTAGCTGCCACGTCACACTGTTGGCTCATGTCAAGTTTGTGGTCAACCAAGACTCCTAGATCCTTTTCACATGTAGTGCTCTCAAGCCAGGTGTCACCCATCTTGTATTTGTGCCTCTCATTTTTTTTGCCCAAGTGCAATACTTTACATTTCTCCCTGTTAAAATTCATCTTGTATGTTTTGGCCCAGTTCTCTAATCTGTCAAGGTCGTTTTGAAGTGTGATCCTGTCCTCTGGGGTGTTAGCCACCCCTCCCAGTTTGGTGTCATCTGCAAATTTGATCAGGATGCCCTTGAGTCCATCATCCAAGTCGTTGATAAAGATGTTGAATAAGACCAGGCCCAAGACAGAACCCTGTGGCACCCCACTAGTCACTCTTCTCCAGGATGAAGAGGAACCATTGATGAGCACCCTTTGGGTTCCGTCAGTCAGCCAGTTACAAATCCACTGAGTGGTAGCATAGTCAAGATCGCATTTTACCAGCTTTTTTACAAGAATATCATGGGGCACCTTGTCAAATGCCTTGCTGAAATCAAGGTAGGCTACATCCACTGCATTCCCTTCATCTACCAGGCTTGTAATTCTGTCAAAAAACGAGATCAGGTTAGTCTGACATGACTTATTTTTCAGAAATCCATGCTGACTATTGGTGATCACAGCATTCCTTTCTAGGTGCTCACAGACTGTTTGCTTAATGATCTGCTCCAGAATCTTCCCTGGTATTGATGTCAGACTGACTATTTGACATTCTCATGCTTACACACAGACAGCATAACATTTGGAAGCTGCTTGTTTTGTGGATCAGTCTGAGAGTCACTACAGTGGTACCCTGGTTTTCAAACGCCTTGGTATGCAAACAACTTGGAACCCAAACACTGCAAACTGGAAGTCAGTGTTCCGGTTTGCAAACGTTTTTCGGAAGCCGAACATGCTCCGTTTTGAGTGTTACGCTTCTGATTTGAGTGCCACGCTTCCATTTTGAGTGTTACACTGAGGTCTGTCTGTTTTTGCTATTTATTTTGTGTTTTTGCTGCTCTTTTTTGTGTGTGTGACTGTGTGGATCCCAGTTCAGCTACTGATTGATTGTGTGACTGCAGTACATTGTTTATTGCTTTCATTTTATGGATCAACGGTCTCGTTAGATAGTAAAATTCATGTTAAATTGCTATTTAAGGGGTTGTTTTTAAAAGTCTGGAACGGCTTAATCCGTTTTGCATTACTTTCTATGGGAAAGCGCACTTTGGTTTTGGAACGCTTTGGTTTTGGAACGGACTTCCGGAACAGATTAAGTTTGAGAACCAAGGTATCACTGTATTCTTATATATTTATATTAAATACGTACACCACCCTTCATTTCAAGATCAGTTCATAAAAATACAAAGTAACACAAAATACATAAAAAAAACCAAAAACCTCTTCCACAAATTGTGGATGCTGCATATTTAAGCAGGTTTCAGGCGACTCCTCTCCCTCCACATGTGTGTAATGTTTCCATACCCTATTTTACTTTTAGATGCATGTGTGCCCATCTGGAATCTGAGATGGAGTAGCAGCTCATGGCTGTGAGTTTCCATCAAGGGCCTCAGAGACAAATTCTGATGTGTTACTTTGCATCTGTTGTTGGCATCTGTTTGCCCTGGCGTCCAGTAAAGACAGTTTTGGAAAGACCCCCAAATTTTTATAATTGGTACCTGAATTAGGACTTTGAGCCACTTAAAAACTCAGCTGTTGTGGAATCTCATTGTTGAACCCTGAGGGGAAATGGAACACTCATTTATCTTTGATCATGGAAATAAAATCATGTTGTTATTTTGTTTTAAAAAATTAATTTATGGTTTCCAATTATATACATTTCAATAGTTTTAAAATCATTCTAACATTTCAAAACTCGACTTCCTTCCTCCTCTTTCTGTGGTTCTTTAGTTTTTTTGTTGTTTTTACATTTCCTGCA
This sequence comes from Podarcis raffonei, assembly GCF_027172205.1. Lineage (NCBI taxonomy): Eukaryota > Metazoa > Chordata > Lepidosauria > Squamata > Lacertidae > Podarcis > Podarcis raffonei. Next base: position 73,678,007 of record NC_070610.1, on the reverse strand, counting down.
TATTATAACTTATCCATTTATCCATCTACTTTAGATATATGCTCCTATTAAACTGAAGGTTATTACAATAATCCTGCCAATGTCCTTATCTGTTTATAGTTTGTTTGTAAATATTCAATACATCATTTCCATTGTTTTATAAAAAGTTTGTTATCTTGATTTCTTATTTCTGGTAAGTTTCGCCATTTCTGCATGTTCCATAACTTTTGTCTCTACAGTGGTACCTCGGGTTACATACGCTTCCAGTTACAGACTCCGCTAACCCAGAAATAGTACCTCGGGTTAAAAACTTTGCTTCAGGATGAGAACAGAAATAGTGCTCTGGCGGCGCGGCGGCAGTGGCAGGCCCCATTAGCTAATGTGGTACTTCAGGTTAAGAACAGTTTCAGGTTAAGAACGGACCTCCGGAACGAATTAAGTATTTAACCCGAGGTACCACTGTATTCTTCTTTCATCGGAACTTCTTCTTTCCACTTTTGGACAAATAGCATTCTTGCCGCTGTAGTTGAATGCATGAATAAATTTCTATAGGTAGTTTTACCGCTATGATTCCCAAAAGGAAAGCTTCTGGGTTTTTTACAAATGTTATTTTAAACATATTTTTCAATTCATTATACATCATTTTCGAGTAAGCTTTAACCTTACTATAAGACCACCACATATGATAAAAAATACATTCTTTCTCTTTTCATTTCCAACAATTGGCAATAGATTTTTGCCAATTTACTCTGTGTTAGATACCATCTAGATAACATTTTCATATAGTTTTCTCTTAAACCTTAGCATGCTTTAATTTTTATATCTATATTCCACAATTGTTCTCATGCTTCCATGTCTGTCTTATAACCAATCTATTGCCCAATGTATCATTGAAAATTTTACTTGCTCATCCTTTGTCTCTCATTCCAATAATATCCTATACATTTTAGACAGCACTTTAACATTACATTCCAACAGATCTCTCTCCAGTTGTGATATTTGTTCCCCAAACCCTCGTATCCTGTCTTTCTTAAATACTTCATTCAAATGATGATATTGTATCCATGTTGTTAGCTTTCCTGATAAATCCTTAAATTCTTTTAATTTATACGCTCCTCCTTCTTGTTTTAATAAATTTCTATAAGTTGTCCAATGTTCAATCATTTTTTTTTCCCTTTACCACTATGGCTTCCAATGGTGAGAGCCAAAGTGGTGTTTTGTCTCCAATAATTTTTTGTATTTATTCCATACTTTGTAAAGATTCCTCCCCCCTAATTATGGGATTTGTAAATCCTTTATGTACTTTCACTTTTTCATACCACAAATAGGCGTGCCAACCAAAAATATTATCATGACCTTCTAAATCTAAGATATGTGGATTATTCAATGTCATCCATCCTTCAACCAACAAAGACTAGATGCTTCATAGCATAATTTCATATCCGGCAGGGAGAAACCTCCTCTCTCTTTTGCATCTATCAGTATTTGATATTTTATTCTCAGTTCATTCCTTGCCACCAGATATATTTAGCAATATCTTTTTGCCATACATTGAAACAATCTGTCTTGCTGATCACCGAAATTGATTGAAACAAAAATAACATTCTTGGTAATACATTCATTTTTATAGTCGACATTCTACCTAACAGTGAAAGTTTTCTTCTGTTCCAAATTTCCAAATTTCTTTTAAGGTCTTCCCAAGTTTTTGAACAATTATCTTTATACAGATTTATATTATTTGCTGTTAACCATACACCTAGATCAGTGGTGGTGAACCTATGGCACACGTGCCAGAGGCAACACTCGTAGCCCTCTCTGTGGGCACACATGCTGTCTCCCCAGCACTGAGTGAAATGGTGATCCCAGCCCCTGTGCTATCTTGAAATGGAGCTGTAGGAGGCTGCGGGAGGAGCGCTTGTGCCCATGCACACTGCAAATGTGTGTGTGTGGAGGGGGGCATGTGAGAGGGAGGAAGGGAGTGTGCGAGTCCATGTGTTTGAAGTGGAGGTATGGAGGAGGCTGCCGGAGTTCATAAGTCCCTTTCTTAAAATGATTGTGTTGTTGCCGCTGCTGCGTCCGTACCTGTCAGCCACTCTCTCTGTGTGTGCATGCGTGGTGGAGTGTATGTGAGATCCAGGCCAACTGGGCACTGGCACCCAAAAAAAGCTCCACAATTCAGGGCAATCCTCCCTGCATTATCTTAATTAGTAGTCCCCTCAAACAGGGAGTGTGTTATGGCCGGAAAAATATGGTAAATTGCACTGTTGGCACTTTGCAATAAATAAGTGGGTTTTGCATTGCAGTTCAGGTACTCTGTCTCTAAAAGGTTCACCACCACTGACCTAGATACTTGACCTTCCTTTGAATCTTTGTCCTGACACATCATGTAATTTATTTTTGCTCTCATCATTCTTTTTTTTTTAACAAGAGTTTGGTTTTGTCTTTATTAATCTTAAGACCTGCTACACTCTTATACCCTTTTTATCTCTTTTAATACTTTCAGAATTGACTCTACAGTGGTACCTTGGTTTGCAAACAGGTTTGCATACATTTTAGATTACAAACACGTCAAACCCGGAAGTGCATGTCCCGGTTTGTGAACTTTTTTTGGATTATGTAATGGTTCTAGGGGTTGCTCGTGCGTAAGTTGCCGCCACTCCTGGCTAGGTTACCTGGTTGAACCCTTTCTGTCTGGACAGCCTCTAGCTTTGTGGCTGTCTCAGTCGCTGGCAGAATCCGTCAGTGGGCGTTTCTTGAACTTCTTCCAGCAAAGAAGTTCTTTGACGCCAAGTCTCCTCCTACTCTCCCTGTGTGGAAGTCTTCTGCGCAGGGAGGGTGTGGGCAGCAGAGTACCTGTACTCTCCCCGCTGGTCTCCGGCGAGGAGTCTTGGAGCCTCCTCTCCGATTCCCCCATCTGCCCCCCTTCTCCACTGGTGTTACGCTGATTTCCTTCCCCAGCAGATGGGCTGCCTCTCTCCCTACTGGGACCCTCTGGAGCCTTCCCTCCACCTCTAGCTCCGATGGCAGTTCCCTGACAGATTACAACCCATTTTTTTTGGATTACAAACATTTATTTTTTTTGGAGGCCCCATTGGCGAAAGCACACCTTGGGTTACAACCTGTTTTGGTTTATGAACGGATCTCCAGAACGGATTATGGTTGTAAACAAAGGTACCACTGTATTGGTTCTTCTAGAGATATCACCATGTTGTCTGTGAATGCTTTTAATTGATATTGTCTCTGTCTCACTCTTATACCTTAATTTCTTGGCTACATCTTATTATTTGCACCAATACTTCTAAAACTAATATAAACAACAATGGACAGTCTTGCCTTGTTCCTTTAGTTATTTTGCAATTCTCAATCAGGACATTATTTACTATCAATTTGACTGACTGTTCAGTATATATTGCCCTGACTACTTTCATAAAAATGTCTCCACTTTTACAAAAGTGTGTAAAATCATGTGTTGACCATCCCACTACAGACACATTTTCTATTACTTCGTCGTTGGCAGCTAGGAACCTCAGAACAATTAATCATAATCTGAATTACGTTGTCAAGCTTTGATTTATGACTTCAATGATTTTGATTAATTACAAATGTAAATGAACTGGAACACTTTACATTAGTCATTCACTAACTGATTGTCAGTAGCTATGGGAAGTTTAAGGCTGCCATTTTTAGAACTTTTGAGTTACCCAAAGTAAGACCTTCATTTATTTATTTATGTTTGTATCAAAACTTATTTTTCCTGTTAAAAATGTAAGTATTGAAACAAGGCTTTTTTTTTTGTAAAGTGTTAGAAATGATTCTCACATGGGTCAAACTTGAATTCTGGAGTTTCATTTATAGGTCATTTTATCAGAATCAATTCAAATTGTCAAACAGGGAAATACTTTTTATTGAAGTGTGTGTGCGAGAGAGAAAGAAGGAGAAAGGGAGAGAGAGAACGAACGTGGCCAGCTCTAGTCAGAACTTCAGTTTAGCATGTCATGGAACAGAACGGCAAATAAAAAAACCATTTCCCCTCTACCCCTTTCATACTATATGATTTTGAACGACTGAATAGGGCTCATTGGGTGCAAAAAAAACCAACCCATGTGCATTTTTATTCTTCTAATTGACTAGGAGTTCTGGGCGTGCACGAATTTCCCTTTTACGTTGCTTTCCAAATTCTGTGTAGGCAGTGCCAAGGTGGGGAGGGACTCGTCCTTTGTTATCAGGGGAAGCCATTATGCAGTCTTATTAGTCTATCTCTTCGTAGCACAATAGTCAAATATTTATATTAATGTAGGGGATTTTGCCAGCCTGTTCTGTTTCATGACTTTCTTGGTCTTCCTACTTGGTTTTATTTCCTTCTTTTTTTGAAGTGCCTTTCGCTTAATGTTTGTGCTCTGGCTGCAGAGAAGAAGGCAACTTTCTGCTTCCGCAGACAGATTTCTCTTATGCCAGTTCTTTTGCAGCCTGTTTTATTGAGCAGCTGGCAGTGTGGGTAAAGTGCCGCAAGACAGGAGCACAAAATGACACTATTTTTTGCAGCTGCCATCTTGAACCATAAAGAGACTACCATGAGTTAGAAAACAACCCAAGGGTGACCTAAAGCCCCTTATCATTGGGATAAAGGATTCTTCAAAGGGGGGAAGGGATGTGCCACCTGGGATTCGGTCTTGCTGCCTGCACTGGAAATCAAATTGCAGGTGGCTGCAGAAAGCATTAGTGTGGCGATAAAATGTCCTTAACGTAGTAAGACCAGAAAATCAAGGAAATTGTATCCACCAAAATAAATATAGCTTTGAATTGGTGTAAAATGGATCACTTTGTGGCTTTACACTCCAAAAATGGAAGAACAAGTGTGATTAGGAGCTCACCGCTCAGGGTATAATCTATTTGTAAGAACCATTCAATTCAGTAATCTGCTTTTGTGAGCATTTTTTTTCCCTGGCTCAAAATCGTTCAGGTTAATCCAATCTCTGCTTTGCTAGATGGTTTGAATGGAAATTTTCAATTCACCTCCTTCTCCTTCTCCAGAATCTGAGTAATTGCTCCCTGCAGTTGCCTTACCTTTGTCTGCATGGGAGGTGCAAAGGTCATGGGGTTGGTACATTAGAGGAAATAAGGGTAGAAAGATCACGTGGGGCAGTGACTGCTTCGTGTCACTTTATAGGTAAGAAAAACAGTCTAAGGATATGAAGAGGGGTGGCATGAAATACTGGAGATGTGAGAGGTGAATTGTTTTTACAGTGGGGTTTTGAGATGCAGAGAAGGATAGAATTATAGAGTTGGAAGGGACCCCAAGGCTTATCTTGTTCAACCCTCTGCAATGCAGGGAAGTCAACTAAAACATCCATGACAGATGGCCATCCAACTTCTGCTTGAAAACCATTTTGAAAATAAGGCTGGTAAAAATAAATTGAGGAAATGGAAAAAAGAAGTAAAGTAAAATAATAGTATGTTAGAACAAATGTTTAAGTTAAGGTGAAGAAATAAGTTAAGGACTTGCTGAATTGACAATTTAAATTGGAATACAAGAAGGGGAGGTGTGAGGAGGTCTGAGAAATAAGGTTAAGGAAAACAAGTATCTGAAACTTTATGCGTTTTTTCTTTTTTTCTGTTAAGTCTTGAATTTTATGTATTTTTGTGTTGTTTTTACTTTGTTTATTTTTTGTTTTTGATTGTTATATGTTTGTTGAAAATACCAATAAATATTTTTTTTTAAAAAAAACAACTTCTGCTTGAAAACCTCCAATGAAGGTTGCAGTAATCAGGAGATTACTAAAGCATGAACCAACCTTCCTTCCTTCCTTCCTTCCTTCCTTCCTTCCTTTCCTTCCTTTCCTTCCTTCCTTCCTTCCTTCCTTCCTTCCTTCCTTTTCTCGACACTGAACTGGGAGATATGAGAGGAAAGGGTGGACATTTGCAATTTTGTGTAGACAAAAGTGATTTGTGACAGATTGAATAAAGGGCAGAACATGAAAAGGACCTGAAGAAAGAAGGCAAAGTCTTATATCTGATCAGTAGTGTGGGTGGAGATGTGAATGTAATGTGATCTGTTCCTGTCACATAACTTAATAGTGGCATCATTTGCATGCAATATTAAGTCAGGAATCCTATGCCAGGCAGCATCTCTACTGCTTTGCTCCCTGCTTCAAAGAAGCGGCAACAAGTCAGGATTTAGTATTTAACCATGGCTTCCTCAAAATGATGCCAAATGTGTTCCCAACAAGCCACAATATGAAGGCAACTTTAAACTATGTCATTATATTGTGGATTATTTTGAAGCAATTAACCATGGTTTCCTGACTGGCATGTAACAGGAAACAGTGCTTAAGGAATGAACCCTGCCTTGTTTTGATGTTTCAGCAAAGAGGAACAAAGCAGCCACAAAGGGTCAGTATATATGTTTGACCTGCATATGCATATCCTGACTTATTGAATGCAGATGCAGCCAATGTTTGCTACATTTCAAAAAGGACGATTTAGGGAGGAAATACACTTCTAATTACTTGTTTTCCTTTGAAGGTTACATTTTTATGCTTTAAGCATTTGCAATGCTTTCCTTCACCAGATATATGTTGAACTTTAATTTTGAAATTTGAAACAATTATATACATCCTTTCAGGACCAGCTGTTTTGGCATGAGTCCCTCAATTAATTGCTGATGGTTTTTAAATTTTCAGAACAAGATCATTTTAGACCCCATGACATTCAGTGAAGCCCGATTTCGACCATCTCTTGAAGAGAGGTTGGAGAGCATTATCAGCGGTGCAGCGCTCATGGCAGACTCCTCCTGTACTCGTGATGACCGCCGGGAGAGAATTGTAGCTGAGTGCAATGCTGTACGACAAGCCCTCCAGGACTTGCTTAGTGAATACATGAATAATGTAAGTGACATTCTGCTTTTTGATTTCTTCTTCCTCTCTGATTGTTAAATGGTTCCATAGACATGGTTAAAGGTGTATATGCTGTGCTAGATCCTAAGAGTCCTGACCGCTCGCAACCAAGGCAGTCAGTTTAAGTAACGGAAAGAATTCCGCATTTTGAAGTCTTGCGAGACCATCCTTCGAGGAATGATGTAAAGGCACACAAGGTTCATCTGTGGTGGTTCGACCCGAAATAATGCTTGGATAACTGCAATATTAGAGGTTACCTCCAACACATTTCCGCTGCGCTACTCTGCATGTATGGTGGCACTTCGGTAAAACCACTTCTTATTCTTTGTAGTAGAGTTTCCCCCGGAGGCAGAGGACAAGAACAGAAGTCATACTCAAATTCATAGTCAAGAGCTTCTTTATTGCTTGACTGGTTGCACAAGCATTTCTGTTACTCTTGTATACAAACTATTTACATTCCTTCTCTATCTCTCCAGCACAGTATAATCTCAGTCCAGTAATTAACAGTCTTGACACAGCAAAACTCACAGTATCAGCAGCACACATTGTCTTACTTCCAACCTTGTTGTCAGTGTCTGTGCTGATAGTGTGTGTTTGTGTGTGTGTGTGTGCGCGCGCTTGTGCAGAAATTGCAGCCTGCAACTTCCTCCCTTTATTTGCATCTCCAGCTGACGCCAGTCAAGCCTAGGGTGCCACTCCTACACACTAAGGAAAATTCTGGAACCCTCTTTAAAGCTTTCAGGAACTTTTATCTGTTTCTTAAATTTTCCTAACATGCAAATCATGTATAAAGCTCTAAGAACCTCAGAATAAGAGTTGGTTAAGAGCTTAAGAAGGATTTTCTTTTCTTTTTCTTTTTTTTTTAAAAAATAGCCTATGTTTTGGCCTGTTATTAAATACCTTCTTCTGTGGCTGCAGAGAAGACAATGCATTAGGTAATTATTCAGCAAACAAATTGAATTGATTATATACAAATTGCATATGGGCCTATGCATACTTACTCAAAATGGGGGGGGGGGAGCCTGCAGCGATCTCTGTTAATTGTTTTACTTATCCACATTAACAGATGACTGAAATTACCATCTCAAAGCACCTGCTTATGTATGATGTATTATCTTTTAAACAGCCCCTAAGGAACACCTTTAGTCACAGCAGGCCAAAACATGTTCAGCTGTTTCTAAAGAATAAAAACCACATTTCATAAGCATCTTAAGTTATTTCCTTTGTTTTGGATGCTCACCGTCTTTTTGCATTTGAAAAAATAAGTTTAAGAAACAAATTTCCCATAGCAATACATTTGTTTTCTAACATTTTATCATCTCGTGAAAGGGGGCTGGGTATATTCTCCTGACAACGCACAATTCTGACAAAATATCTGCAAATGTTTTTGAACTTGCACTTTTTATATTTCTAAGAAGCTCAAATTCTGCCACAAAATGGGTAAATTCTGCTAGATATGTACTCAGCAGGAAAATGTGCAAGTCAGGTGGAGCCTTAAACAGTTACCTTATGTTTCTTACACACACACACACACACACACACACACACACACACACACACCAGTTCCATTTATTAGTTAGAAGCATAATTTCCTCCATTATTAACTGTTATGACAAATGTGGGAATGTGTGTGGGAGGAAGTGAAACCGTAAAGGAAGGATAGCTGTTTGCTAACAGTCTAATTGGAGCTATTAAATGAGTGTGACTTGCGTGAGTTCCCTGGAGGTACTGAGTAATCTCTATCATTATGGCAAGTGCACTCAGTGAAATATTTGAAATTATTAAATACAGTGATTTGAATTTCCAGGCATATGAACCACAATCTTTCCTAGCAAAATATACAATACTTTATATTATTCAGGGAACGTTGGGGGTAGTCTTTCCGTTAAATGGTACATCACAGCAAGATATTTCTGGATTTGAACCATTAATGGCTGTTTGGCAAATGGTTTGCTCTACTATTTCTGTTTCTGAAATGTACAACATAAAAAACCACCACCAGTCACTTAGCATTTGGTATGTTGCAGAATAACTTCTTTGTTTGTTGTCAAGAGTTGTATATTTCTGAATAACAGAGCATTTTATACTTTAAGTAAATCATGGATAATACTATAGAATATCTTTTCAGAAGGCTGCATAGGCATCTATCAATGTTCCAAAGCCATTTTTTTTTTGACAATTTCATGTACCGGCATTGTGCCATTTCATGTCCTAAACTGGGGTGTCGGTGTGGGTGAGAACCTATGCTTTTCAGTTGTGGACTGTGCTTATCAAAATGAATTGTTTAGTCCAGCAGTAATAAAGTGCACCGCAAATTGAGCATTATCTATTCTTCACCCTACCCCTTTGAGATGTAAAGGTTCAAGAAATATTGAGTTATTTACTGTATCCTTCTTAAGAAAATCCATAAATGTGCAGCATAAAAACAAAATCCCCATTGCTTTATTTTATGTGTAGCAAAGGCAACTTTGTTTTAATGCCTCAGATCACTTTTACCATTCAGTCAAATGGCACTGACTTCAAAGAATCTCTCCTTCCCAGATAGAAATGGCTTGCTGTATTTTATCAGGTGACAGTTAAGATGTTTGAGTACAATTGACAATAAAAGGTGGATGCAGGTTTATCTCGAGGTGAGAGCTATAAAGTGAGAGAGTTAAAGAACAGGTGATTATGATGATGTGAAATATACTGTTCTGGCATTGCTGAATATAAAGTCTTGTCTTATGGAATTACGGCTTTTTGATGGAAGCTCTAAAAGGTCTTTCCCTTAGATGGTTCATGGCTGATGGATGGTTGTCTTCCCTTACTAGCAGTGCCTGTTTTTTTAAAATGTGAAAACTTCTTTGTGATAGCAGAAGACATTTACCCCTTCTTATGAAACTTTGATTTATTTTCTGAAGCTGCACTTGGAGAAATTCTTAAATTTGATTTCCCCCCCCCCTGTATACATCTACATGTGCATGTTCTATAGCTATATTAAAACTGTGCCTTAAAGATGTAAAGTGATTTGGAGGGGGGCTCTGGGTTTTGCCCTACTATTTTGATATTATCCACACTGAGTTGAACTAGCAATGATGAGCCACAGAGCAACTGGCCCTTTGGTCTGTCATGAGAAGTTGTAGTTCACGCAGCTGGACCTTTTATTTGTGAAGACCAGTAAACCATGTCCAATAGTTAGAAATGTTCTGTAATATGTTGTTTCATGAGGCACATATATTTAACAAGGCTGGTGCGCTTGACTGTCAATATAATCATGTCAATCTTTTTAATCAATATTTTGGATTGCTTTTTAAAAACCGCTTAGAGGTCTTTTGTTCAGGTAAGCGGCATATAAATTTTATTAAATAAATAAATGCTATGGTCAATAACCTTTTGGTTCAGTTTTGCTACAAAGAATGTAGAACAGACAACCATAGTGGTTAATTTAATATTTCTGCTCACCAGTGAAAACAGAATATTCTGTGGGATGAACAAAAAATGTGACCCAGTCAGCCCTTGTGCTTGTGCTATATTTGTGGACTGAACATTTATACAAACAGTGGGGCCAATCCTCCACCACTTTGCCATCACAGACACATTGTGATTCATTGAATCACATAGGTTTCTAAAATGTGCCCAACACTGAAGGAGAATGAAAGTATATATCAGGCATAGGCAAACTCAGCCCTCCAGATGTTTTGGGACTACAACTCCCATCATCCCTAGCTAACAGGACCAGTGGTCAGGGATGATGGGAGTTGTAGTTCCAAAACATCTGGAGGGCCGAATTTGCCTATGCCTGATATATATCTTTCAGATTATATTTCAAGAATTGAAAGATAGTATTTGTACCTGTCTTTTTAAACCAAGGAGCCATTTTTAGGATTGCTAGCAGTGTCAAATCCTGCTATGCAGAAACACCAGTTATCTCCAACTCAGTGTCTAAATTAGCAACTGATATCCTGTCATTCACAGTACCTCCTGCTGGAAACTTTCAGAGATGATTCATGAGCGTTCTTCTCAGTTATACTGTCAGCTGACCAAACCTGCCAATCTGCCCAGTGAATTGTCAGAGAGAAAGAAGTTCTTAGCAGAACTCCCATAGCAGTGGAATGGAGAGTCAGACCCCTAAGTGATGTTGAAATGGGGCTAAACAGATTTGGGATTATTTAAAGTCAGTTGGTTCAATCCAATCACATAGAACATCAATGGTTATTTATTTTCTTGGTTTAAACGAGTGGTTGGTTCAAGCATTAGCCTCAAGGAATCCTTGGGATAGGGTGACATCATTCTCAATGTGTTTTAAAAAGTGAACAAGATAGCTGGCAGCTGTTGTAAGCAGTTAGCATAATTACAAGCTGTACTTAGTGCAGTGAAAGGCTGTGGAGAATGATAACCAAACCAGAAAGACTGAAATTGAAAACCCAAAGAGATCCCTATACAGTGGAAAAAAACAGCAGAAATGTCCCATACGGATTTTCTGTGATAGGAAGCATCAGGGCAGGAGAGAAAGTTGGATTCAGACAAGGAAGAGTCCACTTCAATAAGATGGTCTATCCATCTGATTCTGTTTGAAAGATCTTATATTTCTAAGGTAAAGAAATCATAAAGCATTGGGTGATTTTGCTCCATGAAGTACAATAAATAGTTTTCATGGACCCCAAAATAAGACTATGTCAAGTAGGCTTGACGGTAAATGAAAGATGAAATATTTTATTGAACACTTAGAGGCAGCTGTTCTAGAAAGCAGAACGAAACTATAATGAAAAAGGTCACAGGGAAATGAAAATCTATGAACTCACAAGATACTACCCAAGCCCATATTTAACATCTCTGGCTGAGCTTCATGCTTGAAAGGAAAGGAGAATAATTTTTGTACTCCTTCAAATGGTGACTTGGAACTCTACAAGGTTAATCTGGGAGATAGTGAGCAGTAAATTACATTCATGCGACAGCAAAATATCCATAGCCGTCTCCAACTCACTCATCAGTGATTGGTGCTAGCTGAGTCATCAGGATTGCCTAATTTAGTTATGGTAGCCTAGAAAGGGCTATATATCAATTGATCACAGTTTTGAATTTCTGACTTTTCAGGGAATACTGAGAAAATGCAGGCTATTAAATGTACATGCTAGCAATCTGAACATTATTAACTCAGCTAGTTTTGATAAGTCCAAGGAAGTTTTGTCCCTGAGTTTGGATCAGAGATGTGAATTGCAAGCACCATTTTCTTAACACAGTAGACTTTATTGCTTGGAAGAAAAGGATTTGGTGATAAAATCTCATCTTCATCTCAAATGTCAAAGCAACTGAATCCATAGAAGAAGTGTGTCAAACTAAATTTTGTTTGAAGAGGTAATTGAAATTCTGAAATGGATTGTTTCAAAGCCATTGATCACACTTTCTAGTTTGTCCTCCCTGTTCATTGAGGGCATTCATATCCTGGCTGCAGAAAGAATTAACCTTGCCTCCTGATTGCTTGTGATCAAACTCATTTATATTTATTTAGCAAAAAATGTCTACTGCTTAATTGTAAATAAAACCTGTAAGTGATTAGCAAAGATTTTTAAAAGTATAAAATACACAATAAACTACATCAATAAAAATCAGAGTTAAAAACAAGTTTTGTAAAAAAAAATCAAAATACTAGAAACTTCAAATACATATTAAAAGACAACTTTGCATGTCAGTTTAGGCTTGCCTGAACAGAAATTTGTTAGCACTAAAAGAATGCATTAAAAAAAACACCTGCTTAATGTGAATGAGTAGGATGTTCTGGAGTATAGGAGTCACCATATTAAAAAATTGATTCCTTGTGGGTGCGGAACAAATGTTATAAAAAGTGAAAATTGTAAAAGTGCCAGTTTCACAGATTGAAGTGGTCAAGTAGGCATATATAGGGCAAGCCATCTTAAACTAGTCCCAAGCCTTTAAGGGCAATATATATACTATGTATACTAATAGTAACACCTTGAGCTTGGCCCAGTAACAAATCAGAGGCCAATACACATCAGAATTGTTACATGCAGACAGGGTCTCAGTCCTATCAGCAATCACAGTGCGATATTCAGCACTAGCTGCAGTTTCTGGACCAGGCACAAGGAGATCCATACATAGAGTGCATGGCAGTCATTCAGTCTTGAAGTTACGACTGCACTACTGTGGTCAAGCTGCCCCTGTCCAGGAATGGAAACAGCTGCCATTGTTCAGCCCAGACACTGAGGTCCAGCTCCGAGGGCCTTCTGGCAGTTCCCTCCCTGCAAGAAGTGAGGTTACAGGGAACCAGGCAGAGGGCCTTCTCAGTAGTGGCACCCACACTGTGGAACGGCCTATGTGAAAGAAATAAACAACTATCTGACTTTTAGAAGATATCTGAAGGCAGCCCTGTTCAGGGAAGTTTTTAATGTTTGATGTTTTATAGTGTTTTTAATATTCTGTTGGGAGCCTCCTAGAGTGGCTGGGGAAACCCAGCTAGATGGGCAGGGTATGTATGTATGTATGTATGTATGTATGCATGTATGTATGAATGAATGAATAAATAAGTACCAGCTGGAGCTTCTAGAAGGCACTTCTAGCCACTGAAGCTACCTAGGCAGTCAGTGATAAAACTGGATCCAGAAGTAGCTCCAAACTAGATACCTGCTCCTTTAGGGGAGAAGTAAAACCACATGCAGGGCAGGTAACTGGCCAGCTTCTTGGACACAGGAACTGCAGTGCCTCCATCTTGCCACAATTCATATTCAGCATATTCTCCCTTATCCATCCCAGCACTGTGCCCAGGCTCCACACAGCCTCTCGTGATTTAGATGTTACGGAGAAATAGAGCTGAGTGTCATCTTTTGTAAACTGCTTTGAGGTTTCTCAATCAAGCAGTGTATAAATTTTATGAGATAAATAAAACAAATCCGTTTACTAAAAGCACCTTACCTCAAACCTCCTAATGACTATTTGTCTGCTACTGAGGATGAGAAACTGCTTTTGTTAGGGTTGCCATTGGTCCGGAATTTCCCGGACATACTGAGGATTTGGTCCTTGGGAACTGTGTCTGGGCAGAAATCCCTGAGATTTCAGGGAAAATCCGGATGTATGGCAACCCATATCGGAAGTGGTGATTTTGGCAATTTCTTGGGGGGAAATAGCTCTAAAACCTCATTTTTTTCCCAATTTTTCAAAGAAAAGCTTACCTTCTGAAATATGGCAACCCTAGCTATTGTGGATAGTACACACACACACACACACACACACACACACACACACTCTACAAAAGTAGTTTTTCAAACACAAACTACAAAAGTAGTTCAAGACTTGTTTTGCTTCACTTTTCCTTGGTAATCAGATCTTGGCCTTACAAGCCATTGCTTTGACTGCTCAAAAACTCGTACAGGCGGAAGCCTCCAAGCAATCTCTGGATTCCATTATTTAATGGGAATTGCTTGCACTCTGACTATCCTGCTCTTGGCATGTCTTCATTTTTCAGGTCCAGAATACTAGGTTGCAGTTGTCCAATAAGCACAAGTCAAAACAGAGTAGCAGTGTGGAACCCCTAGGATTGCCAATAAGGCATCTAAACAATTTGTTGCAATTTTTTGCTTCAGTGGTCTCATTCCCTCTAGCATGCTGTTGAAATGCTCAACTAGATCTTCCATTCACAGAGGATAGACTGATGCTTTCTCTAAGTTAATATTCGAACAGGCAGCATATTTCTTTCAACAGAGAGACATTTTGTGTCTTGGTTGTGGCTGCGGCAGCAGCAGCAGCAGCAACAACAGCCGTGCTTCCTATAGGTGCCCATCTTGGGCTTTAGTTCTCAGCTTTTTGAGAACTGTGTATTTCCAGGACTGGAACTTTTCAAATCTCAGAATAATACACTTAAGCTAGACCAAGGTCCCAGCCTTCCTTAGCTGACCATAACTTCAGCAGCAGATAATTTACTGACCAATCACAATGTTGTGTGGGGAAGGAGATTATTGAAGGATAAAAGTTTGATACAACATTGATCTTAGATTTAGGCAATAACTGGACTAGATTAAAAATAATAATAATAGCAGTAACAACATAAGACTCTGACTACTAGTTCATCCTGCGTTACAATTTGTTCATGCATAATCTTACCCTGCTTCGTTGCTATTGTTTCTTCTGTATGTGCATTTCAGCCCAGTAGAAATACTGTGGGAAAGCCAATCAGCTTTTGTCCTTCCAAATCCCTCTCTACAGGCCAGTCAGTGAAACAGATTTCTAAGCTGAAAACCATTGGCCATCACAAGACTGCGAGCGATTGATACATTTTTAAGTAGATGATCCTCAGCACAGGGGCGGAGGAAGGGGTGTGTGGTGGGTGCGGGTCGCCCCGGGTGTCTCCACTAAGGAGGGTGACTAAATATCGGGCGGCACTCACTGTGGGGTCTGCAGTGCACCTGAGCCACGCATCTCTCCCAGGAGAGACGTGGTGACTTGGGTACGTGCAGGGTCCACACTGCCCAAACGATCTGCCCGCTGCCTCCCCCCAGCTGTAGGGTGGCTGAATGGGAGAAGGCAAGCCGGCTCCGGAGGCCCCACGGTGCGCCACGCCCCTATAGGCGGCTCATCTCACCCTCGTCCCACACCTGGGCACATCACCCCAGGCACCCAAGCGGCTTCCTCTGCTGCTGCCTCAGCAGATTGTACCCTGTTTTGTGCATGGTTAAAGGTAAAGGTAAAGGGACCCCTGACCATTAGGTCCAGTCGTGACCGACTCTGGGGTTGCAGCGCTCATCTCGCTTTATTGGCCGAGGGAGCCGGTGTACAGCTTCCGGGTCATGTGGCCAGCATGACTAAGCCGCTTCTGGTGAACCAGAGCAGCGCACGGAAACGCCCTTTACCTTCCCACCAAAGCAGTACCTATTTATCTACTTGCACTTTGACGTGCTTTCGAACTGCTAGGTTGGCAGTGTGCATGGTTACAAATGCTTTAAACAGCAGTTTACAGGTATCTCTGCTCTAACCATATTGTGGGCATATTTTGGAATCTCATAGCAATACATGCTTTTCTCATTGCACCAACAGACAATGCCAAAAAGTAATCTGGAGGACCACAACCAGATTTAACAAAATGGTAAAACGATTGCAGCCACACAGTGTAAGGATGACATTGTTTTACGGCTCTTTCACTAGTTACTATAAGGATGTTGGGAATTCACCCATACTTAATTATACAAGGATTTCATATTTATTGGATCAGCTATTAGAAATTCACTCTGAATAACATTTTTTTGGGGAAGGGGCTTGTATCTGGCTTAGGCTGTGATTTCCACAAGTAATCGTTCCTTCTCCAGGGGCAGACAGTCTACTTTTAGTAATATAAGTCAGGTATAATTGGCGTGTGTTTTTTTACCAGTGAATTCAAAGGAAAACCTTGCAAATAAAGTAGAGACCACTTGCTTGAACTTCCTATAGTGGCTTAGCCTAAGTCAAGTTTTCCTTTGAACAAAACCTAAGGGTAAATTTAACTTTATAATAATTTATTAGAAATGACATTCTTACTGTATTTTTTAAAAATAGGTTTTTATGGTCTGTCTTTGTGAGTAGTCTTGAACTTGTATAAGGGGGAAATATAAATATTACACTCTATAGAGTTGTTTTTGTTTTTAAGTGTCAGGCATAAAGTACCATTGCAAAGGAAATGCAGTTTTTCTGAGCTGCTGAGATAATCTCTGCATCCTGATGAAAAACAGACACTTAATATTGCAAAGTGTGTCTATGTGTGCTCATGTAGAGACCCCTGAGAGTGCTTGTGCAAACTACATTATTGTCAGAGCTTGGGAAAGTGTGCTTTGAGTGTGCATCATATTGCAATAAAACAGCTGAAGCCAATACATAAAACGGCTTTAGTATGCATCTTCTTATTGCAAATGCAGAACAGTAAGATAATTCGTGGCTTCCAGTTTCTGATACCTCCACTAGGTGCCACTGCAACCTGTACAGTATATAATATAATGCAGTTAGAATTCAGTGCCCTCTATTCTCTGCAGGTAGCAAACACTGTGTAACATCCTGAACGTCTCATATGGCTTTCTGTTTTACTCTTGAGACCTTCTCTTTCCTTTTTGGGGCCAGATTAACAACATTTGGATAGTGTACTCAATATTTAAATAATACTCTAATTTGCCCCGTTTGGTCATGTGAGATGAATACAGTTGATTTTTTGTACCACTCAGGATCTTACATTTCAGCTCTTGGGTACTTTAGATTATGGCTTGTCTGTCATACTGTGAAACCGACTTACCCTCCATGTTATGCTTCCTGCTGGATGGGTCCTCTTATGAATTAGTAACTAGTTAAAGAACAGGATGCATAATGGAAGCATATATGCAGAGTTTTCATAATGTGGTGAGAAACAGACAATGGGATCCTCTATTTAAGGTCTGGTACTAGTGTTATCCCTAAATTATCTGGATAGGTGACAGTGAGATACAAAGTTGGCTAAATTATTAATCAACATTAACGACATCAGAACTGACTATGACTAATTAGGGAGGAGACATTGGTGTCACTGTAGTTTGCTCCATGAAAATGTAAATGCCATGTTACAGATTATTGGGGCTTGGGGTTGGGAATGAAAATAAGACTTGGTCTTACATCAATTGTGGTGTACAATCCCAGTTTCCTCATCTCAGTTGCCTCAAAAAGAGAGCTGGGAAAGCTGCAGGAAACAATAGCTGACAAATTTCAAGGTCTTAGGGCATCTTCCATATGAGGAAACATCTACAGTGTTTGAGGCTTTTTAGTTCAGAAAAAAAGACACTGGACATGATTGGGGTAAAAAAAAAAGTTGAAGAAAAAAATCCAAGTGATATCTGCAACAAAATGTAACAGTATATCCCCCTGCCACTTGGAATACTGCTGTTCATCATACCAGCTGGTTATGCCCTCCAGGATACTCTGGGGTGAAATCAGGTAAATTCACTCCATATTCTATAGCTCCTAAGAGACCCTGAAAATATTGTGGAGCGAGATTCTTGGGGTTCTAGGAAATAAGGCACAGGGGAAACTGTTGTGTCTTTAGGATATATGGTTTCTTTGCACATATATATAACCTGAGCCTACAATGGAGGCGTTCACAGCATCAAATCCATAGCCGCAGCCTTGGGTTCAAGCAGAGATCCTGCCTGGCTCTCTCTCTTTGCTTGCTGCTTTGCTTCTAGCTTACATCCCTGCCCAAAACTCACGGCTCTCAACTCTGGCTTGCCATCTCCAACAGAGCCCCTTCCTTGGTTCTCCTTACAGCTCTCCAGGAGGCTAGCCTGGCTATTTCAAGAATTAGAAGCTTTGATTAGATTTTAACACTTGCTGGACCCAGGGATTAAAAGGGTCTCTGCATACAGTCTACTTCAACACCCTTCCCCACAAACTCATAACAACATGTAGTCCTTGTTGGGTTGTCTCCTTTCCCTTTGTGCATTTACAACACCTTTGTTTCTTAGTTTCCTCCTCGTTGGTTCCAATCATGGTGTGAGCACTAAGTTGCTTGACTTAGCGGTTTTGGGGTGGGGGCCAGTCTGTAACAAAATATTGCAAGGCGTATCCTTGGCATCTTACAGAAGTATTCCTATTGATGGCTCCAGTCAGCATGGAACAGAAGTCTTATGCTGCAGTTCAGGCCTCTTTTTGGGGTGGGGGGCAGAATTTAAACAGCACTAGAGAGCTGCTAGTTGAAACTCAAGTATACATATTGTGGTTGAAGGCACACAGTTCTGCAAAATGGAAAGTCCATCCCCTAATCTAAAGCTTCTACTCTAGCTACTTACTTTCAGCTATAAGCAGCTTGCTTGAGTACGCCCTTTCCTCTCATTCTCTACTTTCCATTTTCTTCTCTTTCAACTCACAAACAAACATTCTGTCTCTCAAACTGCTCTTGGACATTGACTTTATTAGTAAGACTCACACAGACTTCTGGTCCCCTTGCACATTTCCACTGGTGTTGAAAAAACTTTCCTTAGAATTCTTCCTAAATGTCTTGCCTTTTCTTTTGACTCTTGGGAGAGCTTACTCCTTGCCACTTTTCAGACTTCAATTCAGCAAAGTTCTTGAACATTAACTTAAAATTCAGTAGATGCTTGGCTTCTTTGCTGGTTTGGGGTCACTGTAAATCATCCTTGGCTTTCTGCTTTTGACTGCAGGCACTGCTTTAGAAGAGACCTGTAAAAGCAGAGTAAAATAAGATAGATGTGTCCCTGTTGATAACATCTGTAAGAAGATGTTAGTTATATACACACACACAATTATATTATCAACTTTGCAAAGTGAGCCTTTTTATGTTATAGTGTTAGGCTGAAGAAATTAAGGGATCAGTTATACTGAATGACTGAGCAGATTTACTTAACCAACAGACTTAACCAAGGAAAGGGGGATCAATAAATGATTGTACTCTAGAGCTGTGTGGAGTTTGAGAATATGCCTCAGGAATTTGCTTTAACCTCTCTATTTTCTGGGTATAACAGGATCTAGAAGGGACCCTATTAAGCTGAAACCTATTTCTTGAGGAAACCTTCCTGGCTTAATCACATAACCCGCAAATTTCCTGGAAAAATCAGGACATCTCATTTTCCCTTGTGAGAGCATGGCAGCCATGATCTCGCACAATTTCACATCAACATTTCACCCTGAAAAGTGCTTTTTTGGGGCCATGGTCTCATGCGGCAGCTCAAAATGCATGTTTTTGGGGCTCTGTAAGAGCACGGCCCTGAAGAAAGTGCATATTTTGGGCTCCATGATCTCGCACAGGAGCACTGATGGGAAGATGAGCATCCCAGTTTTGGGACTCAATTTGTTGGAAGGTATGCAATCATCAACTCTGATTTCTTGGAAGTCCTACTGGGCCCCACAATGTGCAAAGGCTTCCACAACCTTCTCTTTTTGCTCAAAGACTTGGCTGAAATGTGCCAAGATCTAGCAGCCTTACACAACATGTTGCTTGCTTTTCTTCATTCTAAAGTCCAGCTACATTTTCCATTTTTGGGTTGTCAGGTTTCCAAGGAAGTGCCTTGTACCCAAGCTTACCCTGAGATATCCTCCGATGGAAGGAAGTTGACAGTCCTGTGCTTTGCAGAAATATTTATTTCCCAATGGAAACTCAAGGCAGCTTGTTCCCTGTATGTTGTTTCTTTCCCTGGTGATGTCTGTGAATGAGCCTGAGGCATGTAAAGGCCAAACTAGAGCTTTAATAAATATCCTGACTCTCTGTCTCTCTTTCTCTCTGTGTTTTTAGAGTGGAAAGTCTGTGTGAAGGAACTTTGGGGATGAGGGGCAGTTTATACATTTCAAGTATTTGGCAAAGTCAGCCCTGATATTTCAGTTAGCGAACTGGCTAAGCACAGGCTAGGTGTTAATACCATCTGGTGGGGAATTGTACTCAGAGGGGTGGAGAGAATTCCTATGAAATTTGTGGGTGCTGCAATTGTGAGAGGGATAAGCTAACATCCAAAGATAGGAATCAACTCAAAACAGTTTTGATAGAATGGGAAACTGGGCCAGAATGAACAAAGCATGATATTAGGCTACATGAAGGAGACCCTAGATTTTAATCACAAGAAACCATAGTGTCACTATTTTCTTCACTAATCTGCTGTTACCTGTAGCACTGTGTCTGGCTCTGACTGCCACACTTAAGGAAGGATATGGACTAAATGGAACATGTTCAGAGGAGGGCAACAAAGATGGTAAGAGAACTGTTAAACAAGTGCCACGAGGAAAGGTTGTAGGAACTGAATACATTTAGTCTAGGGAAGAGAAGACCCTGCTGCCCCAGAGGGTAGGGCAAGAACAAATGGGCTTAAGCGACAGGAGGGTAGATTTAGGTTGAGCATTGAGAGAAACGTCTTAACAAGCAGTTCAACAATGGAAGCAGATACTCAGAGGGTTTCAAGCTAAAGCTGGGTTGATTTCCTGTGTCAAGCAAGGGATTGCACTAAATGGCCTACAAGGCGTCCTCCAACTCTATGGTTGCTTTGAGAGCACGGGCAGTAAAGGACTTGTCCTCTATCTCTTTGTTGCTTTTGACATGCGAAAGCTTAATATTCCTGAATTTCATTGCTTTGCGAATCTAGGTGCAGCAGGATTGTTAAGCTGCAGAGATTCTGGACAGGTCTGCACATTATAACAGCTGCAGTGAAACACCTTTTCCCCAAAGCAGATGTTGACATTTGGATATCATACAAGCATGCCTGTGCACAAATATATGGCAAGGGAGCCTATTGTGTTTGCACAGGTTGGTGTTGCCAATGCATTGCAACGATGGTGAACTGCAGCGTGAAGGGTTCCTTCCACCTCCCACCCCCATCAGTCTTCAGTATGGAATATAAACATTCCCTTGATATACATACGTTTTTGAATGTATAAGTTTTCTATCTTTTGGGTGGTCTTGAGTGTGTGATCCCCTCCCCATCTGCAATTGATGCCTTGCTTTTGTGAACCTGTCACCTTTCTTACATGAATGTAAAGATGAAGGCACATATGTATGTTTGATATACATATGTCTTTGCTGTAATCAGTATTGTAATTGTGGGTTGTTCGGTTTTTTGCAGTGGCTGTAATGTGAGAGCTTTACAACCCTTATAGCAGATTGTAAAAACACTATATAAAGTGCTTTCTTGGCCAGCCAGAAGATGGCATACTTGCACACTACAATACTTTTCTGCATAATTGAAAGATCTGTATTCTGCTGTGGTGCAGCTATAATAAAAATGGAATTTAATAATAATAAACAAAATGCAGAGCTTATTTTTATGAGGTACAGGATCTTTAACAAGGCACTGTATTCTGACGGTTTCTCCAGCATATAATAACAATGTAAATGGTCCTACAAAAGGTCAGAAGGAAGCCCCACTTCTGGTATTTTAACATAAAAGTATTAAAAGATTTGGGGACTTACTGGTGGTTGAGGCAGGGCATCTGTTGGCAGCAAGCTGCTTCTTTTGGAAGGTGATGGGTATATATGAGCAGGAGTTGAGGTAAAATGATCATCACTGTGTACTGCATGCAGTCCTTAGCCAATATATAAATTTTACAGGGACAAAGCTTCCTGTTGCCTTTGTTTAGAGTATAAAAACAGAATCACTTTGTGAATGAACTCCAGTTCTGTATTTCTTGCTCCCAGTTAACACCTATCGTCATCACATTCTGAATCCCAGCATATTAAATCCCACAGCTGGATATCCTAAAATTAGGGGTGCAGAGAGGATTGCATTTCATTTACTTTGAATGTGCTTTTACCATGTAGGTAAAAAAAGCAGACATCACAGGAGAGACACCTAGTTAGTTGACAATATAGTCACAACATGATTGCAGTGTGAGATGTGGTTCGTTATAATAGTTCCATGTAATCAGTAAATTATAAAATAAGCTGGCAAGCCAGTCATTAAGTGCTGACTTGAATATGGTGGTGTGCTTGGGCGTTTCATTTTTTGTCCACAGAGTTTATTGACTAGCAATGCTTGTAAGCTAGTTTGTATTATTGCTGGGGAAAACGTCTCCCCCTATGAAATAGAACAGAAAAAGAAGATAAGAATAGCTGCCCTTAAGTATGTTACACCAATAGGTCTTGAGATGAAATCAGTCCCAGATAAGTTTTACCCAGATGTTACTGTATATTTTCTCACTTGAAAAGGCTAGCGCCTTGCACATTCATGCTGTAGCCTTTTCTAAACTTTCTAACCTGAGGCCGTTAATCAACGTCAGCATCATCCACAGAGACAGAGATCAAGGAACCAAGCCATGTACTATTAACGGTACATAACGTCATACGTATTATCTCATTTGCTGGCACATTAGGTAATAAAGTGTTTCTGCTTAGAGCTTTCATTACAATCAAGCAGTTTATAAAAGTTGTGAAATAAATAAAAATATGCATTTCTTCCACTTTCATGCTATATTTGGTTCCTAAGATTACTTACCAGGGACAGTGGGTGTCCCTTGCTGAAGATACATGACTACATTGTAAGATGGCCTCACAAGGGAGTCATCACAGTAGCCAATCTATTCAAAATCTAAGCACAGCTGAGATGTAGAGAGCTAAGGACTTTATCCTTTAATAGCATTAATTTTATTACAGTGGTACCTCGGGTTGCATACGCTTCAGGTTACATACGCTTCAGGTTACAGACTCCGCTAACCCAGAAATAGTACCTCGGGTTAAGAACTTTGCTTCAGGATGAGAACAGAAATCGTGCTCCGGCAGCGCGGCAGCAGCAGGAGCCCCATTAGCTAAAGTGGTGCTTCAGGTTAAGAACAGTTTCAGGTTAAGAACGGACCTCCGGAACGAATTAAGTACTTAACCTGAGATACCACTGTATTGTTATTATTTTGGTACAATGATCAGGCAAATTATTCTGCAATGTGAAAACAAAGAGCCTCAGCTATATATTTCTTGGTCTTTTAAAATGGACACTGATTGGATTTTTTAAACACAATCCAGAATACCTTAGGGTACAGTGTGGAGTAATGCAGTTACTGCAAGGCTGTCAGATACATTGTCAAATAGTATTCTGAATCCAGGGATCAGATAAATTAGGTTTTAATTGGGTTTTAAGGCTAAGCGGAATAAGTAGATAAGGTGGAATTAGACAGAGAGACATTAATGCAATGAAACCCCTGGTTACTTTTAGTCTATTGTATTAAAGACCATGCCATATATCATTGATAGGAGATGTCATGCTAGGGCTGAGAGAGATTGGCATTGATAGGTAGAAACAAACAGTGGTTCTAATGTAATCATGTTACATTGAACACTGGAAATCCCAGGAAATGGGCAAGCCCATGTTGGTTACTCTATAGTATTTCAAAACCAAAACCAAATTAAGTTTCACAATGCCGGTAGGGGACCATTTGAGCAGAGAATTAAGGTTTTCTTTTCTTTCTTGAAAGAAGGCAAAATAAATTACTGCTTACTCTGAGAGGATAGTAACATTAGCCTATTTATCTCACTTATTAACAAGCTTATGATGTTTTTTTAACAGTGCCAAATGTAATTTTCATTGCAGACATGACCTTTTTCCTAATAACCTCATTTTGTCTTTCATTTAGCTTTTACGTAGACATGTTCAAATGACTGAAATTTAAATAAGGCTGTAAAACTCAAAGCACTGAATTAACTCCGTATTTCATTAGTCAAGTTAAAATATCTATCTGTTAAGAATTGCAACTAAGCAGTGCTTTACATGCAGAAGGGGTTGGTGCTGGCCAGCATTTGTATCTGTAAATCATCTCTTTAAATGGATTATTTGGCAAAATGTCTGTCTGGGTAGTAAACATTTGTTGTTTTCCACTTGGAAAAAAAGAAAGGGGGGAAATACATATATTCGGAAGAATCCAGTTAGCAAATGAGTGTTCATAGAGCGGCACATGTACAGAAAGGTGCTGCATAGGATGCCTCTCTGCAACCTCCACACTCACATCACGGTACTAGAGCTGGCTGTATGTTTGGTGATCCATACTTAATAAGGGTTGTATGTACCCTTGTCTACCAGATGGTCTGTTTCCTCAACTTTGATAGTACCCATCAGCTGTTGTGAAAGGGCTGAATCTACGCCCTTCACCCGACTGGTGATCAGTGCACCTGACTTGACTGCACCAAGTCAAGTGATATGCAGTATAATAAGGATGCAGGCTGCTGCTTTAAAATTTGCCCATGTCTTGATATCATTAGTATCTGATGTGCTGGGAAAGCTGATGGGGCTAGGAACATAGGAAGCTGTGTTATGCTGAATCAGATCACTGGACCCTCTAGCTTGGTGTCATCAACACCAGCTGGTAGCAACTCTTTTTTTAGTTGAGATTCCTGCATTGCAGGGGGTGGAACTAGATGACTCTTGGGGTCCCTTCCAACTCTACAATTCTATGATTCTCTCAGAAATGGGGCACTCCCAGTCCTAACTGGAGGTGCTAGGGATTCAGCCTGCGACTTTCTGCATGCCAAGCAAATGCTCTGCCACTGAGCTGTAGCCATCCACTGTTCATCTTGCCATTTTCATGGCTTAAACAAGCAGCGACTTCCATTTTCATTCATGCTGTGCTCAAAAGGGAGGGAACTTCCTGTTCCCTTAAGACAGTGGTTCTCAAAGGGTGTGGCAGGAGAGAATGGCAAGTGTGGTGGAAAGATTTAAGGATGATCAAAGAAACATTTGAACATTCCAGCATAGCATAGCACCATTGTTTTATACTTTCTGGATGTCCCATGATCATCTTATGAAATAGTTGTGTTAAAGGTAAAGGGACCCCTGACCATTAGGTCCAGTCGTGGCCGACTCTGGGGTTGCGGTGCTGATCTCGCTTTACTGGCCGAGGGAGCCGGCGTACAGCTTCCGGGTCATGTGGCCAACATGGCTAAGCCGCTTCTGGTGAACCAGAGCAGCGCATGGAAACACCGTTTACCTTCCCGCTGGAGCGGTACCTATTTATCTACTTGCACTTTGACGTGTTTTCGAACTGCTAGGTTGGCAGCAGCAGGGACCAAGCAATGGGAGCTCACCCCATTGCGGGGATTCGAACCGCCGACCTTCTGATCGGCAAGTCCTAGGCTCTGTGGTTTAAGCCACAGCACCACCCGTTGTGTTACATGTTATAAATAAAGCACTGCTATGAGTTATTTCTTTTTGTTTTCCAATGTATTTCTTATCGAGAGAAAAAATCAGTGTGGCACAAGAAAATTTTTATTCTGAAAATGAGGTCCAGAGAAAAAAGTTTGAGAACCACTGCTTTAGGAGTAGTGATGATGAGAACCATCAGCCTCAAACCTTGATTAAGCAACCAGTGAAGTATCATACAGTGGAGTTAGCCATTAACTGAACTAATAGGATCTGCAACAAAAGTTCACAATGTATAATCATATGCTCCTATTCAAGTATCAGAACTGGTCAGTCACATGTTGTCTGCTAGGATGCAATAAGCATGACTTCACCTTCTCCCCCAAAAGAAAGTTTTCCAGCTTATTTTTCTGACATTCAGCATTCTGGGGCTCCTGAACAAGCTCAGTCCTCATTCTCCTGTTTTGAAGTGTTTCTGTTTTGATACTTTGGATCTTAAAATAATAATCATGCAACACGCCCCCCCCCCGGATTCTGATGAACCTCTATAGTTTCTCAGTGGCACTGTTTTGCCTCCATTTTTAATTTCTGTTTGCTATTACAGGAAGCAATGCATACCTGTAATGAAGAGACTGAGAATAATTAAGGATGGGGAAAAGTATGTTTTGAGGAGAGTTCAGATTGCATGCAAAACGACCTTCAAAATACTGCTTTGATATTATGGCATAAAGAGGAATTAGTGTGTATGTGTGTGGAAAGTGTCATCTAATCCAGTTTTTCATTTTGTATCTCCAAGGTACCCCAAGCAGATGCTTGCTTGATCTCTTCTTGGAAATCTCTGAATCATGGAGACTCTGTAGCCTTCTTATGTATTCTGCGAGTAATGCTAAATAGCCTTGGCATAACTTGGATCAAATTCTGATCCAAGAAAATCTCAAACGTGCTTCCCCTTCTTAAACCTTGAGTGTATACCATGGAATTGTTTGTACTTAATAATTTAAGAGATAAGGCTGCCATATTACTAGGGCTCAAGGTGAGTGGTTAAGCTGTGTTAAAGTTATGCAAGTGAAAATGCTAATTGTCCACTATTCTTAATATTCAGTCAGTAAAATCCATGACCCGCTATAGGTATGTGATAACAGTAGACTTTATCTGAGCGATCCACACACATCCATTGTAGAGGTAGCAGACAATAAAACTTGAAGGCTCATTAGCTTGGAATGACCCAGCTGTGTTTTATGCATAGGGGTCATTTCTTTACTAATGAGCCACTAAACCAGATGGCTAACCCCACAGTAGTCTAACTGCATTAGTTTGATTTAGCTCTTTAGGCAAATTACTTCGGGGAACAAAAGTACTCAGCCTTTGAAAGCCTCGTAGGTAGATGTGAGATGGCTGTTACCTTATTTATACAAACCATCCACTCATTTGGGTAGAAATACATAGCATAATGATGATAGTACCTTGTAGCTATAATGGTCCATGGGCTGCCTGTGAGTTGCTTTTTGAATAATGCCATTCTACAGCTGGTTCCTGGGTGCTAAGATGGAAAGTTAATCCACGCACTATGCTTATCACATGGCCTGTGTTACTGCTTCTTATGTCTCACATAGTGATTTGGTGGTGGTAATCGTAATGTGCTAATATTGGCCGACTAGGGCCCTTTCAGATTTGTATAGAATTCTGCGGAATATAGTATATTGGCTCTTTCAAAGCTAGGCAAGAGAAATTTGGGGGTTTTTTTGAAGTTTTATTACCTCAGTATGCAGTGTGAATGAGTGATGCATACTTCCTCTTACTCAGTTGTTCAGACACGTTCCTTCAGGACACTGTTGCCTTGGTGGTTCAGATAACCATTTTCACCTTCTCGTGGTTGATTGGTTTGATTATGACTTTGCCACATCATTGTCATCAGGATCGGCCATTGCCATCATCAGATTTATGTGAATATTACACTCTGTTGGCCAGAAGGATTCATTATTATGCTTCTTATTCATACATGCACACGCACACACACAAACCCTTCCAGATGAGTTGTGTACAACTGGAAGGAGAGTAATATGTGTAGATATGCTTGTTTTTCACCAGTGTCTATTTAGGGCTCTGCTCTGAATACACTTGAAAAGATTGTGCATATTGGCCAGAGAATGTACTCTAAATATGTACATGCTCCCCAAGTCCTCTTAAATATTATTTATATTGACTGGGAAATGTGCACAGTTCCCTCTTTGTAGACAGATACGTACACATCTATCATGAAGTATGGTGAATATCCACAATGGCTGGTTGTTAATGTACATTTATCTAGCATATGTATAGTGAAAAACTTGGTATTTTACTGCTGACTTAAATGGAATTGCACTATCCAGCTGTATGATGTGCTAAGCATTGGCATGTCTGTCTGTCTGTCTGCTATCTAGCTTAACAAATATCAAACTGGAAATAGATTTCTGTTTCTGAAAACCATATGGTACTCAGTAAAGGCAGATTGTAATTTTGATCTAAAGAGGGTAAATTCAAGGCAGAGTTCTTCTCCTTTGACTTCCAGATCTGAACTGTTTTAAAACTTTCAGATTCATATTAGATATGATGGCAATGAATATGTTCAAGGCCATTTCTGTTTATAAACAACACATCTGATTTTACAGCTTGGCTTATCTAAGGAACAACAAATGCAGAATTTTGTTCAGCTTCACTGATTGCTTAACCAAGTCCTGCTTATAGGATATTTTGTGTTCAGGTAGAGATATACACAAAGAGTGCTGGTTATGAAGAGTGCACTCACATATAAATTATTTTCCTACCAATTAAAATTCATTAAGTCCCCACTCCTCCAATGATTGATTGGTTCAAGATTTAGTTGATTGATTGGCTGGTTAAACAGATGAAAGCTTGCAGCTATGGATAATACATATTTATGGGAAGGCTAATACTTTGCTAAAGAAGAATCAAAATGTTTACTTAACAAACAAAAGATGTGTTCAAGCCACTGAATTTATTTTCCTGACAAATGGATTAATATTGCAAAAAGAACAGTGAGGACTGCATCCATATGGTTAAAAAGGTGCATTTCAAGAACAATTGATTCATAAGTTGACACTCCTACCAGTTCAGTGGCAATAAAGCAATATACTTTGCCCATAATAATAGGATTGACGATGGGTGAACCCTGCAGTTGATTGTTGATCATATAAATAGTTGTGTGATTCAGCATAGGCAAGGGAAATTGCAATCTCCTTCCTCAAAAGAATTATGAATGGGTTTTGAAATGGAGCGATGGTGTGTGTGCGTGAGAGGGGGGGGTAGGCAGGGGTAAGTAATGTAGATAATGTTGGACTCTGGAAGTCATTAGCCCTAGCCAACCTGGACCAGTGATCAAGAAGGGTGGATGTTTTGGTCCAGCAACTTCTGGAAGAGGGCACCACATTGGCTACCCCTGGTGTAAAGGATGTAATTTTGCGGTCTACTTCCTCTTACTTTTTTTAAAAAAAATATAGCACTAAGCTAAGAAGTTCTAGTACCAGTATTGCATAATGGGGAAATGCATTGATTCCCACTAACAGGCCTCATAAACTGTATATAGTAGGTGCTCTAGGTGGTTGGTGTCACGGTCCGGTTCATGGGCGATCGAAGTCCCGGCTGGGGACGTCGGGACTGGGGGCAAGATGGTGGGTGGTAGCAGGAACGGGAGTCCAGAAGCCAGGAGTCAGGAAGCCAAGAGTCTGGGGTCAGAGAGCCAGGAGTCAAGAAGCCAAGTGTCCTAGGATCAGGAAGCAGGGAGTCACGAAGTCAAGAGTCCGAGGATCAAGAAGCAAGGAGTCACGAAGTCAGGGGTCCAAGAAGCAAGGAGTCAAACGCAGCAAGGCAGGGAACATGTTGCTGTGGCAAAGAGCCAAAGGGAAAATGCTGATCTTTTACCCCTCCCAGCTCTTGCCACCAGGTGCTGTGAGTTACCAATCGGCCTCACCTGTGTGGCCGCACCTTGCCTCTTCAGTACAAACTTAGGAAGGCCCAAGTCCTGCTGAGTCCTATTAGTCACAGGACCTGGCTCCTGCATGCATACCTGACAGTTGGGGAAGCTGCATCCATGTGCTGTTGCCCTAGAATAGACAAGGTTACACTATCTGGGGACTGGAGGAGGAAATGCTGAGATGAGGGTGAGAGTGCCCATCTTTTTAGGTAAATCTGGAGTTTGAAGGAGGTGTAAAGAGATCCAGATGGGATTTGAGGAAGAAACCAACACTCAGAAACAGAACACATACTTTGCATGCAAAAAGCCCTGGCTTTAGTCCCCATGCCTATCCCATTAAAATAATCCAGTTACAGGTGATTGAAAAAACTTCTGCCTGAGATGCTGAAGATCTGCTGCTAGGCAAGAGTAGATAATATTGGGCTTGTTGGGCAAATAATCTGAACTGCTCTATGGTAGCTTCCTGCATTCCTGAGAGATGAAGAGAATGGCCCAGATGAGAGTTGGATGGTGGCCTGCTATGAGTGAGAGATGTGGCTTCCATTCAAGGTAGGTCTGTGATTTGTGACTCACCTTGTTGCCTTCAAATCTGCTAACTCTCCATGCAATACACTTGGTATGTTTCAGAGTTTCCTTCCTGCTGGCTGGTATGATTGCACTTTTTGGAAATTTATATTTGTTGATTTAATAAACTGTTTCTGAAATTATTTTTGCGTTTCTTGATAAGCAGTTCTTCATTACTTGCTATACTGATATTGTTATATTGGTTGAAATGTTATTTCATGTTCACATTTTTAGATGGAATTGTTACTGTTGTTGAGATTATGAGGTGCAGCATAGCTGTTGAAAAAACGTGCTAATATCAAATCAAAATCCTGTGAGTCTCAGAATGGAGCATATTGAGTGATGGGGATATATGAAACCCTTATAATGCTCACAAAATATTGAGGGCAGGAGCCCCAGATCTGTTTAATAAAATCTCTCCATCCAAACAAATACTACTGTAATAGTTGCTTTTCTCCCTCAAAGTTCTAATGCTCCGCATCCACAATATATTTAAAATTAGGTGGGCCGAGTGCCTTAGATCTTCCATTAGAAAATGGCCACAAGAACATATATCTTACCACAAGTATAGTGTTATAAATTCTTTTAAGAGACTATAATGTAATTGACTTCAAACGCAGAAGGGCAGAACTGCTGATGTTTGCATGTAATTTTTAATTTCCTTTTTTTTTTAATTATGTGAGAGAAGCTAAAGTTGGGCTTTCTAGTGACCTGTGGAAAGAACTATTAACAATTCAAAACGGTTCCCAACTGTTCTTGCTTTGACGACGTCTCTATTTTTCTTTATGGGGTCATTTTCATTTCTCTGACTCCTTTCAAGACTTCATGACACTCAACTGACAAAGCCCACCTGGAACATAATGCATGAAGGCTCCAGTGAAGGTGTTGGCAGAAGCAAGATGACACTTGGATATTAAATGCAACCTTTCCCTGTCACTTTGTTCTATATTAGAATCATGAATGGCAGCACCAAGAAACATACCTTTTTTCATCTGCCACAAAAAGAGATATTGGTCAACTAAAGTGAGGAGAATCTCTTGAAGTCTTTCTTCCATCTTTTGTTTTATGATACTTGGAGATTTATTGCATTCTGTTCCATCATTTTCTTTTAATTCTCTTTAAGAGCATAGGAAGAGTCTGCTGGATCAGGCCAATGGTCTGTCTAGTTCAGCATCCTGTTCTCACAGCAGCCAATCAGTTGCCTGTAGAAGACAGGCAAGTAGAACATGCTCCCCTTTTGTGGCTTCCAGCAATGGGTATTCAGAAGCATTGCTGCATCCAGCTGTGAAGGTAGAGCCATCATGGACAGTAGCCCTCTCCTCCATGAATTTGCCTAATCCTCTTTTAAAGCCATCAAGGTTGGGGGCCATCAGTGCCTCCAATGGGAATAAGTTGCATCATAGCTTAATAATAGGTTGCATGAAGATATGCTTTTATCTGTGCTGAATCTTCCAGCATTCAGCTTCATTGGATGTCTACAAGTTTTAGTGTTACAAGAGAGGAAGGAAAGCTTCATGTTTCCTTTAGTTTCAGCCCTACTTTATTCATCTACACTTTCTTCATCTTTATCTTCACAGCATGGTTATAAAGATTTCTGAGAAAATATGCTTGCCTAATAAATGGTTAATGCTACTGCTACTACTGCTACTACTACTACTAAGCTGCTTGAAGTCCAGCTTGCTTAATAGCTGATGCTAGTGAATACTATCCCCTGGTCTTAAAAGCAACAAGTAACTTTGATGCTCTTTGTTCACTGCTTACCTAGTTCTGCAAAACGGGAAGATACCTACCACCAATGCTATTTTATTTTATTTATTTTATTGAGGTTCAGTTTTCAACATGAAAAGTGGACTTATGAGATACAGAAATAAACCATCTTAGAAGTCTTTCACAGTTTGTGTACTCTTGCTTGCAGTCCAGATATAATACTGCTTCAGTGTTGCTATCCTTTTCCACTGCATGGTCCCCGTCCAGTTGGAAATCACTTAGTTAACATTCTGATGATACAAAGATAGATATAAGGGCAAACAAAGTCTTCCTATTATGCTTACTCTGAATGAGATCATGGAGAGGAAATATGTCTCACACTCTCTCTTCTTCAGGCAGCTGGTGTTACCATGTGTCCTTGTCCTCACATGCAGGTTGCATATGCACAGAACATTTGTTTTCAGGCCTTTAGCTCAGAGTCAGAGTGCATCATGGGGAGGATATACTTAGTGGGGTTTTTTCTTAAAAATATGTTTAGAGGTACTCTCATTTTCCTACTCATATTGAAATACTTCCCTTCAGTGAGGCCAAACTTAGATCCACAAAATGTTTAGGGGTATGCGTACCCCTCAGAAAAAAGCACTGCTTATACTAGTGGTATCAAAGGGAATTAACAACCACACAACAAAGTTTAGAATTAACTGGCAACTTTGGAGTTAACTCTAAGAGATTGTATTGGCAGAAGGGATCTAGTGCCAATTACTGAGAGAAGAGGCAAGCAGGTGCCAGACTGGCACGTTTAAAGGTTAGACAGAGAAGTTAGGATGTGAATACACATTGTGCTTGAGTGACAGCTAGGATGTGAAAGAGAGACTCATCCCCAGGAATTGCACTGAATCAGAAGGTTGTCCTCATCACTTGGAGACCGTGGATTACCGGGGCTCTTCCTTGCAAATTCTTAAGACAATAAAATACCCTGTATAATCTAGGACTATCTTCCATGAGAAAAGCAGTGATGGAATACTTAGACCTGTATTGTCTGGAACTACTTTTTCAGTGAAGGGAGATACAGTGGGCTCATTCGGACTTCCTTTTGTGCCGCATTTCTAGGCAGAGGTCTGTGTTCTATTGCTCTGTGTCCACTTTTTTTTTGTCCTGGAGCTTTCAGAAAACCCAAATTGCTGTTTGTTCCACTGCAGCAGTAAAGAGCAGGTTTTCCAGGGGAAAACAGTGGGGGGGGGGTTTGCTTGGACACAGAGCTTTAAAGCATGGATCTGTGCCTAGAAAGTGTGGGGCAAAATGTAAGTGTGGATGAGTCCATAGTTGTGCATCTAGGCACTACATTGGTGTACACTCTATCATATATTTGAATAAAGTGATCCAATGCTGATGGTCAAGGCAGTTTCAATGAGAAGCAGAGGTGGCAATACAATTTCTCTTTCCTCCAATCAATTTTAAAGACATATAGTACCCCCTCCAAAAAAACAAAAAACCTTCCACAACTATTTGTCTAGCATCTGACTACCAAGAAAAAACTAACAAATCAGCAAATTTCATTATATTCTGCTTAAAAAGTTAGAGTGGTTTGTTGTTGTTGCTGTTGCTGCTGCTGTTGACTTTCCCATTAGCAACAATTTTAGAAGTCACCCAAGACTTTTGAAAACAACCAAAATAGGACTCTGTTTCAGGTCTGAATCAAGGTGACTCACTATCTGAAGCAATGAAGTGGGTTCCAGTTTGAATGTTACTGATCTTTTTTTGCACAGACCCAATAAGGATACAACAGAGAGTCTTTAAATCTTGTCGACAATCCTACCACACTGAAATCCCACTCTTTGGAACGGAATTTTGCAATGATACTCCTGGGAGCAGATGATAGGTGGAAGTCATAATGTTTTCATGAGCCAGGTTTGTAACATTTCATGTGGCGGCATAGTCATGGTGGTCTCTATTCATAACATTTTTAGAAAAGTATTAATACCAATTAGGTGTATAATGAGTTCAGTCTACTGAACTTCCACTGTGTATAGGAAGCTGGCAGGAGCTGCTAATGGTGTAAGAGGACAGCTTATCAAAAATAATAATGCCAGCTATAACTGTGCCTGCCCTGTGCAATTAATTCTTAGGGTGCAAGGTTGTGTTCTTTCTGTGGTTTGTTGTGAGATGTTTTTTGAGCTTATCTCCTAAAGATTTTAGCTTGTTTGCACTGGGCTTTAACTTGATAGCAGTATCTGGCGGCTGATATGACTCATTTATCAGCCAAGCATGGAGAGATTCAGAGTGATACTTCTGTCATTTACTACTGTCAAAATGATCTATTTTCTTACATCCTAGGTACTGCAAAATAGCTCAAGTTTCACATATTGTGCAGGGCAAACTTGTAGGTAGAAATGCCATGAGGAAAACAAACACGGATGGCAGATGTGGTACACCTTAGGGCACAAAAAGGTGGGAAGCTTCTTCTTCACTCAAAACATTGGATTATTTGTGGATAAATAGTGAGGTAGAATGACAGGAGTTGTTTTAGTTTGTTGTTCTGAAGCATAGAGTAGGGAGGTGGAGGAGGATAAGAACATAAGATGAGCCTTCTGCATTAGGCCAATGGTTCATCTTGTCCACTGTCTTGTCTCTCAGATACCTGTGGAAAACCTGCAAACGGAACCTGTGCACAAAAGCACTCTCCCCTCCTGTGTTTTCCAGCAACTGCTGTTTAGAAGCATAATAATAATAATAATTTATTTATAACCCGCCCATCTGGCTGGGCTTCCCCAGCCATTCTGGGCGGCTTCCAAAAAAATATTAAAACACTGTAATACATCAAACATTAAAAGCCTCCCTATGCCTTCAGATGTCTTCTAAAAGTCTGGTAGTTGTTCTCTTTGACATCTGGTGGGAGGGCGTTCCACAGGGAGGGCGCCACTACCGAGAAGGCCCTCTGCCTGGTTCCCTGTAACTTGGCTTCTCGCAGTGAGGGAACCGCCAGAAGGCCCTCGGTGCTGGACCTCAGTGTCCGGGTAGAACGATGGGGGTGGAGACGCTCCTTCAGATATCCTGGACCGAGGCCGTTTAGGGCTTTAAAGTCAGCACCAACACTTTGAATTGTGCTCGGAAACGTACTGGGAGCCAATGTAGGTCTTTCAAGACCAGAGTTACATGGTCTCGGCGGCCACTCCCAGTCACCAGTCTGGCTGCCATGTTCTGGATTAGTTGTAGTTTCCAGGTCACCTTCAAAGGTAGCCCCCTTTGACTGACAGTCCCTACTTTACAGAAGCAGAAAATATACCAGGTGGGTCCCATGTTTGCCAGTAATCTGCCACGGACCTAGTTTACCTTGATTTCAGCAAAGCATTTGACAAGGTTTTCCATGATATTCTTGTTGACTAGATAGTAAAATAGCAACTGGACAGTACTGCTGTGGATCCACAGCTGGTTCGACAATTGTACCCAACAAATTCTTGTTAAGGGCTCTGGAGCTCTGTTAAACTAAGCTCAAGGGACTGTGTCAAACTGGAGAGAAGTCTTGAGTGGAGTGGCTCAGGGCCCTGTTCCAAGCTCTGTGCTCTTCAGTGTTTTTTTTATTAATCACTTGGATGCAGGCATAGGGAGGATGCTTATCATATTTGCCGATGACTCAAAGCTGGGATGGATAGCCAATGCCATAGAAAGTATCTAGGTTCCAAACAATGTTGACAGGCTAAAACACTGGGCTGAAACCAAAAGATGAAATTCAATGGAAATATATGTAAAGGCCTGCATTTAAGTACAACAGCAACAAAATCAAATCAAAGGGACAAGTAGATGGTGTAGACCTGGCTTGGCAGAAGTACATGTGAAAATGATCCTAGCATCCTAACAGTTCACAAGCTGAACATGACCCAGCAGTGTAATGTACCCACTAAACAAGATAATGCAACCTTAGACTGAATATACAAAGTATCCAAATTACAGGAAGTTATAGTTTTACTAATGCTGCACAAGTCAGATCACATTTAGAGGGTAAATGAAATGATTTAGTGTCTGAAAACCATATGTTATGAGGATTGGGGGAAAGAGCTGGAGAAGAGAAGAGGAAGGGGAGACATGCTAGTTAATACAGTTAACACAGAAGATGGAGCAGACTTGTTCTCTGTTGTTCCAGAAAACAGGAGAAGAATAGACTCATAGAATTGTAAAGTTGGAAGGAATCCCAAGGGTCATCTAGTTCAACCCCCTGCAGTGTAAGAATCTCAACTAAAGCATCTATGGCAGATGGCCATCCAACCTATGCTTTAAAACCTCAAGTGAAGGAGAGCCCACCTCCTTCCAAGGAAATCTGCGCCACAGTCAAACACGACATACCATCAGAAAATTATTCTTGATGTTTAGTCAACTTCAGTTTAAAAGAAAGGAGATTCCATTGGTTCGAGTCCTACCCTCCGAAACAGGAGAAAACAAGCTTGACCCATCTTCCATGTATCAGCCCTTTAGATATTTGAAGATGGCTAGCATATCTCCTCTCAGTCTCCTTCAACCGTTCCTCATAATACTTGGCTTACAGACCCTTGGTCATCTTGGTTGCCCTCCTCTGCACATGTTCCAGCTTGTCAACATCCTTCTTAATTTGTGGTGCCCAGAACTGACTAATAGGTGGAAATTGCAGGGAAGCAGATTTCATCTTAACAGTTGGAGAAGCTGTTCGGCAGTGGAATAGATTGCCTTGCATGGGGGTATTTGAGCAGAAGCTGGAGTGCCATCTGTAAGGGATGCTGTAATTGCATCCTGCATTGTAGATCTTGCATTGAGCAAGCAGTTGGATTAGATGCCATGTAAGGTTACTTCACTTTCTTTTGTCCAAAACTCCATGTGTAGCATGGTTGAACTCTCATGAGATCACATATTGGAACATGTCTGGCATATTGACTTGGTTATATAGCACTTAAAATTAATGAAATACAGGGAGAGAGGGAAAATAATTGCTGTGGGCATACCTTGGTTCATGTGTATCATCTAATATCATTTTGTACAATATACCATGATCATGTTACTTCTCACCTTTCGTTGTGGTCATGACATTCTGAGTGAGGGCTACTGAAGGTCAAGCAACTTTAAATAGCTTTCTTAGGCTAATCCAGGCATAGGCTAACTCGGCCCTCCAGCGTTTTGGGACTACAACTCCCATCACCCTTAGCTAACAGGACAAGTGGTCAGGGGTGATGGAAGTTGTAGTCCCAAAACATCTGGAGGGCTGAGTTTGCCTATGCCTGAGGTAATCAAACTATTACATTATAGAATTCAAGATCTTCAGAATTTTCCATCAGAGTAGATGTTAACCAGAGCAGTGTGGGGTTGGGGTGAAGCCATGGAGTCATCATCTGGCCACAGTCTTAAGGAAGGAGCAACTAGCAGACATTCAGATTAGGGTATTTTAAGTTTTATGCAGGTTCGAGCCCTGCACCAAGATATTCTGGGAACAAGAAGCATAGAAATGGCTGGTTTTTCATCTTGGAAAACAAAACAACACAAAAGGCTGTTATTCACATCTGATACCCAGATGGAGGCACGCTTGAATAACAGACAGTTCCTCCTCTCTCTCTCTCTCTCTCTCTCTCTCTCTCTCTCTCTCTCTCACACACACACACACACACACACACACACGGGGGGGGGGAGGGAGAGATGGACTATGGAGACCTACTCCTCTGTCTCTCTCTTTCTCACACAGATCACATATCTACTTGCCTCCTGTATCTGTCTCTCTCTAACCCCAACCTGCCTGCTTGCCTCCCTCCCTCTCTCACACACACTTCCTACTCTTCAGTGGCAGATTTATGGTTTGTTGGACTTGCATGCAGCCAGGAATGAGGGGGTCGGCTTTATTAATTCATGTAAATAAACATGAGCAGCTTTTTTGTGTGTGACAGAACTAGATAGAACTGATGGCTGCTCTGCTGCCGCTCATTTGGGCTTTTCAAGTGGATGAAGAGGGAGGGGGCCGTCACTCCCGGGCTTCAGAAGAAGGTGTGTACGGTGGGGAGGGCAGCTCAGAGGCCTTTTTGAAAATGCCCTTGGTGTTTTGCTTCTTGATTCCCACAGCGGTGATGAGGAAGCCTGTCACTGTAAATGAGACTGGGGTGAGGGGTAGGGATTCTGGCTCTAGGCAGAGGGCTGACAACAGTCAGTGGCAGTGGTAGATTTATAGGTATGCAGTAAGGGTGTGCTGAGGGACCCCCCTCAGTCACTTGTGGTCCTTCTTCTTTGCATATTGCGTGTGCCTATACATCTGTTGCTGCCACTCTGTCATACAATCGAACAATGAATCTCTTCCTTCTCTCTCCCCCACCCCTCACACACACACATTATGGATCTCTTTTGTGTGTGTCCACACAGAGAGAACACAGAGTAACACCTCCTCCCAGGGCCATCTTTAGCATATGCGGTGCCGGGGTGCAAAGAGTCACGCAGCGCTCCCAATCCCCCCCCCCGGGGGGTAGCTCAAAGTTGTTCAGCTTTTTTAGAGGAGCAGCTATAACTCTGTTTTTGCGATCATGTGAAAATGAAAGACACCATCCAGGGTGCCGCCAGATACATTGATTCTGCAGCTCTTATGCAAAAAGAGAATGGAAATAACCCATTGGCCGCAGTCACTCGCGGGTCGCAGTTAAGAACTTAGGCAGCTTCAGCGGCGGGCGCTCCCCAGAATTCAGCGCCCTGGTGCACCACAGCCCTTGCACCCCGGGGGTAAAGATGGCCCTGCCTCCTCCCATCAGGAAAGCTCCTTTACTGACAACAAACACCCAAGAACAGAGCCCCATTGTGGTTTCTTCCTCCCTTAAGAATTAACATTGCCCCTTCAGAGGGGAGAAGATGTGGCTGACATCAAACATCCCAGTTGCTTCTCCTCTTCATGCTCCTCTTTGGATGAAGCAAGCAAACAGGTGCCAGCAGCACATTGATCCTTCCTCCCACCCCTCACATTCAGGAAAAGCCTTTCATGGGGAAAAGCAAGCAAGTTGCTCCTCTCCTCCCCTCCTGCTCTCCCCACAGCTCATGTCTGTGTGTCCTGCTGGGGAGGAGGGCATCTGGTGAGTGCTGATGGACTGGTACCTAGAGGTCATGGGCCCTCATCCAGACCCCTGCCAGGCCGCACTGCTGCTGCCAGCCATGTATTTTTACCATCCCTACTTCTTTCCTGTTTGCTTCTTTGTTAATGCTGAGCTTTGAAATTTCGATCCACTTTCACCTTTTCTTCAGCTGTGCTGAAATGCCACCCACACCCTCACACTTTCCTTTCTCATGATATTTAACTTTGTCTTCTGCCATCTGCGTTTTTGAATTGGCAGTTGCAGTGTAATATTTGGAATCAAATTGAGTTGAGAGCTATAAAATATTTTGTTTTGATTTAATCCTGTGCTTCAGAGCTAAGCTGGTTTTAGAGCGTGCACCTTTTAATACCCATTAATGTTTACTAAAGCTGTAAAACATTTCCATCTGCATTTGCTAAGCAATGTGCTATATCACTTTATCTGCAGAAAGACTACTTTTAGGGGTGGTGGAGATGCAAGGCTGGTTGCTTCTTAACCATGATTAGGTCACTGAGAACAGCCCTCAGGGCTGTTTGTGCTATTTCCCCAGCACTGTCCTTCCATGTGCAAATTTCCAAGGTTGTCCCTACTGCTGCCCTCAGTCATCCATCAACATTGTATCTCCACTGTCAGGTGCTGTTAGCCCTATCTGGGGTTTTCCTCAACCAAGCACCTGAAAGCTTCTGCTCAGAGCAATCTGAATAATGTTAAATATTACTTATAGAAAAACTCAACAATAACCTCTCCCTCCTCCCCCATCCCAGGGTGAAGCAGAACTTCAGCAGATGCAGAAAATGGCAGACAGGGACATGTCCTTGGCTCATAAGGGACGCAGGTGGCACTGTGGTCTAAACCACTGAACCTCTTTGGCTTGCTGATCAGAAGGTCGGCAGTTTGAATCTCTGCAATGGGGTGAGCTCCTGTTGCTTTGTCCCGGCTTCTGCCAACCTAGCAATTCGAAAGCACGCCAGTGCAAGTAGATAAATAGGTACCCCGTGGCAGGAAAGTAAATGGCATTTCCGTGCACTCTGGTTTATGTCATGGTGTCCTGTTGCCTCAGAAGCAGTTTAGTCATGCTGGCCACATGACCCAGAAAGCTGTCTGTGGACAAACGCTGGCTCCCTCTGCCTGAAGTGAGATGAGCGCCACACACCATAGTTGCCTTTGACTGGACTTAACTGTCCAGGGGTCCTTTACCTTTCTTTAAAAAAGAATACTACAAAATGCAATCTCAGCAGGCCCGTGGAAGGGAAATTGTAAAATACATCACAAGGGGCACAACAAGGAAGGGTATTAGAATTCTCTACTACCATCTTTGGTCTACAACTGTCCTCTAATATAAAAAGTAGTGGTAGGCTGTTTTGCATCTGACCATATCCCATAGAGGACAATGTCTCACAGCCATTGTGTGTGGCCCTTTCTTTAGTACCACAGCTGTGAACTATGTCAAGAGCAACACATCCATATATAAAGAAACCTTCAGTGGAAGAAGACTGTTTTATCTACCTGTTTTACTTGGATCAACACCTCACCCTTTCCTTTGATTTTGGGACAATTTATCTCTTCTCAAAACCAAACTCAAACCATGCTACCTTGCAGCCTTGACCCTTCCCTTTAGAGTTTGAACTGAACCAAGGTGCTGAGAAATGCTTATGCTCATGGGAAGCCTAGAAGTGATGTTGGATAGGAGGAAAACTTGCTGCTTCCCTTCCACTCTCTTGTGTGGGAGGCAAGGAACAGTATCCTAAACCCATTTCAATGATCAGTTGGTAGAGAGACTAGCTGTATTGTAAGCAGGCCAGGTGATTAATGGTCCAGAGGCTTTCTAAGGATACCTTCCACCTATCTGAAAGCACCCTGCTGATGTTGTCAGCTTCTACCAGTCAAGAAGTATAGAAAATGAAATGTTCCGTTTGGCATTCATATACTTGTTTTCTTCTTTTAGAGAAACTTTCCATGACAGAGTTTGAGAATCTCAGCAGTAAACAAAATTTAGTAATTAGTCTCTGAACTGAAGGAGAATTTCAGATCCATAAATCCAAACCGACCCGCCTTCCTTTTCAATGTGTTAAGTTCAATAGATAAGAACGAGGAAATGGATCATTCTGAATTATGGCTCATCTCCCCCACCTAATAATTTTCCCTTGTGAGATTACAGAAATATCAATATATCCAGGATAGTTTATTTTACATATTCATCTTTCTAAGATATTTGTCAGAGGAATGACATGTGAAAATCTCATAAATCTTTTGTGGTGTGTCATTCTTGCAATAAGCTGCTATGGTAATAGCTACTGCTTCTACAGGTTCATAGTTGATATAATTCTTTGTTACAGTGCTGCTCATTGGCCTGATGGATGCTCAGTTGCAGGTGAGGACCTCTTTCAGAAGAAACATTTTCACTTGGGTCAAGATCACCCTAAAGGCTCTGGCACTAGGTGTCCAGCTACCTATGCCTTAAGCAAAACTTTATGTCATCATCTGCTGCGTTCTAGCCCTTCATCTTCTAGGCTTTCTTCAGCCTGTGAGCTACCTTCTCAGGCACTGTTTCTGCCACTTTTCCTGCCTTCTCTAGCCTTCTGTCTTCCCCTCTTCCTTAGGCTCTTCTCTGCCCAACTCCAGATTCAACTGAACTCCCAATGGGGCTTTGTCAGGTCTTTTATTCTCTGTTGGCCACAGCCAATGACATGAACTGCTCACAGAAACAAAGACTAACAGAGTTTTTTTAGATTGACTCTCTCAACAGCAATTGGATTAGACCTTTCTGATGCTCCTGATCATCAGTATATATACTAGGGACATTCACTTTCTGCACTGCTAAGTGTCAAAAGTGCTTCTCTTCTTTGGCATCTGTTGGCATGCCCTCCATACACTGTAACCTTCACAGATATATGAGGCCTAATCACATGCAGATTTGCTTCTTGTTTAAAGTGCAGGTATTTTAAGTATTTCAAGCAACCTAGTTATTTCATAGCATGATCATATATCTAAGCACTTTTCATTTTACTTTAAATAATACTAAATGGTTTCTTAACAGGCTTGTGCTGGTCAGGGATGTGGAATGATGGGTGCAAAGATTGGTACCCAACTGTTAGCCAGAGCATCTGCTTGCAGGCCTGTTCCCAGAAACACACCAAACATGGGGTCTAAAGAAATGACATTTTTTAAGAAAGAAAAACACGAGCTTGTCTACTGAAAATGAACATTTATGGGGTAAACAAAAGGGCAAACATGCCAGGGCTGTTTTATGAAATAGGGACACTTGATGGGTGTATTCGGTTGTAGGTAGAAGATTGCAAATGTACACTTGGGTTTGTCAGTCAAAAAGGGGTAGCATATTGATTCAACTGTTTTTGCATGAAAGAGGTATGGGCTTAGCCTATCCCACATCCAATAACTCTGCAGCTGAAGCCATTAGCACACTCTCCTCTGCATTTCAGAGTGGAGGCTGCTCCTGATAGCTAAGAATTTTGTCATTAGTTACTAGACTTTTCCAGCCTAGCACTGAGAAACAAAAAAAGAATTAAGAGCACAAAATAGAACCAACCTGGCAACATAGATTATTTCAAGAAGACCAAACAGAACTCATGGAGTGATGGTTTTCTGAAACAATTTGTGATTGGTATTTAAAATGTGCATTCGTTTTTTTCAGAATTGAACTCACATGGGGCAGTGTTTTTACAGTTATAGTAATAATGGCTCTGCAAATATTATTCTCGCCTTTTACTATAATAAAAATATGCCTATGTGTCTAACATTCACTGTTGATATGTTATAGTTGTCTGATTTATCCTGCCCTGAGCATCATTGTTATTGAATAACAACACTTAAATGAATTTCAGGACCTTGTTCTTGATTGACTGATGATTGTGGCTTTGTTTACGGAGCACCACAAATCCTCTTGCCATCATGGTTAAAGGGGATTGCCCCACCACTAACCTTCTATGAGTTACAAATATGCAGAGTAGGGATCAAACTTTTTGTTCACTCTCTATTCATTGTGCTCAGCTGCCAGGTGTCACTAGCAAAAACTAACAGAAATGGTGAGTTGCTATGGGGTGAGTGGGTAGGGTTGCTGTAGTAAAATAATCAGTCTAAAATCTAGCATAATAGTATTGCCCAATTTTTTTTCCAATATTGTGATGTGTGTGTGTGTGTGTGTAGAGAGAGAGAGAGAGAGAGAGAGAGAGAGAGGGAAAGTGAGTTTTGAGGCCATACTTCCTGTTGCTGATTAAGTTCCCAGTGACCAAGGCAAATATCCCATTGCTTGCAAATACTACATGCACAGAGTATGTGAGTGAGGGGGAGGGGACTCTGCTGCCCTTTCCACTGACTTGTGAGAAAGGGTGCAAGAGATCCTGCATTTTCTTCTGCAAAAGCCCCCTGCCCCATACCTCTCCATATATGTAGTGTTCTCAGGGTCACTACAGACAGGGACTGGTCAATGCTAAGCCAGCATTTGTGCACCCCTGATTAAAGCAAATGCAGATACAGACTTGGGCTATGTACTTTTGACAGCTCTTATTATATTGGGATGTTTTACTTTAAATGAATGTCACGGT
Source organism: Podarcis raffonei (assembly GCF_027172205.1). Taxonomy (NCBI): domain Eukaryota; kingdom Metazoa; phylum Chordata; class Lepidosauria; order Squamata; family Lacertidae; genus Podarcis; species Podarcis raffonei. The sequence goes on along the minus strand of NC_070610.1, from coordinate 73,634,741 downwards.
TAAATCTTCCTTGTTTCTTTTGTTCTATAAATGGCTTTGTCTTCAATCTCTATGGCACTGACAGGTATTGATGTACTTTGTCAAGGAAGAAATATCTTCTGCAACTAGGACTAAAAATTCAATGATTTTCAGCAGACTTTCTGAAGATAATAAAGTAATTTGTCTTCACGTGGGGATTACAGTCAAACCTTGAAGGTGGGGAGAAAAGAGAAAGAAAATAACTCCAAATTAAAGGGAACATCTCTGAAAAGACAGCATTTATAGAAACTTGCATTAATTCTTCCCTTGAGTCCTTTCCAGCCATAATAATTCTTTAATAAGGTGGTCTTTAAATTAGGAATATGTCTGCACGTGTATTACATTTGTGATACTGGGCTTGGTTTGTAAGGCAGTTACACCTTTTCAGGGTGTGAAGTGAAGGTGCATTCCACAGCTCTGTAGCCACACCCCCAAGACACACATGTCATAGCAGTCGTTCAATGAAACCTGCAATTACAGTATCCCCAGCCAATAGTGACAAGCCTGTGGCTCCTGTCTTCTCCTGCAGCTTATAAAACTCCATGGATTTGCAGTGGTGCCTTAAGATTTGCTGCACAGAAACTAAACTGTGAAGTTTTGCTGGAGTTTAGCTCCCTCCAGAGGATGCTGAGGAGCAAGGGGTGGTGGTGTGGGGAGAGGGGACACACCAGCACAGTGGGGCAGTTTTGTGGACAGCTTCCTTTCTTGTTCCCATTTACTGCTTTCAGACAGAACACCTTAGCTGCAGTGTATAGTATCTTAACAAAAGATCTGTTCAACAATCTTTCTTTCTTTACTTATGTTGTGCTATGTTGTAGTTCAATTTCTCTCCTTTTAATCAGGCAATGAATTATTTAATGAATAATACAGATACAATAAGGAAGAGACATTAATGCATGTTCTGGGATCAATCTACAAAGCACCATTCCCCCCCCCCTCTGTCTCTCTCAAACAAAAACACACAGACAAAACAATGCTGAGGATGCAACAGGTTCCAATTTTGTGATCCTAGTTTATCTACGCTTTCTAGGGGCATTTCCTGACTCATTATTTTCAAGTGGGATTTAATCACATCCCGGTGAATTCAGGTTGCATAATTAAAGCTGATTTGGAAGGCTGGCAAAACAAACCTGTTCCCCAAAATGATTAGACTTTTTACAATAAGGAAAGTCAAAGCAAACTGCACTATAAATTCTGGGATAATATTTGTTTGACGCAATGTCCACAAACAAATCAGGATGAATACTCATTAAATAGCTGATGTTGTCTAATCTCTTGACAAACAAATCAAGCAAAATGTTCATTAAACAGGTTGTTTGGAAGCAACCTAGTAAACATGGGTGTGGCATGCAGAAACATACTTGAACTCAAAGTTATACATTGAAAATCATCAGGAGATTCATGTAGGCTATACTACCTGGGTATATTTTACATGACCAACAGTATATAAGAGAACAATATATGTTCTATTAAATATATACAAATCTGCAATATTCGCAATATGAAGGGGATTATCTGTTAGGTGAGAGATATCTGAAGCAGAGGAGGAAAATGTAGTATTTATCTTGCTACCGTTTTTCTTTTTAATCATGCCATTTTGATAGTTATGTCACGTGGACTTAAAGAAGCAAATGGGCCAAAGGTCTGGAGTACCATTGGATGCCAAACAACCAGACTTAGCTGATTTGCTATAAGAGAGGTGTGCATAGTTTTGGTACAGTAAGACTAGAAACATTTTAGAAATTCATGCAGTCCTTGAAAGTCATCTTCATTGTTCTGGTTGTTCAAGTCCCTGCTCTCTATGAAAGGAAAATCAAAATCCAACTCAAGTGAGTCTTCTTAACTATTTGTATTCGAAGACAACCTTTATGGGTAGTACAGTGGTGGCCAAAATTTTTGCTTCCTTAACTCCACATTCCCAGCCTGTTTGTACTCCTGTTGCAGAGACATCTACACTGGCTTGGTCATGTCCACAGAATGGAAGATGGTAACATCAAGACTTTGCAGATGACTGCAGGGTCTGCAGATAGACAGTCAGGTTGTAGTGGCGCTGTGGTCTAAACCACTGAGCCACTTGGGCTTGCTGATTGGAAGGTCAGTGGTTCAAATCAGTGCAACAGGGTGAGCTCTCGTTGCTCTCTCCCAGTTCCTGCCAACCTAACAGTTCAAAAGCATACCAGTGTGAGTAGATAAATACCGTATTTTTCGCACCATAGGACGCACTTTTTCCCCTCCAAAAATGAAGGGGAAATGTGTGTGCGTCCTATGGTGCGAATGCAGGCTTTCGCTGAAGCCTGGAGAGTGAGAGGGGTCGGTGCGCACCGACCCCTCACGCTCTCCAGGCTTCGCACACCTCTCTGCAAGCAGCGGGAGCCCAGCGCAGGGCTCCCGCTGCTTGCGGAGACTTGCCTGCATGCTGAAGCCTGTGTGCGCTGAGCTCAGCGTGCCCAGGCTTCGCGGACCTCTCCGCAAGCAGCGGGAACGCTCCCGCTGCTTGCGGAGAGTTGCCAGCATGCCGAAGCCTGGGCGCGCTGAGATCAGCGCGCCCAGGCTTCGCGGACCTCTCAGCAAGCAGTGGGAGCGCTCCCACGGCTTGCAGAGAGCTGCCTGTTTGGGGGCTGGGGTCGGGGGAAGCTCGAGCTTCCCCCGCCCCAGCCCCGCGCCTGGGGGGGAAAAATCATTTCCCCCCCTTTATTTTCCCCCAAAAAAACTGGGTGCGCCCTATGGTGCGAAAAATACGGTAGGTACCGCTGTGACAGAAAGGTAAATGGTGTTTCTGTGCGCTCTGGCACTCGTCACGGTTTCCCATTGTACGAGAAGCGGTTTAGTCATGCTGACCACATGAACCAGAAAAGCTGTCTGTGGACAAACACTGGCTCTCTCGGCCTGAAGTGAGATGAGTGCTGCACCCCATAGTCACATTTGATTGGATTTAACTGTCCAGGCGTCCTTTACCTTTACCTTTTTACCATAGGATTGGCCAGAGGAAGAATGGCTGCTGGAAGGAGCACATAGAGAAACAATGCCATGGTGCATCTGCAGTAGCAGAACTGGACACCTTCATTTGCCCCCAGTGCAACAAAACATGTTTCTCTCACATTGATCTCCACAGCTACAGCAGGTGTTGCAACCTTCTTACAGTTTGACTTGATCCTCAAAGGCACACGTCTCCAGAGACTGACAGATGCCAACAAAAATGATAGCCTATGGGGTATTGATCCATTAGCCCAACAAAGGGTCACAGCAATGGTGCCTGTCCTTCAGTTAGAAAAAGCCAGAGTTCAGGGATTGCAGTTAGATGTTGTGCAAGGGAGCTAGTAAGCAGTGGGCTAGAGAGTCAGAGAGCAACATTTGCGAGTAAATGGTTGGGGTCTGTTTAAGTCCAAGACTGCTGAGGCTATGGAAGAAGCCAGAGCCTCTTGGGGTGTGAAAGTTGTGTACCCCTCCATCATAGGCTCAGATTGTATATACTGTATGTGGAAATAGACCATATATAATAATGGCACCAAAGTCTTCACTGTGCTGTAACAGTATAAAATGAATAACAGTTAACTTCCTTCTGTGGTGTTGATAGTAGGGAGAAAATGTTCCACTAAAAACAGGATGATCTGAATAAGCTAACTAAAGTCTTTTGTTAATGCTGAATCTTTAGTGAAAGATTATTGTGCTTACAGTGGCAGAAAGAGTTCTTGCAGTTCTTTTGTCTGATTACATCATTTGCTACATTAAGTTCATTAGGAATATTAAGTAGAAAATAAAGGGCAAGGGAAATGAACCATTTTTTTATTATTATAAATGAGTGATGGATATTGCGGAGACCATTTATTGAGTCAGGATGAATAGCTAATAAAACCACAACTTAGTTTCCTTGACAATCTATTAACATGTGGGGTGCTAAGTGTTTTCATTCAAGCACATGAATACATTTATGAAGAATCAGGCTGTAAGATAAATGCCAAAAGCATTTGGAACCCTAATATTTTTTTTAAAAAAAATATATGCTTCAATCAGTTTTCTTGCAGTACCCAAAACTTTTGCAAAATATCCTGGTAGAAATGCCTTATTTGGTTCAAGGTGATGAACTGGATAAATAATTATATCATATGTACCAGTTATTGTTTTGCAGTCATTTAAAATGCAGTCTCTTCCCATCTCAGAGAAAGTTTAGCCGGTACTTCAGGTCAGAATTACTACCCTCATCCTCTAGTGTCTGATGGAAGAAAGTTGGGATAGAACGTAAGAAAATTAATAAATCAGTTGGTATATAAACTAGCTAAAATGTTTTAAAAAAGCAAACTAGAGCTGCTAGCCATGATGAGTGTGTTCTGTGAATACTAGTTGCTGAGATTCACGATGTGTCTCTAACCAGAGATATACCCTTCCCTTAACATCCCATACAACCTGTGTGTGCCATTTATTAATATACAAAATGATTCACTATATTTTCTGTTTTCCTAACAATAGGATTATATTTTGCTGTCACCCATCCATGTTGTGTTATTGGGTGAATAATATTACCTCTGTAGTTCCATTCAACAGCCAGCAGACATGCTATGTATATATTTTAGTCCTTTTTAAGGTATGGTTGTGGGGGGGAGAGGGAATTGAAATAAACTCAGCTGAAATGAGTAGGAAGGCAATCTTAACACACTAGTAGCTATATATAGATTGAAGTATGTGTCTGCACTACCAAATACCTTCCTTTGTTTTGGTGTGATGGTGCTTTGCTTTGCTCAGAGCAAATTTGTGTCTAAATATCTAATATTATGATTTGAAGTAATCCAAAGGTCATCTAGATCAGCACTTATAATCAACATTCCAGCCCCCCTTCATACCATCCCATTAAATTTTCAGCACAGTATGCCAAAAGCAGAACATGCAGAGCTTTGAGTAACTCACAATCTTCTTAATCTAGCCAGGAAAACATTGATATTGGCATCAGTCAAATTGCTGATGAATGTGTATGTGGTTTTCAGTTTCTGTCTATCTACCTGTCCGTCTGTCTATCACCATGGTTAGGGGAGATGCAAAATAGCAAGGGGGAAAGCAGAACCTTTGTGACATCAGAAATCACAGCACCAATCTGTATCCTCAATTCAGCCTGTATTCATTCATTTTTTTGATGCATAAGCCACATTTCAAAATATAAAGGTTTCCAAATCAGTACACATGATATTTAAAAACAAAAACAACTTTACAATTCATGTTCAAAATAATAAAATGGGAAGAGCATTTCAGGCCAACTATTCCATCACATAGAGAGTGAGTGAGCGAGCGAGTAAGTAAAAAGAACTAAAATCCTGATTCAGAATCATTAGAAACAATGTATAGCAACAAAAACATCAGCCTGTATTCTCTTAATTAAAAGCATGCTAAAATACCCGTTTTCTCAGGGTCCTCTTAAAAGGAAAGGAGGGGGAAGTACCGTAATTGTACCTCTAGAGCAGGGATGTTAAACAGGTTGATTGCAATCCACTGGTCGATCCCTGCAAGGTTTTGGCCCCACCCCCTCGCCCTGCTCCAGCCTCCATTGTTGGAGACAGAGTTTACAAACTGAGTTGCTGTTTCTCTTTGACTCCAAAATAATGTAAAACTCTGCAGCCCACGTCCCAACACCACCTGAATCTCCTCCCCCTTCCCTAAAAAAAGCAGCTCAACAACTTTGACATGAATCCCAATAAAAGGGGGGGGGTAGATCACTGCCAGTTTTTAATTTTGTAGATTGCAGTCTCTTGGAAGTTGGCCACCCCGGCTCTAGAGGAAGGGAGGTCCATAGAAATGGGACCATCATTGAGAAAGCCTGGTCCTCTGTGCCCACCATCCTAGCTCACCCCACTGGTGGGCTTATGAAGAGGAAGTGTGTAACTGATTTCAGTGCACATACAGACTCATATGGGTGTGGGTGATCCTTTAAGCAATTTGGCTACATTCTGTGCTAGCTAGAGCTTCCTAACTGTCTTCAAATGCATCCTCATGCAAATAACATTAGTAGCCTGGAAACAACTAACTGGAAACAACTAACGGTGGAAAGATCTTTGCTGCTTCTGTTGAGCCTGAACAGAGGATGAAGATTGCACATTCATTGCAGATGTCACAAAGCTGCTGCATCCCAACTCCAGGCAAATCAAATGTGTGCTATTCCCCCATAATATTTCTTAGGGAGTAAGTGTTCAGGGGGAGAGGCCTTTCCTTGGGTGAAAATCTGCAGATAATGGTTTAGCATCTTTCCCTCCTCTTAGTAAAAGGAAGCAATTACTTTCAAGCATTTATCCCCCACCTGCATTTTCTTGATAATATTGCTGGGAGAATATATGTGAAGTGCTTTGAACACTTAATATGCTATATTAATGCTAAGTTGTTGCTAATTATCACCTCCCTGAGATGGTGAAATTTAGGAAGGTTGTTGCTGGCATCGGTCTATCTTGAGCAGTGGTGTAGCGTGGGTTGTCAGCACCCGGGGCAAGGCAAGTAATTTGCAACCCCTAACCCGGTAGGGGCAGAGAGCTGCGAGTGCGAGCGCGCCCCCCCAGATGTTGCGGCCGGTGCGGCCGGCCCCCCCTGCACCCCCCACACTACGCCACTGATCTTGAGAGCCAATGGAGTGCTTCTTCAGAGGTGAGGTCAAATTGGTGGAGAACCACAGCACCAGCTGTGGCTGCAGATAGTGGTAACTCATTACGGCTGCCTCCCACATTATTTTTGCTGCATTAGCAGGACTGAAGTGAGTGACCTCTCTGCGGTACAAGCCTGGGCAGTGTGTATGGAGGTCCTGGGCTGCCCAGATGATGACCCCTCTCTCAGCCTCACTAATTTGCTCCAAAGCAATACATTTGGCACCAGCTGGGCTGCAGGAGTTGCTGCAAGAAGGCATACAAGACACCATCCAACCACCTTAGGGACTCCACTCCGGATTTGTGTAGGGTTTACTGCTTAGCAATTTCTTCTCCCAAAGATAGCCTGCAAGTCAGCAGAGGTTTAAGACCAGAGTTTTCCTTCTCCTAGATGGGATACTTCCCCAAGTTCACGAGTGCCATCTGCCCCTCATTTCCCACTACACCACATTCAGTAACCACCTTCTTGACTGTTGGAGCCACTGTTGCTCTTGTCTGCTCAATCCGCCAGAGCCTGTCTTTGTATGCGGGGAAAGTTCCTAACTCACTGAAGGTAGGAGACCCTTTGCTACCCTCACCTGGTTTAGCCAGCCAGTCAAAGCCATTCCTGGGGTGTGGCGACTGTTTCATGCTGACAGCTTATAGGAGCCACAGGTGAGAGTTTAAGTGCAGACTGGGGATAAACTGTGCCAGAAGAAACATGGCACATCCTCCACCAGATGTACTACCCCTCCCCTAACACCTTCCCTCTGGGAAGGTAGGCTTTAAGTGAATTGATAACAAAAAGGAAAGAAGCCAAAGTTGTATTGGAGCCCATTTGCTTCTTCCTCAAATGTAACTGAATATCTGTAGGGCTTCAAGCACTTAATCATCCTGAAGCATCCTGGGGCATTTGTTGCTTATTCTGAAGAGAAAAGGAGGCGAGTGCTGAAATGAAACATCAGCTGTCGCATACCAGTGGCTTGGCATAGTTTAAGAAGCTAATGCAGCCCTGACAAGGAATTTGATTTTCTGCTGTTCCTTTCATTTCAAGGTGAAGAAACAACTCTGAAAGGCAGTGTTATTTAATCTAAGCCTAAGGAATGATGCAGCAAACAGGAAAAGCAGGCAGAAGGAGACACTATGTTTAGGGGGCAAGATCACTGGGATGACTAAATTAGAAATTGGCAGTTCACCCAGCTCAGACGAAGATATGTCAGGGTAACTTGCTTAACGTGGCTCAGATGGCTGAGCGGAAACTGGTATAAGTACCCCCAAATGGCTGTGGCAGGGGTGGGACCAGGTAGGGGTGACTAGCTGGACTTTAAGAGTCCCCTGAAAAGAGGAATTGCTTGTCAAACCACTTTGGGAATTGTAGAGGGGCATTGGGGTCTCCCTAGAACTCTTGGCAACCTTGACAAACTACAGTTCTCAGGATTGTTTTTAAAGGGGCAGCTGTGACTTGTTGAAGGTGATATGGTATTGCTTTAAATGTACAATAAAAATGGAGCCTTGGAAGAAGGTCACTTGAGTAAGATCCTTGTTCAGTTCAAGCAGAGTGCTTTATATGTTCCATGCTACTCCCACGAGTGTTTTTTCTTTGTTTTCAACAATTGGATCATCAAAACAGACTTTTCCTTCCCCTTGCTCTCGGGCCTCTCCTTCTCTCTCCTGCTGCTTTATTGTTGATAGGGCCAAATGAAGTGCTTCACTGTGACCATTGAGTGAAAGCAAGGACTTCCATTCTGCAGCAGCTAAACATGGACAAGTTACATTGATTTCACTGGGAATTTACTTGTGCTTATCTGTCACATTGTCGCCAAAAGCTACAAATGAGTAGGTTCAAGCATGCTAAGAGCCAGATTTTAAATTATTTCCCATTAGGAGACAAGTCAGTGGTATTTTGTGGCAGCTTAATTGGCCTATTTAGAATAAACATCATCTGTTTCCTATTTCCCCTGAATGTTATACTCCTACTCTTGGACATTAAATGCTCATTGGATGGGCAATCAGAACAATTCCAGCATCAGATAGTCAAAATGAAGAGGTGCATTGCTTTCAAATGTACTCTTATACATTTTCCCTAAACATTCGTCAAAATTTTGGGGAGGGGGAATCTTGATTCATGCAATGTTCCTAAACAAACTACTCCCCTAATATCTTCATGTGGTTGTGTATTTCCCCAGGTAACAACATTAGGTGTTTTCATTCATTGCTTAGTGATTAATTTAACTTATTTCAGCAAAGAGTTTTGAAAGGGGATAATTCAAGTTGATTTAGAAGTGTTTCTGGTTGATTAAACATGCTTAGGATTGCAACCTAACTCTCTTGTTTCTAGTGTGAGACGTTGTAAGATTATGTCAGGTGCTTTAACTATAAAGTCCTCTATGGCCTGGTCCCAATGACTTCTTCTAAAAGATGCTTACTTTCTTAGTGATCTTTCATGTGTTGGGGGTTAGGTAATGAAGCCCTGTTCCACACACTTGTAAGTATTTTTGATCTAGATTTATACACTGCCTTTGATCTAGATTTATACACTGCAGCGCTTCCAGGATGGTTTACAGAAACAAGATAAAATCCATAAATATAAACAACTTGTTAAAAATGGAAAATGCACTTTAAAAGTAATTTTTACCACTTAGGCATTTTAGTTATTGTGGCTTGAAGGCTTTCATTTGGAAACCAAATAAAAATTAAGTCTAACAGTGTAAATAAGATATAATTCCTCATATTCAGTTTTGTTATACTCCCCACCTCTTCCAAATGGTGAAATGACATTATTGAAAGCTGTCAAGATAAAAAAATATAATTAAACAAACAAAAATGCTAAGGCACTCTATTATCTTCTCTCCTCCTGTAGCATCACCTCATTTTTACTTGGCATATTTAATACATGTGCATGTGGAGGTGGGAGAGAGATTCCTACCCCCCTCCCTTAATTATATTTTAGGAACTGTGAACTTGTTTGCAGAAATAGCCACGGTAGAAGCTGAAATCACTGGGCTTATTGGGAGTGTTGACAGCTTCTGGTGAAAATCCCCCATGTTTGTGTCTGATAAATTAGTCTACTCACAAATTCTGAACCAGTTTATTTAAAAGTCACTCTGATTCTAGTGGAACTTATTTCTCAGCAAGTGCTAACCCACATTACCCTCCTATTTTGATGAAATTGTGTGAACCAGTCCCCTGTTCTAGTTCAATCTAGTCAAGTCCCGTTTGTTTGTTTGTTTGTTTGTTTGTTTGTTTGTTTTTCTTGTCTGGGGTGGGTACAGATGTTACACCATTATTTCTTTAAACATGTTTCAGAGATTGGAAAGGGGCTATAGGAATATGCTATTTCTTTTTCTCACACATAAACTCCTTGCCTCCTCCTCTCAGTGGCATTAATCATAGCTCAAGTCTTCAACAATCTGGCTAATGCTAACCAGCTAGATTTGAAAACATGCTTAAGTTCATGGTTAGCATTAACCACTGTTCAGGCCATCAAGGAAGGATGTGGGAAAGGACATGGAGTGCAAGATAAATGTTCTAAAACAGGATGTAGTTTGCAATGAATTGTTTATTGTATCCAGACAATTGGAAGAGCAACTTACAAATGTTTCTCGTATTGGTTAAACATATTGGGTGATATCCAACTAACTCACACTCTAAATAGTCCCACTGAGATAAATGGACAAAAGTAACTTAATCCCATTTATTTCAGTGGATCTAATCTGATTATGGTTGACACTGGATATCATCTATTGCTCATAATACACTCAGATAATCATAGAAAGCTGTCTTACACTGAGTTGAACCACTGTTGCATCTAGCTCAACACTGACTGGCAAGTGGTCTTCCAGGGTTTCTAGCCCTATCAAGAGATTCTAGGGATTGAACTTGGGACCTATGCAAAGCAGAAGCTGAGGAACTATATCTCTTTGGTATATGTAATGACTACGGTACTCCAAGGTCCAACTAAGTGACATGCTAAATATGTGGTTCGCTGTATTTTGAATAATTGCTGACCATCAGTAGCGATAGAGCCAACCCACCACTTACCAACTCAAAAAGTAGACTTAAGAGTCTTTTCATGTACTATTTAGGACTGCAACCTCCATGATGTGTTTAGGAATTGGCAGAAGTCATAAAACATATAAGCTACATCTCAGAGCCTGCAGTCTATTTTACTTCATTTCTTTATACTTTACACTATCAAATACTTTGTTTTTGAGCTCTTTAAGTTTTTCTTTGAAATATAGATAGAAGCACTTGTTCCAAAATTGCTATCCTGCACTCTATAATCAAGACCTTGTCTGTCATGCTTGCTCACTACAAAGTTTTATTAACCCTGGAGTGAATTTAGTGTTCAGCTCTGACTGTGAGCTACCTGACATGCTGTATATAACAGAAATGAAAACCGCTTGATATATGGTTGGAGGGTAATAGACTTCTCTCACCCAGACTGATAAGTCATTACTAGCACTTGCATTCAATAAATCAGAATTTGTTCCTAGACTGCAGTCTTGGGTGGGTGTTGGAGGGAGAGTTCATCTTGTTTCTTTTAATACTTGTCAGTCTTGCATTATCATACGTGAGAGATGAGTCGTGGTGGGGAGAGATTAAGAATAAGTGTGAACTTGGTAGCAAAGTGAGCAATGGAGCCAGAAGATGTTGAATCTGTATTCTGGCCAGTCGAACTCTCACATTTCCTCATGCTTACATTCATATATGGTGCATTCTTGTTAACACAGGGTGAGATGGCATTCTTTGAAACAAGGATCGCCCTCCAGATATGAAGTACAGCTCAGTGACTATTTGTCATGCTCTCTGGGACTGATGGGTGTTGGAGTCCAACAACATCTGTTGAGCCACAGTATAGCTATACCCACTTTAAATTTTAAAGAAATAAAATGAATTCATATTCTAGTGACCGTGGATGCTGAGGAGGAATGAGAATGTGATTAGAAGCATGCAACAGTGTCATAAACCAATGTACCTGTTATTGGTAGTAAGCTGCTGGAATTGGATTATCTGGCCCATTTGGTTCATACAGGATCCAGCTATGGCAGCAGACAGTATGCCAAGGCAATATTTCTTCTGAGTTTTTTCAGCTCACAGCTGGTGGGGTGAAGCTTGGATAGTAACTCAGGCACTTAAGGACTTAAGGCAGATGTGACACACATTTAAAGCACATGACCCCCCCCCCAATAATCCTGGGAACCCTAGTTTGTTAAGGGTGATAGAAATGGTAGCTATGTGAGGGGGAAACTCCACTTCCCAGGATTCCTTAGGGAAAGCCTTATTCTTTGAATGTGTGTTGCATATGCTTTAAATGTACAATGCATATCTAATTTCTGTTGATTCCTGATCCTTGTGGAAGCAACCAATGTCTGTTCTCCCTGGAAGTTTCCCCACATTCTTACTTTGGTCTCCTGCTATCACCCTTTGCTTCTAGCTTACTGCTTGCTATTACTATCTCCACCCCATTCCAGGGTGTTTTGTAATTCTTCCATGGTTAATCATCATAGAAATGCACTGCCACAGCATAAAACTATATCAGAGGGTTTTTTGTTTTTTTTAGGGGGAGGACTGATTGAATAAGGTGTTTATAGCCCTGTTTTGCCACAGGACCATGCAGTTATATATAACCAAAATAAGCATTACAGAGCCCTCAAATCTCACCCAGCTCTGGCGGTGGGGGGGGGTGGAGTGTAAAGTTGCCTTGTCAGGCTTCTACAGCTTTATTATTCTAAGTCAGACAGGGACAATTGCTCTGTTATCTTCGCAGAATGGAGGAGAGCAAGGTCAACACCAAATCTATACCCAGCTGGTACTTGGCCAATTGTTTCTGCAAAGTTTTGCTTGGATTGATTCTGCTGTTCTTGATAAAATAGTGTTCCACCAATAGACAAGCAAGTAGCCAGAAAGAGAGAAAAGTTTTTAAATATTCACCTAGGTTAACTGCAGCACTAGACATATGATATGACAAGTTAATGCTGATTCTACAGACAGTGTTATCTATGGGTGACCTTTAGATGACAGTTAGCTACAGTTGAATGGAATTGACAAATCAGGGCGGATCAACTTAATTTGTTTTGAATACATTTCACTAATTGTTCTTTAAATTAGATTGTAAGAGAGTTCAGCTATAAGCACTTGGAAGAGCATATCAGAGAAGAAACTGAAAACTTGCTGTTGTAAGAGAAAAGACTTAATTTTAGGGCCATTTGTACATAAAGTTTCACCCTAACTGATAGTGTTTGAAACATATGGCTGTGCAAGCAGCAGCAAAGAAGGCAAGCTTAGATATTTAAGTGGTTGTGATGTAGACAACCAGAATCCAGTCTACACTTTGAGATGTACTAGGTCTATTGGTTATAGAATGTTCAACATTGCATTAGAAATGCTTTTTAAAATAAGTATTTTGCATTTTAAAAAATGGTTGAAAATAGACAGAAAATATCACCGAATGTGGATTATGTGAAATTTCACCCAGTGCATCATTGTGTCTTACTTTGTTAGTTGATAACTAAACCAGTGCACTCTATATTTATCACACACAGTTCTTTTAAAGTTCCCAATGTCCTTGCCCCGCCCTATCTTTCAGCTCTTATTTCTTAAAGCATCAGTTCTTGCTACCTTTCTTTCTTCAGTGCTACGTTCTCAGTCACCAAATAGCCTCTTGCACCCATAAAATCTGTTTTCCCATTTCTCTTCCTTCCCCAGTCTGAAAACCCTAGTACTCCCTATTGTCCAAATGTAAAGCGCAAACTTATAGGGTGCAGATCTGAGGTTTTTGGGAGCTATGTTAGTTAATGAGGCATGTGCAGTAATGGTGCTAAAAGAAAGAATGATTGAATAACATTATCTGTTAAGCGGATAGGAACCAACCTGTCATTTAATGATGTATTGACTTCCACCCTTTCCTTTTCCAAAGGTAGCAAGGAAACTATAGCAATGAATTCAGTTGTTTAACCATTAAAAATATTTTTCATGCACATACACAAATCTGTATAAAGATATTGGCCTGGAGCAAAATAGAATAGGCTGCAATATGCTGAAATGAACATTGTGATAAAATCACCAGGATGTTTCAAAGAGGCAGAGAGCATCTGAGAGTAGCAATAGCAATGCAAGTGAAATGAAAAGACTCAAATAATAATCTATGTAAGAATCAACATTAAATATGCAGGTATTCATCATCACAGAAGCTGAAGTTACTGTTGTATTTTCATTGTTCTTATTGATAGGAAATCTTCCACTTATTTTGTTCAAAGTATGCAACTGCAGTTGGTCCAGGAAGTAGCAACCAGATTATTACTTAAAATTTGACTGTAAGGTCCATATAACACTGCTCAGAGAACAGGTTGTGTTCACCTTGGGGTCAAGTTTAAAGTATTGATACTCAGTAATAATAATAATAATAATAATAATTTATTATTTATACCCCGCCCATCTGGCTGGGCCTCCCCAGCCACTCTGGGCGGCTTCCATAAAAACCAAAAATACAGTAAAATATCACACGTTAAAAACTTCCCTGAACAGGGCTGCCTTAAGATGTCTTCTGAATGTCAGGTAGTTGTTTATCTCTTTGACATCAGCTGGAAGGGCGTTCCACAGGGAGGGCGCCACTACCGAGAAGGCCCTCTGCCTGGTTCCCTGTAGCTTTGCTTCTCGCAATGAGGGAACCGCCAGAAGGCCCTCGGCGCTGGACCTCAGCGTCCGGGCAGAATGATGGGGGTGGAGACGCTCCTTCAGGTATACTGGACCGAGGCCGTTTAGGGCTTTAAAGGTCAGCACCAACACTTTGAATTGTGCTCGGAAACGTACTGGGAGCCAATGTAGGTCTTTCAAGACCGGTGTTATATGGTCTCGGCGGCCGCCCCCAGTCACCAGTCTAGCTGCTGCATTCTGGATTAGTTGTAGTTTCCGAGTCACCTTCAAAGGTAGCCCCACGTAGAGCGCATTGCAGTAATCCAAGCGGGAGATAACCAGAGCATGCACCACTCTGGCGAGGCAGTCCGCAGGCAGATAGGGTCTCAGCCTACGTACCAGATGGAGCTGGTAAACAGCTGCCCTGGACACAGATTTGACCTGTGCCTCCATGGACAGCTGTGAGTCCAAAATGACTCCCAGGCTGCGCACCTGGTCCTTCAGGGGCACAGTTACCCCATTCAGGACCAGGGAATCCTCCACACCTGCCCGCCTCCTGTCCCCCAAAAACAGTACTTCTGTCTTGTCAGGATTCAACCTCAATCTGTTAGCCGCCATCCATCCTCCAACCGCCTCCAGACACTCACACAGGACCTTCACCGCCCTCACTGGTTCTGATTTAAAAGAGAGGTAGAGCTGGGTATCATCCGCATACTGATGAACACCCAGCCCAAACCTCCTGATGATCTCTCCCAGCGGCTGCATGTAAATGTTGAAAAGCATGGGGGAGAGGACAGAACCCTGAGGCACCCCACAAGTGAGAGCCCAGGGGTCTGAACACTCATCCCCCACCACCACTTTCTGAACACGGCCCAGGAGGAAGGAGCGGAACCACTGTATGACAGTGCCCCCAGCCCCCAGCCCCCCAAGACGGTGCAGAAGGATGTTATGGTCGATGGTATCAAACGCCGCTGAGAGATCCAGCAGAACTAGGAAACAGCTCTCACCTTTGTCTCTAGCCCGCCGGAGATCATCAACCAGTGCGACCAAGGCAGTTTCAGTCCCATGATGAGGCCTGAATCCCGACTGGAAGGGATCCAAATGGTCCGCTTCTTCCAGGCGTGCCTGGAGTTGTTCGGCAACCGCTCGCTCAATCACCTTGCCCAAGAATGGAAGATTTGAGACTGGGCGATAGTTGGCCATCGTGGCCGCATCTAAAGATGGTTTTTTAAGAAGCGGTTTAATAACCGCCTCTTTCAGCGGGTCTGGGAAGGCTCCCTCACGGAGGGAAGCATTCACCACCCCACGAAGCCCATCGCCCAGTCCTTCCCGGCTAGCTTTTATAAGCCAGGATGGGCAAGGATCCAGGAGACAGGTGGTTGGTTTCACTCGTCCAAGCAGCCTGTCCACATCCTCGGAGGTAACAGATTGGAATTGATCCCACTCAATTTGACTAGACAGAACTCTAGCACTCTCCCGCCCCGGCCCTGCTCCCACGGTGGAGTCTACTTCTTCCCGAATCTGAGCGATTTTATCTGCAAAAAACTTTGCAAAATCATTGCAGGAGAACATGTGGCCCATACTGGGCCCCGATGTTGCAGGTGGTTCCGCTAAATTGTGAACCACCTGAAAAAGTCTTCTGCTGCTGTTTTCTGCAGATGCAATAGAGGCGGTGAAGAAATTCTTCTTCGCCGTCGCTATCGCCACTTGGTAGGCTCGACGTTGAGCTCTAACCTGTGTCCGGTCAGTCAATCTTCTACATCCCGAAAAAGTCTGGGTCTGGGATGCTCAAAGGATAACTTCATCCAAAATGTGCCCCTATTCCCCAACTGTGAATTAGTCACGGTTTCTGATCCTGCCTGGCTTAATGGAGGCAGCCCACACAACAGCGGGGGCTCATCAGTGAATGGAAAACAAGGATGACAGAGGGTAAATTATCCTTGCAAATTCCCCCCAGGGACGGAGGGAATGGGCTTCACTCGCAGTTCGTCTCAGTACCTGGCCCTCACTCAATTCTTCGGCGATCAGCCTTCTTTATGGTCCAGCTCTCAGCTCTCACTTACATACATATTGCCTGCATAGGCCTGGACAAACAGATAACTTTACCTACTGATGTGAATGCCTGCTGAAAACCTGTCTGTTCTGCCAGGCCTATGTAGGCAATTAAAGAATACATCCTGCACAAAATTCTATTGATGTCTGTTTTTATTTTTAACTTGTTTTTAACTTGTTTTTATTTTATTGTCTGATTATATGTTTTTATATTGTTGTGAACTGCTGTGATATTTCCCCCCCCCCCAATAAATAGCTTCATAAATTAATTAATTAAATAAATAAAAGGATGGAATGTTGGTGTGAGGACATTCCACAGACCAGGGGCCACCACCAAGAAGGTCCTCTCAAGCAACACTGCTCCCAGACCACCGCATCCATGGCAACTGGTTTATTATAAATCACCATACCATCACATGCCTAGCAACCTGCTTTATAGCAACGATCAGATGAAGAGTATTTCTTGTCACATGTATTTGTACCAGTGATGTATTGACGCAGCCCTATGGCTGCCATGGAGGTGTTGAAATCCCAAGCAGGCATTCTGGGTGCTGCCTCGACATGTATTCTGAAGTCTCCCAACTCCACCTCTGAGGCAACCTCTGCCGCTCTAACAAGGGAGGCAGTGGGTGGCCCATTGGCAGCATTCTTGCTCTGGCTCTCAAGCCCAAGGCTAAGAAGAAGCCATCAAGGCTGGTCCCAGAGTGGATCGGCCTCCTGGAGACAACAACTTATGACTTGCTACTTTTTTAAAAAAAAACAACACCTTAGCTTCTGTACATTTGCTTCTGTACATTTGTCAAATCATTAAGAGGTTTGACAATACTTTCAGGGTACAAGTAGTTTTACACGTCTTACCTCATTTACCTTGACAACAAGCTTTCAAGTCACATTAGGATGAGGATACTAACTTTTCCTGTAAGATGACTATGTTAGTGAGATAATTAATGGACCAGAAGATTATTCTGAAGGCTATTCAGCCCGACCATCTGCATCTAGGGAAGTTTTGCCATGGGGATTAGACTCACTCAAGTAACAGCCTTTAAAAAGCGGGGGCGAGGAAAGGTATCAGCTTGCCATATGATGTTACCACTTCAGCTATGTGCATTTTCCTGGCTCTTTTCAGGATCTCGCACAGAGGGATCCTGAATTCTTTCACAGGAAACAGAGGTAGGATCTCTTGCCTGGATTTTTTGGGACCAGGTTCATGAAAGCCATGTTGATTATTACTGAGCTAATAGACCTTTCCCATTTGCTTAGCAAAGTAATACCCTGGTACAAACTACTAATTGTGATTTTAAAAGAAATGCTTTCACTTTGCATCGCGTCACTTGTTACAGCAGTGATAAAGCTGAAATGCTGCTGCAGTTTGTGTGCCAAAAGAAAAGTCCACTTTTCTTTGTCTCTGCCTCTTTAGCTGATGAGTTTCTGCAGGCGCTGCTTCTCCGGGGTGTGCACACCAGACAGCCACAGTTGAATGGCAGGACAAATCTAATCTAATCTAAGCAGAAGGCAAAAGCAATGTTGAAAGTAACTTCAAAGATGTGATTAAACATATTTATAACAATTAGTTTCAAAGGATCCACATTTTAGTAGTGTTTGAGGAACACAGCCTTTAATGAAGCAAAATAAATTACACGCCGGCTCCATTCAGCAAATGAGCACTTTTCTTTCTCTAACTACCATTTATCTTCAGCTCCATTCAGTGTAAAACATCTCAGCATTTCTTTAAATATAGGTATTCACTCCAAATTTACTTTTCATCTTCGCTTCCCACACAGCCACATAATGAAATTGATTATAACATTTCCATTAGATTATCCTACAGAAGAATAAAAAAAGAATTACTTATTCCTTAATTAGATTTTCATCAAGAAAAAGTGATGCAAGAGGAGTGTTCCATATCTGAAGTGAGCTCTCGCTATTATATTTTTACTTTTTTTAAAGGAACACACATTTGCCAGTGTTACACTGTTTAAAAAGGTCTAGATAGATGCATGTTCTTAATTAAATTTCAATATTAAAAAAAACAACAAAAAACTTCGGGCTGCTGTTTCTCCACTGATGGAAGTACCCATCAACAGAACAGGAGAGCCTCTGTCTTTTCCAGCCCCAGAGAAGCAGGAAAAGACCTGTATTTGCCACAAAAAACCAAGTTGTACAAACGTTCCAAGGACTTCCATTCTCCTTACATTTACCTCAAGGATAAACACTTTCTCTCCTAAGAGGGAAAGGAAAACACTAATCGAAACAGTCAGCTAATTGTATTTATTTATTTATGTATAATACTTATGTACTCCAGTTAACTTAAAGTTCTCAGGGTTGTTAACAATAAAATGCAACAAAATAGACATATATAATAACACCAGAACATAAACTCACACCGTATATCAAACCCTTTTAGCTGTACAACAGTGATACCTCAGTGTTGGGTTCTGAAGGCATGGATAAACAACATTTTAATCTGGCATCCAAATATCATCAGAGAAGGTGTCAGGTGGATTTAAGTTGGTAGGGAATTTCAAAGCTGAGGTGCTGCAGCTGAGAAGGCCCACCTTCAAGACTCCAGTGTATGGAACAGGTGACACATAATACCCATTTCACATTGGTAAGAACTCCTTGCCTATTGAGATCAAGCAGGCACCTTCACTGTACTCTTTCTGGGTGCTGCCAAAAACATTCTTGTTTAGACAAGCCTACCCAGATACTTTAAAAGTTGAGGTAATTTTAGTGTTTTAATTTCTATGGTTTTTAAACAAAGGTGGCAACTTTTTATTGATTTTTGATGGATCCTGAATGAATGTGACAATTTCTCTTAAAATACCCGAAGTTCAGATTAACCAAAAAATAACACAATTAACATCAGAAAATCAGCCTGCTTAAACCAACGGCCAAATCAAATTTGTGAATCAAACAAATGCTATTTTATAAAGGTAACAGGTGAGATTTGTCTTTCTAAGATGCCTCAGTAAAGTGACTTTTATTAGTGAAGCCCTGGATATTACTGGAATCAACTGACACTGGGTCTCTCCCCCCATCTCCTCTTAGGGCTGCATTTATAATGTTCACAGTTCACAAGGCCAGTAGAAATCATGCAGCTATAGACATGTAGGCAATAAACAACTAAAGGAAGGCCAGAGAATTATGTCAAGGGAGATTTGATTCCACCTTTGGTGTGCCTGGGTAAGCTGAAACATTTGGAAACAAGCCGATAAGGGGAAGGTTAAAGCAATGATACTTCACTTTGCTGTTAATAAATGGATATTTTTATTAGTGAACATCTTTATGCATTAATAAACATCCCATGTGTGCTGACTTGGTTGATATGAAGGGAGAAGGCAAATGATAAAATGAGACCTTGATAATGTGACCAAAATAAAAATAAAAATCAATCTATGGTTATACAAATTGCACTGTCCTTTTATTCCAGACTTGCTACATGGTTTTAATCCCTTTTAATAACCAAATCAGTTTGTTTACTAGGAATCTGAAAGTTTAAAGCAGTCTTTACAATTTGTTTAGCCTCTGAAAGAGAGAGGGGGGAAGAGATTTTAAAGTACTAATAAAGGTCCGTATAGTTAAAGCTATGGTTTTCCCAGTAGTGATGTATGGAAGTGAGAGCTGGACCATAAAGAAGGCTGATCACCAAAGAACTGATGCTTTTGAATTATGGTGCTGGAGGAGACTCATAAGAGTCCCATGGACTGCAAGAAGATCAAACCTATCCATTCTTAAGGAAAACAGACCTGAGTGCTCACTGGAAAGACAGATCCTGAAGCTGAGGCTCCAATACTTTGGCCACCTCATGAGAAGAGAAGACTCCCTGGAAAAGACCCTGATGTTGGGAAAGATGGAGGGCACAAGGAGAAGGGGACGACAGAGGACGAGATGGTTGGACAGTGTTCTCGAAGCTACCAGCATAAGTTTGACCAAACTGCGGGCAGTGGAAGACAGAAGTGCCTGGCATGCTCTGGTCTATGGGGTCACAAAGAGTCGAACACGACTAAACGACTAAACGACAACAATTAAGAAATAAAATACTCTGACCCATTTTGGAACGCTTCCCTTTTTGGTCAGATGAATGTGCTGTCTTACTCACCCCTTACTGATCCCTTACTGAGCAGTGGAGGGGAAGGAAGGGGGCTGGTTTGCAGAGCCCCACTGGTAGGAAAAGTGCCTCCCTCACCAAAGCAGCTGCCAGCAGGTAAGCGATGGTGACCAGCAGGGGAGGCCTCTTCAAAAGGGGGGAAGTGCCAGAGTAGGTGGGTGGGCAAGGGAGCATCAAACTGCTAACCCACCCCCCCACCCAGTCTTGGGGGCAGGCCACGCCCTTCCCCCTGCCTGCTGGTGAGTACTGACACTGGGAACAATATATAAATAGATTTTAAAATGAAATGAAATGAAAACACTGCAGCTGTGTTGTGGCCAATTAAAAAGAAACTGGTGCAGTTCTGGTTCATCAGTATATGTGTCAGTTCTGGTTTTATTTCAGACATTAACTAGTTTGAAGTAAACGATTTCCTCAACTTTATAGGCATGACCGAGTTGTTCTTCTCCTTGTCTCAAAAGGGGTCAAGGCTTTTGTGCAGGCATTAGAAGTGAATGTGCACTTTACAGGTGTTGAACAAATCCTGCTGCCACAAACCACCTCCCCTGCAGTAAGATAACGGAATTTCCTTTGGGTTGACGGGATGCAGAGTGCTCACAGGCCCCAGCCGAGCATCTTTCCTTTCTGGGATGATAAGGTTCAGAATCACTGGTAGGAAACTGACACTCTGCATGTCATTCCCACAAAAAAATGGAAAAGGCATTCCCCTATCGGGCTCATGTTTGCTTAGACTAGATCCACATTGATAAATGAAGGCAGAAGGATTAGATACATTAATGGAGTTCGCTTTGATCAAGCATTTTTACCTTGGAGTAGCTCAAAATAATAATTTGAAGTTTTTTTAATAAATAAATAAATAAATAATCAGCCATATTCAGTGGCAAAGTTGCATGGCCCAGCACTGGGGGTGGATAGCAGGCAGGAGCATGGCTGGCAAGCGCCCCAGAGGGCATTACATGCATCCTGGGGGGGCGTGGCATGTGTCCCGGGGTCGGTGAGCCACCTGTGGGGGTGTGGCTCCCGACGTGGTGGTGTGTGTATAGCACGTGTCTGGGGGGGCAACCGTGATGGTACCCTCCTCCTCGATGGTGCTGGGGGCGGTGCGCTCCCCCTTCCCCCCATTCCTCTGCCAGTGGCCACATTCACTTAATTATTTGGAATATTCATCTTTTGAAACTCCTAAAGTTTAGATTTGTGTTTTTCTTTCTCAGAGTGGTGCTCATCTCACTTCTGAGAAAAACTGTACTTGGAGTTCAAGGTAAATGTAGGTAAAATTTGAGTCACTAAAACTTTGCCTCCAACTCCCTTCCTTTGGTTTCCTAGGGGAAAAAAAATCACTTCATCTCTCTACGGTTGGTGGCTCTTATTAGTCCCCAGATAAGTTTCTGAGTATTGAACCTCTTTCTTTGCAAAAAAAGGATCCCAGTTCTAGTGTTTAGATGCTCATTCCTGGTTTCAACTGACTCAGAATGTTGTGTTCAATTTTGTTTCAGTTCCCTGGCTGTATCACTACAGTTTTGAATTTTGAGCTCCATATCAATTTGCTCAATAAAATATTTTTTTATTCTCATTATTTAGAAAACTCTTAACTGTCCAAGGGGGTTAATGCCTGTCCTGATTAATTGGAAATCTGAAAAGCCATGCCAATTAAAACTTTAATTGAATAATCAGTATAATTAAAGCTTGCTGCTCTATATTTTTCAAAACACTCCAGAATAGTACAATGGTAACTGGTTGATACTTTAACATAATAAATTTTGGACTTAATTAAAGTTTCGTTTGTATGTCTTGTGTGATAAATCATACTGTGTGTCTTTGGGGAACATAGCTAATAAATGTCATAAATGATAACTTGAAAACTTTCTGGTTGGAGTCACCTTGGGTGCCCATGACTTTATGGAAAAAAATACCACACAAACCTCATCACTAATGATATCTCTCACAATTCCCTTTTGCTGAAGCATCAATGACTGCCATATGTGGTCTGGGATGTTGCCAGGAGGGATGTTTACCAGAAAAAAATAAAATGAATTTTCATAGAGGTTAAAAGGGGGTGGGGGAGGGAGGAAAGAAGGAAAGCTCCCCCCTTCAATGTAGTGTAGGGTAGTTCTCAGTTGTTTGAACCATCTTGTAGGTGAAGTGTATTTCAGAAGAAAAGAAAACTTCAAGTACTACCTTTGGTATAAGTCCTCTTATCAGCACTGCCTATGACTTATGGTCATGATGAGACTAAATGGCTTGGGCCAGGATACCAAAGGGACTGTCTTTTCCTATACCAGCTGCCCCAGTCCTTAAGATTTGTTGGGGGAGGCTTTCTCTGCATCCTGATGGCAGCACATGTGAGAGGGATTTTTCTGTGGCTGAGTTTAGACTATGGACCCTCACCCTGCATTTCCCAAACCTGCTTTCCCCTCCTCTCCTTACCATCTGTCATCTAGCTAAGAACATTTCTACTCCAGGCCTAGGAGTTTTAATGATGACCTGTTCTTAAACTAGTTTGCCTATCAAAGCTGTTTCTTTTTTGCTCTATTACACTTTTATATTGTAGTATTAAACCTAAGCACAAATCTTAACCAATTACACAATCTGTCCCAGTTCCCCATGCCCCCATTTCATTCCTCTCTGATTTTCTGTGTGCTGTAAGAGCAGAGACCTATTGTCT
Organism: Podarcis raffonei; assembly: GCF_027172205.1. NCBI lineage: Eukaryota > Metazoa > Chordata > Lepidosauria > Squamata > Lacertidae > Podarcis > Podarcis raffonei. Next base: position 73,611,676 of record NC_070610.1, on the reverse strand, counting down.
TTTCCTTTGCGAAGCACCATGGAGGGAAAGGAGAAGATTTGTACTGTTGCAAGCTTCCCTGAGTGCTGTAAATATTGTAGAATGAATGGGATATGTGCTTTGTGAAATAAATTACCAAAAAGGATCCTACCGGTAGGTAGGTTTATTTTTTCTGGGGTGGGGTAGGAGAAGTCTAGAATGAATGGTCTTTGAAACTTCGCTGTGTGAAACTCCACCTCACAAATTCAGTCATTATTTGTGGGCACAGAGGGTCAAGTGAACATTCAGAGAGACAATCATTCATTTCAGTAAAGGTGGTAGGCACAGGTGCTCAATGAGACGTACGCATATGCAATAATTCACCTACATTGAAATGGACAGAGAATCCTGTTTTTGTAGGAGTTGTGCATGTTCAGAGAAGCCCATGAGAAGCTGAGGATCAGGCCATTCTTCCCTTTTCCTTCCCTCCCTCCCTGCTACAGAATCTGGAATTTGTATGCTGCCACTCACTCATGGAGAATATCTTTAGCAAGTCACAGTTCATTTGCTTTGAATCCTAAGTTTCTGTAAGTTGCATCTTGCCTAGGGAAATATAATTTAAATGACTGTGTTACACTGCATAAGGCAGTATGCTGAGATGCTATAATAACATCCCTAATGATAAAAACATTGAAAAATGAATTTAGTAGTGATAATTCTGAGAAACAAAATGTCTTATTTATCACTAGGAATTGCTGCATTTAAAAATGAGTTCTACATTCACCTTTTTTTAAAGAAACCTTGGAGTCAATTTTTAAACAAGTTTCCTCATTAATTTTCAATTTGTAATGTACATTGTGAAGAGGCATTTTAAATCATCTAGGGATGGTTCATAATAGATTTATCTCTTGAGTCCTAATATTCCTTTCATTATGATAAAACGAATAGACAAAGAAGTAGGGGAAAACTATACACATAAATAAATAGTTAATTATAAGATTTTTAAGCTGCTGGCTTTAAACAGGAGTGAGTGGGAGAGACAAAATGTATTGTAGTCAACACATAGGATGTGACGGGAAGTAACCCATGATATATATATGTGACAATGTGTTATATTTTCTGTTAAAGACATTTCAGTTTATTGAGTTGATTGTAAGGAAAGCACAATTAGTTGCAACTTGATATTCAGTTTAGGCTTATTAAAATGGAAAACAATTGAAAGTAGGAAAATGAAGGAAATCAAAATCATTCATTAAATTGCTATACCACCCTTCATTCAAGGATCACAGGGTGGTTAACAATATAAAAATGAAATAAAGAAAGAAATACATAGCATAGTAAATCAGAAAACAGCACACACACACACACACACAGAGAGAGAGAGAGAGAGAGAGAGAGAGAGAGAGAGAGATTAAAAGGCCATAGATTGTTTAATTAGCCAAAGACCTAGTATATGAAATCCTTTTTTCCTGGTGCCTAATGATATGTAATGAAGATGCCAGTGAGCCTTCCTAGGTAGAGCATTCCACAAAGGGGAAGCCACCACAGAAAAGCCCCATTCTGGTGTTGCTCCCCTGCAGACTTCTTGCAGAGGAGACACATGAAGAAAGGCCTCATATGATGATCCCAGGCTCTGGGTTGGTGCAAATGGAGAAGGTGGTCCTGAGCCATTTAAGACTTTATAGGTCAAAAACCAGCACTTTGTATTGTGCCTGGAAACTAATTGGCAGCCAGTGCAGTCATGCCAGGATTGGCATTATATTCTCAAACCATCTTGCCCCTGTGAGCAACCTGGCTGCTGAATTCTACAACAGGTGTAGTTTCTGTACCATATTCAGAGGCACCACTACATGTAACACGTTGCAGTAATCTTACTTAGAGTTTACCAGAGCATAGGCAACAGAGGGTAAGGCTACCCCTGTCCAGTAAGGGGTTCAGCTGGGCCACCAGCAGATGCTGATGGAAGGCACTCTGTGCTACCGAGGCTGCCTGAGCCTCACACCACAGGATGGATCCAGCAGGAACCCCAATCTGCAGACCTGTTCCTTCAGAGGGAGAGTAACCCCATCAAGAGCAGGCAATCTCCCAGCCATCCAGTCTAGAGAACCATCCACTCAGTCTTATCTGGACTGAGTTTCAGTTTGTTGGCTCTCATCCAGTCCATTACTGAGGAAAGATGAAGGTCCAGAACATCCACTGCCTCATGTGCAGATGTAAAAGAACTGTGTATCATTAGCATATTGGTGACAACTTAGTCCAGAACTCTGGAGAACCTCACTCAGCAGTTCAGATGTTAAATAGCACAGATGATAAAATTGACCCTGAGGAACTTCACATTGAATGCTTCACAGGGCTGAAGAGCACTCCTCAAGCATCAACCTTTTGATGCTGAGTTAGGGCATCCACCCCTAACTCAGACAGCCGCTCCAGAAGGATACCAGGCTTGATGGTATCAAAAACTACCCAGAGGAGAAATAACAAGGACAAATTTTCAGTCTTTCTCCTGTGCCCATTAATCATGGGAAATAATTCCCCTACTTGTAATTTTATGTACACCAAACTAATTTTACACTGTATGCACCAGATGGATCAATATCTAGTTGATAAGCTCTTCATTTTGGGCTTGCACATTTCCCCTAATGCACAGATTCACACACTTGAGAACGCCAATCCATTTATCTTATTTATTTTATTTTTACTGAAGTGGACTGTAAAAGCCATGCAGGAACTACAGATCTGCAGTTGAAGTGTCAGACTAGCTGCATGTAAGGTTAGTCTAAAGAAGGGGGAACTACCAAGAGACCTGCTTGGATAAGAGCCTGAATGAGAGGCTGAAAGGGGTGGCGTTTCCAGCTCATTCATACACACACACACACACACACACACACACACCCTGTCTGTGGTGCTTCATTGCTGAAAGTGGCAGACATCATCTAAGCTCCAGTTTTACTTATGTGGGGAAGTGATTTTGTGCAGATATTGCAATTTTTAATTTTATTTTAAAAATTAAGGGAGGGAGGTGTGGAGAAGGGTAAGGGCAGTCCCACTGTTTCTCTTCTAGCTGTTGATGCATAAATAGAAAGGAAAGGAAAGAGCAAAGCAACATGTAGAGCGTCTCCACCCCCATCGTTCATCCCGGACACTGAGATCCAGTGCCGAGGGCCTTCTGGCGGTTCCCTCATTGCGAGAAGTGAGGTTACAGGGAACCAGGCAGAGGGCCTTCTTGGTAGTGGTGTCCGCCCTGTGGAACGCCCTCCCATCAGATGTCAAGGAAATAAGCAGCTATCTTATTTTTAAAAGACATCTGAAGGCAGCCCTGTTTAGGGACATTTTTAATATTTAATGCTGTATTGTTTTTAACACTCGATTGGGAGCCGCCCAGAGTGGCTGAGGAAACTCAGCCAGATGGGCGGGGTATAAATAAATTATTATTATTATTATTATTATTATTATTAACAGTCAAGTTTCTGGCTGGACTGCAATCTTTCTTTGAGGGTTGCTCCTCATTTTCTCTCCCCATTACTGCTTTCTCATCAGCCCACAGAAGGTTGAAAACCAGCAGCTTGAAAATCTGACAAGCTGTGTTTAACAAATGCATTATTAAGTTGTCTTCCCCTCTGCTTCTCCCGACATTATCTCTTAATTGCTTAATCATTCTTGTTTTATATATCAAAAAAGCTAAAATGGCACTGAAGGAAGGAAATGTCACTGTGAAGATGAAGGTACAGCCAGGGGAGGTGAAGTGAAGAAGCAAAATACCGTAATTTGGCTCAGCTTCCATAACCATCACCATACTCATGGTGAAAGAGCTCAACCTCCACAGCAGCACCATGTGGAGGAACAGCAGGGAACATGTGAGGCTCCCCCCACCCCAATAATTCTGTTGAGCGAATGCCTTGTAAAAAAAGTGAGTGAACAAAGTGTGACAGTTTGAGACTAAACAACTGGTATGGAAGCAGACATCATTATTCAATTGCTCTTTAATAATGTCCCTGCTTTTCACAGCAATCACCTACTATGATAATAAACTCGTCTCTCTTTTTTCTTCCAGTTGTTGATGATTTTCTTCTTTTCCAAAATTGTGTATCTGTGAGTGGGAAAATAATCAACCCCAATTATACAGATTTTTGAACTGCTAGGCTAGATTTTATTGTGAAATACGGTGGTGCCCCGCAAGACGAATGCCTCGCAAAACGAAAAACGCGCAAGACGAAAGGGTTTTTCGGTTTTTGCGTCGCTTCGCAAGATGATTTTCCCTATGGGCTTGCTTCGCAAGACGAAACGTCTTGCAAGTTCTTGCAAGTTTGTTTCCTTTTTCTTAAAGCCGCTAAGCCGTTAATAGCTGCTAAGCCGCTAATAGCCGCTAAGCCGCTAATACAGTACTGTACTGCACTACAGAAGTTCTCTCTCTGCCACCTCCCCTTCCGGCTTTCCTAAGAGTCAAAGGTTTCAAGCTACTTTGGGAAGAATCCTGCCTACTGCATTTGACGTTTTGGAGGGAAGTGTGCCAGCCCATTTCAGACCAAGGAATTATTAACTTGCTTTTGCACCCATGAAGGCACCAAGTCATGATTTCCCCACTCGCATGCTAAGTAGAGCAAATATGTATAACTATATATAACTAAATATAACTAAATATAACTCCTCCTTCCACGAACTATAAATAAACCGCTACATTGTGTACGATACAAGGAGGCAATTGCACAACCGGCCCCTTTCTGCCAGCACCCCTCGCTCCCCCCTCCCATCTCTGCTCCTTGCATTTTTCAGTTTCTGTTTTACAGAAAGACTAGCTGTCACCCGATACAAGAAAGTCCCCCTCTCCATTTGCCTTTCCATAGCGCACCGCGAGTGCCGCATGCAGCACCTCCGCCTGCAGCCCTAAAGGACACCCGGAGACTTCCTTCCAACATGCTTTCACCGCCAATCTATCTATGTGGCAGCGGGGAATCTAATAGTAATAGTAATCGATACATTATTAGTGTCCGGAAACACAGCCGGTGGTGATGCTGCCCCGCGCCGCTTCGAAAAGTTCCTAGACTTCAGCCTTAGAACTGGGAGGGGACCTGGCGGCGACACCCGGCTCGGGGTGGGATTTCCCCATCTGCGCTCTTAGCGCGCGCGGCGACCGCTAGATCCCGAGGATGGCAGACTGGGCGGGAGGGGGGACATGAAAGGTTTTGCCTGCCCATCTCCGAGGAAGCGGGGGGAGATGATCCCTGTCAAGGGAAGAAGGGGGCACCCATTTGCCAGCAGCCGGTGCCCCCGAACCGAGGCTGAGGGTGGCGCCATCGCCTGTCAAAGTGACCACAAAGGCAAGCTCCGGTCGCGCGGCCGAGGGAAGCCCCGCTGTGGGTCATCCAAAGTCAGCCCGAGCACGCCACTCACCTAAAAGGCATGGAGAGACGGAGGGAGCACATGAGGATCCCGGTGCAGAGGAGGCTCCTACAGCAAAATTAAGGCAGTTGGCAGCCGGAGGGCTCCAGGACCCGGAGCTGCGGCAGGGCCGTCGATGGCGTTGCCGGAGACTCCTCCCTCTGGGCCTCGCTCTCTCCGCCTTCGCCGCCGCTTGCCCTGCCTGCGATCGGCCGGGCTCATCGCTCCGCTCTGCAGAGCACTGCGCAAAGGCGCGGCAGGACAGGTGTCCAGGGACGCTTTGGCTGAGCGCGCCCCGGGATCGGAAGTGCGGGGTGCTTGCTGCAGATCTTATCTTCCCGGGTCGCTGGGATGGCGGCGGTTGGGGCTTGTGTTATGTAAGCGCGTCAGGAGGGACTGCTTAAGAGGCCGGACGAGGCTTGCAGTTGCGGGAATGAGTTTATACCTGTAGCCGCTAAGCCGCTAATAGCCGTGCTTCGCAAGACGAAAAAACCGCAAGACGAAGAGACTCGCGGAACGGATTAATTTCGTCTTGCGAGGCACCACTGTAACTAAGACAGGTAGCACATGAAATCAGTGTCCTTGATTCATTAACATGTCATTGGTTAAGTTATCACCAGCTCTGGAGTGCCCTGTTTTGCTTGTTTGCTTTTGTCTTTTTCTAACTTGTTCACCCAGCTTGAGTCTTCAGTTCCTTTGAATACAAATAGTGTAAAGATTTGGAATTCTTCAGCAACAATGGCCCATAATTGATATGGGAACAATAATTTTGGCAGCAATCTGATGCCAGTATATAGGCGTTTAAACCCACTGACTTTCTTAGGACTACATGTGCATCATTTGGCATTGGTTTACAGTCTGAAATTGTTATTTGCCTAAAACAGCAGTCAGGGGTAGAGATTATCCAGTACAGCAATCCTTAATGGGATATTCCATGGACCATAGGAATCAATGAATTTCCACATTCCACCGTTTATGCTAAGGATGGTTAAAATGGCCACAATACTATATTTTAATGTGGTATCAAGAAATTAAACCCTCAAGCTCTACATAAAACATAATTCCTTAACTCCTGAATGCCGTGCCCATTAATGCTGAAGGTTTTATTTAATCATAGAGCAATAGCGAAATATGTGTGCCTGCAATTGCTCACAGCAGAGGTTTCATGGAGGTTGTAACTATTTGTAATTCTGCAGCTGCGTCTTCCTGTAGCAAAGAGACAAAGTTTCTTCATGGTTTGAAATAGTTTGTATAATCTGCTCCATTATTATCACTTCATTTATTTAATTGGCTGCTAAATATACTAATTAGGGTTGTGAGCGGTGCCTGGTGTGCAGTGCAGTAAAAGGGGGGGAAAACAGAGTTAGTATATTTGCTTCCTTAAACATTTGCAAATAATTAGCTATATAGTGTGTTGACTCTTATATCCTTTGTTCTAGTATTGAGTTCTGTTAACCCAACTGGTGCTTAGGATTTTGCTGACACCAAGTAGAATGTGTTTAGGTTTTGCTGAAGTGTCTTCACACTGTGGGTTGGTGGGAGGTTACAGCATATAAATCATTTTAGGAATACTCCAAATTGTGTAAAATTCCTTATCAAGCAAAATAAAGCATGATTATTGGTGAAGGAAAGCCAGCAGCCATAAATCTCCTAATAAGGTGATATATTCAGATATGTTAATTCATAGCTTTCATGGTACCCTAAAAACAGACACTGCATTCAGGCAAACATGCTACATTGTTGTTACAAGACTGTGTTTGCTAATAATCCTGTGAACCTGCAGGATATCTTTAAACTAAATTATGATGGGGACCGAGCCAATATTACAGATGACGGGAAAACTGAGTCCTGGGGAAAATAGCTTAATTGATGCACAGGAAACTGAGGTGGTGCTTCAGAAACCTGTTAAAGGGAAGTAACCTACAAGAAGGAAGCAGCTAGAGGGAATAACCCGTGGACTCAACTGTCTCTATACTGAAACAAGCAAGATGAATTTTAGGTCTTAATAAAGGATGGCAAATACTACCTAATAAGCATTACTGAAATCTAGATGGTTGTTCCTATATTGACCAGCTGGCATAGTTTAGAGGCAGGAAATGCCTGATGGCCCTCTACCAAAGTGGATGCAATGAGCCCTGCTTCCTATTTCTCCCACTGAGCCAGCCTGATGAAATTCCTGCCCCCAGATGACAGTTGAGGGGAGAGAAGGCCTGGTAGAACTGGCCTGTCACAGCAAAGCCGATGATGGAGTGAGCTCTGTGGGTTATGTAAGGGTTTGTGTGTGTGTGTGTGTGTGTGTGTGTGTGTGTGTGTTTTCTTTTGAGAAGTTTAGCAGTTGTGCCATAACTTTCACTAGAATTAGTCACCACAGCACACTTGCCAACCCTTGGGTTCTCTGTTGTTGCTAGACTTCAAATCCATGAACCCCAGCCATAATGGCCAATGGCCAGGGCTATGACTAGTTGCAGCCCAACAGATTCTGTGGATTCAGAGTTGAGGAAGGCTGTTATAGAGGTGGTCTGCCTCCCGACTGACCACCTTGGCAGTTTTCAAAACAGGCAGATCTGTAGCAAAAGTGCTGATTAGGTTCCAGGAAAATCCGACACACATTACTGTGTCTAAATCTTGCTATGGGAATTCAGTGAGTGTTTTCAGAGAGGGGTCCAGAGTACTTTTAAAAGGTATATAATTATATTTCTGCATCTAATCACACATTTGTTTAGGGCTTTTAAAAATAAATAAATCAGGAATTCTCCTTGAATGCCAAAAAGCTATTTTCTCCCAAAAAAGGTTTAGTGCATAATTGGCTGCTTCTCATAAAAGTGGATGTCAAGGATCATAAACAAGAGGGCAGGACCATATTGCCTGGTGCCACAGGTAGGTTTGAATCCAATTGTGGAGCTGTCTTTCTTAATAACAGCTTGCCTTGTTATGGCCACCAGAGAATGTGCGCAAGTAGTGACTTAGTACATTTCCTGTGGAAAACCATGAAATTTGTGACGAGAATGCAACACATAATTTCAGGTGTGAGTCAAAAGAAATTGAACTGCCTGGTGCAGTGGCAGCTAAGATGATGGGCTGAGGTTTGCTATTGGTTGGGAGTTGAATTAATTCCTGCCTATCCTTCCTTTTCACTTCTGCATATTGTAGACAGTCCATATCACTTCAGTGAAATTTATGCTACAAGCACACTTTTCTTTAAAATGATAAACATTTAAGAAAGCCACACAAAATCTTTGTGCACACCTTTATTGGGAGAATAATTCCTCCCAATTATTCTGGACTCTTGTAGTTATGCTTGGCTGTATTGCATAGAAAAGAATTTTACTGGAAGCGGGGTACATCTAGAAAGACAGAACTGTGTGTGGTGTGTTCCTTTTTTTCTTCCCCTTCGACCCCAGAAAGGATGAAGTGCAGGTGGATAAGAAGACGTTTTAAGAGGTAGCGTATAGTAAGAGCTGGAAACCATATTCTGTCCCATGAAAAGAAATATGCTACTCAGTTACTTTATGGAAATTAATACTAAGCTATGCATTTTTAACCCCCTCCCATTCTGCATTGAGTGAACATCGTTTAGCTGTTTCTACAAAGCTAAAGTTATAGCTTTTAAAATCATGTTTAAAACATTGTGCTTAAATATACAGACCATTAAGATGAAGGCTGGATACATTTTAATTTATTTTGTGGGAGAAGGCACATGCTTAAAATATTTTTTCCCTTTCCCTTTCTTTCCCTTTGCAAAAATCACCTGCATGGTTTTCTAACAGCTTTATACAAACTATTGTTTATCCCTGTTGATCATCGGTGGGCAAGTCATCTTTTTCTTCTCCACAGCCCAGAAGTAATACTTTCTAAAGGATTGCTCCAACTTGCTGGCACACAAATACCTCAATTTGCTCCACATCTAGTCACCCTGTTACCACCTGACAACCTTTTTTGGGGGGTGGAGACGGCTGCCATGGCATGCTGTGCCATAGTCTTAATCCGTTGCCGCTCCCTTCCAGGGCCTCCTCTTCTTATTCACCCAAAAATTCCTCAGTAATGGCATATGTTTATGCAGGCATGACTGGGGTGGCTGCCAAGGACTATTTGGTACCAATAATCAATTGGGACAAACACAGTTAACAGGAGTGGAGAGAAGAGGCATGGTGACCCTTCTGGACACAGAGACCCAGAGCTGCTGCCCTCAGACTAGATGCTCCCACTCCTGAATACCGTAAGATGCACCAGACCATAAGACGCACCTAGTTTTTGGAGGAGGAAAACAAGAAAAAAAATATTCTGAATCTCAGAAGCCAGAACAGCAAGAGGGATCACTGCGCAGCAAAAGCAGCGATCCCTCTTGCTGTTCTGGCTTCTGGGATAGCTGTGCAGCCTGCATTCGCTCCATAAGACGCACACACATTTCCCCTTACTTTTTAGGAGGGAAAAAGTGAGTCTTATAGAGCAAAAAATACGGTAAGTCAGACCTCATCCTATTGAGGCACTAAGGGTTTGTAGAGGGACTACCTATGGTGCCAAGGGAGCATGTCATCCACCCTACAACAACCCTTCCTCCTTCCCCTCACCAAACCTCTGGCCCTGGGAGGGCCCTTTCCTCCTATTCCTTTTGTGTTGGCCTCATGGCCAAACACCTTGCCTTCCTTCTTTTTTGAGTCACAGCTCTTCCATTTAGTTTTCTGTCCAATTGTGAGACCGCTTCACACAATGTATCCACCGTGAATCCCACATTAGGGCCAAAATATGGGACCCCACAAGACTTTTTGGCTTCACTTAGTTTCACGATGACCATAAGTCATGGTCTTTGGGAGGCTACAGGAGGAAGAAGAGGTGATGTGTCCCTCAATAGCCACAATCAACCACCTTTCCTGATGGGGAGCTCGATGGAAGGGTGAGGGATATGTGATTAGGTCCATGTTCTTTTACCCAGTACAGTAGATTCCATAAGCTCTGTCTCCCCACCCCCTACCTGGCCACTTCACCAAATAAAAGTTGTCAGTTGTGTTTTTATTTAGGATTTACTATGAGGTTTTCCCCATCCATCCTTTCATGTTTATGATGGCTTCTTCCCCTCACTTTCCACTGCCATGACATTCACCTAGAAAGCTCTTGATGTTTCACTCTTGCAAACATTTTTGAAGCTAACCAATTAAAAACTGACTTGGGAAAATAATTATGTGGGGTGGTTGGAGCTGAGAGATAAAATGGGATTTGAAACTCACATTAGCTAATGCTTATTTTGTTACTACTATCAGCTACTTTCTGAGTGTTGTGTTTGCAGCTTCAGCTCCTCTACTTGTCATCCTAATTAAACCCAGCAGCATAAATAAAAAAAAGATGTAAAAATGCAATGTGAACACACATCCAGAACGTTTGTAACATTTCATTGCTGTAATTTAATTGTTACTGAGGGTGCCCTGCCTATAAACAAAGGGACCTTGATTTCCTTGAATATAGGAGTCTTCAACCATTAAAACTGTTGGAATCTCATGCATGTGCAGAGAAAGAAAGAGAGACAGACAGACAGAGATATATTTTTTTAAACACATACAAGGTGTGTCAATGATACCTCCCATTATATTGCTGAAAATAGAAATATGCTGCTTTTTTAAAAAAAGATGCTTATGTCTAATTGAATGACCCATGCACTAAAAATTGTCTCAGAATCCAACTACTTGTACACTATAGGAAACTGAAATTAGTTGTTGTGGTCTAACAGATGATAAATGCAAGCAAATCTTCGAAACAAGATTTTATTATTTTTTAAAAAAATCTCTGTCATTTAAAACATGGGATACACCTCTTAAAAGCACCCAGCAGCATTCATGCGTGAAACGAGGCAAGGCATAGATGAGATTGGGCTGTTCAAATCACCCTTTGCACACTCGAAGCAGTATCTGATTGAGGGGAGGAGGGAGAATTTGCTGTAGACCTACCCCATTTGAGAGTCCATTGCATTCTCTTTTGTGTGTGTTGGGAGAGCAGTTCTGTGGTAGTGATTTATCATTATTGGGAAAGAAAACAGTGCAGGCACTGGATGTGAGTGAGTTTTAATGCCACTACTTGCTTATGACAGAGGTGTTGAAAAGGAACCCATCACTTTGGCTGGCTGAACATTACCATTTATTCTGGCTCCGATGTGCTCCCACCAGTGTTGTTTGAAGAGGAGCACACATAACATAAGCCACAATCCATATCTTTCTTGAGAAATGCTGCTGTTTGATGCATTTCCTCTTAAATACAGCATTTCCTTGCTGTATTTGAAGAGTGTGTACATGCCCTTGGTCTCTTGCTTGGGTCTGTCAGACTTGCCATTTCCAGTTTCTGCATACTATTAACATTCATTTGTACTGTACTGGGTTTTGTGTATTTCTGAGAGGTGTGGGTGGTAATATCTCAGCGGCCTCTTGTGTGTTTGTGGTGGTTTTATGTGTGCTTCATTCAAAGGTATGGTATGATCACATTAGCTAGTTTCTGTTGGGATACTGCCAGGGAGACAGAGTCCATCTGAGCCCCCAAGCCAGCTGCCGGACGATCCATCGATCTCCCGTAGACACGCAGTATCAGCAATTATCGGCACGAAGCCTCAGAAATAGATTGCCACATTCTTAGGCTGGTGCACACTCTATCAGCAGAATTCACACAGCAAAAGATGCACAGCAGGAGAGCATATTTACAGTTTATTCAGCGTTGGTCAGAACAAAGAAAAACATGACCGCCTGCATCGGTATGCTTAGGCAACAACCAAGGAAACGAAAGCAAAGACACAACAGAAACATCCTGTGCAACAGGAAATACGCAGACTCTGTGACTCACAGCCTGCTCCCTTTTAAGGTGGAACGGAAATATCCTAACAGTTTCAAGTCACACCTTTTCTGCTTAACACAAAGCAAAGTGTCCTTGCACTAAGTGGGTCAAGCGAAAAAATCAGTCCCTTCTTTGGCCCCAGAACTCTTCAGCTTATGGCTTTGGCTAAATGAACAACCAATGCAATATTTTATTGACACTTTCCTAGCTAGTTAGAGATAGGGATATGTCTCTCTTTTTCTTTCGTAAAACCTTATAATGCTGTGAAAGCGAGAGTGCAGTACCCTGATTTTCAAGTGCATTTTTAAGGATTAGGCAGGGATTCAACCAAAAACCCTCAGCTCAGATGGTTCTGAGAGGAACTGAGGGGGGGGGGCAGCCTGCTTTGAGCAGCCCTTTCAACTCATGATCACAACTCCTCCTCAAAGTGAGGGATTTTCCATTTTTTGGACAAGAGGGTGATAGGGAGGAAATGAAGGAGGGTGAGCAGCTCCACCCTCTCAACATTAAGATGAATGTCTGGAAAGATTCATTGATGCCCTGGGGCAAGAAATAATACAAAGGAGTTACCAATATATGGTGAGGGAAGCCCTTCCCTTTTTTGAACACTAAGATCTTCATTTTTTTAAAAAAAAAATATTATAAAATTGTCCAGTAGCACCTTAGAGACCAACTAAGTTTGTTCTGGGTATAAGCTTTTGTGTGCATGCACACTTCTTCAGAATGAAAGCTTATACCCAGAACTAACTTAGTTGGTCTCTAAGGTGCTACTGGACAATTTTATAATTTTTAAATTTATTTTGACTGTGTCAGACCTTCACAGCAACCTACTTGAAACTTAGATCTTCAGTTAGCCAGCCATGTTTCTTGGTATTAATGTCCAGAGAAAGATGCCCTCCATGCCTACCCTGGACTCATATACAACAGTGTCCTGTGCTGCCAACATTTCTAGCAGCTATCGATCCTGAAACTAATGGAGTGACCAATGCCACCTGCCATATGAGACTACAGCATCCAAGGATTTCATTTTTGATGAAGATAGCCAATGATGAACTGCTGTGAAACATTTTAGAGTTAAGATGTTTGGATGTTTAAATTTTCCCTTTTTACTATGGAGACTTCATGTTGGCAGGCTCTGTATAAATACTGTAAGTAAGCAAGTATTTTCAGAGTCTAAAAGCTGCCTAAGTTTGACATTGCACATCCAGTTTCTGCAGCTCCTGGCAAGGTGGTGAAATTCAACAGACACGCTTCTGGGCTTATCCACACCTCCCCACTGTGCTCTTTCCAGGCAAAGGTCTACACTTTAAAGCTCTGTGTCCAAGAGGTTTCCCCCCTGTACTGGAGCTTTCCCCACAAAACCCCGCTCTTTAGTGCTCAATGGGAACAAACGTCAGTTCAGGTTTTCCGCGAATTGCTGTTTCCTCTCATTCAACTTTACAGAGCGGGTTTTCACAGGAAAAGGAAAGGTAGGTGTAGATATGCCCCGTGCTGGCTTTCTACCAGATTTTTCCTCTGCTGGTTCTTTCTTGTCCTTTTTACCTTGACTTTAGATGCTGTGGCCATGGCTATGGTGTTTAACATTATGAGGCTATATTACTTTTCCATTTCCAAAAGTGAATTGTTTCATCAAATTAATCAGTGCCACTAATGAAGAGATGCAATACCAGTAAAATTGGGCAATTTCTAAATTGCAATTAACTTTCCCTGGTGACTGTACATCTCAGGGATAAGTAACCTGTCACCCACAAACCTATATACGTAATTAAAGCACAGTTCGTTGATTCTGCTTCATTAGTAGTTTTCAGTAGTTTTATTTAATTAACCACGTCAGGAGTGCATGCTAATTGAGCCGTCACATTTTAAAATATTTAGAAGTATTCTAATAAAAAATAATTTGAAAATCTGATGGTTCCAAGGACCAGGCTCCGTTCTCCTACTACATCAGCCAGCCTCTTTCTCTGCCCAGTGCAGTCGAGCATAAGCTGTCTCAAAGCCCTGATCTGCCTTCGCTCTTCTTCCCCCGCAGCTCTGATATTTCTCTAAACCCTGCTCAGTTGTAACTGAATATAATGTCTGTTTGAGGGACAGAACAGTGATTGCACTGAATGGCGGCTGGAGAGTTAGGGAAACAGCACTGAGAAGCAGGTGCCACTGGCAGAATTTGACAGTTCCATCAATTTGGTTCAGTATAGGTAAAACAGGTTACATGGAGAAAATACAGCCTATGGTGCAGAGAACATTTTATTTAAATTTCAACTTGTACTTTCCTTATTCCAGAGGTGCTATGGAAATGTAAAAGGAGCTCCACCTCAGGGACCTTCTCTTTATTCTTTAAGCTACAACATGCAAAAACATATCAGGGAAATCTTCTAAAGGTTCACACCTTTATGACAGCTTTGAAACAGTTGCAACAATATTTCTTTACTCCTTGAGCACCAGCAAGCCAAACAGGATCTCTTATTGAACAATACATATGGATTTAAAATCCTTCTACAAAGTGCATTTTGAAGCAACACTATTAACAAGTAATATACTACATTTTAATATACATAAATATAAAATTCCATATGAACTAGTGTCTTTCACCAACAGCGGCTTCCAAAGCAGGATTGAATTTACTGGTCAGTGGATGTGGGGAAGTCATATGCCTTAAAAAGTTGTGGGGAAGTAGCAAACTGGAACAGATTTCATGAGGCAGAATTACAGTGCAGTCCATACCATGTATTACCTACCTCCCAGGTAAGTGAGGTTCAGATCACATCCTTAGCCCCATTTCTGTTCAGTAGAAAGAATTCAATTCTAACCCCACGAAAGCCGAATCAGCAGAACATAATTTCCCAGGTGAAGGCTGGTTTTTTATGTGACAGACTGTGTAACACAACCCAATTTGCTATTTTTATGTGACAGAACAAACTGTGAAATATGTTGCTGTTTTATGGATTTGTACAACTTCAGTAGCGGCGTAGAAGGAATGTCAAACTTAAAATAAAAGCAGCAGTAATGGTCTTGCGTTCTGTAACACTCCCACCTTTTTCTTCTTGTTTTGCAGAGTAACAGAGCGCAACATTCTTTAAAATAACTTGTAATGTATAGCATGGAGGAGAGTATCTGCCCTAGCTTCTCATAGCTAGTTATCTACTGCTTGTGGCCACATCATGTCCTTCCCACATAGAACATCTGAGTATATTTTCTGTGCAAGCTTTTTTACTTAACACTTATCATGTCTGCACCACCCTTAAAACACCTATTAAAAATCAAGTTAAATGGGCCCAATTCTTTCAGATAGTGGCATTATTTCTTTGTTTTGGGAGGGTTGTTAATGTCATGCAGAACCAGATTTTCGCATTCTACATAGCTTGTATCATAGCAACCTTGCACAGAAGCTACATGACAGGATCATGTTAAAAGATTTACAAGGAACTTTTCTTTTTTCATTATGAACCGGGGGGAACCATCCATCTTTTGACAGTTAGGGTTAAAGGAGAAGTGACTCTGCTTCTATTAATAATACATCTCATTATTTCCAGTAGAGCTGGGGGAATTTGCCATTGGGAATGATCCTAATAGCATCTTTCCATGTCTTGAGAAGCAGCCTTCCTTTTCAGATGGGGTTCCTTCAGTTTTGTAATGTCACCTTTGCCGGTGTGGTGTAGTGGTTAGAGTGAGCTGGCTGAGGTTATATTGGGCATGTTGTATTGGAGGAACCCAGAATTGTGGTTATGGGTGACTTCAACATCCACATTGAAGATGCTTCAGGTCCAGCTTGGGAGTTCATGGTCTCCATTGCAACCATGAGCCTGTCTCAAATAGTCATCAGTCCAACCCACAGACTAGGACATACCCTTCATTTAGCCCTTGATCTCACAACTACCTTGGCTTGAGTGGCAGTCTACCATTGCCATTTTAAAGATCTTTCACACTGTTCTCTTGCTCAGAAAGGTTACAGTTCTAGGAGCATTTTGGGGGCTGCAGTTCTGAGTCTAGCAGGACTTCCTTCTATGTAAATATTTCTAGAATTGGGCACTGTGGCTTATATTGCTTTTCTTTGTGGGTCTGCGACTAGAAGTATTTCTAACCTGCATGTAATATATCAACACAATACTTTGCCTCAAACCATTTCTAATGTATGTTTAGGCGGTACCGCTATGCTGTAGCTGTGAGGTACAATGCAAGCAGTAGGGAGGTGAGAGAATTATCTACCAGAAACACAGAGCTGAAGAGAGTTACTTTTAGCCTGCTGGAAGGTCCATGGGGGATCCTGTCTAATGTACAAAAGGCAAGAATTCAATATGAAAAGTGATGTGAGGAAAATGCAGCTGCAAATTGCTGTGGTAGCATTTGTCCTTTCCCTTTCCCTCTTTCCCCTGTTATCTTGCATATGGCAGCTGTGTAAAATATGCGAGGAGAGGTAATGTGTTATTGATTCAGTGCATACACACACACACACACACACACACACACACACATTATTGACATGCATCCTTTGCTATAAAGCAAGGAGTGGGAGAATTCACATGGAAGAAGCACCGTATTCTATGCTCCCCTCCCAGAATGCCCTTCAAATGTGGGTTTATTCGGTAAAGTCAAAATTAGTTAAGTGATCATGCATAAAAACAAAAAAAATGTGTTTTTGTTCAGATCTTTCCTGTAAAGGGGTGGAGTAGCTTAGGAAAATTGTTTGCACTATATTTATTGCAGAAGTTATGAACAGTAATGGAATCATCAAAGGCCCCTGCCTTGCGAGGGAGACAACTAGCTGAAGCATCTCAAACAGATAACGCTCAGCTTTTTTTTTTGAAAACTTCAAAGAAAGAAGCTCCATAAACATCATGGGCAGAGGTTTCTGTTACCAAATTTTATGAAGAATTTGACTCACATTTGCATGCCTGTAGTTAAACACAGGGGTCCCTTTACCTTTACCTTAGTTAAACACATGAACTGTCACTATTTTGTAGGTGAGAATCAGACACGTACCAAAACTTCAGGTTTGTGGAATTAAAATGAATTAAAGCGCTCTGTAGCCCTAGTACAAGAAATATGCTTCTTTCTTTCTTTCTTTCTTTCTTTCTTTCTTTCTTTCTTTCTTTCTTTCTTTTTTAAAAAGATGACTCTTTGTTGTTCCAATTAGCAGAGAAACTGCCTGGAAAATAGCTAGAAAAGTGTGGGATAAACTAATGATTCATGGGAGCTGTATAAATACCCTGCAAAAAAATCAGGATGAATGTTGGTTGTCACATAACCACCCCATAACAAAATCAGAATGAATGCTTAATAGCAATTGGATATAGTCTTTGTGACTTAACATGGACACTGGTACCAGAGCCTGTAATAAACCCAGATGCCAACTTTGATGCCACATACACCCAGACAACACCAGCAACATCAAACATACCATCTCAGGACTATTTAATTGCTCATCTTCTAACATTGTGTTTGCTATCAAATGCCAACAGTGCCCTTCAGCTCTCTATATTAGACAAACAGGCCAAATCCTACGCTAAAGGATAAATGGACATAAATCTGACATCAGGAATCACAAGACAGAGAAACCAGTAGGAGAACACTTCAGTCTCCCAGGACATTCTATACAAGATCTCAAAGTAGCTGTCATATTATAAAAGAATTTCAGAAATAGACTGGAAAGAGAAGTTGCTGAATTACAACTTATTACCAAACTTTAAACCATGGAGAGACCTGGATTCTTAACTCATTATACATGATAAAGCTATTTTTGGCCATCTCATCCCTTGCTTTTTCCTGTAAGACCAATTGCAGTCATTAACAGTCGTCAACAGGTCTACCACACCTATCAGCCAATCACCCATTCCCACCACCCTTCTGAGTAATACCCCTCCCCACCCTCTCACTATATATAAGGGTCTGGTGACTTCTGTTTCATTGTCTCTGAAGAAGTGTGCATGCACATGAAAGCTCATACCAAGAACAAACTTAGTTGGTCTCTAAGGTGCTACTGTACATTTGTTAAAAAAATTATATATATATTTCTACTGCGAAACAAACAGATCATCTGGAGGAGTTGGCTGGTGTTTTGCCACTGTGAGAACAGGCTGGGATAGTTGTGGCCTGTTGCAGAGTAGGTTTTGTCTCAGCATGTTGAAGGCGGGCATGGCTATAAACTTAAAACTGGATTTAATAACAGTACAGGTAACTCACAACTTACACACTTGTTACTTCTACAATTTCAACTTTACATCCTAATTGTGTCCAACAGTTTTCCATCTCCAGGCCAGAATGTTATGCTGGCAGTGCTGTAAATTTTTTGTCAAACTCATCCAGAACTTCCACATTGATCAACGTGTTCAAGTGGCAACAATCGTCCACATCCAGGTGTTCTTGTAATTGAATGAAATGCTAATGAACAAAATTAGTCTCCCTGCATACACATTTACTTGTAATATTTCCCCAAATGTAGGGTCCCCCCCCACAATCCATGTGGTGATCACCTATAATAAGTCCTGCAGTATGAAAGGGAATACAATTGATATGCCATCAAATTGTTCCTGACAGAGAGATTTTAAAAGCTTTTAGAGTGGCTATAAAAAAGGAAGTTTTTTCTTCATAGAGTCCACTTAGCTCATCTATCTGCATTAAATATCAAACAGTTACACTGAGCAGATATGACATTTTAAATAAGAGTAAGTGCTGCTTAACTTTATAATTCCATGAACATCTTCTTGTTTCATCATTCTGAGCTATTTTTTGAAAAAGAAGTTTGGTGATTGGTTTGATTTTCTTTTTTCCTTCTTTCACTTTTTTTGTGAGTTGCCATATTGGCAAATCTGAGCCATCTATTTTCACTTAATTCTTTTGATATAATATTTATCAAGGACAAAGACTCCTTCGTGCAAACTCAACCTTTAGTATTGCATGGATTTCAGTTTTAGGGATGGGTCAACCCAGTACTATTTTTCTAGAAAAAGTGGTGCCAGAACTCACCATGAATACCTCCCTTGTTCTCTTAGAATGACAATGGCGCCCACCAGAGAGGTGCCAGAACTAAGTTCTGGCCATGTTCTAGCTGAAAAAAAAGCCCAGGATCAACCTGTAAATAAATTGAGGAGACTTCAGATGGATCAAATGAACATCAACATAATTTCAAGAGAGGCTAGTGCTTGAATGGGCTGCTTTAAAGGGGACTTAGTTGCCACCCATACAACTACAGGGTTCCACCAGTTCCTGGTGGTGGTGAGGAGAGAAGAAGCTTACATTGGGGGCCATGGAGGCTATCAAAGAGAAGCAGCCCTGGTGGCTCATCCAACCCCCATTTGTTGTGTTCCGAGCTAAAGGAGATGATTGGAGTGTCCTGATACTAAAGCTTTTCCTTCCACCTGGGATTATGGGGGTTGAACTATAACTCCATTCATAGCTGAAAATTCCTGTGGCTGGCGAAGATAGGTGTTGTATTCCAGATCCCATGTGGAATGTGACACCTGAAATATCAAAACATAGGAAGTACCTTCTCTTGGTTTAAAACAGCAACAACTCACTAAAGAATTGCAGATGTCCAATTGGCTTTCAACCATTGAAAGAAGAGCCATCGTGCTGATAGAGTTGCCACTTTCTACTCTGTATTCATCTCTATTTTGGGAACTTTATTATTATTATTATTATTATTATTATTATTAACATTACTATTTTTGAATTGATTTTAGAATGTTGTATTATTTTTATTGTTGTTAGCCACTCTGAGCCTGGCTTCGGCTGGGGAGGGCAGGATATAAATCAAATGTTGTTGTTGTTGTTGTTGTTGTTGTTGTATACTACCCTTCATCTGCAAATCTCAGGGCAGTTCACAACATTTAAAAAATGACAGCTGGAGGATGCACAAGCAAATTAAGAGTGAGAGGCCTGCACATTCAAGATGAGCTGTGCTGTCTGGTCTGATTCTGTTCCCATAAATCTAGCAGGAAGGCACTGCTTTGATGTGGATGTGCTTACACATAAGTGGGTACCTACACTTCTCTTGGAAGACTCTTCTGCTCTGAAGATCTTCAATGGCAGAAACCACAGCAAACTTTTCTTGTCTTCCAAAGGATGGTGTCCCCAGGCAGTTGCTAATTGTTGGTATAATTCACACTGAACACTTTTCGAAATGCACAAGCTGCTTGAAGGCACACATGCCACATTTACATGATGGAGCAATTCAATGCAATCGTCCGGTCAAATGTCCCTGCGTAAACCAGCTAGCTGTAAGTCTGCAATGGTCCACACATATTTATGGGGAAGCAAGGAACACTATCCCAGCACAGTTTTTGCACCAGCTAACCTTAATAATTGTTTCATGGATAACATTGTTCAGATGGTCTTTATAGTCCATCTGAGAAGTCATTCTGTGATCTCCCTCAGACAGAGGAAGGGGTGAAAGGTAGCCCATATACGTAAGACAAAAACAGCAACTTAGAGGTAGGGTCACGTATGGCTGAGCACTATCCTGAGCCCTTTGGGATGGGTCAGCTATAAATATAATCAGAATGCATTTGCTTAGCTTACTGGGTAGATTTCCCTAACACGTTCAGATGTTTCCAGTAATGCTTCCTTTTGTTTTCTTAGCAGCTGAGGTTGGACAGAGGAATTAGGGAGATATTCTCGAGCTTAAAGTTCTAATCAAGCAGAAAACCTCTTTATCCTCTACTCCTCTTTCCCCTTTTATCTTTGCAATCATTGAGAAAACACAGTCCTGAATAATAATTTATATTGATTTGTCTTATGTTTCTCTTTTCAACATTTCCCAGAAATTGAACATGATATTCCTTTGTGTACCAGAAGATGAAAAGATACTCTCTTTGCATTTATCCATTTAAATGTTAACAGGCTAATCCATTAAACTATTGAAAATAACACCCTTGCGTGTATTAGCTTACAAAATAAAATAAAATAAAATAAAATGAGACTCAAGGTATTGTGGGAAATGGCTCTTCCACTTCCTCCAACTAGAGAATAAGTTACAGAGACAAAAAAATAATAATCTTCCAATGAATAGAGTTTCTGTGGACATGTTTTAATACACTTAAACACTGCTGGGCTGAGATTAGTGAGTCTGTTGTCATCTTTTTCCTACCATTCAGAATCTAGTTGTATGAAGGAAAGTCATGTTTAAGTGCAAAACTAGTTTCAAAAGTTGCAAGGAAGAGGTCATTTCAGTGACCCGTTGCACTTAGAAAGGGGTATGTGTGTGAAAAATGATCATTGACCACTCAAAGCATGAGGTTTGTTCTCCTGTGCAATGCCTCAGCTGGAAAGATTCCTTTAAGGGAAGAAAAGAAGTAGTGGTAAACATTTTGTTCTCTTTTGATTTGCCAGACACCCTGGTGATTCTCTCACTTTCTGCGAAACCACACATACTTTTCAGCTTCACCCAATGTAGCACTTATCAGAATGTTTCATTTTCTTCATCCAAGGTAATGCAAAGTATAAATGTGTGACTTGCATATGCTAAAATTCTTACAGGTCACCTGCCAGCCTTCCTTAATATCTTCCTGAAACCCAGGTACCTCTCTCATTTGGGTTATGCTGGGCCCTTTGATAAATATATCAAAACAAAGAGATGGACCTTTATTTCTTTCCTGCTGTGCTGAATGTCTTTTGAAGAAATCAGGATTCTCCACTACATTTAAAGAAGCCCACATATCTATAAAATAGTGTTCTTTGCTTTGTTCCCTTTGAGGAACATCGCTGGCACAGGTCTTGGGTGAAAGGGATTCACATAACCCTTGGTTCTTTGATGTGGCTTGGAGATGTTATAAAAACCCTAGTTTTTATTATTAAGTTTTAGTCTACAGACTGTAAACATCACACATGGTCAGAATAGATTCCAACAACAGGGAACACAGCTTGAGCTATCAAGGCAAAAAAAAGACACTTCCCCAAAACCACAAGAGCAGAAGAATGTGTGATAAAGCAAACAACGGAACTCATTGGAAGAACGACAGACAGACTTGTTTCAGCTCAGTACCCCCAACCTGAAGAAGCCTGGGTTGCTCCTTAAACCATTTTCTTCCTTGTATCCAATTGCAATGGCAGCTACCAGCTGCAAAAATCTATCACTTATCATTTTTATCATTTATTGAATTTGTTAGTTGCTTTAACTTGCCCAGAGCAACCCACAGTGACCAACCATACAAATAGATACCCCCCAATAAATACATTAAAACCAAGAGGGGAAATTGTGTGTGTGTGTGTGTGTGTGTGTGTGACACATCACTTTTCTAAGGCCACACATAGTTAAATGCCAAAGGCTTAGTTACCAAGGCATGTTTTTGCCTGACACCTTAAGATATATAATGATGGTGCAAGGCAAGCCACCACAAAAAAATGCCCTTTCTTAGGTTGGTACCCTCCAGACCTCTTGTAGAGGGTGGCACACAAAGAAGGGCCTCAGGTGATGACTACAGGGTCTGGGTTGGTTCCTATGGCTCTATGTCAGGGGTAGGCAACCTAAGGCCCGGGGGCTGGATGCGGCCCAATCGCCTTCTCAATCCAGCCTGTGGACAGTCCGGGAATCAGCATGTTTTTACATGAGTAGAATGTGTCCTTTTATTTAAAATGCATCTCTGGGTTATTTGTGGGGCCTGCCTGGTGTTTTTTACATGAGTAGAATGTTGGAATTCAAGCCTCTATCGGGAGAAGCTGGCAACCCTCCCAGGCACCCGGCTTGAGTTCCGATGACCTCCCTGGCTACATTCCCCAGCAAACGCAGGCAAGGTCGCTATAGGCGATTCTTCTCAGCATGAGAAGAACACACCCCCTTTTTCTTGCCCCCCCGGCAGGGGAAAGAGATAGACAGAAATGTATTTACATGCCTTTATTTCTGTCTTTGCAGCGTTACAAAAAACATGACTGCTCTCTTCAAGCTCCGGCAGTCGAGTGACAAACACTTCCTGTACTTCCTGTACAGGAACAATAGGAAGAGCTCATATTACACTCTGAGCTAATTCCGGTGCTTCGCACTGTGAATTGACTGTCCCTCTGTTTCCCACGGAACAGTCCCAACATTCCATCATGTGATGTTTTCAAGCTAGCAGCTGCATTGCATCCATATCGTTACATAGAATGTGTCCTTTTATTTAAAATGCATGTCTGGGTTATTTGTGGGGCCTGCCTGGTGTTTTTTACATGAGTAGAATGTGTCCTTTTATTTAAAATGCATCTCTGGGTTATTTGTGAGGCCTGCCTGGTGTTTTTTACATGAGTAGAATGTGTGCTTTTATTTAAAATGCATCTCTGGGTTATTTGTGGGGCATAGGAATTCGTTCATATTTTTCCCCCAAAATATAGTCTGGCCCCCCACATGGTCTGAGGGACAGTGGACTGGCCCATGGCTGAAAAAGATTGCTGACCCCTGCTCTATGTGGCCAGTTTATGCAACAGAAGAAAAGAGTTTATAGAGCCCATGCTATATGTTTGACTGGTCTCTAATCAGAGGAAAGCTGGCAGGAATTTGTATGATGAGTTAAGTGTGATGTGGGTGAATATTTAAAATTTAATCTTTCCCACACCCCCACTTGAACAACCCAGAATG
Organism: Podarcis raffonei; assembly: GCF_027172205.1. Lineage (NCBI taxonomy): Eukaryota > Metazoa > Chordata > Lepidosauria > Squamata > Lacertidae > Podarcis > Podarcis raffonei. The sequence goes on along the minus strand of NC_070610.1, from coordinate 73,587,993 downwards.
TACTAAATGAATGAATGCTCGAGCAACTGCGTCGCTAATGAATGATCACAGGGAGTTGCTGCATGAGGATTGACTGCTTTCTGCACCGCTCCTTGCATAATACTTTATGTGAATGAGGCTAAAGACAGCCGTGGTGCAGCACCACCAGCAGCCACTGTGGTTCTTTTATGTGAGGCTAGGAAAGCTCAACTCAGGCTGTGGTCAAGTCTATTTTTGGATGAAATTTCCAGAGCAACTAGACAGCTCTGTTGAATTTAATTAGCAATCGCAGGATTTTAGATGTCAGCGTGCTCCGCTATCTTTAAACTAAGTGCACGCTCTATCAGTCTCTCTCCTTGTTCATTATAAATGGGCCACTCATCCTTTTAAAAAGCATACATGATCTTCCTCTTAATTTTTAAACAGTGAAAGACTGGAGGGGCAGGGGAGAGACCCAGAGGGGACAACATTTTCTGTAAGTGACAAGCCTTTACCAAGCTTCTTGGCTCATACTCTTTCTCCACTAAAACTGCAGTTTTCCTGATGCAGGCTGGCAGTTCCAGTGGGCTCTCTGCATCCTTTCTTAAGTATAGCCTGAGATTTGGGGATTGCAGAAGTGTGGAAGTGACTTGCATTCCTGATTCTCCGCTTCTCTTTAACATCAGAAGCAGGGCTCAACAGAGCTCACCAACAGGGAGATACCTGAACTGCAGCAAACATCAATTTCACACATCTCCCTGCTTCTGCTTCTTTCCTTTCCTCCCCCTAGTAATGTGGCTTGTGTATGTCCTTGAGAAAGGAGCCTTTCATGTATGCTGAGGGTATGTGAGGGAAGAGACTTTAAAGATCACAGTTTCCCAGGTTTTGTTAGGTTTTGTCTGAGCCATTGGCTGTGTTCACATCATACATTTAAAGCACATCCACTACAATTCCCAGCAACCTTAGCCCAGGGGATGCACTGGAGGAAAAGATTCCTGCATTGGACTAGATGACCCTTGTTGTTCCTTTCAACTCTACAATTCCATGATTCTAAATGTGTGATGTGTTGGCAGCCTAGGACTTAGTGACTGTTTTCTGGGAAATCCTTAAGCCAAGTTAGTTGAGAGAAGAAGAAGAAGAAGAAGAAGAAGAAGAAGAAGAGGAGGAGGAGGAGGAGTTTGGACTTGATATCCTGCCTTTCACTCCCCTTACGGAGTCTCAAAGCGGCTAACAATCTCCTTTTCTTCCCTCCCCCACAACAAACACTCTGTGAGGTGAGTGAGGCTGAGAGACTTCAGAGAAGTGTGACTAGCCCAAGGTCACCCAGCAGCTGCATGTGGAGGAGCGGAGGAGCGAACCCGGTTCACCAGATTACGAGTCCACCGCTCTTAACCACTACACCATGCTGGCTCTCTGTGAACACATGCAAACCAGCCGCCTTCTTTGTATTTGGAGTTCTTAAGGAGAAAACAAGCACCTTCTGTTCCACAGACAGCAAAGGGGATAGATGTCCATACATTAGCTTGTTAGGCTGAGATGTTCCCGAACCTTCTGTTCATTCGTAATGCCATTTCTTATGGCTCCCTTGAAATAATCGCTGGAAAGGAGGAACTGAACATCTCTCCATACTATCAATATTGTTTTAGAATTTTACGAGAACAAAAGTTGAACCAATGGAAGCAATTCAGATTCTAATATTTAATTTTTTAAAAACAAACAAACATGGGAGCAAACTGTGTCCTAGTGTAAGATCTGTAGTAGGCACTAATTTGGAGTGAAAGATAAAAAATAAAATTGAAGTGGAAAATCCTCATTCCCACCCCCACAACCCATACTTTTATGGAAAAAATGATTTGTGTTTTATCTCTGGAAGTAATTATATGCTGGAAATTCAGAACACTGCAGGGCAGAGGAGGGTTGGGCTCCTTACGGGGGGGGGATACCATGGGGAAATTTATCGCTAAATTTCTGCTCATTGCAAGGTTTTAAAAAGCTGTTAGTGTTTGCATGTGTGTGAAATGTGGAGGGGGATTGAGAGAGAGAAGATAATTGCTATGTCATTTGACTTGCTTTTAATGTTTATGGAATTCACTCAAATTACTTCAGCCAACATAACCAAATATCTGAATCACTTATCCACTTGGGAAAGTTTTTTTTAAAAAACAAACAAACAAACAAACAAACGTGTAAATTGCCAGACCTGAGAACTGTTTTCATGAGAACTACAACTGAATTGTAAATGCTATGAGGAATTAAATTTCTGCTAGATTGAACAATGAGTTGAAAGGGGTTTGTTTAAGGTTAGTGTGAAAAAAGTATATGTGCTGGTGGGGAGAACTGATGTGATGTTTTCGGGGGGAAGATCAATTTCCCTAAATTGTTAACTAGCACTTACCACATTTAGTTTATTGGCATTTTTTAAAGCATATCATATTAGTGTTACATGCTTTTAATAAAAATCTGTTGTTTTTCCACCCCTTCTAATAGCCAAAAGTAGTTGAACTTAACTATTTGATGGGGGGGTTCAATAAAGGGCACTTAAGTTTGATTTGCCTTATTCAAACAAATCCAAAGTGTTAGCTGGACGTTCAGTTTTTATTGGAATACTTAGAAATACTTTAAGAAGTGCCGACTCAGTAGCATATTGTCACCCACCACCCCTATCTCCAAGCAGTGTGAAATGCTTATGCAGGGTTTGTGTTTCCTTTGAAAATTAGGCACAGCAGAGATTGTTGTGTCTTTAAGATATATGGTTTCATATACACATATATACAACATGAGCCTACAGTGGAAGGATTTCCAGCATTCACATCTCAATATGAACCCCGCCCCCCACTCTCTTAGGAGCGGTAAGCTTAGATCTACAAATAGAGGGACCAACCATGCTGCCTGTCTCTTTCTTACAACCTGCTCCAGCAAGTCCATATGGCTTCTGCTCCCCTTGTTCTTCTTCCCAGAAAACCTTTGCCAAACAGTACTTCCCCTTCCGCTTACATCATCATCCACTGTAACCCTGGCAACCTCTCCCTCTGTGCCTGGCAGAGTCTGCTGACTTGTGGACGGATTTTAATGATGGGTTACTAATAGGTCATTCCTGCCTTTCTTTCTTAATGGCTTATCCTGAACCAGCTGTCAAGCTGGGCTGACTTGTTATCCTAAACACAACCCAGCAGTGTTTGGCACAGTTTTAATCAAACCTTGATTCATCTTAACTTTTACTAATTCCAGGAATTGTGGGTGCACCCACAACTCTGGGGCCCAAACACATAACAATATTCTTCCCATTTAGATTTTAACAGCCTGATCATTAATATTAACTCACTGAATCTACTGAGCTGAATTTTGCTTATTTCCAATAAGTGGGTTTGGGTTTGCAGGGCAAGGAGTGACAAGTCTCTGATCTTCTCTTGCTCCCTCTTTCACTTGTGCATAATGACTTACTAGCATAGCTTCCGGTTTTTGTTTTTGTTTTGTTTTTGGGCAAACCATGGTTTACATGTGAATATTACAAACCAGTTTGGCAAGAGACTAGAAGTCATTTAGGAGAGGGAACACATGAGCCTGCAACTTCCTTCGGCCCTGTTCACGTAGCATTAAATTATAATTTGGCAATACATGTGAATACAGCCTAAGCCTCATAGAATGGACCATGGCAAATATTTCACCCAAAGAAATATAACACAAACAACTCTGGGATAACAAGTAGTGACAATGTAACGTCCCAAATACAATGAAAAAATCTAATACTGCTTTAAGGCTGCTGTTTAATACTTTAAAAATTAAGGTTAGCTTCTGCTATGTCTAAAAGCAGATGATTAATGGACTAGTTTATTTATTTTATTTTTGTTTGAAGTTAAGGTGACATAACTGTCAGCATGAGTAGACAAGCAAATGCTTGTCTCATGCAGTGATACATTATGTCAGTCAATAGCATTATATTTAGCAGAGCTGCTGTTACTCTTTCTTCCCTTCAGCCAACATTTTGGTTGAAAGTTGAGAGCTTTAACTTTTTTTAAAACTAGACTATATCAGAAACCATTTTACGGTAAATTGGGCAACGTATTTCACAAGAACATGAGAAGGGTCCTGTTGGATCAGGCCAATGACCCATTTGGTCCAGCATCCTGTCCTCACACAGACAACCATATCCCCACCGAAAGCCAGCCCACAAGAAGGACATTAGCACAACAGTACTTGACACACTTGTGGTTTCCAACAAGTCATACTGAGAGGCATATGTCAGTGGAGGGAGAACATAGTTGTTGTGGCTAGTCTTCATTGATAGCCATATTCTTTGTGAAGTTCTATAATTCTCCCTTAAAATTAACTGAGTTAGTGGCCCTTACTAATTCTTGTGGGAGTGATTTCTCATCTCTACCTCTTGTAAGAATAGCCCCGCTAGATTAGGCCAAAGACCTATCGGTTCCAGCATTGTGTTCTCATGGTGGCCAACCTATGGGAATCCCACGAGCAGGACCTGAAGGCAACAGCACTCCTTTTCTATTAATTTAGTCTCATGGTTTTTCATTTTCTCTTCTGTGAATCAAACAACACAGTCCTTTGAGTTTGTACAGCTCATGGAAACTATGTGAGGTGCTGTGATATGAGGAGCAGGCTTGCCCTCAAGCACTGAATTTTGCCCAGTTTGCCAGCTTTTACTCAGATTCCATTTTTCATCTAAATTTTATTAAGGAATATATAAAGCTAACAGAGGTAACAATGGGTGTATAAACAACCAAAAGTAACAAAAATGTTCTCATTCTTATTTCAAACTATGGCATGAAAATGCTGACCCGCTAATGCTATGCCCATGGATTACAACTCCTCTGAGATATCACTGATTCTTGCTCAGGGTGCTGTACAAAGAAGCTCTCTAATATCCAGCAGATGTATGGCACTAGTATGTGCTTTGGTGTATGTAATAAAGTTCTCCTTAGAAGGACTCCAGTGATGTTTGCCTCGTACTAACTGTAGTTGGTGTCTCAGTTTTTCAACTGCTGCAGTACACCATAGATTCCTATACTAGTTATTCACATTTAAGCTTAGAAGAATTTCCCAAATTTTGTGCAATAGCCAGATGGGTTGCTGCAGCCATGATTAATGCCAGATCTTTTAAGCACTATACCAGTATTTTCCTTTTAAACATTATGGGACGTTTGCATATATTCTGCTCCTTAATGTTCATCATTTCTGCTAATGCACCATCTCAAAAAGATGTTACCACAGGACAGTTCCACCAAAGGTGGAGATAAGATCCCTTTTGTTTACAGCCCCTCCGGCATTTCTGTCACTGACTACTTGCTGTGTGCACAAGTTTAATTGGTGTGTAGTACCATCTATCAACTATCTTAAAAGAATTTTATCTTGTGTGTGAAGAGATATATTTATGCTGACATATAACATTCCATCACATGTCACCTTGTTGACTTAAGTCTCATTTGTGTTCTTGTAGATTTTGTGATTAATAATATATACCTGCAGAGGGACACACATATTTCAAACCAGGTCTTTTAAGTTCCCCCTTTGCTTCCAACATTACCAAATCAAATATTGTAACAGGTGCCTAGCATGGCTTCTCAGCTAGCATGGATGATGATGATGATTTCAAAAGCTACTCTGTAGAGTTTGTAGAACCAGATATGAGATAAATGTGAGAAATGAGCCCATTCCTGCCTTTCATGTTTTTAGGCAATGAAGGACATAACAACTACAACTGAAAATAAGAGTGGCAGCCATAGAGGCAAAAAGAGTCATATTCTTTCTTCTACTTGAAAATTGTTGATCTCTGTGCCACTACCCTATGAACCCCACCCCCACTTCCACCACCCAAATAAATCTCTGAGATACATTTTCTTTTACTGAGCAATTTACATGGATATCAAATTAATATGCTCTGGTAGGCAACATGTGAGTCTTTTGCAGCTTTAAGAAGTGATATTTCTCATGTAATTTCCTTGATGTTCCTCATCCCACCAATTCTCATCTGGAGGAAAAGCACTAGATGAGTCCCAGACCCATTACTCTGTTTGATTTGTTCAGCCAAGTACTGGTTCTATGCTTTCAGCTTGAAAATAAGGACTGAAGAACAAATTTCACACTTAAAATGAATGTATTAATGGTGGTGAAAGTGAAGAGCATGAGAGGTTCTTAGACTAACATGAATCAATGGGGAGGGGGGAGTGTACTGAGATAATATAAAATGTAAATTGCTGAATATTGCAATTATCAGGGTCAATGTAGCTATAGATTAGCATTTAAATAATATTCTGAATTAATGTTTACTTAGCATTTTGCTGACTTAAATAAGTGAGTGGGTGGCTATTAATACTGGAGGGCATGGAACTTGCTGAAGAACAAGATATGCTCAGCTTCTAATGCATTCCCACATTATCAGAAAGGCTGATAGCATCATGTTTCTCTCCCCTGAAAAGCTCCAGAAAATTCCTCTAATTTATAACTTAAATGTAGGGACTCTGAAAATAAAAGAAATATGATGCTGAAAAATTGTTCTTAGATTGCGATAGGACTGACCAAATAACAATTTATTATATTAACCTCCCTCTATAACAAACTGCTGTGCCTGTGTTCAAAATGTGGTTCACAAATCAACTTCCTTCTGCACATGTCCATATTTTATACAAGAAATTGATTGGGGGGGGAATGATTTTCTTTTTAAAATTAACTGATGCAAGATTACAGCTATGTGCTGTGTAAAAATCAAATGCCTCTCATTTATGCAATCAATACAGGCACTTGTGTCCCACCTTGATAGCTGGGAACCCTGCAGGCACCCTGTGGAGAGAGCGAGCAAATGCAGAGTATTTGAAGTCCACTCATATTCCTTCTGGAGCCTCTGAGTCTCTGCCTCTCGGAAGAAAAAAAAGATTAGTGAGGAAATGTAGAACATAATACATTGATATATGGAACATGGCAAGCACAGATGTGTTTAAATACTTTTAAGTGCATTTCAATATACCTCTCCTGCCCCTCAGAAAATAAGCAGGGAGTCAATGTCCCCAGTGATTTAACACAGCTGAGTTTTTAATGTTTGGAATAGTTAAAAAATTATGCCTCTTAGTTTTGCAGGTCTTTCTCAGTTGTCTGGAATTGTATTTGCTTTTCTAAACGTAGCATAATTGTAGCTGTTGTATGCCCCTCTCCTGTGTAAAACACAACTGGATATACGAACCTCATTTTTGAATGCTCTAATCCAGTGACTCCCTCTCCCGCCCCAGACCACTTGAAAATTGTTGAGGGTCTTAGCAGACCCCATAACGATCCCCCACTTGCCTGTTGTAGCAATTGCAATGTGTTGTGATAGATGCTGAGTGATTTTTAATTGCATTTTTATTGTCAAATAAAAAATATCGCAAATTGTTTTAAAGAAAACAAACAAAAATACAACTAAAGCACAATCTTATTGTTCTGTATCCTGTTCATGGTGGCTGCTCTTGCTGTTCTTCACGGAAACGCCTCAGATCACCTGACTGAAGTGTGTGGACCACTAGTGGCCCACTGACCACAGGTTGGGAACCCCTGCTTATTACCTGATTTGTAGACCTACCACCACCACCCTAAACAGCGTCATCACCCACAAACATTTCCTGAAGAAAAATGTTTAGCACAAATTGGCTGGGACTTGAGGGCTCAATGCATGTGTAAAATCACTTGCTCTTTTCCATTTTTTACCCCATTCCTGCCCAGAGATAGTGGCAACAATCCTCTTGGTGGCTGAAGGCTGGTAGACCTATTCCCCACTCCTCCGTCTTTGCAATGTTAGCAGGATGGGGGCAGGGGTGTGTGCTTTTGGAAGGCAAGAGTGGATCCTGAGAAGATTGCTGCTGCACCCACCACAAGGGAAAGCTCAACCCAGCCTGAGATGAGAGATCACACACTTACACACTCCCAGAAAATTACTGAATGATGGCAAGCATTTCAGTTCTGCAATAGTTCCAATACCGGAAATGAGATAAAAGTACTCTGAGAGAACAGCTGAAGAGAGGGCTCAACTCACTTGCCGATGGGCTTCTTAAGGTTTAAATTTGACCTCCCCTGTCCCCTCACTGGGAAGTGAGCTGTTCCACCACCATGCCCTATTGGTAATGGTAGGATTAGGAAATGAGAGACTAAAACCGACCCATTTGAGTAATCTAGAATAATTTTTATTGTTATTATTTGAAACTGTTGTGCTCCTTGGCTCCAGTACAGCTAAAATTAGCTTTTGGGAGTGATCACTGGGTTTGCACAACACAGGAAGAAAGATCCCACTGGCATACCCACAAAGGAAATGGCTTATTTTGTGCTGTCAAAAGGGTGCCATTAGAATGCTGAAATTAATAAGGCAACTTTGACTAGTTTATTATTTTTGTATTTTTGACACCCTGTTCCAAAGGCTCAAGGCAGCTGGGAATAGTCTCATACCCACAAAAGTACTGCTAGAACAATCTGCTTGATTATCTTCTGGCCAGCAAATGTCTGCCTGAATGATGCTCAAACCTTGGTTTAGCTCAGTGTGGTAAGGCAGTAAAAAGAAAAGGACTGGGGAGGAGCAAGGTGGCTGCGAGCTTGAGCTTCTCTCCGGGAGTCAACATGTTCTTGTGGCACCAGTAAGCATGACCAGCAGCAACATCCTACCAGATCAAAAGGAAGTTGGCAGACGTCTCTGCTAGAGACTGGCTGCAACAGTGCCCCCTCTCCACCATTCTCAAGACGGGGGAAGTTGATAGCATTCCTCTGCTCTCTTTGCCCCAGCAACTTTGCCCTGACAATAACCCTTATCCAGTGCCAAATTTATGTATAAGCTATAGCTTAGGGCCCCACTCTCTTGGGGCCCCCAAAAAAAGTTAAAGGGGAAAAAACTATGTGTACATTTCCAAAATAAAAGATAAAAAACAAATAAAATAATACCTTCATACAGCAACAGTGTTTTGTGTTGTGTAGGCTCCTATGATGTTAGTGATGGACCACGCCTGCTAGCCTGCTCCCTAAAATATCACTGGTTTGCTAATTTCTATATATAAGGTGCCTACATTCTGCTTGTGCAAATGGCTTTAGATACCTATTAGGTCCACAAATTACCATATAGCAAGTATTCAACACAAAAAATAGTGACAATTTCTTGTTGACAAAGGACAGCTGGACATATAAAGAGCCCCATTACCTTCAGTAGCTTAGGGCCTCATCAAACCTAAATCCAGCCCTGCCCTTATCCACAGTGGGATAATTACCTAGGATATTATTCCACAGAAAACCTGAATTGTCATTTGTTCTGATTCAGTGGGTTTTCATGGGGAAAGGACTGGGTCAAACAAACAAAGAAACAAACCATGGACATGACTCTTTAAAGCACAGACCACTGCCCAAAAAGCACAAGTTTTTCCCATGATTTCTAGCCACAAATTCCAGACATTTTTATTCCCAACCACCACCACTTTCCCTGGGAAAACCTACGGTTTACTCCTGAATTGGAACAAACGTTTTCTGTAGATTGACATTTGCTCTGATTCAGAGGTAAACGGCGAGTTTTCCTGAGGAAAGCGGTGGGATGAAAGAAAAACATTGAAATCACCGAACAAAAGGCAGCATGGATGAGCCCTACCAAGCTTCATGCCAAGTTTAAGTTTCCAAATATAGGAACTATTCAAAGAAGAATCTGTCAGAGCATGGGCAGAGTACCTAGCCATCACTACTGAGGCTACATTAGATCTCAGCCTGACCTTGTGTGTGAGAGAGATAGAAAGAGAGAGGGGGGAGAGGTAGATGGGTCTGCATGTGTAGGAGAGGGAGATAGTCACATGTAGGTAGTTAGATGTGCATGAGAGACAGAGGAGGGACAGTTAAGTAGGTATCTAGGTATGTCTGTGCTTCTTGTGACTAGATAGCAACCTCATCAATGTGTAGGAGAAATAATAAGGATAAGTAGGACATAGATAGCTTGGGATTGTATGGGGTTATGGGGGAGTTGCATTGCCAGACATACAGTTCTCTGGACATGTTGAAGCCATGAAGGGGTTTATGTGTTAATCCAATCTGATAGTCTTCAAGGTTCAGCAAGTAATTTTTCTTCCTTGCCGAAACATCAGAATACCAAATGTCAAGGGGAGGGGGTTAAATTCCCTATGTTGTTTCACTTTGGGCATGTGCTTTTTCTGTGCATGTATCTCTTAAGTTCTACACCACAATCGTATGCAAGCCCTGATGATTTCAATGGGACTCACTGCCAGGCAGGTGTGTTGAAATTACCTTTAACTGATACTGGTGATAGCAGTTGAAGTTACCTTTAACTGATACTAGTGACAGCAAAACTGAAAACAACTAGTGAAATAGTGAAGTTCAAGTTTTTCCTTTGACAATATAGCATCTCCCTATTGGTAAAATTTGTTTTTGTTTAAATGAGTGGGGTCAAGAGGGGTGGGTTATGGTTTGAGGAGATAAGGAAGGGGCCCAGGGACCCACTAATACCCTGTGGCCAGGATCCTGGCAATAATCCATAGTTTGGACTACCATGTTGTGTGAAGGAGGCCACCCTGAGTCGACTTGTTCTAACGGTTTCAGAGGAATGTAGTCATGATGAACTTAAGCTGGATAGAGGGACCCCATCACTATCAGTGCAGTGTGCCCAAAGCAGCCTTTGCAGGACATCCCCTGGGTATGTCTGAACCAAGCTGAACCAAGCACATCGTCCATCTCCGTTTGGAACAGCAATTAATTTATATTCCATTAAGAGCTTTCCCCTGGAGGCATTTTCTTGAACATCATTCAGGCAGACATTTGCTGGCCAGAAGATAATCAAGGGGATTGTTCTAGCAGTAGGGTCTGTGGATATGAGACTATTCTAAGCTGCCTTGAGCCTCCAGAGAAGGTTGCTGAATAAATGTAAAATAATAAACTAGTCAAAATTGCCTTATTAATTTCAGCATTCTAATGACACCCCTTTGACAGCACAAATAAGTCATTTCCTTTGTGGGCATGCTAGTGGGATCTTTCTGTTAGAGCTGGAGAAGGTGCTGCAGAGATGAGTTACTGAATTAGAATTCGACTGAACTGCAAGCTCCAAGATATTCCTTTTTATCTTTGGTAAACACACATTCTCAGGCACAACCTCATGAGTGTTTTCTTCCAGCCAGAGCTTTCTAAGGGCTACCCAAATAGTAAATGTGTTGAGATAAATTAAAGTGGGTGTTATTCTCCTTCCTCCTGCTTCTCCCCACCCCCTTTTTACTGGTCTTGCCTTTGTAAGTCAAGCAATGTGACGTGATGGGAGCCGTCGCTCTATTTAGTCTCCCATGAGATTTGATATGCTAACTTCAGAAGAACTTTGATACTGCAGGTGTCTTGGGATTGAGAAAACTGATGAGTCTCCCCTCCCCATTCTCCTGAACACCCCAGCTACATAATATAGTTGTAAAGTGTTAGAATTGGCCCTGATTGTGAGCATTTTATTGCTTATATAGCCTAAGGAAGAAAGAATAGTGTGGGCTTGGAGAGGACATTTTTATTTTCATTTTAAAAAAAACTACCAACTTTTTGGCAGGTGCTCCCCTGATCCTAGTGCTCACATACTTGCAAGACTGTGTACGCTAGTCAACACTGTATACATAAATATTATATTACGAGAAAATCTACACTAAAATGCTGATGGATTTTCAAGAAGGTTTTTTTTTTAAAAAAAATGAAAATTACTGCAGAAATGTGAGGGCTCATCCATACTTCCTCTTGTTCTATGCCTAGAAATCACGGGTCAAATTGGTTTTCCACTTGTCTTGTTCTTTCTGTGCATGGGTTCAAGTGGTTTTTCCTTTGTCCTGCCAATTTCCCTGGGAAAATCTACTGTTCACCACTGAATCAGAAAGAAATGTCAATCCACAGAAAAGCCAAAAGACTTTGTTCCGAGTCAGTGGTAAACAGCAGGTTTTTGCAGGGGAAAGCGGTGGACATGCCTTTAATCTATGATAAGAAAAATGTGAAACTGAGAGAAAACAATATTTACTGATTTGTCCATCCCCACCTAAAATATACTATGTGCTGTTTGGGGCTTAAGTACGCAAATCTCCCTCGTCCTTTTCAGCTAGCACTTTCAAAATTCCACAGTTCAAATTGGTCTCAATTGCTAGACTACCAAAAATTCAGACTTTTGTCCGATGTCAGGGGGGTACCAATTCATGGGGAGGCTCCCAAATGTGTTCAGCTGAATGTGCTTAGGATTTCTGTGCAGACATTAATGGGCCCTACCTTTTGAGTAATCTCAAAATACACACCCAAACATTTGGTTTCATAGGAGAATGGAGAACAGGCAAAACTCCAATAAATGTTTAAATGAAACAAAAAGTTTCAGTAATTTGTATTGCGTGCCCATTCAGTTTTACGTATAGGTCCTCCTATCTCCTCTTACAAAATGATTCCAATCAGAAGAGCTACCATTGGCTTTTCCTTTAATTATGAAGTCTTTATTCCTATCAAATAATTGGATTTTTATGATACAGATATGCAGTTCCTGTGACTTGCAGTGTTTTTTGTGGGGTTTTTTAAAGTTTTCCTCCATACAAGGAAACTGCAAAACAAAAGAAAGAGTGAAGGGGAGATCATTGAGATATTCAGTTTTCATTTTCCACTTTAAGAAAAAATGAAAGACTCATGGGTGTATTCATTAACTTGTATCTCCCTCTGAGCAAAGCACTCCCACACTCTTGTGTCTGCTGCCAAAGGAACAATAAAGGCACTGGGTTGAGTAAATGACAGCAAAACCAAATCAGTTTGCCATCCCAGACAAGTGTGAGTGACACTCTGCATACTATCAATCAGCAGTTAAGCTGTCCAAGAAGGTTCAAGGGGGGGAACTTGAGTTCCTTTTAAGGATTGCTTTCAGCAGTCATGCTGACACAGTCAGGGACAGTTGCCAGATCTTGGGGTGGGGAGGCTTGAATGCCAAACAAATGGACTTTGTTTAATGAGTATCTGGGAGGTGTTCTTTGTGTGTGTGTGAACTTGACTCCACTTCTCAGATTGATGGGTTCAGATTCTCTTTAGAACCTGATGAAGTGTCTTTTGCACTTTGATTTGAAGATGTTTGTTTGTAGGAGGCTGCTGGAAGCTCCTGTTTCCTCACTCACTTAGTGGGTAGGGCATGCAGTTGGGCTGTGTGATGCCGTGGCTACTTCTGTGAAATCCTGGCGTTTATGAATTGCAGTGCTGACTTTTCTGAATTGCTGCCCTGTTCTCCAGTTCCATCATACTTCCCAGTTCTCAGGTATATGAACACTTTCATGGAAGACTATGATGCAATACTACATTATCAATGGGGTGGTCCTTGTAACCCACCCTGGGACCTTAGGGTGAAAGGTGGGTAAATAATGATGATGATGATGATGCTTTGGGAGACATAGCTGACTCACTGTCAGACGTATCTCATGGAGAGGCTCTTACATGACAGGGGACTACACCAGAGCCACCCCACAATTGTTGGCATACTTCTTGGGGTGTCTGATATCACAGAAGTAGGCTGCTGCCCTGAAATGCCACTATGTCATTACCCTGAATCTAGATCTCAAGTTCTCATCCCACAATCTGCTAGGACCTTTCCTTAGCTTGGCCTCCTATATTTCCCAAATGCCTCCTATGGCGGGGAGGAGGGTTATTGGTTTTTGTTTGTTTGTTTTGTTCTTGCTTTTGTTACGTATTTTGTGTTTTTGTCTTGTACAGTGGTACCTTGGGTTAAGAACTTAATTCATTCTGGAGGTCTGTTCTTAACCTGAAACTGTTCTTAACCTGAGGTACCACTTTAGCTAATGGGGCCTCCCGCTGCCACCGCACGATTTCTGTTCTCATCCTGAAGCAAAGTTCTTAACCCAAGGTATTATTTCTGGGTTAGTGGAGTCTGTAACCTGAAGCGTCTGTAACCTGAAGCCTCTGTAACCTGAGGTACCACTGTATTTTATTCTGTGGGCCACCCTGAGGTCTATGCATGAAGTGCAGTATACAAATTTAATAAATAATAATAATAAAAATAATGTATCTTCTGGTCATCTGACCATCCTCTGTGCACCATCTCCACAGAACTCACAACACATCCCAGTCTACTAAAGCATTTGCTGATTTATCTGGGAAAGGGCTGTATGTCAATGGTAGTGCATGTGCTTTGAATGCAGAAGGATCCATGTTCAATCCCCAGCATCTGGGCTGGGAGAGACACTTGTCTGAAACCCTTTAGACTTGTGATCTGTTAGTGTAGACAATACAGCTTTGACTCAATACAAGGCAGCTTCCTTCATTCCTAGTCACAAATGCATGCAGTCTTAATAAAGATTTTTTTGAAGTGTCTAGCTGGGGAAAGAAATCCAGTATAGGACTGAATGTGATGTATGTTTGCTTGATTCATTTTGATTTATTGACTTCTTTAATGGATAATTATAATCAAGCATTCCCCACTGACAAGAGCAGCTGCTACCTTGACAAAAAAAATCAAAACAGAAAAACTCTGAGATGCAAAGTTACAAGAACCTACCAGGCAATTTGTGTTTTATTTTGGGGGTGACACTTTAGGAGAATGACTCTGCCCTCCTAATCTGGATGGGCAAGTCACTAGAAGCAAGAAGTACCCAAAGGCCATTAGAGAGGCTCTCTTGGATGCTCCAAGACAAAGGCTTAGCAAGCCTTATTAGCATCAAGCTACCTGGCGTCTCTCGATGCGGCTGCTTGGAAAGAGAGAGGCTGAAAGCAAAATAACATTGATTCCCCCTTGCATCTCTCTCTACCAACAAAACAAAAACCCATTCTGAGTGGACAGGCATGAATAAGTCACTTATTGTAGCCCTCTTCTGACTTGGTGTTCTGTAAAAAGGTGAGAACTTATTACTGTATTTTTCACTCTATAGGACGCACCCGACCATAGGACGCACCTTGTTTTAGAGGGGGAGAACAAGAAAAAAAAAAATTCTCCCCCTCTCTGCTCAGTGCCCCTTCAGTGAAGCGGCAGGAGAAATGGAGCCCCTTCCACTTCTCCTCCCGCTTTGCTGAAGGGGCGCTGCAAAGCGCTCCCTCTCTGCTGAAGCCAGGAGAGCAAGACTGTCCTGGCTTCAGCAAAAGGAACCCGAAGCCTCCGGAGTGCAGTGGGGGCTCCCGCTGCCCTCCGGAGGCTTTGCGTTGCTTTCGCTGAAGCCTGGAGAGCGAGAGGGGTCTTTGTTCATTCTCTTTCACCATGTGAATTCACTGAGATAGGAGGTGCTGGAGCTTGTCTGCTACAAGCTCAGACTGTGTGCTTTGAGTTGTTTATGTATTTTGTAAACCCAATACTTTCTACCTGTGTTCTTTGTTCTGCTGCATGGAATAAACATGAACCTGACTTTGGAGTTTGTAAGTAAAGCATTTAAAATTACTGATGGAGTGGCCTGTTCTTTGCAAGAGGGATAGAATTGGAGAGCAGCATAAGCAACTCAGGATGAGATATTTAAAAGGTGTAACAGCCTATATTCCTCACGCTTCATACACTTCATGTGCTGCATGATTCTGTATTTTAAAACTCTGCTGGAGGCTCTCTCTTGCTGGAGAGTGTGTTTAGCCCTGCACTTTGGGTCTAGGGATCCAGCCAATTCTTTTGTTAATTACCCCACATGCGTGATCTATATGTATTTCCCCCCACAATTAAATCACCAGCCAAAGGTTTTCACTGTAACAATGACACTTCAGGAGTTGCATAAGGGGAAGGTCCAGTTTTCTTTCTGACAGATGAACTGACAGCATCATGCCCTCGTTTCTCCTCCATTTCGTCCCTGCAGTCACTCATTCCTCAGATGGATGTTTATGAGCTCTGGAATGATGAGTGCCCAAATGGCAGCTGCAAATGCCAGTATTTTACATCCCAGCCTTTGCACAGAACATCTGATGTGCTGCTGAAAAACAGGATTTTGGCGTTAGATTTGATAGCGGCTTTGGGTTCTGCTGTTGTAAAGCTGTGTTTAGGGAATTGTGTTTTGTAGGATGATAGTGATTTGGAAGAGGTTGTGTTCTACACACACATACACAAATACTTGCCTGTGAATTTTTAAATCATGAAATCTTTAAGAATTGTTGAAGTAACACATAATGGAAATAAACAATCTGGAAACACAGGGTACAGGGCAAGGAGAGGAAAGGGAAATAGTCCTGTAATTTACTTACCCACACACATAAGCATACATTTAGATTTGTACCCTATAGTAATATTTGAAAGTTGTGGGTCTCCCTATGTTGTAGAGTTGCTGTTATGCGTCCTGGGATCTTAAGATGAAGGGCAGGTTGAATAATGATATTGATGCTGCTTCTGATAATAATAATAATAAACTCCATTTCCAGCACAATCAGTATGGATTTTAGTTCAATAAAACATGAGTGTTTAGTGGAGCTCCTGTTTGTTTCTGCGGGGCTTGTTAAAGCAAACTTTCCCACAAGTTTTCTTTAAAAAGAACTTGTTATTGCTAAAGGAGAAGAGAAGGTGGCCCATGCAGAAGGCCCTAAGTTTCAATTTCCAGCAAATCCAGAAAGGGCTGGGAGAGACTTCTGTCCAAGATGCTGCCAGTCAGTCTTTGCAAAGCTAAGCCAGTGTGGTGTAGTGGTTAAGAGCGGTAGCCTCGTAATCTGGGGAACTGGGTTCGCGTCTCCGCTCCTCCACATGCAGCTGCTGGGTGACCTTGGGCCAGTCACACTTCTTTGAAGTCTCTCAGCCCCGCTCACCTCACAGAGTGTTTGTTGTGGGGGAGAAAGGGAAAGGAGAATGTTAGCCGCTTTGAGACTCCTTAAAAAGGGAGTGAAAGGCGGGATATCAAATCCAAACTCTTCTTCTTCTTCTTCTTCTTAAGCTAGATGGATCAATTCTCTGAATTGGTATAAGGCTTTTCCCTATGTTTCTGTTTTCCTAATTTTATCTGTGCCTCATATATCACAGCTCGTTGCCTCCCATAGTGTTAATGTGCCCCAAGTTTGCCATTTGCTGCAGCTGCTTCACATTGTCCCACTGCAGAGCCAGCACAAAATATGATAACCATTTTTAAAATAATGAATTATTCCATACAGTTGAAGACCAAAGGAAACAGGGTTCCGAAGCTTGAAAAGTAACTGCTGTGGGATTTATTTATGTGCATGTAATATGTGTGCTTTTTTATCGAAAAAAATATATATGGTTGTAATCATATCCCCATGCATCTCCTTGGGAAAAGGCTGGTTTTGTTTGTCATGAAAATATTGCCATCTTTTCAAGCAGATCTTTTAAAACTGAGATATAAATCTGTGCTTATAAAGCCTCCCCCATCCCTTAGCGAAGAACATTTTATGAAAATTTCCATTTGCATTGCTTCTACATACAAGTCACAAAATCATATCCTGTACACAAATAAACTATTTTGATAGATGAGAGAACGACAGACATTTTACATAGCCTCCCTTCTCATACGCCATTAATAATTTTTATTTGTGATTCTGTGTGTATGTGCCTTTTATTTAGAATGTCCATTAAAAAAAATGTCAGTTGCTTTGAGACAGCCTAAATTATGGGGGGTTTATGGCACAAGTTGAAGGAACAGGTTCGTAGCTTTATGTTCCCTGTAAATGTCATTCAGCATTTATCAGTGCCATTTGGGCCATTAGTAGATCACATTTCAAAGTTTTGTTTTTAAAGCTCAATGGTGTTGCTTATGGTAATCCATTGCCAACTTGGGAATTTAATTCTAGTCAGGCTAACATATCTGAACACTGGTTTTCAGTCCCTTTATGATATCTGAACACTGGTTTTCTTTCCCTTTCTGATATAAAGAATCACCATTGACAAGGTTAACTGATCAGGTATGTGACCTGGTCTAAAGTAACTTGATCAGGACAATCACAGTTTTCTTTAAAAATTATGAATGCATATTTTAAGCTGGAGGCAAATGGTAGTTTATTTGTAAGTCATTTGTAGGCAGTTTGCAAGAGGGATTGCAGCTTTCATTTTATAGACACACTTTTGTTTCTGATTAGCAGGTTTTGTATTGTTTCAAAAACATTCAAAACTTGTTTGATCAGGGGCAACAGTCCTCCTCTAGAGCTGGCCCTGTGATGAGGCAGAGTGAGTCAACTGCCTCAGATGGCAGATACTAAGTGGCAGGGAGAGGACAGAGCTGTCTTGTCGTCTGCCCTGTAACCCCACCCCAACTAGCCTACTGTCCTCAACTGCTGTGGAAGATACTGTCCTTTCATCAGGATTGCAGTAAGATTCAACTACCAATCAAATTGTCTTCTGTATGTGCCATTGGGGAGGGTGCCATCTTGTCTTTCGCTTCGGGCAGCAAAATGTGTTGTGCTGACCCTGTCTCCCTCCACCTGAAAACCACCCACACCATGTGTTATTACACCCTGGCAAATGAATCCTCAACACCTTCAGCTCTCTCAAGAACCATTGTCTGTCTTCATCCTAAGTGGAAATACGTAGCTGGGCTCAGCTTATGGAAATAAGGATAAGAGATGTGCTTGGCACTGTAAAGACTTTGCCGTAGAGACTTTCAGAAAGTGCTGGCATGTCTTTTCTGGCTGCCCCTGCTCACCCTGCTCTCCATTTGACACTGTTTTGAGTTAAGAGATACCTGAGTCACTACTGTGGTCTGATCCTTTGGCCTGATCTGGCTGGGAGTACAAGTCCTTATGAGGCTTCAATTGCCTGTTCTGTATGAACATACTATCAATCTGGACATGCTTTTATTGCAATTATTGGAAAGATGAGCAAGAGACCAATGGATCATGGATATAATTGCAGCCAAATAGCTGTACTGCTTTGAATCCTAGCACATTTCCCCCCAAATGCCCACACTGAGTTTCTCTCCGTGCAAGGCAAAATGCTGTGTGTCAATTAGCCCACTAATAGTAGGGGTGGGAGGTTGTATTTCTAATAGCTCAAAGGTGTGCTGATAACATCTCCCTCAGTCCATTATCTGATGAGTTTTAATTCATTTCCAAAGCAGCTACCTAACTGAAACATGCCTCCTGTATACCAGGAGCCAGAAATGTTTCTAGATCTAGTTTGATCACAGACTTGAATGAAGGGCTCTTGACCAGGTTTGCCTTGCAGGCTAACTCACGTTTGCTTTGCCACTCAGTGGGCTTCCCAGATGAAAGAGGAATTGACCTTGGGTTTCCATCTAACAATCTCGGGGTTGTAACCATCACACCACAGCATCTCTTGTAACTTACTATGGACATTTACATTGATAACAACAGAAATGCTGAGGCTCTACCTGTCTCCACACCTGATGTGATGTGATGTGAGGCATGAGGCAGGTGGGTGTTGGTTGAGAAAACAGCCTTTGCAACTCCTGGCGGGCCTAAATTGGCCTAAGCCTTTGAAGAAGAAGAATCTAGATTTTTCCAAGGTAGTGTGATGGATAGTGTAGCTGGACAAGGTGAGCCTGTGTTTTTCAATTCCTGCCCCACCAAGAAGTTGTCTGGATTACCTTGGGGAAGTTACAATCTCTCAACCTCAATTACCTCATAGGATTGTTTGGAGGATAAAATCAGACAACGCCTTGTCCAGTTCCCTGAGCTCCTTGAGAGACGTACGTTCACGGTCACTTGGACAGTTCATGAAGCACAACATTGGACATTGTGATCTGAGCTCCTGTATTCCAATTTTGCAGCCTTAAGAGGTACCTACTGGATGGATTGATGCAGAGCCTGAACATTAAATGTGTGCCTGCATTTGGGGTCAGAGAGAGTGCTTGAGCTGCTCTTGGTAAATTAAAGAAGCAATGAGAAGAAACCAACTGAAGCAGGAAAGAGGGGCTGGCTATATCATCAAGTCAGGAGCAAGGAGAGGTCATTTGAGCCAGACTGCAAGCACCTACTCATATATGATGCTGAATGTCAAGAGGTTTGTTTATTTAATACAGGTTTTCTCAAAAGAGCAGGCTGGGATTCACCAGTGGGCCTTGGGCCACTTTTGGTTGGACCCCAGTACTGTCCTGTAATTTCTCACTTGCCTTCCTGCCTTCAAGCCAAGCTTTAGACTTTTGGTGGGACCAATGCCAACAGCAGCAACTCTTTGCGTGCTGAGTAAAGGTGGCCGGGAGACAGCAAAAATCAAGGTGGGGCTGGGGTGAGGGTGAGGGTGGAGAAGGGACAGTCTATCCCCTCTGAGGGGAAAATGGATAGAGAAGGTATTGAGGGAAATTAGAAAGTGAAATAAAGGGTTTAAATATCTGTTAATATTAACTATAATACTATATAATAGCAAATGTCGCAGGAATGGAAAGGAAGCAGATGAGAGCAGAAGGCTGTCACAGAAGGAAGAAGTAAAAAATGTAAAAGGACCAAGGAGGAGGCATGAAAGAATCTGGTAGTTTGGGGTGGGGTGAGGGTAAAATACAAGTCAAATGTGAAAGGAGATTGGGAGAAGAGATTACAGAAGATTGGTAAAATTACTTTGAGATACACGTGGACTTGAGCACCTGGAGCATCACCATCTGCCTAAAATGGGAAGGGTGAGTCACTATACCTCTAGAACAAATTCTTTGCTTGTGGAAATTCAAGCTATGGAACTCCTTGACACAAGGAAAATGTTGTAGCAAAGAATTTAGGAATTTCTAAAGGTAGTTTAGATATCAGTAGAATTATGCCAAAATCCACCTCCCTCTGCCATCATTTTGCAACTGTGTGTGTGTGTGCTGTAATTATCAGTCATCTCTAGTGGACCCTGGAAATAAAACATTTGAGAAACCACAATTTAATGTAGAGGTAGCCAAGATAGTACTCTCTAGATGTTAGACTTCCAATTTCTCTCAGCCCCAGCCTGCATGGTGAATGGTCATAGATGCTGGGAGTTGTAGTCCAGGAAAAACCAGATAGCACCATTTTGGCTTTAAATAAGTGCAAGAGGGTGGTTGTTATTTTGACACTGCATCACATAGGGAAAAGTGGCTTTCTTCCCTCCCCCCCCACCTGTGCTTTCTGAAAAAAATAAAAAAAGCTTTCATTGTTGTCAACATTTCCCATTCACAATGACATTTAGCAGCGTTAGGTGGGATCTGTAGATAGGGTGTCCAGTTATGCGTTGCCAAAAAAGGAGGAACCACATTACCAGAAAAGAGCACTTATCTGCATAACATTTGCACATGCTAAACTGTAGATGCCAAATTATTTAGATCATTATTATAATGTAAAATAGGCATGGAAACCTCTCATAATTGTTCCATTTGGACAACATCATTGCAATGAAATTTAAATTTGGTCAAAATAAATATCTTTAAAAAATAAAAACAAAGGTGCTTATTGAATGTTATTTCCTAGAGTCCAATGTAAAATGTTTTGCTTTGGGTCTTCTAATGGTATAACCTTTTTCCTGAGTTGTTATTTGTTCTCACCTACAATTGAATGCAGGAAATTGGAAGGTGAAAAAAAAAATCAATATTTTGGCCTGCTTAAATCTTGTGTGTATTAAAGGGTCTTTGTATTTTGGGATGGGTGGGTGTGGGGACACATGCAGGAAATGGAGTTTATTTTTATTTCCATCTTTTTTATTTTGTTAGTCCATAGTGTGGGTGAAGCCTCTTTGAAGAAAGTGAGGTTGGGGTGGAAATACTTTTGCAAATAACCTCTGACATCTTTTGTACTAATGGAAGTAGGAAAGGCAGCATTACAAGCTCTGTCTTTCTGACCACCAGCCATTATACATTGTGGGTGTCTGCCTGTGACCAGAGCCTGAACATTAGAAATGGTGACAAATCTTTCCAGACCACCATCAAAGCATCCCATTCTTAATATGATTAGGGCCTTGTTCTGACCTCTCATCCCACACAGGTTGTCGCCCACCCTTCCAGTTTAATCATATGAACTTGGCATTGGGTCTTTGTGGGTCTATCTCATTAGCGAGACAGTGTGACTCTGGATTCACTTATTGCTGCTTTACCAGCCTTAGGGGGTTCTCGTTAAAGTGCTGCTGCCTCTGTTTAGGAATTGCAAGCAGCGCTTGCAATGGATGGTGTTTGGTTCAGGGTCAGAGGTCTACTGTGAAAACAATGTCTGCAAATGAACAGCCAATCTTTTCTTTTTTTAAAATTTTCATGTGTGTAGATATAACTTTGAAATACATTATAGGACAATGCTATGTGTTGCATAGAGTTCAAAGGAACTGTGTGAACCCTGCCAACTTTTAGGAGATTGCAGACCCTTGAAAATGCATGCTCCCCCACTTCCCAGCCAGTGATGGCAAAAGCGGGAAAGCAAAGTCAATATAAGAAAAGACTTGCTGGGTCAGACCAATAGACCACCTATTTTACCACCCTGGCTCCAGTAGCTGCCACCCAGATGTTTCTGGATAAGACCACAAATAAGGCATGAAATCAACACTTACTCCCCATTGTTTGTCCCCCAGCAATTGCTTTCAAGAGGTACGCTGCTTCTGAACATGGAGGCTCTATTTAGCTTCATTGTATGTATTAGGTGGGATAGTGTCACGGATTGGCTGGACACAGAGGAGTGGTGGGAGGTATCAGCTGGGGAACCCCCAAGGGAAGAAGGCTCAGAGACAGGGGATTGCTGGGGGGATGACAATGAGTGGTAAGAGGGAGTAGACTGGGAGGAGGAGGTGTTGGAAGCTGGAGAAGTAACAGGGTTACATGAGCAGGAGGAGGCTGTGGTAGAGAGCAGTGCAGAATCAGAATCAGAGTCAGAAGCAGAGGCTGGAAAGGAGGGGGGCCAAGAGGCAGAGATGAGACAGGCTGGCGAAGAAGCCAGAGCGCCTCTTCCTCCTGCTGCGACCAGCTCTTCTTTCTCTTGGTCTCCCAAAATCTGGAGCGGAATGAAGAGGGTGAAGCAAAGACATACACTGCAATGGAGTCTCAGATTGCTTGGGAAGGATGCAGTGGAGGAGACTTAAGGAATTGTGGCTAGGCGGGGACCTTCAGTTCCCCTAACTGCCTGATAGGGACAAGATCTACTGGGACGAGCGCTCACCAGGCCTGGCCTCCTGAGCAGACCTTGCTTCCTTGAATAAAGAGTTAACTTCACTGATACTGTGTGATTTATTGCTTACCTGCTCCTGACTCTTGCTCCTGACAGATGATTATTTTTATGCTGTCAGCCCCCCCCCCCCTTGATGGATACTTTTAGTATGTTTGTATTGTTCTAATGAATTTTAATTGTGTACATCTTGAAGATCAGGGGTGGGACCCTTTTTCTGCCTGAGAGCCACATTCCTTTATGGACAAACTTCTGGGGGTCATATGGCAATGGTGGGAGGAGGCAGTGGTTGGAGCAACAAATCTTAATGTTAGCCTTGTGTAGTAGGCTAGTTTCTACCCACACCCTCTCTAGCCTGCATCCATGGAAGCAAAATGTATCATCGGAGTTCAAGGACACATTTCAGCCAGGCAAGAAACACTCTCAGACGTGCAAAACGGGGACAGAGAGAGCTGTGGCTTAGGGAGAGTCTCAAGGTCTGGAAAGAGAGCCCCAGAAGGCTGCACTTGGCCCCCAAGCGATCAGCCTTCTTTATGGTTCAGCTCTCACTTCCATACATCACTACTGGGAAAACCATAGCTTTAACTATACGGACCTTTGTCAGCAAAGTGGGCGGCTCAAACAAACAAGGGCAGTTCTAATACCCTCCCAGGAAGGAAAAGCTATGATGACTGGAACTTATTGCTTTAGGGCCGGGGGAATCCTGTGGGGGTAATGTCAGAGGTTTGCAAAATGGCTGATTATGTGGAGAAATTCCATAGTTTCTGAGAGTTTTTTTCTATGTCTGGATCATGGGAAATAAAATCAGTTCAACAAGATGTCACTTACAATGGGGTGGAGAACCTTTAGCCCTTCAGATGTTGTTTGAGTCCCAACAGCCCCAGCAGCCATCATGGCCTACGGTCAGGGATGATGGGAGTTGTAGTCTAGCAATTTCTGGAGGACCAGAGGTTCTCCATCCATGACTTAAGGAGTCCATTTGAAAAGTTGCTTCTGCATGATATCCTCAAACCACCCCCCCCCCCACTTATTGGCTAAGGAAATGGAAAAATCTGCATAGGGTGGTCATGCTAAGTGTAAATTTAAAACACCAAGCAAACAAATGCATGCAGTAAACTAAAAACTTGTTGACGCGCGGTCCTCAACGGGAGTTGAAAAGTCAGCTTGGCATAGCAGTGGGCAGAGTGTGTGGGCAGAAGAGGTTCCTTTTAGCTGGGTATGAATGAGCAAACCAGCATAGTTTCCCAGTGCAGCGTCGCTGTAATTTATTCCAGTGGTCAAGCCCTGAATGCCTCTTGTTCAGTCATCCTCTTTTGGACAGGCTGCATCAGATGGCTGAATCTCATCACAGCAGGACTGATGGCAAAGTTCAACATTACTTAACCACCCTTTTCATTCCTCGGCTGTCTCCCTCTCAGGCTTCCCATAGAGATCCTTTTTCATACTGACAGTCTGCTTTCCAGGGACAGGAGAGACAGTGAATCCTTCTCTTCAGCCTGGCTGGGATCAGTTGCCATTTGCCTCCTCTCTTTCCACAGCTCTGTCATGAGGTGGCCCTGGATTTTCTGGTTCCCCTCCTCTTCTGCCTGTCCCTCTGCTCTTTAGAATTGCCTGTATACTAAACTGCCCTTTTAGAAACCTGAATTGCCTGGAGTGCATTGGCAGAAAGACAGTGCATAAATGCAGCAGCTTGCTTGTTGAGCTGGGACATCCCACCAATGGCTTCAGCCACCTCTTCTTAAGGAGATGTGCTGGCTGCCAATAGGGAATATCAAGGTATTGCTTTTAGAGTTTAGAGCCCTTAACAGCTTGGGGCCAGGTTAGCTAAGGTTACCTAATCAAGCCATCCCATACATTGCAATCAGCCAGGAGGAAAAAATAAAACCTTCTTACCTGCAGGCAAGCAGCAATCACACCCAGAAAGACAAACTCTCAGGCTGATGCAGGCAAAACAGAGCTGGCTGGGAGAGAAATTTGAGCAGGGGCCAGGATGATGCCAACCAGCCACTCCCTGCTTTCTTCTCCTGTACACCTGTTCCCTTGTATACCCCCTGTGCACCTCAGTGGATTTCCTGCAGGAGAACTTTCTTTTCCCAGTGATTTTCCCCCTCCCCGTATTAATTTTATATATTTATGTATTTATTGCATTTATATCCTGGAGGCGCACTTCATTGTCTCACAAGACAGATGGATTCCAGCACTATCCCACCTTTTCACCCCTAGGAGCTCAAGGTGGCATGCATAGTTTCCCCCCTTCTTGTTTAATTCCCACAACAAACCCCGTGAGGTACGTTTGGCTGAGATGCAGCAAGTGGCCCCAGGTCACACACAGTGAGCTTCAGGGGGATTCAAAGCCTGGTCTTCCAAGTCCTGGCCTGACACTCTAGCCCGGCCTTTCTCAATCACAGGTTCACATACGTTGTTGGACTATGACTCCGATCATCCATCGCCAGCAGAAGCAGCAGTCAGGGATGAAAGGAGTGGTAGTCCAACAACATCAGGGAACCCCAGGTTGAGAAAGGCTGCTTTGACCACTGCACAGCACTGCCTCGAGCGCCAACCTACCTGACAAACATAGTAAATAAAATAAAGCATTTATTTTCACCAAGTTGCTTAACTTTTTCCACCCTGCACAACAACAACAATTTGAACATGGTGCATTTTTCTTTTCTAGCATTCTGTCAATGTAGGTAATTTGAAAGGGTGTGCGTATATTTCTGTGACTGTAAACTGTAAAACCACTGATAAGCAAAAGTGGGAGTTCTTAAAGTAACTGGAGGGGAACGCAATGAAAAGTTGGCCAGGAGACTCTGAAAGGAAAGGCCTTTGCCACAATTCATGTAATAAGAAATAAATAAATGTAGCTGTAGGTGCCACCTAGTGGCTTCAAATCTAAACTACAAGCCAGAGAGTCACTGAAGAAAACTGAAGGTTTCGGAGATCATCATCAGTTTCCCCTGCTGCCTGCCAGTTGCTTTAACTGGGGCTGCAGAGTAATATTCAAGCCCATTTTCAATCCATCCCATTCTAGTTGTTTTGTTTGTAATAGGAATATCCTCGATATCCCATATCCTTGTTGATGAGGGAACATGCAACCTCTGTTCTGCATAACATCTTTTCTCTGCAAGCCCTCCTATTAACCTGTTTCAGAATATGTGAAACCTTGCTCAGTGGCACAGTTATCTAATGTTGAAACATCGCTTGCATTGGGACTTGTTGGGGATAGGGGTGAAGATCAGAGTTTTCTCTTCACAGTTGGGACATGTAGCTGGTAAACTTGCTGTTTTCTAAAAGGCTAGGTAAGGCTGAAGGGAGGTCGAATTAGATAACACCACCACAGCTAATTAAGCGAATGAATGCTTGCAGAAGATGGGGTAGCACCAGTAAATATTCCACTTTAGGGACAGAAACACTCATATTGCTTTTGCTCTGGGCACATGCCTTGCAGAGACAATTAAGCAGTTTAATTTGAATGTGTAGGAAAAAGTATTCCCCAGAAGATGGCAGAATTTAATGTTCTGGCACCACTTCTTTGTAATCCCAAAGTCCAGCCCCACAGTCTCCTATCATGCAAGAGAACGCTGAGGAAATCATTAAGGTATCCCATAATGCAGAGAAACAAACTAGATAAAAAGATTGCTGAGTTGGTGTAACTTCCAAGTTGAAGCCTGAGGCCACACATTTGTTCCCTAGGGGAAGGAGATGAGGGCAGGTCTTTGAGAACCATCTCCTCCTATTCTGTTGTTACACCCGTAATGATCAAAGTTGAATTTAGATTATAGCATTAAGCACTGATGCCTTTTTCCTTCCTCCTTTTTCAAGTTCCATCACCAAGAGACATGAGGGTTTAGCCCGCTGTGAATATTTATAAGACTTGCTGCAATGGTTGAGTGTTTTGTCTTGTACAACCACATCTAAAAGCCTTGTTTTGAGAATAATACCCTGAGCAGTAGAATTCAGGCAGGACACAGTCTGATGCCTGGAGTTAAAATAAAATTAAAGACCTTGTTACTCTATGAAAGACTTTCAAAAATTAATCTGCAACACCCCACACAGCACCAGGGGGCTTAAATACTTTATTGACCAAATGAGCATTTGCAGTCTCTGTTGCCAGAGTTAGGAGGACCCAGCAGCCATTTATCTTCCCCCACACAATCCTCTCGCAGCCATAAATCTTTTGCCTGACTCTCTGAGCATTAAGAGTAGGCTGTCATGACTGCCTTTACTTGTGTTCTCTACAAACCAAACCAGAGGTTTCAGTGTTTCGTGAAAAATCATACACAGTTGGAAATGTAATCTCTCCAGGTGCATGCATATGGATGGATTTTCTGTGCCCCATATTTAACAGCTTGAAAGATAAAATTAATGGGACGCAGGTGGTGCTGTGGTCTAAACCACTGAGCCTTGGGCTTGCCGATCAAAAGGTCAGCGGTTCAAATCCCTGCGACAGGGTGAGCTCCCGTTGCTCGGTCCCAGCTCCTGCCAACCTAGCAGTTCGAAAGCACGCCCCAAAGTGCAAGTAGATAAATAGGTACCGCTCCAGTGGGAAGGTAAACATGTTTCCATGCACCGTTCTGGTTTGGGTGTTCCGTTGTGCCAGAAGCAGCTTAGTCATGCTGGCCACATGACCCAGAAAAACTGTCTGCGGACAAACGCCAGCTCCCTCAGCCTGTAAAGAGATGAGCTCCGCAACCCCAGAGTCGTCTGCGACTGAACTTACAGTAACTGTCAGGGGTCCTTTACCCTTTTTAAAAAAGAGAAAATTAGGAATATTTTGCCTGGAACCAGCAGTCATGAGATGATATCTGGAGTTTGGCTATTTAATATCAGTCGTTGACTTTACTTCCATCCTGTTCTGCTTCTTCTTTCTTGTTCCAGTAACATTATTTTTCTGTTTGAAGTACTGTATATTCTGCAGGAATCCCACTAGATGGAGCAGGGCAGCAGATTTGTAATATAGAGTGGTGTGTGACGGTCAATGCAGTTGTTTAGTTGGAAAGGAGGGTGTCTGGGAAGAGAGAGGTGAGGATCATGTGAAGGCATACAAACCCCACTGTGGGAGATGTGTTTTAGACTTCTGCCATAGAAGGAAGGAAAGAGAAAAGCTCAGATAAGGTGTAAAAAGACACATTGAAAGAACATGTCGGAAAGGGGGGTTACTTGTTAAAATGCGTAGCATTATAGAATGGCAGAGTTGGAAAGGAACCCAAGCATAATCTAGTCCAACCCCTGCAATTCAGGAAACTCAGTGAAGCATCCATGACAGATGGCCATCCAACCTCTGCTTGTGTGCACAATGTCTACATTTGGCCATGTTTACCAGAATGGGAATGAGCTTGAGTGGTCCTCAAGTTCACGTGTCTCTTCTAACCCAGCTGCAAGGAGATCCAAAGTTTTCATGTCCATTTTGAATTAACCAATATTGAGTATTACATCTGAACCATAAACTGTGGTTGATCTTAACTATGATTTGTTGGAAACAAGCCAGATTCGTAACCTGGGGTTGGAAGTTGATGTTTGAAACAAACCATGGTTGAAATTAACCACACTTTGTCAGATTTGGACAACATAAGGGAGCATGGTTAGTTAAAAAGAACAAAAGCAAAAGCTTCCAATACTTTTTGGTCATTTAGGGGTGAAGAGGCCATGGGAGAAGTATGTGAGAGGTGAAGGCTTGTACATGTTCATTTGTTTCCTAATAAATCATGACTTATTACAATACCTGAATGCAGGCATTGTGTCAATGTGTTCGTGAGTCGATGCCTATTAATGTTATTAATATATAAAGCCTCTATTTTGTTCTTAGTGCTTATGCAGAGACAACACGGTCCCTGCCAGCAGACTTGTGGTCCAATAGACAGAATACTATAGGCAGAGTTCAAAAGGGGGAAAGGAACAGGGAGAGCAACAAAAAATGGGAAAATCAAGGTGCCAATTCTTAGAGCATTATACATGGTTCCCACCAACCATGTTTAACTGAAAGTGGGGCAACTTAGATGGCCTGTGCTTTGCAGGGAAATCTCCTAATGAGGAGCTTCATCCCACATTTATCCATCCTTATAAATGCCCTCTCATGTGCTGAAAATGCTTGTGTGGTGGTGGGAAATTCAGCTACTGAACATGAATATTAGATTTTCTGGGGCTGTATTTAAAGGTTGCCATTTTGTGATGAGTGAATGAGTGGAACTGAGGGGCCTTCAGAAGAAAGTCCTCCCTGCTAACACCACAGGGTTGGATTCAACAACCCTGCTCTGCTAGCAGAAGCCAGAGCAAGGACTCCCACTAGTGAAATGGGGCTCCTCCCTCTCCTCTGCTGGCATCTCCCTGAAATCTACTGTGGGGTGGTTGGGAGAATCCCCCAGAACAGCCCAAGGGGGCAGAGATTTGTTTCATCGGGCAGCAGAAATGCTTGCACTGGTGGAACAATCTCCTTACTATAAAGCTGAATTCCTGCTAAAGCATGCCTTGCAGGGGGTTGGACTATATGACTCTAGGGGTCCCTTCCAACTCTACAATTCTATGATTCTATGCAGCTAACATTTACTTATCTTCTTGCTTGCTTGTTTATGTATTTAGTGGTTTGTAGGCCACCCATCACTGTGACTGTTTCCAAGGAGATTCACAATATAGTAATTTGAAGTATATAATTCAAAAAGAAAACAGCATGTAAAGAGACACTCTCTCCTGACAAGTCTTACTTTATTTATTTA
This sequence comes from Podarcis raffonei, assembly GCF_027172205.1. Lineage (NCBI taxonomy): Eukaryota > Metazoa > Chordata > Lepidosauria > Squamata > Lacertidae > Podarcis > Podarcis raffonei. The sequence continues at coordinate 73,558,375 of NC_070610.1, read as the reverse complement.
TTTATTTATACATACATACATACATACATACATACATACATACCCCGCCCATCTGGCTGGGTTTCCCCAGCCACTCTGGGCGGCTTCCAACACAATATTAAAAATACAATAAAACATCAAACATTAAAAACTTCCCTAAACAGGGCTGCCTTCAGATGTCTTCTAAAAGTCAGATAGTTGTTTGTTTCCTTGACATCTGATGTGAGGGCGTTCCACAGGGCGGGTGCCACTACCGAGAAGGCCCTCTGCCTGGTTCCCTGTAACCTCACTTCTCTCAGAGAGGGAACTGCCAGAAGGCCCTCGGAGCTGGACCTCAATGTCCGGGCTGAACGATGGGGGGGAGACGCTCCTTCAGGTATACTGGGCCGAGGCCGTTTAGGGCTTTAAAGGTCAAACCCAACACTTTGAATTGTGCTTGGAAACATACTGGGACAATGGAAAAGCCTTTCTTTGCCTGACCACCAGAAGACATCAGACAAGTTGGGGCTGACAAGAATCCTTGGGAAGACCTCTTCCAGTCAATAACATTGTCATTTTGGAGGAGGAATTCCTTTTTTCTGTCCAAATCATGGTCACTTTTTGCACCCAAACATCTATATTCAATTAGAAGAAGTCAAATAAGACCTCAGTTTTTCTACACAATTAGAACTGTCTGACTAATTATTTAGTTCAACTAAAAATAGGAATTACTTGAAGCTAAATGAATCACATCAATTGTAATTAGATTCTATAGCAAAAACCAGACTCAAGTCAAGATTATTATTGAGCTGCTAATATGTCAGAAGAGGTAATGGGGCATAGACCAAATTAGGGGTGTATGTGTGTCAGGCAACACATCTGAGGCCCAGGCTCAGAATCCCTCTAGGATCTATGATGTTATAAAATAGATTTTTGACCCCCACCAACAAGCTTTCTCCTCTTTCTCACATATACCAAGGTGGAAGGAAGGTGAACTAAATATTTCATGTTTTTTAGTAGCCCTGACACTTGCTGCGTGTGCTTACAGAAATATTCAGTGCCTGAAGCATGAGCCATGATAGGAAATGGATGCCTTAGTGGGAAAGGATGTGTGTGTCTTGGGGATGCAGCCCTTCAACGCAGAATTGACCGTGCTTGAAATGTGATTACTTTTTAACATCTTGCAGCCGGTATTCTCCAACTGAGACTCATTCTGAATCACATGTGGGTTGTGGTGTTTGGAAGGGACGTGGGTTGTGCTGTGGTCTAATAGACAGCAACGGGGTGAGCTCCTGTTGCTCTGTCCAAGCTCCTGCCAACCTAGCAGTTCAAAAGCAGGGCAGTACAGTGGTACCTCAGGATGCGAATGGGATCCGTTCCAGAGTCCCGTTCACATCCCGAATGGAAGATAAGATATGACAGCGCATCTACGGGTCACGTTTTGCCGCTTCCGCGCATGCACGTGACGTCATTTTGACCGTCTGCGCATGCGCGAGCGGCGAAACCAGGACGTAATGCGCTCCATTACTTCCGGGTCGCCATGGAGCGCAACCCGAAAGCACTCTACCTGAAGCGTATTTATCCCGAGGTATGACTGTACAAGTAGATCAATAGGTACCACTGTGACAGGAAGGTAAACAGTGTTTCTGTGTGCTCTGGCTTCTATTACAGTGTTCCATTGCACCAGAAGCGGTTTAGTTATGCTGCCCACATGACCCGGAAAGGTGTCTGTGGGCAAACACCAGCTCCCTCGGTTTGAAGGTGAGATGAGCATCACAACCCCATAGTCGCCTTTGACTGGATGTAACCATCCAGGGGTCCTTTACCTTTTTACCTTTTTGTGGTGTTTGGCACCAGTGGTCATAAAATGGGAGCTCCCAAGGTGGGCATATGTAGGTTTACGTTCAATAGCAGATGTTGTAGAAGCACACAATTTTGCCCTGTCATGAAAGCAGGTTTCCCAGTAAGAAGCATGACAGTTGCACAGTGGAGGGTGGTCATAGGCCTAGGGGGCTCTCTCTTGCATCAATGGTTTGAAGATCTGGAAGTGTGGGACAGACTGCTGACTTTGCCACACTTTCATATTCGCAAGGGGCAAAATGTGGTGGTGACAGTTTGGTATGAAGATCACAAGTGACCACCTGAACCCGATTATGTGGCTGCCTTTGTTAATGTGGAGCAGCTCCTTTACTGCCTGATCGTAAACAAATTCTCTTCCTAGTAAGGATGCTCTACCCTGCCAATTAGGATGCATAAATCCAATTGACTTTGTCAATAAGATTTAAGACGTCTGTCTTCAGCATTGCAGCATTGTTGCTCAAAAGAACTGGCCCATCTGGACCCTCCTTCTCATTTTGTACCTAAAATATGCAAAACAAAAACAGCTCTCAGCAACTCCCTCTCCTTGCTCTTCTGCACTGTAGGAGCAGATGAGCAGCATCTAGCAGCAGAGGAAGTCGCCTGGAACTGCCTGACAAATAGAATATACAGCAGATGTATTGCAACTGTCCGCTTTTCCATCTGGGAAACCTGGACACATGACATTCTCCTCCAGACTCTGCACTGACCTAAAACAAACAGAAAATTAAAGGAGGAACAGAAAATATTTTCCACACTGCTGAACCTTGAAAAATACATTGAATACTTAACTTCCTGTTGTGAATGCATTACCTAAGGAAATAGGTTTTGGTTTGGGAGAACGCTTGGGGGGATTGGCCCTCCCCCCACATCCATTATTTTGTTAGATGTGCTGGGCAGGTTTTGCAAAATGATGCTTTGCTCTGAGTTAACTGCATTGCTGGCAACATTTAACTTCCTTCACTTAATTTATATTTGATAGGTATCACTGCAGACAATGGCTTGTCTCCAGCTAAGCTATACTTAAGAGTAGACCCATTGAAATTGATGGACCTAAGTCAGTTATAGACCTATGTCAGGGTCTACTCTGAGTAAGAGTAATTGTGTGTGTGTGTGTGTGTGTGTCCACATTACACACTAGCGGAGCTGAGTTGTTCTACTGCATTAGTATTATTATTGTTATGAAAGTTATATCCTTCCTCCCAAAGAAGCCCAGGGTGGCAAACAGCAAACAATAAAAAAAATAAAACATCTAAAAGCAGGTCCAATACAGATGTGAACTGGGAAAGATCTGTACTTAAAAGGCTTGTTAGATGTGGAAGGCACTGAAAAGACCACAGATATAGTGCCCATCTAACAGTGAATGGAAGGAAATTCCAAAGAGTAGATGCCAAAACACTAAAGGCCTGACTCTTCTATGGTGCAGAATGGAGCTCCTGTTAAGGTGGTACTTGCAGGAGTCTCACACTTTCAGACCTCATTGATTAACTAGGTATGAAAGAGGTGAGTACCTTGGTCCCAAGCTGTAGGGCTATACTCACCAAGAACAGCACCTTGAACTTGTCCTGGGAGCCAGTTGGCAGCCACTGCAATTATTTCAGCAGCAGCATAACATGGTGGTGATATCCTGCCCCAGGGAGCAGTTGAGTTGTCACATTTTGCAACAGTTCCAGTTTTTGGAGGAACTTCTTGGGCAGCCCCATGTGGAGGACTTGGTCTGAAATTACATGCATTCTATAATGATGGGAAGGGGAAGGGCTCCCAGAATGTTTGGCTGGCTCAGATCCCTTATGTTCTGCAGTACTAAGTAATTACTTGTATGGATTAAATTCACCTCAGGTGTAACTTACCACCCAACAGATGTTGGGCTGAGAGTCATCAGTTGATGATCTATTCAGTAAAGTTACTTCCATGGCTGGATCAGTGTGTAGAGCAGAGCTAGAGGACTTTTTCAGCCCAAGGGCCACATCGCCCTCTGAGTAATCTCCCAGGGGCCACATGCCAATGGTGGGTGGGGCCAGAGGCAAAAGTGAGCAGTGCATGTAAATTTGACCCTTATACAGTAGGCTAATTTCTACACAAATTCACACACCCATTCAGACAAGCATGAGGCTTTATCAAAGTTCAAGGACACATTCCAGCCAGGCAAAAAATCCTTACGGGGCGAAGCAGGACTAGTGAGGCATGTGGCCTAAAAGGAGTTCCCAGGGCCAGATAGAGAAGTATGGAGGGCCACATTTAAGCCCCAGGCCTGTGGTTTCACACTCCTGCTATAGAAGGACTAAGGAGACCACTTCTTTTCTTGCACTGATTATGCAACACGATTGTTCAAATTCTTCCAGAGACATTTTGGTGCCCTTCTTTCTGGCAACACCAAGGCACTTGCTTAGGGCACAGGTCAAATAGTTGCTCCTCTTCCGTCTGACTCCTGCCCCTTGCTCTCTGGAACTAAAACAATAAAACAAAGCTGCCATTGAGAACTCTGGGCCTTGAATATGCATTGGGAAAAAGGAAAGAAAAGAAAAATATGCATTTGGAGTATGACATTGTCTGAAAGAAAGGGCCCTGCAAGAAACGTGGCAGGCATGACTGGGGAAGAAGAGACAACCAGAATTATTCACCACCCACTCCTTTGAAATTCTGTGCAAATGATTCACTAGAAATAAAAATGATGTGTTCAACCACAGAGCCCATCTTTGATTTCAAGCCCTGATGCACCAGTTCCCCAGTGGGAAATGATCCTGGTGGTGGTGTGCGCTTTTCCAGTCTATCCTGCCATGGCAGGATGGTTGTAAATACCCATAGCTGATGCTTATTGCCATTTGTGACTGGATTTCTAAGGTGTGTTTTAAATGTGCATTTGTATTATATTGATTGGGATTCTGTCTGAAGGTCACTGGAGAGATAGAAACTGAGTTCACCATAGAGATTCAGAAGCCTGATTAACTAAAATATGTCCAGTTTTGTGAAAAGTGAAACCTTTCTATCCAGTCTCTTAACATTTGTCTTATATGAATTAGTAATGTAAGGCAGTGTTTTCCCATCCCCCTTCATTTTTTTAAAGGCATTTTCCCCCCAGTAAGAAAATTATGTATTGACTAAAGTTAATGGTATGTGGCTTGTGGACATTTCTCCTCTTGTGCCTCGTTGGACTTTAAACTCCTAACAGTTTATGAGAAGTTAAGGTCACACCATCAGTCTTTCAACAGGCATTTTCCCTTCTTTCTAGTGAGAGTTTCAGATTTGATATGAGATTACTGCACACCATCAGGCTTCAGTTATCTCTCATTTGTGAAATCCATGAGCTGAGACAAGTTGATCTGCCTTGGCTTTCTGTCTAAAGCTGTGTTTGTAGGGGCCAAGGCAGAGTCTGCTGAAACTAATCTAAGGCAGAAAATTCTGGACTGATGTTGATGCTTGTCACATAATAAGTTGTGTTATGCTGCTCTGAGAACAAGTGCAGTTAAAGTGCATGGACAGTGGGGCCAGCCCAATACATTTTGGCAAACCGCAAAATGGCGCCTCCGTCCCTGCCAGGCAGTGTCGTAGCAAGGTCAGGTGGTACCCGGTGCAGAAAATTTCTCCCCCCCCCCGGCACATTGATACCTAGTTGGACTCCCAAGAGACTGTGTTCTACTCACAGTATAAAAAAGACTGGCTCTGATCTACCCATTGTCATTGCCAGGAGTTGTACAGCTTTTTGGGGGGAAGGATTGACCAAAGTTGTTGAGCTTTTTGGGGGGTTACAGGATTTTGGTCCGGAGTTGAGGGAGCTTCTGCTTCTATCCTTCCCTCTGCTTGTTGTTTGCTCACCTGCCTCCTTCCCGTCCACTCCCTACATGCCTCCTTCAGGAGCGTGGGGCTGCCAAAACGGCAAAGTGGCACAGCTCTTCACCTTCCCTGATGGCTCACGGTAGGCGGGAGTCATGGTCGGCCAGTGCATAAAATGTCACACACACCCCCGGTGATGACACCCGGGGCGGTCTGCCCCCAACTTGCTCTGCCCCTGCTTCCAGTGAATAAGGGATAAGTGAAGATCTGCATCAGGATCTGCTGCCCTGTGGATCCTGCCACCTGAGGTGGCCACCTTCCCTTGCCCCATAGATGAGCCAGCCCTGATGGACAGGTGTTTGGATGTAAGAGACCTGACTTCAAGTTTTGTTTACATACAGTCATGGGAGACTCTCCTAGCCTCAGCCTTCTGTATTTAAAATGGGAACATCAGGAAAACCCCGCATGTTGCTCCTGCCAGATAGCGACAGATAGTTAAATGAGACTGGGAAGGAGCACAGTGGCACATATTTCAAGATGAGGTATGAGTGAGCTGTGGATCATTGTGAATTGCCTAGTACAGAGGTGAACCTCGGACCAGGGAAGAGGTAGTGTGGTCCTCTAGGCCTCTCTACCTGACCCTCAATATTCTTTCTATTGACTGGCTCTGCTCTGAGCTCTCCCCAAGCCTGGGCAGTGTGTCTGGAGGTCCTGGGCTCCCAGGTGACAAGACACCCCCCTTGACCTTTCTGATGTGGTCCAAAGGAAAGCAGAGCAATACATTTGGCACCAGCTTGGCTGCAGGAGTTGTTGGAAGGAAGCATACAAGACACTATCCATCCAACCATCTTAGGAACTGCACTCCAGATTTCTTTAGAGTTTACTCCTTAGCGTTTTCATCTCCTGAAGTTTAAGTATGCTTAAATCATTTAGCGAGGCTACTGCCAGGTAGGGGTGAATGAAGTGTTTCAGTTTTTCAGCTTCCCAAATTCCCTTCCACATTTCCATATCAGTATTTCAGTGTAAATTTATTCCAATATACATGTGTCTAAAGTTTTTTTGTTTTTTGTTTGCAAAGCAATTTTTACTACTGTAATCAATTTCTGTATATAGCGGTACCTTGGTTTACGAACTTAATCCGTTCCAGAAGTCCGTTCTTAAACCAAATCCATTCTTAAATCGAGGCACACTTTCCCTAATGAGACCTCCTGCTGCCGGTGCCCTTCCACCATTTGGCTTCTGTTCTTAGACTGAGGTAAAGTTCGCTAAAGTACTTCTGGTTTTGTGGAGTTTGTATACCGAATAGTTCGTAAAGAGGGCTGTTCTTAAACCAAGGTACCACTGTATTATTTCCATAATATATGTATTTATAGGCACCAAAGTATATGCATTTTTGTATGTGTTGCAAGAGTAGTGATCTTACAGTTCACCCAGCCCTCTCTTTTCTTCTTAAAAATTTGAGGCTGTTTTGAAATAATGGAGATTTGGTGGTAGAGTAAGGCTCAACTGGAACAGGATGGGCACGTAATATCTGGTCCACCCATTCATTCTCCCTGTTAGAAATAATCATTAACAGGTTTTCTGCTTAATTTTTGGCTTCATAACTCTCTTTGAGAAAGCAATAATGTTTCCAGATTAATTATTCCCTAAATAATTGCTTAAAATTCCTTTTAAGCAATGGACCTCTGAGCCACCTAAAACTAGCTACCTCTCCTTATGTTAAATACTTACCTTTTTTCTAGTATATGTAGACATTTAATTATTATTTTTAATGCACATCCTTCATGTTGGTAGGTCCAGCGATTGTGTAAGCTTCACAAGGAGTCATCATGAGTTGAAGTCTGCTTGGAAGATTTTAGATTGATTGAATCAATTACCTTTTTGGCTGATGTGCAAGAAACACATTTAATGTGAAGTGTTTATTTCCAGAGATGAAAAGTCGGCTCCCTCTGCCCCAATGAATCGTGTGCCCTTTGAGTATTCCACTGAAAGGCTTGGGGGGGGGGTTGAGTGTTACATAAAAAAATTATGGAAGAGTCCTGTTTCCCTTTGCCTGCCTGTCTTGATCCCCAAGGGAAGGGGGAACTGTTCACTGAGGGCAGAGAGAGATTGTGGGAGCAGGTGACCAAAGTGTCTTCCTCATAGATGGGAGAAGCTAACCTGGCTTCTCCTTCCCTCCTAACAATTTATATAGATGCAGCCAGTATAGTGATGATGTTTGCGTCTTTTTCTGCCAAAGAATTTGAAATGCAACCTCCCATTATCCCGGTGCAAAACCCACCTGCTTAGGGCAGATTGCACCCATTTTAAACCAAGGATGGCAGATGACTCATTTACTCTGAAAATCACACTTTCTCTCTTTTTTAATGAATTGAAAAGTTTTTGAGTAGCCTGGGAACACAGGCTAGGACAATACTAAGTCTTAGATTTACAAGTATAGAACTGTGATGCTTTATATTTGTATGTTTTCATAGAATTGTAGAGTTGGAATGGGTCCCAAGGGTAATCTAGTCCAACCCCCTGCAATGCAGGTATCATGGTTAAGGAATCCCTGGCAGATTGCCATCTGACCTCAGTTCAAAACCTTTGGTGAATAAACGTCTACCACCTTCTGATATAGCCTGATCATTTATTCAATAGTCATTTAAAAGCCAAAAATATATGAACAACACAAATCTCAGAAGCCCACAAAATGTATCCTGTGAATTGTCTCTTTCTTAAATGACTCATCACAGGCAAGATGTAGGGAAATGTCTCTTCAGCTTACAAAAAGTGGCCCACAGTAGGCAACATGAGCACATGAAATTGCCATGTCTTTTTAAAATCAAAGGAAGTAGTTTGTACCTCTCAAAGTAGGAAATACTTTTTCTGATGAAAGGTGTAGGTAACAGATGTGATGTTGATATTCAGAAACAGGTAATAAAATATTAGAAGGACAAACCCATATCCCTGCAGACTTGCTCAGTGCTGCTCAAGTCAGAGGAGCTTTCCTTTACATGAGATTAACATCCAAAAAGTTTTAAATGGACCCTCAGCTGTTTTTATAGGAGCACAGAATGACATAGATTTTAGTGGAGCCTCGTTTACTGCTGCTCTCCAAGGTTCTGACCTTCCATGCCTGATTTCATTTATACCTGTTTGGTGTTAATTCAATGGCAGCACTGTCAATAGAGTTGCTGGATTTCTCCTCTTTAGGGTTTTGAAATTGCATTTTCATTCTCTGGAGCTGCCTTGCATTTTATAGATGTTCTAAATTTGATGACCATCAAGGGTTGTTAAACAATATTCAGTGGTTTTAAAAACCCCACAATAGTTCCCTTTGCTGATACTAGGTGTTTTCTAAAACTGTCTCAATAAATCTGATGAGCAAAAGCCATTTACACTTTTAAGATTCATGCCTTTCAGGCAACCATGCTAATGCATGTCCCTTGAGTCATGAGGAGAGAACACAAGGATGTCATAGAAGGCATCCTGCTGGATCCAGCCAAGCATTTATGGGGTCCAATATGCTGCTCACCCCTTTGATCATCAGACAGATGCTTGCGAGAAACGTGGAGCTATCTGGATCTGATTATCCCCAGTATGCCAGCAATGGGCAACCTCCAGATGCTGTTGGACTCCTCCTTCCATCAGCTCCAGCCAGAATGATGAAGGATGATGGGAGTTGTTGTGCAGCAACATCTGGTGGGGCAAAGGCTCCTTGTACCTGGCAAAAAATATGCAATATTTGGCACCTTCATTTTCTAATAGCCAAGTAAGGAAAGTCAAATGCTCTGAAAAAAATGCATCTGATCCCTAATAAAATCCCAGTAATTATACACCCTGGGTTCACCTGGTGCATTCTTAGCTGGAGCTGTTATTTGCAACCTGCTTCTTTTAGAAGTTCACAGCCTCACAGGAAATAACCAAGAAGTCACAGATTCAGATGTCCCACCCTCATGATTTTAAGATGTATTAGGAAAAACTTGTTTTTCGCCTGGTGGTCTGTGCCAACCATCTACTTAACACCCCCCAATGTTATATTTAACGTAGTGACTCCTGTCTTAATGGCTTAGTATTTTTTTCTCCTGTTCACATATTTTTATTTTATTTTATTGGGTGTGCACTTTTGAGGGGCAAAGATTTGGGAATGCTTTTGTTTGTGTGTGTGCACAGACATTATGCAGCAGTTACAGAGGCAAATGGCTACAAAATTCAGAGGTGGGTTATTGTTGTTTTCTTTAATATATTAAGTAGGAGGTGTCATGCTATTTCCCAAGTTCAGTTAGCTTTGGAAGGACATTATACACCTGTTGATGGCAGAAGGAGATCCAGAACTTCAGCATCCAGCCGCCAGACTTATTGGGGAGGGGGAGAGCCACAGAGGCAGTAAGAAGTACCTTGGCTATGTTGTGTGAATAGGAATTTTGCATTTCATTACCTTGACCAAATTGTTCAAGGAGCAAGATAAGAACAAGTCCTTTGGGTGATACTGAAAAGTTTCAGTTGGGTGGAAAAGAAGAGAAAGGAAATCCTCTAGAGCCAGGGAAGCCAGTACAATGGAGTTACTAACAAGGGCAGCATGGGAGAAAACTAACAATTATGGCAAGAAAGGTCACCCAGAGGAACAATGACTTGATTATGCAGCTAATCAAAGAAATCAGAAAGACATTCCTTTTTTTGGCAGCTTTATCTGCTATTGTTTCCTCCAAACCCCTCTGAAGAATGCAGCCTTGAGAGGATGATAATTACACGAAGGTGTGAAAAGCCTCCCGCCCTTATCTTGGAATTTGTCTGTATTTGTCAGGTTAAAGGACAGTTCATTTTTTACATGTCCACACTTCACAAGAGATGAAAGCTGTGAATTCTAAGAGGTAATGAGTTGTTTCTAGTGATGTATAAAAGAGTGGAGGACTATTAAGGATCTTAAATGTAGCAAATCACATTTGCAACAAGATTATGTGGGCTCTTTAATGAAGCCTAAGAAAATGAGGTATTCATATTCCATTGAATAGGCAACAAATAGCTGAAGACCTTGAAAATTGCTACTTGCTGAGGTGGCCCACAATGACAAAATTTAAGGCATTTCTTTATTTAGTACCTACAACATGTTAGACAATGAAAAGGGGCTATCAATCTTGATTATGATCTAAAGCAACAGCAGTGGCTGGCACTCACTGATACTGGTAGGGCGAAAATCAGGGAGTTCCGGGTTAGCGCCAACGGCTAATGGCGGATTCCCTCCGAGCTCCGGAGGGAATCGGCTCCACAGGATTAGGGTCGTACCGCTGCGGCGACGCGGAGACCCTTAAAAATCACAGGCGGAGAAGCCTGTGAACCTGGTGACTCGGCGGGCACCATTTGCGCCCCCCCGACCTGCGAAGGAGCCTTTTTAAAGGCTTCGGAACGGGGGACGGGGTGAGCGGCGCGGTGCTGAGAGTCGACTGCTTCTCCTGTGGAGTGAAGCCGCGCTACCATGGCCGGAGAGCGCTGACTTCTTCTTGTGATTTGGACTCCAAAATAACAACCCGTGAGTAGTACGGAAATTGGATTTTTAAAGAAATTTTTTTGATGAATTAGGTACGATCAGGGGAGGTGTAAACAGGAAGTCAGCCTCCTCCTCCTGTAAATAATCTAAAGCAAGGACCTGCTAACTAAGGTCGAGAGAATTTTTTCTTTTATCATTTGACAAAAGACATTAATTTCACGATTTGGCACTAGAAGAAATCTTACTGGAGGATAAGAGCTAATTTTGGGAGTTGAAGTGCCACCCCCCCGACCCGGGAGTGATCCGCGAGAGAGCCTGTTGAAGGTATTGAAGAGTTTGACAGCTGTCAAATTAGCTGTCAGACGGAAAAAGAGAACTTTGTTTCTGTTGCTTCTGCTGGCTATATTTGCTACAATTTGACTATATTTTGTTGGAAACAAGGAAGAACTGATACAAACTAATTTGACTTTTGGATTTGAACTGGAAAGAACACTAAGTAACCAAAATCCCTCTAGAGGGGGTTTTGGGACATTACAAGAATGGCTGAAGGAGGGGAAATTCAAGTTGAACTGGACAGAGTCTTTGTTCTCTTGGGAAAGTTACAAGGCCAAATTGATGTTTTGGCTACAAATGTTACAACTCTGGACTTAACAGTAAACAAATTCATTGAATCTGACAAGGAACTGACTCAGGAAGCCCATGCAGTTGAACAAGAAGAGAAACTTGAGAGCTTTGAGAGTGGGAAGAAAGAGATATATGGTGTTCCTGAGAAAAAGGGAGGAGGAGCTGTAATTTTACAGATGGTAAAGGAGAGCCAGAGGCCTGGTATGATGGCTGCAAAGGAAAATAAGAACTCGATGGTGAAAATTTGGTTTGAATTGGAGACTGAAGAATGGAGAGATCTTCTTGTGTGGAGATCTGAAGACCTATGGATTACAAATCTGATTAAGATGGAAGTTGGAGCTTTTGGGACATTTGGATTTAAAAGGAGTAAGAAACAAGACTTAGGCTCCACTTTTGAGTATGGAGGTCTGGTTGGAAGAAATATGGACTTTATTGGACTAGAGCTTCTCTGAGATTTGGTGTTTAATACTAAGGACTATCCAAAAAACCGGCAGAGAGGAACTGAGAGAGAATTGAGAGCCTCGGACGTGAGATCCCCAGGCTGAGAGTAGATTGATTGATGGACGATTATTGGGATTGGAACCGGGAAAGGGGAGGGTTGAGTTTGGGAATCCAAAGGGGGCATAACTATAATTTGTTTTGCTTTTATTTTGTTTTGTTATATGTATGAGAATTGGGGAAATTGTGGAAGGGAATTTAGGTCGACTTTAGAAAAAGGCTTTAAGAATGAGAACAGATGTGTAATTATTGATGTTTATAAGTTATAAGTTATAAATTTATAAGTTAAAAGTTTAAAAGTTAAAAATGGTTTTTCTAAAATGACTGAAATGTAAAAACGTTAAAAATTGGGGACAAGAACTTGTTGAGCCAACAATTTGATCTGGAATACAAGAGGGGGAGGTGGGGGGAAGTCAGGAAAATATGTTATTGAAAGTGAAGACTTTGAATTTTATGTGTTTTTAAATCTTTTTTTTTGTTTCGTTTTCTTTTTTGTGTTTTTGTGTTATTTTTTTGATAATGGAAAAATCTTAATAAATATCATTTAAAAAAGAAAAAGAAAATCAGGGAGTTCAACAGTAGGTGGATCCAGAGCCAGTGACAGACAGAGTCAACCATTTGTTGGTGTTCCCCCATCCTCCTCCCTGTTGAGTTATAGAATAGTAACACCTGAGACTAAGGAAGAGGAAACAGTCACCCAAGGGCTTTGCCCCAGACTGGTTGTAATTAAGAAGACGGAGCAGTTGAGGGTAGACTGAGGTCGGTGGGACAAAGTCACATTTGCTGTAATGGGCCACGCTCCACAAGTGGGCAGTCTTCAGCCCTAGTCCCATGCAGCCTGCTGGTTGCCTCATCCCATTCCTGCATTAGGAATTTGGTTCTAAAGGCACAGAAATGGAAGGAAGGAAGGATGGGGGGGGGAAATAAGTATGAAAGTGGCATATTAGATTGTGTGTTGGACTTGAAGAAAATCTTCAAAATGCCATATCTGAAGTACAATATGGACATCTGTCTGTGCTCAGAAATAGTTGGGATATTGCCATTCAGACATATTTCTTTGGCATGGGCTTGACCAGTGTAAGAGCGCATCTAAACCATTTTAAAAAAAGTTGGCCAACATCTTAATATATAGATAATATACTGGACTTATATCTGGAAGCTTGGAACAAGTTCTTTTGGGTGGGCGGAGAGAGATGGAGACTATAATTTGCCTAGGATCATGCTGCGAGGGCAGACATAATTTGTATCATTTTTTGATAATTTATCTGCAGCAGGTGGTTCAGAGAGAAAGGTGGGGGTGGAGTGGGGAGTGCCTCTTGAAGATGCTATGTGGTGTTTTCACTGGAAATTAGTGTAATCCACCGTAATGGCTTCATTACAAATCTGTTTGTGTGCTGTCAAGTGCTACAGGAGATACACTTTAAATTATAGCTCATAACAGGTTGTGACTGCTCATAGGTAGCAGTAGATCTTTGGGCTAATGCAAACTGGTTAATCCAAACTGGCAGGAGGAAACATAATTGAAATGAATCTAAATCTTTCTCTTGAGTGTACACTGTGACCACGAGGAGTATAAGTAAGTCTATGATTGTGCATGCTCATTAGAAAACTTCAAAAGCCAGCAGATTTATAGTGCAATAGTGGTATTTTTAAATGGTTCTTTGCATATTAATTGGAAACCTTATTTGTGCATGTTATTTTATTTTGCACAAAGGGCCAACAAAGTGGCCAACCAGATGCTTGCAGAGGTTTGCCAAGCAGATCCTGAAAGCCACAGCACTCTGCTCAACTGTGATTCCTAGCAATTGGTACTGCCTCTGACAATGGATATTAGCTAATAAGCTGATGATCTGGGCAACAGCTGAAATGACAGTTGAACAAGATTACATGTGTGAGCAGTAGCAACCCTCTTTCGTACCACGACTTCAAGAAATATCAGACTTGTCTTTGTGTGTAGAGATGCTAGCCCACCTTGCAGACTCAGGCTGCTGTATGATCTCTGAAGGTTATGAATGCTGGTCTCATTGCAAGCCCCATAATTCTTCTGGCTGGCTGGAACTGGAGAGAGACACACAGGGATGGTGCTTAAGACGCCTCTGAATCCAGTGCTGCAATGCTGGGAAGGACAAGCCCCACTTGAGATATAAATGCTGTGAACTCTCTCTCCATAAAACCCAGGTGTAAATATGTGTGAATAAAACATATTTCATAAAGACACTTGTCTCTGCTGTGCCTCATTCCAAAAGAACATCAGCCCTGGTTAAGTGCCAAGACCTCTGGAATCCTGCTACTGCCTGGAAAAGATTGGGGTGGCTTGTCGCATTATTTACTCTCTCTGGCATTATTAATGTCCATTACATGACTGTCAATGCCACAACAATAGCAGCAATACCTGCCTGTTGTTACAGCTGTGCCTTAAGCCTTATGGAGTTTTTGATGCAAGGAGAGCATCATAATCCCATCATAGCAGATCATGCTCTTATTTTTCAGAGCAAGCTGTAGACCTGACCTCTCAAGTTACGATGCAGTCTAGATAATGGGAATGGGGGTGCTTTGTAGCTGACTTCGCTGGGAATCAGCATTTGCCAATTCTCTCTTGCTTCTTTCTCTTTGTGTGAGTGGATGTGCATGCCTGGTTGCCTCATTTGGGGGGAGGCATTTAAAATGAAACGTTTGAGGAATAACTCACAAAGCCATTGGTATGGGTTTATTGTCGTCTTTGAAGCTGAGCAAAACTACTGCAGAAGGTAGAAGCATGCAACTATTCTTTCGAGAATTTGTAAACATACCATTTTCATTAGTGTTCTGATAACTCTGCAGATGTGGAAATTAGGAGATAAAAATTAAATTAACTCAGATGATTGCTTTAAACTTTTGTCTGGCATTTTGCAGGCTAGCAGATGTATGAATACCACCTCTTCATTTGTGTTCTATTAAGATTTAGAAAACCCTCTAAGCAACCCTTTTGTTTGAACAATGAAATTTAGAGGCTAATGGATGCTTATTGTTCCATGAAGATGGGCTAATTTCTTTTTTAATCAAAGGAATAAGACATAACTAGCCACCATTACCACTCCTTCACCTCCCTCAGTTATTTCACGCTGAATCTGGACTTACAAGCACACAAGAGATGAAGCTATCCATATTCATACCATTTGTATATCTGGGGGTGGATTTTTCTCTCTTGGGTATAGTTAGTATGTGGGTCATTTTAGAAATCTCCCCGTGACACAGATTTTGATTGAAGTCAATTTGCATATCACCTTTTTTGAAAATGCAGTATATCCCCTTTCCTGAGTCTGCAAATATGGAACAACTTATAACACACAGATGGACTGACATACAAACTGATGGATGCAGGATTTCCTGTGTGCTACACATTCACACACTCCATGTATTAATAATGGTAGGCATGGAAGGCTGCTCAAATGTTGCATTTCCTCCCCAAATGCAATAATAGCATTAGCTCTCATGAGCCCCATCGGGATGGTCCGATCCTGAGGAGGAGAGTGGGAGGAGCTGGATAAGGGAGTTAGAGCTAGAGTACCTAGGCCCTAGCAGAATGGGGAAGGTGAAACCAAGGACCCAAGAAATGCCTGAACCAGAGGAGGGGGCCAATGATCAAGGGAGTCAGGAGCTGGATCCGAGGGAGGCTGTGAGCTGGTTTACAGAGAGGTACCCCACACTTGTGTTCTTAGAACAGGTGGAAGTCTAAGTGTAAAGGCCACAAAGAAAACAACACACAGACAGCTTTTTAGCTTAGTAGTAAATTCTGTGCCTCCCACAGAGCCTGTGTGATGTCGTGGTTAAAGAGTTGGAATAGGGTCTTGGAGACCTGGGTTCAAATCCCCCTACTCAGCCATGATGCTCCCTGGGTGACCTTGAGCCAGGGACTGTCTCTCATCCTAACCTACCTTATAGGGTTGCTGTGAGGATAAAATGGGGAGGGGGCATATTGTACTACCTTGAGCTCCTTGGAGGAAGGGTGGAATATAAATGTAACAACAACAGTCGGCAATAGTTGTAATCTCTTCCTTCCTTCCAACCACTACACTGCTGCTTTTGCCTTTTCCTATTCCCTCGCCCTCTTGCACTGGGCCTCATTGCTGCTGATTTTGTCCCAAAGTCTGCTATGCTGTTTGCTTGACTGAAGACAGATCCTGCTTCTTCTCAACCCCTTCACTGCACCCCCACAGCTCCTCTCCTTGGCATGGCTTCCTTCCAAACCAGGTTCAACTAACCCATCGGATAGTTTCTGTGAAATATGTTCTCTAGCTCCTCCTTTCCTGCTTTGACTTCCAAGGTTGGTTGGAATATCCATCTCTCGCTCTCTCTGTCTCTATATATCCAACTCTCTCTCTCTCTTTCTCTCTCTGTATATAATGTGAGAAAAGGAAGGTCTTTTTTCTATCAAGATATCCATTAATGTTTCCGTATTGGCGTAATAAAGCGAATAAAGGAACTTCATTCCACTGCAGATCAAGATAGTTTCCTAAGAATTGTAAATTATACACTGCCTGGAGATATGCAGAGGCTATCTGTTGGCCTTTTAAGGCAGTCTAAATTCAAAGGACTGAAGTAATTCACATAGGGCTGGTTAATATTCCCGTGGCAGAACATCTGATAAACAGAGCAATATCACACAGAACCCATTCTCTCTTTTTTGTAATCTTAGGTGCAGTCATTTCCCCCTCCATAAGGTAGTGAGTTAATTAGCAAATCCAAGCGTGTTCTCTGGTAGAAGCCGTTCTTCTCCTTTCTTTCCTCTTCTTTTTGCAAGGAGAGCTGCATAACCCACATGGCTATTCAGGCAAAAACCAGACAAAAACGATTGCTGCCTGAGTCCTGTGAGCAAAGTTGGACTTAGTAGCTCTGGAGCTGGGATGGGGAACCTCTGGCCCTCCAAGGTGTTGCTGTGCTGCAACTCCCATTATCCCTTACATGCTGGTTGGATGGATGGGAGCCGGGGTCCAACAGCATCTGAAAGGCCAGAGCTTCCTTGTCTCTGAAAACACAGCACCTGACGCTCACAGATCATCTCACCTAGCCAGCAATTTGATCTGTTTATCAAATGTCTATCCTGCTCTTCCTTCAGAAATCCCATATGGTTGATACCTTCTTAGAAGTTGCTGCTCTAATTGCCTTGGACCGTTTGCATAATAACTAGTGCATTTCATCCCACTGTGCATTAAAACTAGAATTGAGCTGAAATAGAAGAGAAAGCCAAGAGAGATTCCTGCATTACAGGGGGTGGGAACAGATAACCCTTGGGGTCCCTTCCAAATTTGCAATTCTATGATTCAGAGTGAAAGACAGGGAGAGAGAAAGAAAGAGAGAGGAGTTTGGGGGGGAAACTTATTCCCAGTTCAAAAGTACCTCACTTTCTGTCAGTTTTTCAGGGGATACACCATAGGAAAAATGCAAATCCAAGAATTGTTGCCCTTCTAAAGTTTGTGGCATGTAGGTCATGGCAAGGGAGACTCAATCTGTCTGCAGACTTGGGCTCTGTAAACACGGTCACTTGCTCTGTACTCAGTGTGCTCCCGCTGCTGGTTTGGGAAGCATTATGCACTCAACATTATCCCCAGTCCTTGTCTCTCCAGTTGTCTCTTATGAAATACCATGTTTTGGTGTGTTCCCCTCTAAACTAATGTGAATCTGAGTTGAGAAAAAGAACACCTTGTGTTTTATCCAGAACAGTCATACCTTGGCTCCCGAACAAATTGGCTCCCAAAGGATCAAAACTCAGAAGTGAGTGTTCCAGTTTTCGAACGATTTTTGGAAGTCGAACGTCCACCGCAGCTTCCACAGCTTCCAGTTGGCTGCAGGATGGTCATGCAGCCAATCGGAAGCCGTGCCTTGCTTTTTGAATGGTTCCAGGAGTCGAATGGACTCCCAGAACACATTCTGTTCGAGAACCAAGGTATGACTGTAATGTGTACACAGCTCCAATCAGCTGCTGTTTCCACACCATTTCTGTATCCAAATGGACCATTGTCTTCCTAGGAATCATTAACCCAAATCTGACAATTTTACTGTTTGGGGGGGATACAAATTTTAAATGGGACAGTTAACAGGCATGAATAAGCTACTGTAAACGGGGTTTCTTATGCACAGGAATTGGGATAACTTTTCACTTTCATACTGAAAGTGTACAGCGAACATTCAGCGTAATGAAAACTGCTGCTAAAATGGAAAGAAAAGAAGTTTTACCACTATTAATATTTTGGCATCACAGAAACATGGTGAGGCCTTTGTCAGAAAAACAAAAGAAAGTATTATATTTTACACACAATTCCAGGGTAGAGGAAATTAAAAATAGCATTGCAAAGTTGGAAAGGAGCTGAATATTTAATGTAAGGTTTTATGAGAAATACAAAGATCACATTTTGAATGTGACTCAGCAGAAAATGTCTTCTATCTATATTTTTAATCCCTCACATGAAAAATGCTGTAGGACTACTGCCTTTAAATCAGATGTGTTGATAGCACTGCCTGTTTTGTATCAGTGATAATTAATAAGAAGCTCTTCCAGATAAATATTTTTTTCCTTGGTGTTACTCCCCCCTCCACCATCCCCGGTTAAATCAAGGAGAAATAATTACTGTGATCATTAAATTGACCAGGAATGAACTATTAGGTTGAGAATGTAGGTACATCAGGGCACTAATAAGGGCAACAAGGAATCAGGAGAAGAGATAATGGGCATCCAGAGTGGCTGGGGAAACCCAGCCAGAAGGGTGTGGTATAAATTGTTCTTCTTGTTGTGCTGGAATAGGAGCTGCTGAAACAGTGACAGACAATTAAAACCCCATAGTTCCTGGCACTGTGAGTTGACCTGATCCAGATCATTTATGGAACCATTTTGACCAATGAGGGCTAAGCTAAATGCCAGGCAGTACTCAACAAGCCATCTGGCTTTGGGGATAAACACTCAACAAAGAAAGAGAGTTGCATATTTAGGGAGGAGACTAAAAGTATGAAACTATTCTGACCAGTGATCTAGAGAAATAGCAAAAGAAGCTGAAAACCAAGACCAAATAAACCAAATGAAGACAACCTAGGAGATATATGACCCTTTCCCTCAAGTTTGCCTTTTAGTCAGCTCTCCATTTAATTCGCTTCTCTGGTTATTCTCCTCTTTCGAATCCCTTATTTCCTTTCTGTCAAATAAAGTATTTTTCTTTCTTCCCTGCACTGCCCATTACCCTTTTCCTGATTTTACCCTATCACTATTTTTTATAATTGTATCCAAGTTATATGTATATGTATGTGTGTGTATATATATATATATATATATATATTGGTATCCAAGTATTTCCTTGTAATTGTATCCAGGTAATTTTAAATTGTATCCAGGTATTTTTCTTGTAATTGTGTCTTTACTACTTGTAAATATGAATTCCTAAGGTGATCTTTATGCAATTGTTACGTATGGCAACTTTGCAATGGAACTGACCCCCTTGTATCCTTGTTTCTTCAACTTCTCAATTATTGTAACTACTTTCAGGAAAATAAGAATTAGAACCCATGTATTCTAATTGCATCACTGTATTATAACCATGAAAGTATAAATGTTATTTTTAGTCTCAACCTAATCACTTCCACTCAGCTCCCCTTCCTTCTTCTATAAAGTGCCAGACTACCAGATCCATTTCCTTTGACCCTGTGGAGAGGAATTCAGCTGTTAGATAAAACTCTCATCCCTATTATTATTCTAGAAAAACAACAACCCAATTACCATATCATTTGCCATCTCTCCCTAGATTTCTAGGTATTAATTACTCATGTAGATAGGATTTGCACTCCACCTTGTATCTTGCACCCGAACCTCCCTTTTGCGCCCTGCACCCCTTATCTTGTAAACTGACAAATAAGGCCACCCACAATTGTGTTTGTATAAATTTCTGAACTTACCTTTGGACGGGATTCCTCATACCTTTTGTCACCATTGCATAGGGAACTCAGTTGCAACTGAATAAAGGATATTTGCTTTTTAAAAGCCGCTTGATTCTTTCTCTTCTTGGTTGGACATCACCTGTCTTCTCCGACCGTAGAGGACCCCTTTGGGGCTCCAAACCAAATTCTCTGTGTTTTACATCTCCAACATGATAAATATTATTAATACTGCTTGGTTTGTTGGTTTGCTTGATACCCCAGTCTTCCTTTCAACGGAACCCCAGGTGGCAAAAAGTGATAAACCAATAAAAAAATCTAAGTGTTTGTTACGTCTGAGAAGAAGCCAGGAGGGTTCTCTGTAATCCACTAGCTACAGAGGTACCTCTGGTTATGAATTGAATCCATTCCGGAGGTCTGTTCGTAACTGGAAACCATTCTTATCCTGAGGCGCGCTTTAACTAATGGCGCCTCCTGTGCACAATTTCCACTTGCATCCCGGGGCAAAGTTTGCTACTGCGAGCAGCTACTTCCAGGTTAGCGGAGCTTGTAATGCAAAGCATGCGTAACCAGAAACGTCCATAACCAGAGGTACCACTGTATTCCCACCCCAACCCCCCGTCTTGAAACTGCTCAAAATAATAGTTCTATAGCACTTCTTCATTGGCCATCTAATATGACTTATATGCCTGAAACATGTATACTTCTGTTCAGCCTGAGTGTTGACACTTGTCCTGCTTTCCATTTGATGCCATTGCTCCATTCCAGGAAATTATGTGTTTCGCTTCAGTGACAAGATGGCCTCCTATATAGACACGTATTCAGAGTAGATCTTGGAAACCTTCTCCATATGCTGTTGGACTACCTAGTTGTTGCTACCTTGTCATTTAGTCTCTTGTTTGCCCTTTGGCTGCTTCTGTCTTGCATTCTTACACTTTATCCGGATCTCACCACTCTTCCTGCTTTGTCATCACTGACCCCTGCTCTGGCTGCAGCTTGGATTCCCAATTAATTGTTTGCACCTAGTTCTGTCTCCGCTGTGCTTTGCAATTTAGTTCTTGAGCTTGCCCTCTTTTTCTTCTTGTTTGCCCATTATGCCATGACTCCACAAAGCAAAGTATATATCTCTTCTCTTATATCTGAACATGAGATATTTGAACCTATCGTGCTTGTTGATGCTTCTGGCAACTAGAAACCATATTTTGAATGTGGTCATTTCCCAGGGACTTTCAATGCAACCTTGCACTGCCCTTGTGTTGTGATAAAATTCTTTTGGCTTTGTATTAGTACTGTTATGGTGGTGGTGTCTTAATTAAGTTTGCTTCTTCCATGCATTGCTGTGCACTTATCTGTAACAATTTATTATCAATGAGAAAGTGCTGAAGAAATGAGAGATCGTCTCCTGTAATAACAACAAGCTTTTTTGAGAAGTTCAAATCCCTTGACAGATGTAGGCAAGGGATTATTTTCTTCAAAGTTTAACTAAAATAGTGTCAGGCTTATTTTTACTATTTAAAGATACTGAAGGCAAAGGTTAGAGCAAAATGATTTATGAATGATCATTCAATAATCACATTTCATAGCTTATCTGTTTCTTTAAATGATATCAACCTGTTGTTAAGCACAAACAGCACTGGATGTGTCTTATAACAGGTGAAGCAAAATATGACTTTCTGTTCTTCTGATCCAACCTATTTCCTCCTCCTCCTCCTCCTCCTCCTCCTCCTTCTGTGATCACTCGTACTGAGTAAGATTGTCTTCCATGAACATGGTTTTAACAGTGAGTCCATAAGTGACTGTGGAGGCCCATTCTGGATCCACACGTCCTTCCATAATGGGGACATAGGTTTCCTGGCGGGAGTTGATCATGATGAGGATTTGCCAAGTGTGCCTTCCTCTTAGCACATTTCTCCCTTTCATCCTGAGTTCAAGCATCTTCAAAGCCCATGACACCTTTGGTAAAGGTTGTTCTCCAACTGGAGCGCTCACAGGCCAGTGTTTCCCAATTGTCGGTGTTTATACTACTTTTTTTAAAAAAAAAATGCCCTGAGAGAGTCTTTAAACCTCTTTTGTTGACCACCAGCATTACACTTTCCATTTTTAAGTTTGGAATACAGTTGTAAGAGGCCACAGGAAATAATGAAGCACTAGCCAATTGCTGCTTCACTAGGACACTGTCACAGCCTGCCTCCCTTCAATACACTAAATGGTTGTGTGAAATGGGTGCAATTAGGTTTCACAAGTTTAATCCTATAGTATAAAGGTCCATGGCTCAGTTTGCACCTTGCAATGGAGAGCTGGAAATGGTGCATTTGTCTCAAATGCCTGATACTCTAATATACTCCAGTATTATTTTAATGTGTACATTGAAGTCTCTGGCACAGATTCTCCCAGTGCTGGCAACTAATGGGCCCTCTGACATTTGCCAAGTTGGAAAACAATGTCCATCTATCTGTTGCATTTTCACCATAGTGGGTTATGAAGCTTGTATTCATAGACTGTTAAATTGTCAACCAAAACTGATGTGATGCCCATGCATAATGCAAAGATATTTTCTTCATCGTGCTTTAGCTTAAGGGCTTGGATGTGCTTTCCATTTTTCTGATATTTATCCTAGGGCAATTTTTATGCACCCCACACCATCTTTTATACCAGAAGCCAGGTCTAATGAGCTGCCAGGGCTGGACTTTGGTGGGGCATTTGCCAAGAGAGTGTCAGCAAGCAGTGTTGAGGACCAGGGGGAAAAACAACAACCCTAAGCTTGGCTTATAACACTTTTTGTTGCTTCCAAGTCAAAAGGAGGCAATTGCTGATATGGGTGGGCGGTGGGTGGGTGCAGTCGTTCTGAAGCCTAGATGTATATCACAGCTCAGGGAAGCCTTTAACACATATGGAGAAGTTCCACATGGCTCCATAGGTTTCCACTGTAGCCCTAGCAGTTCCTGTTGTACACAATGGATGTGTATGTTCAGTTTGCTTGGTTTCATTTTCAACAGCTACATTTTCCTTTGGCAGAGTCAGCCCTGTAGTGTAGAAGTGGCTTAACACAAAAGATAGTGTCCTCTGTATCGGGCAGGTGCCAGCTATTAGACCAAGACAGACTGTCTGCATGATGCCATCTTTAATCATGCTGTAAATGTCCTGACATTTGTTGTAAGGTGGCAGTGCCAAAGACACCTGTCTTGCCAGGAGGCTAAGGAAAATTAATCTGGAGGTAGACTGGAAGGAAATTCTTTTGAGCCACTGCAACTATTTGATTCATTTTTCCTTTTCCTTTTTTAACCTTGTATGAGAAACATGGGATGGAAAGTCCAAATAGCTTATGCAGTTATTGAATACATGATTAGGTTTCCTGTGCTTGTTGCAATGAAAATGCAGATGATAGATGAGCTTTCTTTAATTTTAATAGGATCCCAAAGGTATTCCTGGATGCACTCTGAAATATCAAACATATACAAATACTTAGTGACTCTTTACTGTGAATTTAGATGTCTACTGAGTTGCTAATTTGTTTTTAAGAGCTCTTGGAATATTGCACATATGAAAGGTGAATAGTGTTGAGATACCATCAAGTTGTAACAATATTTCCTCCCATTTTTAAGCAAACCAATTATTTACGTTTTACAAATGTTATAGTCATAGACAGTTAAATTGTGACCAGGTGTAATTCAAACATTTTGTATATTAGTTTTTGGTCATGGTTTGAATGATTCCTTTAACATGACTACTCAGGCTAATCAAATTACACAACTAATGAGTGGTTGATTGGTCTTCCTAATTTAGAAAGTCAGTCATTCATGTCCACAAACATCTGCAGGCAGTCCACTTCCTCTTGATCCAGGTTGCAACTCAGCAGCATGGACCCGAAGGGAAGCAATTATATAGCTGACCCCAATGTCATCTTTCCATGGTCATGGTTGATGTGAGAGAGACATTCTTGGCCCAGCACTCCACAACTCCATAGCACTAGACTGAACTGCTGCCCCGATCTAGATGAGCCAATGTGTGCATGTTTTTAAGTCATCTTTGAAAGTGTACTAAGCTCCTCATGACCTACCATCAATGCTAATATTATCATTACTAATGATAAGAAACAAAATAATAAAAATAATGGCTATGAACCCTGTTCCAATATCCAACTTAGACCACAGCAGGAGTAGCTAGTGTGGTGCCTCTCATTTTGTTATTGGATCCCCAACTTGCACCATCCCTGACCATTGGTTGGTTTGGGATGGGGTCATTGTGAGTGGGAGTCCAACAGCATCTTGGGCACCATGTTGGCCACCTGGATCACAGCATAGAAGGCAAACATGGAAGTAAATGGGAGTACCCAACCAATGTGTTCTGTCAATGTAAGGATTCCCATTTCCCCTCCGAACACTCCTAAAGCTCTTCTATGAGTCTCCCCAGTCCCCCCCAAGTTGATTTATGGGGGGGTGCAGGGTGAGGAGGGAGGGAAAGTCCCATTGCACAAATGGAAATCCTTGCATTGACATAATGTATTAGTTGGATACTGTCCAACATTTTTAAAGTATAGTTCAACTTCCCGCTCAGCCATGTATGCAACCTTGGGCTTCTTGGAGGGAGGGATATAAATGTCATGAATAATAACAGCAGCAAGAACAAACTCTTAAACCTTGTGGTGAAATATGACAAAATCAGTGCAAAGCCATCTTCTTTTAACAGAACTTGTTCTTGTCCGCACAACGCCAGCTTTGTCTCATGCCAAGGGTGGGATCAAATTCTCAATAGCAAAATTAGAGCTCTTCAAATAATAAAATCAAATACCCTCCCCTCCTCCCTTCTGATCCCAGGTGATACATTTGGTTTCCTCTTACAGATACTGATTCTTCAAACTATACACATCTTAATATATCTGGCCTAGAATCTCTTGCATGGCTGCTTCAATCCTATTTGGTTGTTTGTATTTTTAATCGTTGTTGTGTCCTTCTAATGACTGATATAAGGGATTTGGCAATGGAGGAGAGTTCACCAGCAGTTCAAGATAGCTACTGCTCAGCAGGTTTTCTTAGAATGCAGGTATTTTGGAAATGAAGAATCAACCTGGCATTGACTGGAAGCACTCATGTCCTGTGTGCAGACTTCCTATAGGCATTTGGTTGGCCACTGTGAAACCAACAAGCTGTACTGGATGGGCCATTGACCTGATCTGGGAGGCTGTTCTTATGTTCTAAAGACTGCAGGATAAACGTAAAGGGACCCCTGACCATTAGGTCCAGTCGTGGCTGACTCTCGGGTTGCGGCGCTCATCTCGCTTTATTGGCCAAGGGAGCCGGCGTACTGCTTCCAGGTCATGTGGCCAGCATGACTAAGCCACTTCTGGTGAACCAGAGCAGCGCACGGAAACGCCGTTTACCTTCCTACCGGATAGACTGCAGGATAGTGGAAACCAAATTGAAACTTCATAGCAAATCCACAAATGCACTTTGTAATATAATAATAATAATAATAATAATAATAATAATAATAATAATAATCTATTTTTAGTTTCATCACTACAGGGCTGAGGGACCTTTGGCCCATGAGTTGTTGCTGGTTCCAGCTTCCATCTGCCCCAACTAAAAAGGCAAATGGTGAGGTTTGATGGGAGCTGGAATCCTACAACATTTGGAGGGCCACTGGTTTCCCACCCCTGTTTTAATAGAAGTAGTTTTTGGTGGACAAATGGGTCAGAGGCAGGTAGCAATGTGCCTCTTTATTCAGAAGTGCGTAGCAGCAGACTTCCGGGTTAGCGCCATCGGCAATGGCGGAGTTCCTCTAACCGGGAGGAACCCGCTCCGCAAAAATCGGGTCTTGCCGCCGCGGCGAAGGCGGAGACCCTTTAAAAATCCCAGGCGGATGAAGCCTGGGAACGTGGGATTTGGCTGACACCAGGAGCACCCCCCCTACTCGCAGGGAAACCCTTTTATAGGGGTCCGAAGCGACGTGGGGTGAGCGGTGCGGTGTTTTGAATCGACTGCTACTTTTGCGGAGTGAAGCCGCACAGCCGTTGCCGGAGAGCGCTGACTTTTTCCTGTGGACAATTGGACTCTAAACAAGTACCCGTGAGTAGAAACGGAAAATTGGATTAAGAAACATCTTAATTTGGCAACGAAGCGGGAAGGTTCAAAGCAGGAAGTCCGCCTTCCGCTTTTGTAAATAGAATGAAACAAAAACCTTGCAAGCTAAAGTCTGGAAAGTCGTTTATAAAGGTCTAAATTTCCTTCATTTATAACCACCAAAACCCCCTCGGAAGCAGGAGAAAAGGGGGGGGGGGACTTTGACTGTTCAAGCCTGCAGGAGAGAGAGTAAAGAAAGATAAGTTTCCACCGTCTCAAACCTGGGAACGGGGTGTCAGAGACGGAGGTTTTTGGGGATGTTCATTGACTGTGAATGGAACGTTTTTGACAGATAGCTAAAAAAGAGAAACAAACTGATTCCAATGTTGCCTTTTGCATTCAAAAGAAAAAATATTTGAAAAATGAAAGTAACTTTCCTTTGTTGGACTTGCTTTAAAAAGATGGATACAAATAGAAATTTTCTCCTCTAGAGGGAGCTTGTTAAATTGTTGCTGCAGTTTACTTGGGGATTTTACAGCTGGGAGATTAAGATTGTGGGACCAATCTCTTGACCTTGAATAAAAATGTGTTTGGAGGAAGTTTTGGTGCTTGCTTTTTGCAAGACAAGTGCTTTGTTGGAGCAGATGCATGAGAAGATGGATTTGATGACTGAGAAGATGGATTTGATGACTGTTGTAGTCAGTAACTTCGGACAAACAGTGAATACTTATACAGAAACCATTCAGGGACCAACTCAGGAACCTGTTTTGACAGGGCAAGTGCAAGTGCAGAAGATAATGGAGGAGGTTGCTGTTGCACCTCAAGTAATACAAATGGAGAGATCCAAGGCCCTGCAGGAGCATAAGCCACTGTTTTTGAAGATTGAATTTGGAGTGGGCCAGGGGGAGTCTGGAGCTGTGGGGGTTCTTAATCTCGGAGGGACTTTGAAACATGCTTTTAAATATTTTCTGGATTATACTGCTGACTGTGGGGAGTGGGACTGTGGGGAATGGGCTGGTCTGATGAGGGGAGATGGAGATAATTTTGGGTTGGAATCTCCCCGAGACCTACTTCTCAATGAGAAAGGAAAGAAATTAAGAAAGAGATCAACAAAAGACAAGGAAAAGTGCAGGTATAAACAAGAAGAAGAAGATCTGCAGAAGGGACATGGAAAAGACTGATGGACAGGTTGATGGACTAGCTGGAATGGACAGTAAGGACTGATATAACCCAAGACCAGGAAGAAGAGACGTTGGAGGAAGATTGGAAGAAAGTTTATAAAGAAAAAATTTTATTTTGGGAATTAGTGTAAAATTAATGAATATTAGGGAAAATGTTGGAATGAAACTATCTGACTTTAGTAGAAATGATATAAGGAGTTATGTATAAATAAGTATTAAGTTTTAAGCTTTAAGGTATTTTATGGTAAGATAAAGTTAAAATAAATTAAGGCAAATTGAATAACAGAATATAGTGAAAGATGGAAAGGATTTGCTGAGTTAATTAATAGGTTAGACTGTTAAGATAAATTACTCAACAAAAATTGAGCAAGATGGAAAGAATTTGCTGAAACAATTAATTAAACAATTAATTAAACAGAACACAAAAAGGGAGGCGTGAGGAGGTCAATGAAACAAGCAAATGAAAGATAAAGATTTGGAATATGGGATCTGTGTTTTTGTTGTTGTTGTATTGTTGTATTGGTTTTTATGTACTTTTTTCCCTTTTTTATGTATTGTAGTGTGTGTTTTGTTGATTTTTTTGTTGTTTTTTCTTTTTTCTTTTTTCTGTAATCTTTAAACTTTTAATAAATATTATTTTTTAAAAAAAAAAAGAAGAAGTGCGTAGCAGCTATACACATCTGAAAGTTTAAACAAATATCTATGCATGTTTCTGGTCAGGGACAGATAACCTGTCAGTTTTGTGTTTGCTTTTGAATGCACAATATTGTTCGTAGGTGGAAGTGGCGCAGTGCATATTTCCATCCCCAGCTCTGTGGGACAGGCTGTTTTCCACCTGCAATGGGATATCACATTGGGTTAAATATGAAAACTAATAATAATAGGTAAATGGTACCACCATTTCCCCCAAGCACGTGGCATGAACCAGATGAGCTTGTGTGCATAGATCAGTTGTTCCAGGCATGGAATGGGAGTGTCTCAGGATCTCTTGCGTGTGCTACGGTGTATTTCTGCAAGTGGGAGAAGGTGCACATTTTAGATTTTGTTTCTATTAACATCGTGAAAGATCTTAGGAACGTATGGATCAAGAAGCTGCTGAGCTTTCTAATAGGTATTTATTCATGTGCAAGAAATATCTGCCTAGTGTAGGCTGTTTTGTAAGAGCTTTTTTTCCCATATGGCAATGCCAAGATGTTAAATGTTGTAGGTTTTAGGGGGAAGAACATCTTTCATTTTCATTCTTTGCATGACTAAAGTCATTCAATTATCATTCCATTTAATTAAAGAGCTTTTTATGATTTTATTCTAGTGAAGGGAAAAATGATCAGCCATTAAAATTGTGATTAAATAGTGGGTTTTTTATTTTATTTTATTTAAAATGGGGTAGATTACAGGAAAGAGCCTTGGGATAAAGTTAGCAGGGTGGGGCAAGGAGTCCTTCTGATAGTGTGGGAAATGTACTATCAGCAATAAAAATGGAATTGGCGTTATTTACTAATGAATGCAGGATGCGGGTGGCGCTGTGGGTTAAACCACAGAGCCTAGGACTTGCCAATCAGAAGGTCGGCGGTTCGAATCCCCGTGACGGAAGTGAGCTCCCATTGCTCAGTCCCTGCTCCTGCCAACCTAGCAGTTCGAAAGCACGTCCAAGTGCAAGTAGATAAATAGGTACCGCTCCGGCGGGAAGGTAAACAGCATCTCTGTGCGCTGCTTTGGTTCGCCAGAAGCGGCTTAGTCATGCTGGCCACATGACCCAGAAGCTGTACGCCGGTTCCCTCGGCCAATAAAGTGAGATGAGCACCGCAACCCCAGAGTCGGTCATGACTGGACCTAATAGTCAGGGGTCCCTTTACCTTTACCTTTACTAATGAATGATTAACTTACCTGCCTCTTATTTTACTCCAGTAAATTTTTTCCACCTACTTATTTTACTCCTTTGAAATAAATCCGTTGGTCATAATGGAATGGGGAGGGGGGAGAGGAGAAGGCTGCATCACACAATAAGATGTGTGTGCAAGTGTGTGTGTGTCTGCGGAATAACAATTCAGAAGTGGTCAAGTTATTGCACTTTTCTCAAAACTTCAGTAAAACTGCTTTTTGTTTTGCATCATTGAGTTCTTCCCTCTCAATTTGAATAATAAGCCACATTTTAAAAAACCAATGACATCTAAAATATATGTGATTCTGAGATGACATCAGGACATCTGTAGGAGGTGATGACAAATTAACCAATTTGGTATTTGCCTGAGTTGCACTAACAGTGGAATTCTAAGCTTACTCAGAAATAAGTCTCACGAGTTCAGCATGGGTCAGCAAACTAAGGGCCGCGGGCCAAATCAGGCCCAACTGCCTTCTAGATCCAGCCCGCAGATGGTCCAGGAATCCAGACAGCTGGCATAGTGCGTGCGCGTGGTGGTATTTGTGACTCAGCCATGCTTGGGGGTCAAAAGTGAGGTGGGCAGCTGCTTGAGACAAGCCCCTCCTCCGTCCATAGCACATACATGCAGCAATCTTTTTTCCCAGGGTGGGGAAGAGGGAAAAGGAGCCACAGTTCAGATTTCAACCATGGAGCTGCTGGCGACTGACCTCAGGAAGGGCAGTTGCAGCGGCAGGGGCTCAGAGGCGCCTCGAGAGCGATGCCCGCCAGTGTCTGTGGCGGTGGTGCTCCCTGCCAGAGGAACCAGTTCTGTGCTCTGCTGGGGAGGCCGCTCGTTAGCTACATGGTGCGAGCCATAGAAATAGCCGCCACCTCGTCTTCCCTCACTCAGGGAAAAGAATGTTTTTGCTTGAGCGGCGCTGGCCTGACTTAGCGTGGCCAACAGCTTTTCCCTTCACCCACGCATGCACACATGCTCTCCAGGGCTGACAAGAATGGCACACTTACCTCAGCCCCCCACTCCGCCTTACGAGAGAAATAATAACTGTCAATGCATAAAATGCAAAGGAAGCAGCGTGGGTGTATGAGGGAACACCCCCCCAAAAAACAAATCATATTTGGGCAATGTTGGGGTTGGTCCCAATAAGGTTTTTTGCCAAAAATGCAGCTCATAATCATGGCAACATATAGTCCAGCCCCCCACAAGGTCTGAGGGGCAGTGGACCAGCCCCCTGCTGAAAAAGTTTGCCTACCTCTGGTTCAGTAGATCTTGCTTCCAGGTATCTGGGGCTGCAGTGTAGACCACTTGATACCAAGAAACACCAAATCAGTTTTTCCCCCCTTCTTCACCCTTTCCCCCCTCCATTACTTTTAATGTTATGGTCCATCCTGCTGCCTCCAGTATCTGTATCCATTGACTGAGTCGTTATAGCTCATACATTTTCATTTGTGTGGAAAAGAACAGAAATTCATTTTTATTGCAAAGAAAGGATTATGGTTTTTTTGTTTTTTGGGGGGGGGGTTGTTTTTTTATTTTTTTGCAATGCAGAGAGGAAAGTAAGATGTGCACAGCTTGTTGCAGTACTGGCCAAAATACTTGCAGTAACTGCTATTGCTCAATCCAAGGGCTACTGGGAAACAGAGCATATTACAGTCGTGTATGTCTGGAGTGGAAGATAAGTACAATATAAATACATTTCTAGCCTGGGATAGGCACTGCAAATGGGCTTTAGGACTTTGGCACTTCCTTCTGTGCTGGAGTGGTCTGCTGGCCACATTATGAGGTGGTGAAAATTCAGCTGTCTTGGATTTATTTGCGTGCCGTTCGTGATGCCAATTGGTTCTCTCAGGCTGTGACCTGGTGTACCGACACATGACATTTTCGATGTAGATCTTCACTCACCGCTTCATCCCTGGTGAGGGGAAGGCACCATTTTGTGTTTCACCTCAGGTGCCTAAATATTTTGGTCCGGCCCTATGCTTTACATAATTGTTTCTACTTGATTTTTTGGGGGGGTTAGTCCAGAATGTGGCACCTTGGTTGTGGTCCTGGGGCTGACTGCTTGGCATTCATTCTATCAATTTTAAAAGAATTTCTAGTGATTTTCCAAGATAAATTCAAGGTGCTGTTAACTTTTCAAGTTCCTGTAATCTCTATTAATAGAATTGCAGTTTTATTCCCCTTATCCCATCTCACTCAGGATCAGAGGGGTTATTATGTGTGAACTTTATGCCACTTATTGGTGGATTAAATAATTTCCTTTCTGATTTTCCAAAATTTACTATGAGGCACTTCTGATAGTAATACTGCAAGTAAGATCCTTCATGTAACATGTTGATTTTCCTGCTTTCTATAGATTCCTTCTTGGCCCTACCTTAATGTTGTGTGGGCGTGGGTGTTATTTATAGCTGTAATGTTTTATTTTTCTTCTTCCTTTCTTCCTTTTCTCTGCATTTTTCTTTTCTTCTGAGATCTGCCACTAGAGGGAGAGTAGGTACACATTTTGCAACAGCATAGCTTAGTGCCGGTCTTTCTTCATAGGGACGTTTTTCCTATACCCATAAAATAACACACCATATAATCAAATGAACAAACCCCAACTGTCTCATTCTGCTGCCATATCCCTCTTTTCTTAATAGGGTGACCCAAATAAATGCCTTTCATGGATGCAATTGGAAGGGCTATATTATTTACAGCGTGGCTATCAATCCCTGTATGTCTTGTATTGCTTTGTATCTTCACTATTGTTGTCCATTGACTAGTGGTCATCAAAAGTCTTCTAGTGGTGGTTAGGGAGCCATAACTGTGTTGCATCCCTATCTAAGGTTGGTTGAAGCAGTGACAACACCATAATTTTATTTCTTGATGTAATAACTCCTATGGTCATATTGAGATGCTTTTTCACTGTTTTACTAGTGGTCAGGACCATGTGTGCACCCAAGTGAAACTCCATCGAAAGATGATCAGTTGGATCAGATGAAGATTGCTCTTTCTTATTATTGTTTGATCTGTGCACATATCACAGAAGTTTATGCTTCCCGTTTTAGAATTGTCCTAGTTAAAATGGGCTTTAGAAGAAGTGAGATGCAGGGCAGAGGGAACCCTTAAAGAATAAAGAAATGCAGTGGGGAAACCCGCTCATGTCATAAAAAAGGAATAAAAGTGCTTGAATCCATTCATGCTTGGACTCAATATTAAGGACACAGTCCGTAGCAGAAGTGTGCAGAATCGTGTCAACTGGCATTGTCATATGAGTTTGTTGCTAACCATACCAGCTTGATCATCTTTCATCTTGGCTCTTGAGGAAAGCTGTTGAATTCAACTCTACTCATTATTGAAATGTCATTGCAGGGAGGAGGGATATTGTCTGTTCTCAAAGAAGTGATTATAAGGCCTTTACTGAAGAAAACATCTCTCTCCTCCCTTTATTGTGGAAATGGAAGACCAGCTTTGCACCTGCCATTCCTGGCCAATGCAAACAAGTGGGGATGGGAATACACTCTGGGAGTTTATAGATGAAATCTGTTTTCTGGACTTGTTTTAGGCTGGCTTCAGGGTAGTCTTCAGGAGGGAACTGACTTGTTCACTCTGACAGAAAAATTGCATAAGGGAACACATCGTGGAGGTTTATCTATTTGATTATTGTGGATCTCTCAGTAGCTCTAGATATCACTGATCATTGTCAGTGGTAGTAGAGCTACTGTCCACTAAAATAAGGTTGTTATTGTTCTTTGCTACTTTCTGGAACTCCCTCTGTTGCATTGAACTGAACCACCTATTGCACCAGTCTTAAACAACCTTCCAATAGCTTTTAAAGATTTCTGTTTGACTTTTACTATTTTGTGGGCGTTGTTTCAATTTAGGTTTTTCAATGAAGGCACTTTTAACTGAATATTTTAACGTGTAGTATTTTTTCAAACAAACAAACAAACATGTTAACGGTTTTGTTCTAAGACACTTCAAGGGTTTAATGGCAGAAAACCATTTAACCATTTTTATATCTAAATATCTTTTAAAAGTCTTTTAAAATAGTTTATTTCGGCCCTATATCTGGGTCCCAGGACTGAAAAGACTGAAAATTGTAGATTGCCATTCTTATATCTTTACTTAATTTATAATTAGTTCAGTGTTTGAATTAAATCCAGTAAATAATTCAACTTATTGGACGGGATTCACCTAATTTGCCCCATCAGCAGAAAGCCTATGCAAGGACTTCTGTTTGTGCAGTGGATCTTCCCTTTTCCCTCCCTGTGTGCCCTGCCCCCATAAAATTAGCTCTGTGGGGCTTGAGAGAATGCCCAGAACAGCACATGGAGGGAGGAAAGGGGTGATTGTTCCATCTGGCAAGCTGCAATGCT
The DNA here is from genome assembly GCF_027172205.1 of Podarcis raffonei. NCBI lineage: Eukaryota > Metazoa > Chordata > Lepidosauria > Squamata > Lacertidae > Podarcis > Podarcis raffonei. The sequence goes on along the minus strand of NC_070610.1, from coordinate 73,524,829 downwards.
TGCACAGAGGGAACATTTGTAATAAGGTAATGTTGAATTCCACCCATTATGTGCTAAATGCACTGATAGATTCCTTAGTACTCTTATTTTGCCACCAGTTTGGACCTATCTTTATCACTTCTCAGAGATGTATCTTTGGCCTCTCTCTTCTGACTTGTTGGAGGTCAGGAAGAAGGTCCCACTTTAAAAGTCAGCTGTTCTGTCATTAAAATGCAGAATTGACTTTTCGGCCTTCCACACTTAACCTTATAGGCTGCCTTCTCACAGACATTTTGCCTCTCTGTCATCACCGCTCATCATTACTGTGACTCTTTCTACTCTTTCAAAAGCTCATTTTGAGGGATTCCTTCATGGGTACCCCAAATATATAGGTCCTTTATGTTGGGATACTGCCAGGGAGATAGAATCCATCTGAGCCCCCAAGCTCGTTGCCGGACGATCCATCGACCTCCCTTAGTCATGCAGTATCTAGCAATTATAGCGACACGAAGCCTCAAGAAAAGATAGCCACATTCTTGGACTTGTGCACACTCTATCAGCAGAATTCACACAACAGAAGTTGCACAGCATGAGAGCAGAACATGCATATTTACAGTTTATTAGGCGTTGGTCAGAACAAAGAAATCATGACCGTCTGCTCCGACTGCTCAGGCAAAACAGGCAAAAACGAAACGAACTTACAACATAAACATCCTGCGAGACAGGAACTTACGCAGGCTGTTTTACAAACATCCTGCTCCCTTTTAAGGTGGAACGGAAATATCCTAACATCCTCCCCCTTTCTGTGTAACCTGTAGTACCTGTGGTTCAACCCAATTGCAACCTTTGTGCATAAACCTTAAGTTGTTCTCTGTTAACAACCTTAGACAACAGATCAGCAGGAATTTCATTTCCTGGCATGTAGGACACCTGAATGAGTCCTTTCTGAATACACTCTCTTGCACGATGTAGCTTAATCTGCAAGTACTTGGTTCTTTGCTTGCAACTCTCCGAGTTCAGCAAAGCCAAACAAGATCTATTGTCTTGATACACTTGTATAGGACATTTCACAGAAACCCCAATGTCCTTAAACAGTTGCATCAACCATTCACAATCCATGAGTGAAAATGACAGAGCATTGAGTTCTGCTTCACAGGAACTTAGGCTAACTGTTGTCTGCTTTTTGCACAACCAGTCAAACAGGCAGTGGTTGTACATGTAGCACACTCCAGAAGTGCTTGTACCATCCGTGGTGTCACTTCCAAAACTTGCATCTGCAAAGATTTCAAGACCTCCAGTCTTCTGACTGGTGAACCTCAGCCTGTAGCGCATAGTCCCTTTCAAATACCGGGCTATGCGCTTCAGAGCTTTCCAATCCTGAACAGTAGGATTGTTAGCATGTCTGCTAAGCAGGTTAGTGCTTACAGCAATGTCAGGTCTTGAACATCTAGCAATGAAATTCAACTTGCCTAGAATGCATCTGTACAGCGTTGTGTCAGAAAACGCTTCAGCAGTACTGTCTACCTGGTAACCTGTCACCATCGGTGTGTCTGCTGGGTTTGCATCAACCAAATTCAACCTGGTTAATACATCAGTAATTTTCTGTGTTTGGTGTACCAGAAAATTACCTGCTTGGTCCCTCTCCACCTGCAGAGAAAGATAGTTGGATACCTCACCAAGATCCTTCATGTCAAAGTGCTCCTTCAGCTGAGCTAGGGTGCTTTGGTAAAAAGCCTGATTCTTCCAAAACATCAGAAGATCATCGACAAAACATAAACAATACAGTTTGTTTTGCCCCTCCTCCTTGACAAACACACACGGATCAGCTTTGCCCTGGTGAAAACCTAGAGAAAGCAACGTTTCAGTGAGTTTTGTGTTCCAACACCTGGCACTCTGCTTGAGACCATACAAGGATTTCCGCAGTTTACAGACCATTCCCTTCTGTATCTGCATCCCGTCAGGTGGAAGCATGTACAGCTCCTCCCCCAGAATCCCGTACAAAAAAGCTGTATTAATGTCATGATGGGAAACATGCATTTTCTCCTCCGCAGCGATCTTGAGCATCAGCCGAATGCTCTCATATTTGACCGTGGGTGAGTAGGTCTCGTGGTAATCCTGCCCTGGTACCTGTGAAAAACCTCTGGCAACCAATCTGGCTTTGTGTCTGACAACCTTGCCATTCTGGTCTGTCTTGGCCTTGAAGACCCATTTGCTGCCAACCAGTCTCATTCCTGGGACTACCGGTACCAGTTCCCAAGTCTGGTTCCTGTTCAAGGAATCAACTTCAGCCTTCATGGCATTAAGCCAAGGCTCAGCATCTTTAGAGGTTAACTCCTGGACCTCTTTGAAGCTTGAAGGTTCCCACACCTTCTCTGAGCTACTAAGAACAGCAGTTGCCATCTTAGCAAACTCATCAGCAAATCTCTTTGGAGGTTTGCCTTTGGTCGCCCTTTCAGACCTGCGAACCAGACGCAAGTCTTCTGGACTCATCTCCTCCTTCTTAGGAGAAAAGTGACCAATGGTGAACAGTGGTTCTTCCAGTTCATTGTCAGACTCATCAGATGGTCTGACTGAGGCCTTTGCGCTCTTGTAGTCTGCTGTGTCATCACTGTCACTGACAGCAGCAGCAGCGCCGCCCACTGAACTGGAATCCGAACTCTGATCATCATCATCATCATCCTCATCCTCAGTTTCCTCAGCTTTCTCAGCATGATCTGCTTTCTTCACATCACCTTCATCCTCCTCTGGGTAACTCTGGAAAATTCCCACATTTTCCCCCCACTTAGGATTGTACTCAACACTCCTTGTGAACTTTATGGATTTAGAGTTAGTCATCCATACTCTGTATGCACCTTTTTCGTACCCCATGAACAAACCATGTGCCCCACGCTTCCCAAGCTTGTTGCTTTGTGGGGTGTGTACCCACATGTCAGAACCAAAGATTCTCAAGTGCTTGGTGTTAGGTTTCTTACCAAACATTTTCTCATAGGGAGTGCAGCCAATAGGTGATGACAGTCTGCGATTAAAACTGTAAACAAAATTCGAGAGAGCCTCCCCCCAAAACTTCTCAGGGAGGTTGGCATCATGCAACAAGGTTTTTATTCCTTGCAGCAACGTTTGATTTGCTCTCTCCGCAAGCCCATTCATCCATGGCGATCTAGGCGTTGACAAGTCATGCTGGATTCCCTTCTCAGTCAGGAAAGCTTCAAACTGCTGAGAAGTGAACTCCCCGCCCCGATCAGTAAACAGACAGCCAATACGTTTACCGTGAGCATTCTCCAACCAAGCACAGAATGCCTTGAACCTAGGAAATGCTTGCGATTTCTGCTCGAGCATAAACACATGAATGTACCTGGAAAAAGAACCAATTAGAACCATGAAGTACCTTGCTCTACCCAAAGAGGGCGCTAGAGGACCTACCAGGTCTGCATGAACTAGCTGGTAGGGTTTGGAAGCCTGCCTGCTAGACTCCTTGCCTTTTGGAGCAACCTTCACCTTGTTCTCTGCACAAGATACACATTTCATGTGAAATTTGCAAGGTTTGATGTCCAAACCTTCAACCAACTCAGGCATCTTGGTTAGCGCTTGCCAAGAGAGGTGACAAAATCTGCGATGTGCATCATGAATGCATCCTGCATGAAGAACCTTGTTAGTTTGTGCAACACAACAAGTATCAGCATTAGACATAGCAACACCATTGTCATCATAAGTTAGACAGAACAAACCATCCATCAACTTTGCATGCCACATGTCCTCTTTGCCTTTTCTGATGACACAGATAGTCCTCTTGAAGGAAACCTCAAAACCACGCCCAGTCAGCTGTGGTACACTAATCAAATTGTCCACAGCTCCTGGAACAAAAAGAACATTACTAATGGTAGTATGCAGACTTTCAAGTTTCACAGTCCCAACTCCTGTAGCTTGCAAAGTCCTTCCATCAGCCAGCTGGACCTCTCCATCTTGAGGTGTGAAGGAGACAAACAGATGGCGGTCTTTGGTGAGATGGCGCGTGGCCGCAGAGTCAACAATAAACCTGGCCTTCCCCTTCGAAGCAGATTTGCTGGCAAACAAAACCTTGTTTTCCACCAGCGTGGGCTTTTGCAGCTTGCCTTTAGCCTTTGGTGAAGCTGTGCCAGCAAACATAGCCTTGTTTTCCACTGGCGAGGGCTTTTGCAACTTGCCCCCCTGCTCCTGGCCATCAGACGTGCCTTTAGCCTTTGGTGGAGCTGTGCCAGCAAACATAGCCTTGTTTTCCACTGGCGTGGGCTTTTGCAACTTGCCCCCCCCGCTCCTGGCCACTTGACGTGCCTTTAGCCTTTGGTGGAGCTGTGCCAGCAAACATAGCCTTGTTTTCCACTGGCGTGGGCTTTTGCAACTTGCCCCCCCGCTCCTGGCCACCTGCAAGCATCTTGCTCTGTTTACATCTGGTCTTCCGGCCTCTGCAAAGGCTCTGACCTTGGTTCTCACGGGAAACAGAGCTCTCAGCTGCCGACTCCTTGGCTCCCTCTGGAGGCTGGAATGCTGCCTGGGATGACATCACAGTCAGCTCCCCCTGCAGCTTGCAACCGGTGCCCTCGGCATCTCTGCATTCACTCGCATTCTGGGAAACAGCCAGGACCTCCGACGCAGTCAAACTCTGGGCTGGGATGACTGGCAGATGGGCTATCTTCAAAGCATTCCACATCTGACGTGCAGTCGTGTTGCCAGCTAGCGTAGCAATTTCCTCCAGAGAGACGGACAAGACTATTACGTCTATGGCTCTCGAATTCTGAGCCTCCCATCTCCCTGTCAGAGGAACTGGAGGGGCTTCACTGACAGTTTGCCAGACTCCAAACTGACGCAGCAAACTCTCACACCATTTTGCCCAGGTCTCATAATTGTCCCGATTTAACTTTGGACACTCAGCAGCTTCAGAGGCTTGGAAAAACTCCATTCCACCTCTTAACGCCAGCCGTGAGTCTTCTTCACTTCAGAGACTCCTTATCTTGGCACCCATAAATCACGAAGCCTGCTTGGCTCGGTTCCCAGGCCAATTAGGCCAGCCGGACATCAAAGAGGCTGCCGCGGCAACAGAAAAGCCTCTGCTTTCGCTTTTCCCACACATACCTCAGCAGTCTGTCGCAGTCTTACTCTCCTGCAAGTGCCGTGAATCTGGGCCTGAAACCTATTGTTGGGATACTGCCAGGGAGATAGAATCCATCTGAGCCCCCAAGCTCGTTGCCGGACGATCCATCGACCTCCCTTAGTCATGCAGTATCTAGCAATTATAGCGACACGAAGCCTCAAGAAAAGATAGCCACATTCTTGGACTTGTGCACACTCTATCAGCAGAATTCACACAACAGAAGTTGCACAGCATGAGAGCAGAACATGCATATTTACAGTTTATTAGGCGTTGGTCAGAACAAAGAAATCATGACCGTCTGCTCCGACTGCTCAGGCAAAACAGGCAAAAACGAAACGAACTTACAACATAAACATCCTGTGAGACAGGAACTTACGCAGGCTGTTTTACAAACATCCTGCTCCCTTTTAAGGTGGAACGGAAATATCCTAACACTTTATACGTTCTTCTCGTTCATCCACAGTGTCCAAAGCAGAACAATGCTGTCATGGGCACTGCAAATAAAACTGAATTAAAACAAAGGGAACAGTGACCATCTGATGGGTGGTGATGAAAGGACTGCTATCCTCATGCTGCTAAGGAGCACAGGGAGAGCAATTGAGGCAGCATCAGGATTGCTGAGGGGTGGGTGCACCAAGTCCCCCTGCTTCCCAGTGGTTCTGATTCAGCTAAGATATGTGCTGCTAACATGTGCTGCCAGTGTGGTGTAGTGGTTAAGAGCGGTAGTCTCGTAATCTGGGGAACCGGGTTCGCGTCTCTACTCCTCCACATGCAGCTGCTGGGTGACCTTGGGCCAGTCACACTTCTCTGAAGTCTCTCAGCCCCACTCACCTCACAGAGTGTTTGTTGTGGGGGAGGAAGGGAAAGGAGAATGTTAGCCGCTTTGAGACTCCTTAAGGGGAGTGAAAGGCGGGAAATCAAATCCAAACTCCTCTTCTTCTAAGAGCATTGTGTTTTGAACATCAGGATTGCTGGGGAGTGGAGGCCTTTACCTCCCCCACTGCAATCCCAATGCAACCTAAATGTGTGCAAGTGTGTGCATGTATTAGTGTGTGCCCATATGCCAATGGCCATGCCCATCACCATCATTGCACACACTCAACATGGGCATGTGGCCCGTGAGCAACCACACACAACTGCATGCAAGCTCTGGAGGCGAAAAGGTTGCTGATCCAACTTATAGTCTTAGGAGACTTAATTGAGATGCTAGGGATAGTATTAAGTCATCAGGAGGTTCATACTATGAAGGCTTAGGTAGTTATTTACCCCCCTATTCTTGTGTTACTGGAATAGCATGATTCCATAAACATCCAAAATAAAAATAAAATAAACTATATCGATTATGGTCTAGTTTTATGGGTTTTCCCCCTTTCTTCTGTTGTGGTGATAAAGTTTATTAGACGGTAGGATTGCTCCGTGGGAGAGTAGTTTATTTTTAAAAGAAGAAGAAAAGCTCTGCAGTTTCATCCATGTCATTCAGAATTTCTGTGTTTCATCTGATAACTTGTTGACACTTAATATATCTCCCCGCACCGCTCTCCTGGATGACTGTGTCCCTGACAACACAAGGTGCTATGATTCTATATAAAAGAAAACTACCCACCCACATTCAGAACTTAATTGTCACGGTTAATTCTCTGGGAGGGAATTTAGCTGGGCTGTTGTAACAGGGAAACTCATAAAACGGAACCTGTGGCTTTCCAGATGTTACTGCAGTGCATCTCCCATCATCTTTGACTATTGGCATGCTGGCTGATGGGAGTTGTTGGAGACTGACAACATCTGGAGGTCTACAGGTTCTCTACCCCTACAGCAGACCCACAGGATGGTTAGGGTCCCTGCTGTAGTGTATTTATCCAAGAATGCCTTGATAGAAGATGGAGTATCATCTTACACCAGGCTTCCTTATCACTCCCCACAGCTGCAGGAATGGAGCAATGCTTCTGAACTGAATTACAGAAAGTCCAACATGATTTTGGCCTGTCCATTGTGAGGAGAAGAATGGTGTGCCTGCTATTAATGTGATCAAACTCATTATGGGAGCAGATGAAAGGCTGTGGAAAACAATGCAACTTGCTTCATGGAAATGGTGGTCATGATCAGGATGAGACATGACAAACATTTTAGAATTCAGATCCTATTGGAAAAGGTTGAGACATGAGGGCAGCATGTTGACACTTTACAGCAAGAGTGACCAATGTGGTGCCCTCCAGATGCTGTGGAACCCTGGGTCAGAGATGATGAAAGCTGTAGTTCAGTAACATCTGGAGGGGGCACCACATTGACTGGCCCAGATTTACACATATTTGCAAAGATTTAAGAGTATTTTCCCTGTCCACAGGGAAAAATATTGGTCATAGCTCAATGATTTGAATGTCAAAGGTTCCAGCACCTCTGATCCTTGTACCTCCAGGTAGGGATGGAAAAGACCCACCTGAGATTCTGGAGAGCCACTGCAGGTCAGTATAGGAGGCTGATTTGTATATAATGTCAGCTTCCTACATTTCTATTTTACTCTGAACTGCATTTGGTTTACATGATAGAAAGACCTTTTTTATTATTATTTTAAGAGGAGTTCAGCTACTTGTGGAGTCCGAGAGAATGTATTTCCCTGGAGGTTCTCAAGAAATAATTGGACAAGAGTTTTAGAATGTTCCAGGTGCAGGATATCCTGCTTCAGGGCAAGGGGTTGGTTGGGAATTTCCATTGGGTCCTTTTAAATCATACAGTTCTGTCTATACATAAATCTCTAGATATGTCTATGTTAGAAACTTAAAAGTACACCTTATTACCATCTCCACATTCACATTCATTCACCAAGGAATCATACTTCTGTGAGGAAGTGTTCACAAAACTATCATTCCCAGTATCATTTTGGTTTATATTTATTGCCTATTTATGGCCAATTTTACTTCAGGCAAAGGACCATGTGCCATGCAGAAACAAAGATGAAGAAAATTCTCTCTCTGTATGTGTGTGTTTACACACACATGCAGACACTCCTCATTCTTTGCTTATACAAATTAATGACAGATTGGGCTAAACATATACCAAGCATTAAAAGGGAAAGTGTTCATATAACCTGCAATGGGAGTTCATTGCGTGTGTGTGTGTGCCTTGCATAGGATGTGAGGTGTATTTTGAGAAGAATGTCCAAGCAAAACCTCAGCAGGGATTGCAAAGGAAGCAGAAATAATTTTCAGAGGATTAGGAGCATTGCTCTTGTGTTTATGTGCATACACACACATCTCCAGACCATCGCTGAGTTTTACCTAAACTAAAATTGATGGTGAACATACTAGGAGGATCTTGCTCATACACCAGTGTTGATTGGACTCAGATGACATGCCCTTTTTATTTTTGCAATCCAATTCCTAATTGGCATTCTGGTTGAGACCTGCCAGTCAGCCAGAATTTACTCTTTTAAATGTTTACTTTAGTGATTGTGTTTGTATGCTTTGTATGTCACGGCGTGAGTTAAATCCTTTATATACTTGCTTCTGTCACAGGAAGACACTGGATAAATGTTGGTGTTTATAATAACTCCCCGAAGATATAGGAACCTTGGATGGTAAAATAGTGAAGCTAATCAACGTGATAATGCAAATGTTTAGCTAAGTGGAAGGTCCATATAGAAGCAGTATACATCTGAATACCAGGTGTTGGGGTTCAATAACCCATGGTAGCTATCACCGTCATGCTCTGCAGGCGGGTTCCCCAAAGGCATTTAGCAGGTGGTCATTTGAAATGGAACATGTGAATAGGTGAATCATCGGTCTGACCCATCAAAGCAGCCCTTATGGTATTTTTAAATAGGAATCAGATATTATTCAGGTTCCTCCAGACAACCTGCTTCTTGAACTTTCAATCTTAATTTGTTTGCACAAATCTTACACAGATTATGCATGGTCTTTATTGAGCATAGAATGTTCAATCAGCCAAACGGCTGGTTATAGTGATTTATTTATTTATTTATATTTTTTTGCCTGGCACCTAAAGATATGCAAGGAAGACACTAGGTGAGCCTTCCTACATCCCTAGCAGAAACAGAACTTCATAATCTTGACGTGGAGATGCTCTACCAGAGATTTAGACTTGTAGCTGGTCTTTTGAGAAGCGGGCACACATTTGGAATAACAGCTAGTTTCCGCCTGTGGCTTCCATACGTTTCAGGTGCCTGCCAAAGTCTCATGTAGTTAATTGGGTTATCACCACTTGTTAATGAGAGTACTGTTGGCAACATAACATTGTAGAATTTGAACTGGTGAAATCTCCCTTTTGGTTGTAACTGTTGATTTAAAGGCTGGAGATAAAAAGGCTTCCGCCTTGTAGCTTAAGACTTTGCACAGAGACAACTGAGGCAGAAAAGCCAAGGGAAATGGCATCCAAAGCTGTTATAACATTTACATGAAAGTGGAGCAAACATTTAGTATTCAGTGACCTCTTTAGCACAGGGGACCGAAACCCCCTTGGCAGCAGCCACAAATGTATGTTTGCTGTTGGAAAATTGCTTTGGGAAATGGTCTGTACTGGGGAAGCACATTTTCCATCAGGATAAACTTTCGTAGTAAGCTGAGTTTCGTCTTTAAAAAATAATAATCTCCAAGTGTAAAAACATTGTTATTAAATTCTTTTAAAAATGCTGCTTTCTTAGCAAGCCAGACTGTCAGTTAAAGTGCCGAAGCACAGACACAATCAGGTTTCCTCCAGAGAGGACAATTTAGCTCTGGTTCTGCGCAAACACGAGCTGTTGATGTGAATCATAGAAATGACAGTGGCTGAAATGATTTTTTTATGCACATACACACACATAGAACATTTCGTATAGCATTTCTTGAGGCTCTGTGTTCTAATCTATGTTCCGGTGAGGTCTCAGCAGGCAGCCTTCTGTAAATAATTATCTCTTAACCTCAGGTAGCTGGTGGAGAAATGCATTTAAATTCCTGCTTGGCCATGAAACAAATTTTGTGATCTAAAGAGAATGCCCTTATTGATCAGACCAAAGATTGATGTCATAGAGGAGTGAGCAACCTTTCTTGAGGCCAAGGCAGTGCATTTTTATGCAGCTCTAGACTACTTTCCCCCATATCAGTAGTTGCCCCTTCCTTCTCTCTCTTTTCTCTTCTCTGTCTCTGCCCTCCTCTTCTCTCCATTCATATTTCATTCAGCCTTCAATTGCTACCAGACTTTTGTTCTCCTTCCATCTTCTCTCCTCCTTAGATGACACAGGCAGGCAGCTTGCAAAGATGTCCCCTCATTCATTTCCAGCTTTCTCAATATGGACCTGATCCTAAGCCTAGGAAAAAGTCCATAGAGGTGAGGGAAGAAGTCGCAAACCGTGAAAGTTGGGTGCAGCCTGGTCATGACTCCCTCGGTGTCTTCAGGCTCAGCTCTCGGGTGGTGGATTCTGGAGGAAGACGAGGAGGATCGGAAGGCTGGAATACAGAGAAGGCGTTCCTTCTATCTGTTCCCATCAAGTTCTAGTGTGGAAGCATGACTTCTGTCTCCCTCCCTTCCTGATAGTAACAGAGAGTTGCTGGAATCTAGGAAGGGCTCTGATGGGATGGCTGAGCAGGTCCTGAGAAGTAGGGAAGCATGTCTGACACTCTCTCCCAGAATCAGGTGCCACCTCCAGAGAAGGAAGGAGGCGTGTCCATGCAGACACAGTGCCCCCTTTTTTCAGGCCAGCCACTTATGCAGAAATAGAGATTCTTATTTGGAGAATCTGCACCTACCTTTACTTCAAAGCTTGATGGATGTGGGCCTGTTGATGGAGAGACTTCTCTGCTCTTGTGCCATCTTGAATATCTTGTTCTCGGATCCCCAACTCATGAACCTTGGCTTCACCACTAGGCTAGCCTCCCTTCCCCCTCCCAATCATTTGTGGGAGTTCTGGCACTGTATTAACTGCTGCTGAGGCTGACCTGTTATTCTGCCTTAATAAAGACTTTGCTCTTACTTGGACATAAGAGCAGCTACTGTCCTGTTTGGGGAAGCGAGTCAAGACTCAGACCTCAAGCTATGGGTTGTCAAATGTTTTCCAACTGTAACATTTAGATAATTAAAATGTTCTAACTGTAACTTTTAGATAATTGTAGCTATAACTCCTCCCATCACTGTATTTGGGAGGAACCATATTCCTTCTGACCAGTGTCACATGACTGTTTTATGTAGGAGAAATGATTAGACATCAATTCTACTCAAGTGAGTTTCATGGGTGATGCATCTTTTAAAAGTATTAAACCTTTGTCCCCCAGTCACTACACAACTATTGGTTGATCAGTGTAGACTGTTAGAAACACTAATTTGAAGATTGCAGAGAGCATGGGGAAACTATATAAATAGGTAAAGCTTAACACCAATTTTCCCCATTGCCTTTTTTTAAAAAAATGTGCCCAATCAAAGCTCTATATCTACTAAGAAGCTTCTTTCTTAGACTCCTTTCCCCCTCCACTGCCTCCCTTAGTAACCATTAGAGCAGAAGGAGAGTAGAATTGTTCCAATGAGGCTGAAGAGCTTAATTGGATAAGCCCTTTCTCTACCAGCTTAATACACACATGTATATTTCTTGTCAGGGACTTTATTGAGAAAACAATTTGAGGTCTTCTGTCATTAAACTCTGCAGTTACACAGCTTGCCTGTTTGCAGGAGGGGGATGAGAAAGAACAGAACAGCACGTCTTGAAAATGAGCACAGAAGGGCAAAATATGTAAACAAGGGGGACAGTGTGCTTACCCAGTAATGACATCAGTCAAGCATAATTTAATACTGTGCCATCTTCATTAAGAGGGGAAGGGGGAAGGTTAGATAACACACTCAGCTGGTTACCAGCCTGTTGTACCTGACATTGTATTTTGCTTCAGATCTCTGTAATGTTCCCCAACTTCATTGGGGAGAAGTTTGCATGGCTGGAGGGGTGGGACTTTGCACAACCCTGTATGCAACATATATGCTGGAAGAAGGCAGACTCTGAGGCAGTGCCTTATGCAAAACATGAAATCTGTGAAAAAATATTTGATTAGTTGATTGACTAAAACTCTTAGGACTCAGCTGGACTGCACTTCCGGGTTGGCGCCATCGCCGAATGGCGGACTCCCTCCGAGCTCCGGAGGGAGCCTGCTCGGCAGGGGCTGGGTCCTACCGCATCGGCGACGCGGGGACCCTTAAAAACCACGGCCACGGAGGCCGTGGACATGGAGACTCGGCTGGCACTGCTAGCGCCCTCCCGACTCGTGAAGGAGCCTTTTTAAAGGCTACGGATCGGGTGCCGGGGAGAAGCGTGGTGCTTTGAGTCCTCTGCTATCCCTGCCGAGCGAAGCCGCATGCCATCCGGCGGAGAGCGCTGACTTCTTCCATTGAGAATTCGGATTTGTAACAACAACCCGTGAGTAATTTGGAAACCGGGTTTAAAAGGAGAAAAAAAGAATTTTTTTTTCGGATTTGATACGAGCGGGGGGGGGATCCAAAAAGGAAGTCAGTCCCCCTCCCTACTGTAAACCTTCCAAAACAAGGACTGGGAAACCAAGGTCCAAAAAGAATTGAATTGCTGATAAGAACTAAGAATTCCACGATGGGAAACTACAAGAACTGTGCTGGAGGAAGAATTGAGGGAGAAGGAAAACGTAACCCCCCCCCTGGGAACCGGGGTGATTGAGGAGAGAGCCTGGCGAAAAGCGAAGGAGATTTTGACAGCTGTCAAAGTAGCTGTCAAAGTCCGAAATTTAAAGAGGACTTGATTATGAGGACTTTGCTGGTTAATTTTGCTACAATTTGTTACAATTTGTCAAAACTTGGATATAAAATGGCGAAAACATGGATAACAATCGGACTTTTGGACCAGAGAAAACAAAGTTACAACAATCCCCCTAGAGGAGTTTCGGGACATTACAAAGAAGGTCGTAAGTGGAAAAATACCATTGGAATTCTACAGGACTGGTTATCTTCTGGGAAAGCTGCGAAACGGAAACAATATTGTGTCTACAGGGTGTTTAGCTGAACAATAGAATTTTCTATTGAAGAAAGGAAGGGACTGAACGTATGTTTTTGTTCCTGAATAACAATAATCCCTGCAGACCTACTAAACTTCTGAATTAGAACGTTTTGGCAGCGGAACAAGAGGAAACTGGACTACAACTTGGAAAGAACAATGGGGGGAGCTTTATTAAAGATTGGAAATTAAATGGTTTAAAAATAACTTTAAAAATAATTATAAAAAGAAAAAAGCCAGCAAGGAATCGGGGGGAAAATGTGATTTATGGACTTTAAGAATTCCAGGCAGACAATATGGATTAGTGGTCAGGGGGAAATTAAACCGGGGACGGGGGGGGAGAACTAGAATCCAAAGGCTTGTCAACTATTTTTTGAATTGGCTTTTTTTCATTTACTATACTTTTTATTTCTTGTTTTTTATTTCTTTATTGTGTGAGGTGTCTTTATCACTAAAAAAAAGGGGAAATTGTGGAATGGAAAGGGGGTGGGCCCTGGGGAGAGAACTCTTGTCTTTTATTAAGGGTACTGGTGAGGACTGAATAATTTTAAATTTAAATTTGAATAATGGTTTAAACAAATTAAGTTTTAATTAGAACTGAGAACTTGTGGAGCCAACAATATGATAGGGGAATATGGTAGGGGTGGGGGAAGGAGGGAGTCCCGGAAAGAGGGTGTTTGAAAAGAAGGCTTTGAATGTATTCTATTCTTTTTCTTTCTGTATCTCTGAAAATCTTAATAAATATTATTTAAAAAAAAAAAAAAAAAAAAAAGGACTCAGCTGGACTGGTAAAGAAAAAGGGATTTATATGTGTTGCATGTGCGATATAACGTTGTGCCACCAGATGGCGACGTGGAGTCCCGTTTTTCTCTACCTGTTTCCCCTGTTTAAACTTACAACGCTTTAAACTGAAACGCTTCTCTGATGTGTGTAGAGCCAGCCTTAATTAGCCAGTGTGGCAGCAGTCCTGCATTTTACTGTATGCCAGCATTACTATCCCCATTCTGCAGACATAGGGGAGGTGCTGAGGCAGAGAGAGAATGGCTTGCATTGCATGAAGACCACCAAACGTGTTTATGGTGGAGATGTAATTTGAATTAAAAACTCCCTGTGTCACAACTTACTGTCTTAACTGTCCCTATGTCACAATTTACTGTCTCAACTGTGACAGTGTTGACTTTTTTAGGAAAAGATGGGAGGGTCTGGAGGAGTACAAAATATCATCGGGGGAGGGGGGAGAGACACTTTTTCACACACCCTTTTGAAGATATTAATTAATTAATTAATTAATTAATTAATTAATAGACAAAGTGTGCCACTTCTCTGTGCCTCACCTGATTCCCTTTTGTCTTGACCCGCACTGTATAGTCAGGGCTCATGTAATGAGATGATGTCACACCACCGTCCAGCCAGCCATGTATGTGCTGCGCTGTGAGGGCAAGCACTGCCATTGCCGCAGAACAGGAAGGGTAAGCGTGGAACCAGGTGCGAGTTTCCCCACTTCCAGTGCAGTTCCATTGCCACCTCTAGAGGGCAGCGTGGTGAGAGGGAAGCAGCACCGCTCAGTTCCCTGGGCAAGACAGTGATGCCCTCCTTTTCCTCTACACAATGGTAAATGCTTGGGCCCCTGTTTGCGAGTTCCCTGAAGCAGCACTGAAAGGGGGAGAGAGAGAGAGGCACCTTGTTGAAAGCTCCCAAAATAGAACTGTGAATTCAGTGGCCAATCTTGCTTCAGCCCAAGTTCCAAGCACTGGAATACTCTGGCTCTCTTAAGACGTTAATTATGCTATTATAGTACTATTAATAGCACATTTCAGGGGGGGTGTGCATTTTCCTACCCACCTTAGCTAATGACCATGCACACATCGTAAGGGGTGTAATCTACCCCATCTCAAGCTCTTATATTCCTTTTTGGTTTTGTAGAGAGGGAATTTAAGGACATAGCCCTTCTCATTAGGATCAGTGGTTCTTAAGGGCACTAGGGCGGGCTGGAGTTCTTTCTTTCTTTCTCTCTTTCTTTCTTTCTTTCTTTCTTTCGTCCTTCTGCATCGGATCACATTAAGCTAATTCATACCCTACCTCTCGTTTCTCTTTTTGATACTTCACCTTTCATTATTTATCAAAAAGAAATTAAAGGGAGAGAAAAGAAAATCACATCTCCTCTTTCCTTTTCCCTCCCCTTGAAAATTAGAGTGTTATGGATGATCAATACTAGAGAACAAGAGCGGGGAGGCGGGGGAAGTGGCTTAACTGCGAGGAAAGGGAGCGTGTGTGTTCTTGAATACCAAAAATGGCATGATGTTCTTAATAAAAGAGAGAGGAAGAAATTGCATGCAGCTTGGAGATGCTCACCAGGTTTCACAACAAATGCATTCATTATAAAGCCAGACACAGTCCCATTTAAAAATAAAATAAAATCACAGTGTTCTTCTGTGTTCGTGTGGGTTTCTCTCACCCACCCACCAAATTGCATTCCCCCCCCCTTTTGCCTTGCCAGAATATTGTATAGTTTAATTTACCTCTTTTCCAGACTATTTTTCTGACCACGAGGCATTGTCTCCTCTCCTTCCCACCACCAGGTACCTATGCTGCAGCAAATGTACCTTTGGGCAGATTTTGATTTATTTTCTATTTTATTTTATTAGTATTATTATTTTTTTTAAAAAAACAACCAAACCAGTCACTCCAAATACTTTTCTGGAATAAGGAGATGCTCCAGCTACACACCAGCTACACACGGGGGAATTAACTGAAATATTAACCTTTAGATTGCTGGCTTTCTCCAAACCACCAGCAAAAGAGAACAGACAAAATGAAGCAATGAATTAATGCAGGCTCAAGAAAAATGAGTGTGCATATATAGCTCTTCCAGGCTGGAGCCTTGGGTGTCTTCGCACTAGACTGGTATATGCATATGGCCAGGACGAGAATGTGTAATAAGAAATCCTGTGGCTTGTTGACCAATCATCCGTGAGATGGAAGTAAAAAAGAAACCTAATGGGTATGTGGCTGCCATTGCATTGGCTTAAGAAAGCTGGTCCTAAGCCATGGGTAGCAAACTAAGGCCTGGGGGCCGGATCCAGCCCAATCGCCTTCTAAATCCGGCATGTGGATGGTCTGGGAATCAGTATGTTTTTACATGAGTAGAATGTGTCCTTTTATTTCAAATGCATCTCTTGGTTATTTGTGGGGCATAGGAACTCATTCATTTTCCCCAGAAAAAAAAAATATAGTCCGGCCCCCCACAAGGTCTGAGGGACAGTGGACCGGCCCCCTGCTGAAAAAGTTTGCTGACCCCTGTCCTAAGCAGTGGCACACAGTGAAATTTTCCATAGGGGAACAGTTAAGTCCAGAGACTCCACCTTGTGAGGGCGATTTTTTTTGAGGATGGGGCAATGTGAACATTATGTGCCTCCCTCCCTAAGCCAAGCAGAAGCTTCCTGGACTTTGGGAAGGAGACGCCAGACCTCTGACAGGATGGTGAGGTCGGGCAGGGTTTGGGGAGGTGGTGGGAGGGATTTTGGACTACCTAATCCCCTAGTCCACTGACCACACGTGCTTAGAGTGTGGCTGAGTCCAGGGCCTGTTGATACAATGGGAGATCTGTTGTTCTGCAGGCTGGGTCTCAATATATTTTGAGTGATTCCCTCCACCATCCATAGAAATAGCTGGTTTTCAACAACAACTAAATAATAAATAACAAGCCTGGTACTCTACAGAGAGAAGGGATAGAGGTTAGAGATAGAAAAAAAATTCCTATTATGGCTGGTAACAACAACAACAACAACAAGCCATGCCTGTCACAATAATTTCCTTAATGTGCTGATATTTTTATGGTTTCCATTTGCTCCTTGGTTCTTTTTTTTTTAAGTGTCCCTAATTTAGAGCTGTCATGGTTTAGAAGTATTAGGAACACTTCTTTGTTATCTGTACCGAGCTGTCAAGAAACTCATTGCGGGGTGGGACCCTGTAGCTGGTTCAGATGAAGTGCACCATGGTTGGTTTTTCCTGGCAAGAGCAGGGGGAGAGAATGTGATCTGGAAAGTAAGTCTGCAGACACCTTGAGGAGGAAGAGAGTTTTGTGTCTCTTCCCCTCCTTGCAGGAAATGTGGGGGGTGGGCAGGCAACATAACCATTTTTTTTATGCCAGAGTTTCCCCTTGGTGACCCCGTGATAATTGCTGCTTTGCGTGGTGGTCTGGTGGTGGTGATATTCCACAGGAGAAACTCCAGTGGCCACAATTGCTGGAGTTCCGCAGAAGAAGCTGAGACAGTTTGATTGAGTGATTTTTGTAGTGTTACATTAGCTGTGTACCTGTGACTCTCCCTACTCCTTTTCTACTACACTTCCATACCGCCAAGAACAAACATACTCTGAAAAAGATAACAAAATACCCTTTCAAAGCATCCCCATCCTCATTACATCCTAATGCCTTCTAATCTTTCTTGCAAAAGACATGTGCAATTTTTGTATTGTGTTGCCCTTTCATCTTTACTTACCCTTTCTCCTCTGCCACTTCCCTAAGTCGTATCCTCCCCCCCAAAAAAAACACACACCGCACACCCCTGTCAAGAAGGTGTCAACCCATATTCTTCAGATTCAGCACCTCAGTGTTGCTTACTATGTACCTCTATACTTTGGGGGGGGGAGGGGAGAGAGAGAGAGTGAGAAACACACACACACACGCACACACACACACACACACACACACACACGTACTCATACTCACTAAGCTTCACTGATTTCTTCCTTCCTTTTCTCCCATTGAATACATTTCTGTCCCAGCTATGCACCCTCTAAGTCATGTTGCTCCCAGTTCTGACAATCTAGGCATTTGGTATAAGTGGGGCTTTGTTCAGCATCCCTTTCCTCTCAGGGGCAGGCAGGCAATGAAGGAGCACGTTCTATGTGTCCCTCTCCGAAGCAACCTCTGTTTCCCTCTCTGAGCTGGTGGGATTGCTTGCCCTCCGTCCCTGAGCAGGATCTCATAATCTGGGGAATATATTTATAGGTTTCTGCCTTTCAGCTGGCAATTGAGCTCCCCTCCTTCGTCCACAATGGGGAAGGCAGAGATTGCTGCACATACAATGCACAGCAGGCTTCCCACCGAGACCCCTGCAAGCACTCAAGTCAGTGGCTCACAGGTCCTCCACATTTTCTAGATGCAAAACATATATGGAAAGTGGCACCTTGGCACTGATTTTGCAAATTCTTCACCTTTCATACTACAGAAGAGGGAGACCTGGAGGAAGATAAATCATTCCGAATGCGCATTCAAAACTCTGCACTGTCGGGGTGCCCAAAATCATGACTGTATGCGCTTGTGTAGGTGTGTATGTGTGTAGAAAAGACACACGCCAACAGGATTGATGTTTGTACCAGAAAACCTCCTGTGAGGCAGGGTTTAAATTTGGGGGGGTGCCTGCTTGTCTGCCAGTCTCATCGCCAGTTTAATTGGTGAAAGCAAACAGATGCTTTTGGTACTGTGGTCAGTTAGTTCAGTGTGGGAATTAGAAAGAGCTCCGGTCAGAGCTCTCTCTCCTGTTGCTGCTGTTACACATGCACTTTAAATGCAGTGGTGTTTAATCAGATCTCTGACAGCTGCCTGGAAAGGTGGGAATGACTGCAATCTGATTTGGATTGCAGGAAATCAATGTTTGCCCTTTGGGCCTGCAATTATTAATTCATTTCTTGTGATAACTTTTCATTGTCTTGAAAGTAGCCCATGGAGTACTGGGGTGTGGATTGGTGGTTGTTTTTTTGGCCGGGGGGGGGGGTTCTTACTGGGTTACTTCTTCATTTGCCCCATGTGTTGGGATTTCCCATGTGTCCTGTTCTGCTTATTCTCCTTCTTTTACTTTACCCATTTCCCACCACGTTTGGTGAAACATCTAAAAGCAATTGACACTGCAATGGTTTTTTTTTTATGCAAAATTTTGACAACAGCATGCACTTTGCCTTTCAGAACTAGATTGCTAATACATTATGGTATTGGCTCATGCTGGTAAAGTAGCAGCAAAGGGAATGGACTTCCAAAGCATGACTCTGAAATCAAATAAAATCTTGCAGCACCTGGTTTAAAATTGCAACCCTAGGAAGGGGCCAGACATCTTTGCTCATTTCTGCCCATTGGTGCTGCTACTAGTTCTTCTCCCCTGCCTGTCTGCCAGCTTTTCTGTCTGCCCATCCTCTGCACAACTGGAAACACAGCCAATTCCTAATCAAGTTCTTTCAGAGTCTCTAAGTACCATCTTGCACACCCTGTAACCTTAAAGCAAAGTCATGCAATTCTAAACAACCATACACATCCATGAAAATTCATGCATATGTCTTGCCACCCCCAACAATCTATCCATGTAGCAACAGGAGTCAAGGAGAGCTGCCCATTATTGGCAAGGATTGTATTGCTATCACTTATATATAGCAGTTCCACTTGAGTATTTCTCGTCATACCTCTTTGAATAAAGCATCTAAATATATATTTACACAAAAAGGCACTGCTGATAGCTTTGTACAGATTTACGGAGTTTTTGAAAGCTACATTCTCCAGATATTCACCAAGCAAAGTGCCCGAAAAGGATATCATGATTGAGAGGAATCTGCATGATTTCCTCTTAACTCAGCATTGCACAAAATATGTGTTGTTCTTAACTATGCCACCTTTGCTCCAGTAGGAGGCTGCCTCTAGCCATTCTGCAAATGCCAGAACCTTTAACTGAAGTCTAACAGGGTTTGGGACATGTACATTCAGTGTGGCATTGGGCTTTGCAGGGAGGAATGTGCCCTCTCCTAACTTAAAGCAGCCCTATTTATCGCTTGGGGCTCTGTAATTCAATTTAGGTTGTGCTTTATCAGTGGTTCAGGAGTTGGCCAGATAGAGTAAACATTGTCTATTTCCCTGCCAGGAGAAGGAACTGCTATGTGGGGAGGGGTTTGGGGGGTTGAGAGGGGGAGTCTAGCTGAACTCACACCTTGTATGCATTTTATGGACCTCTAGCCCCCTCCTCCACCCCACACTTTTATTTATTTATTGCATTTTCAAGCAGGTGTTAGCTATCTCCTTCCTACATCTATTTGCTTCAAAGCAGTGACATTTTGAGATAATTAAATGTAAGATACCACTGTGGCATTTGCTTCTGTCTCTGCCACTCATGAAAAATAGGCAAAGCATGTGTTGTTTGTGGGGGTGGGGGGAACCCACTCATCCTTTCTTCGTTTCAACGATAAACTATCTGATTATGATGAGAGAAATATGCACTTGCCTGATTTTGCATTATACGGAGGGGGAAATTCCACAGGTCTGGTGTGTAGGCCTGCATACTGTTCTAAAAGTGCACTTGGTAGATTTGGCCATAGCCTAGGGGGTGGCAGGTTTTTAAAAAACATGAGGGAAGGGGCTGACATAATGCAGCCATTTTTTAAGAGGGGCACTGAAAGAAAACCAGCAAGTGGCTTTGATGGCAAGTTTTGCTGATTGTACTTAATGACATCCACTCAAGCAATGAGCCAGAGATGCAATATGTGTGATCTCTCTCTCTCTCTCTCTCTCTCTCTCTCTCTCTCTCTCACACACACACACACACACACACACATTGACTAATGAGGCCACCTAGGGATGGGCTACCCCCCCCTGCCCCCACTTTTTCTTCTTCTATGGTCTCGCTGTTGCAACCAGAGGCATTTTCTAACCATTCTGTATGCAAAGATACCTTTGGTGCGTTATTCTGAGGATTTTTACTCCTGAGCCACATGCACAGAGCTTTTGCCACTACAAATGAATCTCTCTCTCTCTCTCTCTCTCTCTCTCTCTCTCACACACACACACACACACCTTGCTCTGTGGAGCATGGATGGAGTAGTTCCCCTTACTTTTTGGGGGGCTAACACATAAAACAGTTAATTTTGGGGGAGATAGTGGGAGACCTGATATAAGTCTTTGAGTCCTCAGAGGAAGAGGTCAAAATGGCAAGTTGGAGCAGGCTTTCTGTTGCTGTTTTGCCCAACCCTATCCCACCAATTGGAATATTGTGATGGGGTCCATTTTGATCCCCAATGAGACAGACAGACAGACAGACAGACAGACAGACAGAAAAGGACAGAGAGGCTGCATTTTTTTGTGCGAGGCTCTTAAAGCAACTTACATGGAAGGTGTGTTTTTAAGCCCTCTGCAGTGTTGACAGAGTGACACAGCAGCTACTGGAACATCCACTTTTCCAATCAGACCAGCCCCTTGGAGACTATATATAGGTTTTACAGGTAGCATAATAAGGAGGAGAAAATAATTTTCAGTGCCCTGTATTCAAATTCACAAACCACATCATGGTACAACCAGCCACAAGTACCCAATAATTTTTGCACCATGAACCCATCAAATTAATTCAAATGTGTGTTTCTTTTTGGCTTACTTTAAACAGCTACATGAGCAAGAGAGATAAAATTCATGCTCCCTCCCTCCCTCTCTTTCTGCCCCCCCCCATATATTTCCATATACACAATCCAGGTAACGTACACCAGTCTGTAAAAACTGTAAATGCTATTTTGCTTTTATTTTAAACATATTTTTGTTGTAGTTTTACAAAAAAAATCAATAATTGGTACTTTTTTACACTCTGATTTTTTTTTCTGAATATTGACAGATCTGTAAAGAGAGCTGTTAATGTGAAATATCTTATTTCTTTTTGAAAGTTGAATGTCTTGAAGGTTTTAAGCCACAATAAAGCTAAAATATCAAGTCTCTCTTTTTTTGGGACAGCTCCTCTTTTTATTTTTTTAAACAATTTCAGCAAAGAAGGGCATTGGTAAGCAAACGTCAACCCTCCAACTGTCCTTTAATTTGCCCACTGCTATTTGGTTGCACACACCGTGTTAAATCCCCCACTGGAAAAGAATTAAATCACACCTCACATTCCCTTGCTGGCTGCTGGTGGCAAGTACAGGATCCATACTCATTAATGATCACCAGAGCACCTTCAATATGGTTGGGTTTGTAATCAACGTAATACTCCTGGGCTGACATAGCAGCCATTTGATGCATGGTTTGTTTTTGTTTTTGCTTCCTGCGCTGTGTCACAAAACACTGTCTCAGTTGCCTGAGGCTGGCAGGGAAACACTTCCATGAAACGTACAACACCAAAACTACTATGAGGAACGAGAAGATGAGGGCCATGGTCCCTGTGACCACCTTGTGGATCTGAACAGCATTCTCGGTGTTCTCGTTGGGCATAGTTACCGTGATGGCATTTGTCGTTCTATCCCCTTCGATATCCTGCACATCGTAGTTCACTGTGGCAGGGCTGTAGCTGAATGTTTGGTCACTGTTGTTTGCTACAGCAGACAGGAGGTTAATGTCCATCGTTGGGTCCGTTGCATCTTCGCATAAGTGAAAAGCATATACTGCATCTAAGACATCCTCACCCTGTGTGTATTCAGGGGTGGCACAGAGGAGGTTGCTGTCGTAGCGGCCTTTGAAGTTGCTCAGCCAAGAGGCCAAGGCGCAAATGTTACGTCCACAATCCCAGACATTTGCAGAAAGGCTGATGCTCACGAGGGACTTCCAGGAGTTTAGGATCCTCGGGTGGATGTAGGTGAGCCGGTTGGAATCCAGCTGCAGGGACTGGAGTTGAGGTACACTTTCAAAAACGTGAGGCTCCATGTATTCAATCTCGTTGCCCGAGAGGTCCAGTTTCTCTAATTTCCATGTCCAGTCCAAGGAATTCACCACGATAGTGACTTTATTCCTGCGTAAGCAGAGGGAGTGCAAGGAGATGAGCCTGGGGAAATGGGCCAAGTTCACTTTCACCAAGTCATTGTGCTCCAGGTGCAACTCGGTGAGTTTGAACAAGCCTGCAAAAGAGTTTCGAGCCAGGCTTTTCAACTGATTGTATCCTATGTCCAGAAACTTCAGGCTGCGGCAGTCTTGGAATATTCGGACAGGCACAAACTTGATGGCGTTGGACCGCATGTGCAACGTCGTCAGCTTCCGCAAGCCGTGAAACAGGTTCGGCTCCAGAGCCTGCAGGTTGTTGTAGGATAAATCCACACTGCGCAAGTTGGGCATGGGCCGGAAGGTGGTGTTGGGCAGTTGTGTGATTTTGTTGGAACTCAGGGTGAGCTCCTTAACTCGCCGCAGCTTTTCAAAGGCATTTTCCTCCACTGAGCAAATGTGATTGTGATCCAGATATAGCCACGTGAGTTGCATTAACCCTGTGAACTGTCCGTCAGGCAGCTCGGAAAGGCTGTTGTACCGCAACGACAAGCCCATCACGCCCGACAGGTTGTGCGGCATCTCTGTGAGATTCAGGGACTCGCAGTAGAAGAGCCTTCCCTCGCACCGGCAAAGCTGCGGACACCCACTATTCACGGCTGGAAGCATTTTGAAAAAGAGACCCAGTGTGCACAGGATCAACCCTGGGGGCTTCCTCAGCAGCCAGTTTAAACAGACACCAATAAGAAGGAAATCCATTAGCGAGAATATCCCCAAATGCGCTCGAGAATGTCCATTGAATCTTTTGTCCGACAGTTCCCTTTACGAATTCTGCATCATATTGTATGTAAAACAGGGGGCGAGGGGGTGGGGGCGAGGCAAAAACAAGAGAACCATGGGGGCCAAAGATTTCACTTTCGGGGCTTTTGCCCTGTTTTTAAAAAAGAACAAAACAAAACAGCATGCAAAAATCTGTACAGCATTAAAGTTCAGAGAGGCATTCAAAAGGTACAAGGGGTCTTGTCCATTTTAGCTGCCACGGCATAGAAAAGAACAATTCTTTTAGAAAGAAAAAAGAAAAAAAAAGATCTCTCTCTTCACGAAAGAATGAAATTAAAAAGTGCCTTACCCACCCTTTTCCAGAGAGTGACAACCTCCATTCAGCGGCTTCCTTTGTGTTTGGACTTAATTATATGCAAGGCTCCAAAAGAGCTCTCTGTTGCTACAAATTCTGTCTCTTTCAGCGTTCTGTGAGGCTGGCAGGCTCACAATGTCTCACTTTGCTCCGTCTCAAAGGGCGAGAGGCAAGTCCAGCTAGCTTCTCTCCCCTCCTCTCCACTCTCCTCCCTGATTTTTAAGCTGACTCCCAGGACCTTCAAGTTTCAGAAGTATGGGCATAAGGCTTGATCTTCCTTCCTTCCTTCCTTGCCTTTTCCCCCCTCTCCCTTCTCTCCCCCTCTGTTCTTTTTTTTCCTTTTCTTCCCTCCCTTCCTCTGCGGTTAATACTGTGACGTGGGGAGGGAGAGAGAGGAGGGGGAGGGCAAGGAGAAAAAAATGAAAGGGGGGAAAAGAGAGAGAAACCCCTTCCAAAAAACCCCCAAAAAACAAAACCTCTTTACTTAACGGCTTCCCAGGATTTGACATTCCCTTTCATGTCCATCCTTGCAGACGCGGGCGGCGGCAAGCACCAATTTTTTTTGTTTTTGTTTTGTTTTTTATTGACTCCTCTGATGCAGCTTTACCATTCCTTCCCTGACCGGACCGGCGGCATAAAGATGGCTTTATTCCCCATTGCTGGTTCGCCTTGCTGGTTCGGAGATGCTTAAGATCAGAGAGCGAGAGCGGCAGCCCAGGATCCCTTCCTTCCAGCAGAAGCAGTATGTAGCTACAGCACGCAGAGGCACCGAGCGCTCACTGAGCGTCGTGAGCTCTCGGCGATTGTATGCCTGCGCCGCGCTTCGCAGCAGACAGGGGCGAATGGGAAAAGGGGTGGGCATTAAAAAAAAAAAAAAGCCAACATTTTAGTGAACCAGTAAAGGGATATATGTTCTCTGATGAAATGGAAAATACTTTAAGCTCCGCTCGCCTTTGCTCAAACACACACACACGTATGCACACGCGCGCGCGCGCGCAATCGACAGCTGCAGCGGCGAGGCGTTTCTTAAGGAGGCGACCAAAACAGGGACCCCTTTCCCTCTCCCCACCAGCCGCTCCTCTTTGTTTAAAGGGTCCCAGCGCATAGGAGTCAGGCTGGGGGGGAGGGGGGCTTTCAGGAGAGATGTGTCCAAATTACGACATTTGGAGGATATTTGGTTGCTCGAGATGAGGCACTGACTTTCCCCCCTTTTTCTTTTCTCGTTTTGTTCCTGCGGGCGAGAAACGTGCGTGGCGCACACCCCGTTCCTTTTTTTGCCTTCTTCTTTCATTTTGACGCCTGTTTTGGAGCAACGTTTCTTTCTTTTTGCGAAAGGGGGGGGAGGGGGTAGGAGACTCATGCAACCATCACTGGGTTCATGTGGGAACGGAATACTATTCGGGCTTCGTACCCTACTGCATCTAGGTGTTTAGCATATGCTCTTGCTAATGACATATTTGTGACAAAAAAAATTGCAGCGCTATACGCTACAGCATTCGGAAACGTGATGCGTGCGTTTTGGATGCAAGCATTTGGGAATCTAACTACCATGCAGTTTACTTCGTGTGTGAGTGAAAGGGGTAAAGCTGGAAGGATTAGACTCCCAGCCCTCAATGACTCTGCTGTTGTTTTGTTCGATAGACTAAGAATTGCCTGCCTGCTAATTTTCGACCTTCATTGGATTTGGAAAAGGCCATTGTTGACAGGCGTTTTCTGCATCCTTTAGTGACTTGGGGAACAAGTACTGCTCTGTTGCCAGGGAAATGCTCTCCAATCTTTCCCCCATTTCCCCCTCTTTTCAACATACCCCAAAGTCTGCTGGTTGCCAGTACTTTCAGAGCAGGTGGTTCACGCCTCAATATTTTGATACTTGATTTCTCCGTCCTGGCACAGTTGACGTGTTTATTGAGGTGTTGCATAAAATAGGCATGCCAGGTAATAAAAGGGGTGCTCGTTCGAA
Organism: Podarcis raffonei; assembly: GCF_027172205.1. Lineage (NCBI taxonomy): Eukaryota > Metazoa > Chordata > Lepidosauria > Squamata > Lacertidae > Podarcis > Podarcis raffonei. The sequence goes on along the minus strand of NC_070610.1, from coordinate 73,498,940 downwards.
AGCTGCTCCATTGAGGAGGGTTTTGAGATGGTGGGCTTCTTCTTGTCCTTTGGCTAGTATTGACTGAAATCTCGATTTCTCCTGAATTTGCATTTGCTGTGATGCATCATTGAACAGAAAAGAAAGTAAGAAGATGAGTTAGAATTGCGATTTTGGGAAAATCCTCCCAAACATCACCTTTGGAAAATAATGTCAAAAATGTAGAGAGAGGAAGCATTCAGGCACAGTGTATTCAAAGCTTGCATTTATTCTTTGCAAAGTTCGGTCTGCACTTTTCAACATTTCTCATTTATTTTAATATGCATACCTGGGCACTTAAGCAAATTCAAAGCCTGACTCCCAGGTGCATCTCTTTTTGGGGAGGTGAGGAAGACTCAGACTCCTCCCCCTGTTTCTTTATTCCCTGCTCAGGTGGACCTTTGCTGCTGATCCTGCCCTGTGGAAGCAATGTATACAAAACCAGCATGGAAGTTGGTAGAGAGCAAGGCAGGCAGGCAGACGAAAGGATGTAAAATTGATTGCCAAAGGCTGCACAGATGCACTGGGTGGCAACTTTCTGTATCCTAGGAGTGAGTCATGGTAAACATGGAAGGTTGCTTAAGTCACAGTGGATGTGAAAAGCATTGGTAATGCATATCTTCAATGGGTCAAGTGGTCAACCTGAGTTCCTGCTCAAAGATTTTGACTGTCCTCTGCAAATGGAGATGCTGCAAATCTGCCTGCAAGTTTCAGAATTGGTGGTAGCAGTGTGTGGTAGTGATCAGAAATACTATTTCAAAAACCTCTTTAGCACATTTCAGTACCCGATTGCTTTAAAGATATGGAATGCTCAGATGAGCTGAAAAAGACACAGCCTCTCTAAGGCTAAAATCTTAGGAGTATAAAAAGATGCCTTATACTGAAGCACATGTGCTGCCCTAAACCATTGGAGTCCATGTGGTGGTAAACAGCAGAAAGATGTTAAAACATCTGATGGGAGGGCGTTCCACAGGGTGGGCACCACTACAGAGAAGGCCCTCTGCCTGGTTCCCTGTAACCTCACTTCTCACAGTGAGGGAACCACCAGAAGGCCCTTGGCACTGGACCTCAGTGTCCGGGCTGAACGATGGGGGTGGAGATGCTCCTTCAGGTATTCTGGGCCAGTGTTGCCCTTCAAGAATGTAACAGGGAAGGATGGGGGCAAAACTAGAATTAGTTGCCTCTGCCTGTCAGTGGCTCTGGCTCCCCCTACTGTTGGCCTCCCTACCTTCCACCCTGCTAGTCCTAACATTCAACAGGCACCATTGCTTCCAAGGGAGCCAACAGTCTCAGGTTTCCATGTTAATATTTTTATTTTATTTTTTAATAGCAAATTTAACTAACAAGAAAAATTAAGTGGAAGAGGAAAAACAACAACAATCTTTGTGTGCATTCTCTAAACCATGTTTATGCATCATTAAAATGCTGGAAATCTGCAATGCCTAGAGTGTTGGGTTCCCTAGAATCCTAGAGTTGGAAAGGACCCCAAGGATCATCTAGTCCAACCCCCTGCAGTGCAACACAACTAAAGCATCCATGACAAAGAGATCTGGTTTCAAAATTCCTGTTAAACCATGAATTCATGGGATATTTTTAACAGATCATTACTCCCTGGTCTTAGAATACTCATGGGTGACCTGGATTTTTGCTTCCCTTGGGATGACTTGTGAACAAGAGGAGAACCATGCAAAGGACTCTTTGTAGAAGTGGTCTCTAAAAAGTATAATTCACTTGTGCTAGTTGTGGGACATAGAAGAAATCAGTCATTTAACAGACATGGAAGAAATGTATCTCAGGACCTGCACAGAACAGGATGTGCTGTAGAACTCCCCCCTCCCGATTTTTTTTTTTTTGGGGGGGGGAGAAGCAACCACTGGAAACTGTAACTAGGAACTGATGGAAGGGAGACGGGAGGCCATGTGTTAGATACAGTCATACCTTGGGTTACAGAAGCTTCAGGTTGCATTTTTTGGGGGGGTTATGGACCGCTGAAACCCGGAAGTACTGGAACGGGTTACTTCCAGGTTTTGGCAGTCGTGCATGTGCAGAAGTGCTAAATCGTGCTTTGCACATACGCAGAAGTGCCAAATCACAGCCCGTGCATGCACAGACATGCAGCTGCAGGTTGAGAACATGCATCCTGCACAGATCACATTCGCGATCCGAGCATCCACTGTACTAGACATGCATCTTTTCCAGAAAAAGTTGCTAAGAACTAGAATAGAAAAAAGCAATGGTATTTGAGAAGGCAGTAGAGGAAGAGTTTGCATCCCTTCCTTATCCTGCCTTTGCTGGTTCCAATTAAAAGCCTCAAGTACCCACTATTTTAGAAAGAAGCAGCATGTAACTTTGGGATAAATTTTACAGAATTCCATGGATATCTATCTAGACAGGCTGTTCTCTCGCCAGCATTCCAAGTGGTAACAAATCAGCAATGTTCTGTGTCATCTTTCCTCCAGAAATCATTCCTGGGCTGCAGTCCTTTGCATACCTGGTAGCAAGTCTGATTGGATTCAGTAGAGCTTAGTTCTTAACAAAGGGGAATAGGATTGCACCACACTGCTACTTTATGGTAGCACTTACAATAAACAGATTCTGACACAAGTAGTTTGCAGCAGTTGCATCCTACCTCCTAGGTGTTGGACCCAGCTCTTGTGAGCTTGATGACAGAATTGAGACACTGGTGGTGTATAGCAAGTAAGACCGGTGAGATGACTTCATGACCTGAGCACACCTAGCCCAAGAGGACAAAGAGACTGTGGTTTAATTCTCTATTAAGAAAGCACACACTTGCAGGTGCACTGAGCACACACCCCGTTTTGGCGACTAAGTAGCTGGTATCTCCTCCCCAGGCTTCTGCCCTGAGCTGGACTGCTGGAGTAATGGCGTGACCATGCCTCCATCCAAACTTAAGTACCCTCGCCTGATGGGGCATTCATAAACAACATGTGGTTTCTTCTACATGGAAGTTGCTGCTCTGCCTGCCTCTTGAAGCCCCTCCTGATCCTTGGAGACAGTGGAGAAGGGGGCGGAGGGGAATCTTATCATCCTGTTCCTCTCCAGAACAGTCTCTTCCTCCATTCCTGCCATGTTCTGCACCTCCTCCTTCCATCACTGACTGCTTAGATCCCCCCCCCTTCTATTAGCCCCTTCCCTTAGATTAGCTTCAGGGGGGCCTGACTCTGCCACACACTCCTCAGAGACCTGCCAGTCCCTGGCATATAACCCAGAAGCTTTTCAGGAGGATTCTGGGAGTTCCAGCTTATTACTGCAAGGAAGTTGTTTGCTCCCTACAATACCTTCCTTTGCCCATCTGATTCCACACCTGATGTCCTATTGCAGTCTTGAGGATGGCACAAGTAATTGCACAACTCAGAGGAAGATGAGATCAATTAAATCCAATCCTATCTCATAGCAAGGTCCTTCAGTGACTAAACACACATCAATTCCATCAGTACCACACATTAATCCCATGTGGATAAATTTATTAAATTGCTATGTTATTGTTTGCCTTCCTGTAACATTGAATGGGGTGTGCCATACAGGAATTCTTTAGGCGAGGAATACAGGTCACCCAAGTTGGCTAAACTTTTCTCGGCAAAAAAAGGCCATTCCCTCCCTTAATTAGGAATTCTTATTAAACCAACCAATCAAAACGTTACTTCCTCAGTTTCTCTTTGCTGTATCAATACCAGTATCAATATTTACCTATATCTATATGCAGTGAAACATGATTCTGATCAAATTATTCTGGAAGTGTCCTCATTCTTTCCCTCACTTTAGGCTTTCATCGGTGCTAAAACACTACACTCCCACACTCCCCCATTCTTCCCAAAAAATGTAAATCTACCCAGTGGCAGATTTGTATAAATTAACAGATTTAAATGAGCTTTTATTAAAACTTAGCTGTTAGATGGTAAGCAGCATACATGTATTTAGAGGAAAGTGACTAAATATATGCAAAATTAGGCAGCAAAAGACCCATTTAAGTAAACTTGTGGGAAAGGAATAAGCCAAAAATATTCATAGTGGTAACACTGGTGTAACTGATATCAATTTTTAAAAAAAAACACTATTCTCTGAATTATCTTATACTAATATATTGCTCCCTCCATCATATTTGTGATATCCTGTTTTGTTGGCACAATGTTACCTTCACATTCATGTTCTCTAGCTTCAAGCCAACAATGGGAGCTACCTACAACATGGGACCCACTGTTGATTAGAAAAAGGTGTTTGCCTGTTTCTCCTCTTTGTGGGATGACCAGATGCAAAATAGGACAGGGCTTATCCAGTTCTAATGATCATGTAAAAGAGGAGGGTGTTGTTGTTGTTTTTTTACAGGTGTGGCTTGTTCCGTAGGAGTTTTATCTGTGTGTTTGTTTTAGAACCAACTCAAGAGGTTTTTTTAGCAGAAAGATGCATTGCTGCCGATGAAACTCAGACGTTCCATATTTATTTATTTTAACAAGATTTATGTACCAGAGTAAAAAAAAAAAAAGCTAAGTGGTTTGCATAAAATGGTGTAAAATATTCATTAAAAATAGCAATAAGGACACTTTAAAACAGCCACCCTAATAAAAATATCAAGATATAGATAAAAACCAACAGAATTTAATAAATGTATATCATTAAGTTATATGCTAAAGTCGAGATATATATGGTCAAAAATAATGCAAAAAAGGGACCTGCCTAATATCAATTTCTTTAAAACTCCCCTCCTTCATTCTTAAGGGTACAATCATAGCTCAGTGCTGGAACACTCATTTTCCATGGAGAAGGTGTATCATTCAGACTGTGGTGTCTCCAAAAGGTATATTATATATTAAGGATGGGAGGGACCTGTAGCCCTCGTAGAAATTGCTGAACCCCAAAGCACATCAGTTCCAGCCCAAGATGATGATATGATGGGATTTGTAGTTAAGTAGCATTTGGAGGGCCACAGGTTTCATACTCCTGCCACAGAGCAAGGCTGGGTAAGCCACCTGCTGAGGACCTGGGGACCATTGCTGGGCAAGGTATGCTATACTTGGCTTGACAGATCAGTGCACTGATTCAGTATGGCAAGTACTTCTTCTTCTTTTTCATTTAAAACCGTGTTTCAGCTACCCTTCAGTTAAATTTTCACGGCAATATAGAATAAGGATGATAAAGGACTGGAATAAAAACAAACTACAGAGAGCAGAGCAATGGTTAAAACCATCAGAATGAATCTTTGCCAAAGCAGTAAATTCATAGTGATAGTTCAAACCGTGGGCAGTAAATAATGTATTTTCTAGACACAGGGGCGACATCAAGGATGCTGTTGGGTGAGCTTCCCTGGGGAGGACATTCCATAAATTGGATGCAACAACCAAAAAGACCTTGCCTCCTCTCACCACCAGCTAACCATATGGAGGAGAGCCTCAGTTGCTGAACACAGTGTTTGAATAGACTTATGTGATAAAAAGGCAGTTTTTAAACATCTTTGTCCCAAGCTGTGTAGTGCTTCCTATGCACTATTGAATTGTGCCCAGAAACATACCTGTAGCTGATTAAGAACTGACAAAATCTGTTACATGTAACCAACTCCAGTTAGCAACCCTTGTTGACCTGAAGTTGTAGAATCTCAACAAAGGCTACCCTGGCAACCCATGTGCATTCCTTGTGTGAATATTAAATAGAATGCATAGCATGATCGCAGTTTTTAAAACATGTAGGCATATGGATAAAATGGACCTGTGTGCAGTTGTTTCATGTGTTGGCTTACACACATTTAGCACATGGCTTCCTTCTGCAAAATACTTCCAAGGAGGAGTTCTGTAATGTGCAAAAGGGCCTTGAGATCACCCAAGAATGCCTTCTTAGCAATATAAATCAGTTTGCCACATTTAAACAGCAAAGCACACAGAGATATGTTTGCTGGCAGTGTGCCAAAGCTCCAGCATCTTCGAGGAATAAAGGCGTGCTTATACATGCATATATCTAGGCAGCCTACCAGGGTTTAAGAAACTATAAAATATGTGCTATTTTTACACTGGTGGATGAAGTTATTTTCCTTTCCTGTATACTTAATATTTATATATTACTCATGTCTTTATCCACCCTCAGGCTTAGGGATGCAATATGATATAAAGATAAATTAATAATATGTCTCACCCTATTAGGGAAACAAAACTATGTTTAGGCCAGGCAAACAAGCACATAGAACCTGTCACAATCCACAGATCGGTTGCCCTGTAGATGTTTCAATGGTGTTGCATTAATCCGAGCGATTGCTCCAGAGTAAATGGATGGTAGATTGTTTGGCACTTTGAGTTGTTCTGTTTACTGTGGTGGGGAATGTGGGAATGTTGTGGATAGCAGGAGAGGATATACTGATTAAATATTATCCTTCTTCGTTCACACTAGTGAGCTAGTAGCAGAGCATATTCCCTTGCACATTGCTGGAAGCAAGTTCATGGTTTGTTAGAATCATTTGAGTTGAGCAATCCAGTCTGGCTTGTCCAGATTGGATTGTTCCTGGCAAATTTCTCCTTTAGTTCCCTCTTAAGAACAATAAGTACACGACAGTCTTCTTTTAAAAGTAATGGTAAAGTTTATTTACCTTCAGTTCACAGTATTGTCCTGAAGGCAACCTTTATCTTGTAGTTACAGGTACATGTGTAGAGAAAAGAAGTCTGAGCTAGGCCTCAGACTTTTCACCTTGTGGCTTCCATCCTCTGTAAAGTTGAGCCATGTGCTGCTGGCTAAGAGCCAGCAGAAGGAAGATGACAAAAGAGCAGTTGCAAGTGCCAAAGGGCCAAAAGAGCAAGAGAGGGATATGGTTGCATGACTAGCGCCTTTATAGGGTCTGCTAGGGTCACACCCATCTATTTGGTCACACACAGGGGAAGGATGCTCCACAGCATGTATGACAGGAAGTCCTCCCCATCTGAAGCTACATTCTCCTTTGTGTGTCCACTCTAGGAAACAGGAAATGTTGTATTTGACTGCTTCAGTGAATGATACATACCACAGGGAGTGTATCCTTTAAGTGCTGCAGTGGTTGAATTCATTTAAGGAAGGGATGTGAAAACTTTGCCTGCCCTCCCAGGCAATATTCAGCCCATCTGTCTTAGGAGTCTCTCCTACCTGACCCATCTCCCTGAGTTTCATGCTGGCTGTAGGAGGGAGGGGAAATGCAGCAAATGACAGGCTGGTGCAACCTAAACTTGGGTGGGGCCTAGGAGGTCCCTGACCTCCCACCCCCTTGAAAAAGAAACCATGGACCCTTTAGCAGTACAACAGCACAAATACTTGGCATCTATAGTGTTGTGCCTTGGTTCAGAAGAGGTCTCTGTTGTCATCATTGCTTCTTCTTCGGGGAGAAAAGTTGTGTGGCCCCCACCTGCTCTGGTTCTCTTATTTGGAAGGTTATGAACTACACAGACACACAGCTTTGGAAAGAGCAACACCCATATGAAGAATGCCTGGCTTTGATTGGCTTAAAGTGGATGGCCATAGGCTTGTCCTTCCCCCTGCTTATTTTTTGTGTTCTTTTCAGGCTTGTCCTGCTTTAGCTTCTGAGAGAGAGAAAGGATGGGGAAGGAACATCACCACTCTTGCCCTACCCAAACCGTTTTCTATGTGAGATAGTTTCATATTTATTTATCAGACTAAATGTTTTACCTCCCTGGAGATTGATCTGAAGATGAAAACAGGTCTGGCACTGCCTCCTTAAATAAAGCCATTTAACCACCCCTTGAGCAGTGGTGCTGTCGCAACAGGGTGAGCTCCCATTGCTCAGTCCCAGCTCCTGCCCACCTAGCAGTTCAAAAGCACGTCAAAGTGCAAGTAGATAAATAGGTACCGCTCCGGCAGGAAGATAAATGGCGTTTCTGTGCGCTGCTCTGGTTCACCAGAAGCGGCTTAGTCATGCTGGCCACAAGACCCGGAAGCTGTCTGCAGACAAATGCCAGCTCCCTCGGCCTATAGAATGAGATGAGCATGCAACCCCAGAGTCATCCGCAACTGGACCTAATGGTCAGGGGTACCTTTACCTTTACCTTGAGCAGCTATGTGCCCCCATGTGAGGATTGGAGTGTTTCAATCTCACATGGCCTTAATGCTGGTCAGGCTGGGATGGTGATAGATCTAGTCCCCACCTCTGTAAAAAAAAAAAAAAAAATCCATCATAACAGCATTGGACTAATCATCCTGAAAATGATTATGTTTGACGTTAGCTTTACATTTGAATAATTGTTGTTCCGAAATCTGCCACAAACGGGGTGTACCCAGTGGCGGAGCTTCATGCTCTGAGCACGGGGTGCCCAGCGCGGGTGGGGGCAGTCACGATAGCACCCTACCAGGATCGCGCTCTCGGGGCGGGGCGCTCCTCCCCACACTCTTCCTCCGCCAGTTCGGGTACCACTTGGTTATCTTCTTAAATGACCATGTTTTCCTTGCTCATCTTAATGATCAGCAGCAATCAAAAGTTTAGAGCTTACTCTTCAGGGTACAAGAGTGGGCTTTCTGATGCTTATATTTTTCTAATCCATCAGCAAGCTGTAAAAATGGAATTTGAGTAGTGATTTTAATTTCCCTTTGTGGCTGGCAGTGGGCAAACTCAAACTTTGATCTTTACTCTGTCGTCTTTAATTTCCAAGTGCAGTGAACCATGGTGCTTCTTATAAAGGGAACATTTAAAGAGAAAATCAGGGAGGGAAAGATGACTTCAAGAGTAGTAAGTTAAATGAGTTATTTCTCTGATATTTACATCCGGAGTGCTGCTGACATTTGGTACACGGACCCTGCTAAATGGGTTTTTTAAAAGAATTTCAGTTGAATAAGGAGCCAATAAGTTAGATTAATGTGGCATTTGACCTGCTTCTCCACCCTCACCAAAATGTCACTAATTTTCAGCCCAAGAAAACTTCAAGGTGCTGAGGTAACTGTTGTTAATTTTCAAGCTGTTGCTTCATTAGCACATGGAATGTGTTATCCTCTGTGAGGATTGGATCTACTTATTCAGATCACCCTATTTATTTTGACAATGTGCTAAATGCACATCCATTCACTGTAGATGCACTTGCTGTTATCACCAGCAGCTTCCCAGATAGCAGGTACAAGTGTGTAACTATAAAGTCTGTTAATGAGGTGACCTACATGCATATTTATTATTATTAGTAGTAGCAATTCTAGAATACTTGGATGCAATAGCTTCATGGGTCTTTTCGCAGGACTATTCACATGTATTACCTCACAAAACCCAGACCAAATGTGTACTATTATTATTTGGATTTCTTACCTGCCCTTCATCATTAGGTTCCACATGGGTTACAACAATTTAAAGAAAGAGTATTAAAATCAGGTAAAACGGATTACAATCATATTGGAATGGATTCTACAATTTGAAATTTCAAAGCAAGCAAATGGTATTTGCAGTTTGAAATAAATGGATGAGGAGAGCCTGGCCTCAGCTGTCCGTGCTTTGGCCCTCCTGTATGGGCTATTGCAATGTGGGGCTTCCCTTGAAGATGACCCAGAATCTGTAGCTAGTGCATAATGCAGCTGCTAGGATCGTAAGTGGAGCAATCCAATGGGATCATGTGTTGCTGGTCCTGAAAGTGCTGCACAGGCTGCCAGGGAGCTACTTGGTCCAAGTCAAGGTGGCTTGGGACCCAAGTACCTAAAAGTGCACCTTCCCTAAATTGGGCACCTCAGACCATACAGAAGGCAGGTGAGGACAGGTTATGTGGCCATCAGCAGGGCTGCCTGACTGGCATAACAGGGCCTTTACAGTGATCACTCCCCACTTGTGGAATGCCCTCCCTGGTGAAGTGTATCTACAACCCTCATTATTGACTTTCAAGAGGAATTTGAAACATTTCTGTTTACCCAGGCCTTTGATAGCTGAAAAACACTGTTTCAGAGATCCCTGAGATCCCTGTTTTTTTTGGAATTGTTTTAACTGCTTTTAGGGTTGTTATTTTAATTATGTTTTAGTATTTGTTTGTTTGTTTGTTTATTCAGTCATTCCCCACCTTTTCCACTGATGGGACTCAATGTAGTTTAAAGATAACAACAAGAGCCTCAAAAACAGCAACAACAATAGATAAAAAACAATATAACATTGATAGAATTATGATAGAGCGAGTGAATACTAAAACTATTAGAAGCATACAAATAATTACAATAAAAGCAGTATGGCACTGGCCTTTTCATTAAAAGCAGTCAGTTCCCCGAAGCCTGTCGAAGCAAGAAGGTTGTCACCTGCCAGCAGAAGGACAACAAGGAGGGAGCCAGCCTGTGCAGAAACCCCCTTCCACAGTAAAATCAGACAGCACAGGTTCTATAGCGAACCCCCAGGTATAGCTGTGGATCTGGACATTCATTTGCACTCCTATGAGATGGTCACAGTGTATGCCAAAATTACCAAAATGCCAAATGTGTCCAACACTCTATTGAGTTGGGTGGGTGGAATGCAGGGCCCTGTGAACTGACCCTGCTTTTGAGGCTTAACTCAATTTCAGGACATTGCATCATGCATTTCATAGCGTGCAAAGCAGGCAATATTAATGCCCCTTTTCTTTCCATCCAAGTTCGGAGATGTAAACCGTTTCCTGTTTTGCTGCCTGCTTGGTGCCTGCTACTTAATGGCTCTGTGTAATGTTGTATTCAGAATTGAATTAAAGACCTTTGTGGTTTACTTGTTGCCGGAAAAGGTTATGCGTGTAAATAAATGAACCAGGCAGCACAGTATCAAGAAGGATGGTCACCAGATACCTCTGCATCAGCCTTCTCTAGCCTGGTGCCCTCCAGATGTTTTTGACTACAACTCCCATCCATTGTGGATCAGGGGAGTAATATTCCAACACATTGGGGGGAGGGCATCATGATGGGAAAGGCTATTCTATGTATATGTCATAATGTTTTGAAATATTCAGAGGAATGGACCCTGGGACCCTCACAATCTAAAAACAAGAATTGTTCAAGCTATATAGGCATATATGCCACAGTTAGGCTAAACCTAAGCTGCTTTCTTTTCTTCTATTAAAACAGCCACCTTTTTGCAATACCCACACACCTGTTTATTTTTCTAGCTATGGCCTGTCTATTTAGCTGGCTATTTATTTATTTAGCTGTGGCCTGTTTATTTATCTTTCCCTTCAGTCATTCTGGCATATTGCAATAAAGGCAGAACTTGTAATTAGGAAGTAGAGCACACAGGGCCTAAACTGGATCCAAAACTGGGACTGCTTGCTTCAAAATCTTTCAGGGATAAATTCTTTGAAGGTCAACAATCCAGAAAAGAGATGGAACAGGCAGTGCCTCTGCAACATGAAAACTTACGTTTATCCAACAGGTTTTATTCTGCTGTTGCATATATCTCTGATGTAAGTGTCATGACAACCAGATTGAGCAACTTGAGAAGAAAAAAATCATCAGGCTGCTTATGTCAGCAGTCACTTTGAAACACAGTCCCAAATGTGCATCCCGACTTCCCTGTGAGATGGGTTCCTCTCCATGTGCACCAAGCCTGCATGGAGACCTCCCTGGTTCAACATGGCTGGAGGGAGCCCTTCTCTAGAGGGAAGCAATGGGTGCACTTGGAAACCCTGTTTCCACAGCAGATTGCTGGCTCTGAGTGCATCACTTCAGAACGAAAAGACTTTGCATCACAAAGATGTTCCACTTCACAATTTGTAGCACAAGATTAGTCCAACATGGGAAACAGAGAGAAAGAAACAGTAATCTGCACTTGTCTTTTCATCCTGTCTCACTGCCCTTCCCAATCATTGAGGATCACTTCCTACTTTGTTAAATATTTTCCAGCCATTATCTTACCTGTTCTCACAATAACCATGTGAAAGTGATGCAGTTCAGTGTTACCGTCTTTCACAATTTTGGAATATAAGTTGGAAGAAGATAGCAACTTCTCCAAGGGATTTTATTTGGACTCTCTCTCTCTCTCTCTCTCTCTCTCTCTCTCTCTCTCTCCCTCCCTACCTCCCTCCCTCCCTCTCCCTCTCCCTCTCCCTCTCTCCTAGTTGCCAATGCATGACAAAATATATCCAAACATGCAGTAGAATATGCTGTGCCTTCCTTTCTTTATTATGTTTCCCGCCCCCATTTCATCCCAGTATTGATGTTCATTTGAGATGCACTGATCAAAAACTTAGATGTAGTGAAAGTGTCAGGTAATAATTGATTCCCCCCTCCCTCCCTCCTAGGCGTTTCTGGGCCGTGCTGGGGAGACTTACTTTAGTCTCATCAGAATTGTATGCACCAGAAGAGTGCAGCTGTTGGTGTTTATAAAAAACAAAAAGCAAAAGAAAACCCCAAGCTGTTAATTGCGTTTCCTCACCTGTTACAAGGGGTGCTTCCATTTCATTCCCTATGTATTGCCCTCCCAGCAGATGTCAAATAGTTAAACAACTATATAATTTTTCATAGACATATGAAGGCAGCCCAGTTTCAGGAAGCTTTTAATGTTTTTTTGCTGCTGCTGCTGTTGTTTCAGTATTTTTGTTGGAAGCCTCCCAGAGTGGCTGGGGCAACCCAATCAGATGGACAGGGTATAAGAAATTATGATGATGATGATGGTGGTGATGATGATGATGATGATGATGTTCCTTGAGCATCCATGCTGATTTGCCTGCAGGGAGGCTAGACAACATTAGCTGTTTAACAAACATTCATTCTCATTTGTTTGTGAGGGAGGTTAGATGATGTCGTGCCCAAGCAAATGCTGTCCCACACTTTCCAGTGACTTTTCCCCATCCATCATAACAAACAGCCTGATCTTTTGGGAGAGTACAGAAGAGCTCCCAGCAGGCCCAGCCCACCCATGAGGTGAGGTGAGGTGACTGCCTCAGGCAGCAGGATTCACATGGTCAGCAGAAGCCAATGTAGATCTTCATTCCACCCCCGTGTTCTACATCAGGATCTTTGCTCACTCCTTCATTTCTGGTGGCAAAGGGGGCGCAATTTTGTGGCTCACTTCAGGTACAAAATGTTTTCAGATGGCCCTGGCTCCGGTCCCAGTCAAGCATAAATGGGCAACCTGAATTTTCCTGTATGTGACTGAAACTCACCTGAAAATGGTGACAGTCTGGAAGCACTCAAGGACGGGGTGGAAAACATATTATGAACAACAGTTCATGTTTGAGCAGAAATACATGTGCAGTTCTTTCCAGTGAAAAGCTTAGACAGGAAGAAAATTGACACTAAATACCCATGTTTGTCCTATGCTTTGATATTCATTGGAATTTAGTACTATTCAATAAAACTTCCATATTCGTGTAGAAACAAATTTTACATCTGATAGGGAACTTTCCTTATTTATATTGCACCTTTCTGGACGAACCAAATGGCTCAGTTCCGGCAGTCGCAATCCTGCTTTTCAAATAGTGAACCCTAGGAACGTATTGCCTTCTACTGAGTCTGACATCTGGTCCATTCTAGGTCACTACTGCCTGCTACATTGCCTGGCAGTGGCGCTCCAAGGTTTCAGACAGCGGTCTCTTCCAGCCCTTCTAGATCATGCCAGGGGTTGAACCTGAAACCCTTTGCATGAAACCCTAGACGTATGGCCCTTCTGGTTCTTCTTTACAGCATCTGGCATAAGGAGGAGGAAAGCAAAACTCAAAATTTAACGGAGCTCAGTTATTTCCTGTGCCCCCAACCCCGTTCAATCAAAACAGCTTATAATAAAAGTATAAAATACACCAGACAGAGTAAAAGCAATTGGAAAAAGTCCATCCATCACAACCATAAAAACGGTGGCAGCCAAAACATCAAAAAGCAGTGCAGAAAAATCTTAGAAACTCCAACAACTGGCAGAATTAAAAGTGTAAGCAGCAAATCTCATTCAAATGTCAGCTGAAATATATACATACTTAAAAAGACTTTGCTAGCCATCTGAAAGATGGGGGAAGTGAAATAGATAAGGTGTGCTCATGAGGAATTAAGCTTTACTCTTGCAAAAGATCCTGGACAAAGACGTGTAAGGGAAGGCTGATGTAACTTTCAAAGATTTCTCCGGGAAATTGTATTTCTCTCCAAAGGTTTGGTAGTCTTTGCAAATGCTCTAGGCATGCCGCCCACCCGCTTGCAGGATTTTAAGCTATTATGCCAGTTGTCATTCTTTGCACATTCCAGCAGATGGCAACTCCAGTCTTCTTGACATCAGATGACTACAGAAAGTATAAATATTTCTCTCCCCCCACCCCCACCACTGCCTCAATCTTTCATCTATATACACAGATAAGGCATAGATAGACACATGACTCAGTTCTATTTTTACTGGAATCACCCAGTAGAATCTGATTTTAGACCAACCAGAGAGAAATGGCTTGCCACCTCAAAAGCAATAGAATTGCATGCATATATATATATATATATATATATATATATATATATATATATATGATTTAGAGATTGTGTTAGAGGATTAGTGATTAGATGTTCTGTAAGTTGAAACAAGGTTGAAAACATGGCAAGGCCAAACTGTTCTTTACAACATGTGAGCCTTTTGCTTATGCTCTTGAAACCAATGGTGCATCGATGTTCAAGTCAGATTGTTCTGTGCACAAGAATTCCTTGATCAGATCTATGTAAAAATTCTGAAGAATGATTGACTTGCCTTCAAAGAGGAAGAAAATACGTCAACTGGATGTGTTTGGAATGAAAGGAATTCAATCATTTGAACTGAAACAATTACAGTGGTTTGGGTGATGTAGCTGCACATTTGAAATGATGTAAGCAAGCTCGAATTCTCTGTTCCTCTCCTCTTGAGACCACTGCTAAGCACAGCCTTTTTCGTTTTGTGCTTTATTTATCCCACCCTATTTTTCCTTCAGCTCTTGCCTTCTTAACCTTTCCACACAGAATCTGTGTCTGGTGGATACTTGCCTGCAGAACTTCTAGCAGCAAAGGTCAACATCTTCCCTTGAACAAACACCAGCCATAGGCTACAAATAGGTATCAAATATGCAAGTTCCTTTTCTGCTCATTGTAGAAACTAATGTTCTATATTAGGCAGACTGCCCCTGTCTCCATATTGACTATAGCCTATTTTTCCAAAGGTTTCCCTTTTTCTGGAAGGGCCTTAATTTGTAAACATCTCAATGGTGAATAGAGGCTAGAGAGAAGAGGAGCACTGATTTTTGTCACCTTGTGTGAAATATACTGCTAAGTTCTCGGGGATGCAGTGTGCTCCTTGTTTATTCATTTGGTCCATTTGGCATCTGCCTAAGATGATTTCACACCACCAGCCCAATCATAGGGTGGGCTGAATAATAATGCTCACGATGGTGACTATATTAACAACACTTAACATTTATGCAGATCTTTGAGTATTTTAAGTACTTCAAATATAAGTCCTATCAGTGATCCCTTGGATAAGGCTGAGGCTGAGAGAATAGCGCCTCTCCTAAAGCCCACTTATTGTGTTCATTTCAAAGGTGAGAGCTGAACCTACCTGGGATTTCCTCCCTGACTTCTCAGTCTTTGAGCTTCTACACTTGACCTCAGGTAGGAAACTTGGATTGTCATTGAGGGATCCCAAAATTTGGACAAATTTAAAATAACCCTTGGACAAATTTGAAATAAGTCTCCCTATCTCAGCGGTGGATTGGGGAAGCCCCTCCAAAATGGTGCTACCCCAGAGCAGTTGACATTAAAACACAATGCCTATCTTGGAGGTACTCCCTAGCTAACACACCCCAACCACATGGTCACAGGTGGATTACTGATGCTTGGCAGACTTAGATCTTTCATTTCAGCCATTGTGGTAAGGTTGCTTCTGAATATTTCAAATTTAGAAGCCCAGGCACGAGGAGGCGGCACATTGCAGTCAGAAAGGGCCCACGTGGTTTAGGGTGCATTGTAGCAAGTTACTACTTAGTAACTAAATGGTCACCCACAGGGTTTAGCATTTTCTTTTGTTCTGGAAATGGTCTCTGAATATGTCAGCACAGTGAGCTTGACTGAGTTATATGTAACAAATTAGTGAGCAAGGTAATTAAAACTCTTTTTGGATGTTAGCTTCATCTCTGGAAGGAATCCCCAAGAAACTGGCTTTTCAGGTTATATACAGGTCCTGGGTCTATCGCTGCTAAGTGGTTTGTTTCTCATTATCGCATTTAGTGCTACAGCAACGACTGCACCAGAGTCTTCATTAAAACTTGCTTAAGGCTAGCATTTTCCCCCGGGTCAATAATGAGTTTAGAGGAATGGATGTTGAAGCGCCATCTCTTCTAGCGAGTGGAGTGAATTATGTCTCATTGGGGGCCCCAGGCCAGCATTTCAAATTTGCCACAAGGTGCTTCATCAAAAATTCTATTTCTGTGTTGAAAATACACCATGCATCTCTTAGCAAATGCAGAGCACACAGGAAGGTTTTATGGGCGAGCGCTTAAGATCTTGATCTCTCCTCTTTTTTTGGGTGCAGTACGCACTAATGCATGGCGTTTCCGCGCACACTTGTGCAGAATGCATTTCCGAATTAAGCCACCTGTATTGCTGTGGAGGCTGGCAGCTCTTTTATTTGAAAGGAAGAAAGTGCATTACAAATAGATTACTAGTCTGAGCATCCTCCTTTGGGTCATAAAAGAAACTATACATTAGGGAGGGATGAATCTATCTACTTCCAGAATATATATATTCTTTCTTTCAAAATATTTATTCCTAAAATACACATTAAGAAATGTACATTGAGGTGCATTTTTAGAGCCAGGGACTGTGCTTGGCAAATGCAATAGCCAGTGAATGACCGTATTCAGATTCACATATCGATCTGAAAAGTGTGAATCAGGTCATGAACTGAAGCAGAATTTTCGAAGACTGAATACATCAAGCACAATGTCACAACATTCAGGAGTGGGCCAGGATTTGAATGCAGCACTTGGTGCAGAGTCCCATGAGAAGTAGGTGGATCATCTCAGAAACTGCTACTCACAACTCGTCCAATGCGACTTGTTTGCGTTAGTACTTCATCAGACACCGTGTTCCTAAAGGTGCTATTTCATGTTGGTTAATAAGGGTTAATAATATCAATCTCGTTTCTTTCCGTGGTTTTTGTAGAAGACCATGGACTTATACAAAATGAGCCTATAGACAGAACCAGAATGAGCCTATAGACAGAAACTATCTGCATCATAGTCATCCTAATCTTAGTATAATCAATCCTTGGCTGCAGTCACTAGAAGTGGGAGAGTGTCCTATTGTGTTCATCAGGGTACAGACTGGACACAAGGATCCTAGGATTTATACATTGTCCAGTCAATCCAGAACCAACAGATTGCTTGTGAGTCTCTAGGGAGCCCTATTCTATGCCTGAGCAGGATTCTGAACAGTGGTGTGTGGTGAGTGGACTAGGGAGACTAGGCTAGTCCCCTAAATGTTCCCCTGGCACTTCCTTTGCCAAACCAGGGAAGCTTCTGCCCGGCTTTGGGAGGGAGGTGTGATGCTCACGCGCATGACATCATGTGCATGTCCCCCCCCCCAGTCGCTTATGCAAGCTGGTGCTTCTGACCCTAATTGTTCCTCTACAAGAAATTTCACTGCACGCCACTGATTCTGAAACATGAATACTTTTTATACCACAGATATTCCAGTTTAATTTTTGTTCCATTTTTGTTGCCCCCAGATGGCAATCATAACAGAACAACTGTTGAAGTGGAATGATGTGAGGCTGGTTCAGCATAAATCTACCACTAGTGCATGATTATTGCTTCAAGTGATATGTTGCAGAGTATACCCATGCACAAAGACACAGAACACCACTCTGGAGAGCCCATAGATTATATCCAATGCAAAAAAAGGGGGGGGAAAGCATATATTTCAAGTCCTGTCTTGGCTAGGTAGGGTATATACTGGTTTGTAAGGCTAGTGAACGGTGGCTCTGTAGTGGTTAAAAATATGGCTGGCAGAGATGGCAGCTTGCGAGGGCAATTGGTGGGTCAGCATTGTGCACATGATGTCACAATGTCAGGCGGAGCCAAAAGTGGCAGCCATGTGATTTCAATAGCTGGTGGCTCCATCTCTCCCTCCTCCTGGCACTGCCACTGGTGGGTGGTTGTTTCTATTATTATTATTATTATTATTATTATTATCATTATTACTATTATTGTTGTTGTTGTTGTTGTTTTCCTTTTTATCATTTCTTTTTTGTGAAATATTTTTTATTGATTTTACAAATACAAAGTGTAACTAAACACAAACTAATGATAGCATATCTATATAAAAAGATTATCTGAATCTCAGGACTTCCTCCCATCCCCTCCTTTTGAGCATCTACAATTGCATATTCATCCATACTCCAGATTTTACATCAAACCATATTGTCCCATAATAATTTTTACACTTCAAGTGAATCAAAATCCTGCTCTTGTTTCCATCTGCTTACAGTGGTCCCCTAAGTAACTTATATCCCCCCCCATTCTTTAATAAAGTTTTTGTGCTCATCTCAGCATAGTCCCATCAGCTTGGTTTGCCATTCTACTCTGGTAGAGACTTTATCTTCTTCCCAGTTCTGGGCTAGTAGCAGAATGTGGCCGTTGTTCCATACATGAAAAGTCTCTTCTGCTTCTTTGGTATGTCGGTGCTTGTAATTCCTAGTAAAAAAAAGCTTCTGGTTTCTTAACAAAAGTTATTTTTAGCATTTTCTTCATTTCATTATATATCATCTCTCAGAAGGCTTTTATTATCTTGCAAGACCACCACATATGATAAAAGATACCTTCTTTTTCTTTACATTTCCAGCAGGTACATCATTTTCCTGTAGTTTTCTTTCAATCTACAGCTTGCCGTAAATTTCAAATCTGTTTTCTATAACCTTTCCCAATCTGCTATCTGAATATTATGTCCCAAATCCTTTACCCCATATAGATTAGTTTTTGAATATACCCCCAATAATGGCCAAATTATAAAAATAACAATTATTTTCCAAATTATACGTTTATCAAAATGCCAATCAACTTCCAATTAATACATTTTAGTTAAAGTGGCTCCCCGCATGATGGTTTGGGTGTTGTTGCGGGTGGTTTTTTCAACCCTCCTTCCCTTCCATGGCAGGAGGATGAAGAGAAGGAGACAGCCACTGGAACCACAATGTGCTCAGCCTCTGCACTTTTTGGAAATTGAGGACCCTGGCCCCCTCCCCCAAAATACTGGGGCCCCAAAAAAGGCTTGGCTCCCAGGAGCTAGCCCCCCTGATGGCTGACAAGCAGCCACTCCAGATTTCAGATCAGGAGCTGCCCTCAGGCATGCTAATATCCATCAGCACCCTAACTTTAATGTCACACCACCAAACTACCTTACAGGACAGTTGTAAAGACCGTTAAAATACTGTGTATGTGTGAAATACTCACTAAAAAGATCTGCATGCATCACTTGTATTGAGCAAAATCAATAAAAGCTTCGCTAACAAATACAGTTGAGGCATTATGAATATATGGAGGAACCAGTCATTACCCCCCCATACACACATACACACATACAATCAATACTTATTACATTGGGTTTGCATGCATTTTCTTGTCATTTCTCCCCAGCTCTTCAGATTTGGCAGTCTAATGGAGAAAAGCAATATAATAAAGTGGTTAATATACTTCAGACTTGTCAGTTGCCAAGACACAAACAGGAAGGTGGGGAGACGTGAGCTTGCGTCAATTGAGCAAAAGACAATAAAGCCCAGCCGCCATTTTCTCATGCAGTTTCTTCAGAACTGAGGATCTTGGCTGACTGTAGCAAATCAAGGGGGCTTAGGTCTGAAGAAACAGGCTTGGGGTTGAGACATCCTTCTCTGAGGTTGTGCAACAAAAGCAGCAAGCCCATGGGACACATTAGTCTCACAAAACCAGAAATCAATGGCAACATTGGTGGTGTCTTTTCCTCTTGTGAAAGTGCCTCTCCTTATTCCTGCACACAATCATTCCTATGAGGTTTTATTACTCAGAAAACATTAAAGACAATTCAGCAACTTTTTGAGGTACAGGCAGTGCTTTTCCCTAGGAAAAAAAAAGGTGCCAGTATTCACCATGAAGTTGTTACAGCAAGTGCCACACTTTTTAACAACTAAAAGAGGTGCTGGTACTGTGTGCCCTTGAGTTCTTCCTGAAAAAAGCACTGGGTTCATTGGTCCATCTAGCTCAGTATTGTTTACACTGACTGTCAGGAGTGCTCCTCATTCTCCTCGTTCAGAAGAGGCCTGCCAGGGAGCAATCCTGGGACCTTCTGTACTCAAAGAAAATGTGTTAGGTGGGTATGGCTTGGGGAAACTGCTTCACAGGCCAAATTACACCAGACCCCTCAAGTGTCCCGAATTATTCAGGACATCCTGAAATGGCAGAAGATGTTCCTGCTTCTTCCAACCTGAATGTCCCAATTTTGCTCCCCAGAGCTGGTCACACCAGAGGGAGGGAGCAAAAGACGGGTGTTTTTTAGTTCAGCTGTGGTGCCAATCCAGAAACAGGACCAAAAATTAGAAGAAAAGCTTACCTTGATGTCCTCTTCTGGAAGTTTGTCTGCGGTGACAGAGGCAGGTCCAGTCTGTGCCACACTGGGAGGTTTCATGTGGCAGATATTCCTGACTACTGATGTAACTAACACCTGTTCCCAAAGAGTGTCTGTTCCCTCAGACCAGTGTTCATAGAAGCCTCTGCACCTGAATAATAATAATAATAATAATAATAATAATAATAATAATAATAATATTTATACCCTGCCCATCTGGCTGGGTTTCCCAAGCCACTCTGGGAGGCTTCCAACAAAACACTAAAATACAATAACCTATTAAACATTAAAAGCTTCCCTAAACAGGGCTGCCTTCAGATGTCTTCTAAAAGTTTGGTAGTTATTTTTCTCTTTGACATCTGGTGGGAGGGCGTTCCACAGGGCAGGTGCCACTAGTGAGAAGGCCCTCTGCCTGGGTCCCTGTAACCTCACTTCTCGCAGTGAGGGAACCACCAGAAGGCCCTCGGCGCTGGACCTCAGTGTCCGGGCTGAACGATGGGGGTGGAGACGCTCCTTCAGGTATACTGGACCGAGGCCGTCTAGGTCTTTAAAGGTCAGCACCAACACTTTGAATTGTGCTCAGAAATGTACTGGGAGCCAGTGTAGGTCTTTCAAGACCGGTGTTATATGGTCTCGGCGGCCGCTCCCAGTCCTTTCTAGATCCTTGGCATCTCATGGTTGCGAGGGATTCAGTCTGGCCATTTCTCTGACCTTGACCCATCTCAGCTTGCCCCAACCTCTGGGTCTTTCCTCTCCTTCAGCTTTCGGGTCACTCTGCATGGAGATATGTCTGTGGCTGCTCCTTCCTGTTCATGTGCATTTGGTCTTACGCAGCCTGTGAGGTATCAGTACTTTCAGAACTTAGATATGCTCTGAAATTCTTCATTCCCAAATATGGAGTGGCAGAGTTATCCATATTTGCAGATACTGCCTTTGGTTTTCTGCTGTGCTATACAAATTTAATAAATATCAATAATAAATAATAGCACAAATAAAATGATTCAGGTGGACAGAGATTTTTGGGCACGGCTTTGTTTTAGAATGGATCAAAATGTTCCCGGAATTTGGGGGATTTAGAAGTGCCACGTAGTGGAATGACAAGGTAAAACACCTCTTAGAAAGCCTGCAGACTGAAAATGGCAGCTTGACGTCAACATAAATGGGGGTTAACTCTGGTTTGTGATGCACAAAATAATTGATCTTTGACGTTTCCCTTCCCAAAGATGTAAAACTCTTGGGGGGGGGGAAATGTACCCACCATAAATGAGCACATTTACCACTCTTGAGTCGGCATTTTGCCAAAACTGCTGCATCATCCCTAATGTCTAATAAAGATGAGAGGCTCTGAATGGGTTAGGCCACTCCCCATCTTATGGTGGCATTTAAGGGAAGGAGGTTGGTTATTTAATGTGCAAAATGTGGACACCGGTTATTTAATATGCAGAAAATTACAAAGTGAGCCAGGTTAGCACTGCAGACTTGGCATGTTGCCTAATGATTTGGGAGAAGAGTGAGTGAGATTAAAAATTAGAAACTCTGGGCAAAAAAACCCCACCTGATTCAGTTGGACAAGAGAAATGGAAAACAGTGCAAAAAAAAAATACAACAACAACAAGCGAGGAAAGTAAAAGAATGAAATTGCAATTGTATTTAAATTAATCCTTTCTATTCTGTTGCTGCCAGGAGGGGTTTAAAACCACTGTGATTCATGAGCTGCCTTTTCATTAGGAGAGACTGGATTCTAACTAGTGATAGACAACTGCCTCTTTCCATTCCTTGACAGTTTTACATGTGTTCACCTTTAAGCCCATTCAGTCCCATAAAACAAATTAACCTGTATTCTTAAAAAATAAAAACCTGCATGAAAATTTGTGTTAAATATGCATTTATGTATGTTGCACACTGCTTTGATATTATTTTAACAATACCTTTTGCTTCATATACACATAGACAGAAAGGCAGGAAAGTATGGAAATGGTTTATTGTAGGACATGCATAGCTTAGCAATAAAAGTTTCTAGTTCTAGTCTAACAACCTATTCCAGAGGAGAACAAAGCAATAATGCTCTCTTCTTCCTGCTCTCAGAGAATATTAAAGATGGCCTTTCATCCTGAGTATGAGAGATAAGTGTGGGAAAGAGGAAGGAGCTGTAAGCAGGATGCAACCTGAGAATATCAGTCTAACACCAACGAGATAGTGTCAGCTAAAGAGGTTAAAGAAACAGGACTAGTCAGAGAATTTGGAGGTCCCTAACTGTATTTGTCTTAACCCATACAAAAGCACTCTTCCACAAGTTGAGTTGCACCCAAACATCCAACACCAAAACCGCACCAGAACCTTTGGGATTTCAGATTTGCACATTAGTCCAGGAGCCACAGACCAAGTCAGTTCATATCCAGATTAGCAAATACTGAACTCCTTAAGCACCCTAAATTTAACCAATTAGGTCTATCCAATTAGGTTCCTGTTGGTGGGGGCAGAGACCCTGCAGTGTATAGAAGCAAACAAGTAAGTTTCTTAGAAATAAATATAGCTCTTTTGCTTATAAAATAAGATGATAAAAGCTGGGTTTCATTTGGTTAATTGGTGGTGAAATTATGTTGAACCCACTTCCCCCATTGCAACTTCATTGCGATTCCAGAACTCAAGAGAATTGAGTCCCCAGGATAATGTTACAATTATAGAGGTGGGGTAACGAACAGAAACTCTTCCCCCCCCCTTCCTATGACACACACACACACACACACACACACACACACCACACAACACACACACACACACACACCTTTTCATTTGGAAACAAATATTAGCTGGAATAAGGACAGCATTTTTAGCAAAGGTTTCACTGCTGTGATCTGCATTGTAATTTCAGATTAAAACAAAATATGTTACCAGCATATAATATTGTTTTCCGCTACAACGCATTGCCAAGCTATATTATTGACTCAAAACAACCCTGTTTTTTAAAGGCATGCCAAAAAACCTTAATATTAAGCTCTCCATCTTTCGTCAAACTAGTTATTAATCATTGTTTCATATTTCATCTTTCTCAAGCTGTGCTGGATTTCTTTGTGACTTATTTGAAACAAGGCCAGGCTTTAGACATTCCTGAATTACAGAGGAAAACTTGGATTGGGGCCCTGATATTGCATCATGATACTGTACTGAGTAACATGCAAGGGATAGCCATCTTTTACAACTATATTCTCAAATTCTGTGTAGTATGTGAACAACACATTAGGCTCTAAATTATTTTCCTTCATCTAAACTGGGAAACTACAAGATGTTCAAAGAATGCATGCCTATTGCTATCTGTTGGTTTGCTTGTGTTGCCCGTGAGGCTGTTCATTCATTGGCTGGACTGCTATGGTGTCACTGAATGTTCACATTCCAAGTGCTGAAAGGGAGAAGTCAGACACAAGATACTGACAACTAGTGCTAGACTTAAGCTGGTCTGATCATTGCATTTATTTATTTTTATGCACAACTCCCTCTTGAGTTTCGTTGTGCTTATTCTCAGGGTGAATGTGCACAGTTGACTGATTCCTACGAGGGGCTGTCTTAGGCCTGTAGCCACATAGGATGGGGAATTGTGGAAAGCAGAGTGATCTCCTTCAATTTTATTATTGATTATTGCTATTATTATTTTAGTTTTCCTGTTATAGAAGGTGAAACAGGCTAACTCTTGCAGAAAATGCTTAGAAGGTTTCCTGTCCATTATGTGTCATAACTTCCTTTCTATAATAGCTAGAGACTTTAAAAAAGAGAGAGAGAGGAAAAGCTCAGGGTCAACCCTTTCTGGCAAGCATGGTCCTTGGTGCAATTGCACCATCATAAATCTGGCCCGATGGGATGGGGTGGGGTGGGAACCTGTTCCATGATCACCAGTTCTATCAGATTCTTCCCTTCTTCCTGTAGTACCAAGCTCTCTCTATGTGTGTGGTGTGCATTTAAATCACTGATACTGCACTGTTGGTGAATGCTTTGTTCATGGGCACCCCCACCTAGTGAACTACGACATTCCATTGTTGGCAGCTCTCCCTGAACAGTTTGAGCGTTTGTGGACATTATATGGCATTATAATTCGCAAGAAAGGAGGGCTTTTTCACTGGCTAGGTTCAAGTCTAATCCTTCTAACCTCCTTTGGGGTGGGTTTGTGGGTTTGGCAGAAGGAGATAGGATCTGTCCATGCAATGCCCACCTGCTGGAAACTATAGCTCACATGGCCCTTAAATGCAAAATGTATGATGATCTCCGCCAACAGTTTCTAGACCATCCATGTATTCCTACATGGAAACCAGAGACGGAGGTCATGTGCTTCTTATTACAAGGGAGAGACCAGGAGCTCACCAAGACAGTAGCTAAGTTCCTCTATCTGATTTTTTTGTCGCCGAAGTATGCTACAGGATCCTGCCCTTGCTGAAAACCAACAGAGATGAGGTGGATTGCTCGCCTCTTCTGCCCTTTGGTGGGTGACTGTGCCATTGGGGTAGCAACAAGATCGCACTGGCCTATCTATTCTGAATGTATTCTGAATGTTCTTATGTGATGCCAATAAAGGTTACTTGACATTATATGGCATCACAGACAAGAGTAAAACAGTCTCCGTCTATCCCCACCCCCCGGTTTTGCCCCCCCCCTTTTCCCTTTTGGTCTCATATGGTTAAATGAAAATAGTGTAATACAGGTGAAGGAAGAAGGGTCTAAACTTTTCTTTGTCAATATTTTCCTTCCCCAGAAGTAAAATAAAATAACCACTTAAAAGTGCCTTATCGCAAAATAGATCCCATCCTTCGCGGTGGCATTGTTCTTTCTGTTTGACAAAACCCAGGACTATATAAAATGATAAATAGCTCTCTGTGGCAGTTTCTCCCTTTTGCATGTCATTGCAATTTGTTTCTGATGTCAAAAGTGTACATTTCTGAGAACAGAATGGTATTTGGCGAAGAGGACTTTGCTCTGGGAAGCATTTGTCACATTATCCTGCCCCAGGTCTCATCTTTCACTGGGGATGCCACCCTCGTCAGTCATTCTGCCGTCCATATTTTCAGAAGTGGGGGGGAGGAAAGTCACAGATACCCACCTGCAATTTGCACTTCTTAACTAAATCACTGCATGAAAAGTGCTTACAATTCTCCTTGATTTACTGGGTTACCCTGAAAGTGACATTTTTATCCTTGAATATTTAAGCATGTGCCATAGCGGGAAGTCACAAGTAGCTCTGCTTTTCCTTGCCCCCTCCCCCAAGAAAAACTTTTCTATGCTAAACTTTTCAAAAGATAAGGAGAAACACCCAAATGTTTGCTTCATACCTGGCCAACATGGAAAACGATTGAAAACAGGCTTCATTGCTCACTAGTTCAGATGACATTAACATTCATCTTGTAATTCTGAAAATTCCTCTCTTAGCCCTTCTCATCCACTTTTACTCTCGCTTATCTTCTTGATTTGGTAAAAATGACTATTCAGCACTATAATATTTGCTGTGTATTTAAGTATATAGCATACTGGGGAAAGGTTGTAGCTGGAGTACATGTTTTGCAAGAAGGAAGTTCAAACACTAGTCATTTAAAGGAACTCAAGTAGCAAGACTGTAGAAGACCAACCACCTGAAGTATTGGGGTGGGGAACCTGTGACCCTATTGGATGTTGATGGACTACAACTCCCACCATCCCTTACTCACCATTGATCATGCTGGATGGGGCTGATGGGAATTCATCTGTTTATTTGTAAGCCATCTTTGCACACGAAGATTGTGCCCAAAGAGGCTCACAAGAAATGAACAATACCAATTCAACAGTTGATATCCAATAGTACCCGTCTCCTAATGACACATAATTGTGTTTGCTCAATGAGATTTCCCCTTCTCCCCACAAACATATTACCCAAATCTGCTTCAGAGGGTTAGGGGGACTAATCTCTTATCATAAACACCAGGCTCTTCCATACTGTCATTTAATATGAATGGTAAGCTTCCTGTACCTCTGTCAATTCTTGCTTATTCTCCTCCAAATCACTACCTTACCATATTTCCCCTGCCTCAATCTGGATTTTCTCATACCAGGGGCACTCAAAAACAAAAGGTGCATGAGAAAATCTGTCTTCAGCAAGGGAAAGGTGATTTGGCAAAGAATTTAAGGCAGTACAGTAAGCTTGCTATTCACATTAAAGGGCAGTATAGATGAGCCCTGTATACCATTTTACAAACCTGGAATTGAAGAGCAGAAGCCGGGGGCAGGGGGAGGCACACTTAGCTCAGATTTTAGTCCCCAGATTTAATCCAATGGTTTGATCTTTTATCATTAAAAAGACCAAAAAATAATAATCATTTTTTCTAGTTGATTTGGAGGCCTAAACGCTCAACATATTGCCACGTTAAATGTGCCTCAGAGAAAATGTAGGGAAGACAGATCCTTTGCTTGTTAGCCTTTTTTGTTGCCCCTCCCCCCAAGGTAGAGAAGCATGACCTCAATTACCTCGAAGCTCTTTCAAGATCAAACCATAAAACCACTTTCCCCTTCATCTCTAGGATAGCAGCCGTGTGTTTATTTAGATGAATGCCAGCATTGCTTCATAGGTAGTTTGTTGTCAATTCTAAAGGCGCCTTTTGATTTCTTCTTCTTCTCTGCACCCCCTCCTGCAACTGAATAGACCAAGCAGAATCTTGCTTGGAGTTAGTTCTCATTTGTCATCTCAGCGGGGATTATCTGTTACCACTTTGATTTTTAATTTGAGAAAATAGCTCTCCTTTATCTCTTTGGAATGAGCATCCCATGTAACAACTTAGAAGACCTGCAGTTTGTGTTGGTCATTTACACAGATGAACAGGGCCATTAGCCTAAAACTGTGTGTGTTTCAAGTTGTGGCTTAGACTGGCACTGTATTAGCACATTTTCTAAAGCCTAATTTTGGATAAATATTTAAAGTGTGGGCATCTAAATGGCTTCAGAACTTTTGCTATAAGGTTTTATCCTGCAGCTATATTATTTTAATCCTTGCTTTGTAGCACTTGTAATCTGCCCCGTAACATGAAGTCATCTGGGCAGTTTACAATACATAATGCACATCAAGTTATCCTCAGGAAACCTATGGGTTGTGGCCAACATGATGTGTATCAGTGGTAGTGCTCTGGAGAATAGATGTTCTCTTTGCAAAGGACGAGAGGTTCCTGTGTCCATTTGTAGCCAGCCTGTAGGATCAGGGTTTGATTTCCCAAAGCCATTCCACCTTCTGTCCTGTACACATTGTGGTAGCAGGTGCAAATGCCTGCTTCTTGCATTTCTCCATGATGTGTCTTGCTCCTTTTTGAGCAGCTACATGACACAAGCAACACTGGAAGGAGTGGATGAGGTTTTTTTAGGGCCTCTGGTGAAATGAAGGAGGCCTGTTTGGTCATCAGGATAAATCAGCTGCACAGTTTTGCCGCAAGGCAAAGTAAAACAGAAGCCACGCAAATCAGTCAGTTCAGGACAGGACATTGTGCTGAGATATATATCTCGGCACATCCCTGCCAACTTTTGTTACTATAATTGAAAATCAAGGTAGAAACCAATACGCCTGCTAGTCTCAGAGGAGCAGGAGAGAGATGAATAGGCAAATGACAGTCAACCTAATGCTCTATGCTTGGAATAACAGTAATAATAACAGCCAAGTGGGCCCCTGCCCCAAATGAATGCCTGGTGTGTATGTTACCTGAGCCATTGAGGGAGGGAGGTAGTAAATTTAGCATCAAGTATAGGAACCCCTTCTCTAATTTGAGTCTTACTTACTTAATTTTAATTTAATTATTTTGAAGATTTGAAGTGCAAGCTGTCTATGTCAGTGGAAGTCAGCCCGTTGGGTTAAATGGGGTATTGTCCCACTTGGCTTCCAAGTCCACCTGCCTTCTTAGTCCAGAGGGTGGCCCTGGCTGTCTGCTTCCTCTTGTTGGTCTCAGCATTGCCCCTTGTAGATCTCAACAGGGAGGTGGATGGAGACAAAACTAGAATTCATTGACTCTGCATCTATTTGGCTCTGGCTCTTCCTACTGGGGGGCTCCTTACCTTCTGCCCTACCATTGCCAATGAGCAGCAGCCATCCCTGGTCTACATGCAGGTCAGTGGAGCATGCAGGTCCCAGGTTCACTTTGGATCATCTCCATTTAGAGCTGATAACCTGATGGTTACTGGTAGTCGGGGTAGACAGTGAGCCTCCTCCGCATGAATTTGCCTCATCCTCTTTTGAAGCCATCTAAATGGGAGGTCATCACCATATCTTGTGGTAGCAAATTCCACAGTGTAACTATGTACTGTGTGAAACACTTAAAAAAAACACATTTATTTACCTCTCTTCATTCTGAGGATCGCAGGGCAGTTAACAAAATAAAAATACAAAAATACATACCATAGTAACAAACAATAATTCCCCCACTCATGGTTTAAAAGGCCACAGATTGTTTAATTAGCCTGAGATCAGAGGAATGTTTTCCCTGAAGCCTAAAAATGTAACGAAGTTGCCAGGCGAGTCTCTCTGTGGACAGCATTTCACAAGCAGGAAGCCACTGCAGAAAAGGCCTGCTCTCATATAGCCTCTCACAGAGGATGCACAGAAAGAAGGTTCTCAAGTGATGGGTCCAGCATCCAGATGGAGCTACGGAGCTGGCTTCCACAATAGCAGAGATGGCCACCTCATTGGATGGCTTTAAAAGAGGACTAGTCAAATTCATGGAAGAGAAGGCTCTCCATGGCTACCAGCCATGATGACTATGTTCTGCCTCCATGGTCTGAGACAGAATGCTGCTGAATGCCAGTTGCTGGAAACAACAGGAGGGGGGAGGGCTATTATGCATGGGTCAAGCTTATGGGCTTCCCACAGGCATCTGGTTGACCACTATGAGAACAGGATGCTGGACTAGATGGGCCATTGGCCTGATCCAGAAGGCTCTTCTTATACTCTTTTGATTAAGTACTTATTTTTCTTTCCACCCTCACTCTATCTCTCCTCTCCCTTTTCCACTGAGCAGGGTGGCATGGGAGGAGCACATTTGTCCTACCAGAGCTCTCAAATGATTGCTTGTAGAGAGGGGTGTTGACACTATCCCAGCAGGTGCCTAGGGGTGCAGGTTCCCAACCTGTGTTCTGTGCATTGGATAACTTTATCTTTAAATAAAACTTTCATCAATATACCCAGGATAGATGTTAAGCTAAATGCCCTATAATTTCCTGGATCCCATTTTTTGAAAAATGTTGCTACACTGGTCACTTTCCAGAATTCAGGTATGGAGTCTGATCATATCAACCGACAAGTGGCATATTTTCCGTTAGAAGATCAGCAATTTCACATTTGAATTCTTTAAGAACTGTTGGGTGGATACCAGCTGAACCTGATGAGTTATGTTTTTAAATTGTCAATTGGGCCTTGAACTTCATATTTTGTCATCAGTATTTGCCACAGTTCAGTCACAGGTGTCTGCCCTTCATCTTCAGACATTAAGAATTCAAAATGCAGGTTTCCCCCCGCTGCAATTGCCTTATCCAACTTAAGCATACCTCTGTGTCCTTGTCGCCCAACAGCTGGTTTCCTGCTTTTGATGTATGTTTTAGTATATATTGGGCTTTAATGGGTGTTTAATGTTCTTTTTCTGCTAGCACAAGAGACTTCTCATAGAATGGAACTTCTCCCTCCTCTCCCCTGCAGCCCCGACCCCACGCACCTTCAAAATGAGAAGAGAATGGGGCGGGGTGCACCAGGCAGGGAGAATACAAAGGGGAATAAGAAAGGCAGTGAGAAATAATATTACTAAAAACATTGTAATGTTGGTCTATAGTTCCAATATGCTCATGGAATCATAGAATTTTAGAGTTGGAAGGGACCACGAGGGTCATCTAGTCCAAACCCCTGCAATGCAGAAATGCAGGAATATTTTCCCCAATATGGGGCTCAAACTCATGACCCTGAGATTAAGAGTGTCATCTACTGATCCATGTGCAGAACTCTACTTGTACAATGGCACTTATCTGCATGGATTTTGAGGGGCATGGCTGTATCCTTTTCGTTCTTCTCAACTGGGTGATATTTCCATTTGTAAAAAAGAAGAAACCTTCATGTTTCCAATAACTTTCTCACTAACCACCTGGCATCCTCTTGGACTTTACGGGACCTCTCCTGTTCTAAGTTAAATATTCCAGCCAAGCTTTTCTAATTGCAGTTTTGAATTACCCCACCAAGCATTCTGGAGACATCTGATTCCCCCTTTCAACTTCCTTTTTTACCATCTCATTTATGAGGAACTTCTTCATCTGAAGCCATATGGGACTGTGTTGGACTTCCTTGACAGCTGTCCACTTGTGTATATTTTGAATTTGATTAGCACTGTGGTCACCGATCCCAATTGGTTCAACTACATTTAGTCCCACACCAGTTCTTGGTTGCCAGTTAAGATTAAGCCCAAGGCTGCCTCCCCTCTGGTCTATTCCAGGGCACAGTCGTTTAGGGTATCTAGAAATGTTACCCTCTGTGTTGTGAGAGCATTCCCTCTTCTGATTCCCTCTTGATTTTATTCCCCATCTCAAGATCTCCCTGAACTTTTTTGCACATTCCCTTTTACCCAATACTAAATTATGACAACTCTATGGAGGAGTCTGTCCCTTTTAGGATTTCTAGCTTGTTGGAATTTTTGCCTTCCTTGGCATACAGAGAAGCATCACTCCCAGGGCTCTCATCCCTGCTCCAGGGGTAGCAGTATCCCGCTGGTTCTTGTCATTTTACTGGGTTTCCTTTATTCCTACTAAGTTCTGCCTTTGAGCCAAATGCCCCAACTCCCCCATCTTGGCTGGGAGGCTTCTAGCATTGGCATTTGCTCTCCAAATGTCTCCAGCCATGTGGATCTTTCCTTATTGCCCTCTGCTGTTGCTTTATTTTCCAGCCCCCCCCCAATGTGAAGCCTTCAAGGTGCCTTAGCCTGAAGGGAGGATTATGGGAACAGAAAGATTTCCCTTTAAAATGTGGCTGGTTTATTTCATGCTCCTTGTGCCAAGCGACAGCTAAGGAAATGCCAAAAAACCTCCTCCAAAATAAATATATGAGCTTTAATTAGTGCATAGATGAAAACAGTGTTCATTATTAGTGGCACTTGCTATATTCCCCCCCTTGGGTAATGCTTTTAATTAAGATTTTTGATGGAAAATGTCATGTCAGTTGGTTTCTCCAGCTGCAAGTATCCCAAATGGACCTTTTGCACTGGCTTTGCACTAATGCCCTGTAATTGTGTTTCACTTTCCCTAATTAAACTGACAAGCAAACTTGAATTGCTATCACTTAGAACATTGATCTGAAGAGGTGGCAGGAATATATGGCCGGGTGTTCCTGGCCGGTGTGTCGTATGCAAGATTTGTTGCGGAGGTGCCTGGAATGGTGAGGAACCAGGGATGATTCCTTCCCAGCTGTCACCCTTTGTGTTTCTCTTCCCAGGTCCACTTAATTTAGAATATATATTATGCGTTTCCGACTCTGTCAAGCTTCATGACAGGGTCCTAGAGGGAAATTCTTAAGACTCAAAGAGCAGAGCTAATGCTCAGCAGTGCTTCATTATTTACACTAATGAGAATCTCGTCATCTTCTTAGCCAGCCAGCCATTAATTCAGAGTGATAGGGGGAAGTTATGCTACATGATGAAATTAATCCTTGTACTATTATATATATATATATATATATATATATATATATATATATATGTATATGTATATGTATATATATATATTTGCAGTGCAGTTGGGGTTCTGCTGGGGGATGGCCAGCTGGACAAGGCTATAGCTCCCAGGCATGCAAGTCACTGCTCTCACTAAACTTGACATGTTCATTAGAGGATGTATGGTATATGGTTGCTACCTCTCTGTGTGCATGTGTGTGTTTCAAGAAAACACTAATAATGACACCAGCAGTGGGTACCTCTAACCCAGGGGCCTAACAAGACCCACCAAGCCTTCCCATTTGGCACACAACTCCCTGGGACACAAGCCTGGGCAGTGTGTGTGGAGATCCTGGGCTTCCCAGACGACAAGACCCCACTCTCAGAATCAGTGATGTGGTCCAAGGGAAAGCAGAGCAATACCTTTGGCACTAGCTTGGCTGTAGGAATTGCTGGAAGGAGGCATACAAGGTGCCATCTAACCGTCTTAGGGATTTCACTTCAAATTTGTGTAGGGTTTACTCCTTAGCCTTTTCTTCTCCTGAAGATGATCCTCAAGGCAGCAGAGGTTTAGGATCCGAGATTTCCTTCTCCTAGATGAGCTCCCTTCCCAGGCAGACAAGTCCCATCTGCCCCTTACTTCTCTCTACAGCACATGCAGAAACCGCCTTCTTGACCGTTGGACCCGCTATTGGTCTTGTCCGCTCAATCCACCGGAGCCTGTCTTTACATGCAGAGGAAATCCCTAACTCACTGAAGGCTTAAGACCCATTGGCTACCGTCACCTGGTTTAGCTGGGCAGTCAAAGCCATTTCCTGGGGTGTGGCCGCTCTTGCATACTGACAGCTTCTAGGAGCCACAGGTGAGAGCTGAGTGCAGGGTGGGGACCAAAGGTGGGCAAACTACCTTAGAAGGAGCATGATGTGTCCTCTGCCAGAGGTCCTACCCCTCTTCATATACCCCATACACCCCAAAGGAGGCAAAAGCCTATGGCACTCGGTATTCGCATTTGGTATTATCGCTATATACATTTTATATGTCAGGTGTGGGGCAGATAAAGATGTGGTTCAGCCAAAAGAAGGTTTGCTATGTCCTCTGTAAAGCCCCTCACAAAGCACTTTGCAAATACCAATGATCATCACTCCTTGCAAGTACTGTACAGAACTCTGCCTTTGCCTGCACAGTTTGCTTTCAAAACCTGTGGGCAAAAATGAATAAGCTGACTTAGTTGTGACATCAGATGTGCAGCCTCATTCACTGACATCATTAACAGATGTGCAGCCTCATTCACTGCCAAACTTGGCCCTCAGGTGGGTGAGATAAGAATCTAGCCCACTGGTGTGATCCAGTTTCCCACCCCTGAATTGGGCCTTTAAAAACAAGCAAGGACATATCCAAGCATCCACTGTAGTGTAAGGCCAATAGTGGAGATTATCAGTTCCAGTTGGAAGTTGCCTATGCCTACATGGCATATGGGGGGTGGATATCGTCTCATAGTCAGCAAGACCTGAAAACCTAGATCATCATGAAGCTTGGTGCAGAGAATGGTGTAAATGTTAAGTATAATTGTTCAATTGCATACTGAAATGGAGAATGCCTATATTGTTGGAAGGGTTTAAGATTAGAAAATTCAGTTGAAGCATACTGAAGCTCTCAGAGCTCTAACAGGTTGCTGAATAACTGTTTATGTTCTCTGCTCTTACACATGAGTGTTTAACCTTAGGTATTTAATTGCAAATCTCCATTATGAGAGGGAGCTGCCTCTTGGGTCTTTTGTTCCCAGGCGCAGTCAGAGAAAGATGTGATAATGAACCCTCTCCAGGAGCTGCAGAGGTTTAGGCTGGATGCAGGCTAATGCAGGCTACGGGAGAGACAGAGCTTTGATATTTGCTCTGATCATAATTATGTTATATATTTAAGAAGAAAAACCTAACCTTGGATAAGCATATGCTTTATACAACTATTTAGATGTTCCGTTGATTGTTTTTGTGCCTGTTTTGAATAAGTTCTGATTAGTAAAGCTTTTAATCATAATTGTGGGTCCGGACAATTTCTTATTCTTTTTTATTCTAAACGGGTTCAGTTTGTATGCATCCAATTGTTTCAAGCTGTGCAACATTGATCTCTGAAATAATAAATTTATGTCTCCCTTATCTATAAGAAATAGATAGCATGATGTGTTACATTAATATTCCACCTTATATGGGCATCCAGCTAGAGCCATAAAGCTAACAGGACGGAGCCATGAATGGGAGATTTCCCACAAACTGTTATGCTTTAGAAGGATTATTATAGATAATTAAGTAGGTGGTTCTCCTACCTTGGAGCTATCTCTCTGCCAGAGAGTTAATATTCTCCCATCAATGTACTAGGAGCCCCCCTAACAAGTGACTACACTTGAAAACCTGTTATGTGAATGACAGTTACCTGGAATTCCTCATTATTCAGATTCACAATCTTCCCCCATGTGAGTATAACACTATAAATAGTACTCACTTCTAATTATTAGATTGGATAGAGATGGCAGACACCTAACGTTGCAAATTAGTATAATGGACTCTACATTGATAGAAGCTGATAAGGTTCTAGAGGAGGGCAGGCTTACGGTGCCTGTAGTGGATATCAAAATGCCAGTAGGAAAGATTTAGGACCCAGTGCCATGTTTAATAAGGAGTTGGGTTGGTTCCCAGGGATATTAAGGCAATGGTTATATGTACTTATTCCCCCATCCCCACCAGTATGTAAGCTGTCTTACATACTGTCGGGGCAGCCAATGTGGTACCCTCCAAATGTTGTTATATTGCACATCTCACCATCCCTGACCATTGGCCATGCTGGCTGGGGTTGATGGAACAGCAACTGGGAAGGTACCGCATTGGTTTGGACCAGGCACAGGGAAGGTTTTTCCCCAGCCATGGAAAATCCAGAGTTTCTCTCAGACAAAAGCACCCAAGGTGGGCACAGGTTAATGAGGGAGAGTCTTGGGAGTCATGCAGAGAAGCCTATAGAGCAAAATCTATTTCTGCCCCTGTACAACGTTCCTCATTCATGCCTTGATCCTCTGTGGTTCATCTGTCCAGTACTTCTCTTGCTTTTTGCAGTACCATACCTAAGAGGGATGCTGATGGCTTTTAGGAGCGATTAGTGAAAGAGTAGGCTGGAGGACTATAAAATAACACTTTGAGGAAGTCCATAGTTTTCCTGTTGTGGACTAGAAGTGTATGGGATTCGAGGAGTAACTGTAAGAACAGTTGGAGGAAAGTGTGTTTTGGTTTTGATGTCTTTGGTAATGATGATCCTCTGTGAAGCGAAGGCTGCAGTAACAATGATAATCATTGATAATGATTTATAATCAATCAAATGAAAGGACTTTTCTTATTTTGCTTGTGATTTGATTGTTCCAATTTAGGCCAGTGCCCTTTCCTCCTCTGTTGCAGATTACTGAGTATACAGTATTAAGAACATGTGCTTCCTGTGCATTACCTTTGCAGAAGCATCATTTGCGACTGGGAAGCAGAGCAAATGAAGTGAAAATGGAATCAATACAGATTGCAGTTTGCAGCTGGCAAACTGTGGGTCCTTAAATTATGAGTTTGTTGTGGGTGCTACGGTGGATGGTAATTAGAAGATTAGCTCTTTCAATGAAATGTTGGCTGCCATCTAAGCAAAGACATTTGCAGGCTTCCCTCTCAAAGGCTAGTTGCATATATATATCTATATATCTATATATATATCTATATATATCTATATATATATATATATATATCTATATATATATCTCCGACTTAAATGGACAGTTAACTAATTAAGAAAAGCATGTTCTTACCTGATCAAAAGGCTGTGCCTTTAAAAAGAAAATGAAAAAAAGATGAAAGGAAAGGCAGGGAAACTGCTCAGGTCACTAGTTTTCAGCATCTGGTTGATGATCAGGCCTATGATGGAGGGGTTGACAACATCAACACCCCAAGGTGGCCTTGCTTCTCCCATAGCCACAGCCTTGGATTCAAACAGACATCAAGCATGGCTCTCTAACATTGCTCCCCACCTCTCCTAACCCCTCTACTCTAAACTCTGGCTTTATCTGTTGAGGGAGGGGGGCTCCACCCAGTTGTGTAGCACCAAGCCCTTTGATCCTTTGTTTTCTGAATGGCCCTTCACCCAGGCCTGGCTTGATTAGCTTTTGGCACTTACTGGATCCAGGGATTAGAGAGGTCTGGCACCCACAGACATCTAACACTTGAATAATATTAATTATGTTGCATATTTGCTTTGGTTTTAGTGATTGTAATTTATTGTTTTGAAATGAATCATATGACTGGAAAGGCAGGATATGAATTATGCACACAAACAAACAAAATATATCTGCACTATGGCCCTTCTCCTTTGCAACTCTCCAAGGACTTAAGGGGAGACCTTTCCTCCCCAAGATCCTAGTTGGTACACCAACATGATAACCTGCAGCCTTATGTAAGCCAAACATATAGCTCTGCCACTCCATAGCATCCCCTGTGGAAAGACTGCTGAGAAGTTGCTGGTCTATAGGGGTTCTTGTTAGTCCTCTGAATTTTTGCAAAGTCTGTGGAGTAACTGGAATAATCTGTCTGCCATTCCTAGCATCTATATGACAGCTCTTGCTTTTACAGGCCTCTAATTTTAATATATAGATGTGTTGGATGGTGGCATTTCTTTTAGAAACATGATTTTATTTCAAGTTGTTGTTGTTTAGTCGTTTAGTCATGTCTGACTCTTCGTGACCCCCTGGACCAGAGCATGCCAGGCACTTCTGTCTTCCACTGCCTCCCACAGTTTGGTCAAACTCATGCTGGTAGCTTCGAGAACACTGTCCAACCATCTCTTCCTCTATCGTCCCCTTCTCCTTGTACCCTCAATCTTTCCCAGCATCAGGGTCTTTTCCAGGGAGTCTTCTCTTCTCATGAGG
The DNA here is from genome assembly GCF_027172205.1 of Podarcis raffonei. NCBI lineage: Eukaryota > Metazoa > Chordata > Lepidosauria > Squamata > Lacertidae > Podarcis > Podarcis raffonei. The sequence goes on along the minus strand of NC_070610.1, from coordinate 73,461,836 downwards.
TGGCCAAAGTACTGGAGCCTCAGCTTCAGGATCTGTCCTTCCAGTGAGCACTCAGGGCTGATTTCCTTCAGAATGGAGAGGTTTGATCTTCTTGCAGTCCATGGGACTCTCAAGAGTCTCCTCCAGCACCATAATTCAAAAGCATCAATTATTCAGTGATCAGCCTTCTTTATTTCAAGTTTCAGTATGCAATTCCCAACTCCCCCCCCCACCAGCCACATTGATCACAATTCTTTTATTACGTGATAAAGTAACTCTGTTTTCCTACCAATGTTGCTCGCATATTCGATCCGTTATTATTATTAGTCACTTTCCTCACAAGTGACCCAAAGCAACTTACAAGCAGTATAAACCCTACAACTATATACAACCAATATAAACATCGAACCCAGCTATACAACTGAAAATTTTAGGTCTTACAGATCCTGACCCACTAAAAGAGAACTCAAGTACTTAAAGACCTTGAAATGAAGCCCAGGTAAAAAGGAACATTTTTGTCTGGCATCTAAAACTAGGCAAAGATTGCGCCAGGTGAGTGTCCCTTGGGATAGCATTCCACCAGTAGGGAGCCACCACTGAAAAGGTCTGTTCTCATGTTGCCACCCTCCAGATCTCCCCTGAAATGTTGGTTGCAGGGACTGGGTTGGTTCATGTGGGGAGAGGCGGACCTTATGATATTGGGTTCCTGAGCCACACAAGGCTTTACAGGTCAAAACCATCACTCTGAATCGAGACCTTTCACAGGTCGATTTTGCCAACATCAGAATCCCCAACGTCCTAATTACAGTACTTGTTCTTTAATTGTTTTGAAGTTTGCTTTTCTCACTGTCTTTTTAAAATGGCCAAATAATACAGGCTTCTCAGAGGAAAACTGCAAAGCCAAACTTTAAATTATCCTTAAGATGATGTGCAAATGGCCTAGGTAAGAGAACACCACCTTCATTAACATATCAGGTATCTTCAACCCAGGATGCAGTGCAGGTGTGCTAATGCAGAAGAGACACCAGTGGGCATTCCCAGTTTCTTCATGTTGGACCCCTTCACAGAGAAGGAGATTGGTACCCAGCCACGTCTGCCACAATCAAATAAATGTGTTTTTACCAGCCAAGTTTGTCAGGAGCAAATTTAAATGGTCCCCAGTAATAATTTGAAGCATTTGTAGAAAATATGTGGTTTTTCTTTGGCACGCTTGTCCATAGAAGGGAGCAGAAAGCCCAACTAGAAAAAATTTCCTTCCGCTATCGAAAGTTTTTTTTCTTGCAGTCAGGAAGGAGTGGGAGGACAAGCTGTGTGCGATTGGGAAAACAGAAGTTTGAAGGTAGTTAGTTCTGATGCATTTGAAATAATTCTGAAAGCATTAAAAATCATTACCAAAATTGGCTTTGAGTCTTATCTTATTTCACCAGTATGGGAATACTTTGAGATGTCTCATCTATCCATCAGTACATGTGTGCCCATTTCCAAACTTGTCCCCTTCTCTTGATGTCATCATTGGCTCCAAGATCATTTCTATTTATTTAAATCTCCCCCTCTCTATTTGTATTTCTCTTGCTCGTGTGTGTGTGTGTGTGTGTGTGTGTATTCATCTGTGCTCTCATGTTAATTTTGAAGTGCACTGTAGGAGGATGAGTCTACTACCTCCTGATAAAATCTCCTCTTTGCACAAAAACATATGCCTGTGTTAAATTGGAGGCACCTGTTTTCTTTTGATGTAATAAAGTGGGTGTATTTTTTACTTGAATTGAAATAGTGCATCATTTCCTGAAGTAAAAGTGAAAATCACTGATAGATCTTTGGAATGTGGGTTATTCTAAGAGTTTTGGTGCAAATTTAAATAGCCCTTTGGCTACAATCTGAAGTGTCATTGAGATTTCTCTTGTTTCCTCCCTCCCCCGCACCCCAAAACATGGTGATTCATGGCCTCTAAGCCACCTGTTAGAGCTGCACTGTGAATGCACTCTAGTGTATGAAATCAAAGGATATGTGTATTTATTAAATCTAACTATTGTTGCCATCACAAGTTAATGGGTGGTAAAATATTAGCTTAATTGATGGGATTTTCTTCACCCCCCCTTTCCTGTTTTGTTCTGCAAACACGACTATACCTGACTATAGTATATTGGCAGAGGATGAATGAGATGAGCTTATATCCTCTCCAGATTGCAAGGCTGAGAAAGAGCTTCAGTTGAGATCTTGGAGAGTAATTACTACTTCAGGTATCTAATACTGTAGTAGATTGACCAAACTCCATATGTATATATGCTTCTGTGTCACCCACCCAGTTGTTCTTTTCATACATACTTTCCAGACAGCTCAAAAAGTATCAGAGAATGCGGGCCTGAATATCCCATGTTTTGACCTGTGTCAAGCTCAGTGCTCTGTAGACCCAACTGACCTTGAATCAGTTATTGTGTTGCATGGTGGTTCTGCTTTTAGTTGGATGGTCAGCTTCAGAAGGTGGTGTTTGGAGGATACAGTGTTCAGCAGTGTGTTGTTGTCTGTATGATGATGACACACAGCTTTCAGACTCCTTTTCACCTTCTGCAAATGAGGTGGTGGTTGTGCCCAACAGGCGCCTGGTCACGATGATGGATGGGATAAGGGCTAGTATACTGAGGCTTAATCCAGACCAAACTGACATGCTGTTAATGTGTGGCTCTTCTGACCAGATGAGTGGAGTGCAGCCTGCTCCAGATGGGGTCCCTCTGAAAGGGCAGATCCCTAGTTTGGGGGTTCTCCTGGATCCTTTCCTGTCACTTGAAGCACAGATGCTTTCAATGGCATGGAGTGCCTTATACCAACTTTAGGTGGTGGCTCAGTTACAACCCTATATGGACAGGGATAACCTGGCTGCAGTAACCTATATTCTGGTAATATTAGATTACTGCAATGTGTTTTATGTGAAGGCAGTTCAGATGCTACCACTAGTGCAGAATGCAGCCACCTGAGTGTTGACAGTCGAGGAGACTCAATCATATAGCAAATATCTTGGCACTGCTGCACTGGCTGTACATTTCTGGGCCCAATTCAAAATGCTGATTTAAACAGTTAAACTGCTTTACAGCTCAGGTCCTCAATACCTACTGGGCACTCCTCCCAATATGAACCTGCCCAGACCTTTTTCTGGGTGCCCCCTCTGAGGGAGGCTCATGATAAGGGAGGGAGCCATTTAAAGTTAATGTTTTCCCCAGTTAGGTCTACCATTGATATCCATTTGGTGCTAGGCTAAATCTCTTTTCTCAAGCATTTGATGGATTGTGACAAATTGGCTGATGGCCTTTAAGATGAAATATCCTTTCTATTGATTTTGTTTGTTTTGTTTTCTGCCGGATTTCTTTATGGGCTATTGGAATGATGTCATTGAAATGTATTCTAGATTCAGATAAGTAGTCGTGCTGGTCTGATGCAGTTGAAATAAATTTAAAAATTGTCCAGTAGCACCTTAGGGACCATTAAAAAAAATAAAAAAAAAACTTATTTTGATTGAAATGTATTTTTTTATATGTTATGCCATCTTGGCTTTTAACCTTTCTGCAAGTTTCTTAGAAACTTCTTTGTAGTCAGCAACTGAAAAGTCAAATGAATCATCACTTTCTAGTTATGTTATATGTGTGTGGCTTGCTACTGAAAATAAGTGTGCTGGCATAGTTTTGTATCAGGGATGCTTTATAGCCACAGTTGAAGTGAGTCATCCCTTAGGAACGATTCTCACAACCCAGTCAGCATGTGACATTCAGTGCTTTAGAACAGCCAAAGACCTGCTCCAGCCACGCATGTATGCCTCTTGATGTCACCTCATTTCGTTTCATTATTTAGAATCATAGAATTACAGTGGTACCTCGCAAGACGAATGCCTAGCAAGACGAAAAACTCGCAAGACGAAAGAGTTTTCCGTTTTTTGAGTTGTTCCGCAAGACGAATTTCCCTATGGGCTTGCTTCGCAAGACGAAAAAGTCTTGCGAGTTCTTGCGAGTTTGTTTCCTTTTTCTTAAAGCCGCTAAGCCGTTAATAGCCGCTAAGCCGCTAAGCCGTTAATAGCCGTACTTCGCAAGACGAAAAATCCGCAAGACGAAGAAACTCGCAGAACGGATTAATTTCGTCTTACGAGGCACCACTGTATTGAGTTGGAAGGGACAATGAGGGTCATCTAGTCCAACCCCCTGCAATGCAGGAATCTTTTCCCAATGTGGGGCTTGAACTCACGACCCTGAGATTAAGAGCATCATGCTGTATCGACTGAGCACTTTTGACCATTTATACACTGCATAATTGCAATTATCTGTGTATGGTGTACAATGAACTTGATATAATGCAAATAAAGATCAGTTAAAGATATAAAACCATAATTCAGTTATAATGCTAGTTGGGATAATAATAATGTCTTCAGTAGCTGCTGGAAGTTGAACAGGTAAGGGTCCTATCTGATCTCAAGTGGAAGGGAATTCCATAAAATTGAGTCCACAGTACTGAATGCATGGCCCCTGGTAGATACAAGCCATGCATCTGCTGAGGACCACTGGCTGTGACTCTACAGAAGAACTAAGTGACTGAGCAAGGATATAAGGGATCAGGTGGTCCCTGAGGTATTCCAGGCCCAAGTTGTTAAGGGCCTCGTTAATCGATACAACAACCTAAACCTGATCCGGCAGCATATGAGAAGTCAGTATAAGCTTTTGAGCACTGGAATTATGTGCTGGTGATAGTCTAGCTGCAGAATTTTGGTTATTTCTCAATGATCAGCAGTTGTTTGTGTGAATTGACTTTATTGAATGTTATTTCCTGAGAGACAGTGTAAAAAGGTGTGAAAGTATGACATGTGGAGCTCTATTTGTGATCACTCATTCACACACACACACACATCATTACTGGATGCTGAAAGTGGATATGGATCGCATGAACCAGTCTTGACTTACAGTGAGTGTGTTGGCCCAGCAAAACCAATTACAGGTCTCTTAATTTGTGGACAAGGTTGTCCCATTGCACATTCTCTATCAAAAGATGCATTCACCCCAAGAGCTCTCTCTGGTAATCCTTGTTGATGTGGCCACCTGCTACCATATGGCTGCTAGAACACATAGTGCCCATCCATCCTTGGGTCATTTAGGAGGGAGGGAGGAAGCAGATGGGGTAAGAGAAGTCAAAAGGAGGAGGAATGTGGTGGCACATATAATTAATGGTCCTTCCTGGAGAAATAAAATTGCCATGTCTACCAAATGTTCCTGTGACTGGGTTTTACTTCTTCTTACTATTACATTCCTGCCTACCAGTTCTGAGATATTAAGGAGAATTTCTTTAAAAGAATAATGATGTTTTCTAGTAGGACGGATATACTGGGAATCATTTGAGGGTCACCATCCCCGAATAGTAATGCATGCCTTAATAAAAGAGTGTGATATTGAAGTTCTGAATGAGCTGTGAATAACGGTGTCATCTTCCTTGCTGATGATCTGACCATGGGTGGGAGGGAGTGAAGAGAGAAAGAGAGAGATGGAAGAAATGTACATTAAGGCACTATAGCTGTTAGATCGATAGATAATCTGTCTGGCTGTCTCTTCCTGGATAAATTACTGGGTAAATGGCACCGGGATGTTTTGGACATACAATGGGTAATAATATGTTAGTAGGTGAGCTGCCGGAGTGGTTTTAGCTTTCACTTGTATATCAGTTGCACAGACTCCACAAGGGAGCATTTCATTGTTGGAAAACAATGGCCCTTGTTTTCTAACTTTTTTTTTTTTGCAGAACTATTTGAAAAGCAGGAATATGTCTGTGTTATGAATTGATGCATTGTGAAATGCCTTACATTTGCAGCCGGTGCTTCTTGTACAGGAAAAGGAGGGCCTTGTTTCTTTAAAACCCCTTAATTCTAAGGCTCCCTTTATCTTGCTTTCGTGTACTTTTCCTGCACAGCTTTTGTTGCCACCATTCTTTTAGCTAGTAAATGGTGCTCTTGCAAAGGCTGCATTTCTGAATGCAATTGTTGCAGATTCCAATAAAATCAGGACTGGATTCATGTCTGACTAATCCCCCGTGTGTGTGTGTGTGTGTATGCAACACATACACAAAGAGAATGACTAGCATTTGTTCTCTAGTTTATGGAGCCAAATAATTTATGTGAGTTTCTTAGATCAGTGTATGCTTTTGACTGCAGCTCTGGGGAGTGTAATACATGTGTGCTTGTAATGGCCTCTAGGAATTTCATTCCAAATTCACAGTTTTGATACGTAGGAATTTCCCAGACGTAGATGGGATTTGGTTGTCGGAAACAGTGTCCAGGTGGAAATTGTTAAAAGTCTAGGAAAATCCGGACTTACGGAAGTGTAGATTTTCGCTAATGACCTTAAAAATAGCTCAAAAGCTTTGCTCTCTCTCTTTTTTTAGATTTTGCAAAAAAAGGTCAATAACTTTGGGCAAAACTAAGAAACAACATCAACAACCTTGGCCAAAAAGGAAAAAGAAAAGAAGCTCAACAACTTCCAAAAAAGAAGCTCAGGATTGTCACTTTTTGAAATATGGCAATCCTATGATGCTGAAATGTTAAAGACACTAAGTATACTTTAATAAACACATATATTTCCAGCATACAACAGCTGGAATACAAAAAAAGCTGCCAGCAGCTATGATCCATCACCTATCCTTTCCCCCCCTTCTTTTAAACTATTTAAACTATATGTATTTTAGTTCTCTGGATGTCTTCCTTTTCGGATACCTGGATCATAGGTTCAAGTAGAGGGGTTTCTTTCCCACACTAAACTGTCTCACACATTTAATTTCCCTACATATTAAGAAAGACTACAACTGAGTGCCAGGTTATAAACTGGGGGCAATTTGATCTATTAATAGTTATACAATATGGTTGCCCTTCTGTGATTCTGCGTGTCTGTGTGTGTGTTGATTGTACCCATTACCAGATGAAAGAGAACATCATGTTAGTGTTAAAAGACCTTTAATGATATGATGAACATATCATTACAATAAACATTAAAAAGCAAAACCCAAAAACCCAAAAACCCCAAAACCAGTTTATAATGTTGTTTCTTCACATTATATCAATACCCAGCTCTAATTTTTGTGTCTAGATGGGGAGCATACGCATAAATACTGAGTGCCCAGTTTCCTTCTTCCACCCTTGTGCGAAGATGGCTTTTCCAATCTCTCAAACCAACCTGTCATAACACCCTCATGTTTGGGTGTGGGGGAAGATCCTGCTGAGAGTTTCTGGAGGGTGCAGTTGTTTTGCTCTGGTTATCTCCCACTTGGACTACTGTGCAATGTGCTCTATGTGGGGCTACAACTAATCCAAAATGCTGCTGCCAGACTGGTGACTGGGAGTATCCACCAGGGCCATGTAACACTGGTTCTGAAAGATCTGCATTGGTTCCCAGTACATTTCTGAGTACAATTCAAAGTGTGGGTTCTGACTTTTCAAGACCTACATGGCTTCAGCCCTGTATACCTGAAGGAAAGTCTCCACCTCCATCGTTCAGTCTGGACACTGAGACCCAGCTCCTAGGACCTTCTGACAGTTCCCCCATTGAGAGAAGTGAGGTTACAGGGAACCTGGCAGAGGGTCTTCTTGGTAGTGGTGCCCACCCTGTGGAGCACCCTCCCGTCAGATGTCAAGGAAATAAACAACTATCTGACTTTTAGAAGATAGAAGAGAAGTTTTTAATGGTTCAAGTTTTACTGTGTTTGATATTTTAATTTGTTGTGAACAGGGCTATTTTTCATGAAAAAAGGGTGCTGGATCTCTCCATCCTCCCTGCTGTGGGGCTCACAATGGTGCCCACCTGAAAGGTGCTGGAACTGTGTTCCAGTGTGTTCCTGTGAAAAAAAGCTCTGGTTGTGAGCCATCCAGAATGGCTGGGGCAGCCCAAGCAGATGGGCGGAATAATAATAATAATAATAATGATGATGATGATAATAATAGATTGGATTATACTAGCAGTATATGTGAGCACATGGTAATTCTGAAAAGAGGGGAGGTGTTGTAGCTCAGTTTTCTACTGCGAATGCAGAAGTTACTCAATTCAGTCCCTGGCATCTCCAGAAGAGGACTGGGGAAAGGCCCATGTCTGAATCCCTAAAAAGCCATTGAAGCAACAATACTCTTCATATATTCGCATGCTCTTCTGTTGTCTGAAGTGTTGCACAATACCAGCTGCTATAGTGTATCCATTGTTTTATTTTCAAACACTTCTGCAAGTATATGTGTTGTTAATGAGGTCTGGGTGTTGGAGTTGTCTGCAACAGTTTGCTCAGATCTTCTGATGTCGCCTTGTGCTCATTGCACAAAGTCAGACTTTTGTCTCTTGCAATTTCAAAGTGCTGCCAGCCACTCATGGCTGTTTCCTGCACTATTAGGAAATACAGGTAACTGATTCATTTTTTGTGGAGTTCATAGTAACCTCTGACTATTCTAGTTTTCAGAGAATAGAAGGCAGCACTAAGATTCAAACTGTGCTGTTCTTGGTTGTTGTTGTTTTAAAAAAATGTGATAAGAGATTAACTAATCTTTAAAGAGACAACCTTCTTCTAAAAAGCAAGATAGTACATACCCTGAAGTCTTTTAAAGCTTTCCCTCCCTTAGACCTTTAAAGCTATCCTCTTTGCTGTTTTTTTTTATTTGACCATGAACTATAAAATACAGTTTCCACCCTCCCAACTTCCTTAAAAAACCCCCCAAAAAACCAAATTTGAATTGAGGATCTTTTTGTGTTGATACTTCCTCCAAGGGGGGAAAATGTTTTAAGTGGAAGTTGCCTTTATCCTGCACCTAATGTCTGCCAATGTGAGCCTTGTTACCGTCGTAAGGAACATTTTCCTTCTGTCCTCAAGCTGTTTTGCTGCTTATTATCATGTTTTAACATCCCTGCTGCCTGGCAGGATGGAGATTAGAAGCTCTTAATATTCGTTTTATAGTGAGGAGTATTGCCAGATTTTTTTTCCCTAGAGCAAAGGCTACAGTACAGGGATATAATGCATTAGCACAAAACTTCGGTGTGATCTACTGAGTCACCTTAATCTCCCCTCTTCATCCTTTTATGATTTGTTTTAAAGTAATCTGCTGCACTCAGCAGTTATCCCCTTAATATTGGAGTTGAAAAACTTAATATAGGAAATAACTCCCGATTGGCGATGAGACAGAAGCAAGCAGTATAAAGAGGAAGGGCACAATCCTACAGGCCAGGATGTTTTCCCCGGGAAGCAAAATGGGGGCTATGCAAGGCACAGCAAGAAGACATCCAAGCAGACTTATCATCCAGGTAGCTGGAGGTTGGATGGAGGGTGGGAAGGTCTGAGATCGGGTGATGTGCTATCTGCTGTAGGTGATATCAGAAAAATGGGGGATTTGATTAGGTCACCCATGTAGAGTGCAAGAGAGAGAGAGAGAGAAGAATGGAGGTGAAATGAAGGAGCTGAAAAGGGAAAGGGTGTTATATATGTACAAATGGTCTGATCTGTAGGAGAAGAACCAGCTGACAGTGGAGTCATGAGCATCTACAGAATGAAGGATCTGGCAAGAAAGTATGGCCACAGTTTGATCAAATGTTGGGGAGGATGCATTGGAGACCTTTGGGTTTTGCAGTTGGAAGGTCACTCTTGATTTTATCAAGGGCTGTCCCAAAGGAGTGCAGGCAGCTAAGATAGGTGTTGGAATAAAGTCCCCCAACAGATCACACCTCTATAGTCCCAAACTTGTTTTGCTGCTAAATACATGGCATTTGTTCATATATCTGATACTAATGAGAACCACTGAAAAAGCGGAACACTCCCATTCCTGGACTGTGTTTCCTACCATCTAGGACACCACATTCATTCTGATGCATTTGTGTGCTCCTGGGTAGACAGATCTCCACTTCGGTGGAGGGCAGAGGTGGCTCCTAGCTGTGATGGCTATGTTCTCCCTCCACCTTCAAAGTAGTCTGAATACGTGTAGCTGGGAAATGCAGTTGGGGAGAGTGCTGGTTCACTTGAATGCTGCTTGCAGACTTCCAATGGGCATCTTGTTGACCACTGTGGGAGCAAGAGGCTACACTTGATGGATCTTTAGCCTGATCCAGGTGGGTTCCCACATGTGATCAAATATTTTTGTGTATACTGGAGTGGCTGCAGCTGGAAGGGAGTGATGTTGTACATATTTTATGCAAGCTGAAGTTCCTAATGTCTTTTTTTTCATTGTGTTTTACCTAATTAATTTTTTAATTGTGCTTTATCTTTTGAACAGACTGGAAGGAAGGAGAAAGGAGATCCACTTAACATAGCAATTGACAAGATGACCAAGAAAACAAGAGATCTACGAAGACAGGTACTTCTTGTTCACTGAGCTTTTTTATTATTTAATTTAAAGAAAGCTTCCATGCTGGATAGCCAGCTGCTGAGCCAATAATAGACCTAGAGAGATGTCTCCTATTTTAGCAAGCATCTTCTCACACGTCTCAGTGTGGACTCTTTGCTTCTGAAACTGCAGGCTTCCAAAGTAGGCGCTAAGGAGTCTGGCAGAAGCATGGATTTCAAAGGTCTCTTGCCTATTATCTGATTCCCGTCCCCCATTTATTTTTATTTTTAAAATATTACTATTGTCCCCTTCGGCTTATCAATTTTTGATGCGGATCAGAAAGCCATGCAAGCAGCCAACAACAATAAAATAAAATTAGCAATGGTGATATGAACCTGAAAAAGTAAAAATGCTGTTTAGAGCAGAGACATTGCGGTCATCCTTGGGTGAAATTACATTTCTCAGGGGCTAGCAGAGTCTTTTGCCTGGGTGCCAGAGAGGGAAAGAAGAGACCTCATTCTCTTCCTTATGGTGGCTTAGCTCTGCCAGCCAGCTAAGCAAAGATTAAGGAAAGTAGGTTTGTTTGTTTTTAGAATGGAAAGGTTTGGGTAGCCCCATTGAGAGGGGCAGGGCCTTGGGCTCAGAGAGGTAAAGTTAGCTCAAATTTGCATTGATCCAAATTTCATTCTTTCTTTCCTTTTTTAAAAAAATAAACATCTCTGTTCCAAAGCAGTCTGATGTGAACTAGAGAAGGGAGGATCACCCTTTTAACAGAGTAACAGCATCAGATTAGCTGTAATGTTAACAGATCTAAACTTTAGGGAACCTAGAGTTAGGCTGGATATATTCTGGGCCATCCTCCCCCTATTAATTTTATTTTTAAAATGTATATTCTGTAACATTGCCATTTCAAAAGACTGGGGGCAGCAGCTGAAGTTGAACACAAGTGATAGGAACCAGCAGATCAGCCCATTGCTTGAAAAACCCTCAGAAATAAAACATTTGGAAAATGAGACCCACTGACTCTAATTTGAATAAATTATAAAACAATGAATACGTTGGCTTGTTCTGCATAATTTATTATACTTTGTTTGAAGAATTTGAATTGGGGGGGGCGACTGGATTTTGCATAATTTGAGGCATTGCAAGGATAACTGAAAGTGGCTTGACTTTTGTCTCCCATCTTAGTACTGATTTTTTTTTGCCGATGAAGCTGTGCTACTCAAAAGCTCACTTCTAACCTTTAGCAAACCGTCTCATCCAAATGGTGGAATTCCCCCCCCCCACTTGCTCTGTGTTTCTAAATATTATACAAATATTATTGGTTGGGTCAACTAAGCATGATAAATGCACCATGGCCTCTTGCCTGCTCCTTTTAGTTCAGGAGGGGGAACCTTCGGGTCTAGGGGCAAAATACTGCCCCCAAGACTTTCTATTGGACCCTCAAGACTTTCCCCACAACATATTCTCTCCCCAGATACCCCCCCTGCTTCTCAGGCCATGTCCATCATTGGCCCTGGTTCAAACCCTCCTTGAGTGGTTTTGTCTGGCTAGAATGTGGCCTCAAATTCTAATAATGCCCTTTGCTTGCCAGGATAAAGGATAAAAAGGTGTGTGTCAATTTGTGTAGAAACTAGTTTACTATACAAAGGCCAAATTTGCATTTGTTGCTCTGACCCCTTTTCCCTCTGACCCCACCCATCACTGTCATGTGGCCCTTGGAAGTTTTCCCAGAATGGAATGTGGCCCTTGCGGTGAAAAGGGGACTCATCTCTGCTTTAGCTAATGCTACCCATTTTGCTCTTGTAGAGAGTTTCATAGCTGAGCCAACAGCAGGTATGAAATTATATTCCAACGACATAAATGCAGGGGAGCTAGTAGCAGTGTTGCTGCTAGGTGCTGTTTTTCAGTATTAAGGCACCCGGCTTGATTTGGCGGAGCTGCTTGCGGCCCAAATGTGTGATCTTGCTAGGAGATGTGATGGTGATTGGTTCAAGGTGCCGGATTAGCTCAAAAAGCTTCTGCATTCAAGATCCCTGGCAAAGTTTATCTGCAATTTGTCATGCAGCTATCTAATACTCTTTCCAGTTTGAGAGGAGTAAACACTGGGCTGTTCTCACTTAACATTCTTCCTTGGTTTGCTAAACATATACACCTCCATGCATCCCTTTCAAGCATCACTCAACCAGAAAAGCAAGAAACAAAACCCGGCTGCGAACAAAGTGCTTAGGAGCGAGCAGTCATGTCAGAGGCAGCAGCACACAGCTCTGGCTGCCTCTCCTTCTGCTGCATGGAAAAGATGGGGAGTTTGAAGTCTGAACAGAAGTTGTGCCAACTGGCAGGACTCTTTGCTCTTCTCCTGCAGAGAAGCTTGTCAGACAGAACAAAACAAGCCTCTTTCATTGCAGGCTAGGGCAGACAGACACATTCACAGCAGCAGGGTGATTCCCTCCTGCCGGTTATTTTGGGTTCTTTAATGTTTTATATCTTCCGGGGGAGAGAGGGAGTAGAAACAAAAGGAAATCACTAAGTTGATAATTTCTTAATGCTACAAGTTGTCCTACAACAGCAGAGAGCACATGGTTCCTCAGAGACTCTACTTCTGCAGTGGCGTTGCATTGAGTGAGGAGGGCAGACTGAGGGAGACTGCAAGCCTGCCAAGGCCCAGCATCGTTTCGTATACATCTCACTGCCTGCTGGTTGCCTGACTGTCACTACCCCAGCATCCCACGTGTTCCAACTTTTGCCTCCAGCCATTGCAACCTCACCCCATTTTGGATGATTTCTGAGCTGACTGGGCAACTGGTCCTCTTCTTCTCTAGCTTTTTAGGCTTTATTCCCATTCGTTGTCTTAGCTGGGCAAAGTACCTTCAGAAAGCCAGATCTGCAGCGCCAGAAAGGACAATGAGGTCAGCTGCCCTTCATCCTGAGAAGACACTGCTACCATCCTTGTGTTCCATCTCCGCTTCTGCCACATTGCAGCAGCCACAAGTTGCTACAGTCAAAGGCTGCTTAAGTAAGGGTGGATATGTTGTTTTCAGCCTGGGGGCCACGTTCCCTTCTAAGCAACCTTCCAGGGGCCACATGCTGGTGGTGGGTTGGGCCAGAGGGGAAAGGAAGCAAAGCAATAAATATGAATTTTGCTTTTGTACAGTAGACTAGCTTCTACTCACATATTCCATCCAGGCTAGCAAGAGTCATTATAAGAATCCAAGGGACCGTTGCAGGCAATAAAATGTACTCAATGAAGGGTCTGGCCTCAGGATAGGGCATATGGGGGTCCCAAAGGCCATATAGAGAGGCCTGGGGCCCACATACTGCCACCCCTGTATTGAAGCAAGCAGGGTCTCCGTTAAGGGTTACCTGAAGGAAGTCAAACCCCAATTTTAGGCTGGCTGTTGAAGGAACATTCAAGTACCATTAGGAGCTCTCCATGATACTAATTTCCCACTCTGTTTATTGGAGATCTGACCCTGCTTTTTTAAAACACATACATAGGAATAAGGGGGGGATAATGGGCAGTGGAGCTCACATATCTATTAAGCACAGTTTGCTGTGACGTTCCTATCATTGTCAATAAACAGTGGTTGGATTTCCCAACTAACAGTGATTCACATTCTTTCCAGTGAGTGCTGCCTCTGTGCTCAGTCCCTGGAGTTAGCTCAGTTGGTTAGAGTGTGGTGCTGATAATGCCAAGGTTGCGGGTTCAGTCCCCATACAGGCTACCTGCATAGTCCTGCATTGTAGGGGGTTAGAGGACCATCAGGGTCTCTTCCAACTCTACAATTCTATGTTGCTGAGCTTTGGGGGAGGGGGGCAGGATCATGCAATCAACCAGGATTGACTAAGAATGTCCAGCAATCAATCGGTAGTTTGCGATAGACCTGTTGGACATCCCTGGTTTAGGAAATAGAAAAGGACTCATTCACAGCATTAAATTCAGTGTATGTTGTACTATAGAATTCACCATCCAATTTCTTTGGGAATTTAGCTATATGAGAACCACAAATTCATTATGCTGTATGCTAGCAGTGGGGAACCTCTGGACCATGTGCCCAGGGAGAGTCCAGATTAGGGAGAGTCCAAACTGCACCCACCTGCCCACCTGTAACTTCAGGGGTAGGGCACATAAATATGTGGCTGGGATCAGCTGCAAGCAGACTTCAAAGGGTCCATGTCCATCAGCTGATCGGCATCGAAAGTGAACTCATTGGAAGAACCACTGTCAGTGCCAGTCACCTGAGTGGGGACCCCCTTTGAAGTCAAACAGGTCATTGACACTGACAGTGGACTTTCTTCTCAGTGGCTATGAACTGAAGAGTGCTGAGATAAGTTCCCCTGGAGATGATGCAACACCTGATTTGCACTGATGGCACAGGAACACAGTGCAGGACAACTGAGAGGAAGCCCCCTGTGGTTGACAGATGGAGGGCCCAATCCACTTGCCTGTGGGGTTGGGGGATGTAAGGTTCCAGCCAGATCCAGTTCCCTACCCCCTTCTATAAGCAAATGATCATCTGAGACTCTACCTACATCAAGCACTTAGAGCTAACATTTTGATACAATGGGAGGCATTGGGTGGCACCCCAGCCATTGTGCAGCTGCAAAATCATGCTTATTGGGTTTATCTCTACATAACAAAGATTTGTTATTGGAGTCAACAAGGTCTCTGTCCTTGAAATCTGGTTTTATGGAAGCAGTAACAGCAAGCTATTTTTCCATCTGCCAATCTCCCCAGTGACCTTTAAGAAATTAATTATTTGTTATCCTGCTCCTCACAAAGAGATATTATTAAACAAGCAGCAAATTGCCATCAGAAAGATGGGATCTCTGTTCTGTTTAGCAGCTTCAGTGCCGAAGTCAAGGATCAGAAACACATACAGTAATGAGGACTTGGGGCTGTATTGTCAATATCTGTTTTTTTCATCTGACAGTGTAAACACATATGGCAGCAAATGCCTCTTCTTCCTGGGTAGCGTTGCCTGAAAAGAATAGGGACATTTGTTCATAATCTTTCAGAAAATACCCTCTGATAATTCTACCACAAAGCACTGTACCCAAATGTTAACTTTTTCTAGAACCTGAGAGCATGGTGACAAATGCAGCCCTCTAGGCTTCTCTCGGTGGCCCTAGGTACTCTCCCAAGCCATATACCCTCTCCAGCAATACCTTTTCTCCTCTTATCATCCTTTGTCAAGTGATTTCGCCTGGCAGGAATGTGTCCTTGAGCACTGATACTGCCACTGGCTGGTCTGGGTGGAGGGCATGTGCATGTGTTCAAGCAGTAAGTCAAAAGTAGTTTACTGTTCAAAGACAATTTTACAATGGTTGCATTTGCTCCTGTCCGCCCCTGACCTGTGGCCTTCAGAAGGGAATGTGGCCATTGACCTGGACAGGGTTCCCCCTCCCCTGATCTATCGCCTGCTTCAAACATGAGACTTAAAGATGCTCTACAGGGTAAGGTTGTAGCAGCTGTTGGTTCTTTCATGTACTAACTAAAAGACTGCAACTTAGGCTATTTTCTGCACTAATGATGGAGCCGTTACAATGCTAGAAGGGTAGGAAGGACGTGCTACCTTCTTTCTCTCTGATGCTGCATTCATGAAGGATCTGTGTGGTGATGGAGAAGGAGTAGCAGTGTAGAGAGAGGCTCTCCAGCTGACTTTGGTTCCTGCCAGAATCAACAATACTTCCATTCAGAGATACTTGTAGGACACCTATGCAATCTGGGCCCTTTGACGTACATTAATGCAAAACCTGATATCAAAGTATCTAGTGCAAAGTTGGGCTGTCTATTTAATTTTCCCTATTCCCACCTAAAAAATAATTTGAAATCGTAGAGTTGAAAGGGACCCCAAGGGTCATCTAGTCCGATCCCTTGCTCTGCAGGAATGTTTTCACCTGGGATATGCACTGTTCTTCAGATAATGATACAGCTTAATAAGAGAACATTCCACTGCCAGAAACTGCTCTTTGCCATTGCAGAATGTTAAGAACTTAAGAGAACACACTTAAGAGAATTAAGAGAACTTAAGAGAATACACCTTCCATGGAAAAAGGCAGTAGTATGACTCTTTCCACATTCTGTGTACAATATGTCTGCCACTGGTGAGACAATGTTGTTATTTTCTCCCCCTTCCCACTGTGCTGGCATCCTGGTTGAGATCATTATTCAGTCTATTTCATTTCCTTGGTGTGTTTTTGTTAAGACCCTGACCCAATTTCAGCCTCATTAGAAGCATGCTTTGGGGTTGTGTACACATACACACGCACTAAAAAAATATACAAAACTGAATTTTAAATTTAGATTGGGCTGAGCTTATTCCTAGGGATGATTTGTTTTGCGGATGGGGATGTTGAGTTATTGCGATATTGAGTTGCACTCATCTTGCACATGAACACATTAGCCATTGTGGCCATCTCTTCCTAAGGCTGCATGGCGTGCCAAGAGATGAGAGATCTGTTGTCCTCCAAGAAAATATGCTGCGTATGATTGGTCATGTAGCTTCATCTCAGTGTTCTGGCACTTTTGAGAGTGAAGCTGCATGGAATCAATATCCAGCACAGCTTTGAGCCCCAAAGCACGGATGGAAATTGTACCAGTCTTTGCTCATCTCTGAAATCCGTCCATGTCAAGTCTTAAAAGTCCAAGAGGTAGGACTTGGTGAACATTTTCATGACTGCAGGAAGGGGCCCCTTTTAAAATACTTTCCCACAGTGTCCTGGAAATGATATTACAATGTTCATGTGAGGCAGAGAATGCACAGCAAAATATGGAATTAATTTAAAATATTCTAAAAACAAACACATACCCTCTCAGTTAATAGTTGCAAGGTTGCCAGGAGCAGCACCTTCCAGCCATCAAATGTCTGGGAAAGTTTCAAAGCCCTCCTGAATATTTATAATGAGGGAGATGGATGAAATTCACCAGGAAAAGATTTCCACACATGAGGAGCTGCCACCGAGAAGGCCCTGTTGCAGGTCTGTGATCTGGGCAGGGGCAGTTGTTTCAAACATGCTTCTTTATTGAAGCAGCAGCAATGGGAGGAGCATATTCCACAAATCATTGCATCATAGATGTGTAGGTTAGCAGAGTCCCAATGTCTTCCCCTGAGTTTGTGGAAGTCCCACAGTTTCCCAGCACTGGTTGTGTTATATTTTGTAGCTGGGGAAATGTGACTACCCCTTCCTCTTCAGTTAGCTTATTTTAATGGACAGGCGGAATATAGTTTTGCAGTTGACATTAGTGCTATTTATTGGACATTATCTGTGACATGATGTAATGAGTGGTGATGAATTCATACAACGCTAAGTTTAGGGGCTGTCTATATTTAAGGTTTAAACTTTACCTGGTCATTGCAGGAACTTTGATTTGTATATGTTGCTTTGGGGTTGTTGTTGTTTAATTGTTATTGCCACTGTGCTCCCCTCCTGTGCAAAGCCAGCACTGGAGTGGGTGTTCAGCCCCCATTATTTTAAAATTAATATTGCAAACAACCATTTGGTTATTGCTGCACAACAAGCATGCCTACATAGATTACATTGGGGGGTAGGGGGTAGGGAGGTGGATATTTCACTACCAGATCCAGATGGAGCTTGAGACCATTATGCGCATAAAACAAACTATAAAACATGGCTGATTCTCGCTGTGTGGAGGGGCTCCAGATTTCAGCACCATGGAGAATGGTGGTTTGGTTGGTTCCTTGCTTTCCCTTCAAATTACTCATTCTGCTACCCCCCTCGCCCAACCGAATGTCTTTCCTGAGATGTTTATCACTGTGACATGGTGTGTGTGTGTTTTATGGCACTCTAAATCACTTCAGAGCAAATGGAGAGTGTGTTAATGTTGCTGATTTATTTTGCCAGGTCTGCCGTAATTTCCTTGCTACCTAATTATAGGGTTCAGATTCATTTACTCTACACATAATGTTTACTGAAGCCATATGTTCCCATGTTATGGAAGACTATATGCCACTTTCTTGAGCTTTAACCATGGATGGCTTTCACGAAGGGTTGTTAGTTAGTTTGTTTCTCCACCACAGGCCGTGTCTCTTGTTCCTGTGTACACCTTGAGACAGCACTCTGGGTCTCCCCATCAAAGCAAGCTCCCAAATGCCTCTGCTCACAAGTTCTGCTCATGAGCTCCCAGAGGCTGGAATCAGCTGAATAGAACTGCTGCTGGCTGCTAACTCCTCCTGCAACCCACTTCTTTACTCAGCCATATATTTGTATGGAAGTAGTGCTGCTGTTGTGGCCCACCTTACATCAGGCCATGGCCCAGAAGCAAGTACCAACACACCATTTGAAGATCATTGGCTTAGACCACTCAGAGCACTGTGGGATCCATTGCTAGAAGCAGCCAGAATCACTTTTGTGGAGGATGAGCTTGGCCAAGATGGAATCAGTGGGGGACCCTTGTCTGAGTTGTTCTACCTCCTTGCTACTGTTAATCCTGCCCAGTCACTAACCCTCCTTCTCTGGGCTTCTTCTGCCAGGAGGAGAAAGCAAGGCAAACAGAAGCCCCTGCTCCCTCTTCTTACCCTCTGCCGTCAGCAGCAACAAGGAAGAGGAGGAGGAGGAGGAGGAGCAAGGCCATGGGTCTCTGGGAGTCAGCAGTTTATCCTGACTAGGAAGCAGGCGTGTCACATGTCCGACAATGCCATGCTGATAGCAGCAGGATGAAAGATCCATTGTTTGAAGTGAAAACTGATCCCCCACAATAAAATAAATGAGTAAATTTAGCACTCCCTGAAACTGACACTTTCCCCTTCAAAAGCTGAAATTTCAGTTTAGCAAAGCCCAAGTCATTTTTTTGGAGATTATAAGGGTCTCTTGCATGTGTGCCAATGTACTGCATAATTCTAGATTCAGGTAGGTAGCCGTGTTGGTCTAACACAGTCGAAATAAATAAATAAATTTTAAAAATTGTCCAGTAGCACTTAGAGACCAACTAAGTTTGGCCTGGGTATAAGCTTCTGTGTGCATGCACACTTCTTCAGATACTACATAGGCATTCTACAGTAAATGGGTAGCGTCCATATGGGGATCTGGGGCCCAAATCATGCCTGCTAGCGCTGTCCATTCCTAAGGTCCATCCGTACAGGAGCCTTTGTGAGTATCCCTAGCATGCGAACTATATCCATGGACATCCACAGAAAAGTTTGGTAAAGGTTCATCCCTCCCACCAGATGATTATTTTTTTCTTCTGGTTCTCAGAATTTTGTTTCCTTTTAATGAAACTTCCTGATATTTATAAAATGTAGAAACACTATTTTTACTCAATTTTGGGGCAGTGAGTGTGCAGAAGTTAATTTGCCCCCTCTTTCAGTGTTTTCTCCCCCCACCAGAAAAATTCCAGTGGGTGTACCTTCTTGCCATTGTTACCACCGCTCATTCTTCTGGGTCTAATCTGCCTACAAGGGGAAAAGTGAGATGAGAAGGTTCCGTGGCTCCCTCATCTTTAGAACATTTGTTGTGGCTGCCAGTGTCTGTGTCCTGCAAAAACTGAGGGTACTAAGCCTATGCCTGTTGGGCTACACATCCATAGGCAGGGCTTTAGAATGTGTGAAGGTTGGGTGGTGTTGGGGAGTGGGGCCAAGAAATATGATGAGGACGATTTTATTATTTATATGCCACCCATCTGACTTGGTTGCCCTAGCCACCCAACAAAATATTTTAAACACAGTAGAACATCAGCCATTCAAAACTTCCTTGAACAGGGCTGCCTTCAGATGTCTTCTAAAAGTCAGATAGTTGTTTATTTCCTTGACATCTGATGGGAGGGCATTCCACATGGGGGGCACCACTATTGAGAAGGCCGTCTGCCGGGTTCCCTGTAACCTCACTTCTCACAGTGAGGGAACCACCAGAAGACCCTCGGAGGAGGACCTCAGTCCACCTCAACACACACAATTGTCCATTCTATCAGTATAGGGAAGGTTCAAGTGCTCTGCCACTGAAGCTATCTCCTTCCCCTAAATACATCAGTCAGCTCTCATAATGAGAAACGTTCGTTCCCATGGAATAAAAAAGTGAGACTGTGAAAGTGGAAATTTCCCGCTTGTCTCCTAGGGGCTGGCAAGTGTTTTTTGGAACCTTTTGATGTACGGTGCTCCCTTAACCTTCCCAGCGCTTACCACAGTCAATACCTTGATTAACACTAATGCTTAGCTTGGCTAACTGCAGGCGCCGGCCGCCATTTGGAGCAATTAGTAAATATTTAATAAATCCCCTTAGTTTCAATATCTTTTTATGGGACTGCATCAGCCATAAAGCACACCCAGAGCTGTTTGTTGCTGGATCCCTGGCCGTGTTGCATCATTTTGTGGTGACAGTTATAGCAGTATTCAGCTTGTGGACTCTGCTGAACAGTGGTGGCCGGGGCAGGGGGTTGTTTCAAGAATGAAATCTGTGTGTGCCACTTAAACATGGAAAGTTCTGTAACCCCAGTTCTTTCTGCCAATATGCCCAGCTACTCTCCTTAAAATGATTTGTTATAGATTAGTCATTTTTGAAGAAGAGT
The DNA here is from genome assembly GCF_027172205.1 of Podarcis raffonei. Lineage (NCBI taxonomy): Eukaryota > Metazoa > Chordata > Lepidosauria > Squamata > Lacertidae > Podarcis > Podarcis raffonei. The sequence goes on along the minus strand of NC_070610.1, from coordinate 73,441,035 downwards.
GCATGTTTGGAAAACAACTGCCTGTGTAGCAAGAGGAACAAGCACAAAAATGAAGTTCCTACCAAGAAGCCCTGCTTGTGTAGAAACCCTAAATCATTTCAGGTAGGATCCAGGCAGCTAGATTATCTCCCCCCCCCCTCCATTGTGAGTTGAAATTCCAAATTCCAAAACGATTGGAATTAGGTTGTCTGAAGGAGTAATGGACATTGCAACCAATGCTGCCGGCATTTAACCAGTGCCGGATTTACATATAAGCTAAACAAGCTATAGCTTAGGGCCTCACTCTCTTGGGGCCCTCCAAAAAAATTAAAGGAAAAACAAACTGGATGTACATTTTCAAAATATAATATAAAAAACAGATAAAATAAAACCTACATACAGCAACAAGGTTTAGTTTTGTGTTGTGTAGGCTCCTATGATGTAAGTAATGGGCCCTGCCTCTAGTCTGCTCCCTAAAATATCACTGGTTTGCTCATTTCTATATCAATTACTTTGATAAACTGCATATTTTGTTATGTGCGAATGTCTTTAGATACTTATAAGGTCCATAAATTACCATATAGCGTATATTCAACACAAAAAAGCAACAATTTGTTGTTGACAAAGGACAGCTGGACATATAAAGGGCCCGATTACCTTCAGTAGGTTAGGGCCTCATCAAACCTAAATCCAGCCCTGCATTTAACCTTAAAGGTAAAGGTAAAGGTAAAGGGACCCCTGACCATTAAGTCCAGCCACGAACAACTCTGAGGTGCAGTTCTCATCTCGTTTTACTGGCTGAGGGAGCAGGCGTTTGTCCGCAGAGAGCTTCCAGGTCATGTGTCCAGCATGACTAAGCCGCTTCTGGTGAACCAGAGCAGTGCACTGAAATGCCGTTTACCTTCCTGCCGGAACGGTACCTATTTATCTACTTGCACTTTGATGTGCTTTCGAACTGCTAGGTTGGCAGGAGCAGGGACCGAGCAATGGGAGCTCACCCCATCGCAGGGATTCGAACCACCTACCTTCTGATCGGCAAGCCCTAGGCTCAGTGGTTTAGACCACAGCGCCACCTGCGTCCCTTGCATTTAACCTTAGGAACATAGAAAGCTGCCCTGACATTGACTCAGACTATTGGTCCATGTAGCTTGGTATTGCCTACACTGACTGGCAGTGACTCTCCAGGGTTTCAGGCAGGAGACTTCACCAGCCCTAGCCGGAGATGCTAGGGATTGAAACTGGGACCTTCTGCATGCAAAGAGGCTGCCCTACCACTGAGCCTTAGCCCTTCCCGATGGATAATTGTGGGAGCCCACCATTTCCTTGATGGTTAACTTCTAGCAGCCCAATAAGTGCCTTGGCTCAAAGTCCCACTTCTTGAATACCTTCCAACATTTCTCCAATAAAAATAGGGATGTCTCATTCCATAATGATAATTTTACTGGGTTGCCCAAGCTACTCTGTGTTGCTTCCAACATATATAAAAGCATAATAAAACTTTAAACATGAAAAAAAAAAACCACTTCCCTATACAGGATTGCCTTCAGACGCCTTGGGGTGGCGGTCAGATAACTCCATACCCTCCAACATTTCTCTGATGAAAATGGAGGCATCCTACCATACCCTCCAGTGTGGTGTAGTGGTTAAGAGCGGTAGTCATGTAATCTGGGGAACCGGGTTCGTATCTCCGCTCCTCCACATGCAGCTGCTGGGTGACCTTGGGCCAGTCACACTTCTTTGAAGTCTCTCAGCCTCACTCACCTCACAAAGTGTTTGTTGTGGGGGAGGAAGGGAAAGGAGAATGTTAGCCGCTTTGAGACTCCTGAAGGGGAGTGAAAGGCGGGATATCAAATCCAAACTCTTCTTATCCAACATTTATCCAATGAAAATGGGGGCATCCTAAGGAAAAGTGGGACATTCTGGGATCAAACAGAAACTGGGATGGCTTCTCTAAATCAGGGACGTCCCTGGAAAATAGGGACACTTGGAGGGTCTGTTCTTGGTCAATGTTGGGGGTAGAGCCAGTGATCTATATGTCCTTTTTGTGCTGTGTTTCAATTAAAATCCACCTTTGCATTGATTAAATCACAGCACAAAAGAAATCCTGATGTAATAGTGCTACCACACCAACACTGGTGCTTTTTTATGAGTTCCAATCAATTTTGGGGAAGGTCTGTAACACAGTGGCAGAGCATTTGCATGCAGCAGGTCCCAGGTTCAAGTCCTGGCATCTCCAGGTAGGGCTGGGAATGCCCTCCCTGCAGTCACAACCAGTCAGTGAAAACATTACTGAGTTAGATTGTATATGCTGACATAGTATATGATTGCTGGAAAATGCAGGAGGGGAAAGAGCTATTGTGCCTGGGTCCTGCTGGTGGGTTTCCCACAGATATCTAGTTGGCCACTTTGGTAACAAGATGTTCAATATGATGAGTCAGTGGAATTTTGGACTGATTATAAGGCAATGTATAAATCTATTTTAAAAATAAAACCTGTAAGTCAAGAGGGAATTATTCCTATTAATCAAATTTCTTTAGCTTCCCTTGAAATGCTTGCAAATGTCCCACTGAATTTGGGATCCTCCAAATTTGCCTATCAGTATTACCCACCTCGGGACGCGGGTGGCGCTGTGGGTAAAAGCCTCAGCGCCTAGGGCTTGCCGATCGAAAGGTCGGCGGTTCGAATCCCTGCGGCGGGGTGCGCTCCCGTTGCTCGGTCCCAGCGCCTGCCAACCTAGCAGTTTGAAAGCACCCCCTGGTGCAAGTAGATAAATAGGGACCGCTTACTGGCGGGAAGGTAAACGGCATTTCCGTGTGCTGCGCTGGCTCGCCAGATGCAGCTTTGTCACGCTGGCCACGTGACCCGGAAGTGTCTCCGGACAGCGCTGGCCCCTGGCCTCTTAAGTGAGATGGGCGCACAACCCCAGAGTCTGTCAAGACTGGCCCGTACGGGCAGGGGTACCTTTACCTTTACCTATTACCCACCTCATTCTGTTAGTAAGGAGTGGACTTTACATATGGCATGTCCGTTTTGTGCCTCTTCATGATCCACAGCTTTCTTTTTTAGTTCCTCAGCAAAAAAATTAAATAAATATTTGTGTTATTTTATGAGCACAATTCCCAGATCTCCCCCGCACCTTCCAGCAATACAGCCTTTGACTTGAAGGTACGGTTTCTGTCTCCAGATGTGATTAAGTTGCAGTGGAAAGGCTTGCTTCTGTTTGTGCCAATCAATATTTGATTGCGCCCACACAATAGCCAACACAAGTCATAGGGTTGTCAGTGGGTTCTCAAGACACCACACACTAAACGGGTAAACATTGAAAGCAAAGCTGTTTGCAGCAGTTGCAAAGAAAGGTTTGGCAGACTTTTGTTAGTGGTGATCTCTGCAGCTCCGGGCACTTGATGGAAATATGACAATCAGTGAGAGCCATAAGTCTTCTATTAAGTTATTAACTCTCCATAACAGAAATTGACAATTTAATTCCCTTCATGACAGTATGCAGCGAACAGGTAACCTGCAAGTAGTAATAATAATAATAATAATAATAATAATAATAATAATAATAATAATAATATTCATTCATTCATTCATTCCCCGCCCATCTGGCTGGGTTTCCCCAGCCACTTCAAAAATAGAATCAAACATTAAAAACTTTCCCAAACAGGGCTGCCTTCAGAAGTCTTCTAAAAGTCAGATAGTTGTTTATCTCCTTGACATCTGATGGGAGGGAGTTCCACAGGGCGGGCGCCACCACCGAGAAGGCCCTCTGTCTGGTTCCCTGTAACCTCATTTCTCGCAGAGAGGGAACAACCAGAAGGCCCTTGGAGGAGGACCTCAGTGTCCCGGCTGAACGATGGGGGTGGAGACGATCCTTCAGGTATACAAGACCGAGGCCATTTAAGGTTTTCAAGGTCAGCACCAACACTGTTTGTGTGCATCTGTGCAGGGTAAAATCATTATCGAACAATAAAAAGTGGCATTCTGAAGGTCAGTTTAACTTCTGAATGCAGTTAGAAGTGGGGCTGGTAAGAACTGCTGCTCAGTGGTGGAGCACCTGATTTTCATGACCTCAGGTTCAGTCTCTGGCATCTCCAGGTAGGGATGAGAGTTACCACACGTGCAGCTTCCTATGTTCTTGCAACTGGAAAGCCTACTATATAAAATTTCCAGTGCACCTCATCTTGTGTATTGCGGCCAATGTGCAAAATCACTTTATAACAGGTTCGGTTGCACTGGGTGTGGAGCCTTAGGGGTGCTGCAGAGGGTGCCACAACTATGATTTACAATGGAACATGAGGGGCAGTGGGTGCTAAACTTTGGTGTCACACAGGGCTCAGCTGAAATTTGAGGTCCTAAGGTCCGCCATGGAGCGAGCTAGATGGACCAATGGTCTGATTCAGTATAAGACAGCTTCCTGTATTTCTGATGACAAAGTAGCCCAGAATGGGGCAGAGGGAGAAAGAGAAGATTTCCCCGCCAGCTCCCCACTGCCTAAACAGGACACAGAAACCTGTCCTCGTGATATGCCATTAATTGCTTTATGTTAAAAGTATGGATATGTTATGTTGTTGTATAATGTGATATGGTGTCTGGGGAAATCCTGAGCACCTTCCTGGTCACTTGGACACCTGGAAAAAAATACTAAAGTTGGTTGCTCAAGTTTATGTAATGCAGAGTGTTTCTCCCCATCCACCACCACGACTGCTGCAGGCAAACTCCAGCAAATGTTTTCCGCTGGGGAAGCTGAATAATGAATTGGAATACACCTGACTTGAATCAGTATTGCATGTCATTTGTACTTAATAGTAGACGTGGTAATAATATTTAGCATTTATATAAGGGATTTCAAGGGTTTTCTGTCATACATCAGCTGAGTAATCCTTTCAAAGCTCTTGCAAGGCAGGTCAATATTGATTATCCTCATATTACAAATGGGGGGAGGAGAGAGGTGGGGCTCAGGCTGTGCAAATAGCTGCTTGCTTACACCCCCTTCAAGAGTCAGCGGCTACCACACAATTTGATTATGTATTTTCCCATGAGATTTCTTGCCTACACCGTGAGGTCCCAGGGCAGGTTACAACAATGCCATCAGGTGCTGATAGAACCAAGGGAAGGGGGTTGAAAAATTATTAAAACAAGGACTTCCCAGGTCATACTCTTAGCCACTATGAACACAGCATGGTGTTTTGTATACTGCCCGCTTCTTTATGGAGCAGGTGATAGCACCTGCTGGTCATGGTTCCAGCAGGAGATATGAGTGTGAGTGGACCATTGTTGTTGTTGTTTAGTCATTTAGTCGTGTCCGACTCTTCGTGACCCCATGGACCAGAGCACGCCAGGCACTTCTGTCTTCCACTGCCTCCCGCAGTTTGGTCAAACTCATGCTGGTAGCTTTGAGAACACTATCCAACCATCTCGTCCTCTATCGTCCCCTTCTCCTTGTGCCCTCCAACTTTCCCAACATCAGGGTCTTTTCCAGGGAGTCTTCTCTTCTCATGAGGTGGCCAAAGTATTGGAGCCTCAGCTTCAGAATCTGTCCTTCCAGTGAGCACTCAGGGCTGATTTCCTTCTGAATGAATAGGTTTGATCTTCTTGCAGTCCATGGGACTCTCAAGAGTCTCCTCCAGCACCATAATTCAAAAGCATCAATTCTTCGGCGATCATAATAATAATAATTTTATTATTTATACCCCGCCCATCTGGCTGAGTTTCCCCAGCCACTCTGGGCGGCTCCCAATCGAGTGTTAAAAACAATACAGCATTAAATATTAAAAATGTCCCTAAACAGGGCTGCCTTCAGATGTCTTTTAAAAATAAGATAGCTGCTTATTTCCTTGACATCTGATGGGAGGGCGTTCCACAGGGCGGGCGCCACTACCGAGAAGGCCCTCTGTCTGGTTCCCTGTAGTCTCACTTCTCGCAATGAGGGAACCGCCAGAAGGCCCTCGGCGCTGGATCTCAGTGTCCGGGCTGAACGATGGGGGTGGAGACGCTCCTTCAGGTATACAGGACTGAGGCCGTTTAGGGCTTTAAAGATCAGCACCAACACTTTGAATCGTGCTCAGAAACGTACTGGGAGCCAATGCAGATCTCTCAGAACCGGTGTTATGTGGTCCCGGCGGCCACTCCCAGTCACCAGTCTAGCTGCCGCATTCTGGATTAATTGCAGTTTCCGGGTCACCTTCAAAGGTAGCCCCACGTAGAGCGCGTTGCAGTAGTCCAAGCGTGAGATAACTAGAGCATGCACCACTCTGGCGAGACAGTTCGCGGACAGGTAGGGTCTTAGCCTGCGTACCAGGTGGAGCTGGTAGACAGCTGCCCTGGACACAGAGTTAACCTGCGCCTCCATGGACAGCTGTGAGTCCAAAATGACTCCCAGGCTGTGCACCTGGTCCTTCAGGGGCACAGTTACCTCATTCAAGACCAGGGAATCCCCCACACCAACCCGCTCCCTGTCCCCCAAAAACAGTACTTCTGTCTTGTCAGGATTCAACCTCAATCTGTTAGCCGCCATCCATCCTCCAACCACCTCCAGGCACTCACACAGGACCTTCACCGCCTTCACTGGTTCTGATTTAAAGGAGAGGTAGAGCTGGGTGTCATCTGCATACTGATGAACACCCAGTCCAAACCCCCTGATGATCTCTCCCAGCGGCTTCATATAGATATTAAAAAGCATGGGGGAGAGGACAGAACCCTGAGGCACCCCACAAGTGAGAGCCCAGGGGTCTGAACACTCATCCCCCCCCACCACTTTCTGGGCACGGCCCAGGAGGAAGGAGCGGAACCACTGTATGACAGTGCCCCCAGCTCCCAGCCCCTCTAGACGGTCCAGAAGGATGTTATGGTTGATGGTGTCAAAGGCCGCTGAGAGATCCAGCAGAACTAGGAAACAGCTCTCACCTTTGTGTCTAGCCCGCCGGAGATCATCAACCAGCGCGACCTAGGCAGTTTCAGTCCCATGGTGAGGCCTGAATCCCGATTGGAAGGGATCCAAATGGTCCGTTTCCTCCAGGCGTGCTTGGAGTTGTTCAGCAACCACCCGCTCAATCACCTTGCCCAAGAATGGCAGATTTGAGACTGGGCGATAGTTGGCCAAATTGGCCGGGTCTAAAGATGTTTTTTTAAGAAGCGGTTTAATGACCGCCTCTTTCAGCGGGTGTGGGAAGGCTCCCTCACAGAGGGAAGCATTCACCACCCCGCAGAGCCCATCGCCCAGCCCTTCCCGGCTCGCTTTTATCAGCCAGGATGGGCAAGGATCAAGGAGACAGGTGGTCGGTTTCACTTGTCCAAGCAGCCTGTCCACATCCTCGGAGGTAACAGATTGGAATTGATCCCATGTAACAGGACCAGACAGAACTCTAGCACTCTCCCGCCTTCTTTATGGTCCAGCTTTCACTTCCATACATCACTACTGGGAAAACCATAGCTTTTACTATACGGAACTCTGTATTTCCCCTCAAAACAACTGTTCTCCAAACACATTCCCCACGCTCACTTGTTGGAGTGGACCTGTGGATGCTGATGCCAAAATGAATTAGTAAGCCTCCAAGGTGTCACAAGTCTACTTGGCTCTTTCTTTCTTTCTTTCTTTCTTTCTTTCTTTCTTTCTTTCTTTCTTTGCCAGTGACTTGCTTTGCTGGCCTTAAGGAAGAATTGCAAGAGGAACCTGGTCTTTGTTGCAATGCATGGGTGGGTGGGTGAATAAGATTAGCTTTCGAACAGTTATTTACATTGATGAATGGCCCTAATTGGATAGAATAGACTGGTTCTGCTGAGCTAATACCTTTGAATATCTTGTCTGGGGCAATTAATATTCCCTTGTCACGCATCCGTTCAAGCTATTAGAAGAACGCCTTATGTTCACACTCCTGTCACATTTAACAAATGATTTTGTCAAGACATTCCTTATAGGCTATTGTTGTTAGATTGCTAAATTTTTGGTATCCCATTACATATGTAAAAGCTGTTAACTGTACCTTTCAACATGCATACAAGGGCACTTCAAAAGCTCAATTCACAAAGACATGACACTTGTTTGCATGAGAGTGCAAATCAAATTTTCTTCTGATAGAAATTGGGTTAATCTAGTGTAGAGAAGTGAAAAGATGATGTGCTGATATGTAGTTTTTGGTAAAGAAATTGTAAAAGTAGCCTCTCTCTCTCTCTCTCTCTCTCTCTCTAGAACAAAACCTATGGGTGATATGCAACTATGTTTTACTTAAGTAGACCCATTAAAATTAATGGACTTCATTTAGTCATGTTCCAGAATTCCCATGGGTCTATTCTAAGTAGACAAAGGTCAAGGACCCCTGGACGGTTAAGTCCACTCAAAGGTGACTATGGGGTTGCGGTGCTCATCTCACTTTCAGGCTGAGGGAGCCGGTGTTTGTCCACAGACTGCTTTCCAGGTCATGTGGCCAGCATGGCTAAACCATTACTGGTGCAACAGGACACTGTGATGAGTGCCAGAGCACATGGAAACACTGTTTACCTTCCCACCACAGCATGCTGGTATGCTTTCGAACTGCTAGGTTGGCAGGAGCTGGGACAGAACAACAGGAGCTCATCCCATCACACAGATTTGAACTGCCGACCTTCTGATCAGCAAGCCCAAGAGGCTCAGTGGTTTAGACCACAGCATCACCTGTTCACTTTACCTCTACTCTAAGTAAAACATAGTAGACTGAAGTTGAGTGATTCCAATTGCATGTTGGAAATGTGACCCAATGGTCATTCTAACTTGCATATTATAGTGTCACCTGCATAATGAGCCACAGTTTGTTTTTTGCTGCTGCATCACACTGCTGACTCACATCAAGCTTGTGGTCTAGTAAGACCCCTAGATTCTTTTCACATGGCAATCCAGGTGTCCCTTGTTCCTGCCTAAGTGCAGAACCTTTCATTTGTCCCTACTGAAAATCATTTGGCTAATTTTGACCCAGTTCTTCAATCTACTTAAGTCATCACGAATCCTGATTCTATCTTCTGTGGCATTGGCTACTCCTCCCAGTTTGGTGTCATCTGAAAATCTGATGAACATCCCCTCAATATCTTCATCCAAATCATTTATAAAAACATTGAACAACAATGGGCCCAGCTAAAAATGTTGACATCAAATTTCTTATCCAGCAAATCATCACTATCTGCCAAATGACTGAGAATATAAGCATTTTCTTAGTGTGGAAAAAAAGTTAATGATGGTGCCAGGTGGACCTCACTGAGGGGAGTATTCCACAAACGGGGAGCCACAAATTAATATGTTCTCCCCTTTGTTTCCATTCTCTAAACCTGCCTCAGAGAGGACAACCAGCCAATTGCCTCAGATGAAGATCTAAGGGTCTAGCTAGGTTCATATGAAAATAAAGAGGTGGTGTTTTATTCTGTTTTTGAATAAAAACTTTTTATCACTTTGATGTGATAATGGTCCTTGATAGAGGATCAGATTAATAAGTGTAGACTAGCATGTTGATTTCATTTGAAATCAAATTATTTTAAAAAAGAAATGATTAGCATTGAATTTAACAGGTTGGGGTTTTTTTAATCATCTGGTTTTATTGATGGAACCTCTGTAGAAGGGGAAGGAAGTACTGTATATGTAGCAAAAAACACACCCCTACATGTCTTTGAAAGCAAACTAAGAGGTTAAATGTGTGTGTGTGTGTGTGTGCGCGCGCACACACACACACACACACAGCAGCCAAAATATCACTTAAAAATAACAGCACCATTCTCTCTTGTGTCACTCTAGAAACTACACATTAGTCATACTTTGTCCCATTTTTTGTAAGGTAAGGAAAGATGATTGAATCCTTGGGACTGCTATAGTTCGGTGATCATGTAACACTCATTGCTTAGTGCATTTCCTTAAGGTTTGGGGGTATAATTCTTATTAAACATGAAAAGCTGTGCACTCAAAGCCAACAGGCTTGGAGCCATGTAGCCTGAGGGTCTAACAAGAAATTAGTCTCATTTAATCATATATCTCTTGGGTGGACTGGAGGTCAATTAAGGCAATTGCTCTGGTTTGTAATCCACCACAGAATGTTTTAGCTAGGCAAGGTACACAGATTGTATTGGTGATTCCTATGGGGTTAACCACAATATATACCTAGTGAGATTCAGCTAGGTAGAAATCTGGCTGATGTTCTCATTTAAACCTTCTAGTCCTCAACATAGAAAGCCTCTCTGCCATTGACTGATCCCCCCTCCCTTATTCCTTTTCTCGTGCTTTCCACTTTGTGCAACCTAATCTGCTTCCTCCCAGCTTTTTCTTCTATTCTGACTCACATAGAATAGTTGAAGTAGAAGGTAACTCGATTGATCATCTACCTCCATTAGCTGACCTCCATCCCCTGTTATCCTTTCCTCTCCCATTTTTTGGTGTCTCACTGTGGTTCTTGAGACAGAGACATACATGCTTTCTACTAATTCTGTCTTGCTGCAAAGCAGAGCCTACACTGATAGTTCTGTAAAACAAACATCCCCACAATCAGTTAGTTCAGTGGCTTCCAAACTTACTTTCTTCTTGAGAGTTTTGGTGGACCACTTAAACATTTTCCCCCTGCCCATTGTAGCTATTGTAATGCTCTGTGCTAGATGCTTTTGGTTTTAAATTTTACTTTTATTCTTCTATTTCTTATACACTGTGTGTTATTGCACTGGAATTCAAATTGTAATGCAACAAAATGCAATGTAAGAAATAAAAGAAGCAATAAAATACAATTAAAAATCGATATAGATGTTTCATGCAATGGGTTCCATCACCCATCTTCAACTACCAATCTACAGACATGTTGTGACTAACCTGAGCAAACCTCAGACCACTGGTGGCCCACAGACTATGGATGGGGAACCCCTAATTTATTCAGCTCACCTGTACATACCCTGGGTCTCCTTATACAGTCGTACTTTGGATCATGAACGCTCAGGAACTCGGACGTTTTGGCTCCTGAACGCCACAAACCCAGAAGTGATTGTTCCAGTTTGTAAATGTTCTTTTGGAACCTGAACATCCGACGGGGCTTCCGTGGCTTCTGATTGGCTACAGGAGCTTCCTGCAGCCAATCAGGAGCCACAATTTGGTTTTCAAATGTTTTGGAAGTCGAACCAACTTCTAGAACAGATTCTATTCAACTTCTAAGATACGACTGTACATGTCTAATAGGGTCTCTAAGGGGATTTCAGCCCCCTCTCTACAGCCTGTGTGTGAGAGCTTGTGTTACATTATACCACCATAAGATTTCCTTTCTCAGACACCAAAATGTCTTGGGTTGTATTAAGGTCTGTAGCAGTGAGGATCGACCTTCCCTACAGGTTCCATGTTAAGAATTCCCTTTATTTTATCTTGACATCTTATACATTACACTCTCTTGATAACTACCCTGAACATTTTGAGACTGAGTGCCCAAAATGGAATGAATTTCATGAATAAGGCTTCAAGGGGATTTTTTTCTTAGTTGAAAGAAATCTGTGACCTGTCCCTGCCCTGGTCAGTGCTATCTACTTAATCAGCAACTTGGATTTTTTTATTTTGTTTTTTACATTCAAGTTGGTTCCATTTGTTCTTAATGCAAAAAATGAAGGGAAAGGCTAAAAACCTATTTTTACAATACCTTGGTAAGGGACGGCGAATGCATTTATAATGGCAAATGGCAGATCGATGTCGTCGGCACCATGTACAGATAAATGTTCAGCCGCTTACTGCTCTCTGCTTTCTTTTATCACAGCTCCGGAAAGCAGTGATGGATCATATATCTGATTCTTTCCTCGAGACCAACGTTCCATTACTGGTTCTCATCGAAGCAGCCAAGAGTGGTAATGAGAAAGAAGTGAAGGAATATGCTCAAGTGTTCCGCGAACACGCCAACAAGTTAGTGGAGGTAAGACGACAGTGCTCTAGCACCTTGCCTTGGCAGGAATGTGGCAAAACAGCAAAATGGTGTGTAAAAAAAGTAACTTGTACAGCAAACATATATATATAATACACTTACCCTGGAGCAATGCACTCAGTGGGACTTGCATCAAAATAGTCGCATACACATTGCAGCTGCAAACTTTTAGGGTTTATCCTGAGCTACTACATACTGTGAAGATAATGGGGTTGCCATCTATAGTGGCAATGCTTGCACCTAACAGTTAGGTTGTGATTTGTTTTAGTCATGGTTTGTTCAACAAACCACGTGCATCCCATAGATGAACAAACAAGCCACAGTTCTTGCTTCATTTCCCTGTAAACAGCAAGACTGCTTTGACTGGACATAATGCCAAAACAGAGTTTAAAAGCTATGGTTTGTAAGGCAACCACAAACCACAGCTTCACATCATGATTTGTTGCTAGAAAACAGGCCATATTTAGTCTACTGGATGTTCCAACAAGCCACACTTTGCTGAAACAAAACATGATTTAGCATTATATAGAAACCAGGACACAGTGTGTGTGTTTGATTTTTTTTTTTTACTTCAGGAGAGGAGATGTCTTAGGTTTCGCTTAGTTGAAATCTATTTACTTCCTCAGCTTAGCCCTATGGGGCCTTGTATTTCACCACAAGCTTAAACTGCACCCAGTCGATTGAGGGCTAGCTCATATTTCCTGTGTCTTGTCAATAAATGCCTCCAATAGCCACCAGTAGATTTCACTTAAATCTTTGCCAGACAAGCAGTACAGCAGGGAGGCTGTCTGTACCAGGCACAGGGCCAAATAGATGTTCCAGTGCACTGTAGCTGACACAAATGGATTAGAAAGCACATTGGGTAATTATTAGATTGTCTCTCCAAAATAGTTAATGCAGTATTAAAAAGAGGATGCAGGGTGGCTTTCTAGTGAACGGTCCTTATATGGCTAAACTCAACATAAGATAATCAGAAATGCAGTTGTTTTCTTTTAGACTTAAAGGTTTTCATCCTTGGAGGGTAAACCTTGGAGGTTTACATCCTTGAAGGTTTCAGGATCTCCACCTAAAGATTTGTGCATGCATTGTGTTTCCTATAACACACCTGCATAAAACTCCTTGTTTGTCATATTCTCACTGAAGCTGAAACTGTGCAAACCTCCAGGCTCCTGTAGAGGAGTTCACTGCCCTTTTGCTCCACCTAGTTAGCTAGGAGAGAGCTTAACCACAAACCCATGTTCAGGTGTCATGCTGAGACAAATCTTGGAATAGCTCAGGGCTTCTTCACACTTCCGCTGCTCCCCCCCCCCCCCCCGGGGAAAACCGCTCTTCAGTGCTCAATTGGAGTAAACAGCAATTGGGGTTTTGCCTGGATTGCCATTTGTTCTGATCCATCACTAAAGAGTGGGTTTTTCCCATGGAAAGGAGCAGGGCGAGGGGGAAAGTGCTGTGAGTTGGACCCATCCTTTCTAGGCATGGCCAGTGTAGCAGGCTTTTTTCCCCAGGGAGTACTCAAGGGTACGCAGTCCTGGCACCGCTTTTGTTGTTGTTAAAAAGTCTGGTACTTACTGTAACAGCTCGTGGTGAATACTGGCATCTGTTTTTCTAGGAAAAAGGCACTGGACACAACACAAGTGGAAGTGTGGACAAACCCTCAGTCAAAAAAACTTGGGAGGAGCAAAAAGGCTGCCAGCTCCTTTCCAGGAGTCCCCATCTTTGCATGGTCCCAGTAAGCCATAATGTGGCTTGCCATGATTTGTCAATGAGGTTGCTGTGGCATGTGAAACCCTCTCAATGATATCTTCACTGGGGTTGTGTGGCCACTGCAGATAGAACCAATCTCACTGTCATATTTTCTGCCATGTTGGAGGAACACTGTAAACGTCAAGGGCTTGGGGGTGGGCCAGGGTTGAATACAAACCGACAGGGGGGAATGGACAGGTCCAGCTCCCACTCCCAAGGCTCTGGGTGGGTACTTTATGACTATGGAAACTATCCATGGCTCTCAGTCATGTAGGCTTTTCTCTCATGCTTTCTGAAAGTGGCAAGTGCTCCAAATGGTCATCCGCAAGAATGAGAAGGCTGATAGAGCCTGAGCCTATAGAGGAAACAAGTAATCAAACATATGGAGATTTTTTTTCCTATGAATGATCTTCACATAGCAGGGTGGTTTTTTTTCCCTTTCCTTTTTGCTTTCAAGCATCTAGCAAGGCTCAGAAAAAAGAAAAGCGAAGCTCGCCAGGATTATATGGTTGCTGGGCTACCGAATGGGTTGCTAGTTCCATGGGGAGTTCAGGACTGAGATGACTGGTTTGTGGCAGGAGAGACTTGCTCACTCTCTTCGATTAACAGCAATTGAAAGTATATTTGTTTCTCAAGAGCACAACTACAGTTCCGTTTTTGTTTTTATGTTTGCTATTGTTGCATGGAGTTACTGACCATTTGTTATTGACCTCCTTTCTCGGTTGAGTTGGCAGATCCTCAGTTGTATTGCACTGCTTCTTATGCTACATTTATTTCAACTGAAATTAAAACATAAATGGGATCTCCCAAAAAATGCAGTTAAGACCCACCCTTTCTGCAGTCTCTATACTTTCTGATGCTATTAAGAGAATGGAGGCCTGTGGTCTGTCTTGACCGGAACTCCCTCAGGTAAAACTGTTGCTTCAGCAGCCTGTGGAAGCTTTATGAAGGGTGCCCAGCCACAACCTTCATATATTCCTCACCCCCCTCAAAGAAGTGTCTGTTCTTTTAAAGGGAAATTGCCCCACTTTGTAACCACAGTCTCCTAAGATATGGAGGCACGGAGGGCTCTTGCAGTTGGCAGCTTTTAAACTGATTGTTTTTCCCCCAAAGGCAGGGAGGGGAAATAAAGTGGCAGCCCCCGTAGCCATTGCCCTCCTCCCCTGAAAGCAGCAGGCACTGTTTGCCACCTGCAAATGGGGGGGGGGATTGAACTGGGACAGCTGCTTTGGTTTGGCCCTAAAAGGTTCCAGGGTCTCACTTACAAACCTGTACAGGAGGAAGCAGTTCCTAAGTGCTGCTATTACTCTTAAAATAATTACTGCCCCCCCCTGCAAATTTGCCTGTCTCAGCAGAGCAAGGAAGTTCTTGCCTCCCTTTGGTCCCCGCCTGTTTGGGCTTGCTCTCCTTCAGAGCCTTGTTCCCAAAGACAGTCACTTTGCATTAATAAACTGCAAAGGAGGATGTTGTGAAGCCTAACTCTGTACCAATCACTTTTCCCTCTTACAGGTTTCTAGGGATGTCCAAAATAATCAGCTGTCTGCAAAGAGCACTTGTTGGTGGCAAAGCTGTATAAGCCTATATTTTATGGTGATTAAAATTTGATATAGTGCAGGCAAATCAATAGACTCGCAGGGCAGGATAGTCATTTGCAACAGATGGAACTAAAGAACAGCACTTCTATTTCTGCTTTATAGTCTCTTTGTCTATTAGGCTCACAGGAGCTGTTCATTAATATCCCCTTGACCATACGGATGTCATTTGGGAAAAGATTTCTTTTGGTTTTGCAAAGTCAGGAAACGGCGTCTTCCCTTCGGTCTCTCCCTTGTGGAATTGTGGCACCTTGTTCTAGATGAGTCTTTGTTCTATTTTCCCTGCTATGCCCTCACTGGATTCCCCAGCTTGCATTGAACCCCTTTCTCTGCATGTACTTACTGTAAGGTCCAACTATGTCACCCATTTTGCTGGGTGCGTTGTACTTCCCTTTTCTTTTTGATTGTGCTCCATCAACCAGGGGTGGGGAACCTCAAGCCCAGGGCCCAAATGTGCCCATCCAAGACTCTTTCTTTGGCCCTTGGGACTCTCTCCCGTGGCCTCACTCCTCACTGCTCCATTCCCTCCTAAACTGATTTTGTCCAGCCGGAACGTGTCTTTGAGCTTATATACTTTATCTTGTTTGCTTGGATGGAGAAGCCTGTGGGTGTGTAGAAACCTCAGATGTTTTTGTGGACGAAATGTAAAGAGACACATCCACTGCTTCCCTGCCCACCACTGCCATATGGCCCCCTGAAGGCTGCACATGGAGGAATGTTGCCCTTGGGCTGAAAATGTTTCTCCACCCTTGCTGTTGTGTGAGAAGAGAGGGAATGAACAGGACTTGAGTGTCTCCTGTGGTATGAAAGAGAGTGAACCTCCTTTTGCAAACTGAGTGTCTGAGCAGGGCATCCAAAAGCCATCAGTAGCATGTGTGTTGGGCTGGAACCGCCCTCCCAACACTGCTGCTTACCTGGAGTGCACAGGGCAATAGTGAGATCAGGCAGGGATGCTGAGGTGAGTGCCAGATTGGGTGTGTCACTCCCACTGGTGATCCTGCATATCACAGAACTCATAGCACCAGCCAAGTGTCTGTAGGACACTCTCCACTACTGGAAGGGGCCAGACTTTAAAACTTACATGTCACATAAAATCAGGTTGTGAATAGTTTCCTAGTGTTAGGCTTTTCAAAGCAATCTACATTGTTTTGTCATGATCCTTACAGCTGGTAGAATTGTACTTTTGAGTGGGGATTGCAGAGACTAAGTGATGGCTTGCCTATGGCCACCTAGAAGGTGCATGGCAAAGGTAGGATTCAGGTAGGTAATTCCTGGCTCAATGGTTATGCCACTGTGCAACATGCTACATGCGGCACTAGGCTCCTTATGAGCATGAAAGGCATCCCAGCACACCAAATCAGCAAAACCAAACAGCTATTTATTGTGCATCTGTTTCAAGAAGTAGTACAATTCACCCACATTTTAGTGGAACTTTATTTCTGAACTGGCATCATTGTGAGAATGGAATGCATCCATGGAATTTGTCTCCAAGTGTGGCAGGAGGTGCTTGATATGTCGGCTGCTTATCTATTTAAGCCTTTCTTATTCCCACGTCTCAATAACACACACTGACTGCCAGACAGGTGGAATGACAGGAATGGGCACATATGTTGATTCTCCCATTCCCTACCCCCCCCAAATGAGAAAGGTAATAGTTTGATGTTCTTCTAAAATGGTTTGTGCTGTTTCGCCCCCACGTGCCTGAGGAGCAAGCATGGCTTGTGCCAGCCTTAGGTCTTGGCGTAAGACCCCAGGAGCTGGGGATTCTGGCAAGGAGACGATGCAATTGCAGATTCTGGCTGCAAAGCTCCCCCTGTGGCAAGCTGGCTTTGCAGAAATGGGTCGAACGGGCTGCAGATGGAACGAGGGGACAGCCCAGACAGCTGGTGTTTTGCCGGTTTCAATGCATCCCTTAACAACCTTTACTGGCAGAGTTTGTATTCAGCAAGGGGAGTCCAGGGAGGTGACATGATCAGGACTAATTTGGGTGATAATAGCCCTATGAATTTTTTAAGCAGTGCCTTGGAAGCCATAGATTACCCACTGCCATTGTAACATCTCCCCGGGGGTTGGAGGAGGGTGTGTGGCTTGAGCAGGTGTAGTTATGGGCTCCAAAACTTGAATTCACCCTGCATGAAGCTGCCTTTTAGTAGCTGTCTAGGAAGTTTATACCAGTGGAGGCTGCAATAGACAACAAAAGCTGGCCTTATTAAGAGGATGCATATCTGAAACCCCATTCATAAGGAGGGACTGTATGTAAATGAGGGCAGGCCTATGAGGGTGTTTTGGGAGGTGTAACCTTTCTCTCCCTCCCATGATGAGCAATGTCTGCCAAAATACCCCTCCCCCAATGCACCCATTGTGCCCAAGATCAGTTGCTTAATATTTGTTCAGTACTCTGCACACCTAGTGGTACCACGTGATTTATTCCTTGAAAGCATTTTCACCCCACTTTTCAGCTTACAAAAAACCAGTAGTAAAACAATCCCTGTCCTCAAGCTTATAGTCTAAAAGACATGTGCAGCTAGGAAAAGGGATGGGTTTGGAGGAGGGGGAGAAGCAAGCACAAAAACCAGATCTCAAAATTAAAGGTTTTAGGCTCATGCAGGAGGGAGGTTCTGTATAAATGTTTCACTGTGAGACAACCCCCTGCACATATAGAAAACTAGCACTTCAGTTTAGGAAAAGATCTTCCCCATGACATTGTCATTTATATTAATCGGATGCAGGAAACTTGGAAAGTTTAAAAACATCCCTCTGAAAGAGGATGCAGAGAAAGACTTTCATTCTCTTGTCTTCCTTTGTGGCTCATACATTCTTACATGCCAGTCCTAACTATTTTTATTTGAGATAAATGGGAATTATTTCTCTCTTTGTGCGTGCATCTGCATGTTTTGGACTGTGGTCTGAGTTTTTTTTCTGATGCATTTGAACCTTATCCACCCTCTGCAACATCCTTGAGAGTCCTGTGGCCCTGCAAATGTTGTTGGATTCCATTGGGAGCGTTTTGGAGAGCCATGATCCCCCCATCATTTGCTCTTAAGGACAGTGTTTTGTGGAGTTCCACAGTAATTTTATCTTCTCAGTATAGGTTAGGCTGATGGACTCATTTATCTGAAGCCATCCAGTGAGATCTATAATTGAGCATTTGAACCCTGGTCTCCTTTCCAACACACACACACACACACACACAAACAAACAAACAAACAAACAAACACACAAACACTCCACACCATTGCTTCTAGTGCTGGCCTTTAGCCATGTAGTTATTTATTCAACACCCTTCAGCTCTTTCCTTGCCTTTTCCCTGTTAGTCACTGAATTTTGGGTCCCGTTATATACTCACAATATTGTGTTAACACAAACACCTCCCCTCCTCATTTGATAAGTCTCATGCTGTGAATAGCTGAAAGGGGGTGTGATTTGTCTGAAGACAAGGAAGGTTGCTTCCTGCCCATTGGCCTCCTTTGGAAGAAAGCCAGATATCCTTGTTTGTCTAACTAAAATGCCTGGCAAGTTCCAAAGGACATGGCAGAGATAGATGTTGGGATGTGTGGGCAGGAGTGCGGGGAGAAGGGTGGGCAGAAAGACATTGAATCCAGAGAGGGTAGCCATGCTAGCCCGTTGTTAATAAGGACATCAGAAGAGCCCTACTGTATCAGGCGAAGGGCCCCTCTGGTCCAGCATCCTGTTTTCACATCAGTCAACCAGATGCCTATGAAAAGCCCAAAAGCCTATTGTCATAACTCATGTTCAGTCTTATTGTGTTTGGTCCCCTGTACACCTCATAGAGGATGCTGTGGTTAAGTGGTATGCAAATAGTTGAAATAAATAAAACAAGCAGGATCTGAGTGCAACATTTGTGCTCCTCAGCAACTGGGATTCAGAGATATATCGCCTCCTATTGTGGAAGTAGAACAAAGACATTGTGGCTCATAGTCATTGATTCTCCATAAATTTGCATAGTCTTTCAAAGTGATCCAGATTGGTGGCCATCACTGCATCCTATGGCAGTGAATAATAATAATAATAATAATAATAATAATAATAATAATAATAATAGCTATTGTTATTTGTTGAAGTACAACTGTGCTTTAAAAAATAAAAATAAATCATAGCTTGTTTCCTGTAGCAAAACCAAATAAGAGCCCCGTAGCACTTGATGTTGAGCATGAACTAGACCTCCTTTGGATCAGGTGTGAGCTCCCTTCTGCATCAGAGATGCAGGTCAGTCATAAAAGAAACCATTACTTTTCTGGCCTAGGAAGTCAGGTGGCACCAGAGGGCCAGCATGGTGCCAGCAGCTGCTATAATGCTCTTAGTGATACTGCCTCCTCTCAGCCTGGTAATATATTTCAGAGAAAGTCCTCAACCTGAGCACTTGATAGCCATAAGAATTTTGTTAACCATGAAGCAACACAAGACTCTTGTTTGTGTGTGTGTGTGTGTGTGTGTGTGTGTGTGTGTGTGTAAGTGTAAGCAAGAGAGAAAAAGAGAGAGAGGGAGAGAGAGGGGGGGGAAATAGGGAGAGAGAGAGAATCTAATTGTGGTAGTTTGGTTTCTGTTCCTGGAACAGGTACCATTATCTGAAATTTGCTATGAGTGCTTAATTAGACATAACATGGACACATTTGAAGCACGGATTCACAAAGCATTTTTGCTCATTTTTATTGGAGAGAGGGTTTTTTTCTTTTTAAGCTCTATCTGTCTATTTACAGATCTCAGTGTTCTGTTTGTCTACCTCTGAATGACCAAGGTTGCAACCATGTGCCCATTTGCTTGGGAATAAGCTCCGTAAAACACAATAGGGCTTCCATCTGAATCAACATGCATAGGTTTGGGCTATAAGAAATGGAAATCCAGCCATTGCCTTTCTGCCATTTTCAGCAAATAGTTATTTGTTTCTTAATAAAACCGCTTGCCTCTTGATTTGGAACATCCACTGCTTCTGATACTGTGTTCTGTGATCTTCTCTCAGTAAACTCACTTACTAATACCTGCCTAGGATTATCTCTAACCTTCTTTCTAAATGGCTAATCCCTTTTCGTACCAAAGTTTGGAATGGAGAAAAGAGGAACAAACATATTCCATTGGATTGAACAAATGGAGAGGGCTGGATTAAAGACTCCTGCCAGTGGAGACCTGGGGCTCTTTCACTTTCAGGTACAATTAGCTTTGCAAACGGATGCACAGGCTTCCATGCTGTCCAAGCTCATTTTGCTGTCTATCCCTCTCCCCCCTCGTTTTGCAGGACATTAACATGGTGTCGCTGCACTGTATTTTCATGCTGGAAGTTGGAAATGTGGGGCTATTCCTTCCATCAGTCCCAGTTCTAAATAGTCTGTGTTGGATTGGACACCCTGCAGAAATGCACGTGTCATAAAAATAACACACACAACCCCATATCCCACTGTGCAATGGGCAGTCCTCTGGCTGCAGGGCTGTCTGGTCCAAGCCCAATGGAAAGATGGGAAGGGGGAACCAAGGGACTAAAATCTCCTCTCCTTCCTCTTGCAGTCTGTTGGACTTCAGATGTGAGGTGCAAGCACAAACTTACTTGCTTTTACTTTTTACTTGCTATAATGTTGTGGCTTTGTGATTTAAAGAGGCTCATGAGAACAAGTTTTGAGCCTCCACACTTCAGAATGAAGGATGATCCATGTTTTATTAGACTTTTCCAAATACACAATTAGTGCTCCTCCGATAGCTACATTGTATCCTGTCCAGGATACACTTAAATGTCTTGCTTGGTCATTTTTAAAGTTATCAATGGCAGCAGCAGCTGACATGTGGGGAAAGTTAAGGTTCCTATTGCTGCAAAAGACTGAGAAATGTGCTCTTGGGTTTATGCAGGGAGGCGGCAAAGACCTCTTGTCTTGAAAGATTGCCTTTTTCCAATCCACCTGGCTGCTCTCATCCATTATAGTGGTGCAAAATATATTTGCCTAGACTTTCTGATGGACAATTAAGTTAGTAAAAAGCAAAAAGGGAAAGTTAGCAAGAAACTCAGTGGTGCTGGAACTTGCAGTGTGAAGACCAACTGGACTGCGATGTTCAGTGAATATTGGGGTTATGGGAGAATCCAGAGCATAGGGAGAAACAAACAGAAGTCAACATAGCATGAAATGTCTGCTCAGGAGGTGGCTTCTACAGGTTCATTAAGGGTAGTAGAGCTGATGCCAGATAAAGCCATCTTACTGGGAATATCTTTTTTAGTTCTTGTGGAGGAGCCCACAGAGCAAAGCAGAGTAGTTTTCACAGGACCATGGAGAGCTCATAGTGAACAACCTGGTCTGGAAATGATGGAAGCAAATGAGGCCTTTGGAGCAGCTGCCTCCCGTCCCTCTCCTATGTTGCATCCTTCTCTGGCAAAGTAGAGTCTCATAGAAAGTCCAACCATCTAGGTTGAATGTGATAATATCTCCTGCATTACGATCCTCTTTGCACTGGCGAGGAAGGAGGCACTTTGTGGCTCAGGAAAAGGTATCCATGAAGGTCCTGGTCCTGGTGGCCCAGGTCATAGAAGCTGGTTCAGTGGGCATCCGCCTTGCCAGCCTTAGGTTCAGTGGGCCACTGATCACCAGCATCAGGCTCAGAGCCAGGAATTCAGCTGGCTTTTCAGCCAGTGTTGCTACAGTCTGAGGCTTGAACACTGCTGGAGCCTGGAGTCAGGACAGGAAAGCCCAAATGAAATGGAATGGAGTTGTTCAACTCCTGTTCATTTCAACCAGGCTTGAGTGGGAGAACTGCCTGATGTTTTTTACAGCCCTGCAATTATATTGTGTGTGTTTGGAGGGTCCCCATTTTGATTTTCAATTAGGCTTGGTCCACCTTTGGAAACCCTGGAGAATAGGCAGATGACAAGCGTCCCATTTCTTGGCACTATAATGTACACGTCGAGTCCTGGATCTCAGAAAGCTCCTTTGTGACCATATCGGGCATTGTAGTATGGAGGAGGAGGAGAAGGAAGTCTCAGTTTCTCTGTGTGAATAATTACTATTTTCTCATGCTCAAACACCTTAAAGAAATGGTTGAATGGATTTTCTTCAAAGCCCCAGCAAGATTTCACCCACGGGCTCAGAAGTAAGCAAGAGAAATTTTCAGCCTCGGGGCAACGGCTCGAGAAAGTTTATACGAGATGGAGAATAAGGGCTTAAGTATGAGTGTGCTATTTCAACCTTAAGAGCCGTGTCATGGTGGATCGGCTGCAGCGTGCTTAAGAAAAAATATGTGTTTTTCTGATCCAGTGTTGACTTTAAAGACTTCTGAAGTTCAGAGGACTGCAGTGGAAGAAGAAATCCTGAAAGCAAGTGTGCCTTCACAGTAGTTTATTGTAGAATTATTATTATTTTTAAAAAAGAAAATACAAGGAGAGATCATAGGAATCAAGTGATGCTTCTCAAAAGAAGCAAGCACTCTGCATCTCAGGTAATCTGTGTAGACTTAGAAACATAGGGGTGCTGCCTCATTCTGAATTGGACCATTGTTCCATCTAGCTCAGTATTAGCTACACTGACTGGCAGGGACTCTCCAGGGTTTGTGGAGATGTTGGGAACTGAACACTGATGCTCTACTGCTGAGCTGTGGCCTTCCCAGTGTATCATATCAACCCTCCCCCTTTATATATGCACCTGATAGTGCAGAGCCCAAATGCTCTCCAGTGTCATTTTTTGTCTCAAAATTGTTGTGGTGGAGGCGGGGGGTGGGTATCCCCTGGAAAACCAACTTTCTAGTGACTAGTCCCCCCCCTCTCTCTCTCTGTGTGTGTGTGTTTGTTTCTCTGCTCTGTGGGGTTTTGTGCTACTAACCTATCAGGCTTACCTGTTTGATGATCTCACAAAGAGCAAGTGAAAGCTCATTAGAGTTTCAACAATGCTCCCTGTGCTGGTCACATGGATGATCTCAGAAAAGACTGAGAGGTTATATGATAGCCATCTTCAAATATCTATAAAGGACTGTCATGAAAGATGGCACAAGCTTGTTTTCTCCTATTCCAGAGCGTAGAGCCCAAATCAATGAATTCAAATTGCAATTCATTAGATTGTGACTAAACGTTAGGAAGTACTTTCTGGCACTAAGAGCTGTTTGACAGTGGAATGGACTCCCTCAGAAGGTGGTGGACTCTCCCTCACTGGAGGTTTTATAAGCAGAGGTTGGGTGCCATCTGTCAAGGATGCTTTAGCTGTGATTCCTCAATTGGAGGGAATTGGAAGGAACTATTGGGTCCCGTTCAGTGCCACAATTATATTATTCTATGAATAAGGGAAGAGATGCGGGTGGCGCTGTGGGTTAAACTACAGAGCCTAGGGCTTGCCAATCAGAAGGTCAGTGGTTCGAATCCCTGTGACGGGGTGAGCTCCCATTGCTCGGTCCCTGCTCCTGCCAACCTTGCAGTTCGGAAACACATCAAAGTGCAAGTAGATAAATAGATACCGCTCCGGCGGGAAGGTAAACAGCATTTCCGTGCACTGCTCTGGTTCGCCAGAAGCAGCTTAATCATGCTGGCCGCATGACCTAGAAGCTGTATGCCAGCTCCCTCGACCAGTAAAGCAAGATGAGCACAACAACCCCAGAGTCGTCCACGACTGGACCTAATGATCAGGGGTCCCTTTACCTTTACCTAAGGGAAGTGACAGTAACATGCAATAGAAAGTGTGAGAGCCTTCCTGCAAGGTCCATTCTGTGCCCCACCCCCCAAAAAAAACAACCCAGGACAAAAAGGGTGGGTTGCCTTCCACGTTCTCTGTAATAATGGAGGGATACAATCTATTTCAGAGAAACAGACCAGACAAGAAAGGAGGAGGAGTGGCGTTATATGTCAGGGATGTGTATACCTGTGAAGAGATCCAAGATTTAGAACCTCAAAGCCAAAGTGAGAGCATTTGGGTCAAAATTAAGGGAGAGAAGAATAACAGTGACCTCATTGTGGGAGTTTACTATAGATCCCCAAGCCAAACGGAGGACATAGATGATGCCTTCCTGGAACAGATGGCCAAGCATGCAAAAGGAAGGGAGATAGTAGTAATGGGGGACTTCAATTACCCGGATATTTGTTGGATGTCAAACTCAGCCAAGAGCATAAGGTCAAACAGATTCCTCACTGGCCTTGCAGACAACTTCATTGTCCAGAAAGTGGGAGAAGCTACAAGAGGAACAGCCATTTTAGATCTGGTCCTAACCAATGTTGATGACCTGGTTAGTGGGGTAGAAGTGGAAGGATCATTAGGCGCGAGTGATCATGCTCTTCTGAAGTTTACTATACAGCGGAAAGGAGCAGCCAAGCATACTAGGACTCAATTTCTCGACTTTAAGAAAGCCGACTTCATAAAACTTAGGGAAGTGCTGGGTGAGATCCCATGGACAGTAATACTAAAAGGAAAGGGAGTTCATGATGGCTGGGAGTTTGTTAAGAGGGAGATAGTAAAAGCACAACTTCAGGCAATACCAATGAGACGGAAACATGGAAGGTGCCTAAAGAAGCCAGGGTGGCTATCTAAAGAACTTTTAACTGAGTTAAGATTAAAAAAGGATGTGTACAAAAAATGGAAAAGGGGGGAAACCACCAAAGAGGAATTCAAACAAATAGCCAGCACGTGTAGACACAAAGTCAGAAAAGCTAAAGCACAGAATGAACTCAGGCTTGCTAGAGAGGTTAAAAGCAACAAAAAAGGCTTTTATGGGTATGTTCGTAGCAAAAGGAAGAACAAAGAAACAGTGGGGTCACTCAGAGGAGAAGATGGTGAAATGCAAACAGGGGACACAGAAAGGGCTGAACTCCTCAATGCCTTCTTTGCCTCAGTCTTCTCCGATAAAGAAAACAATGCCCGACCTGAAGAATTTGGAGCAAATGATTCAGCAGAGGAAACACAGCCCAGAATAACTAAGGAGATAGTACAAGAATACTTGGCTAGTCTAGATGTATTCAAGTCTCCAGGGCCAGATGAACTGCATCCAAGAGTATTAAAAGAACTGGCAGATGTGATTTCAGAACCACTGGCAGTCATCTTTGAGAATTCCTGGAGAACAGGCGAAGTCCCGGCAGACTGGAGGAGGGCAAATGTTGTCCCTATTTTCAAAAAGGGGAAAAGAGAGGACCCAAATAATTACCGCCCAGTCAGTCTGACATCAATACCAGGGAAGATTCTGGAGCAGATCATTAAGCAAACAGTCTGTGAGCACCTGGAAAGGAATGCTGTGATCACCAATAGTCAGCATGGATTTCTGAAAAATAAGTCATGTCAGACTAACCTGATCTCGTTTTTTGACAGAATTACAAGCCTGGTAGATGAAGGGAACGCAGTGGATGTAGCCTACCTTGATTTCAGCAAGGCATTTGACAAGGTGCCCCATGATATTCTTGTAAAGAAGCTGGTAAAATGCGGTCTTGACTATGCTACCACTCAGTGGATTTGTAACTGGCTGACTGACCGAACCCAAAGGGTGCTCATCAATGGTTCCTCTTCATCCTGGAGAAGAGTGACTAGTGGGGTGCCACAGGGTTCTGTCTTGGGCCCGGTCTTATTCAACATCTTTATCAACGACTTGGATGATGGACTCAAGGGCATCCTGATCAAATTTGCAGATGACACCAAACTGGGAGGGGTGGCTAACACCCCAGAGGACAGGAACACACTTCAAAACGACCTTGACAGATTAGAGAACTGGGCCAAAACAAACAAGATGAATTTTAACAGGGAGAAATGTAAAGTATTGCACTTGGGCAAAAAAAATGAGAGGCACAAATACAAGATGGGTGACACCTGGCTTGAGAGCACTACATGTGAAAAGGATCTAGGAGTCTTGGTTGACCACAAACTTGACATGAGCCAACAGTGTGACGCGGCAGCTAAAAAAGCCAATGCAATTCTGGGCTGCATCAATAGGAGTATAGCATCTAGATCAAGGGAAGTAATAGTGCCACTGTATTCTGCTCTGGTCAGACCTCACCTGGAGTACTGTGTCCAGTTCTGGGCACCACAGTTCAAGAAGGACATTGACAAACTGGAACGTGTCCAGAGGAGGGCAACCAAAATGGTCAAAGGCCTGGAAACGATGCCTTATGAGGAACGGCTAAGGGAGCTGGGCATGTTTAGCCTGGAGAAGAGGAGGTTAAGGGGTGATATGATAGCCATGTTCAAATATATAAAAGGATGTCACATAGAGGAGGGAGAAAGGTTGTTTTCTGCTGCTCCAGAGAAGCGGACACGGAGCAATGGATCCAAACTACAAGAAAGAAGATTCCACCTAAAGATTAGGAAGAACTTCCTGACAGTAAGAGCTGTTCGACAGTGGAATTTGCTGCCAAGGAGTGTGGTGGAGTCTCCTTCTTTGGAGGTCTTTAAGCAGAGGCTTGACAACCATATGTCAGGAGTGCTCTGATGGTGTTTCCTGCTTGGCAGGGGGTTGGACTCGATGGCCCTTGTGGTCTCTTCCAACTCTATGATTCTATGATTCTATGATTCTATGATTCTAACCCTGCTCAATTTCCCAAGTCTGTTGACCCTTACAAACCTCTCACTTATTGCCCTGTGCTCTGGGACAGGCCTAACTCTGTCCCTTTTCACATCCAGTGCTTGAATCACCAACCCAATTTCTGCTAATGGTTTCATTACACATTTCATTTACTTCTCTGGTGGGTCCCAGGTTTTTATGCCTTTGGATCTGAGGCAAATATGCATCCACACTGTGTCTACGCAGGCATACCCTGCTGGAACAGTCCACCCCACAACATTCCTCTTTCCACACCAAGTTTTAGCTGCTTCTCTTTCAGCTTAGGAACACAGGAAGTTGCAGGATACTGGAGAGCACCATGTTGGCTGCCTCTAACCTGCACTGACTGGCAGCAGCTCTTCATTCTTTTAAGAGAGAAATGCTTCCCTGCCTTAACTGAAGATGCCGGGGGATTCAGCCAGATCCCTTTTGCATGCAGAGCATGTGCTCTTCCGGCGTCTCCACAATACAGAATTTAATCTCTTGTTTCCTTCCTTAAATTTTTAATATCAATTGCTGCTTTGATTTAAGACCCGGCTTCCTCTTTTTAACTACGAGTACTTTTTGTTCATAAATGGGAGGAAATACCAAGCACTGCTGCATTACTGTTTATGTGGTTTCTCCTTTTATGATTCAAAGCAGGCATTGCTGTTATTTCTGTTAAAAACAAGGCGGACCTGCCATGCATGCAGACACATTTCATCAGGTTGCACTTTCATCTAAAAGAGCCAGGTGCCTCTGTAGCCAAGACAATAAGCTAGGCAGCCTCCCAGTTCAGAGTGTAGGCATTTTATGCCCTGGGAGGGTGTATTTTGAGTAGAGGAGTTGCAG
The DNA here is from genome assembly GCF_027172205.1 of Podarcis raffonei. Taxonomy (NCBI): domain Eukaryota; kingdom Metazoa; phylum Chordata; class Lepidosauria; order Squamata; family Lacertidae; genus Podarcis; species Podarcis raffonei. The sequence continues at coordinate 73,413,506 of NC_070610.1, read as the reverse complement.
GACAAAAGAGGGAGCTTAGCCATTTCTGCTCTTTCCGCATTCAGAATTTTCCAAGGTGCCCCAAACCACCCTCTGCACAGTTAGGGTTCCAGATATATGTTTACAGAGTTGCAAATCCACCTAGAACCTGAAGAAATGTCTCCACCCCCATGGTTCTGCCCGGACACTGAGGTCCAGCGCTGAGGGCCTTCTGGCGGTTCCCTCTCTGGGAGAAGTGAGACTACAGGGAGCCAGACAGAGGGCCTTCTCGGTACTGGCACCCACCCTGTGGAACGCCCTCCCACCAAATGTCAAAGAGAAAAACAACTAACAGACTTTTAGAAGACATCTGAAGGCAGCCCTGCTTAGGGAAGCTTTTAATGTTTAACAGATTATTGTATTTTAATATTTTGTTGGAAGCCACCCAGAGTGGCTGGGGAAACCCAGCTAGATGGGTGGGGTATAAATAAATTATTATTATTATTATTATTATTATTATTATTATTATTATTAGAGAAAAAGTAGCCGAAGAGCAATTCTGAGTGGGAAAATGAATGGCAAGGGAGATACATCCCTTTTCCCCCTGAAGCTTCTCTGCTCAAAACCGCCTCAACCCTTGGCTGTTTTTGCTTTGTTTTCTTCTTACAATTTTTGCTTGGGGTTTTCATTATATGCATGCATACGGAAAGCAAACCATGGGTACAATATGGAGAAGTTCAGTAATGAAAGAAGAAGAGAAAGCAGAAGCTGCATGAGTTCCAGTGTGGCCAGTATGAAGGCAGTTGACTCCAGTTCATAAGGGTTTTAACTAAACCTTCAACAGAAAGGTTGTATGCCTACATTAGATCCTTCCCTCTTGGCTATCAGGAATTTCATATTGGGGGAATAGCATTGCATTGGGTGGGCAATGTTGGTCCTCACATATAACAGCACTCCACCTGGGATGTTACCAAGAAGCTCAGTTCAGCTGGATCCCTGAATGTGGTCCGAAACATTGTGCTTGTTTTGGCTTCACTCTGAGGAAGAGTCTGATGCTAGCACAAGTAATTACAGGGAGCTCAAGCCAAATATAAATTAAGCTTAATCCCAGTATCATTTATTCAGAGGAAACCCCAGTGGCTCCTGCCAAATATCTTCCCCAGAGTCACTGCTGAACAGGGCAATTTCTCCTACAATATGCAATCTATGCAGTGGGATCCCTTAAGTATAAGGCCTAATCAGTCACCAGAACCTAAGCCATGTTGAATGCAGGTATAGTCCCTTGTTTAGCACCAATCAAGTATAACATAGTAGTTGAAAAACATATTCATTCCAGCGAGCATTTCCCCCAAGTAATCTGATTGCGTACATTAACATTTCCTGAGATAGTGATTACCTCTTTTAAAATAAACAAAAAAAGATATATATATATATATATTAAAAATGATTTTCAACAAGTTAAAAACACACCACAGAAATTTCTCCGTTTCCACCCTGCTCCCTCCCAAAAGAGATGGTCAAATTATTGAGTCCTGCCATAGTGTTGTTTGTGAACGCAATGGGTGCCAGTGTTAGTTAGAAAATTTTACAAAAGGGTACCATATTTGAATAAAGTCATCCACATCACATGTGCTGTTCAAAACATGCACCCTTTCTGTCATTTTGGTAGGCAGAAACAAACACTGAACACAGGATTCCATCACCAGATCATAACCCAAGATCAGCAGATCAGAGTAAGAATGTATATACACCTACCATCTCAGCCCTTCCCATGAGACAGTCGGTTTCAGTCTTCAAGTATAGAGGTTAGCATTAGGAACATCAATCACTCTAAATCCAAAAGGAATCATTTTAGTAAGGAAGAATTAATTCTGTTTGCCATGCTTCAAGCAAGAACTCTCCAGTTCTTGGGGGTCAGGGAATGTAACATTTGCAACGTGTTCTGGGTGCTTTCCTGCTTGCCCTTTTCCTTCCAAATGCAATTAATAAGAGGCAAGTCCACACGTGTCCTATATTGTAATTATGACATTTTGTGTTATGTGCTAGTTGCATTGATTTGAGAACACTTGGTCTGGGGAGTTATTTATAACTGATGGGAGTTGTTTAAGGGGGGGACAGAAATGAATGGGAAATCAGAAGCATTAGCTTTCTTGCATTCAAACAATGGTGAAAAAATATTGGTGTATGAACTTGAACATTTCAGTATCGCAGACTTCAAGCAAGATAGAGCATTATGGTCTATTTTACATTGTTACTCCTTTGCTGAATGAATGTGTGTGAGAGAGGGGGTTGACAGAGGGCTTGGCATTACGTTGGAGAATTACATCATCATAAATGCATATTACCAAGATTCTGTGTGGTATCTCAGCACTAAAAGGTATTTGTGTGTTACCGTATATCTTTACTTACCCTCTTGATCACTGGTGCAGAGGTGAAGCTGGCAATGGAACCTGAATTGCAGAATTGTGTCTTGAACATGCGCACCAAATTTATTTCCAGTGTTTTAAGGAAGAAGAAGGCAAAGTATCCCTCCATGTTCATCATTAGTATAATAGATGCTGCACTCCATGCCATCTGTCACGCATTTCATAAGAGCCAAGCGGTCTCCTTTAGCATTTCTGTCATGCTAGACTCTGTGGCTCCTTCTGCTAAGTATTACTAAGCAGTGCAGCAGTGCTATATTTTATGATAGCAGCAACATGCAGAATTGGGGTGTGTGTGCTTTAATATGTCTGGAAATGCTCAAACTGTCACGGAGCTGATGATGATTGTGTGATAAATACACTTGTATCTAGCAGTGAGAGACTGACATAAAACTGGGGAAAGTGGCAGTGCAGCAGACGAGTGTCAGCTAAATGAGAGATAGGTAGACATTTTCGATAAAAAGGGCCCTCTGTTCAGATATTAGACAGTTTGTTGAATTCTGTTGGCAACAGCAAGACACTAATCTAAGCACGAAGGCAATATTCCCGCGAGTAAAGGATGAAGACGATGGGTGACAGTTAAAAGCAACCACGCTATCCCTGCCGCGCTGTCAAGATGCAGGACTTGTTATGAAGTAAATGAGCAGGAACTTGGCTTGAGGTTCAAAGGCTTGTAAGTTTCAGAAGAGGCCTCAGCTGCCATCCAGCCCAACCCAGTTCTCTGCATTACAGCAGGATTCCCACCTACACTTAAATTATTCATTATGAGCCTCTATCCCAAAATTCCCTGAAACTGTCTGCTGTTCAGACACACGTATATCAGTATAATGCATTTGTCAGCAGGATGGTGCAGTTTTATCAACAACCTAGGGAGATCAAGGAGGCAGGATGACTAACTTTCCTTTTGGTTAAAATCAGCTGTCCACTTTGGTTAGTAGTTTCTGGAAGAGAAAACAAGAGTCTTCAATATTGGAGGCTAAAACTTGAATGTCACTTCTATAACCCACCAGAAGAGTAGGCTGAACAGCTGTCATGTTTTGGAAGGTGTCTGGACATTCTAACAGTGAAAGGGAAGCATTAGTCTTAGCGTTAAGAGCCTGTGCTGCTACTGCAGGAAAAATGGGCAGGTGATTTCAACTGAGAGACTGAACAGAGTAAAATGGTTATTATTCTTTCTTTTGGAGTATAAGTGTATACAGTCTTAAAATACTACAGCTCAGGTCTGTCCAATTTATCAGTTATTAGCCAATGAAACTGAAGGGCCACAGGTGTAAGAACAAGAAGTGCTTGTGCAGAAAAATTATAAAATTAATTGTCACAATATATGCTGGATGGCTTTTACGATAAATGACACAAATTGACGGAGGACAGCTTAGTCAGTGATTGCTAGCAGTTGTACTTCTGATTACAAAATTCAGGGGCAAATGGAAGAACTTTGTTCCCATCATGCCTTGCTTATGAGCTTTCCAGGTCACCCAGCTGGCCCCTGTTAGCAGGTTGAGCTAGATGGAATCTTGGTGTGTTCCGCTTTGAGTTAATGCTATTCTTATGAAATAACATCCTTATACATTATATAAGGCAAGATATAGGGTTTCTCTGGGTTGCAATGGGGAGAGAGGCAAGGAGGTTAAGAGGCAGGGGGGCTTTTGGTCAGGAAGTTGGGAAAACCAAGCAAACATGGGGAAGGGGATGTCTGAATTGATCCTGTTGGTTGCAATTAATCAGCACTAGATCTATGCAGAAACAAACACCTATGCAGGTGTCCATCTAATTATGCACTTAGAGGTCAGCAAAGCATAAAGTAATAGCATTTCCCAAGACACTCATTGAGATAACCTTAAAACCTCATTGCTGATATATGTTGAGATTTACTCAAATCAAGAGGGCTATGCATGGGAGCTGTTTCTTTGGCTTCCTTTGTTTTGAATTTTGAATGTTGCTGAAAGACAAAGGAAATAGCAAAACATTTTAACAAAAGGGAGTCATCAACTGTTAAGAATCTCATGGGGACTCCTGAAGAATGGGATGTGGGGTTGGTTTTTTTTATCTGTCTAGAAAGCAAATGAGTTCCTTTTAACATGCAGAAGTAAGATTACAAACGTTTGTGTTGGAAAGGAAATTATTTGCCACCCTTTTCATTCAGGCAAATCCACTCTTTTCACCCCTACTGCGTCCTAAGCCTGCATTTGTGATGTTGTGTTCCAGGCTTCTGAGGCTGAATTTAAAACGTCCCCTTACTTAGAGAGTTTGGTGTTGGTTATGATTTTCAGGGTGTTTCCTGAGCTAAGGAGAAACTTATGAGAAGATCTCTGCCCCTGTTCTTGTTGTTTGCATGTGGTACAGGAGTGGTCTGTTGAAAAAGGTTAGCAGTAGGTGAAGGCAGTTCATTGTGTAGGCCAGGAGTTGCAGTACCACGGAGAGCTCCAAGTGAGCCTCTTGCTCTGACAAAAGTTGAAAGCAAAACAAGACTTTTTAAAGGCTCTGTCTCCAGACTACCTCTCCCAGACTCTGCCTCCTTGTGGATAACTTAGCTTCTTAAAGGGACCTCCCTCTGGCCTGAAGATGAGCACTTCTCCAGTTTTCCATGGCCTTTTGCCTGGTGTGCTCCTAGCACTGCTGGACTACTAAGGTATTGCACGTGGTATCTGAAGGAAAGATGCCTGTGAAGTACTTGAGTCTACAGCCCTTGGTGCTAGGGAGATTGTTCTGTGGACTCCTGTCTGTCAGCCAGGGAAATATGCTTTTCTCACAGTGCATGAATGTCAGGTCACCTGGGAAAATAACATTTCCCAGAGCTCCTGGTGCCAGGAAGACTACAGGTGTAGGAGGAGGAGGAGATGAGAAGAGACAGAAAGTCTCCTGCTTCCCTGGGATGTGACCTGTGGACTTGATATATTTAAGTCTATTTTGTATCTATGATTCTATCATGTTATTTTTGTCTGTCAGCAGCTTCATTATTGCCAGTTATTAATATTTTTGACCTAAAGTACAAATCCCTCCATGGTAGAGATTTGAAACAGCATTGTTGCATCAACTTAGCCTCCCCCACCTCCCCTGGAGAAAAAAAATCAGACCATTTAATTATATGACATCCTCCTTGTTAGGATGGGCTTGGGATGGGGCTCATTAAAGAACAAAATTGCTTGATAACAGCAGACGTGGTGCCCGTGCTTATTACAGAGAGATGATTATCTTAGTTAATTTGAAAATGGCCTCGGTGCCAGCAGGTGAACACGAAGGGAAGGGAAGCCTGTAGCCCTCTCAAATCTCTACAAATTGTTCTCGGCTTTGATAGAATAATTATGAGTTAGGCTGTGCCAAAGTGGGGCTTCAAAACTGAGCTGTCTGTGGGATAGCGTGTAAATGAATAAGTCCCTCGTATACGGAACTGAAGAACCAGAAATTTGTATTATGGATTTCAGTCTCCACTGTTCAGATTTCCCCCCAACCATCCCTGCTCCGTGGTGATGGACAGTTCCACTTCTCCCTTCCTACCTCTACTGTTGGAGGCAGTTGCCAGGGATCAGAAGCTTGTGGGCTTCCCATGAGCATCTTGTTGGCCACTGTAAGTACAGGATGCTGGACTAAATGGGTCCTTGGCCCCATCCAGCAGGGATCTTCTTCTGCTCTTATTTTGATGTTCTCCCTTTTGCTGAAAAAGCACACAGCCTGGATGGAGGTCTGGGTCTCAAATTCAGGTTCACACTGCATCTCTGTGCTGTGTCACCTTGCTGCCACTCCTTCCTTTACCTAGCCACAGAAGTCTTTTCTTGAGGAAAGTGGTAGCAGGCTATGGAAGGCTGCCTCAGGACAGGAAATGGGCCTCTCCCCAGGGGCAGTTGACTTCTGGGGCATCTTTTTCCTGCCAGAGATCATGAGGCCAGCACCACATTCCTGGCATAAAACACTTCATATGTAAATTGCTACCAATGAGAATGCCCCATGGTGCCTCTGCTGACTTGAATGAGATCTCACTGCTTGCTGGCCCCTCACCCAAGGAAGGACCTTCTAGGCTGTGGGAGGGACAGCTGGGATGGTGGTACAGTGGCAACAATTTGACATGTTCTGGTGCATGTCAAATCAGTCACTTGAAAGAGCCCTTCAAGGCTTTTTGAGTGTTCAACATACACATACTAAAAATACTGGTGATGGATTAATCAGTTGATTGAAATGCAGTGATAGGATTCAAGCAACATAAGAGCATAAGAATAGCCTGCTGATCAGGCCTATCTAGTCCAGTATCCTGTTTACACACTGGCCAACCAGGTGCCTGTGGGGAACCACCAAGAAGGATTCAAACACAAGAGCCCTCTCCCCTCTTGCATTTTCCAGCAAGTGGTATTCAGAAGCACTGCTGCTTCCAACTGTGGCAGCAGAACATAGCTAATAGCCATTGATAGTCCTCTATTCCATGAATTTGTCTAACCTTTTAGAGCCATCTGTACTAGGGAAGAGATATATATCACAAAACTCACAGAGACCTTGTATAAGGAAAAGCGAAGGGGAAATCCCAGTGGGTGGATCTTAAGCTCAAGCTCATCTACCCACATGCGGATGCTCCAGAATTTGCAAAGAAAGCACAAATCCATTCACATCATGACCTAATATGGTGCTCCATCCATTATCCACTTTGAGCATAGAATTCCCCTTGGAATATAAGCGAATGGAGAATGCTGTCCCCTGAAGCCATCAGAGCTACAGAACGTTGGCTGAGAAATGTCCAGATAAAACCTTTCCAAATTACAAGAAAGTCAATCAGCTTCAAAAAGTGCAGAACTTGAGTTCCGGGCTGCCACAATTGTGGCTGGCTTCTGTACCACCACCCCTCACTTTTTTTTTCTGTTTTTCCCCTTTTTTTAAAGAATTCAGAATATGAGCATCTCTGAGCCTGCAGGTTCATTTGTAAATTATGCATGTTTGTAAGGATTTATACATTCATTTAGTTTAATTTATATTCCGCCCCATCCTCATGGCTCAAGATAGGTAATGATGCTGTTAAAAACCACATAAAATACACTAAGTTGAAAATTAAACACAGACTTGCTTGCTTCACCTCCATCACCAAATGCTGAACCAGCAGAGAAAAGTCTCACATGCATGTTCACTTGGAGCAAAGCCTTAGTTTGCTCAGTTGGACTTATGTCTTGAAAAGAGGACATTGGGTTGCAGTTCGTGATTACTTCTGAAAGCTGCTCAGGTATAGCTCAGGTGAATCTTCCAAAGGGGAAGTAAGTTCTGCAGATAACAAACCTGCCTACCTGTGAACACCTAACCACTGTAGTTCATTCATTGGTAACCTCAGACTGGATTTTTGGAAGGCATTCAATGTGGGGCTCACCTTGAGTCTGGTCCAGAAGCTTCCTTCTAGTGCAGAATCCTGTGGCTAGACTGGTGATGAGACCAGATTACCATGGACACATGATAGCAGTGTTAAAAGAGTCGCTCTGGCTTCCTATCTGCTACTGGGTCAGGTTCATGGTTCTTCTGTTAGTAGACAGGTGCCCTGGACACCTTAAGGACCCCCTTATCCTATATGTCTCAACTGTATCATAGAAATAAAACTAAGCATTGTACAAAACAGGGCATAGAAAATATGCTAAAGGCCTAGGTCAGGGGTAGAAAGCTGTCCCAAGGTTTGGACTTTCAACTCCTATCAGCCACAGGCACCATAGCCAATGCTAATGAACGATGAGAGTTTTAGCACAACTTCTGGAGAGTAGCACATTGACTGACCTTGGTTTAGGTAATAATAATAATAAAAAGCACTGAAACATTGTTTTCCAGGGGCAGGGGGTGGTGTCTATGAGATGGCCTGGGGTCTATTGGATCCACATCCTGCTCAGCTGCTGTTGCATGACTGCATCAGACCCAAACCAAGGGCCTTCTCCCTGCGAGAAGTGAGGTTACAGGGAACCAGACAGAGGGCCTTCTCGGTAGTGGCGCCCACCCTGTGGAATGCCCTCCCATCAGATGTGAAGGAAATAAGCAGCTATCTTCTCTTTAAAAGACATCTGAAGACAGCCCTGTTTAGGGAGGTTTTTAATATTTAATGTTGTATTGTTTTTAACACTCGCTTGGAAGCCGCCCAGAGTGGCTGGGGAAACTCAGCCAGATGGGCGATGTATAAATAATAAATTAAAAAAACAAAAAAAAAAACCCAAGCCAAGTTGCTGAGCCAGTTCCAGGCTAGTGGACCTCCCTGCCTGCTCCCCTCACTTTCTCCTGCACTTGCTTTTCATGGCAGGGCTGAATATGTGGCAGTGACCCCACCACTTCATAACCCTCTATTGAACTATCCTTGCACCTGGTCCAGAAGTTCCAGCTGGTGCAAAATGCTGCGGCTGGACTGTTAATGGGGATATTTGCCTGTACATAACTTCACAGCTTAATATTCTACAGGGTCAGGTTCAAGGTTCTTGTGTTCATTTACAGGGCTCTTCACAACATGGGACCAAGATATCTCAGGGACCACCTGATCCCATGCATCATGGCCCGATCATTGTGTTCTTTGGTGGAGTTGGCAGTCCTCCATAAAGCACAATATTACAAACAGTGTAGAACAACTTATTAGGCTAGCCCTTTCCTTGCTAAACCTCAGGCACAAGGCTGAGACTTTCTTGCTCAAGCAAGCATTTAAAGGTAGTATTTGGTTTTATGATTATGATTATGCATTGCCCCATTTTCTGTGCTTTGTTCTTATACACACTACTGAGAAATGTGAATTGGTAAATAAATGCCATTAAATAATACAAATAAAAAACCACTCTAGCCATCCCATTGTGATGGCTCTGCCCCTCCCAGCATCATGTTTATTTGAAAGGTGAGTGTTAGAGGGGAGAAGATGGAAAGCAAGAGTCTGAATATCCCAAAAGGCCAACAGACCCATTTTTGTTTTGTCTGCAGCTGATTGCACTGACTTGGGAATACCCCTCTGTGGGGCAAAACCCCGTCATCAGACTAGTTCAGCCATGCCAGCTAATTGTCCTCTGAATGGATTCCATTGGGAGGCTGGAGAGTGGTTTTTTTAAAAAAAAATCTAGAGAAGGAAAAAAAGAAAGACAAACAAATGAGCTTCACTTCCTGCACACAACCAAACTCCAGCACGTCGACCCCAGAAATAAAGCCAAACCTTCTCTTGTCACTGACTGCTTATTATTCAGGTATCATTCGAATGCAGTTTTCTCCCTGTTCAATATCACTTTATAAACCACGTTGCATGTGCACTGACCCTCGATAACTAAATAAATCCCGGTTGTAGCTAGACAAATAAGCAACAGTGCAAATATACGAGGAGGAGAGAGACCAGGAATTAAAATCAATCAATCGTTAAATCCATGCTCCTCAGAGGAAATGAGGAGGATGAAGGAAGAGTGGATACATAGCACATTTGTTGGGCAGAGGGCTTTAGTCTTTATCTTCTGAGTTGGTGTCCCATCCCCCCCCCCCAAGTTTGCAGATGAGGAGCTGTACTTTGGAGGGGAGAAAGGAGAAGCAGAATTGTCCATCTCTGATCCATTTTCTTCACAGATTAGCTTGGTATACCTTAGTACATTTCTTTTTTCCTGTTCTAGGGTTTCAGAACCAACCCCACTATGGAGGCTGCTGCAGTTAGGTGGCAAACCACATGTCTTGCATTTATAACCTCCCAGTTTCGGGCTCCGACAACTCCAGTTGAACAATCTCAGCTGGTAGGACTGGGGGCGGGCGGGGGGAACCCTGCATGAGATCCTGGAAGGCTGTTTGCTCATCAGAATAGACCATTGTGGGTTAGCTGGAGTAATGAGCAGACTTGGATGAGGCATCTTCATATGGCAGACCCGCCCTGAGATACTGGCTCAAGATCTCTGTCTTTGGCCTAGGGAAGGGCTTACTTCCATACCTAAATAACGAGGACTTTATCAGCTCATGGATTAAAATTATGGTTAGAAAAGCCACTTTGATTGGTATGCCACCTTCTCTCCTGTACCATCTGGGCTATGATACCACCCTTGAATCTCTGAGACAAAGGCTCTGGGACATATCACATAGTGATCTCCAATCTCAATCTCATGTTATCTGTGGCCCATTAGCAGTAGGAATTCACTATGGGTTCGATTTTCAGACACCTGCATATCTTAGAAATTTGTCTGTACCAACATATTGGCGTCTTTTCACCAAAGCCAGATTAAATGTATTTCCATCAGAAGTGTTAAATGGCAGACTGAGAGGTAAAGGTAAAGGTAAAGGGACCCCTGACCATTAGGTCCAGTCGTGACCGACTCTGGGGTTGCGGCGCTCATCTTGCTTTATTGGCTGAGGGAGCTGGCGTACAGCTTCCAGGTCATGTGGCCAGCATGACTAAGCCGCTTCTGGCGAACCAGAGCAGCACACGGAAACGCCGTTTACCTTCCTGCCAGAGCGGTACCTATTTATCTACTTGCACTTTGATGTGCTTTCGAACTGAGAGGTATCCCTTATCAAAATAGGATCTGTGTATGCTCTCAGGATGTCGACTGCATGAGGCATATTTTATTGCATTGCGGACAATATGATCAAGCTAGGGAACTATTGATTAAACCACTATTGGCAAATTGGCCGGATATAGTAGGCCAAATCTGAAGCCTACTATATCAAATATCTTCTTGACGACAAGTCCAATGATATCACAGTGGCCGTGGCAAAGTTTCCTTCAGTATCATATGAATCAAAGATCAACATACCCATGACTAAATAAATAACACTTCGGTCTCCCTTCCCTGGGGGGTTGTCTGTATGAATCTGTATTTTATTCTGAATCCATGTTATGGGTCATTGGACTGCAATAAAGATTATTATTATTCTATGGCAGACCCAGCAGTGGAACTGTTGCTCCCATAACTGACAGCAGCAGCCTAAGACCAGGTCTCATGCTCTGCTGTCTGTCAACAAAGCAGAACCTGCACAAAAAATCAGAGTATTAATTACTAAGTAATTACTAAGTGTGATATATAACAACCACTAACTATGGAACGAATGTTTGTTTATTTGACACCCCCCCGTTGATTACATATGTTACATAATTTTATAAAACCAATAAAGCATTTTTTAAAAAATAAATCAGAGTAGGAAGGGATTTCTTCCCATCCCATCTCAGTCATGTTGTTTGCATCGATGTTTGAAGCTTCTTTTCATTCATTGGCTCTTCTTCTTCTAATGTGGTAACGCTCGCTGAGAACACTATAAATCATTTTTTAAAAAGATGATCCTGGAGGATGCATATATATAGCATTAACGGCCTTCACAGTTCATTTTGTTTGCTGCATACAGTCACTAAGACATTTCAACTTGCTGGCCTTTTTAAAATAGTAAAACAAAATAAAAATACAGAGGGAGATGTTGCTGTTACATATTCCCTCTTGAGCTGTTCTTAGGGCCGCCAAGATTTGAATTTGAAAATAATTCCTGGGAAATGGAGCTCCAAAGCAGCCTCAGAACTGGCACAAAAACTGGATTTTGAATGTTGCACACTCCTGGGGAGTATGAAAAAGTGCTTGGTGGGATGAAGCACGTCAAGTTCAGGGATGTACTCAACAACAAAACCAAAGGCTTTGTTGGGAGAGCTGTAAAGTTTACTGACTTTCCATACCTTGATAATGACTACCAACTAAATTATTTCCTCCGGTAGAGCTGTAGAGTAGTGTAAGTGTCTTGGAGAGGGGTTGCTAAGATCTGATTACTCTGGGTTCCTGAAGGATACTTGGGATTAATTTTTAGGCTACAGTTATCTATCTGCTGGTAAACCTCAAGGTTGGATTATTGCAATGAGCTTTCTATGGAGCTTCTTTCAAAAATGGTTCGGAAATTTTGACCAGTGTAGAATGTAGCTGCTCAACTGTTCACAGATTCAAGGGGAACGGATCACTTAACACCAATTCTGTGAAGGCAATACAGGCTTGCTGTTTGCTTCTGAACCCAATTCAAAGTGGTGGCTTTGAGTGTTAAAGATCTTTGTGGCTCAGAACCCCAGTAGCTTCTGGGATGTCTCTTCTAACATGAGCCAACCAAGACCCCTAGTTCTTCATCTAGGCCCTTCTCCAGGTCCCCCTCTGGGGCAGTCACTAAAAGGGAGAAAGCCTTTTCAGTTGTGACTCCACTATCTGGGGAGATTTTTTCCTAAGTATGCTGTCTAAGCTTCCTGTGGCTGTTATGTGAGTGGTTTGGAGAGCAGCATAATCAGGGCCAGCCCACCTATGAGGCAAGATGAAGAGACCTCCTTTGGCAGCAGGATCCACAGGGGCAACAAATTCAGCCTGCAAAGAACACATCACATGTAGATCTTCACTCTTCCCCCTTGTTGCTGTTGTAGATCCCCAGCTCGCTTCTTCCTTGGTTTTTTTGGGGGGAGCATTTTTTTTATTTGTCTCAGGCACCAAAATGACTTGGGCCAGCCCTGGACACAATATTGCTTGACTTGCGGTGATAAATGTATGTGTGCATAAGAAGAGTCCTGTTGCTCCATTTATTCAATGGATTGAAGACCTGATTACGCTTGCCACCTGTGAGTCAGTTGCTTATTGATGTAGACTGCATGTACAAGTATAATCAAATTCTGATATTAAGGGCTGTTCAATATTGGAACGGTCTCCTTTGGGAGGTTGTGGACTCTCCTTCATTGGAAGTTTTTAAGCAGAGGGTGGACGGCCATCTGTCATAGATGCTTTAGTTGAGATTCCTGCATTGCAGGGGGTTGGACTAGGTGACCCTTGGGGTCCCTTCCAGCTCCACAGTTCTATGATTCTGTGAAATTTGGAATTTGTTTAAACAAATACAGTATGTTAAAAATTCTAATTGTTAGCTTAGCAATTGTTTCTATTGATATACTTTACTTTTTTTTACTTGGTTTCCTCCACCTTTTAAAAAAAGCACTTTTATGTGTTGTATTTAAATTGAAAATGAACAAATAAACAAATAAAAGAAGAGTCCTGTTGAATCAGGCCAAAGGCCCATCTAGTCCATCATCCTGCTCTCATTGTGGCCAAACAGATCCCCCAATGATGAGAACAAGAAGTATAGGGAGAGAACAAGAACTATAACAATATGATAACATTGTATTATATACAAAGAGCAGAATGTGTCATTTGATGTAATAAACCAGAAATGGAAGCTGAGGGAAGTCAACAGGGAGGGGGGAAATTGGAAAATGAATGTTTTGTAATGATATTGGATATTTGTTACGAGAAAAGAAAATCAATAAAAAATATTTTTTTAAAAAAACAAAAAACAAACAGATCCCCCTTCTCCCCTCCCGAGAAGAGGAGGACAGTATAGATTTACAACGGTGGTTTGCAGAGGGTCACAGCTCGGAGATAGAAGAGGCTCAAAGCTGGGAAATAATGGGGAAAGCAGAGCAGGAACAGCTGGCTGACATGTTATCACTAGAGAGCATTCCAGACCCCCTTTCTCCCAGAACCCGGCAAGCAATGAAAGTAGGAGAGCAGAGAACCCAGAGACAATTGTCCCTAAGCAGACACCATAAGGAGGTGGGGCTGTTGATGACTGAGAAGGTAAGGGGGGCTGAGATTGCTCGGAGCAATGCCATTATCCTAGAGACAGCATGCAGTGTCTCTCTCTCTCTGGATATTGAATAAAATACCTTGGTAAGAGCTTCTTGTCTTTCCAATTGCTAGTAGCCCGCTGTGAGGGAGGGGGATCAGATTCCTTGAAGCCTGACAGTACTAGAGGTAAAACCACATCATAATGGCTAGTAGCCATTGACAGCCATTGATAGTGCGCATACACACACCCAAGCAACATGTATGCGCACAAGTGTGCACACACCCAAAAAAAAACTATAAAAAGTTATGTTAGTTAGAAAGCAGGTTCTTAGTTAAATTTCTTTTGCTATTTAATGCTGAGGCTTTCTGAATACATCATTAGTTGTCACCGGAATAAATGCTTAGGTTTGTTTAACCATTCACATTTTAAGGTTCAAATTACAGCCCTTTCTTGTTTTCCTCAGCAGAAGGAAAATATCACCACTTAGTCTTAATCATTCAGTGTTATATTAACGCAAGAACCATTGTGTCTAAAAATAAAGATATTAACATTTTGTTTAAATATATGTTGCTCTTAGATATCACACTGCATTTAACAATCTGCTTAGAGGAAAAGTCAAGATAAATTAGAAATGCAACTTGCAGAAATATATAGGTGGGAGAGGATTGTAGGTGGCTTTTAACGGAGAGGGAACCAAGGAAGGCATACACTGTGGATATCAATTACAGTGGTACCTCGGATTAAGAACTTAATTCATTCTGGAGGTCCGTTCCTAACCTGACCTGAAGCACCACTTTAGCTAATGGGGCCTCCTCCTGCCACTGCGCCGCAGCTGCACAATTTCTGTTCTCATCCTGAAGCAAAGTTCTTAACCCGAGGTAATATTTCTGGGTTAGCGGAGTCTGTAACCTGAAGCGTATGTAACCTGAAACGTATGTAACCCGAGGTATCACTGTACTTTGGTTTTTGAAAGCGAAAATTGCATATTTGTAGGTGCTGGTGAAGTGTCTGTAGCAACAAGATTCTAAACATTGTTGCAGTGAGGGTCATTCCTGTTCAAAGTTCCATCCAGATAGCCATGGCCTTCTCCCGGATAAATCCATTGCATTCTTCCTTTCCTGGTTTTCCATCTCCATCCCACCAACAGACTGTCAGCATTTAATGACCACTGAACATGCTCAGTTAACATTGGGCTGGCTTTTTATTTTGCCAGTGGGCGGGGAGAGTTCCTCCTTTGTTTTCCCACCTGGATGACCATTCCTTCTTTGCAATGTATTGTCCCTCCTGGCTTGCCATACTAGAAAGTCCTCTGAGGCAATGTGTCTTCAATTTCAGTTCAGTGTTGCAAGCAGCAATCTGCTGTGTGGCCTTTTCTCTCTAGGCCTCTTGTTGGTAAAAGTCATTGTTGACTGTGTGTCCTCTGTGTGCCCTCTTCTTTATTTTTTGACAGGCAACAAAGGTGGGAAACTTCTGAGTCACACAAACTGTTTCCTTTTGGATGACACACACACACACACACACAGAGAGAGAGAGAGAGAGAGAGAGAGAGAGAGAGAGAGAGAGACGACAGTGCTATCAGAGGTCATAACCACCTACCTGGCTCCAGAACCTATTAGGTCAGATGCCTTCAAATATCGGAGGTTATGAAAAGCTCTCTTTTCAAGGAAACACACTCTGTACAGTGCATTTGTTCAGACAATTTGAGGGCAGCGTACCTCCTCCTTATTCTAGCCACAAAGTTTCAGATACATTAATAAAGCACATCAAAAGGTTAAAGTCCATGCAAATATAGTTCATTAAATCATTACTAAGTCCCAATGCCTACTTTTCATAGACATAAGGCCTCTTTCCCTTTCCACTCTGTTATTTTTCTCTTTCTCCTCTAGATCCAGAACCTTAGTGTTGCCATTGTCCAAGGATTCAAGTGTTCTAATATGCTCAGATTTTGCCAGATGTGTTTTACATCAGGCTCCAAGGTAACACCACCAGACTGAGAAATCTCTAAGACACAATTTCCCCGAAATTCAAGCACTACTCAAAAATGGGTACTAAAATGGAGACTTTGCTTCTCTGTTAAATGACTAAGTATAGTTTGGCCAGGACTCAATAATCTGGGATCTGCCATAGTCCTCCTTAAAACTGTGTTTGAGCAATCGCCTTGAGCATTGTGAAAGTCACCAAAAAGTCCCCCAAGAGATGCATTTCTTGTGGCAAATGGCTACCTGAGAGCTTACACTCCACCAACACTCTTGTGCATTGGGGGTGCCGTTTTGGTTGCAATAAGAAAACCATCCACTTCCCCTATCACAGATAAAATGATGGCCTCCTTACCATGAAGAAAATTACACATTCCCTTTTGCAGATGAGAAAGTTTGGGTTTGCTGTGTCACTTTTCTTTGCAAGGAAGCAAATACAAGATACAGAGCAATGGAAAACAGGGAAAGGATATTTTTGAAATCCTCATTAAAATCGCAGCTGTTGTGTTAGGAATGCAAGAGCAAATAGTTATGTGTAAGCTTCAGTCCAAGGTGTTCCATCCCTGCTGGAATTAAAATTGAGGATTAGACTGAAGAGTTGGGCCTTCGTTCCCCAGCGGTTTGGCAGGAAAATGCAAGCCAGAGCCCGCTCTTGCACTCACAAACAGCAAACCTTCAGCTAGCCCAAACGGAATGGAAATCCTCCATCTGCTCTTGCCTGCTATAGAGGGCAGCAAGTGCCATTTTTTTCAGATTTAAATAGAATGCAGCCACAGAGTAGTTCTCATTTAATGCAATGAAGAAATGACCTGGTATCCTTCCACAAACAGGAACTAAGTGTGCTGCCTTATACAGAGTCAGACCATTGATCCATTTAGCTCAGTCTTGTCTCCACCAGGGGCTGAGAACATTTGGCCCTAGCAAGCATGGTCAATGGCCAGGGATGATGGGAGTTGCAATTCAACAACATCTGGAGGACCACAGGTGCTACATACTTGGTCTACATTTATTGGCAGCAACTCTCCAGGGTTTCAGGCAGGGGACATTTCCAGCTGTTCCTGGAATAATAGGTATTGAACCGTAGACCTTCTGCACTCAAGACAGATGCTAAACCACTGAGCTTTGGCGCTTCAGAGATATTCTTCTCTGAAGGAGAAATGCTAGGTTGGGATTAGCTCTTGTAGTAAAATTATCAAGAGCATTCAGACATCAACAGCTAAATTCATGTTTTAGCAGATCATCTTTTTCTTTAATCTAGAGCCCCATTTGGAAACTTATGCATTTTTTAATAATAATAAAAAACCAATTAGTGTTTCCTTTCCTGTTTTGTGCTGCACAAGAGTGGGTTGCTGAAAATATTTCTTTTAAGTTATGCTTATTAGAAAATCATTACGAAAATTGCGTTTAGTCGGCCTGAAATATTTTTAATTTTTTGTTTGCTTGTTTAAGCACTGCAAGAGAAGCCATCTAATCAGAGGGCTTTGAAATGGAGAGAAAGGCAGCACAATTATGCGCAAACGGTCTTATGTATTTACGAGCTAATAATGCTTCTTTGGAAAAGGTAATCTGCTTTCATGAGTTAAACTGCAAATCTCTAAGGACTGGGATAATATGTGAGGCCTAATCAGGGATATTATCCCCATAGCAATCCTTAATCAGATAGGCCATATGGTTTGGTTTACTGCTCAGCTGAAAATTTGTACAGTTCCGTTAGCTCTCTAATAAAGATTAAACTGTAGCCAAAACCCAGAAAAATGCAGGCTTTAATTTAGACATCCCATAATTTAGAGATATGCATTCAGTGCATTCAGTGATTAATGTTGCAATAGCCAAAGTCTACAACAAATTGTTCTATCCCCCCCCCCGTGTTGTAGATTTGTCTGTCTCCCCTCCCCTGCTTGCACCTATAAAAAATAAAATAGCAACATTTTTTCATGGTGGTGGTGTTGCTGAAGTATTAGAGGAATAAATAAATAAAAACTCTTATTTCAAGCTTACATGGTGAGTCTTAACTCTAAGAAGAATCTTTAAGAGGGAAGCTGAATCTGTTGGCTGTGTGCTCCAGAATCATCCTATACCACTATCAGATCTCAGCTGGATAGCTGGGATCCCCCCCCCCCCCCGGTTTCTGTATTCAATGATGCAGAACTTCTGAAGTTACAGCAATAATTCTGCATCGTGCCATTTGCAAAAAATAAACAAGCAAAGGTTGGTCTGAGCAACACTCACTTCAACGTTCCTTATCTACAAGAGGGAAAACAAATAATCCTTCATTGGACCCTGGGGTATACCTTTCATTCTGTGGTTTGGAAGGTCAAATAGCAAGCCCAAAGTAGCTCTTAGGCCTGCATCAGAAACGTGGAGCCATGTGTGTGCCGGTTGGTGGGGCTTACATCGTGATGAAGACTGCATGGGGCACGGGCTATGTGGACCTTCACAAAGGCAGCCACTCTCATTTCTGCAATCTTGTTTGTTTAGTCATTTAGTTGTGTCTGACTCTTCGTGACCCCATGGACCAGAGCACGCCAGGCACTCCTGTCTTCCACTGCCTCCCGCAGTTTGGTCAAACTCATGTTGGTAGCTTCAAGAACACTGTCCAACCATCTCGTCCTCTGTCTTCCCCTTCTCCTTGTGCCCTCAATCTTTCCTGACATCAGAGTCTTTTCCCGTGAGTCTTCTCTTCTCATGAAGTGGCCAAAGTATTGGAGCCTCAGCTTCAGGATCTGTCCTTCCAGTGAGCATTTAGGGCTGATTTCCTTCTGAATGGATAGGTTTGATCTTCTTGCAGTTCATGGGACTTATTATTATAAAATAAGGTGTCTCTATTTTCATCAAAGAAATGGGCAACAAGTGCAGGAGGCAGTGAGCAGGGCATTTCTCAGGGCCTAGATGTCCCCAGCTTGCCTCCTGAGGCGATTGCCTCACTCTGCCTCATAGATGGGCCAACCCTGCCTTGAACTATGATAGTATCTCTTGCTTGCCTGGAGGTATGTGAGTATGTAAATGTCTAATAGTAGTACAGTTGGTAAAAATGCTGATATGTGCTTTATACTTAGGCATTCAATTACCTCCCTCTGTGCCTAGTGTGCATTCCTGTCTACTCACTGGGAAGCATGCGGACATATCTCAGGCCATGGACCCTCCAATCCAGTCCAAGAGAACCCATAGCTTGCCCCCCCACCCCCAGTCCCAGTCCTCTATGTAGTATATCGCAGTGGCTGTAAATGGAAATAAACAGATTGATTAAATAATGCCAACCATGCAATGATTCAAATCATCTCCCATCCATTGAAAAGAACAACAACACAGAAGCTGTGTTATTAAAATCTTGCCTCTGTTTGGCACGGAGTTAATCTTTGCTTTGTCCTGTCACAGTGTGCGCTGCAGATAATTGGTCATGACTTCATAGGAAAGTTGAAGGCACATCAACATATCTGGGAAGATTTCGTGCCCATTCGCAAGCACTGTGTTCTTTGTGTGGGAGGTGGGTTTGCAGATTTGCCCCCTTCAACATCGGGGACGGTTAAACATCTCTTGTTCCTTGCTTGTTTCTCATTGCACTGTTTGTTCAGTGCTTTCTTTCCAATATGGAAAATAAATAAACAGGTAGAACTGCTGATGGAGTGGAGGTAAAAAACAAAACAAAACCAGCACCCCCCTTTACTCCACTCTCAGATTGAACATTGAAAAAGAACCCTCAATTTGGGGGAAGACAGGTAAAAGGAGATGGATGTGCCCATTTATCTCTGACCTTCGCAGAAGGAATTCTGTCAGATAGGCGTAATAAATTTTTCTTCTGCGAATGGAAGGAGCATAAATGTGCACCATCAGGAAGTAAAAAGTGTTTATCCGTGTGCCTTAGAAAATAAATCAATCACCTTAATTTCTCCCTGTCGCCGCCAACACTATTTCCCCATCTGTCCCTGTTGGCAGGGGCAGGGTCTGTGTATAATGTTGGGGTGGCATTTGGCAGGGAAGAGGGGGTGTTCCTTAGTCCACCCAAACCCTTAATATGTTTGTAGGAGGAACTTTCTGGCCTTTGGCTCAGATAAGAGCTTTGTGATCTCATAATACACACCTCAAATAAGATGCAAGGATCATAAGGCTTGCAGGCTGGTGGATAGTGAACACTCACCTTTCCACTGAGGACTCTGGGGGCAAGAGAGTCCTTTGCATTGGTATGGATTCCGCCACAACAGGGTTTTTTGCTCATACAGATTCAACAAAGTTCTTCCACCTACAGCACAATCCTATCCTATTAAGTTCAACGAGACATTTTGCCAGATAAATGTGTACTTGTGCATGTAACCTGAATTTGATGGAGTGATCTTCTTCTTTGGTGATCACTCATAGCTGAGTAAGATTGTCTTCCATGAACACAGTCTTAACAGTGAGTCCGTAAGTGACTTTGGAGGCTAATTCTGGATCCACATGTCCTTCCACAGTTGGGACATAGGTTCCCAGGGGGGAGTTGATCACAGTGAGAGTTTGCCAAATGTGCCTTCCTCTTAGCTTGTTTCTCCTTTTCACCCTGAGTTCATGCTTCTTCTAAGTCCCCAACACCTTTGGTAAAGGCTGTTCTCCAAATGCTCACAGGCCAGTGTTTCCCAGTTATCAGCGCTTATACTATGTTTAGATTTGCCTTTAGAACACCTTTAAACCTCTTTCGTTGTCCCCTGGTATTTCAATGGAGTGATAAGTGATCCCTGACTCTCCAATGGTGCCTAGTGGCATCTATTTCAGACTGTTCCATTTTGGGGGGAAATGGTTTGACTTATTTATGAGTCATTCCGAAATGAGCTATGGTTAACTCATCCATCTGTTGCTTTCATATAAAATGGAATCTCCAATTATAGGTGCTACAGATCACCATGTGGAAAAGTGGAGCAGGATACAGTGGTACCTCGGGTTAAGTACTTACTTCGTTCTGGAGGTCTGTTCTTAACCTGAAACTGTTCTTAACCTGAAGCACCACTTTAGCTAATGGGGCCTCCTGCTGCCGTTGCGCCGCTGCTGCACAATTTCTGTTCTCATCCTGAAGCAAAGTTCTTAACCCAAGGTACTATTTCTGGGTTAGCAGAGTCTGTAACCTGAAGCATATGTAACCTGAAGAGTATGTAACCCGAACTACCACTGTATTGAATTTCCAAAATGAGATAAGCAAATCCCAAACCTGCTGGAAATCTGTACCTAAGTGGCTATGGACTAGTTGTGTACTCAACTGCACTCATCTAGAATGAGGACAGCAGACACAGTGAATGGGTTGCACTATGGGACATGCTTTCCTATAATAGTAATGTTTAAGGGTGCATGCCTACCCTAATGCAGTCCAAATGGAACACCAAGATTAGCAAAAGGAAGGAAGGGAGGGAGGGAGGGAGGGAGGGAGGAAGAAGGAAGGAAGGAAGGAAGGAAGGAAGGAAGGAAGGAAGGAAGGAAGGAATAGCAAAGAGGGCAGATTCTCTCCAAACTCTTAAAAAGCACTATGCATGCATCACTTGCATAAATAACCCAGGTCTCTTGTCACATGAATCCACAGCAGACTGCACAAAGCCACTGTCTGCATTTGATCAGAGGAGGAAGCAGGAAGTACCAGAAGATATAAGGCAAATAGGGGAAGGGAAGAGATGGAGGGGATGGAGCACAGGCAGCTTAGAGGAGGAAGGAGGTGGGATGAAGACAGGATAAAACAGAGTAGGAGGCGAGGGGGCAGGGAAGGGGTGAACGAGAGCGATGAGGGCAGAACCAGATGCAGCTGGGAGGAGGAACTGAGAAGACAGAGCGAGGGAGGTGGGGTTGACAGAGACAGGGATGACAATAGACAAGGGGGAAGAGGTGAACAAGCACATGAATGTGGGAGGGCTGTAAAGGAGCAGAGCGAGAGAAAGCAGGAAATGTCAGGAGAAGCATGCAAGCAAAGAGGAAGAGAAAGCAGCAAAATGAGGAAAACAGCAGTGAAGTGGCATGGAAGATGGACCGGTATGGGGAAGGGGGGCAAGAGAGTGAAAGGCTTGTGTGACACACTCAGTTCTTTTACAATTCCACCAGAGGCAGATTTAAGTGAGCGTGAATGGTTCACCCGCACTGGACTGGGTGCAGAGCTGAGAGGGTGCCGCAGGGGGCACCAAAATAAGGATTTAGAACGGAGTGTGGGAGGCAGGGTGTGTGTCAAATTTTGGCATCGCACAAGGGGCCGCTGAAATTTAAAAGCCCAAAGTCTGCCACTAATCACCACCCCAACCCTTTTGTTGTGGGCCCAACATTTTAAAAGTAGAATGCACCGGTCTCCCCAAACTCAATGCAGAATTACTTGCTGCCAAACTGAGAGGTAGGAGATGGTGTGTCCAGCTGTGCTCACCTGGAGAATCATCAAAGGTTAAACTTCTCCAAAATGAGGCAAGTCCCTGTTCTCACCAGACAGAGGACACCATTTACATGTTCAACAGTCTTGCTCGCTGGGCTGAGCAAGAAGGAGAATTTATTCTGGATTGTTCCCTCCCAGTTTTGCCTTGTCCTCCACTCAAGATGAAACCCAAGATAAGCCTGGTTTAGCCTGCACCCTGCCTCCCCAATTCACTTTTTGCTTTTGATGGATTTGGCTTGAAAGTTCACAGTGCAAGAAACCAACTTACCTGCATGGTGCTAAATGACTTATTTTTCTTTTATACCTGTTTGTGGAATCAACCATCATTGGTTGTAAAGTAATAGTAATAGTAATAGTAATGCGCTCCATGGACTTTGTTTTCCTAGTTGAATCAGCTGTCCAGTTGCAGAGCTAATCTCTGTGACCTTCTAATAAAAAGGCCTTTCTTCTTCTACTTCTGTTGAATCAGCCTTACAAAAAGCACACATTTAGCATCTTGAGCCACTTAATGAATGCTAATTTAGAAACCAATTTAGCCAGGTACTTTGGCATGCATATATATTTTATGGGCCACTTGCGTTGGCAAGAACCTAGTTCTCCTTAAATGTATGGATGCTCCCACAGTGACAAATGGACTTAGATCAGTTCCTGAAGGCTGAAGTAGATATGATGAAGATGCACACATGCTGTGTGGATGCGTGTAGAGTCTGGATCAATAGTGCGAGTGTGCGTTCAACTTCTAAAACAACGTACCCCATACAACTCTATCCTCCATCCAGGCAAACAAGGGGTATTATTACAGTTCATAGAATCATAGAATTGTAGCTTTGGAAGGGAACATGAGGTTCATCTATTCCAAACCACTGTATTGCAGGAATCTCAGCTACAGCATCCATGGCTGATGTAGCTTTTGCTTAAGCATGGGGTTTTCCAGAGTTTTGGAGTACATTGACAGCCATATGCTAAGGACACACAGTTCTACCTCTCCTTTACATCTGCAGGCAAGGCAGTGGATGTGCAGGACTGATATCTTGTCTCTATAAAGGACTGGATGAGAGACAACAAAGTGATGCTCGGGTTACACTGCCTCTGAAGTAGCGGGAACATAGCTTGGGAGTACTTATGGATCGGGACATGGGTGGCGCTGTGGTCTGAGCCACTGAGCCTCTTGAGCTCGCTGATCGGAAGGTCGGAGGTTCAAATCCATGTGACGGGGTGAGCTCCTGCTGCTCTGTCCCAGCTCCTGCCAACCTAGCAGTTCGAAAGCACACCAGTGCAAGTAGATAAATAGGTACCACTGTGGCGGGAAGGTAAATGGCGTTTCTGTGCACTCTGGCTTCAGTCACGGTGTTCCGTTGCACCAGAAGTGGTTTATTCATGCTGGCCACATGACCCAGAAAGCTGTCTGTGGACAAACGCTGGCTCCCTCCTCCACAAATGTGAGATGAATGCCACACCCCATAGTCATCTTTGACTGGATTTAACTGTCCGGGGTCCTTTACCTTACCTTTACCCAACCTTTACTTTTGGATCCTTTGCTTTCACTTGAGGCTCAGGTGGCCTCAGTGGCACAGAGTGCCTTCAATCAGTTTCGGCTAGTGTCCCAGCTGCACCCCTGTCTGGACAAGGATAGCCTAACTTCTGCCACCTATGCTCTGGTAATCTCTAGGTTAGATTACTGCAATATATTATACATAGGGCTGCCTCTGAAGACGGTTTGGAAACCTCAGCTGGTGCAGAATTCGGCAAAATGGGGCAAAATGGTTTGAGCACAGCACACTGATCCTGGCCAGACTGCACTTGCTGCTGATTAGTTTCTATGCCCAACTCAGAGTGCTGGTTTAGAACTACAAAACCTTAAATGGCTCAGGACCACCATACCTCAAGGACCACCTCTTTCCATATGAACCAGCCTAGACCCTGTGATCGTCATCCAAGGCCCTTCTTTGTGTGCCTCCTCCATGAGAGATCTGGAAAGTAGTAACACAAGAATGTGCCTTTTCTGAGGTGACTTCCCCTAAGTGCAGAACCTGACATTTGTCCCTATTGAAATCATTTCTCTTAGTTTGGAGCCAGTTCTCCAATCTGTTAAGGTAATCTTGAATCAAATTCTGTCTTTTGAGGCGTTAGCTAGCCCTCCCAGTTTGGTGTCATCTACTTTTTTGATGATGATGAGCATCCCCTCAATTCCTTCATCTAAGTTTCGTCCATTTCTTTTATTGCAAGCTCTTTCAAAGCATTGTGACACTCACTTGATAGAATGAAGTATATTTGCGGGACTTCCATTAAGAAGCGGTAAACACCCTCCAAGCAGGATTCTCCATCATTACACCCCATCATGATGACGTTGAAGAAGAAGAGTATGGATTTGATATCCTGCTTTATCACTACCCTAAGGAGTCTCAAAGCTGCTAACAATCTCCTTTCCCTTCCTCCCCCACAACAAACACTCTGTGAGGTGAGTGGGGCTGAGAGACTTCAGAGAAGTGTGACTGGCCCAAGGTCACCCAGCAGCTGCATGTGGAGGAGCGGGGAATCGAACCCGGTTCAGCAGATTACGAGTTCACTGCTATTAACCATTACACCACACTGGCGTATCATGAGTGTGATAAACACTTGTCTGTGTGCCTTGTCTCACAGCCATCCTCTCCGCCGCCTGCATTTTAATATCTTAAAACAGCCTTACCCAACCTGGTGCCCTCCAGCTGTTTTGGACTATAGCTCCCAACAGGCTGGGGCCAACTGTAGCTGCAGTCGAAAACAACTAGAGAACACAAGGTTGGGGAAAGCTCTCTTGACTCAATCTGCAGCCTAGCTTGGTGAAAATTGATGAATTGTTGCTTCTAAAAAGCAGGACAGCACTTAAAGTCAGACCTAAGCATTACTGTATTCAGCATGTGATTCCCCCCCCCCATACAAAGAAAGAGTCCAAGATGACCCACTAGTGATGCATTGAAAAGGCTTCTCTTTTCTTAGCCTGCCACCAGCTTGATGGTTCTGTTGCCATTTCAAGGTACCCTATTATGGTGCCATTAAAGTGGCTTTCAGGTGATATTTAGTGGACTCGAGAACAGGTTAGATATATAGTGCTTTTGGAGCCTTAGGACAGTGCTTTCATCTTGATGATCATAAAAGGGGAAAGGAAGCTTGAAAGATGGCTTATTTTGTAATAGGAGAAGCACATGTCTCTGTCTCGCCCGCCCATCTGAACTTTAATGTTCCTTGCTAGTGTTTAAGGCCCTTAATCCTGCACTATGTCTTTTAAGTTGAAGGATCTGAATCCCTAGCCCTGTCTTTGCATCCTAATTACTGTTTGCTGTAGCTTTTGGGGGCTTTTTAATGAAGATTAGGGGTATCGTTTGATGTATGCAAAGCAGCAGCTGACGAGCAAACACAGCAAATCAGCTGGAGCTTGTCATCTTAACGGAGCATTTCTGACGTGGGCGCTGCAGGGCTGTTAGTGAAAAGGCCAATTCATTTGTCTCCCTTTGAAATAAAAACAAGATCCCTCACGTTTCAATCAAGAGCTGGGCCAGATGTGTCTGGAAGGCTTTTCTTGGCGCCTAGAATGGCTGTTGCTTCCATAGGTCTTGACACGGCAATGCATGCAAGTTGCGTCCTTGATAACAGTGGAGTGAAATTGGGAGAGCTGGAGGGGGGGGGGATGCTACTTGAACAGATGGATCCGGGCTTATATGGTGCTGTGCATTGGAAACGGGAACAGATTAATGCCACGAGGGGAGACCAAAGGAATGGCAAAAGAGGAACAGAGGCATTTGAACTCATTCATGAATCATTTCCAACTGGTAGCTTTGCCTCTGGGCACAATAAATAACACCCAAGCAGAATATTTATTAAACACATTTTTGGGTTTTAATAGAGAATTAGAATTTGGAGTCGATAAGCTTTTCAGATACCCAAGCCAGATCTTGCTTCATTTTTCACATCTGCCACTCAACTTGCTTTGCTTATTTGTTTGATTAACATTAAAAAGTTTTCAGGCCAGGAGTTCCTCTTCTAAACTTCTTAAAGCTTAAGTGTTGTACATATTTTATTTTACTTTATTGTGTGTGTGGGGGGGTGCTATCTGGAGGGAGAGAAGTTCTTGCTTCTGTAGATGTTGACAGAGGGTTTCTTGAAAACCACAGCCTTAATAACAGTGGATAACAAAATCATGAAGGATAAGGCTGCCAGTGGCTACTAGCCATGATGGCTGTGCTCTACCTCATTGGTCAGAGACAATACCTTCTGAAAACCAGTTTCTGGGAACCTGCTGTTGTGATTGGGTGCTGCTTGCAAGTTTTCCACAGGTCTGCCACTGTGAGAACAGGATACTGGATTGAATGGACCATTGGCTTGATCCACATCATTTGCCATGATTCTGTGTGACACAGTTCTCTATCCAAAATTAGCATTAGAGATTAGCAACATGGGATATTTATGGGATTTGAACCAGGGCCAGATAACATGTTTGCATTTATTGTTAATAAAAGCGTAGGAGAGGCAGAGGGAGTTCAAGCATGAATAATTCTTCTGATAAATAGACAATCTCCTGAGAAAATTTTTCAGAGAGCTATTCACAAGCTACAGGTCAAGAGGCAGTCTATATAGCAGCTTCAGAGGTCTTAACGTTGGAAATAGCCAGAGTTTAGTTTGCCGAAGAAGGAGTGATTCGTGGATGTCTTTTCTTGACAGTACAAAAACACCAAGTAACCATTTCCAATGCACCAGACCTTCCCATTCTTTTTCAGTGCAAAGCTCCCTGTGCTTAGGACAGGGATGGGGGAGAAATTTGATTCAGTTCACATTTAAAGTTGAATCTACCTAATTCACCCTTTTGGGAACAATATGTTAGTCGAAACACAGCCATCCTTCAAAATGCACACTTCTCCAAATTTTGCAGAGCAGTTCTCCAGCCACGCAATGTGTATGGAAATGTTCATGCTAGTGTAGAGTGGATTTTTAAAAAAAGAAAATAGCATGCAAAGATGAATTATATCAGGGGAACATGCTTTGCAAAAATGTCTCTAGGGGGGATGAATTTGCACTTACGGAGGAAATTTCATGAGAACTTTTTTTAAAAAGTCAAAAGTGATACATAAATGTGGAGAAGTAAAGATAAGGTTGAGAAAATGAGAAACCTGAAATTGACAGATTCGGCCGTTCCTACCTACCTAAGGGACCTCAAGGCATAGGGGATCTTTCTGGTTATATGTACCGCATCATGTCCATTCAGCAGTTTGTCCTTTCAGCCAGGAACAAAGATAGATTTGGTAAGGTGAACTTTCTGCCCCCTTTTAGGCCTTACTTTCACTTTGGGAGGTTTCTGACCAAGATTGATGAAGGCTCACAAGAAGCTAATACCCTTAACATGCAATTTCTTTGTTCCTAGGCATTTTTCCGTACAAATAAAAAAGAGAGGGGAGAATTATCCTTATTGACAGCAAACCCATTTTTTATTTTTATTTTTGCTGGCTTTTATTGCAGGTTGCCAATTTGGCCTGTTCAATTTCCAATAACGAAGAAGGTGTAAAATTAGTCCGCATGGCAGCAACCCAGATTGATAGTCTGTGTCCACAGGTAAGCCATATTTGTGCATGAAAAATATGTCTGTTCGTGTATATACTTGGAAGCCTTCTGCAGTATTAAAGAGCATAAGGTGCTTGACATAGAAAAACACCCGGTACGAAGATTAGAGTCTTGTGCCTTCCATTATATTGTTGATTGCCTTGCCCAAATAGCGAAAAATGCATTTGTATACTGAGCCTCGCTTAATGAACGGAGCGATCAAAGCACACAGCTGGGCTTTTAATGTAGTCTTTAATCAAATTGTTCTTTTTTCCCCTTGAGAAGGGTCTCTCTCTCTCTCTCTTTCTCTTTGTCATTGCTCACAAGAACCAATTTTGACTCATAGGTGATAAACGCGGCCCTGACATTGGCTGCCAGGCCCCAGAGCAAAGTGGCCCAGGACAACATGGACGTCTTCAAAGACCAGTGGGAGAAGCAAGTGCGGGTTCTCACCGAGGCCGTCGACGACATCACTTCTGTGGATGATTTCCTCTCTGTCTCAGGTAACACCATCCAAACAACATCCATTAAATGAACAGGTGGAATTGTTCCAGGATGAGTCTTCATAAGCCAAGCCAAGCTTTATCAAAGCATGAATCACTTCCCTTAGGGCATCTCTAAGTGATTTTTCAGTACAATGAAACTATGAAAAACCTAAAAAGGAACAATTGCATATATAAGAACAACACAACACACACACACACACACACACACACAGAGAGAGAGAGAGAGAGAGAGAGAGAGAGAGAGATTTGAAACAGCAGCATGTGTATAAAATCAATTCAAATCCAATACAGATACCAACATGGATATAAATCTCAACTTATAGGCTTGTTGAAAAAGGATTATATTCAACAGGGCAATAGAGACGGCACCTTCTTGTTATATAATGGGAGGCAGTACCAAAGGGCAAGTGCTACCATCTAAGTACAGTGGTACCTCGGGTTAAGAACTTAATTTGTTCAGGAGGTCCGTTCTTAACCTGAAACTTATTTTAACCTGAGGTACCACTTTAGCTAATGGGGCCTCCTGCTGCTGCCACACAGCCACCGTGCAATTTCTGTTCTCATCCTGAAGCAAAGTTCTTAACCCGAGGTACTATTTCTGGGTTAGTGGAGTCTGTAACCTGAAGTGTCTGTAACCTGAAGAATCTGTAACCCGTATGTGAATCAGCCCATCAAGAACGAGGCCATATTTTATAATGGTGATGCAAAGAATGAGCCATTAAAATGAAAATTGGCTTTCATAAGTATATAATATAAGAAGAGCCCTGCTGGAATCCAGCCAAAGGCCCATCTGGTCTCATAGTGGCCGACAAGATGCCCTAATGGGAAGTTCTCAAGCAGGATCTGAGTGCAAAATCACTCTTCCATCCTGTGGTTTCTAGTGACTGGTATTCAGAAGCAAGCTGCCTCTGACAGTGGAGGTAAAGCATAGCCATTGCAGCTAGTCCACATGGATCCATTGATGGATCCCACACATGTCCAACCTAGTGCTTTTTATATGAATTATTATTATTATTATTATTATTATTATTATTATTATTATTATCAGTTTCATAAGTTTTACACTCCACTTGATTGTCAAAAGCATCAAAGCGGTTTACAAAAAGATAAAACAAGAGGCAGAAAATGCACAACAATACTTTAAAATTTGCAAAAGCTAAAATACCAAAACAGATTAAGAGCACCTCAACTTTCTAAGCATCTGGGTAGGCTTATCTGAACAGGAATAGTTTTTAGCAGGTGCCAAAAAGAGTACAGCGAAAGTGCCTGTTTGATCTCAATAGGCAAGGAGTTCCAAAGTGTAGTCACCGCCACACTAAACAATCAAGTTCTTACAGATGTGTTGTGGGTATTGTGCCAATTGCGCCGGTCAAAGTGGTCAAGTGGGCACATGTGGAGTAAGGCAATTTTGTAGGTGAACTGGTCCCAAGTTTTTATGGACTTGATAAACTAATAGTTACACCTTGAACCTGGCCTGGTAGCAAATCAGCAACCCGTGCAGATCTCTGAGTACAGGAGTTAGTTCCCATCATCCCTGACCACTGGTCTTGTTAGCCCGGGATGATGGGAGTTGTAGCCCCAAAACTTCTGGAGGGCTGAGTTTGGGGGTGCCTGAGTTAGATGCTGACAAAGCTTCACTCCTGGCAGTAGTCATGCCGCAGCATTCTGCACTAACAGCAGCTTCCAGATCCAGAATGAGGGAAGCCCAACATAGAGCGCATTGCGGTAATCCAGCCTTGAAGTAACCAGCGCACAAACTGCAACACATAATATTACACGGGATAAGTACTTGTACCTACGGGACCGCCTCTCCTGGTATGCCCCGCGGAGGACCTTAAGGTCCATAAATAGCAACACTCAAGAGGTCCCGGGCCCTAAGGAAGTCAGATTAGCCTCAACCAGAGCCAGGGCCTTTTCAACACTGGCCTGGTGGAACGCTCTGTCTCATTAGACCAGGGCCCTGCAGGATCTGATTTCTTTCTGCAGGGCCTGTGAGACAGAGTTGTTCCGCCTGGCCTTTGGCTTGGAATCAGCCTGATCCCCTCCCCCTCTTTCCTTTTCCTTTTCCTGTGATGGACTTCCCTGGCTTTTCTGGCCCACGTAGGACCAGTCTGGATAATTGGCCTTGGTGAAGATTTGATGTTTTCTCCCCCCAGTTTTTGATCTGGGCTTCCACTGAAATGAGACTGCATTTTAAGTTGTATTTTAATCAATTGTTTTTATACCTGACATTAGCTACCCTGAGCCCGGTCTTGGCCGGGGAGGCCGGGGTATAAAGAAATTTTTTTATTATTATTTAAAATTTATTATTATTATTACTCTTTTTGCCATCCCTAGTCTTTATTCAGTCCAAGAGAGAGGGAGCCTGTCAATGTTGCAATGAGCTCCAGCAGCCACATGTTCAATCTTCGCCTTAAACATTTCTACTCCCCCCCATAACTCTTTTGGCTGTGCATTGCTATGGAAAGCACAAGAAGCACATTGAAAACTAGCAGAACGGTTTGCAGAGGAAGTTGCCCGGCAACTAACGCTGTAAGACAAATGGTAAATTCTGTGCACAAATGACAACTGTGGACCAGGCAGGCATTTTGGAATTGCTTCAGCTGTTGGCACACGCCTCCCAAAATCAGCAAGGTCAGGGACAGAGACTCACCTTCTCTGGGACCATCTGTTCTCCTTGAACCTTGTTTTTTACTCCAGTGGTTCCAAACATATAGCTGCCATTTGGCAGTCTCAAGCACTCTTTGCTGATAGGAACTATGCCAGTTACTGCATTATCTAGCCAGTTCATCTCCTATGGAATTTTGGGTGCACTCTGCTAAAAAGAAAATGAGAAACTTCTAAGCTTCCCAGTGGTTTATAATGGAAGGGTACCATCTGCAAAGTCCCCCAATAGTCAAACACCCCAACTTCTGTGCCCTGTTTGGTCGCTTGCCTCTCTGTCCTTGTGGTTACCTAAGTCAGAGGCTGTGGGGGCTGGAGGAGGTTCATCAGCTGTTCAGCAAGGTTTGGTTTATAGAAGAAAGAGCTTTGTGGTTATGTGAAATGAACAATTGCCACTTCTTCCTCTGGGAGATGTGCTGCAAGAAGATCAAAGGAAAGGAGGAAATGTCTTAGCAGGTTTTGTTCCTTGAAAACACATAAAAAGTATTCCCTGTACTTTGCAACTGCATGCCTGCAATCTCCAGGATGTAGATGCATTTTGTCAATTGAGGTTTCAAATAGTTGTAAGACAGGGCTTGCAGCTTAGCTGTGCATCTACTTCATTTTGCATTCTTCCACTAGAATTACTAGGTTATTTTTTGTTTGTTTGTTTGTTTGCCTTTTTAACAATTAGGCCAGATGCAGAGAAAGGATGGTGGAGCGCTCCCCACCCCCAGTTAGTTTTTTTCATGTCTTTTTTTACAAAGTCTATGGGGGAAAAACTTGAGTGGAGTTAAAAAGTGTGTGTGTGTGTGTGTACACATATACATATATGGTCACCAAAGTTGGTAGACTACCAAAAACTTTCTTTGAATTGACTGACAATATGGACTTGATTGACATTTGGAGAACTAAGAACCCCCTGGGGAGAGAGGGAACCTTCTTCTCTGAAGCTAAGATGACATGGACTAGAATTGACCAAATTTGGGTTACTAGAGGAATGGCACCAAAGATAAAGAAAGTGGAAATCTGCCCTAAAAGTTTTTTTCATGTCTTTTTTTACAAAGTCTATGGGGAAAAAACTTGAGTGGAGTTAAAAAGTGTGTGTCTGTGTGTGTGTGTGTGTGTGTGTGTACACATATACATATATGGTACATATACATACCTTTGTTTCAATGGGAAATAGCTTTGTGTCAGCATCTTTATTTTTATTTTTTATTAAATTTATATACCGCCCTTTATCTGCAGATCTCAGGTCCTTAAAGATACAAGATAAAAACACCAAATGCATAATAAAAGCAAGAACAACAAAACAATAACCCCCGCCTCCCCGCGCCCCCTCCCGCAAACACATTTAAAAGAATATAGGGTGTTAGTCTGAAGGTTTGTGATAGTCCATCCACAACTGGAATCTAGCCGTTGACAGCTATTTATTTATTTATTTATTTATTTATTTATATATATATATATATATATACCACCCTATACCCAGAGGTCTCAGGCTGGTTCACAGAAAAGATCACAATATATAAAATCAAAATAAGAACAATAACCCAATAGCACCCCCCAAAACAGAGCCACATTTTAAAAGGGTATAGGATGTCAACCAAAGGCCTGGTTAAAAAGGAACGTTTTTGCCTGGCACCTAAAGGTGTATAATGAAGGTGCCAGGCGAACTTCCCTGGGGAGAGCATTCCACAGATGGGGAGTCACTGCAGAGAAGGCCCTGTTCTCGTGTTGCCGCCCTCCGGACCTCTCAAGGAGGAGACACGAAGGAGGGCCTCAGAAGATGATTCCAGGGTCTGGGTAGGTTCATATGGAAAGAGGCAGTCCTTGAGGTATTGCGGCCCTGAACAGTTTAAAGCCAGTCAAAACCAGCACTTATCTACTGGGGTTATGTGGAACTCATACATTGTCCTAGGTAAATAAATCTTAAGAGTGGGATAAAATGTGTCAAGTAAATAAGGCATGCTGTTGGCCAGCCTGCTTAGTTTCAACTCTCAACCAAAATGACTCCTACATGCATGACGCTACCTTGACTCTCATTGATCAGCCTGTCAATGAAAAAGGCACGGAATGAATGAATGAATGAATGAATGAAATCTACCGTCTCCCTCCTCTCTGTTGAATCTTCCTTTCCTCTATTGTCTTGGCTACTGCTAACATTTATATTGTATGCTCTTTGGGGGCAGGGATCTGGCAACATTATTATTGTTGCTGTTGTTCATATTCTTATTTCTGTCCTACAAGTTTGCCATTCTTTGCCAACAATGGAGAGGGAAAAACACCCTGAAATTTTATGAAAGCTCAAATATCCAGTTGAGTATTCGAACTGAACAAGCTTATGCAAAATAAGTAAATTGAAATGCATAATTTCCCCTGAGAACAGGATTTGGTTTTCTTTAAGGAGGATTTGTAGGGTTTTTTTTTTCCTCCCGTTCATCTCTCCTGGTATGAACAGTGCTGATTATAATAATGAAGTCTAGGGCAGTGCTTAGGGAGGGAGTCATGGTGACCAGCACTGCTAGTGTGACTCCTAGCAGATTTCCTTTACATTTGCTATGAACCAGTGGATTGAGGCATCTGCCTTGTGGAGAGATCCACATTTGTCTCATACGACAGAAATCTGTCGTATGCCATTCTTTTATTTTAATTTTGGCTCTGCTAGCCCAACTCCAAGCTTCTTAGCAAAATATTGAGCTTTAGGCTACCTGGACTTTAACCTTGTTCACCCAAGGATTCACTGGGTGGCACTGGGCCCATCTCAATCATCTCATTCCATCCCCACCCACCCTAGATGCTTCCGTAAATTAGGATTTTGTTTGTGATCTATTTCTCAGCCTTGCCGCACAGACAGATCATACCGTTCTTTGAAAGGAGCCACACAACAAACATTCTGTCTTGTGTGTCTCTGTGTGTGCAGAAAACCACATTCTGGAGGACGTCAACAAATGTGTGATTGCACTGCAAGAGGGAGATGTTGACACGCTGGACAGGACCGCGGGGGCAATCCGAGGCCGTGCAGCCAGGGTCATCCATATTATTAACGCCGAGATGGAAAACTACGAAGCTGGGGTTTACACGGAGAAGGTGCTAGAAGCGACAAAGCTGCTTTCCGAAACAGGTGAGTGCGGACAGCAAATGCCTCTTTTCTTTTTCTTTCCATTTAAGGTCAATCAACAATCGGTTCTGTGACCTGTGGCAAAGCTTGCATAGTGCTGCTTCCGACCCAGTCACTGCCACTATATGTTGAAGCACGTTTGATAGCTCCGAACCATGGGCAATTGGGCCTGGTGCCAGTGTTCAACCAAGTTGGGCACTCACCATGACCCTAGGGTCTCGGAAAGGCCCATTACCAGCCAAACCTGGCTGTGCCAAGTTTCCTCACCAGACGCCAGATGGCCATTTGGGCAGTAGGTAGGTGCTGCTGCTGCTGCTGCTTTTGAAGGGGAGCCAAGCTCAGCACCCATTGCCTTAATTTACCCAGAATGCAATGCCTTAGGAGCCTTTAGATTTATGAAGTTTATAAAACCGTAGAGCTTATTGGCTAGGACAATACATTTTGGGTAAATTAAGCTGGTGAGAAGTCACCGTTGATGGAAGTCCATCTTAGCTCGTATTAAAAAGCTTCACCCCCTGCCTACTCACCTCGAAGATGTTTCTCTGGGGACTCTGAGTGGTATTGCTGTCATTGCTGTGGCAGCAGCACCAGAAAAAAAGAATTGTGTCGGGTAGAATTGTGTATTGTGGGGCTGGGCCCCATCAGCATCAATAAGCCCCCAGAAGTCTGGTACTGATCCTGTGTGCTATGTTCTCCATGGGTTTGGTATCTTGTTATGGAAACGGTTTGGGAAAAGTTAATGCTACCCTTACTGATGAAGCCGTACCTTTCTTCCTTGAACGCAGCCTGAAAGCACCCTCTTCCTGTACAATTCATGTTTCTTTCAGAGCAGCACGTGTGAAGTCAATATTTAGTGGATTCTTAGTTGAGTTGTGAGTTGCTGCTCTCAGGAAACTAGAGTTTCATGCACCTCATACATTTAGAGCATATGTCCCCACTGGTGGAAGAAGAGGGGGGCGGGGGAGCGCACCGCCCCAGGCACCATGATTCTGGGGGGGTGCCATCGCGGCTGCCACCCCCATGCTGGGCACTACGCCCCTGCGGGCGGCACAACACACCCCCAGGACGTGTGCCACACCCCTGTGGGGCGGTGCGCCACACCCCTGGGATGCACACCAGCCACTCCCCCACCTGCTCTCCGCTACTGTATGTCCCCCCAACCCCCCCAGAGAACTGTAGTTTATCTCTCAGAGAGCCACAGTACCAAGCACCCTTAACAAACTGTGGCCTGATTCGACTCAATCTCCGAGGGAAGCCGTGTGTTTTATAAATATAGTTGAAAACCACTGCGGTAAGATATCCTGATTGCACCTCTTTAATTGGCTGGTGCAACTATGGGGAGCAGAGAACTATCCAACGTAGTGCCTTCTCGTGGTTGTGGACTACAGCTTCCAGCACCCCTGACCAGTGCCAGATGTACTTATAAGCTAAACAAGCTATAGCTTAGGGCCCCACTCTCTTGCCCCCCAAAATAAAAAAACAACAACTGGATGCACATTTCCAACATATAAGATAAAAAATAAATAAAATAAAACCTACATACAGCAACAGTGTTTTGTGTTGTGTAGGCTTCTATGATGTAAGTAATGGGCCCCACCAGCTAGCCTGCTCCCTAAAATATCACTGGTTTGCTAATTTCTATATATAGGGTGCCTGCATTCTGTATGGACTAGTTGTAACAATTACTTTGATAAAATATATTTTGTTATGTGCAAATGGCTTTAGATACCTATTAGATCCTTAAATTACCATATAGCATATACAGTATTCAACACAAAAAACAGTGGCAATTTGTTGTTGACAGAGGGCAGCTGGACATATAAAGAGCCCCATTATCTTAAGTAGCTTAGGGCCTCATCAAAACTGAATCTGACCCTGCCCCTGAACATTGACCATGCTGGCTGGTATTGATGGGAGTTCTAGTCCAATAGCATCAGGAGGGCTTCACATTGTCCAGCTGCATCAATATCTCTCCCATGTCAGGGGATGGAGGCAGTCCTATAAGCACACAGAGGTGTGAGCATGGAGTCTGAGCATGGAGGGAGCAAGGAATCTTGCTTTTGCAGAAGATCTGCATATGCACCAGGATGTTCACCAAGCAGTGGATTAGGTCTTTTAGGTAAAGGTAAAGGGATCCCTGACTATTAGGTCCAGTTGTGACCGACTCTGGGATTGCGCCGCTCATCTCGCTTTATTGGCTGAGGGAGCTGGCATACAGCTTCCGGGTCGTGTGGCCAGCATGACTAAGCCGCTTCTGGCGAACGAGAGCAGTGCATGGAAACACCGTTTACCTTCCCACCGGAGCGGTACCTATTTATCTACCTGCACTTTGATGTGCTTTCAAACTGCTAGGTTGGCAGGAGCAGGGACCGAGCAACAGGAGCTCACCCCGTCGTGGGGATTCAAACCTTCTGATCGGCAAGTCCTAGGCTCTGTGGTTTAACCCACAGCACCACCCGCGTCTTTTAATTGCCTGTTAATAGCCAGTTAGCCCAGACAATGAAACCACCTAGAGGTGTGGACTGGTTTAAATTTATTTATTTATTTTAAAAAAACACCACACAAACTGATGAAATGTGCAGCAGGTGTGGATCTCAAGTTCTCCAATGCAAATCCATTTGGGGATCACCAGCTAAGTATTCTCTCCATTTCCATTAGAACTTTCATTAATAAAAGGTGAGTGTTTGCTTAAAAAAATAAAAAATCATTTTGTATTCTGGCATGCTCAGTGTTCAGTCAAAAAAAAAAAAAAGAAGACATCTATAATTGCTAAAATTTCAGGTCCAGCATTATGCAAAATTTTGCCTATTTGCTTTTCATAAAACTAATTCACAATGATAAAAACACAATAAACCAAATCTGCAGCAGACACATTAAATGGTTCCATGGCATATTTAATGTGCTCTTTAATAAAGCGTGAATTATAATAAAGTACTAACAGCCCTGTAGTAAATGCGTATTTGGCCAAGCCCCCCTTTCAGGGTTTTTATGCAAAAAGAAAAAGGAAAAAGTTTAAAAGATCTAATTGCTGTGCTGTGCTGACATAGAGTGCCTAATTACAGATGCCTGGTTTTCCCCCAAAAAAGTGCACGCTGTATTACATTGTTCATTTGCAAGACGACACAAGAGGGCTCTTTCCAGTATAGTTTGAGAAGTTCTTTTCATACAATTGCATCAAGATCCCTTTGGCATGATAATTTCCCTTGCGTGCGGAAGCGGGTGTGCACAGAATGAATCCTGATGGAGCCACATACATGGTTGTTATCAGTGATGTTCTCGTTGTTTTGTAGTGTAGGTGGGACGAGGGAAGAGGCCAAAGGAGTGGAAGCTTCCTAGAACTTTGGCCAAATCTGCATACTCTAGATTCTGAGAATGATTTTAGCAGATCTCCTGTTTAAACTGGAATTTGGGAGCAGGGGACTGCAAAGCAGAGGGACCATAAAGAGGGGAAATATCTCATTCCCAGTACAGAGGAGAGCAAGTAGCAGAGTGACAGAAAATCCACAGTGAATGTAGAAGGTCCCAAAGTCTCCATGTAGGACAGGGCATTCTACAATGCTGGAGACCTGCTGCCAGTCAGTGTAGCCAATACTGAACTTGATGGAGCAATGGTTTGACCCGGTGGAAGGCAGATTCCTAGGCTCCATACTAAATCAGTTGAAGTGAGTCTAAGTATATATTTATATTTGTATCTATATCTATATCGTCTATATCTATATCATCTAAATCCATACCTATATGTATTTCAGCACCTCCTGCATTGAGAAGTTTTTAACATTTGACTTTTTATGATGTTTTTATATTTTGTTGAGAGCTAATTATTATGATTATGATTATTATGATTATTATTATGATTATTATTATTATTATTATTATTATTATTATTATTATTATTATCCCCTGCTCTCCTTTCCCTCTTTGCAACACTACAACTGTGTCTGAGCCTTTCACAATTTGTAACCTCTCTGTTTGTTCCATAACTACTTTCTTCTCTGGCCTAGCTCTCATGAACAGCATATTAGGAGGCAAAAATGGTTATAGGTGCACTCTGTTAGGTGGGAACTCCTATGCTGGATTTCATTGTTAATTGTCTTCCTGTGGAGGAGCACTCAACTGTGTGAATCCCCACTTGCAACCTGAAGTGGTACAGTGGAAGGAAATTCACTTCCTCATCCGCTGTCCGTGAGGATGATCCCAGGTCTCTCTCACTGCACCATTGTCTCACAAGTACCCACTCCTTATTCACTCTGTGTGTTTCCTTTCTTTTATTTGTCAGCCTCCCCTCACCGGTCTCTGTACTCCATTCCTGAGCATTATGAGCAATTGACTATTCATTTGCTACAGTCTTCCATTATGGGACTCCTAAGAACATAAGAAGAGCCTTCCAATTCAGGCCAATGGCCCATTGTGTCCCACCCACATCCTGTTCTCACAGTGGCCGACCAGGTGCCTGAGGAGAACTGTGGGCAAGATTGGAGCACAGGAGTACTCTCCCCTCCTGTAGTGTCCAGCAACTGGTATTCAGAAGCATTGCTTTCTCCAACCATGGAGGCAGAGCTTAGCCATTGTGGCTAGTAGCTAGCGATAGCCTTCACAGCAGAGTGCATGGGGTTCCCAGGTAGTGCCCCATCCAGGCATTGACTGTCGGGATCCAAGCGAGCAGAGCCTCCAGCTCTTAGGAATTTGGCCACCCTCCAGGTGCCCGGCTTGAATCCTTACCTCCCCTGCCAGCGTCTGCCGGCAAGATCAAGGGAGGTCTCTTCGGCGATTCTCCTCAAACGTGAAAAGAACACACCACTCCTCCCCCTCCCATCTCCAGGGGGGGGGAAAGAGACAGACAGAAATATTTTTACATGTCTTTATTCCTGTCTTTCACCAGTACAGAGAAACATGTCTGCACACTCTGATTCCCAACGCAGAGAGAGAATAAACTCCACCCATGTACTTCCAGTACAGGGTCATGTGCTGCTCTGAGGTAACATCCGGCTCTCAGAGCACTTTACAGACAGTCCCAGTTTCCCACGGGACAATCCAATAACATTCACATCCTGTTTACCATTCCAGCCACCTGGTGCTTGCTTCTGCATTGCTCCTTTTTCGTAACATCCTCCCCCAAAAGAATCAATGCGTGTTGCAGCAAGCAAAGCATGATCCAGAGAAGAAAACAAACAGTTGTTATACACATAACACTCCCCTGTTGTTTCAGTTCCACCCTTGGAACTCCCCGCCACTGGTTTCCCCAGTGTACCTCTCTGGTTGTCTGGTTTCCAAGGAATGAGTGCATCTGCATTACCTTGGCTAGCAACTCTCTGTTGTGTCTTTGTCTCTGACTTAGACACAGCTCCAACCTGTCCTCGGTTGTTTACAACAGCAACACATGCAACAGCTAAGTTAGCAAACTCTTTTGAGTACCTCTTGGGTGGTTGACCCTTTGTAACTCTCTCAGACCTACGTATGAGGTGCTGATCCTCTCTGCTCACTGGTCCAGTCTCAGGACTCTTTGGAGAACTAGTTCCAATGGTAAACAGTGGTTCATCCTTCAGTTGTGAAGGCCTATCTATTGTGTGAGACTTCCTCTCAATGACTGTGACAACTGAGCTCTCCGAGCTATCAGTGTCATCACTTTCTGTACAGCTGAAATCAGTGAAATCATCATCATCTGAATCGTCCTCAGTGGGAAATGTGTGTACTATCACTCTCTCCTTTTCAGGAGCACTCTCTAGAAATTTTGTGAGAATCACCTGACCAGATTCAGACAAAATTACTCTGTAGAGACCCTTTTCATACCCCACAAAAATGCCTCTGGCATTCTTTACTCCACCTGGAGCTTCTGTTCTCACATGAGACCCAAACACCTTGAAATGGGCAACAGAAGGTTTTCTGTGGAACAGTTTCTCAAAAGGAGAACTTCCCAACTCTTTTGAAACCTTTCTCATTTTCGTATAACAGAACGACATTAGAGACTCGGCCCAGTACTCATGTGGCAGATGTGAACTAAGCAATTGCGCTTCCATCCCCTTTTGCAATTCTCTGTTCACCCGTACACAGACACCCCTGTTCCACGCTTCCGCTGAAACAGCAATCTTGTGTCTTATTCCCTTCTTCTGCAGGAACCTTTGGAAATCCTGTAAAAGAAAAATCTGCTTCTCATCTGTGAATAGACAATCAATGTTAGCATCATGCATACTCTTAACTTTGTCACAAAACTCCTGAAACCTCTCTAAGGCTTCCTTTGGCTTTCTCAACACATAAACCCAGACATAGTTAGAGAAATGATCCACACACACAAGATAATATCTTGCATTGCCTCTAGATGGTTCTAGAGGACCAATCACA
Source organism: Podarcis raffonei (assembly GCF_027172205.1). Lineage (NCBI taxonomy): Eukaryota > Metazoa > Chordata > Lepidosauria > Squamata > Lacertidae > Podarcis > Podarcis raffonei. Next base: position 73,373,097 of record NC_070610.1, on the reverse strand, counting down.
TCAGCATACACCCGCTGAAATGCTCTGTTGACACCGGTCTTCTTCTTGCTCACACCTGCAAGAGAAACTAGGTTAGACACAGATGAATTACATTCCATGTAATCACTTTGTGCAAAAGTCAACAAATAAAGTCCATCCTTCTCCCTGGCTGAAAGAAATAACTCTCCATCTTTGTAGATCTTGCAGCTCTCAGCATCGTAGGACAGTTTCAGTCCTCTCTTTGCAATCTGCGAAACACTCAGCAGATTGAACTTCAATTCAGGAACCAAGTAAACATTGTTTATTGTCAAGTCCAGACTCTTAAGATAGACAGTCCCCACGCCGGCCGCTTCCAGCTCCTGACCGTTGGCCTGTGTCACAGTGAAGCTTTGCTTCTTAAACGTTGAAAAGAGTCCTCTGTGTGGGGACATATGAACCGTCGCTGCAGTGTCGATAATAAACGCGTTCCCAACATCTGGCGTGGTTCCTTTCGCCATCAAAGCCTTTGCAGGTTCCACCATAGGCTTGGTACGACCTTTGCCTGACGCCTCAGGTTTTGCTGAGCGGCCCTTCGCTCCTTTTGGCTGACGTGGCTTCTTACAGTTCCGCTGAAGATGCCCAGCCTGTCCGCAATTGAAACATCGGACAGCATTCAAAGCTACAGCATCCTTTCCAGTAGCCTCATCGGTGGGGGAATTAGAACTCCGTTCCTCCCTCCCCCTGTCCTTTACCTCCAGTGCAGCATGCCGGCTGTGTTCATCTAGAACCACGGCACTCAGGGGCACTCCCCCCTTCTTGGCATCCATGCTGAATCCAAGGGTCAGCTTTACACTCAATCTCAAGCCAGCTTTCACTTTTCAAGCCAGTAAACTCCAAAAGTCTTTGTTTACTGCTTTCACTGGCAGGCAAACCTTTGGGCTGTTTTTTCAAAACCCTTGCACAGCTGCGCAGATACACTTTCGATTTCCCAGGCTCTTTTTAGGCCACTCAGTAACTGGCAGACGTTGCCTAGCAACCTGCTCAGGACGGAACTCCTTATCTCACCACAGGAATTCCTGGTATGCAAGCTTGCCCTTTCAGAGCTGTTGTTTTTCAAACGCAGCTCTTTCTTGTGAACCAGAAAATAAGCCTTTCTGCGTTCATTCTCTCTTAGCCCGAAATGTAGCATACCTTTTCTGGCTCCGTTGCCTTGAAACACACTCCTCTCGGTGTCCAGCTGTCTGTTTCAGCTTCTGGCTGCAGGCAGACGCTTTTCTTTATCTCCTTAGGTGCAGAGGATGGCAACGATTCATCGACCTCTCACCTCTCATGCAGATTCTCATAGATCAGATAACCATCGGTCTGCTACCAGTTGTCGGGATCCAAGCGAGCAGAGCCTCCAGCTCTTAGGAATTTGGCCACCCTCCAGGTGCCCGGCTTGAATCCTTACCTCCCCTGCCAGCGTCTGCCGGCAAGATCAAGGGAGGTCTCTTCGGCGATTCTCCTCAAACGTGAAAAGAACACACCACTCCTCCCCCTCCCATCTCCAGGGGGGGGGGGAAAGAGACAGACAGAAATATTTTTACATGTCTTTATTCCTGTCTTTCACCAGTACAGAGAAACATGTCTGCACACTCTGATTCCCAACGCAGAGAGAGAATAAACTCCACCCATGTACTTCCAGTACAGGGTCATGTGCTGCTCTGAGGTAACATCCGGCTCTCAGAGCACTTTACAGACAGTCCCAGTTTCCCACGGGACAATCCAATAACATTCACATCCTGTTTACCATTCCAGCCACCTGGTGCTTGCTTCTGCATTGCTCCTTTTTCGTAACATTGACCGGGTCCCAGAGCTGCTTAGTTTCAGCAAGGTTGGTAAATCTGCCTTCAAACCACATCCTTGAGACCACACCAGTGAAGGACCCTGAGAGGTAAGAGGGTCATCCAGCATGGCTGATTGGAAGGCTGGCTGAAAGGGGCTGGAAGACCAGGCAGGTATATTACTCTGCCTAATGGTAGGGCCAGCTGTCTTCTCCACCCCATTTGCTCCTCGGCAGGCAAACTATGCCTGTCAACTTCCCGGCTTTAATACGTAGTAAGACATTTCTGTAGTTAAATAACTCTAGCTTTCTATGAAGGAAATTTGCCATAAATCAAATCACATTTCTGTAATTTGTGCATTCTTATTGCTAATATTCACTTTGCCATATATATATTCATGGTAAACCAATGACTCTGATGCTGGGAGAATGCAAATGGGTATGTAATTAAGTAAGTTATTGCTGTTGCACAAGGCCAGATTTTGCCCTAGATGCTTAAACATCCTATTGTATTCGACCCGCATGTGGGTGAGACCATTTTGTACTTCATTTGCTTCCCCACTTTTTCTTTAATTGAACATTTATTCATTTTCAAATGAGGAGCTTTGGAAGATCTAGAGGGGAACTAATTTGAATGATAATAGAAAAGGGGAAACTGGGCACAGCCCTCTCTCATAATTATTATTTACACTTTCACAGATCTCTTCAAGGAAAGCATCTGGATGTTGAGCTGGAAAAATCCACACAGCCTTGCAAAGTGCTATTTCCCCCCAGCTGTTTCTCTGGGGTTAGGCTAGGGTGTATTTTCTTCTCCTTCTCATTTGTGGAGGCATCCATGCTAAGGATATATATGGAGGAAAATAAATTCCTACCGCAGGGCAGGATAGCCTGAGTTCAAAGAACTCCAGATTTAACTAAAACCCTGAAATGAGAGCTGGGCTACATGCTACATTGATCACATCAAAAGCCGCCACAAGTAAGCAGGCTGTCATTTCACAAGAGGAGATTGACAGCCAGTAAACTGGGGCCGATGGTCCCCTTTCCCTGCCCAGTGTTTATCTTGGCTTATCCCAGGTCTCCTTTAGCAGCTAATTTTCCCTGCTCCTCCCCTCCACCCCACCCCACCTAGGGACACTTAGCAGCTAAAGGAGAGATGAGATCACTGAAGATAACAGAATGGGCAAGAAGCCAAACAGTTCTGTGATCCCTGCTATCCTGGTATTCTCAGAATTTCCAGTAGCCTGAGTCTGGCTTACTCACCACTGTCATTTTATTATTTGTACCCCGCCCATCTGACTGGGTTGCCCCAGCCACTCTGGGGGGCTTACAACATATACAAAAACAACTCCTGAACTGCCTCTCCTGATTCGAATGGAACAGAGAGGCAGACCTACCATATTTTTCGCCCTATAGGACGCACTTTTTCCCCTCCAAAAATGAAGGGGAAATCTGTGTGTGTCCTATGGGGCCAATGCAGGTTTTCGCTGAAGCTTGGAGAGCGAGAGGGGTCGGTGCACACCGACCCCTCTCACTCTCCAGGCTTCAGGAAGCTATCAGCAATCCTGGGGAGCCTGCGGATAGCAGCCTGTTTCCCAGACGTGGGGCGCGCTGAAAGCAGAGCGTGGGGCGCGCTGAAAGCAGAGCGCCCCGTGCTTTGGGAAGATATCCGCAGCCTAGGGAGCCCTGCGGGAGTTCCCGCAGGGCTCCCTAGGCTGCGGATAGCAGCCTGCTGCACGGAGCGCGGGGAGCGCTGAAGCAGAGCGCCCCGCGCTTCGGGAAGATATCGGGCAGCCCCACAAGCTCGGGGGACAGCAGGGAGGCGCAGCGCCGCCACCCCGCTGTTTCCCGACCTGGTTTGGAGGCTGGCGCTAGGGAGAAGCGCGCTTCTCCCTAGCACCAGCCCACAAGTTCGGGGGACAGCGGGGAGGCGGAGTGCCGCCATCCCGCTGTTTCTCGACCTGGTTTGGATTCCCCGACCTGGTTTTTTTTGGGGGGGGAATAACGGGGGGGGAATTTCCTTTATTCCCCCCCAAAAAAAAACTAGGTGCGTCCTATGGGACGAAAAATACGGTAGGTGTCATCAGCATGCAGATGACACCTCGCGCCAAACCCTGATGACCTCTCCTCACAATTTCATATAGTTGTTGAAGAGCATAGGGAACAAGAATGATCCTGCAGCACACCACACATCAGTTCCCACGGTTTTGAGCAGAAGTCCCCCATTGCTACCCTCTGGAAACAACCCCGGAGGTAGAAGCAGAACCAGGACATGGCAATGCCTCCCATTCTTACCCTCAGTGCCACTCAAGGAGAATACCACGGTCAGTGATGTTGAATGCCACAGAGATGTCAAGGAGACTGAACAGAGCTGCCGTCCCTTCATCCCTCTTCTAACAAAAGTCATCAACCAGGGCATCTAAGGATCCGAAACTGGATTGAAATAGCACCAGGAGAGTTCTTATCTGAATTCACAAAGATTGATTTCCCTAATCAAGGAAAAGCCAGGGGTACTCAAGACGTTCCAAGCAAGTGGAGAAACGGGAAGTATGACTGACATGCTCAAGATTGCACCATGAGGGTAGGGCCACAGGAATATGCTCTCGGCAGCAGTGGTGATGTCAGTTACCAGGAGGAGCAAAGTTGGGGCTTCACAGGAACACTAGTAGTAGCAATGGATTGATTCTCTTAGAGCATCTGCCCCCCCCCCAGCCTCTCCACTGCCTTGTTCTTCTCCCACCTTGTAAATGACAATGACTTTGCAGCTGAGAGGCTATTGCTTCAGCTCCTGCTTACCAGGAGAGCCATTCCTGACCGTATCAGCCAAAATTTCAAAAAAGATTAAAATTTATATACCACCGTTTGTCAAAAGGCCACAGGGCAGTTAAAGTAACATAACTACATAACATGAGATCAACTCAATACAAACAAGCAATACGGTTATATAAAGCATAATACTTCCTTCTGAATAATAAGGGAGGGGGGAGTCAAAAGGGTGTCTCTCTTCTTGCCGCTCTGCTTGCTTGAAATGTCTGAAGCACCTCTCGGGTTCCCTTTATGGGGCAGGGGGAGTGCCATGCTATAGCTCCTCCCCTCAAGACCTCACCCCCTCTGATGAAGAAAGAGAAAGGGTTGTGTGGCTGCTTGGCAGAAAAGGGGTTGCATAAAAATGGAACTATAAGATGAAAAGGATGCAAATGTGTAACTGAATACTATTTAGGAGGCTTTTTTGTTTTTAAGATTAGGAAAACATCACTAGATTGGGGAGATGTGTAGTCGGAGGAAGAAAGCAGAGGTAAATAGAATCAAGACAGTTAAAACATGCCTCTTGAAAAGTGCATTTTCTTTTCATCTTCAAAATTTGTGGGTTCCCTCCCTCCCCATAATATGTTTATATCCTTTCTGTGTTTAGTGGAATATTTGGGATTTCTCCCTCTCCGATCCCTGCCCTATAACATAATGGAAGCCACCGCATGTGTTCTTGGACTGTCTATAGCCTCAGCTGATCCCATCCCTGTTCCCCGGTGTCTCTGGCATCGACATTAGTGACTGTTCACACGCTGCAGATAAAACTTCCTTAAAGTGCTCTTGTCTCATTATAGTCCCCCTTTAAAAAAATAATGCACGGCACTTGATTACCGCTTTATGCCAGCCATGAAACCGCAAAGATGCATAAACTCAAATATTTGTGCATTTCAGTGAGACTAAATTGCATCCTCTTAATGAGACAGAATAGAACTCTTAAGATATTCTGACATCTCTTGAATTTTCCCTCCTGTAATTATACACAATGCCAGTTTTCTTTCAACCCCAGCTTAAATGATTTGAATTGCAGGCTACACGTTAGGTGGACCTGGCTTTGTACTCTTAAATTTCCATTTATTCAGATGTATGCCACTCATATTAATAGTGAATGGTTCCGCCTGTCAATTTTTGTCATGGTCTGCTGGGCAATAAAGCAGCTAATTTGCTACTGTGTTCCCCCTTCCCCAAAAGTCAGCCACTTCTATTTAACATACAGCAACGTGTAGCATCACTGTTATAATTTCTATAGCTGTAAAACAGAGTTGATATATCTTTGGACTTTACAAATTCTAAATGTGCTTCTCTAGCCAACATTCAGAGAGGCTCATGAAACTAAGGCCCAGTGTCTTTATGCTACTGCTGTAGCGGAAGAGGAAGCGAAAGCTGGGGAAAATTAGCCTCATAAGAGATAGCAATGAAGGTTGGGGTGAACCAGGCAACGTCTACAACTTCCTGTATAAGTCAGCTGAGAGGGAAAGTGCAAGGAATAATTCAAACCCCTTAAACTTTCCTTTCTTATTGGGGCTGCCTGTGGGTTGGAGTCTTAAGGATTCTGATCCAGTTGAGTCAGGCTACAAATATGATCAGGCTAATGGAAAGCTGGGCTCTAAGATCTCAACTGATCGGATGTGGCACAATAAAAAGGGATGGAAAGGCCTTCAAAAAAATCATCTGTGCAAATCGTCAGGGCCCACCCCATCAGTTTTGCAACACATTGAACATACGCTAACAAGCAAGTGGAACATTTTTTGAGATGCAGCTGCAAAAAAAAAAAAAAAAGTCTAGTGCTGTTCTAGGCTTCATCAACCAAAGTCTAGTGTCCAGGTCAAGGAAAGTAATAGTCCCATTCTATTCTGCCTTGGTCAGACCACACCTGGAATACCGTGTCCATTTCGGGCCCCACAATTTAAGAAGGATGTTGACAAGCTGGAATGTGTGCAGAGGAGGGCAACCAAGATGATCAAGGGTCTGGAAACCAAGCCTGATGAGGAACGGTTGAGGGAAGTGAAGAGAAGCTGCAGCAGAGAGATCACACAGGGCTCTGCAAGCTCTTGCGAGAGATATCTGTAACACTCATGCTCCCGCTTCTCCTCTCTTCTCCAGTATTGGCAGTGGCAGTAGACAGGCAAATTAGTGGGATCTGGCACCTTAGGATCCCAGCAGGATCCCACTGCCGGAGGCAAGTGCCTCAGTTGGCCTAGTGCTAAGGCTGGCTCTGCTTATCTTTTTTTTTCATATGTGATTTAATAATTTGATGAATTCCAACCTAAAAAATCACCCAGCCTAGCAACTTCCTACGTCATTTAATGCCTCATTGTGGAAGACCATTGTGTTAGTGAATGTAGTTATTCAATAGGCCCCTAGTGCAATCCAAAGACACACGTAGCTGAGAGACTTAATTCTGTGCAAGGTGGAATGACAATGGCAAAATCCCCATTCAAAATGGCGTTGATTATCTTAAGAGAGGGATAAATCAGCATGCATTCTGAAAGGTTAAATCATGCTTCTCTTAACAGCCAGAATTGTTGTAATGAAAGTGTGCTTTGCAAAGGAAGAAGAAAAAAATAACAGTACAGTGCCATACAAAGTAGGAATGTGTGGGCATAATTGAATATGTTTCAAAAGATTTTCCACATAGTCTGTCACGAGTTTATTTTTGGAAAACCTCTGATGAAAGGTAAAATATATAAATACAAAAACACCTTTGATGGATTAAGTCCTGGTTAAAGAGATAGGGAACCAAATATAAATCAAGCAGGAGAGGATTTATCCTGCAAGAGCCTAGAGATTGCTAATACGGCTAGCATTGTGTGCTGCAATTAATTAACAGGCACAGAGCAAAGAAGACGAATTCATCAAAAGACAATACATCCCGGGATACAATTAACAGAAATGGCTTTTAGAATGGCTGCAATACAAGGTCAAAGAGCAGTTACTAGCCTACCCTGTTTTAATAGCAGTGCTTTGTATCTGCTTTGTCTCATATGCCAGCTTCAGCCATATCCAGATAATCACCAGTTGGCCAGTGTATTATTATTATTATTATTATTATTATTATTATTATTATTATTATTAATTTTTTATTGGTTTTACATACATTCACATTACGTAACATCATATCCTCTTATTTTATCTCTTTGGCTCAACTGAGCCTAACGGCTTCCCTCCCTCCCGTCTGATGGTTTACAAAATTAAACTTTATATCTTTACATTTCACTTCATTTCCTATCCTTGTTATATCATTACCTAAAATATTATATTACGCAACCCGAATAGGTAGCAATTTCACCTTACAAATCTTCAGATAACCCTGCTAATGATGTTAATTGCTTACAGTTGTCTTTCAAATATAATATAAATTTGTTCCAGTCCTTTTGGAATGCTTGGTCTCGCTGGTTCTGGATTTTTCCCGTCAGTGTCGCCAGTTCTGCAAAATCCAACAGCTTTATCTGCCACTCTTCTTCTGTTGGTAACCCCTGTTGTTTCAATCTTGTCTCAGTATCTCTCTACCCACTATCCCCAATAAAGAAAAAGCTTCTGGTTTTTTAACAAAAGTGTTTTAAAACATTTTCTTTAGCTCATTATATATCATTTCCCAGAAAGCTTTCCTCAGCATGGGTCCTTCGTTTCTTTGTTAACTGCATATTGTATGACATTTAACTCATCATAAATTATCTATAATCTTTGTAACATATGGCATTGCAGAAGTTAACCAAAGCATGTCAAAGATTTCGTATGGGAACAGTGTTCTTTTAAATATAATAATATATATCCCATTCTTTGTTAAACTTTTGGTTTGTCCGGTTCCTAATTTTTCCTGTCATCTTTGCCAATTCTACAGGGTCAAATAATTTCGCCTTGCCATTCCATTTTAGTTGGTATTTTATCTCCCTTCCACCATTTGGCTATCAGCATTCTCGCGGCAGTTGGCCAATGTAGTCCATGCAGCACTAACCTCGAGACCAATTGCTGCAATGCACTTCATTTGGCCCTGCCTTTGAGCTTGGTCCAAAAGTGCCAGCTGTTTCAGGATGCAGGGGCTAGACTGCTGATGGGAGCAGACATAAAACAGCATGTGACAGTATTGTCTTCACTGGCCACCCATGCAGCATACCTTAAGGGCAGCCTGACTCCTTGTATTCCAGATTAAGCATCATGAGTTGTCTCGTGTTTCCAAGGCCCAAATCCCTTCAATTAGAAACAGAGCATTTTTTGTCACTCGCCCCACCCTGTGGAACCCTCTTCCAGCAGAAATTCAGTAGACATTCTCACTTTTGACTTTTAGGCATCTCTTGAAGACCCTTTTATTGAGGCAGGCCTTATCCACTGCTTATTTTTGATTAGCCATTCATCTTTTATCTGCATTTTTTCGACTATATAATAGGATTTTAAGATTGCTGTTGGCTTATCACTACGTAAGATTGCTGCAGTTGGCTTATCACTACATAAGGAAACGCTGCATGCATTTACAACTTAAATTATAATATTTATTTATTTATAGTGATTTATCTATCAGAGTATTTAGAAAGCACCAGTTCATATCATATCTCTATCTCTCTATCTCTCTATCTATCTATATCTATCTATCTATCTATCATCTATCTATCTATCTATCATCTGTCTATCTGTCATATAATAAAATCATTAAAACACATAAAATCATAAAATACAAATGACCCACATCAAATCAAATTAATTCTCTAAAAAAACAAAGATGTTTTCAGCAGGCGACGTATCAGAATTTGTAGGTTCCTGTCTGATTTCAGTAGGAACAGTGTTCCATATTACTGGTGCCACCATGCTAAAAGCTTTGGTGCATTATTTTATTTATAAGAATATGTATAAATAATATAGTTAAAGAATGAACAGTTGTTCAGCTCAAAATAAAGCACATAAAACAGAGACGGGGAGGGGGAGATATAATGAGAGAGAGGAAAAGGGCACAGGAAAGTTAGATCTCTCAGGCTCATTCCTGCAGGATCAGGCCAGATGTACATTTTGCAGAGTAAGGATTAAGAGTGAAGAGCCAGTGACAAAGTGCGAGCAGGAAAAAGACTTGCTGTTAAGGCTTTTGCTCCAGTGTAAGAGCCGTCAGGTCTGACAAGCTGTATCTAGTGCAAGACGAAAACTTGGTCTGTGGCCAAAGTGCTTGCTCTGTCAGCCAGTCAAGGAAGAAGCATGGATACTGGCACAATACATGTTTCTGTTGCCAAATCACTCCGTTTCTGCCCTTGTCCCTGTACAGGGGTACCTTGGTTCCCAGACAACTCGGAACCCAAACACTGCAAACCCAGAAGTAAGTGTTCTGGTTTGCGAACTCTTTTCGGAAGCCGAACATGCTCTGTTTTGAGTGTTATGCTTCCGATTTGTGTGGAAGAACCCAGTTCAGCTACTGATTGATTGTGTGACTGCAGTACATTGTTTATTGCTTTCATTTTATGGATCAGAGGTCTCGTTAGATAGTAAAATTCATGTTAAATTGCTATTTTAGGGGTTGTTTTTAAAATCCATTTTGCATTACTTTCTATGGGAAAGTGCGCCTTGGTTTTGGAACGCTTTGGTTTTGGAACGGACTTCTGGAATGGATTAAGTTTGAGAACCAAGTTACCTCTGTACAGTATAACTCAGGGATGGGGAACGTCAGACTTCTGGGTTAATAGTGGTCCTCCGGGCTTCTCCATTCAGCCTTGGCACTCTCCCCATACCATACCTCCTCCCTAGCTACACATCTCCCCAGGCCATACCCATTTCTGGCTCTGCTTTGCATCCTCTTTGAGTGCTTGTGCCTGGCTGGAATATGTCCTTGAACTTTGATAATGCTTCTCATTGGCCATAATGGAGGAAAACATATGCACGTGTTTGCAACTGGCAACAAAAATAACATTCAGGTTTGTTGCTCTGGCCCCATTTGTCTCTGGCCCTACAGACCATGGAGGGTTATCCAGAATGAAATGTGGCCCTTGTGGAGCCTCAAAATTATTATTATTATTAATATTATTAATAATACCCAGCTCATCTGGCTTGGTTTCCCTATCCCTGGTGCTACATTTTTACACCGTTTTGAAAACTCATGCAAATTATTATCAAAATGGGGAGCACCTTTTACATGGCATAATTGTTTTTGTGAAGTGCACCCTCTTTCCTGTTTCAGATCAGCCCTAATACGGTTGATAATTCCATAGCTAATAAAATATAAACTGGGAACAAAAATTTGCTCTCAGATCCCTTATGAGCTTCATTGTGGATCAGGGATTTGAACCTGGATCTTGCAGTGTGAGGCTTAGCAGGAGTTTCCAGCATGGTTTGGCTTTAGGATGCTTTCAGGACTTATTTTGAAGTGAGATTTGATATTTGCAAAGATTGCTTTTTGAAATAATCCTGCGGGCACATATCCTTGGAGGAAATATAAACTTGTAGGCTTGTATGTAAGTTTTCTGGTGATATTCCCATGAGCCGGAAAGTGGAGGAGTAAGGATTATAAGTGGAGTGGATGGGGAAGAGATTCTGAACAAGGAGAGGTGCAACAAACTGAGGCTATTTATTCTGGGAAAAGGCGAATAAGAAGAAAACCCGGGAGAGGCACACAGGGGCACAACATGTCTGAACATTTGCATATGCCTTTGTTATTGTTCAGATTCTCCCTGAAAACTCTGAAGGTCTAAACTGACTCTTCAAAACAAGGAGCAAACAAGGAATTTGTCTCCAGATGCTTCAGCACTAAGTTTGAAAAGTGCACTGAAAGTTGATGACATTCACAACACATCTCTCAATCACTGCCTTTTAAGTGTGTGTGTGATTTATATATTACACACACAAAAAAATCTTTTTACAGAAGCATGCAAACACAGAGAAACAATTTGCCTTGCAGATCGGTGAGACTCCATTTTGAAGGCCAAGCTAGGAATGTAAAGTTCTTGGATGCCACACAGAAGTATATCAATTGCTAGTTTGCCAGTCTCCTGCTAAGGTATTTCCACAGGAGTTCAAGCAGATGATTCAAAATGTACCTGGTTTAGAGTATAATTCTATGTTTCTAGGCTAATCTGTGCCACCCGCCCAGATGATGATGGATTCCAGTGCCCATCAGGCCCAGCCAGCTGGACCAGTGCTCAGGGATGACAGGACTTGTATACAGTCCAACAAAATCTGGAGAGCACTAGGTTATCCATCCCAGTTCTAGGCATTCTTAATCTAAACCCTGCATATTGTCAAACTAGTCAAAAGTGCACTCTTGATTCTTTCCATGCATGCCCGACTTGAATTCAAGTAAGGGATATTTTCCCTTTGCAACCGCAATGCAAAGGACAAAATGTTCCTTTGCAGCCATGGCTTGAATTCAATCTGGACTGCAAAGGAAGGATTCGGCGTGCATTTAAGAATGTTCTCCTAGCCCTTTCCTTTGAGGCTGGCTCACCTGATGTCAGGTGATTGACAGATGAGCAGCCCCAACCTCACTGCTGCTACACCCGCTCCCCCCCATCTCCCAGTAAGCAGCAATGGCACAACCCACCAGAGATCAGATTAACGCCACCGCCCCATCATGCCCCCTCTAGTGGCTGCTATGCTCCATGAATTTCTATAATCCTCTTTCAAAGCCATCTAGGATAATGAACAGCACCATATCCTACAGCAGTAAATTCTGCAATTCACAGTTAATTGCAGTTAATTATGCCTTGTGCACAGAAGTGTTTTATTTTCTTTATCCTGAATAAATTGACGGTGAATGTTTCTAGGTGATCCTCAGTTAATTGACGAGAGAGGCAGAAAAATGAAATATAAACATAAATATCTGGCCCAGCGTACCTGTTGGAGGATTACATAAACCACGGGAATTTCTGGCAAAGCACTGTTGCCCAAATCTAACTAGGACGTATCTACCAAATCACTAACATGAAAACTGCTGAAATAGCTAACTCTCTCTCATGGGACTATATTTATAGTGAAATTTGTTGAACCCCAGAAGGACTTGTATATCAATTTCCAATTGGCAACCTTTGGAATATTTGTGATATATATGTGGATGTTGAATGCATACTAGATTAATTGTCAATGCCAAATCGTGTAATACTGTTATGGCACTACTGTTAAAAGCATGCTTTCTTTTAATTATGCCCATAACAATCAGGCTCAAAATGTTGGAAATTAGCCACACAAAGCCTTTTATATCAGATTTAAATGTAATAAAACTTGCATGAAATATTTAGAATCCTCTGGCATGGAATTTACCATCCTCATAGAATGAGACTTTGCCAAACACTCCAAGCTAAATAAAATGTCGTGTTTAATTCTTCATTTTTCCCATTATAATTCAGAAACGAAGGCATCCCCCCCCCCCCCATAAAAGAACTCTGTGGTCTTGATAACCAGTTGGGTCATTTTCAGTTTCAAATAATTACATTTCCATGTGGGCAGTGTTGTGTTGCCAGAGATGAATTTTTTCCTCTTTGGAAAGTGCCAGTTTGAGCAGAAAAAAATGCATTCTGAATTGATACAAATAGCTCTGAAATCTGTTGTTGCTTGTATGCTAGTTTCCCTTCAACATGATTTGTATTCTCTTGGATTTGGGTTTTTCCATTTACCTTTGGGTGTTTCTTTTGATCATATCTATATTATTGACATTAATAATTATATTTATCAATTTCCTCATGCTGTAAGCAAGCCTCTGGATGATGTACAAGGACATAAAAAGCAAAAGCAAACAATTTAAAAACACAGCAAAATACAAACTGTTCAGAATAAAACTAACCAACAGCAACAAATGGTTTGCCACCTTGGCTGCCTTTGCAGATAGGACAAGTATAATGATTAACTCAATCATCACAGTCATATAAAATCCATGGTTGAATCCGACTAAGGCCTGCTACAGTCCATAGAAGATTGCAATGGGTCTCTTTTGAGTAGAGCTTAAGACAAATGCAACTCTAAAAACTCCACTGTGAAGGCTCAAACTCACCCAACTGGTGAAACAGACTAAAATTGTTGTTGTTTAGTCGTTTAGTCGTGTCCGACTCTTCGTGACCCCATGGACCAGAGAACGCCAGGCACCTCTGTCCTCCACTGCCTCCCGCAGTTTGGTCAAACTCATGCTGGTAACCTCGAAAACACTATCCAACCATCTCATCCTCTGTCGTCCCCTTCTCCTTGCGCCCTCCATCTTTCCCAACAGCAGGGTCTTTTCCAGGGAGTTTTCTCTTCTCATGAGGTGGCCAAAGTACTGGAGCCTCAGCTTCACAATCTGTCCTTCTAGTGAGCACTCAGGGCTGATTTCCTTCAGAATGGAGAGGTTTGATCTTCTTGCAGTCCATGGGACTCTCAAGAGTCTCCTCCAGCACCAGAATTCAAAAGCATCAATTCTTCGGCGATCAAAATTCTTCGGAGACTAAAATTAGACAGTATTAAAATATCATTAAAGTGTTCTAAGAGGTGTTAAAAAGCCTGGCAGAAAAAGGAGTTTTTTCTTTTGGCACCCAAAAAACACTGTGGTAGGCGAGCCTCTTTTTAGGGTCCTCATTCCACGGGCTGGTAGTTAAGAGGGGGTGTGATATAAATAGCAATATGATGGAGCACTTTCCTCTGGGTTGTAGCCCATAATAGTCCTACTCAGAGTGGACCCATTGCAAGGACTGACTGTTGCTGACTGTTGATTGGTTTCAATGAGTCTTCTCTGCGCTTAGTTGGCTACAACCCCATATCTTTTATGGTCACTTTTAATTAGTGGTGTAAAAAGTTCCAAATTATGTATATTGTCTGTTTTATACATTGTGTGCTTAAATGTCAGTTAGATCAATTTATGCATATATATATATATGGTGCCAAACAGAATAAATTGGCCACATCACTGTGATCACCTGTGAGCTCCCGTTGTTTGGTCCCAGCTCCTGCCCACCTAGCAGTTCAAAAGCACATCAAGTGCAAGTAGATAAATAGGTACCGCTCCGGTGGAAGGTAAACAGCATTTTCGTGCGCTGCTCTGGTTCGCCCGAAGTGGCTTAGTCATGCTGGCCACATGACCCGGAAGTGTCTGAGGACAAACGCCAGCTCCCTCAGCCTATAGAGCGAGATGAGTGCGCCAGAGTCGTCCACGACTGGACCTAATGGTCAGGGGTACCTTTACCTTTTAAGGCTTGTAGGGTAGTGGCACCAGTGACTCAAGTCTCGGTCATTTTCCTATTTGTTTATTTTTCTTTAAATGAATTGGTAAAACACTCAGTTGCAAAGTACCCTTCTATATTATCATAAAATCAAATATACAATTTGTTCTGCGTTTTATGGCTTTAATGATTTCATTGTACACGGCTGTTGCATGTTGATGAAACTGCCATTTGTAAATACTCAAATAAAGAAATGAAGGAGGGGAATATATTCAGATTAAACCCTTTTTGGAGGGGGCGGGCGGGCGTTTCAAATGCTGGTTTTCATGCCCTGCATTGTTTCAAGTTGTTGCACTGCATAGAACGTAGAGGCATTTAAAGTGCACATTTACCCATGCATATTTCCAGGGTGCCGGCAGAGCTCTCACGCTGCATCAAGTAAATAATCCCTTTAAAATATTCAGTGCTTTAGTCTCTTATTGCTGTGCCTTGGGCTGCAATTTCCCTGGTCTTCTGCATATGGCCGAGCTAGAAGGCCATAAAGCACATGGGGCCATAAAACATGTGGAACTTGCCCCTCCCCAACCGGTTTCTGCTCTGCTCTTTGATTTCCGTGAATCTTCAGGGCTTGGATCAAAGCTGATGTTAGACCAAAGGTGCATGTTGTGGCTGGTTGCTGTGTCTGGAGAACAGAACATTAACGGGGCCATGAGGGAAGAGAAATGATATGTGGTCCACAGTTATTATACATATTAAAATAAAACAAAAATGGAAGGGGGTATTACCCAGAAAGTGAACTTACAAGATAGTTAGTTGCCTTGCTGTTTTGTGATTGTGCACCAGTCTGATACATGCATTGAAAAACAAAATAGGGTAAGCCTAGAATGGCCCCTCCCCATGCTGAGAAAGGCAGTACCCCACTTTTGGGGGTGTAAAGAATGTGGGTGGGGGAGTTCAGGACAATAAGGTTGAAAACAGCACAACTCTCGCATTAACCTGGAACACCAGTTTCATGTATTCCTCGATGTGCTTTCTGCAAAATTCTTGCCAAAGTTTTGTGCCAGTTTGAAGTGAATTGGACGATGTTGGGTGTTGGGGTGACCCCATCATCCCTGGGATTGAGAGTCTATTGCCCAGTTTGTGGAGCGCTGCAAAATGTGGAGTTTTCGCTGCAAAACTTTTGCCACACTTTTATGCCAGTTTGGATGGAATCGGACAACGTTGGGTTTTGGGGTCGTACCCATGACCCCCATTTTGAGTGTAAATCACTCCATTTGTGGGGTGCTACAAAATGTGGGGTTTTCGCTATAAAACGGTTGCAAAACTAGTTTCGAGAAGATCAGATAACATTGGGTGTTAACTATGAACCCTAGTTTGAATTATCAATTACTCTGTTTGTGGGGTGCTACAAAATGCGGGGTTTTCGCTACAAAATGATTACAAAACTTTGGCACCAGTTTCAAGGGGATTCCAGATACTGAATTCGGATTTGTAGTTAATGAAGCTCATAGGCCCTGTGGATTTAGGCTGTCGAGCAAAAGCATGCCATTTAAACTAGGCAGCTGCTGTCCACCCCTTCTGCCCCATTAGCCAGTTTGGCCCCATCTCTCATCCCTCCATCTCTGTGTCACAGTGCAGGCCCCGTTCCTCCATGTTGCACTCAGCAAGCATTCCCCATTCTTCCTCCACCGCTTTAGTGCAGCAATTTAAAACCAACAAGAAAGAAAATTGGGAGGCATCTAAGGAAACAGGTGTGGATGCATAAGGAGCTTACAGATGAGCTGAGATTTAAGAAGGCTGTGTATAAGAGATGAAAGAGAGGGGAAATCACAAAGGGGGAGTAGACACAAGTAGTCAACATTTTAGGGGGTTGGACTATATTAACTTATGGTCTGTGTGTGGTTTGGGAGCTGCACGGTCAGGGAAAAAACAATGCTGTCCAGGGTTGTAAAGACTGCAGAGAGAATAATTGGGTGCACTCTTCATACCTTGGATCAAATCTATGCTTCCAGGTGCCATAAGAAAGCTGCAGAGATAGTGCAGGATAGTGCACACCCCGGAAATGATCTCTTTCCGCTTCTGCCTTCTGGAAGAAGCTACAGGGTTCTAAAGACTAGGACTAGCCGCCTGAGCAACAATTTCTATCCAAATGCGATTTTGGTTTTAAACGCAGTGTAAGGAGTCTCTATGGGAGTATATTGTATTTTAAAAATGGGCTATCAGAGTTTTTAGGGGGCTAACCAGGTTGGAATAGCTGGGATAGCAGGCGTGTTGGTTTTGAATGTCTTATGTAGTGTTTTTTCCCCAAGTTCTTTGTTCTGTATGGGACAATGACAATAAAGATTATCGTATCGTATCATATCGTATCGTAGATGACCCTTAGGGTTTCTTCCACCTCTACATTTCCTTGATTCTATTAAAACTGTGCCAGCTGCAGGTAAGTACAGGAATTTGTAAAAGTCTGCCAGCCTCTCCCCGCCGCTCTTTTAGGTAGCCCCTTTCCAAAATGGCAGGTGTCGAGACGCTGAGCACACAGACTAAGAAGGCAGTGCTGGGAAAGATGTGCCCACTGAGGCATTATAAAGTATGTCAGCAGAGAGAGGAAGGCTGGCAAAATTAATTTCATTTTGGATAGATTAAGTCCTGTAGCAGGCTTTACTCCAGTGAGTCATGTTCGGAGCATAACATTTAATGTAAGAGCTGCTCCTGCCAAACTGTGCACAAAGCAAGTGTCTCGAATCATGCAAAGAGCTCAGTAATGTGAAAGGAGGGGGTTCAAAGTTGCTGCCACTTCGTTCTTCCAAACATAAAGGAACAGCACCCTGCCCCCAAACAACCGTATTGTCTTTTAAAGAATGCAAAGTGTGCTTCGGGGGTATTATTTCACTCCAAAAAACAATAATTGAATACACATTATCGTCACTTCTAAATATGTTAGCACCATAACCTGATCATTAAGATAATGCGACTTTTGAAAAGCATTTATTAAAGAGCATATCAGGGGAGGTGGAAGAGGTTCATTATGTAGGCCTCTCAGCTGCCAACTCGGCCTGTAAAGTCTTTATACCAGCATCATTCTCATCACGGTTTTCGGGATTTTTAAAAATCCCCTTTTATTGCATCCTGCACAACTTAAGTTTCCAGGGGGAAGGGGAAGGGGGCAAAAGAAGTTGGATGAATTAAGAAACAGGATAATGTAGAGGGAACCTGGGTGCATCTCAGAAAAAGAAGGGACGTGGTTCCATGGTAGAGCATCTGTTTTGCATGCAGAAAGATTCAGGTTCAATCCCCAATGGATTCAGATTCAGGTTCAGTCCCCAATGGGAGAGGATCTGCCTGGAGCCCCAGAGAGTCTCTGCACGGTCAGTGTAGACAACACTGGACTGCACTAGTTCCCCCACACAGAGTATACTAATGCTGGACATCAGCCCTGTGTGCAAACAAGTTCCTATCCTTACAATCCCCATTTTCACAGGATTGTTCATTGCTATTAGCATTTCTGTGCAAGTCAGCAGAGAAGTCTTCTAAGATTTGTGTGTGTGTGTTTTCCAGCTATGAAAAAGCCAGAGCAAGGGTATATATTGCTGAAATAAATATTGAATGTGACCATTATGCATATATTCATAAACTATGTATGCACGCCCCAACCATTAATATTGGGAACTGCTCACGGATAACCATTAGCATCTTTCATGCTCTACACACTGCTGGAAATAAGAAACTGGTGGGTCTTCCATGTACTTCTCGTGCATCAGGGTTCAGCGTTGTAAGGAACAACCGTCGTCCTTGTTCATGGCGAGCTACGCTGTGGTTTGTTAGTTAAAATGACAGTGGGCAGAAGGTTTATTGGCTCATTTTTTCACAAATTAAGACTATTGTGTTCTGTAAGTTCAAATTGTCATTTTACAGACATGATATGGAGTAGCCAAGATGACTATTGTTCAGTTGAATAAAAACAGCCTCTGGCCTGCCTACCTGCAGTTTTCGCTTGGCATGGTTTGTGATGGTGTACAGTAAATTGCTTTTCTTTTTTTACATGGCATGGACGTTGACAAACAGAAAACTAGCAGAGGTAGCAATATTACTATTACTATTATCCACCACCACATTATGTACATTTTAATTTAACTTATTTAATTTTAGATAATAAAATTATGAACTACAGGCTGTACTGATCCAATCTAAACTAAAACAGCCACTCCCCACAACAGCCCTGTGAGGTAGTTTAGGCTGAGAGGCAGTAACTGACCCAAGGTCACCCAGGGAACTTCAGGACCGAGTGGAGATTTGAACCTTGGTCTGCCAGGTCCTAGTCTGACACTCTAACCACTACACTTCACTGTCTCCCTGAGTCAAGCCCTTCTACTTACTTGGCATCTCTATGTCATTTTAAGGTTCTCAAAACACTTTGCATACATTATGTCAACACCCGTGACAACACCCTTGACAGGGATATCAGGATTAGCGCCCCCATATTACAGATTGGAGTAGTGAGGCTGAGAGAACAGTCTCACTTGACATAGGAGCTGTAGCTGTTTGGGACCATTTTTTTTTTCTGACTTGAAGCTACGCCATCATAAGTTTACAAGTTCTTTGTCACGTAGACTCTGTGTTGGTAGAACAAGAGGTTGTTTCATTCCCCTCAGAGAACCGCACACCTCTCCCCTGTTGGTGTGAAACTCTTCGGCAAAGTTCTCTGTTTCCTGATTTCTGCGGCAGCCGCTAATTCTGGGCCTGCTGGAAAGTATTGAAGCCCAAGGGCAAGGAAGGGAGGGAGTGAGGAATACATGAAAGGCAGCCTGTGTTCTCACAGCTTTTCATTTGGTTTAATCTAGTTATGCCACGTTTTGCCGAACAAGTTGAAGTCGCCATTGAAGCCCTGAGTGCGAACGTCCCACAGCCGTTTGAAGAGAACGAGTTCATAGACGCCTCCCGCTTGGTTTATGATGGAGTTCGCGACATAAGGAAAGCTGTTCTGATGATAAGGGTACGTAAAGCGCCGGGGAAAATGAAGTGGCTTGGACCTAGAGGGGACGTATCATGGCAGGCGGAAGGGATATGAGAACAATTTGGCATTCGCATGGTGCTGTCAGGTTCGTTGGGCGCCAGAATAAACGTGGAGCAGAGACAGCAGATTAAGTTTGTGTGTGAAATCTCTCTCACTAAAGAAAGAAAGAAAAAGGTTTAATTCGTTTGATTCTTGCATTTGTGTTTCTTCTTCCATCACAGCTGTGTTTTGTCTTATAACAACCCTGTGAGGAAGATCAAGATGAGAGGGAATATCTTAAATCAGGAGCCTTGTGACGAGATGCTCCCTTTTGTGGACTATTTAGCGAATCCAGACTTCCCTTTGCATTGTGCTTTCCAGACCTAGGTCTATACTTTAAAGCTCCATGTCCAAGCATTGGGGTATTTTTTGTCCCAGAGCTTTCCCTGGAAAAGCCCGTGTTTTTTCGCTGAATCGGAGCAAACAGTAATCCATGGTAAACCTAATTGCCATTTGCTCTGATTCAGCGGTGAATGGCAGGTTTTCCCGGGGAAAACGACAGGACAAAAACAATAAGGCTTAGTCCAGGCCTGTGCTGAGTTATGGGAGCTGGCAATGAAAGATTCTTCCTGGGTAAATGTAGCTGGACAGCTTTCTGGGTTCTTTCTAACCATTTTGTCTTACAAATGATACTCACAGCCATGCAATTGTATTTTACCAGATTTGCTCAAACACATCAGGCCCATTCTAAATGTTGGTCATGATTGGGACCCTCTTATTTACCCGTGGACAAAATTATACCAAAAAAGTAAATAAGAGGAGAGAGATTTAAGGGAGGTCTGGAAATGGTGAATCTACAGTTTAGCCATGATCAGATTTATTATTTATTTGCTTGCTTGCTTTTTCATTTATATCCTGCCTTTCCCCCTGACTGGAACTCAAGGTGGATTACACAAATTAAAACAACACAAATAAAATGCAAAAAGCTAAAAGCATATCATAGAATCAGAGGAGAGCCAGTCTAGTCTAAATACTGATCAGCATTTGAAAGCCAAACATGTGCAACACCCCCCCCTTTTATGCACACACCCTTCTTTGGCGTAGAAATTGCACATTTCAATATCTGGTTTTACTATAGTTCAGTTGTGTAATGAAGATTAGAACCAATTGTGTCTGTTTGATGTACGTATGCAGCTCAGGGTATGAGATAGGTGTTCTTAATATCTAAATGAATAAATAAATTAACTTGCTGCTCCACTGAACCTCCACAGGGATGGTTTTCAGCGCCTATTCAAGTAAGGAAACTGTCATTTCAACGTTGACTAACCAGTTGATTTGATTTTATCAGGCATTCCTTTCCCCTCTCCTTAATAAACGATAAACAGCGTAATAAGTGAGGGAAGGGTTTTGCATGTGGCTTTCTAATGTTGGCCTTACCAGCTTGATAAAAATCCTGAATGCTCCTTCGAAGCCAAAGCAAGTTGTGTCATTTTAGAGCAGTAGTGGGGAACTGGGCCCAGTGGGTGGGATCCTTATCCCTGCAGGTCACATTTGACGGTGGGTAGGGTTGCTGTCAATCCCCTGACGTCACAAATTCAGGAGCCCCATTTTCACCCTTCCGGTGCTTTGAGACCCCGACAATGAGCTCAGAGCAGGGGGAGACAACCTGCTGCTCTCCAGACGTTGTCAGACTTAACAACTTCCATCATTCCTGACCACTGGCCAGGCTGCCTGGGGCTAATGGGAGTTACAGTCCAACAACCACTGGATGGCCCCATGTTGACTATCCCTCACAGGTAATATGGTTGTGTGTGCCTCTTATACTTCTAAATCCCATGGTCCAATGTTTCAGAGAATGGGGCATACACAATTTGAAGTCACTAAACTGGCGCTCAGATCTAATATGAAGATATAGAGACATAAAGGTAAAGGTAAAGGGACCCCTGACCATTAGGTCCAGTCGTGGCCGACTGGGGTTGTGGCGCTCATCTCGCTTTATTGGCCGAGGGAGCCAGTGTACAGCTTCTGGGTCATGCGGCCAGCATGATTAAGCCCCTTCTGGCGAACCAGAGCAGCGCACGGAAACGCTGTTTACCTTCCTGCCAGAGCGGTACCTATTTATCTACTTGCACTTTGATGTGCTTTCGAACTGCTAGGTTGGCAGGAGCTGGGACCGAGCAACAGGAGCTCACCCCATCGCAGGGATTCGAACTGCTGACCTTCTGATCGGCAAGTCCTAGGCTCTGTGGTTTAACCCACAGTGCCACCCGTGTCCCTTATATAGAGACATAGATATAGATAAAGACACAGGGCCGGCCCTCTCATGAGGAAGATGAGGTGACCGCTTCGGGCAGCAGGCTCTACAACGGCAGCAGATGAATGAATCGCATCGCCCGCTGCTGCTGCTGCTTTGTGGCTCACGTCCTTGGCAGCCCCTGGCCGCATGCTACCGGTACAGTGGCCTCTTGGCTAATAGTGGCACTGCTGATCTTCTCCCATCCTTGTTTCCAATGTAGATCTTTATTCCCCCTTTGTTCCTGATGAAGATCTTCATTCGCCCCTTCTTCCCAGGTGGGGAGAGCACCATTTTGCGATTCACCTCAGGTGCCAAAATGTCTTGGGCAGCTCTTTACATACATATAGATACTTAAATAGACACAAATTCTTAGATAGGAACATAGATATATTCTGAGCTATTCGTTCAGGCACTGTAAGTCTCATGTTTCCCTCTCGTTGTGCCTCTTTAGACTTTTTTTCTGAAAACCTGCACATTGAAATGATTTGTAATCTCATCAGGCTGTCTGTCAGAGACATTCATTGTCCCACAGTAATTGTTCAGGGTACACATCACGGAACAAAGAAAATTATCTGAGATCTTTGTCTCATGGCACGTAGGAAATAAAGCCTCTTTTTTAAAAACTAGATGAAGGGTTCTCCCTCCCCACAACTTTAATAAATGTGGCTGGGGGGGGGGGAACCTTGCCTCTGTTTTGCTACATTTCAGTGATCTGTGGAAGTGAATCGGAAGAGTAAAGAAATAATAATATTCTCTTATGGGGCTTGGGAATCCATTCCCTACTGAACATTGCAGGGTGGAATACTTCCAATGTCATACATTTAGTTGGTAGATTTCAGCTGTTGAATTTGAAATGGAAAGTAATAGGCTAACTGCAAGGCTTCTTCCATCACTCCATAGGCATTCTGGTACATATTCTTTTGTCACACTAACTCGTGGTGTTTCCCCTGGATGTTGTTATAATGAAACCCGCTGGAAAAAAGCTCAAGACTACACACACGCACAGAGAGAGAGAGAGAATTTTCTCCACTCCTTCGTCTCATTTTTCAATTGTCCGAAAGTCAAGCGATTGTGCTGGATGACTCTCCTGCTGTCCCCTGGCAATGCTTTTCTGTTTCTTAGATTTGATCACTGAAACTCAGGGAGCGCAATCCATTTGAACAGTGACATGGACTCCGAACGATGTGTGTGTGTTTTAGCACACCCTTCATCATGCTTCCTTTCTTGAGCAGAATCCTGCACAGTTTTTTTATAGCATGCAGTGAAGATAGCTGGAGACTTTTCACCTTAGTCCACTGGAGCAGGCTGCTTTCTACTGAGTCCGATCTCTGCTCCTTCCAGCTCAGTATTCTATGCACAGATTGGCAGTGGCTCCCTGGGGTTCCAGGCAGGGATATCTCACAGCCTTACCTGAAGATGCTGGAGGTTGAACTTGAGAGCTTCTGCGTGGAAGGCAGAGGCGTTACTACTGAGCTATGGCCCTTCTCTACTTTTTCCCATGCCACTCCAGTAAAGCCAGAATGGACGAATCATGTGGGAGGATCAAGAACATGCAGAAAGAGCCACTCTAGCATCAGCCTCACGTCACTTTTTAGATGCTCGTCACATGATGCTGCTCATGTAAATTGGTTTCTCCTAAATGCTTCCTTCATTCCTAATGAGACCACAACTGGTTCACTTATAGTTCCACTAGAGCACCATCAAAGATCACATTGTAGCTTCAGATGCTGCAGCCCAAGGCTGCAGATGGGATGCTGGCAGTAGTGTGAGTGACAACATGCCCACTTGATCCCTGCCCAATCCCAGCTGACAAAATCTATTAGGAGATGACTGACTGGGTGGGTCCAGGAGGTGGTTAATGCCCCAAGAGGGGATGGAGTTATACTCACCACCATGTAAGAGGCGATGGTGTGACTCCTCTTGAAGAAGCCCTCCTTCGATCCAGAGGTTTTAGAAAACTCTTGTCCAGTCTCTCATATTCTGTTCCAAGGTGATGAAGAGAATGGAGCAAGTGAGCTGCAGGTAAGCTTGGAGGAAGCAGACTATCTAAATCCATTCTAGTCTAGTTACAGGACTGGATTTTGCACAAAAACAGTCTTGGCTGCCCTGATGGATGTCCTTTATTGGGAGAGAGACAGCGGGAGTCCAACCCTGTTGGTTCTCCTGGACCTCTCAGTGTCTGTCAACCGTAGTCTCCTACTAGGAGCTACTTATTGAGATGGGAGTTGGGGGTACAGTATTACTGTGGTTCTCTTCCTGTCTGCAGGAGCACTATCAGTAAGCAATGCTAGGATACAGGCGCTTGCCCCTTCATTTTTTTAGTTGTGGACAGCTGTCCATTCTGTCTCCTAAACTATTCAACATTATATGGGACCATTGGGAGCTGTTGCTCAAGGATTTGGAGAACAGCACCATCACTATGCTAATGACAACCACTTCAGTATCTCCATTCCATCTCAATCAGGAGACGATATGCAAGTGGAAGGAATTATGGGTTGGATGTGGGCAAAAAAACTGAGCTGAATCCTGATAAGACAGAGATGCTGTGGGTGAGTTCTCTGTGGGTCTAGGAATTAGGTGTACAACCTGTTCTCAAAGGGGTTACACATCCCCTGAAGGAACAGGTTCATCATCTGGGAGTGCTCCTGGCTTCCAACTTGTCTCTGGAGTCTCAGGTGGTTTCTGCAGCCAGGAGTGAATTATGGCATTCATCTCAAAGCAGCATCAGGCCAGGCTTTCCCAGTCCAAATAGGCCTGAACCCAGGCAAGCAACAGTTTTGAAGAAAGCAACTCTTGTAGTAGCTTTCAGTAGGCAAATTGTGTTTTACTTATAGGCTGAACCAAGAACTTGTTGATGCCTGTGAAAAGGAAGGTAGGAAGTACAAAAAGATCAGCCAGATGTATAAAAAGATTAAGTCCTTAATAGGCCAGGGAAAGGCCTAATCCTTACAGTAGCTTCCATGTCAGACTTGCCTCCTAATATAAATATCATTGCTAATGACCAGATGCTCTGTTGCTAGTTAACATTCCACATCTATCCATTATGAAATGCTCTCCATCTTAGTAAACTCTGCAGAAACGGTTGGTGCAAATTAAATACTCAAATCAACATGGTATTTCAGCGAAGGATCATTTTTTGATATTCAACCCCCCCCCCCAATAAATGAATCCACAGAATGCCAACGAAAATGTGCCATAAGCAGAACATAGGAGTCTGTTAAGGCGTACTGTTCCAGGATTGCACCAGATGACTGTAGCAAGAGAGCCTATCCATATTCACGCTGGCATTATCAGGGTGCAAAAAAGAAAGTTTATCCCCTCCTGCAAAAAAAAAAAAAAAATACCCAATCACCCCAATATTTCTTGTTTCATTCCTGTTCGTGGTCCTTCTGAGTATCAGATTTGGCTACAAGACAAAAGGTAGCCCCATCAGAGTGAGGGCAACCCTTCCTTCCCTCACTCTGAATGGGAGAACATTTTTTGTTGACGTCATCACTGAAACAGGGTGTGTATTAAGCTTATCCAGCAAATTTGGCTGAACCCCAAAGTGATTCAGGCAGATCTAGGCTCTGGCTGACTTGGGTGGAGACAGCCCTGGATAACCGCAAGCCAGGTTGGGCCTCCCAGAGTCATCAGGGGCTGTCAGGATGGGGCAACAGGTGGGGAAAAGGAGACTTAGCTATGCACAGTTGTCCCAAGCAGAGGAACACACACGCACACAGTAAAAGTGAGCAGGATCAAACCTTCTGCTCACCAGCCAGGTGCAATCCTGTGGGTTTCAGGAGTCTGCTTCACCAGCGTGTTTCTCATGCTGAACATGTTGGGAAAGCAGACCCCATCAGGGCTGGATCCTTCTCTCACCAG
Source organism: Podarcis raffonei (assembly GCF_027172205.1). Lineage (NCBI taxonomy): Eukaryota > Metazoa > Chordata > Lepidosauria > Squamata > Lacertidae > Podarcis > Podarcis raffonei. Next base: position 73,347,277 of record NC_070610.1, on the reverse strand, counting down.
CTGGTGGGCAGAAAATTCAATCTTGCTGGCTGTGGGGGTCCCTTAGTCCCTTAGTCACTACACAACACAAGTTCATCCCATGAATTTCCAACAAGCCAGAATCCTATGAATTTGTGACCTGGCAGAGGCCTGAGGGAGGGTGTCTGTCATTGTTAATTGTTGTTTGGTTGCAACAGGGGTGACAAACAGAGGCTTCTCTCCGCTGTCCCTGTACTGCAGGCAATCGATGTTGCTTGTGCCTGCAGAAGACAACCATGGAAAAGTGCAGGAGCATTGCAGCAGTGTCAGGGGTTCACTATTTGTTTGAATCACGCAGGCCTTTGGTCTCCAGCAGTCACTGTTGGACCCCCTCAGGTACTGGGGCGCAGCCTGCCTCCATAGGGGGAGGGATCAATGAGTATGTTTCAGATAAGAGAGAATGACTCTCCTCTCCACTTCTTGCTAGGATAAGGTTACCTTGACTGTTTTCTTCTTATATGTGCAGAACTCCTGCTGATTTCATGTGGGAGTTAAAGGGAGAACGGCAAGAATAGCAGAGCACAGTCTTGCGTTGGGGGAAAGGGGTGTTTGTCCTCTCGTGCACTTTGAAAACAGCATAAAGCTATCTTAGCAATTGAGAGAGCTTTCTGGCTTTTATTTTTGGCCCCGATATCCTGTGGCTTGACATGCCTTGACACAGCGCACACACACCCCATGCACCATGAAAGAAATGCCATTGCCTTATTCCATCTTGCCGGGGCCCTTTTTAAGGCAGAGGGCATCTGCAGCCCTGAAACCCTAAAAATGTTCTAGGGTGTGTGGAGGAGGGAAAACTTGACAAGAACATCGACTTGACGTCATTCAACCTGGACACTGAGGTCCAGTTCCAAGGGTCTTCTGGCGGTTCCCTCCCTGTGAGAAGCGAAGTTACAGGGAACCAAGCAGAGGGCCTTCTCGGTAGTGGTGCCCACCCTGTGGAACGCCCTCCCATCAGATGTCAAGGAAATAAACAACTATCTGACTTTTAGAAGACATCTGAAGGCGTTCAGGGAAGTTTTTAATGACTGGTGTTTTAATGTATTTTAAATCTTTTGTTGAAAGCTGCCCAGAGTGGCTGGTGAAACCCAGCCAGAAGGGCAAGGAAAGAAAGAATGAATAAATAAATAAATAAATAATCCAAGGAGGATTCCCATTTCCTTCACCTGTACTGACCTGGGGGTGTTGCACATCTTGTCTGCCACCTCCTGCTGCAAAGTCCCTTGCATCACCATAGAATAATAGAATTGCAGAGTTGGAAGGGACATCTAGTTCAACCTCTGCTTAAAAACCTCCAATGAAGTCCACAATCTCCCGGGGGAGTCTGTTCCACTGTCGAACAGCTCTTGATCTGCCTAGTAAAATAAATGAACAAATTACACTTCAGAATGTGTCCAGCTTAAATTTCTCTTTTCTTTTCAAGTTCCTAGCTCAAGGTGCCTCCCTAATCTCTTGAAAGATTTTTGCAATCAGTTTGGTGTGATAATATTATTGGGTCTTCCTTTTCCAAAACCAATTATTTTGAAATATCGTGTTCGGTGCGGCGGGACGATGGGACACAGGTCCAGTGGATGTTAGTCTGCAAAATGTATGTTCACCCCGTTAAAAGAAAATCACAGCAAAGTGACGAGGAATGCCAGTTGTAAGAGAACAGGGTTGGAACAGCTTCATTTTCTTTCTTTCTTTCTTTCTTTCTTTCTTTCTTTCTTTCTTTCTTTCTTTCTTTCTTTGACAATTCAATTTGGGGTTCTGCCTGCCTTTGCAGACAAGTTAATTTAAAATGGGGGGGGGGACAGTGTTCTTTGGGCAGGTAGTTGATGAGATAGAGTTTTCGTTGGTTGGGGTTTGTTGGTATCCTTTGTAAGCCTGCCACCTCTTCTCGTCTCTTTCTTGCTCTATTTTTAAATCCAGACTCCCGAAGAGTTAGAGGATGATTCTGACTTTGAGCAGGAAGATTACGATGTTCGCAGCCGGACGAGTGTTCAGACTGAAGACGATCAGCTTATCGCCGGCCAGAGTGCAAGGGTGAGTGTAAAATCTGTGCAACACATTAACACAGCTTCAGATTCCTCAGGGAACGTGTGCTCTCTCGCAAGCTGAAAAGTCTGAACGTGACTGCAGACAGCGGAGTATCAGTTTGGGTCCCCTAGCATCTGAAATTATTTATGACACAGGCGTTCAGTTGACTCGAGAAGTTTATTGGAAAAGAAAAGTTTCACAGAGCTTACGCGATGCTTGCTTCCCCCATGATGAAGGTTTACACCAGGAACGAAGGAATCTCGCTTCCAGCACTGAATGAAGTGCAACTGTTCAGAGGGCCAAGATTTCCTATAGCCTTAGAGCAAGATTCTAGATCTCATGGAGCAAAAAGTCACAGAGCTGTCATATGTTTGCTCTCTATCATGGCCATCCTAGATTTGGGCTTCTTGGGTTATATTTGGCACATTTCAATGTTTTATTTGTTTTCAGGAACAAATGTGTATGTGGTGGGGGGAGTGATTTACAGTGATAGTGTGTCACTACTTCACATCCTTTATACTGCTGGAAGGTTGCAGTTGATCACAGGTTCCCATTGCATGTTGCATATATAAGATCAGAAGAAAAACCCTCCTACCCGGGTGAGTCAAAAGCTCCATCTAGTCCTGTTCTCACAGCAGCCAATCAGATGCCTGTAGGGAAGCCCACAAACAGGAAGAAAGCACAATATCTCTCTCCCCAGTCATGATCCCCAGGGCATACTGCCTCCAATACTTGCACACATGTCAGAGGCGGATGACTTTGGAAGGGGGGGATGCCAGAGGCTGGGCTGAGGAGGAGGAATGGTGGAGACCACCTCCCCATCCTGACCCTTCCAGGGAGGAGGAAGAGGAAGACAGGATAGATTTACAACAGTGGTTTGCGAGAGGTCACAGCTCAGAGGCAGATGAGGGGGAAAGTTGGGAAATCATGGGAGAGGAGGAGCAGGCAGAGTCGGAGCAGCAGCTGGCTGACACGTTATCACTAGAAAGTATTCCAGACCCTCCATCTCCCAGAATCCGGTGGGCCTTGAAAGTAGGAGAGCAAAGAGCTCAAAGACAGAGGGCATGTAGCAGCACCCATAGAGGTGATGATGAATGAGGAAGTGGGAGAAACCGGTGTGTGGGTGGGTGTGGAGTTTCACTCAGGACAACACCATTATCCAAGAGGGTGGGTTCTATGGCTTCTCTCTGTAAAGTCTGAAATGAAAAAGGCCTGTAAGAAACTTTTACTTGTCTTTATACTTTCCTGGGCAACCAACCAGGAGTCGCTGACAGCATCCTGACACATGTGCACATGTCCTACACAGTGAAGTATGTGTGGTTTTTCTTACCTAGAGGTAGAAGATCAACAGTTGAAATGAGATGCCCTGATTCTGCCCTTCACTGTGTTTCTTCGGAATGCGCTCCAGCTGTGAGCAGGCAGAAAATGAAAAAATTTTAAACCACTGAGGACACACAGTGTGTGCCACACTCCACGAAGTTGTCCATTAGTCATGGTTTCCAGTCTGTTAATTTGTCTTGGAGAACTGTTGCACGTTGCTGAGTCGTCTCTGCAAATCTAATTGCAGCGGAAGACGCTCGTTACTGAATCAGGGCAATTCTACCAGGGTAATTGTTTCATGATAAAGCGAAGATGCTGTCCCAGGTGACCTTAACTTATGCAAGGAGACTGCCGATTAAGTTGACAAGTGACCCCGGCAGACGGAGATGCTTGAAAAGTGAGGCTTGTTGAACCCTCGGGGTATTTCCACTCTTGGATTAATGGTTTACCTTTTGCTAAGTAGCCTGCAACAGCTGAGATAAGAAACTGTGTTATTCTAGGCCAGAATCCAGAGGCAGACACTATCCAGAAGTATGAAAATGCAGCTCTGTTGATGAGTTTTTCCATCGTTAGTTCTGCTTACTGCCTCCAGAAGAGAAAATTAGGTGAGATATAATATCAAGACGAAGGGTTAATGCCAGGCAAGATATTTGATTGTGTCTGTTGTGCTAATCCCCTTGCTTGCCAACCAAAAAACCACTTGCTGATTATTTGAATCGCTGAAGATTTCTTAAAAAGCAGAATCTGGCTCCACATTTTGATTTTTGGTTGGTCACTAAGGCTGCGCGCACACACACAGCATTTAAAGTATGCTTCTTCCACAAAGGATGCTGGGAGCTGCAACTGACCTCCCACAGAGCTACAGTTCCCAGCACCCTTAACAACTTCAGCTCCCAGGATTCTTTGGGGGAAGTCACATGCTTTAAATGTGCTTCAAATGGGTGGTGTGTATGCAACCCCAGCACTGTGAAACCAATGTGTTCTAAAGGACTTCCCTCAATGCACCAAGCACCAAGACTTTCAGCTTAGCTGATGGGTCTAATCTCTGTGGATCAGGCCCTGGTCTGTATGGCCTTAGGCTAGCCTTTGCCAACCTAGGGCCTTCCAGATGTTTTGGACTACAGCTCCTATCAGCTGTCTTGGCTGGGGCTAATAGGAGTTGTAGTCCAAAACATCTGGGGCATTCCAGATCAGTGAAGACTGCCTTAAAGTAAAGGCAAAAGACCCCTGACAGTTAAGTCCAGTAGCGAATGAATCTGGGGTTGCAGTGCTCATCTCGCTTCACTGGCCGAGAGAGCCAATGTTTGTCCGCAGACAGTTTTTCCACGTCATGTGGCCAGTATGACTGAGCTGCTTCTGGCAAAACCAGATCAGCGCACGGAAATGCCATTTATCTTCCCACCGGAGCGGTACCTATTTATCTGCTTGAACTTTGACGTGCTTTCGAACTGCTAGGTTGGCAGGAGCAGGGACCGAACAACAGGAGCTCATCCCGTTGAGGGGATTCGAACCGCCGACCTTCCGATTGGCAAGCCCAAGGCTCAGTGGTTTACACCACAGTGCCACCGGTGTGCATTCCAGATCAGTGAAGACTGCCTCAGACACTCCTGAATATGCCAGTGCATTTTGCATTGCCCTAGCACCCAACAACTGCTAACAGAAAAGGGTTGCACATTAGGGGGCCTAGTATTGTCAAAAGCCAGTAGACACATGAATGGCTAAAAAGATGGTCCAGACGTGATTGCTTCTCCCCCGCTCTTCTCCCTCCAGAGTCTAGTACTGAAATGATGGAAGGAGAATCCTAATTCATCTTATTTATTTATTTTAAATGTCTCTATTTCACAATGGGTCTAATCTCTGGTGGGCAGCACAATCTTAGGAATCCTCAACAGTCATACTATTGGTCCAACGTTACAGATGGGGAACTGAATTATGAACGCCAGAACCAGTGACTTTAAGGGCTCTTGCAATATTTGTGCCGTTGAAAAATTTACTTTGCAGAAACTCCCTTTCTGGCATATGTGTGTTGGAAAATGGATGGCAGCATTCAGCTGGTGGACAAAGTGGATATTGAACTATTTGTAGTTAATATTTTGTCCTTGACACCTATAGGATGGAGGGGCTAAGCCTGTCTTCTGACTGTCATCACCCTAGACATCCCAACCATTGAGAATCAAGCCTGATCCTATTTACAGAGTTCTCTCAGTTTGAGCTCTCTTTTTTTGGGTTACAGTAAAATATGACAGAAAGTATTGAAATGACGGTTACATTTCACTGTGAGAGCATCAGAAATTGACACAAAGGCTTTTGCAGCATCCCCATATATAGAGTTTGTTCATAATCCCAGTCCCATTTGCCATTAGCAAAGTAATTGCATCAGATAACATATTCCGTGTTAATAGAATTGCTAACCATGACCTCCAAGTAACTGCCAATAATGCTGCCTTCACAATGCTATGCAGGTGCTGCTGCAAACAGACTCAACTTCTGTGCCAAAAAGCTAGATTTTGATAAAACTACATGTTAGGCAGTATTTGCACGTATTTCTTCATTCCCTCCCATGCTTTATTTTCCATAATTGCATCTACACAGCAAGAACGTATCATTACTGTTATCTGTAAATACCACTCATCAAAACAAAAATCCAATTACAGGATACAAGTCTTCTAACAATAAATTTTGTACGTAAACTTTGACTTCCCATCCTTACCAAAAAAAAGTCCACTAGATCAGAATGGTTATTGAAGATGATAGAATATGCTGAATTAGACAATCTTTCAGAAAAGATCAAAGATAGGCCCAAGCAGGAGTTCATTTAAAGTTGGGAATCTCTTAAGAGATATTTAAAGGAAAATTGTTGCAATTTTAACTCCGTTGCAGCTTTTGAATAGTCTCTGTAAACAACCCTAGTTAAAGTGAAAATATATATACATATATGAGTATTAACTTTTATTATCAAATATGTTGATAAGTTGTGCAATAGGTTTATTTAAGTATTTCTTCATTTTCAATAATCTACTTTTACTATTCAAGGGGGAAGACAAAAAAACCCCTAAACTATCAAAACGTCCTTCCCAGCCTCATGTTCCTTTTCTTATTTATTTGTTTTAAAAAATAAAAATAAAAGAAATGAAATGGGAAACTCCTGAGCTGTAGGACTCTTCACCCCAAACTAATACCTTCATGTTTGTGCAGAGCTGTTGTAGAGCGCATGTAAAAGTGTCCTTTGCTGTGTAAAGCTGGAGGCTACTTGTGGCTATAATACCACTCCACTGAAGCTGTTAGCCTTTTAATAGCTCAGTGTTTTATCTTTGATTAGAAATATATAAAACAGAATATGCATGCCTTGCTGCAGCTCCTACAGAAAAAAAGGCACTTTTCTTTTTCCTTCTAAGGAAAAAGTGCTTCAATAAAAGGCACAGGGGTGTCAAGGTTAGTGTGTCAGCTAAGTTGGGAACAATGCCACATATCAGTAACAGAGAAGGGGTTCTGCAAGTCTCTATATGTATACACATCCAGGTATTTATCATCTTGCAATACGGAACAGCGTCACACACATAAAAGAAGCTCGTTTTTTCCCCTTTCAAATACAGAGTGGGGGCTCAATTTCTTTACCGTTTTTTCTTTTAATGGTAGAAGCTTTTGCACGCTAACATTTCAGACTGCTGAGTTACATTGATAAGGCCTAATTAAAACTCAGGCATTGAATTCTAATTTGATTAACTTGCCAATTTTCTCCATATTTTTTTTATCTCCTGCTTCTAGATAACCTTTTTTAATCCTGGTTTCGGAAAAGGTCAATTATGAATTTTTTAAAAGCCAAGAGCACTTTAAGAATACGTAGAGGGAGACTACAGCTGATTGGAAGTGACATAAACAAGAAAAACTGTAATGACACTTAAATATATGTCACACCCCATTAAATGTGCAACGCAACTTGGTAGAACCCCTGGAGCCAAACAGTATCTCAGCCTGGAAATCATTGCTGAAAGTGCCTATTTGATCTTCAAAAGCAATTATTATAATTCTACTGTTCTGTGTTGCAACTTAGTTGCTGGTTTCTTTGGGAACTTGGAGTAAGCTAGAATCCACCAGTACAGGAACAGCATCATCCCAGAGGCGGTATATTTATTTATTCGTTTCATAAAAATTATACACCACTTGATTGTTGTTTAAAAAATAAAAAACCCTTAAAGCTGTTTACAAATCATAAAAAGTAAAATCAAGAAGAAGACAAAATACATACAAATGTTAAAATACAGATTAAAATCACCTCAGGTTTCTAAGGATCTGGGTAGGCTTGTCTAAACAGGAACGTTTTTAGGTAAAGGGACCCCTGACCATTAGGTCCAGTCGTGACCAATGCTGGGGTTGCGGCACTCATCTCGCTTTGCTTGCCGAGGGAGCCGGCGTACAGCTTCCGGGTCATGTGGCCAGCATGACTAAGCCGCTTCTGGCGAACAAAAGCAGTGCACGGAAACGCCATTTACCTTCCCGCCAGAGCGGTACCTATTTATCTACTTGCACTTCATGCTTTCAGACTGCTAGGTTGACGGGAGCTTACCCCGTCGTGGGGATTCGAACCACTGACCTTTGCCTTGGATGCAGAACATGTTTTGCTTCCTGTTGAGTGTGTTCCATTTGGAAACTGAGTTCCCCCTCTGCTATTGGAAACCACGCCTTGGTTTAAGAACACTTTGGTTTAAGAACGGACTTCTGGAATGGATTAAGTTTGTAAACCAAGGTACCGCTGTACAGTGAAGGCACTTGCTTGATTTCAAAAGGTGTTTCAAAGGGTAGACACTACTACACTAAATGACCGAGTTCTTACAAATGTGGAACAGGTATTATGTGGCACCTGTCACAGTGCCAGTTCTGCTGATCAAAGCAGTTGAGTGGGAACATGCAGAGTTAGACGATCTTGTAGGTAAACTGGTCCCAAGCTGCTCACCAAAGCCTGTTGCCTCTTCAGCATCTAACCATTCCTCCTCTCCTCTCCTGACCTGTCATCAATGCCCCACCACCACTCCCCTGGCTCTGAGCCTTCCTCCTCCGGGGCTTCCCTAGGGGATTCCCTAGATGGTTGGAGCACAATTCAAAGTGTTTGTGCTGACTTTTAAAGCCCTAAGCGGCCTCAGTCCAGTATACCTGAAGGAGCGTCTCCACCCCCATTGTTCTGCCCAGACACTGAGGTCCAGCGCCGAGGGCCTTCTGGCAGTTCCCTCACTGCAAGAAGCCAAGTTACAAGGAACCAGGCAGAGGGCCTTCTTTGTAGTGGCACCCGCCCTGTGGAACGCCGTCCCACCAGATGTCAAAGAGAACAACAACTACCAGACTTTTAGAAGACATCTGAAGGCAGCCCTGTTTAGGGAAGCTTTTAATGTTTAACAGACCACTGTATTTTAATACTTTGTTGGAAGCCGCCCAGAGTGGCTGGGGAAACCCAGCCAGATGGGTGGGATATAAATAAATTATTATTATTATTATTATTATTATTATTAATATTAATATTAATCCCACCACTCTTCTTCATCCAGCCAGTCCCTGACAATGGCTGGCAAGCAGAAAATGAAATAGCTTCCTCCCGCCCTTGAATCTTCTGCTCCCTCCACAGCTGCTTTCCATAACTGAAGGAAACTCTCAGTTGGAAACGCACATGCAACTGCACACACAGTGTATATGCATTGCTCAGGCGCACATACGAAGGAGCATCTCACGGGGTGGGGTAGAGCCGTGTTGGGGAAATATCAGGGTTCAAGCCCAATGCCCTGAGCTGGCTGGAATGGAATCTAGAATCAGTAAAACTGGGCATTTGTTTAAGCATTGCAACATAACCTCAACCAGCAAGTAGTCGAGGGTTGGCACACCAAATATGAAAACAGCAGAAAGATTTATATATTTAAAAGAAGCTGGGTTGCTGCTGCCTACAGAGAAGGGAGGAGGCCGTGGGGAGGTTGGTAAGAGCACTGGATTGGCTCTGCCACTGAATTAGTGCCACCGTATCGTCCCCTTCGCTAAACAGTGGTGATCCAGGAAGTTACCACAGTGACCTCACCTGACAAGCCACTTCTGCACAGACACATGTTAACAAACTGTCTGTTTATCTCAGTATGAAACAACATCTGGCAATTTTGGGGCCAACCATATGCACTACTCTGCTGAGGTTTCTGGAGCCAATGTTTTAAGCCCAGAAGGTAAAACGCACAACCTGTAGGGTGTCTGAAACCATTGATTTACTCCTGGAAATAATACAAATTGCAGAAGCAGACTATCCCAGCCAGTCCTATGGAATTTACAAAATCGAGCTCTTATGAACTGGTTCCTCCAGTTATGTGCAAGTGACTGGAAGCATTTGTTCTTACGACGACTTCAGCTGTTCTTCGTCTTTTAATTGTTCTGTTTTTGTTTCAATCCAGGCTATCATGGCCCAGCTTCCCCAGGAGGAGAAGGCTAAAATCGCAGAGCAAGTAGAGATATTCCACCAAGAAAAGAGCAAACTGGATGCCGAAGTGGCCAAGTGGGACGACAGCGGCAACGATATCATTGTGCTGGCCAAGCAGATGTGTATGATCATGATGGAGATGACAGACTTCACTAGGTATGTATCATCACTCAAACATGATGTCCTCCTTGTCTGCAGAAGGCATCAGGTTCAATCCCCAACAGCTGGGAAAGTCTCCTGGCCTGAAAGCCTGAAGAGCTGCTGTTGGTCAGTGTAGACAACAATGGATTAGATGGACCAATGACCTGACTCTGTATAAGGCAGCTTCCTATGTGGGTAATTGACGAGGAGTTTAGGGGAGCAGGATTGGTTCACCTGCACCTCATTTCTAGCCAAGCTGGTGCCGCAGGAGGCACTGCAACAAAGGCTTAAAATGGAAAACGTGTGGTGGGACGGGCACTCAATTTTGGCACTGAACAAAAGCCCAAGTCCTCCACTGATTTCAGATGAGGGATTTCCCTCACTTGAATACAGTGGTACCTCGGTTTAAGAACAGTCCTGTTTAAGAACTATTTGGTTTACAAACTCCGCAAAACCGGAAATAGTGTCCCGGTTTGAGAACTTTACCTCGGTCTAAGAACGGAATCCGAACGGTGGAAGGGCACCAGCGACGGGAGGCCTCATCAGGGAAAGCGCGCCTTGGTTTAAGAATGGTTTTGGTTTAAGAACGGACTTCCAGATGGATTAAGTTCGTAAACTGAGGTACCACTGTACTTCTTTGAAACAAAAAAATTTAAAACCCCATCCACACAGGCTTTTGTTCTGATTCAGCAGGGCCTTTCTTGTCACGGAGAAACAATATATCCTTGCCTTCTCCCTTTAAAACTAGTTGTTCATTGTTCAGGGAATATTTGCATGGGTGAGTGTTTAGTCATGTGGGGCCTCAGCTTTTGCTTGAAGTAGTACAGCCCATAAAGAGATTTGTCACCTTAGAGTCTACCACTCAGACCACCTTGTGGTGCCTTGAATGCTTCAAATAGAAAATGGCTAGGCAAAGGCAGCACAGAGGACATTGTCTTCTACTCAATCAGACCATTTGGTCCATCTAGTTCAGCGTTGTCAACTTCAATGGGCAGCAGCTCTCCAAGGTTTCATGCAGGGGGACATTCCCAGCCCTAGATGGAAGATCGAACCTGGAGCTTCCTTTATTCAGGGGCGTAGAAAGGGGGGTGCGGGGGGTGCGGTCCGCCCCGGGTGCCATCCCTGAGGGGGTGACAAAATGGCACACCGTGGCGGGTGACACTTATCGCAGGGCCTGGCCTGCAGCACGCCTGAGCCATGCATCTCTCCTGGGAGTGACGTGGTGGCTCAGGGCCCCTCGCTGCCCCAAATGGCAGTGTGGTGCTTGCATCTGCCAGGCGGACTCCATGGGCAGCTTGCCACAGTGCCCTCAGGCAGTGCCCCCCTTGGTGAATCGCCACGGCACCCCCGTGGACAGATCGCCCCACCCACATGTGTGGCTCACCCCGCCCCCGCCACTCCAGGTGCCAGAGCAGCTAGCCAGGGGTCAGCAAACTTTTTCGGCAGGGGGCCGGTCCACTGTCCCTCAGACCTTGTGGGGGGGCCATACTATTTTTTGGGGGGGGATGAACGAATTCCTATGCCCCATAAATAACCCAGAGGTTCATCTTAAATAAAAGCACACATTCTACTCATATAAAAACACCAGGCAGTCCCCACAAATAACCCAGAGATGCATTTTAAATAAAAGGACACATTCTACTCATGTGAAAACACACTGACTCCCAGACCATCCGTGGGCCAGATTGAGAAGGCGATTGGGCCGGATCCGACCCCCAGGCCTTAGTTTGCCTACCCATGAGCTAGCTGCTCCCCTGCCTGTATTCAAAGCAGATACTCCACTACTGAGCTAGGCCACCCTTCCCCCAAACGCGTGGAGCTGCATGGGGCAAGGCACAGCTTGTGCATGAAAGGAGAGCTTCTCTTGTCTTTCTGGCGTGTGTCTTAAGGAGGCTGATTTTGCCTACCAATGTCCTGACACTTCAGGAACACCTGGATTTTTGTACTCATTACTGTGATGAAGAATTCAACGAGCCCCAAGGCGGTGGGGTTATTTTCTGACCTCTAGTTGCTACGAAGCAATTCCAGTTGTTGTGAAGTAGAAGGGGGAACTGCAAAAAAAAAGTGACACTAGAAACAAAGCTGCTTTTCCCCCACTCCTAATCTTAAATATATGCATTAGTGGGTCATTCAAGCTTGCTGCAAATGTTGCTTCCCACCCCACGGAAACCCACGTGCCCCATTTCTGCATTTTGAGTTTGCGTTAAGCATAGCTCGGGGAATAACAGAGGGGTTCTATTTTTTCTCCTCTCTCATGAAAAAGCTTTGCATTCCACCAGGGACACTGTCTTAATGAGCACTTAAAAATGCACATGCTATTAAACATAGTTCATGAGCTTAGAGGCGAAATCAAAGAAAAGTGCTGCCAAAGCATTTTGGAGCATATGAGGGAATCCAGAAGGCTTTTCCTCTATTTTTTTCCTGCTTCTTTTCCTAATCAAGCTATGCTATAATAAGTAGTTGAAAGGTGATGTCGTACTAAATTGGGAAGACGTTCATACTACAGCTCTCTTTCCCCCCCTTTTTTGAAGGTTTTTTTTTAAACCTCTTATCCAGGATATTAACTCTATTTATTTCCATAATTTAATTAGATGGCACTGTAATTACCTTGTATTTTCCAGGGGTAAGGGACCATTAAAGAATACATCTGATGTCATTAATGCTGCCAAGAAGATTGCAGAAGCTGGCTCAAGAATGGACAAATTGGCCCGTGCTGTGGCTGATCAGGTAATTTCAATGGGAACAAATCCTCTTACAAATAAGTTTTGGAAAATATATGAGGAGAGCTCTCATGCTCAGGTGCTGCAGGCATCTGGTTGGCAACTGTGAGAACAGGATGCTGGACTAGATGGACCACTGGCCTGATCCTGCAGGTTCCTTATCAGACTGTTACCATAATGCCCATGCTAGTGTGCCCCTGGTATCGGCACAACCAAAGGATTGTATTGGGGTATCATAGAATCAAAGAATCGTAGAATTGTAGAGTTGGAAGGGGCCCAGAGGATCATCTAGTCCAATGTAGGAATATGCAGCTGTCCCATACAGGGTTCAAACCTGCAACCTTGGCATTATCAGCAGCTCGCTCTAACCAACTGAGCTATCCAGGCTCTCCGTGATTTTCTCTTCTCCGACCTTCTGCCTTACCTGTTGGACAGGCAGGACAGGAATCACTGTGAAAACTGGATGGTAATAATGATAATAATGAAACTAAGCAGCTGCTTGAGGATTTCCTAAAGTCACCTGGTTGGTCACTGTGAGAACAGAATGCTGGACTAGATGGACAACTGGCCTGATCCAGCCAAGCTCTTGTTTAACATTCTTATGATCAGTAGAGCCAACTCCACCAAACATTTTGCCTTGCCGTCATTGTATGCATCTGGAGTTGTGATAAATGTGTTAAGCTTCACACAGAGCTACTTCCTCCTGCTTATACCTTCCAGATGCTGTAGTCCAACACCCATCATCCCTGGCCATTGGTGCTAAGACTCGTGAGAGTTGCAGTCCAGAAACATCTGGCAGGCTACAGGTTCCCCATCCCCAAAATGCCTATTAACTGGCATTCTTCAACCCTGCTGCCCTCCAGACGTTCTTGGTCCTTGCAATCCCCATTCTCCTGGAAACTGGCCATGCGAACAGGAATATCTGGAGGGCATCACATTGGGAAAGGCTGGTGTATATAATGGGCTGCTTTATTCAGGGCTCCTGCCATCAGCTCTTTCCATGTCTCCTTCTCCCGTTCCCGTAGCCATGGCAATGTTTTATATTTATTTTTAACCATGTTTTGAGAGACAGGGGTTTCTTTTAATAATAATAATAAAAATATAGCCTGGTTGTCTGGAAGAAGCTACTTCAATTTACATCTGACCACTTAAGCACACTTTCATAAAGAGCCTTCACCGGGGGAGAACAACTGTGCCAACAAGACCTTCAGAAGATGAGTCCCTCATGTACTCAGAAGGAAAGTGCACTGCGTGTTTCAAGGACAGCTTTTTATGGGGTGGTCAAAGTCCATAGAATACTATTCAACAGTGAACAACAGAGTGTTATGTAATTACAATTTGTTGTGTTGTGCAATGTACTGTGTTCTATATACACATGATGTGTATAGATCTTGGCCTTGATGAAGAGTGGCTATTGTAATTGGTTGGGGCAAATAAATATTTTGCAGTTATTCTTTCTCATATGCGGACAACCCTTCTTTGTTTTCTCAGAACCAATCACCGACTCTATCTCCTCTGCTCGCACAGAAAGGCATTTTGTTTGCTTACTTCCAGAATGACTTAAACCAGCCTTTCTGAACCTGTGGGTCCCCAGATGTTGTTGAACTACAACTCCCATCAGCCCTAGCTAGCAAGGCTCAGGGATGATGGGAGTTGTAGTCCAACAACATCTGGGGACCCACAGGTTGAGAACCACTGACTTAAAATAATGTGAAACAACCCAGACTGTTTGCTAGGTAATGCCAGTTTCCCCCATTCCTGCTGCAAGAGAGTGTCACCCATTTCTGAAAATGCAAACCCATTAAGTGCTGATCTCAAACCATTCCCAAAGTTTGAACTTGGCTGCTGCTGCAGATGATGATGGTGATGGTTAACCAAGAATGGGGAAGTATTAAAAAGACAGGTTAACTACTTAAAAACAACTCTGTGTTTTTTTTAAAAGACCAAATTATATATAACATGAATTCCCCACCACCAAAACTTTAGAGCCCCTTAATGATCAAACTGTATTGTAGAAGTTGGTGTACTTTAAAAATTTGTGTGTGATGGCCGATATGCCAAAAAATGGGATTTACCAGAATTTCTGACATCCAAGTAATAGATTTTGAACAGGCACATTTATTATTTTCTTAACAACCCTTCACCAAAATGGTCCAGGGTCACAGCATATGAAAAGGCAATTATAATGGTAAAAAAATATCCCCACCCATTACCCCAAAGTCAGAATACAAGGAGGGCACCAAAATCACTTCCTCGATTTTCAAAGAACAGGGTAAAGAGATATCTTTAGCAACTAATGGAAGCGGTCAAGAAATGGTGCCAGATGCAACTCTGTGGGGAGTGAGTTCCACATCCCTGGGGCCATCACTGAGAAGGTCCCCTCAGAAGCTGCAGCCACCATACTTTCCAGATTGATGGAACCATCAGGAGGGCCTGGCAAGATATTTGGGGCCCAAATCTGGGCTCACCCTAGTGCCAGCACTCTGCACTACTATTGTGAAGTAAGTGAGCTGGGAGAGCTTGCAACAGCAATGGAGGTCTCATCATCAATGCCAGAATGCTCCTATAGGGCATCTATCACCACCCAGAGCTTCTTGCTGCAATCAAACCAGTCCTCCAAGATGATGCCTCTGCCTCCTGATCCGCAATTGCAATTGTAAGTTTTAGGCAAATAGGGAATCTCCAGGCAAGACTTACAGAGCGTTCTCCTTGGTATCCCAACGTAAAGTACTCTTAAAAACTTGATAGCTGGGGCATGCATGGTTCTACCCATCAGCTGATCATCTGGGCTTGCAGAGTGCTATGCAAAAATGGGTCGTCTGATGTCACCGTGATATCAGGTGATAGACAGGTGGGCAGTTCCACCCACCCGGGCGGCTTGGTCTACAAGGGCTGGGGAGATAAGAATTTAGCCTACTATATGGACCCATTTCCCTTCCCCAAGAGTTCTCTGAGAAAGCTCAGAGAAACTGACCTAATTATATAGAATCATGGAATTATAGAGTTGGAAGGGACCCAAAGGATCATCTAGTCCAACCCCCTACAATGCAGGAATAGCAGGTAAAGAATCCGTGACAAAGGGCAATCTAGACCTCTGAACTCCCCCATTCCTAATTGTGAGTGATTTACAAAGATTTACAAAGAAATTAAAGCAGCAATTGGGCAGGAACAGGGGCAGCAGAAAAGACTATTGGAGGCATAACTCCTATTTAAAACCATCCAGGGTTGCTTGTCCTTCTATAGAGTCTGAGATATGTAGACGTTTTATGGAAGTTTTGAGACCTCTGTGCAATGTAAACTTTTTATGGACTGTTGCATTTTTAATTACTGTTCTAAAGAGGGAGAGAGATCAAGATATCGTAAGTTTTAATTTGCCGCAATGTGCTTCTGTTGAAACCCTTTCTCAGCTCTCCAGAGAGTTTGTTTTAAAGTTTCTTTCAGATACAAGGGCCTCCAGAGTGGAATAAATATGAGTGTGTTAAATTGTTACTAAGTGGGAAAAGGCTCTCTTTGGGATTCACACTTGAAAGTTATGTTAAGTGTGTGTGCGAAATAGAGAGAGGGTTGCGTCCAGCTCAATCACGGCGCACGCACACAATGAGAGAAATGTTTCATGGCATTATCATATACGGAATTCATAAGAGATTAGGCTTCATTACCCCAGAGAATTTTCACAGCATTGTTTTTTATTTATTCATTTGGGAGATGGAAAAATAAAACAGTGCCGCTGCTGTTAGATTGCTCCTCTATATTCTCTTTTCCTGCCAAGTCTTTATCTTGATGGGAGACCTGCTTCCTCCTCCGCCTTGCCAAGTTCCAGATTGCAGTTCAGCTCCCCTGGACTTTCCTGATGCTTCAGTGCTGCACATCTATGGGGAAAGCTCAGTGGCAGCGCATCTGCTTGGCATGCAGAAAACCTCAGGTTCAATCCCTGGCAGCTCCAGGTGAAACCCCCCTGGCCAAAGCCTTGAAGAGCTGTGGCCTTTCACGCCACAGTTGACAGAACCAGTGATGGATGGCAGGACCAAATCCTCTCCTGCACAAGGATTAGGAAACCTGAGGCCCAGGGGCCAAATGCAGCCCCAAGTCTCTCTATCTGGCCCTCGGGTCTCTCCTCGGGCCACACCCCTCTCCCAGACTACATCTGTAGCCAAATCAGACACCTCAAGGAACAAGTTTTGTGGGGATGTGGGAGAGGGCCTTCTCGGTGGCTGCTCCCAGACTCTGGAACTCCCTCCCTAGGCTGGCTCCCTCCTTGTTGTCCTTCTGCTGGCAGGTGAAGACCTTCTTATTCCAACAACCTTTGGGGAACTGGCTGCTTTTAATGAAAGGGCTGGTGTAATTATCTGTATGTTTTTAATAGATCTTTTATATTTATATATAGGTTTAATTCTACAGTGGTACCTCTGGATGCGAACGGGATCCATTCTGGAGCCCCATTCACATCCTGAGGCAAACGTAACACGTGGCTGCGCCTCTGCGTGTGCGCGGGTTGTGTTTCATGACTTCCGCGCATGCGTGTGACATCATTTTGAGTGCCTGCACATGTCCTAGCGGCGAAACCCGGAAGTAACGCGTTCCGTTACTTACGGGTCGTCGTGGAGCGCAACCCAAAAAATGCTCAACCTGAAGTGTATTCATCCCGAGGTATGACTGTATTACTTAAAAAATGTTTTAAAATCAGCGGTGGAGCAAATGCCTGCACTGCCCAGGGCAGGTGCACTCCCAAGGGGGGCATGGCGCAGAGGGTGCCCTCCCAGGCGCGGGATAGCCACTCGGGTGCCCGGAGCGGTCTGCGTGCCTTGCAGCCAGGAATGGAGTGAGCTGCTCATGGGGGCTGAGCGAGCCGCCCGCCCGTGACTCCCAGGCCTCCCCCAAGCTATCAAAATGAAGGGGGAAGGGGGGGAATGCCACCAGCAAAGCAGCACAGGTCCCCCCCCCTTACCCCATCAGCTCGGGGTAGGCTTCGGAGTCACTGGCACGTGGTGCGCTGAATGTCACCTCCCTCAGTTAGGGCACCTGGGGCGACCCGCCCCCAGTGCCCCCCTTCCTACATCCCTGTTTTTAATGACCCCATGTTTTTAGCTGTTCCTATTTTACCTGTAAGCTGCCTTGAGTCCCTGCCAAGGGAGAAGGTGGGGAATAAATAAATATAACAAGAACTCCATTCTCCACCTGGGCGCTAATATCCTGTTGTCCCTCTTGCCTCTCTACTTTAACCACAGATCTGCCAGTCCAATTTGAATTCTGGGTGTTTAATCAGTATTTCAGTTCTTGTAATCATCTGCATATTACTCTCCTGTAATAAATTGTTTGTTTTTGTTTTGTTTTGTTTTTTGTTTTGTTTGTTTTTTGTTTTGTTTTGTTTGTTTTTTGTTTTGTTTGTTTGTTTGTTCTAAGCCTGTTTAATAGTTAATTCCCACTTGGGTAAGTGTCATTTGTCCTGTGGTGCACTATGGCTTTCAGCTCAGGTCCCAAACTTACCTTCTTCATGTACAGGTTCTTAGGTTGCTCTTGCAATTCGGAACATAACCCCTCCCCATACCCCCCACCATTGGAAACGAGACATAGAAAGGTATCATTTCACTAATTTATAGAAAATTTGTTGGGACCCAGATAAGTGCACATTGTTCTTACTGTTGCAGCTGCCGCATTTTCTATTGCTATGAAACAGTTGCCGGCCTGCAGCTCCCTTCTGGAGCTGCCACATAAATTGTCTCAAGTTTTTGAACCGATTTTAAAACCTTCCCAGCACTGGCTTGGTTTGACCAACTTTCATTGTGCTCGGTCCGGTTTTGATTTGTATGGTATGTCGCAAACAGCGCCACAGGTGGCATTCCGCCGTTGGAGCAAAATGACCCGTTGCCAGTTGTGATGTGACAAAATGGCTTCGCTTCTGTCCTTATGAAAGGTTTGCGTGCCCGAAAACACCTCTTTTCAATGTAGTCCTTACTGCACCATTTAAAAAAATATGTGCATTATGCATCAGTAAAACCTTATGTTCAGTGCAAATGGAGCCATGTCCTCAGGAAAAGGCTACAGAAATTACTCTTCTTTACAGCTCATCAGGTAACTGACAAACAGTTCTGGTGGTGTTGCCTCCCCTTGCCTCTGCTGCTTGTGGGTCCCTTTGTACTTTAAATCACTGTCTTGAGCTATGCAAGAGAACCATCCCTTGCTAAATATGTAGCCAAGGGGTTAAGCAGAACAAATGCCTCTAATATGGTGTTGGCAAACCTGCCCGTTCTTCCCTGTATATTAGGCGTATAAACCAAAGCCAATCAAATACATGCTGTTTCTCTCTTTTCTTTATCTACAGTGTCCCGATTCAGCCTGTAAGCAAGATCTCTTAGCGTACCTGCAACGCATCGCCTTGTACTGTCACCAGCTTAATATCTGTAGCAAGGTGAAGGCGGAAGTTCAGAACCTGGGAGGAGAACTGATCGTCTCGGGGGTAAGCCGATTTCTGAATCTTGTCACTGGCATGTCCTGCTTGCAAGTGAATTTCCAACCCTTCCCCTGCCACCTCCCCAGTTTGGGGGTGGGGCATGCTTTGAAGAAGCAAAATACGTCAGCTGATCATATGCAAGTTTCTTGCTATTCTTTTTATTTTTAAAAAATGTTATCACCCTTTTATTTAGTTATTCAATTTATTTAGAGCATTTGTACCCTGCTCTTCAGCCAAAAAGGCTCCCGTAGCAGCTTGCATGAAATCAAAGCTAGACGCTCCCTACCCGCAGGCTTACATTCTAATCAATGAATGAAAAGACAACACACAAGGAAAAAGGAAGGAAGAGGAAAATAAAACTCAGGCGCCAATTTCTAGATAGTTGATCCTATATTGACCAGCTGGCATAGTTCAGAGGCAGGAAGTGCCTGATGGAGCTGGCCCTCCAGCTCAGCTTATGCAATGAACCCTGCATCCTATCTCTCCCACTGAGGCAGCCTGGTGAAATTTCTGCCCCCAGATGACAGCCAAGGGAAGGGTGGTGTTGGTGGAGCTGGCCTGTTGCAGGAAAGCTGATGGAGCAAGTTCTGCTTCTCAGTTCTCCCAGTGCTGGAATAGTTGTCCCCAAATGATAACCATTGTTATTCAAGACTTTATAGCTTTGATCTGCTATCAATAATGCTCCCCTCCTTTTTGTATTTAGCAAAGGCAGGTGGCCCAAGAGAGGAAGAGTCCTTTTCTTGTTATGCACCCTTAGATAATCTGAGATGGGGGGCACAGGTGCCTTTAACCCTATGCATGCCAGTCTGAACTTCAGCAAAGGCCTTGTGAGTCATTTAATGCTCCACAGTTACTCATCATGGACCTGTGCTCAGTGTGAAGGAGTGAGCACATAAGCAATGGGCATGTACACTGTTCTGCAGGCCAAAGGAGCTTGAAGACTGGCAGCTGCCAACCCCTGCTCTATGGTGCCTTGCAAAACTGCTTGATCCCCTCCCTTCTACTTCACCTGTTAAAAATTAGCCACCTTTCCAGAAGAAACGTAATTTAGGAAGCCCTTGCCAAGCCATGAATTAATTAATTGGATCTTTTTTATATTGGCTCCTTGGAAATCCAATTCCTTTTGTGAGCCATAGTAATTTCCCTCCTCTGTTCTGCTCTGTGTCAAGGGCAAATATATTGTTAAAGTAGGGAGAGGGTGGGTCATAGGTTTGCACTCACTCAGGCCCCAGTGCATAACTGGGCTGAGCAAATAAAAGCCACCCATACAAAATATGCTTTTAACTTTAAAAACCAGCTTTAGAACATTCACAAAAGATACTCTTTTCGGACGCCTGTGTAGCTTCATACAAGAGTTTCTTGGCAAGACAAACCCTCTCCCCTTCAAGGAAAGCCACAGATTTTTAATCCTTTGGGTGACCTGAAAAGTGTGTAGAAACCCCTTTTCTTTAAATAAAATAAAATAAAATAAAGTTCCCATGTGACCAGAATAACATTTAACCGATTCAGCCATATAGGCAGGGCCAGTCATGTTAGGACAAAGCACTAATATGTGCTTGATTCATATTTTTAATTTATTTCTTAAAGTACTTATATACTGCCAATGCATACGATATCACACAATAGCATGCAGCAGAGCAGCATATACAATAAAAACAGTATAAGATGCTGAAAATGGCTGGCTGATCAAAACCCCAACCTTTGCATAAGCCTGTCCACATAAATAGGTCTTCAAGAGATGCCTGGAAAGTCAAAAGTGAGGATGTCTGCCCCATCTCTTCTGGAAGAGTGTTCCATAGTATAGAAACCATGATACCAAATGCCCGAGGCCTCCGTGATGCAGGAAAAACTAGCAGCAGCCCTCCAGATGGTCTCAGGGATCGAGCTGAGATATAAGAACTTAGGCGGTCCTTTAGATATTCTGGACCGCAGCTGTTTAGGGCTTTTGTGTATTAATGCCAGCTTTTTCCCATAACAGAAATCCTCTCCTCAGCTTAGTCAACAAAGATGAATCCATTACAGAGCTGTATGAAGACAGGGACTCATTAGCTACTGGGATCACGAGGGGGCAGGGATCACATTTAGCCCCTGCAGGCCCCCTGAAATGTTTGCAATGCTATTGCACAGAGTGCTCAGAACACTGTCACCCAGCTCCCTGCAATATAGAAGCCCTCTGTTCACATGTGTGTGTACACTCACACATATGAAACAAGATATATTTTGCTGGTATGCACTACGTGTTGGGTTTGCAAAGGCAGAGTAAGGATTTTATTGTTTTGTTTCTTTATTTCTGCTGGGTGCCCCCACCCCTGCCAGAATAATTGTGGCAAAAACTCCTGCAACAGGGGCTACTGGAAATGTCCTGCTTTTCTTCCTTTCCTCCAAATTGGCGCTGTCTCTTGATACACATGCAGCGTGTTGTAATTTTTTTTAAGTCTTGATGTTCTTAACAGCTGTGGGAACACCCCCCTCCCTTCCTCCTTTCTATCTCTCTCATTGCAACAGGCTTAGATCTTCCTCCTTTCTACCTGCTGGCATAACAGGATCTGCTTCCCATCCTCATTAATTATTATCACTTCCACCCGCCTCTTACCAGGCTCCCAACTCAGCACGTGCATCAGCTTGGCTGTTGTGCTTTTTTTCGTTTCTGTCTTCTTCGCTCTCGTTATCTCCGGCGGAAGCTGGTGTTGGGCCGCAGCTCAGATAGTAGCCTTTGCGTTCGTTGTTGTTGGCATACCATCACATGCTGTGAAACCAAAGCAGCCAAACTGCTTGACTTCTCCATTCCCAGTTTGGTAGTCTTTAGCATCTGTTGCTTCTGAACTTTCATCACCACTGTCTTTATATATTTTATTTTCTCTTTCTCTCTCTCTTCCATTCAGCCATAATCCTTGGCAATGCTAGCACCATTATCCTTGTGAATAGTTTGCCTTTGGCATTGCCATTTAACAATTTGTGTTGGAAGCCAAACGCCAAACCCAGAGATCACTGGTATTGACTTCACTTGATCTTTCCACTGTGAAATTTGTACAGGAAGATTTGCCTGCTTTTTTGTCCCTTTTTTTTTAGGTGGGAGGTATCATTATGTATCTATCTCCATTTATGTTTGAAAAACATGAGCACGATACCTTTCTGGCAGATGCTTCAAAGTGCTGGGTACTGTATGCTAAAAGACTATCCAGAGATCTGGATTCCAGCTTCACTTCATCTGTAGTCTCCTTGCCCACTTCCTGCTTCCTGCTTCCATCTTGTTCTTCATTCTCTCTTGGATAGCCAATTGCAAATAAACTGCATTTTATTTGCATAACATGGAAACAAAAAATTGCTCTGGAATCTGCATACAGTACAGTGCTCATGACACCTCTCAAATGATGGTTGAAAAAACCCATTTTATGTTTTGACATGTGTGACCCAGTCCCTTATGGCCTCAGGTTGGAAAAACAGTTACCTAGAAGAAGACGAATATGCATGTATTGTTGTCAGATGGTGTTCATGCTGAGATCTGGGTTGCTTGGTGTTTGCTGTGCCCTTGAGGCCAGAGAACTGTAGAAATACTTAACATGGTTTGTGCAAAGTCAGTCCCCCCCCCCCAGCGTTTTCTTTATCCTTTAGGATCTTTGTTAAGGATCCAGTACGAGTGAGATGGGAATATGACCTCTCCAGGAATTTTCATTAAGCAACAAATAATAGAAATGAAACATGACTTAATATTGTTATTGGGAAATTGTTATAATAATAAATGAGAGCTTAAATGGAGTCAAACCCATTGGAGCCCTTTTCATACATTTGGTTGGGTACAAACAAATGCATGGAAAGGCGCTATATGGAATCATGCCTTGCCTCCAAGCTCCACGTATTCAAAGGTAGAAACTGCACATTAGACAAATATGTATAGCTTACTATATATGTACCCATAACCTGGAATGTAAGCATCTTCAATATTACAAAGGCATTCAGGCATATGCACCCAGACTTCATGTAAATGGTTCACTCGAACATCCCCTTGGTGCTTTCATTTTTATAACAAAATGAACATTTGAGAAAGAGCTGCAGATGAGCGGACGTACTTGGGTCTAGCTTTGCTAATGATGTCAGTCAACGTAGGAAATCTCAGTATATTAATTTTGTGAGTTTTTCCTAATTGATTGGATAGCTAAATTTGTGTCTGTTTTCATAGCAATAATGCAATAGTTCTGGAGGGGTGGGGGGAGTAAACTTTTGTTGTTTTTCAATGATGCACATGTACACAGCAGCAGACATCAACTTTAAAAGAGATTTTCTCCTCTGCTTGTTCTAAGAGAGTGCCTGTCAACCACCATTGTTTCGTAAGTTCTGATTAATTGAGCAAACTTGCAACCTTATTTGCGATGGGAGGGGGAATCAACTTTTTGGGTGGTTTGCGATGACAAGCTGTTAATGAAATACTTGTGGGAAACAGTTTGGGTCTGTAAAAGTTGACCTTGCTCCAGTGAGTAGGAGGAGTGGAAGCCTGATTACAAAACATTGGGGACAAAGGAAAGGGCCAGGTCACATTGATACCTGGATTATGAGCTTCCAGCGGCATCTGGCCAGACACTTTGAGACATGGGATACTGGACTGGATGAACTTTGTTCCAGCAAGACAATTACCATATTTTTTGCTCTATAACACTCACTTTTTCCCTCCTAAAAAGTAAGGGGAAATGTGTGTCCGTCTTATGGAGCGAATGCAGGCTGCACAGCTATCCCAGAAGCCAGAACAGGAAGAGGGATCGCTGCTTTCGCTGTGCAGCGATCCCTTCTGCTGTTCTGGCTTCTGAGATTCAGAATATTTTTTTACTTGTTTTCCTCCTCCAAAAACTATGTGAGTCTTATGGTCTGGTGTGTCTTATAGAGCGAAAAATACGGTATTTTACTTTTAGGCAAAACTGTGTTCTGGTATCTGAACTAATGAAGGGTTAAAACAAGGATGCTGGCAGATGTGCACATGCAAACCCCAACCTCAACATCCATGACCAGGGGTCGGCAAGGTTTTCCTTGCCTGGGCTGGTTCACTCCAGCGGACATCCCTGCGTGGGCTGGATTGCGCCAATTTCCAGCACCTGCGTCTGTGCAGATGCGATTTCCGGTGCCGCGGAAGCAAGTTCCCGCACCGTGTTGTGCCGGTTTAGCACAACACGCGGAGACTCGGCAAACAGGTGGCTTCATTTGGGGGTGGCTAATGGGCCGGTTAAATGACCCCCATGAGCTGCTTTTGGCCCATGGGCTTTAGGTTGCCAACCTCTGTCCATGACATTCCAGAAATTCAGTTTTTTTGTGAAATTTGTGCACCACTCTCAAAATAAAAAATGTTCTACTGAATGCATTAGCAAATAAGAACTCTGACTAAACAGGGTTTCTGGTTATGGTGCCGGTTTCTAAACACATTGAATCACACGTCCTTTGAAAGCCCCTTTAGACCTTTGTGCAATTGCATTAGGAACTGCTATAGTAATAATAATAATAATAATAATAATAATAATAATAATAATAATAATTTATTATTTATACGCCGCCCACCTGGCTGGGTTTCCCCAGCCACTCTGGGCGGCTTCCAAAGAATATTAAAATACTGTGATACATCAAACATTAAAAGCTTCCCTAAACAGGGCTGCCTTCAGAGATTGTAGATTATAGATTGTATACAGAGCACGATCATATCTTACACACATTTAAGTTGCATGATTTCTACCACACACAATTGAAGGCTCCTGGTTGAAATCCTGCATGTTAACTGCAAGTAAGTAAGAGAGCTTAAAAACTATTTTTCCCCCAGCACAGAAGAGCTTTTAAGCTCTGCTCTGCTTGGGAACAAGGTGCCCTCCCTGTGCCAGCTGCAGAAACCCTGGGATGCTTGTGGGAGGATGGTTCCAGGCGTTTGTGTACACATGCTTTTGCGTATATGTGGAACCTTTGGAACCGACCTCTGTGTAAGATGTGATCATACTGTATATAGTGTGATTTATTAAAATGTAAATAAATGGGGGGGGGGGTGACCCAGTTGTACTCATCTAGAGTCAAGATTGAGCTAAAAATGATGAACTGACAAGAGCATCACAGCATTATAAATCAGATTGTCAACAAGCTCAGCCTTCTTTTATTGTTTGTTTGTTTATATATTTATTTCAGGATTTATAAATCGTTTGTACGCTCAGAGACTATCTGAGTGCTGTACAAACTGGAATATAAACATAATACAGATCATTAAACAGTATTAAACAAATAAATACCCACAAGAATTAAGGACCTACAAAAATTGCTGAATTTGGGGAATAAGATACAAAATATAGGCGTGGAAGAAAAGAATTTGGTTTTATTGAAATCTTAGGGGCTGGACTGGATCAGCAAGAGTATTGCATATAAGTTATTGAAGAAAATCTGCCTTGGAGAACATTATGGTTTCTCTTTTAAAAACAGTATATCAGTATTTATCCTCCTCCCTGCTATATTTGACAGAAGCAACACTGAGACTAAGGAGGAGGAAGCTGGCAGCCAAGACTCCCTTCTAGATGGGTTGTAGGTAAGAAGGCAAGCAGCTGAGAATCAAGGCAGAGGTTAGTTGGGCCTTAGTGGACCATCTTCCACCGGCAAACCCTCTCTAGCACATGTCAACATGGCTCCTTGAAAGTGGGCTTCCACTTTGCTTATCTTCAAGGTTGGAGAAGGACAATAGTGGTTGGACCAGATGCTCAGTATGAGCATCTTTTGAGCCTTTTGCAAGTGTTGCAGACTTGATCCTTTTTCAAGTTAACTACAGGGTCCTTAGTTCATTGGGCCTGTGGTCTACCGAGTGAGAGCTACATTGCACTGACTTTTTAATATTAGGCAATCCACAAAGGTGAAGAGAAAAGGCAATGAAGAGGGTAGAGAAGGGGATGCATATCACACCAACATGCACTTTTCAAGTCAGTTCAGGCACATTTCATTAGTCAGACGGGGGATCGTTTCTTTACACAGTTCCATCTCCGTGTTCAGGATCATGAGGGGTAGGTACGGATGGAAGGACCTGTCAATTTCAGTTGCTCAATTTCTCATTTTTCCAATCTTAGATTCAGTTCTCCACATTTCTGCAGCATTTTTTCCTCAATTCATCCTGAATATTCATCAGCATTTTCATGTGAATTTCTCCCAGTAAGCCAATTTATGTATGCAGGTTTAACTGATGTACACAATTTGGAAGCAGTTTATCCTAGCATAATTCATATATTTTGTTGTTATTTTTACCAGTGCATTTCTTTTTATGCAACTTTCCCCTAATGTAATGCATTTTTATAAACATTGGTTGGAGAACTGCACTGCAAAATTCAGAGAAGTTCAGATTTCAAAGGATGGCTGTGTTTCTGTTCCCATGTTGTTTCAGAAAGTGTGGATTTGATGGACTCCCCCTTAAATGCAAACAGAATCCAAAATCTCCCCATCCCTAATGAGGAGAAACATACTGAGCAAACTGGCAGAATGATCCATTCTGTAGCAATTCCTGTGACTGGAAACATCCCCAAAGCATTGTTGCGTTTTGCAGAAATTGCCATGGAACAAACGACATATGGGAAATGAGCACTAACTATCCACGTTGGTCGCTTAAGCCCTTGGATAAAAAGGCCTCTGCAGTTTAGGTGGTGTCTTGTGTTATCAGTTTATGGCAGATGTGAAAGTAATCTTGCTGAAATGAGCACAGAAGGACCTGGGGGATACTACTGCTGCACATGAGATGGTGTTGAATGTTGTTAAAAGAGGAACTAATTATTACCACCCTGTATGCTATGCAAATATGCTGATCTGTCATTGGAAGTGATGGGAAACAGTGGTGTATTTAAGTTACCTGCTCAGAGCACACCAAAATCCAGAGGTATGGTGCGAATTCCCAGCCCAGATCTTTGCATTATGAAAAAGAACGACAACAAAGCCTAATCTTCTGGAAAGAGAAAGAAGGAAAAAAACCCTTTTCAGTGGAAAGGAAACCATCTGTGTCTTGAATTTTGTCACTTGTCTTCCATAGGTTATGATGCTTATTCACTTTCCTTGAGTGGGACACACCTTCTTTTTCCTTTGCTTAAACACAACTGTACAATAGTTACTCTTTTCAAGTCAACAGTTTTCGCCTGTTTCTTACGTTCTTCAAAGAATTGTCATAAATTCTATATGCCTTACATGTCGTGAGTCCTTACTCACTTGCCTGTCTCCTTCCATCCCTCCAAAACCTGCCCATTCTTATACAGCTTTAGCTAAAAAGTTATTTCGTGTGCAATCAGCACAGAACAAATTGATTACCTGTTACTCATTTAGATTCAATGCACCAAAATACACATAGATCTAAGATTGCTACAGCCTTCCTATGAAGTGCATCTCTTCATCCGTTTCCCTTAATAGTTTTCCATTTAAAATTTCGTGCACACAGAGGGATGTATCTATTTCCATCCTATGTCTACTTACTATCTGATAAAACTTTCCTGTTGCTTGTAAATTTGATTACTCATTGATATAACCCTATCAATGTTCCCTATCTTTTGAAATTTATGATGTCTTCCAAATATTCTAGTTATTTTGTTTCACATTTGACTTGTCAGGCAGCCAAACATTCCCTTTCTCTTTCTCTCTCTTCATTAAATCCTACCCTCTAGCCTTCCTACGATGTTTAAAATCTATCTTGTGTCCCAACGAATCATGTTTCCAGTATTGAGGAACCCAAGGCAGATTGTCAACTCTAGCCTTATCAGTACTAACCAGTACTGAAGCATCTTCAGATCGTCTCCAATCAGTTTACAGTACTGTATCAAACTCTTATTCATTATAATCTAAGAAGGTTCCTGTTGCCAGAGTTAGTCAAATTGTCTTTAACATCAATAGAATGCCAGCCATCAAAACAAAGAAGCGAGCAGAGCAGAGGTAGAAGCAGAGGCAAGGGCTTGATAAAAATTCTATTTTTGGTGAGGGGAGGGGTGGGCCAAATTAGTGGTGCCACCAAAATTGCTATTTCCCAGCTCAAAAATATGAATCTCACCAACTCATAATACAAGGTGAGCAATAAATTAGTACAACTCTAGTATAAAGGTTTTGTGCATGCCCAAAGCGTCCCGCATCTAATTTTAGCCTAAGTTTGGGACACTAGTTAGTGCTAACTTAGAGCTAAGGAGATGCTTCTAAGAGGGAATTTTTAAAACTAGTGTGCAGCTGCAGAATTTGTCTGACCAAATTCTGCGAAACTTCCTAAGTAAAATCTAAGTAAAGGCTTTTAGTATAGCTTCTGCTAGATATCCCTCTAGCCCAGGCATAGGCAAACTCCAGCCCTTCAGATGTCTGAGACTACAGTTCCCATCATCCCTGACCACTGGTCCTGTTAGCTAGGGATGATGGGAATTGTAGTCCCAAAACCTGGAGGGCCAGAGTTTGCCTGCTCTAGCCAATCTGGTGCCCTTCAGGGGTGGTGGGAGTCCAGCTCCCATCGCCTGAACCAGGCTGTCCAGTAGTTTGAGATGATGTGAACTGCAGACCAACAATATCTGGAAGTTGCCACATTGTCTGCTCCTGCAGTGGCCTATGTTTTAATGGCCTCTTCAGTACGCTGCATTAAGATATTAGACCACAAAGGTCTTGGTTCTCAGGTGCCTTGATGTTCAATGCAAAGTACAATGCTGAACATGAATGTTCCAAGAATGGAAATCACACCACTGAAGTGGGAGGAACACCAAATTGTTTCAGTAAGAGCAAAACTAGCATTTGACCCCTTTTAATTTAAGATGACATCACTATACCTCATAGTATACAGTGACTTTCCCCCTCCCCTCCCCCTCCCTACCTTTTAGGACTAGGCAATTTAGATTAATTATGGAAATGCCAAAGTTTAACCTCTCCTCTCCCTGTGCCTCCATTCTCCCCTTAATATTAGATACAGTTTGTAAACACCTTTTACTGATTAATAATCAATTGCACAAATCTGAATATATGGCTTATCCTTCGTTTGGCACTGAGTCCTTGCAGCCTCAGTTCCCTTCCAAGACTCAATATGACTGTTTCAGTAATCCTGCAGAATCTTCAGGGATTAATGCCTGGTCAAGGCTCCAGTCCAGGTACTTTTGCAATGCATATATGATCTATGCAGCCCATTATATTTCTGTGTTTTGGTATTTTAAGATCTATTACTATGCAAGCTAAGTCAAATAGGTTTTTTTTTAAAAAAAAACAACAACACAGCCCTAGGCAATAAGAATACTAAATTTAGTTTGGATGAAGATAACAAAATAATTAAACTACTGGGAAAATATAAATAGGGATGTATTAACAGGATGCATTAAAAAGAAAAATCAATCCAACAGTCACTCTCGGAGGTTGGCTAATTTTCTGAAGATTCTACATTCATTTATTGGCCTTCCCTGGATAGGTACAGGTTGCAAACCCCAAGATTGAATGCTCGTTTATTTAGTTAAGTTAATAACAATAACAACAACAACAACAACAACAACAACAACAATAATAATAATAATAATACTGTCCTTCATGAAATACATCCCAGACCAGTTCACAATGTAAGCATGTAGTCCTAAAGCCAGCCAAGGTCAAGCTAAGGGGCTGCTGGATGCAGCAGAAATGCTGCACCATTGGAAAAGAGGGAGAATTGCTAGCAGAAATGCATTTACATTGCCAGAAGCCCCCTAGTACATTTCTTGGAGGTAAAGGCTATCAATGCCTGCTTCCCACAATGGTTATGTTCCTCCTCCACTGTCGGAGGCGTTATGCCTTTGAATAATACTAGTTGCTGGGAACCATAAGTAGAAAGATCATTATTGCACTCAGAGCCTGTTCGCAGGGTCATCTGGTTGGCCACTGCGAGAACACAGTCCTGGAGTAGATGGGCCCTTGGCCAGATCCACCATAGCTTCTCTCATGTCACAGTGTCCAGCCAGCATTGTAAGGGGAAGCAGAGCATTGTGGTGATAACCAAGGAGCCAGAAAACCCTAAGCCCCTCACTTCCCCAATTAGTTCCCTAAGGAGTCATCAACTGCCATTCAACTGGCATTGTCAATCCCCTCCCACTGACTGCAAGGGGAGAGGAGGGAAAGAACGGTGAAGGAAAAGACCAGGAAAAGCCACTCCCACATCCCACCCTGGGGCAGTGAGCAGGCAGGGCTTTGGAAATGGCAGTAGCTGCCACGGAAGTCCTTCCCCCTCTACAATGGGATTGTCCTACCCCTGATACAAATTAAACGTAATGAAATGCATGGCATTGCAACTGAAACAAAGCACTCACCAGCGCAGCAGGCAAATCAGTGATACCATTATAGTTTTGAACACCATTTATTCCTAACGTAGTGCCTGATCTCTTAAGTGCAGGGGCAGCAAGTGTGGTGCCCTCTGCATTTTGCTTACCTCCCATCTGTCCCAGTCAAGCATGGCCAGTGCTCAAGGATGATGGGACCTGCAGTCCAGCAATATCTGAAAGGTACCATGTTGGCTGCCCCTGCCTTAGTGGAGATTTGATCATTGGTGCTGTGCTGGGCAAGTCAAAGAAAGCCTAAAAATGTGGTAGGGACCAGGATTCAAGAGATAGTGCCAAATTAAATACCATGGATAGCATAAATAATAATAAAAAAGCTGACATAATAGGAGGCTGCAGGGCTCCAGGAATTTAGCAGAATTGGCTATTTTTATTTTTTTGAAATGAAACTCGGTGCTGGCCATGTTCTGCTGTCATGATAAACAATGTTTTATTGTGACACGTACTTGCTGAAGCAAACCTTAAGCCTGCATGCACCCCCATCGCCTCCTTCTGTGCAGTCAGGAGAAGGACTTTGGAAGCTGTTGTTTATTTATTTTAACCAACCACAGCTTCCTGTTTCATCCACGTTAGTTGCGAAACAGTCTTGCGACTGTCGGCCCAAACCCCTCCCTACCCTGGTAATGTCACAGTTATTTAGACACTGCGCTTAGATGCTACTCATAGCATAGATGGAGAAACTCGCTTCACGCATGTGTTCTAGTTTCTCTTGAAGGTTGTCAAAAACAAAATGTTTTCAAATCTCTCTTCTGTCTGTCAGGAACTGCATATTTCTTGGGGGAGATGCATTTTCCTTTTAGTAAGGTGTCACTGGGCCTAACTGCTAGACTGAAAAGAGTGATCACCTTTGTATCATTTTGCTGACACTTCCTGGACATTTCAAGTGTGCTTTGTAAATTCAGTGTCTACCATTCACTTACTCCCTCAGCACAGACTATCAGCATTCACACCTCAGTTTTAGAAAAACGCCTGGCAACCATGTTAGGGGAGGTTGTAAATAGCACAGGGAATAAAAATCTTCTGTCACTTGCAGTTAAAGTTCTGCAATGGAATATATGGCTCCTTTGGCCTGATCCTGCAGGTCTCTTCTTACCTTCCCAGGTATTAGAGAAGGCCACTTCATGCCCCTTATCCCTCACCTACAGAATGTATTCTGCTCTGATACACAGACATATAAGGCTCAGGAAAACCAGCCCATTCCTTATTTAAGTTCAGGATAGAAACCATGCCAATAAAAGACTTTTTAAAAAACAACAGCACCACCTTTCTAGTACAAAGTTAGCAAGAGATCATTGTGCCACAAGTGGTCTAGAAACCAGGCACATATGGCATTCCTAAATAGCAGGAGGGCCTGGCTATTCAATGTTATGCTGATTTAACTTTCTCCTTGTTAAACAGACCAAACCCAAGGCATGAAGGGTTTGCATACAGTGCAGCATTCTTCAACCTTGCGCCCCCAGATGTTGTTGGACTACAACTGCCATCATTCACAGGTCCAGCTTAACCAGTGGTCGGGGTCAGTGGGATTTGTAGTCCAATGACATTTAGGGACCCAGGATGTTGGAGAATCCTGCTACAGTATGTGCCAGAGGGACCCCATCTCCTGTGGCCTGAACAGTTGACAGCTGCTGTTCTGGGATGTTCTCTTGGCCAGCCACACAGAACCAGCCTTTAACTCAGCAGCCGGTTCGTCCCCAATCAGTTTTAGGCAAGGCCCTAGATCTCGCCCTGTCTGCAACCTGTACTGTTGTTTGGCTTTACCTGTGCTGAGGGAGCAAGTGAGAGGGATAACAGGGTTCCTCGTCGCCGAAGAGTCCTTGGCTACTTTGTCGAGCCTAGCTCTTTCAGCATACATCCCCCTCTCCCTCTCACATCCCCAGCCCCAGCCCCACTTCTCCCCCTCACCCCCCCACTCTGCAATAGGGCACAATATTTCTCTTGCTCTCTCTCTCACTCTCTCTTTTCTGTATCTCTCGGAAATCAGACTGGAGTTCAAAGCACTTTCACTACCTTTTATGAGGTAGAGTGTGATGTCATAGATGGGGGCAGGGCTAGTCAACTTTCTACCCACCTACCCACCTGTGCTGAGGGAGCTACGCTTGCAAACGGAGGCGGTGACTCTTCCATGGTGAGTAACCTCGTTTCTAATCTCTATTCTTTTCCATGTGAGCTTAAGTGGTTTTGATTGTGGGAGACGCCCCTTTAAGCGGGATTGATACAGTCACGTCACTTTCTGCGCTCAACAGGAACAGGAAGGAAGCTTTAGCCTGCTCATTTCCCAGTGTTCCCAACCTAAAAACTGCAAGAGGAAATAATGCAAAACTTAGCTAAGGGTGGCAGGATCTGTCAATTTTGGTTTTCTCTGTTTCTCATTTTTCCCATCTTAAATTCAGTTCTCCATATTTCTGCAGCAATTTGAGTTATTTTTTAAAAAATGCTCATGAGAATTCTTCAGCATTTTAGTGCAAATTTCTCTTGAAAAAATGCATATTTGTATGCAGTCTCGACTGCTGTACACATTCCTGCAAGCAATTTCCCTTAATTGAATGCATTTTTCCATGTTATGTTCACTAATACTGTCATTCTTATGCGCACTTTCCCTTAATATACACATTGTTTGGTTCTAGAACTGTGTAAGTGCAGATTTTGAAGAACAGTTGCATTTTGGTTTGTATGACGTGCGAATTTCATAAATTCCCCTCCCGTCTCTCATCTTGGCTATGGAAAAGCAAAGATTCTCTGCAAGTTTAATTCTTTGCCTTTCTGTGGGAGAGCACCAGAATTCTGTGCACTCGTTTTGCTGTTATTCACAGCCAATGGCTGAAGTACTGCTTATATCTGTTTGGTTGCCCTATGGCTAGATCCAGAAAGCAGCTTGCCCCAGAAACTATATGGAGAGGTGAGAAATTGTGAGGGACAGGAACAGAGCATACCTTTGCTGCCACAGCTGACCAGCTGACTGTACCTGATTGCAAGCCATCTCTAGGCATACAGTTGCCATCCAATTTTACTAAAGCAAAATTTTGGCACAGGTGCAGAGGGTGCTGCTTGAGCAGTTTTTAAGAGAGGTTTTGCTAAGACCTGAAATGTGTCATGGGTGTGATTGGGTCTGTCATCCTTAGGCCACGGGCAAGTTTCACCTAAAGATTCTTGCTCAGCCAAAACATTGGAAGAATTTTGAAGGAGGCAAAACACTTCAATAAGACCTGCAAACTTTCTCTATTTTTGTGTGTGTTCATCTGCAGATTCCTAGTATCCATGGTGATGATAGTGGACTGGGGTGGGCAAGGGGGTGAGACAACACCGCAGTCAATGAATTGGTCTGCGCCACCTCTGCCAGCTCATTTGGGTTGGCAGCAAGATGCGTAAAGCTGGCATTTGGTGGGTGTGCTGTGCACTGATTGAGAACCTTTGACGTGACATTTGAAACCCAACATATCCAGAAGCGCCTTGTTCGATTTGTAGTGGCACGCTCCTGTTGAAATTTATAGTTAATCACATTGTTCAAATGTGTTTTTATTAATAGGTATGATTAATTACCACAATTATGATGAAGATAACCAAAGATGTATTTACCTTTCCAGGAAAGAATGTATTTCTATTGCATTTAGACTGCACATGTAAGGACGTTGTGTGACCCCTTCACAGGGGTGCTGACCTCACACAATTCTTGCATGTGCTGAAATGTTCCTCTCATACCATTCCACAGAAGCCAGCTATGTCAGGCAACTGAGGGGTAAGAAGCTCCCATACTGAGTCAAGCTGTTGACCCATCTGGCTCAGTATGGACTACAGGCAGCAGCTCTCCAGATATCAGACAGGAGTCTCTGTGAGGGGATCATGGGTCTCCTCGCAACTCTCAGCACCCTTAAAAGAATGCAGTTCCCAAAATTCTTTGGGGGAACCATAACTGCTTACAGTGGCACTATGCTGCTTTAAATATATGGTGCAGCTGAGACTAGAGATTGGATAAGGCACCCACCCATCCCTAAATCTCCATAAATAGTCATTTATTTAGAAGCATTTGCACCCCACACACTAGGCAGGATTCTGGAGATGGCTTAAAATATATGTGGAAAACAGTAACATAGACAGTGATACAATAGACCCTGCAGCGGGGCAAAGGGATAGAGTTCTCCAGTGTTCCAGCAAACGCCATTCTGTAGCCAAATCTCCTGGTCTAGAGCTGACTGTTGAAGCAGCTAGATGTTATTCGCAGACAGGCCAGTCTTCCTGACTGAGTGGCTCCTGCTGATGACTCTCACAGCCCTGGCCCTGGTAACAGTCATAGGAGATGCTGGGGGAGCAAAGAGGTTGCAAACCTCCTCCCAGTTCTCCACATGTTGAACATAGATATGGGTCTTATTGAAGCCCAATCTTGAAACACCATCACATCTTCCTAGCAGCGTAGCCAATGTGGCATCTTCCAGATGTTGAACTAGAGTCCCCATCATATCTTATGGTTGGCCATACTGGCTGGGGCTGATGAGAGTTGGGAGTCCAACATCTGGACTGTGTTGGCTACGCTTTACAGGATCGCTGTACTTCTGATGACCGACTCCTAAATATATGACTCCGCTGGAAAGACCTGGTGTCTGAGAGGGATGAAATGTGGTTTGCATATGAACAGCAGTGGGTCATTGCAAAATCAGCTTCCAGCTTCCCATGTTGAGAGAAAACAGCTGTTCCATCTCTAGAAGTTAGCTCAATATTTGGTCACTTTGGGGGATCAACGGGGCTGAAAATGAAAATTAGGGATGGGATGTCCTTAAAAGAAAAGAATAAAAATCCAGAATCAATACATTATAAAGGTAATTGTGATTTTGATATATAACTGGTTTGGATCAATGAGTCTAAGCCTCCATCCTGCACTCTGTTAAGGCTGCCATTGTGGTTCTGGTTATCTAACCTTTTCAGCTTTTTGCTGCAGGCAAAAATCTTATTTCAAAATCTTGTTTTTGAACAACATGTGGTTTTTCTTCTTCTTTACGGGTCCTCCAGCTGCCACTTGACTCTTCTTTTTAACCCTCAGCATTTGAATAAAGAGAAGGGAGAAGAGATTTCTCTCTCTCCTCCTCTTCCCTCCCCCCCTTCTATACTCTTGTTCTGCCTCTTGGGTACCTATTAAAGCTGTCAAGATGTCAAAGCTCATGCGTGGAAAGGCCAGGAGATGTGTCATGTGAGAATGTCTGCCTGCAGGGTCTGTAAAGTCCCCCCCCCTCTTGGTTATTTAATTCTTTGTTGCCAGCTCTGCTTGGGGTCCAGTCTTAGGTTATCTGGGGAGGTGCTAAACAGCAGCTGTGCCTATTCTTCATATCGAAGCAGAAGGAGATAAGTCTATCTTCATGGGCTTTTTACTATCATGACTGATGAAAAATTAAGAAAATTAGAAGAAGCAAT
Organism: Podarcis raffonei; assembly: GCF_027172205.1. Taxonomy (NCBI): domain Eukaryota; kingdom Metazoa; phylum Chordata; class Lepidosauria; order Squamata; family Lacertidae; genus Podarcis; species Podarcis raffonei. Next base: position 73,311,484 of record NC_070610.1, on the reverse strand, counting down.
AAAAAGAGTCACATGGGACTGCTATCCTTTGAGTACCATCCTCAGAACCTGCTGCAGGCACCAGTCCTAACTAGGTTATCACTCTTTTATTCTACTTTATATTCAGTATCAATGGTTAGTAGGAATGCTCAAATCTTTCAATTTTGGTTTCTCTCAGTTACCTCTTTTCAGTTCCAAGTTCAGTTCTCCACTAAATTCAACGTTTTATTCCAAATTTCTCCTAACACACATATTTTGGTGCACAGTCTTCCCTAACAGATACATTTTTGCAAATCCATTTCTCCCAGCATAATATATTAATATAGTGTAATCTCAATATAATGCACACTGTGATGTATGTTATTTTCATTAACACACTTTATCCATGTTTGTGCATTTTTGTACACATTGCTTGGCAAGAAAGCTGCATTGCAAAATTCAGAGAAGTGCAAATTTCAAAGGATGGGTGTGTTTCAGTTTGCATGTTGTTGCATGTGGTTTCTGAAAGTGCAAATGAAACAGATCAGCCTTTAAATTTGAACTGAATCTAACTTCTCTGCCCTCTCTAATGGTCAGACACTTACACTTCTCTAATGAGCTGTCTCAGTACAAAAAGCCAAGAAAACTGTCATTGACGACGCTGCTTCCAGAGAACTTCCAATGGCTATTAGTGACCATGGATACCAGATATTACCCATAGCCATTAATTTGATCATTAGTTTTTCTAGAAAGTGGATTGTATTCGGGGGGGGGCGTGTGATCATTCCATTGGACCTTCTGAAAGGCAAATTTTAAAACCCAGCCAGATGGGCAGGGTATAAATAATAAAATTATTATTATTATAGATTATGGAAGTGGCAGATTCACAAGTGTTTGGTTAGCAAAAAGGAAGAACCTCTGGGTTCTCAGGGGTTCATAAGAACCTACAAAGTAGGGCTACTTACACTTTCTCCTATTTAAGATGGATTAGACCAGGTGTGGCTAACCTTAACTCTCCAGTTGCTGCTGCATGGCAGCTCCCATTAGTCCCAGCCAGTATGGTCATTGGTCAACGATAACAGGAACTGGCCAATGTTTAGCCACCCAGCTGGAGATAGTCTGTAGTTGCCCCTTCTCTTCAGTTTTGCGTCTACCTGATGTATTCTCAGGAACATTTAGGATTCCAGTGACGTCTGAAGCTTTCGAAGGGTGAGCTAGCCTGGGGTATGTGTTTAAGCAATTGTACTCTTTGTTTGTTTGTTTGTTTGTTTGTTTGTTTATGAGGTTTATTGTCTGCCCTTCACCATAAAGACCCAGGGAGGTTTACAACAGTACAGTATAAAATTATAAAAGCAGATAAAACCTTTACACATACAAATCAAGTAAAAGCATCCAGAATGGAACAGAACAGAAAATCAACAAAAGAGCTGCGGACCCACAAAATAAAATATTTTAACTGTCAAAGGCCAGGGTAAAGCATATGGCAGGGACTATACAATGAAGGTGCCAGATACTCTATGGTTAGGGAATTCCACAACATAGGGGCTGCTACAAGGAAAGTCCTCTCCTGGGCTGCTATTCCTCACATGCCTGAGGCTAGTGGAACTGCCAAGAGAGTACTTTCTGCAGATTTTGACACCCAAATTCAGTGGGGATGGAGACAGCATTTCATATAGGCTGCCTAAGTCATATAGGGCTTTCAGCACCAACAGGAGGACCTTGGAATGCAGGTGCTGAGTGCACATAGACCTGACAATAATCCACCAAATGCTTACTCTGTTGGACTATATTTATACTATTGGGGACCACTCTGAGCAAAGATTTTGGGTACCACAGCTAATGGAACCCGATGATAGAACCAGCTGGCATTGAGCGGATCAAATGATAACAACCTGGTTTTTTTGTGGGGGAGTAGGTGGGATGCACACTTAGACTTCAATATGTTTAGTAGCAAGTCAGTAGTTGAAATTCATCCCCAGTCTACTTATTTTGTTGATCTCGTTTAATGTATAGTACAAGCACTATAAGCGCATTGAGCTGAACAGTTTGTTCCAAAGAGGTGCTTTGAACTACTTAATCTCTACTCCAAGCATCTTGGTTTTCAGAAGCAAAAGTTACATTGCAACATATTTTGATACATCAAAGTGGGAAGTGCAGCTGTTGCCTTACATTAGAATACATTGTTGTGTGTTTCTGCCACTTTTCATAACAAAAGAATGTCGATTGGAGGAAGTAATGGAAAAAGTGGAAGTACTGGGAGCCTTGGGAGGAAATGATCTTGGGTTTCATGATACAAAGGCAAGGGAAGACTGAGTGTAGTCAAACATGCCCTTTGGGCTTTAAGAATGCCAACATCAAAAAGCTGAAGGAACTGCTGGATCAGGTCCCATGGTCGGAAATACTAAAAGAGGAGTCTAAGATGGATGGGAGCTTCTTAAAGATGAAATATTGCAGGCACAGATGCAGACAATTCCAACGAGAAAGAAAAGCGGGAGGCATCAAATGAAACTGCTGTGGTTGCATAAGAAGCTTACAGATAATTTGAGATTTAAGAAATATAAGAAATGAAAGAAAGGAGAAATATAAAAAAGTATATACAAGTAGCCAACAGTTGTGGGGTGAATGTGAGGGGGCTAAAGCTCAGAATGAGCCCAGACTTGCAAGAGAAGCTTAAAAAAGTGCTCACGGATGGTTCTTCATCATCCTGGAAAAAAGTGATAAGTGGGACACCATTGGTGTTGTCCTGTGCCCATTTTTGTGTCCAGTTTTAAGCATCACAATATAAGAAGGGCATTGACAAGCTGAAGTGTGTGCAGAAGTGGGCAATCCAAACAATCAAGGGTCTGGAAGCCAAGCCCTACGAGAAGTAGTTGAGGGAGTTGGGTATGTTTAGCCTGGAAAAGCAGAGATTGAGAGAAGATATGAGAGCCATCTTCAAATATCTCAATGGATATCACATGGAAGATGGAGCAAGCTTGTTTTCCCTGCTCTGGAAGGTAGGACTTGAACCAACGACTTCATGTTACAAGAAAGGAGATTCTGACAGTAAGAACTGTTTGTGACAGTGGAACAGACTCCCTTGGGAGATGGTGGACTCGCCTTCCTTGGAGGTTTTTAAGCAAAGGTTGGATGCCTACCTGCCATGTATGATTCAGTTGAGATACCTGCATTGCAGAGGTTTGGAGATCCCACCCAACTCTGCAATTCTATGATTCTGTGAGTAAATCCATACATCTCCATACAAAGTGAAAGTAACCACAGAATCCCTTATGCTTCCTCCTTTCCAGGACCCTTCATTTCAATGCTTCAGCTTGAGTAGATTGCATTATGCACAACGGCTATGATTAGACATGGATTTAGCATTTCCTTTCCTCTTACTTCTACTTGGAAAGAAGGAGTCTCTAGATGTTCGATCTTTGGAAGATCTGGCCATTGTGCAGTGTGGTCTCTTGTCAGGATGATAACATGCAATAATGAAACTTTCAGGGAACTCATCTTGTAAACATCCCCTTTAAAAGCATTTCCTTGTACCAGCTCCAAATTTCCTCTGCTGAGGCTTGAACCCATTGCTCTTGACATTTCCATCATAGGCTTTGGCCAGTCATCAATCACTCTAAAACAACATTTAAAAAGTGCACATTACATTCTCCTTTTGTTAGTCTGTAGACGTCATCAGGCTTGCACCTGGAGCAGGAATTGTAAAAGCCTTGGGTTTCATATTCCTTCATCTCTTCTAAAATGCAACTTCTGCAGCCCCTCCCCCCAATGGTAAAGCATACACTCTGATAAATGTGTATCTCCTTGCTTTGGGCACAGGTTTTGTGGAATATTTTTTGTGGCAGATTTTGGGGAGTGGGTGGTGCTGTGGTCTAAACCACGGAGCCTCTTGGCTTGCTGATCGGAAGGTCGGCGGTTCGAATCTGCACAATGGGGTGAGCTCCTGTTGTTTTGTCCCAGCTCTTGCCAACCTAGCAGTTTGAAAGCACGCCAGTGCAAGTAGATAAATAGGTACCGCTGTGGTGGGAAGGTAAAAGGTGCTTCCATGCGCTCTGGCACTTGTCACAGTGTCCCATTGCACCAGAAGCAATTTAGTCATGCTGGCCACATGACCCAGAAAGCTGTCTGTGGACAAACGCTGGCTTCCTTGGCCTGAAAAGCAAGATGAGCGTCGCAACCCCATAGTCGCCTTTGACTGGACTTAACCGTCCAGGGGTCCTTTACCTTTTGTGGAATTTCTGTATCAGATGAGATGGAAATACAGGGGAACAGTTTTTGCGGTTTTGACAAAAAAAAAATGTCGCTCACTTCCTCGATCCCTGAAAACGAGTCACAAGCTAGGGAAAGGAATTTTAAAGTTATGTCTCTCATGTAGTTAACACTGTCTAAAATAATATTGCCTTCCTTCTTCCACACTTGCAGCTTTCTTGCTGACTTTCAAAAGCAGGAACTATTTTATTTTTGACAACTGGCCATCTTCTGGAATCCTTCCCACTGAATACAAAGCAAAGGGACCAGCAATTGTCAGGATCCTTTCGCCTTGCAGAGTTTGTGACAGATGCAGGGAGGAAAAGGCAGGATTTAAGTGTTTCTACCAGGCTGGGAGGCAGCCAGTCATAGCAGTCCAGTACTCACGGACAGATCGGCTCCCCTGTTTACAAGCCATCAACTGTCTGCGCACCACTCCCTGCTCAATCTCGCTGGAAAACATCAGGTCCATGGCGCGAAAAAACTTCCTCGTGTCCTTCAGGATTTCATTATTCCCTGCCATCAGGGGTCTAACCCAGTCTCTCGCCCCCCCTTCGAGATGGCCAACCACAAACGCCACTCGCGATTCCTCGTCGGGAAAGTCGTCAAACTGCAGATTGAGAGCATACTGCATCTCTGTCCTAAAGGCTTGATAGTTCCTGGGGTCCCCCCCAAACTTCTGCACCAATCCTGGCATCTTTCTTGCTAGTGGGGCGCCTTTTGCCTTTTCTGCATCCTGCGCCCTCCTCTCCTCTAGCCTCGCCGTTTGCAGCGCTAGCTGGACCTCCAACACCCGGTACCTTTCTTCAAGGCTTGGACCCTCTCCAGCTCCTCCCGCTCCTCCGGTTCCGGCTGGGTTGCTCATGATGCCTTTCTGCACAAGCTGCTTTCAGGGACTGTCTGATTGCTGTGATGGGATGATGAGCTGCTTGTGCGTGAAATTCCTAGTCCCTCAGAGTTTGGCTAAGTCCACAAACCTCTGTCTGTGACGGAGCTCCTTAAGCATGGCTCCGTCAGTCGCTTGTAGAATCAGACAGTGGGCGTTTACGGAACTTCTTCCAGCATAAAAGTTCCTTAACGGAAACGCGTCTTCTGGACTCTCGGCGTGACAGTTTCCGGCGAGGAGTGGGTGTCCCTATGGGAGGTCCTGAAACCTCCCCACTGTTTTCGCTGGAAGTGTCTCTGAGCCATCCCTCCGACTCACTTTCCCTTGGAGCTCCTCCTCTCCCCCTGCTGGTTCCTTCCTCAGCTGATAAGTCTCTCTCAGCCTCTGCGAGCCCTTTCACCTCCTGTTTCTCCGATGGCAGTTCCCTGACACTTGCCATAGGAATAGTTGGGCCGGATTGCTGCATCTTTGCTCACATTGCACATTTCCTCTCAAAGTGTTAGGGTGTTTGCTCTTACTGCAGCATATTCAGGGAATAAAAGCCGACCTGGGATATAGGCCAGTTATGTATTAGTGACATTATGAGGTTGCCAGTTACACCTGGAGTCTGATTACTACAAATGGATTACTTCTAATGCACATGTATCCATTTTTTTATTTTTAACCCAGAATGGTGGCACATTCCATCTCTAGGCCCTTTGGCGCAACAAAACCGCAGAATGCAGCACCCAGGAAGGACACAGGAAGACTCATCAACCTGTGTCACAGACAGCTGATGAAAACTGGTTGAGCTTCATGGAGAGCCATGTGACTGATAGGGGTGGGAGGTATATCAATAAATCATCTGGAAGCGATTTGAAGTTCAGAATGCGATAGCGGTTTCAGAATGGCAATATATCGCCAGAGGGAGCTTTAAAACAGAGCATTCATGCCCAGCCACCAGGAAGGGCAATCACTGGGAAGGACATGCCGGAGCGTTCACTGGGAACTGGTGCAAGGGGCTATTGCTGCTCCTGCCCACTCCCTTCCTCGCTGGGAAGGACATGACAGAGCGATAGCTGAGTGCGCCAGGGCAGACAGCTCAGCCAGGAGATCATTCCTCCTGCCTACTCCCTCCCTCCACAGCCCAGGACCTTGACATCATGATATTGTATATCAGTATATTGTGATGGTTGGCTTGTGATATATTGTGATATCGCCCAGTCCTCGTGACTGATGGGATTGCCACAGTACAGTATGCCTTCTCCCTGTTCAGATGCTACAAACCAGCTTGTTCTGAGTCTGGTGGCATCAGAAGCGATCTGGTGGCATATATTCTGAATCTATCTATCATCTAATATATTTATTAAGTTTCCATTTTGTACTATTAAAATACATTCATATTTTTCACATTGTTTGTTCAAATATCCTGTTGACCTCCCTCTCTCCCATCTCATGGTTACCTTAATACTTTTTTATATCGTAGCATTATATACTTCTTCCTTTTTACATTTATGTCCTTTCCATTGTCAAAAATTTTAACCAGTATGTATAAAGATCTGAATCTGAAATTTAGCATAGTGTGAAAGTGTGTCTGGGTGTGTGAGAGAGAGAGCGCTCTGTGAGAATTCCAAACTATTGAAGCAAATGGGTTGTGTTGAGGGGCCACTCCAGTTTCACGCTGCACTAACTGGACTCAAGGTCAGTCTACACATGCACCTGAATTAGATGATAAAACATTAACGTAGTAGAATGTACTGCACCTTTCTGATGCAGTCCCCACAGACAAACTCCCTTCAGAAAGAATATTAACAATCAGGGAGAAAGCTCTGGTGGTTTTCTAGCTACAGGGATTTACTTATTATTTTTTAAGACAGGAGAGATGCCTGTGTAGACCTAGCTTTTGAGCAACCTCGGGAATGGTGCATAATTACCTTGTGGGTTTCTCCTGTTCAAATAAGCCACAGTTCAGGTGAAATCCTCCTGCCAGGTGGAGCAAATTCTTGCAAGGTTGCCATGATAGATCAGGTAAAAACACAAACAGTTTGGGTTGAGAGCTTTCTGGTAGAATATTTGGGATTTCGGGGTTATGGGACCAGATCTGCCTGCTTTGTGCTGGATTCTGTAGCCTTGTTGGGAGCCACCCAGAGTGGTGGGGTATAAATAAATTATTATTATTATTATTATTATTATTATTATTATTATTATTATTATTATTTCTGTTTCACCAAGCAGGGCAGGCTCCAGGTTTCGTGGGTGTGTGTGTCTTGGGCCAGCTGTCGAAATCCCTTGTGCTGGCTGTTGGGCATTCTGCATGCAAGACGTCCCAGAAGATATGCAAAAATCTTTCTTGTAGATCTGTTGTTGAGAGGGATCCATAAACATTGCCTATATAATGCAGGAAATAAGGCTAGAAGGGCAGCTAAGCATTGCCTCCAAAGTGCTTGTGTGACTCCAGAGGAAAAGGCAAAAGGATTGTAAGCAAGCAGGGGGCAGGCTCTCCTTATTCCTGTGTTTCAGAGTGAGAGAGAAGAAAAGGGGTTCATATGCTCAGCTGCAGGCAGTTCCCCCCTGCTCTTCTTTTGCACATCTGCTGTGAGAGGAGAGGGGGCTGTCAGGCTGCAACCCTCGCAGGGTGGAGACTGCTCTGCAGCAGAAGGAAAACAAGGAAGCTAGTGCCTGTTGCTGCTGTGCAAATCACCCAGAAGAAGCCTGCACACCCAATGCACCCTCCCCCAGAAGCTGCTAGTGGGGTCAACTGTAACCAGTGAGGGACCCCTGGGTGTTAGCAGACCTTGCAGCTTGGGTGAATTAGATTGGAATAGTCACTTACAGTTTCTGGAGTTTAAAGGTTTTATTCATGCAGGAACTATTTACAAGATAAATGAAGATGAGAGAGAGAAAATAACAAATATTATCTCAACAAGTTGTAAGAGAACAGCCAACAAAAGGGCTCAGCTTTAAGTGAGGCAGTTAATTTAGATGCAGAGGCTACAAGCCAGTGGCGGCTAGATTATTAGATAAAACAGTGCAATATTCTCTTCTAAAACTCAAGTGGGTGCCATATGCTACAGTGAATATCCCTGAAAGAGGCATGCAACCCTTTGTTGCAGGCCCTATTTGTACACTATATATTTCTTTGTATGATATCCACTAGCCTCTCCCAATCTGATACACTCCAGAAATCTTGCACTACAACTGGCACTGATTGGAGTTTTAATAAAAAATATCTGGAAAGCACCAGCTTGGGAAAGGCAGATGGACACATTCATTACATTCATTTCACTTTACTGGTACCTGCTCCCATCTTCCAGGATGAGGTGGAATGGGATTTTTAAAATGCAAGTTCCCAAAGGAGAGGTCGCATCTGATTCAAGTTCAAGTTCTTCCCCTACCACAATGGCAGCTACCCCCAATCTATATTCCCCAAGCTCTAAGGCTGCATTCTTTCATTTCAGCCTAGTTTGGAAAGTAAGGATATTTTAATGCCATTATTTAGGGTAGTTCAAACCGCCTTGTTTTAAGTGAGCAGATTTATGTATCAACCAGTCTGATTTAAAATTAATATAATTAGAATTAGCTGTTAGGAACAATTATTATATATTGCAGACTTAGGTGGAACAATATCTATTACTTCTTCAAGGACTCTTTCTTCAGTTAGATCATTCACGGGACTGAACTGGAATTTTAAGGCATATTTAATTATCTTTTATGATTGCATTTGTGCCTCGTTTCCCCCCTCCCCAGTTATCATAAATTAAATATCTACTTATATTAAAAAGAGAGTTTCATGCATGCAAAATGAGATGCAATTTCATTTTTTAATTTTATTGTTTAAAAATTACGTTGGCTAAAGCAATTAAATCATTCTGTTGAAGAAATGTATCTTTTTGAATGCAAATGTGCGTACGATATGTGCTTGCTCAGGAACACCCTGTATATTTTGGGATTGTCTTTGATATTTGTCATTTATTTAGTTCCCTTGCACAGTGAAGCTGACAGCCAAGCCGTTTTAAGACATCAATCTATGCTTTCAGAGTCACAAGTATTTCTGGTGCACAGCTGTCTACAGCTTTTGCAATGTCTGTTGGATGTTATCTGGAGAAAGATAGCATTTGTAGGCCACATTAAAATTCAGAATTTGTTAAATATACAAGTAATTTTGTTTGGGGGTCCCAGTGGTTTTCTTACTAATAATTGAAAAAATGCAAATGAGTGCAACTAATCAGTGGATTGGCCAGCAGTACTACCCAGCTATCTGCCGTAATGAATTAAAAATGCATCACGTCCAGATAAGTAAATTACTTTAAATGGGATGAGGTGGAAAAAATGAAGGAATGGAGAAAATAGATTCTTCCTCCCCACCCTTTCTAAACTTAAAACATGCCTTTGAGTCATGGCTACATACCAAGAGGAGTGATTTTATTATGCTTCCTTGCAAAACGCTCTAGTAATTTGATTTTACCAATATAAGTTTCTCTTCTAGTACACTGTTAATGACTCAGACTTGGTTTAAACTTACATTGAGATGAGATGAGAATTAACTGGTAGAACCCTTAAGTGCCAGAAAAGCCTGTAGCACATTTTTGTGTTTTTATTTTTTCTACATGGAAGAATTTTTTAAAATCGCAGTAAGGAACAGGCTGAATATCACCCTGATGTGCTAGTTTTCATACTTGCAGGGGTTTTTGGGGGGTGGGGGTTAAATGTAGAGCACTTAAATGAGACACTCCCTGCCAGGTGGTGGCATAGTTCAGTCAACTATTTCAGGATCAATTCATTCTACAGCATGGGTGGATTCAGTCAGAAAGAGGGATGGATGCAAATGAATCCCCCAGTTTGAATTTCACCTCTGACAATGAATTCTGGAGGGGGCCTTAGGTAAGCCATTGTTAACTCTGCCTGAGCACCTGAACTGCAGCATGGGAAGAATAAATACCAGCCTGTCTTATATAAGGCACTTTAGGTTGTTCAAAAAGCTGCATTTCATTTGCTGTAAGCTGTGATTCTCAATCCTAGACATGGCTGCAGGTTTGATTGTCGCAGGGATCTCTTATGTGGCCTACGGACGGTGTCTATAGTCTGCTTCAGGAATTGTGTATAACGGACTGCACAGCCATGCCTTTGATTCTATTTTATGACTCCTTCCAGATTTCCCTTGCTCTGGTATAGAACATCTTTAGGATAGTGGGGATGTTTGGAATTTCAAGAAAGTTCCATGGGCGCCCATCACAAAATGGCTGCCATGCTGGGCACTACGGAGCACACCATGGCTTCCGCATCTAAAAGAGACAGGACCCCAAAATACTTTTTGGAATTATCAGGAGAGAGTAGGAGTGGTGTTCAGCTATCATTCCCCACGAACACGAGGTTTAGTACTAGCTCCAGAGCCTTTCCCCTCTCTCTTACCCCTGGGTAACCTGTGTGCCATCCACAGATCTGCTTCTGAGGGCTGCAGAGGGGAACCCAAAATAGATTTAGGGTGTGTGGATAGAGGAGATATGGTGCTCATTCCATTGTGCAAGAAGAAACCTTTGTGCTGATAAACGTTCACCTTCACACCATGTTGAATACAACCTAAGATCTCTCACTTGAGAGACTCTCTGTTCCTTCCTGGGTCTGTTGGTAGCTGTTTGCATATAACATAATCTCCTTTTCAAATGCAAGCCATTGTTTCTTTGCTATTATAGCTGTCATAACAATGTAACAAAACTCTTTATTCCTTGTTGCCGTCTGCAGCTTCCCACACCCGCACTTGCCCAGGAGTTGCGACGCTCGCTCATGTAAATGCAGGGCCTCTTCCTCTGCTGCAAGCTCCAGTCACGTTCACACTCCCAGTAGTTAGTGCAGTGCATAAAATCAAATCCCTTAAAAGGTCTAAAGAGCAATACACGTGCACAACAAAAAGGGGTGTGCTACTGGGGCTAATTCAGAAGTTTCAGGCGTGTTGGCCCCACACCAGCGTTGCAATGTTGCACAAAACCTGCTGAAATTTTGCGAGTCTCATCCGAACCTTTTAGAAACCTTTTTTTTCATATTAGAAGTGTTTCCCCAAGTCTAGCTCAGTACTGTTCACACTGACTGGTAGCAGCTCTCCAACATTTCATGCAGGGGATAAGTGAAGCTGCTATTAGCCCCAAGTTGTGGGGCCACCCCTTACTGGAGCTCAGCAGTTCTGGGTCTGTTTGGCAGCTGGATGTAAGGTTACTGCCTGGGAACCACATGTTTTTTGCCTTTGGTTCCATGATGAAGGAAAGGCAGGATAGAAAATGTAAGTCCAGGGAATAGTAATGATGGCTGCCCAATTCCATTTGGTACACCAGCTGAGACCCTAGCTGCCCATGCGCTGTCTTGCCAGTGCTGCATGCCCTGGTTATCTCACGCTTGGACTACTGCAATGCGCTCTATGTGAGGCTACCTTTGAAGGTGACTCGAAAACTACAACTATTCCAGAATGAGGCAGCCAGACTAGTGACTGGAAGTGCCTGTCGGGACCCCTAAAGTATCTGTACTGGCTCCCATTATGTTTCCAAGCACAATTCAAATGTTGGTGCTGACCTTTAAAGCCCTAAACGGTCTCAGCCCTGTATACCTGAAGGAGCATCTCCACCCCCATCATCCAGCCCGGACCCTGAGGTCCAGCTCCGAGGGCCTTCTGGTGGTTCCCTCACTGCGAGAAGTGAGTTTATTGGGAACCAGGCACAGGGCCTTCTTGGCAGTGGCTCCTGCCTTGTGGAATGCCCTCCCATCAGATGTCAAGGAAATAAACAACTATATGACTTTTAGAAGACATCTGAAGGCTTCAGGGAAGTCTTAAAAGTTTAATGTTTCACTGTGTTTGATGTTTCAGTTTGTTGGAAGCTGTCCAGAGTGGCTGGGGCAACACAGCCAGATGGGTGGGGTATAAAAAATAATTATTATTATTCTCATCATCATCAGAGGCACCATGCACCTGAATATTAGCCATAGGGGAACAACATCAGGAAACGGCCTGCTTGTAGTCTTCATAGAAGCATCTGATTGGGCATTGTGGGAAACAGGACACGAGATCAAATATGCCATTAGCCTGACCCAGCAAGGCTGTGTGAAGCGGGATCACCGCCTGTGCATTCCATGTGGGTCCTTATCTCACATTGCCCAAACACATCAATTACTATACTACATGGGCTGTTAGCAGTGGCGTAGCGTGGGGGGTGCAGGGGGGGCCGGCCGCACCGGGCACAACATCTGGGGGTTAGGGTTAGGGGGCACAAATCCACGGGTTAGGGGGCACAAATTACTTGCCTTGCCCCGGGTGCTGACAACCCACGCTACGCCACTGGCTGTTAGTCATGCTGGCCACATGACCCAGAAAGCTATCTGCGGACAAATGCCAGCTCCCTCAGCCTGAAGTGAGTGGAGCGCCACATCCCATAGTCAAGTTTGACTGGACGTAACCATCCAGGGGTCCTTTACCCTTTCTTACCTTCATACAGATTCCCATTTCAAGGCGAGAGGTTTTCATGGAAGATCCTTAGCATATGCATATTGCCTTTGTTCAGTCTAGGCTTTTCATGGCCCACCCTTACAGGGTTTCTTCTGCATCAGCCCTCTTTGACCCCTGTTATCCCCTCCACAAGGCAAAATTTCTTTAGCAGGAGGGCTAGGTAGAGTCAGGGATGGGGCGAGGGCTCCCAGTTTGACGCATGCCCAGCTTGAAGCCCCATTCAAGGCCTCCTATCATGTCTGTTGCTTTCTTTTTCTTTTTCAATTAATATACCATCATTTTGGGACCACTCCTTGCTTGGCTGTCAAGTCAAGCCAGTTGCCTTCAGCAAATGTACCAGGCCTCAGAAGAATGTTTAAAGGTACAAGTCTCGCTGCCCGTCTGCTCTCTCTCTCTGCTCTGACACCCAGCGCTTGTTGCGAACGAGCCATTCAACAGCCTGCAATGTTTGATGGCAGATCTCAGTGGTAATTTAAAATATCCTAATTTAATAGCGTATGATCGGCTATTTGCCAACAAACACGCAAGTTGCGTCGTAAATCACACCGCGGAATGGTACAAGACCATTATACCGGGCGATATATCACGGCTCTCTGTTGAGTTGGCATGTTGTTGCCATTATAATGTTACTATCCATCTTAAAACTTGTTTTTCTTTCCGAAAGGGAAAGATGGAAAATAAGCGTCTGTTTGTGTGGGAAGGGGGGGAAATGTTCTTGAATCTGGAGATTAAAAATTAATTACCAATCTGAGGGATGCATGACGATGAATCATTTTAACCAATTAATTTAAAGTCCTCATAATTGTTGGTACTGTAGGTAGGTTAGTTTTTCTCTCTTTCTCTGCCCCCCTCAATATATCTATATAGCTGTGAGGAACTCTGGAACTATATGGACTTTAAAAAAAAAGTTATTATAGCTTGGCAGCAGGACTTTACAGCAGGAATGTGGTAACCCAAAGTCCAGGGGCCACATGAAACCCTCCAGACCTATGTAAATGGCCCTCAGGACTCTGCCCAGGCACTGAGCCATTCCTTGAGCCAGCCCAACTTTACACCCTCCCTGAAGTTTTTTGACTGCCTGGCAGTGGCATATCGTGTGGTGCCAGTGCCTGGGGCGACATGGAGGGGATAGGGTGGGAGGGAGGGAAATGAACAGAGTGCGCATGCGCATTCAACTGCCTAATGGCATCTGTGTCACCCAGGAGATTGCAGCTGCAGAGATAAGAAAATAAAGAGTTGTTCCGTTGTCTGGTGAGGTCACTTCCTGGAGAGGCCGTTTTCAATAGAGCCCAGCAACAAAAGTGTGCAGCTGTACTGAGGCAGCACTGGGTGTTGAAATTTTGCACCCCTAGCAAGCATCCCTGCTGTACCCCCCACACTACAGCACTGCTGCCTGAGATGTGTGCTTCAACTCTGAGAATGCCTCTTGCTTCCCTGTTTGTTAAGAATGCTGAGACTTGTTTGGAGATCCCTGTTCCCCTCACACAGCTACAGGTTTTCAGAGTGGTTAAACAATTTGTCTTCCCAGGGAACTCTAGGAATTGTAGCTTTGTGGGGGAAATAGGGGCCTCCCCACTGCTCTCAGCAGCCTTAACGTAACTACAATGCCCAAGAGTCTTTGGGGGAAGAGGCCATGACCGTTCAGAGTAAAATGATACTGTATTCAGTGCATGGGGCTTTTGGCAGTTCTGCTCACCCTCATGATGTGCAGGAGGGAGCAGCAAATTATTTGGTCTGTGAACGGAACTGACGATCATGTGGCAAAGTCAAGAATCTAAAGATATGGGGAACCAGAGCTAACTGCTATTGCCACCTCTAGTTTGGTCAGAGGTACCTCAAGACCTTCCATGTGCATATTTACTAAGTTTGCATCCTGCATAAGTGTGCAGTTATGTTGTGACTTGAACCTCCTGTTTCAATTGCTGTTTTAACTGCTGCAAGTGCTTTACTGCATATTTTTAATGTGGGTGTTTATTTTTTGATAAATTGCATACTGCATATCTTAATTATGTGTGATTATATTTTTTTCACGACTGGTTTTATACCTGGAACCTGCTTAGAAGCTATCTTGGCAATTCAGTGGTATATAAATGTAATCCTCATAATCTCAACTGGGTGGGATATTTTCTGGTTTTAATGCAAATATGTGCAGGGGGATGTCAATAAGTCATTTTGTGAATTTCTTTTAATTGCCCCCCACCCCAAAAAAGAGTGACTAATAAATTTAGTAAAATAAAATCCCCATCAACTTGGGGGTGCAGCCCCTTCAAACATTTTTTTTGGGGGGGGGGCAAAAGAACCTCGTCACCCAGGAGTTGACGCCTATGCTGCTTACTGCTGAATCCAAACAAATGTCAATTAGGTTTTCTGTAGATTGACATTTGTTCCAATTCAGCAATAGAATAATAAAATCACAGCGTTGGAAGGGAGCCTGAGAATATTCAGCTGTCCCTTATGGGGTCAAACCAACTGAGCAGTGGGTTTTGCTGGGGAAAGTAGCAGGTCAAAATTAAAACCTCTTGGAACAATGACTACAAATCATGGGACAAATCACAACCACATCCTATCAGCCAGTGATTTCAGGGTTGCTGGGAACAATACCTTTCAACTATCAAAAGACTGAGTAGACAGGAATGTTTTTAAATTCCTCCTGAAAGTCCATAATGAGGGAGACAGACACATCTCACTAGTGGGCCATCTTCTGAGAAATGTTGTTACGTGCATTTGCCAGAATTGTGTCTGACTGTTCTAATATTACACATTTTAGCCATAAATGTTGTGAGTCAGGAATAGCATCTTAATATTCCAGGTTAATAACAGTCTGGGCATTGCATCAGCGCGTGGTTTCCTTTTTGCTTTAGAGCAAGCAAGATCAGGTTTTTGGTGGGCACATGCAAAACTCTTCTTTACTGATCCAATTAACCTGGGAGAACTTCCACTCTCTTGCTCTGCATTGAAAATCACTAATGTATAATGAAATCATCAATCCATTGGCAATGGTGCATAAAAACGTTGGGAAACATCCATTATTCACGCTGTGCGAAGGCAGCTCCATGTGTATGGCAGAATGGCATATATCAGTCTGTATGTCTTTTGTACAGAGGTTGTTTATGCACAATACCCTCTTCAACAAGACAACCAGCTCTGCTCCGTGAGCATTACGTTCCTCCAACCCAGGCTGGCAATAACCCTCCTATTGCTTCCTTTCCTTTTCCCTAGCTTGACAGTGCCACCTCCCTCATCCAAGCAGCTAAAAACCTGATGAATGCCGTGGTCCTTACTGTGAAAGCTTCCTACGTGGCTTCGACCAAATATCAGAAGGTCTACGGCACGGCCGCCGTCAACTCGCCTGTCGTGTCTTGGAAGATGAAGGCGCCGGAAAAGAAACCTCTAGTCAAGAGAGAAAAGCCGGAGGAATATCAGACGAGAGTGAGGAGAGGTTCTCAGAAGAAACACATTTCTCCGGTACAGGCTCTAAGTGAATTTAAAGCGATGGATTCCTTCTAATTCACTAGGCTTCAACCTTCGAGGGGTTTTCTATTTCCTTCCTTGTTTCTTTTTGTATGCGTACCTGCCGACTTGTATTCATCTGGCATGGGGGAGAAAAGAATAATGAAGCAGTTTCAATGTGCATGCAGCCCAAGACTCTATTAAAGTCATTAAACAGTCCGCAGTTTCCCTTTCCAAAAGACACATGGCAATTCTTAAGTTAAATGGAGGTCCATCATGCTGACCTTTGTATTTTCCCCAAGAGCATAAAATAATGATAATGATAATAATCAGCTCCCCTCCCCAAAAAAATTGTATTGTAAGAACCGTGGTGGGGGAATGGGAGACAGT
Source organism: Podarcis raffonei (assembly GCF_027172205.1). Classification (NCBI taxonomy): domain Eukaryota; kingdom Metazoa; phylum Chordata; class Lepidosauria; order Squamata; family Lacertidae; genus Podarcis; species Podarcis raffonei. The sequence continues at coordinate 73,295,090 of NC_070610.1, read as the reverse complement.
CAACTCTGAAGGGTGGAAAGCAAATCCTTAATGCATGCAAGAAACATTAGGTTGGCAGGTATATTTATAGGTGGGATTCCTGGAAATGGTAGACCATAAAACCTGTATTGCTTTTGTTACAGTGTAATCATGTAACTAGCCAATATGCTTGGATGTGTGGCCCGGGTAATGAGACAATTTTAACTTTGAGTCATCTTCATTATGATATGTGGATTTTTAACCAAGATGATTAAAAAAAAATAACAATTCCTTTAACTCGCATTTTCTTTCCTTTTTTGTTTCTAGTAGTGTTAATGATGATTCTGTTTCAACGATGATGACTTGAACAAAGTTTTTTTCTTTTTTAATTGTTTTCTTTTTGACAACTGGATTCTTCTTTTCTGGTGGAGTATGAAGCACAACTTGGTGGTTGACATTGCCTTTTGTATTATTATAATTATATTATTATTATTAATATTATTATTATTAGAAATAGAAGAACCGGTGATGGAATGTGTAGAGACATGGAAACTGACACTTGTGAGAATTAGAGGCAAATGTGTAGGTGTAGCTTTGGATTACAAGGTATCTGATATACCGTCGTAACCGCTAACTCAATAAACTTATTTAACCTTGGAATTTGAAGTACGGCTCATAATGTTCAACTTTTCTGTTGTTTAACTTTAAAATATCCTCTCATCCCAACCCTGTTCTCTGATATCGCGCTTAAATTTGGCAGCTGGGCTGTCAAATTATTTTATATTGACATGTCAGTTGTAGTCTTGGAAGACAAGAAGGAAATTGCTCCCTCTCCTCCTCCTTACGCTCTTGCCTAACATCTTGGCTCTCCCATCTGAGTGTGAAAATCTGTGCCAATACAGTGAACAAGATCTCAGTTCTATGCAAATGTGCTTGTGCAATGCCCATGCAGAACTAGGAGTCACAGAAGTTGGCATTTGTACTTTTCAAGGCTAAGGAATCAACTGCTAAGATCACTATGTTAAGGGATGGTGGAATCTGGGGTTCCTTAGAAGAAGAGGAAGAGTTTGGATTCGATATCCCACTTTATCACTACCCAAAGGAGTCTCAAAGCGGCTAATAACCTCCTTTCCGTTACTCCCCCACAACAAACACTCTGTAAGGTGAGTGGGGCTGAGAGACTGAAAGAAGTGTGACTAGCCTAAGATCACCCAGCAGCTGCATGTGGAGGAGCGGAGATGCGAACCCGGTTCACCAGATTACGAGTCTACCGCTCTTAACCACTACACCACACTGGCTTACTATGTAGGTTGAAGAAACACAACACAGTTCTACAGCTGAATCTAAGTGAGTCTGACTACCTAGATGGGAGATAATGTAGGAACCCTACATAAGGCGTTCTGAGCTTGTTGGTGAACATGTGGGGTATCAATGCATCATTGCATATCAGTATGCTTTTGATGGAAGCAGTGTGCCTCTGAGGACCAATTGCACTCAGGTCTTCCCTATGGGCAGCCCATAGAAAACCACTTAACCACTGTGAGAATAGGATGCTGAACTAGATGGGCCTTTGATCCTATTCCGTTCTTAAATGTAGATTGCTCTAAAATGTCTTCGTCTATATTGCACCTACAATGCAAATAACAAAAAAGTAAGGATCAAAATGCTATTGATGCTCAGCCAGGCCTGACAGTGCCCCAAGAACATCTTTCACTGCTTATGACAAAGTCCGTCTCCTTGGCAGCTGACATGCCTAATATTCCATTTCAGTGTGTGCTTTAAATTATCGCTGAGTTTCTGTAGGAAAGAAATAGACACCCATCACAAATACATGTCCCAGTGACAAAATTCATTATCAGATGTGATAACTTCAGCAGGTCCACAATAGGATTCTGGGTCTGCCTCTATTACAAACATAGATACATAAACACCCAAACAGTGCCTTGTGCTGGCTAAGCACATTTGGATTGGGTTTTCCTTCTCTGCTGATATTTTTGGATGTTTTCTTTGGATATGTTTTAATGTTGCGGCAATTGTTTTCCAAATTGCTTTCATGATTGTGATTCATTTGGTTGTTTCTTATGCTGTTCATCACTTTGAGTGCCAATGTGGCAGAGAATGGGGGACAGAAATTTAAAAATAAATGGGAGGAAAACTTCAGACGAAGACTAAAGCTGAACTACTTCCACCTTAGAGAGTCACACAGTCCAAATAGTTAGATTTGATGCACTGGGTGACTTCTGCACCTACTGAAGTTGATGACTAAAGTAGAGCCCAAAACTAATGGTGGAGCAACATTGCGCTCCATACATATGACATGTAAAGTGACACAGTGGGTAGGATCTAGACTAAAGTGAGTTGAGTTTAGGTCCCATTGAAATGAATGAGGCAAATTAATCATGACTTATGTCCGACTGATTTCAGTGGGAACTACAGTCAGCTAATTTAGTCTGGACCCACTCCTCGCATTTTTAAGCATTTTGCCAGTCACAAAGGTAAGGGGCATATTAGCATTCATGCAGCCCAGTACGTACCACCTAATACCCCCCAAAATATTTCCCAAATGTGAAGAACCTTCCTCCAAGAGGCACACAATTAGCATGGCTTCATTGGGGGGCAGCAACCTCCATTTTCATCAAAACGTTTGAAGAACCCTGCAGCCCAGCATCTTGTTTCTGACAGAGGCTTGTAAGATGCTTCTGAGAAGCACCCAAGCAGGGCCATGAATACAAAAACAGTTCCCCTTTTTGTATACCACTTTGGAGCAAAATTACTTTTGTGTGTGGAAGCTCACATCAAATTGCCAGTTAGGCAGACTTTATTCAGTAATGCACTACCAGCCAGAGTCCAAAAGGGATTCTATATATAGCACATATAGGGATTATATATCATCTTAGTTTTTCCATCCTCTAGTCAACCACCTTCTACATCTCACCATCTCTTCTTCTAACCACAGTCCTTGGAAACAATTATTCAACCAGTTTTTCTGCTAAATGTGCAGATCCCTCCTTGTACCTTATCAAGAGTTACTTTTCATTCTAGCATTCAGCTTTGAGCTCCTCCTAAATTGGTCCTTACAAGTTTTGTGGTCAGGTCATGCTCTTATGTAGTGACGCTTGCCTCAGCGATAATTTCTACCTCACCACTTGGGAACTGGAACACAGAGTTATAACTGCCTCTGGTATGCATTTGGTATGGTTAATGGCCAGCCCTCCACTAATTCATTTGACCTTTTAAAGCAGGGTATAGGGCAGTGATCGCCAGACTTGGCTCCCCAGCTGTTTTGGGATTACAACTCCCATCATCCCTAACTAACAGGACCAGTGGTCAGGGATGATGGGAACTGTGGTCCCAAAACAGCTGGAGGGCCAAGTTTGGCCATCACTGGTACAGGGAAGGTGCTGTCTCATGGGCTAAATGTGGTTTCCGGTGTTACAGCCAATGGTCCTTAGCAATTCCCACGACAGCTAGACTTATCACAAAACCAGTCCCCATTCGCATGAATGAGACCACCACCAACTTTCAGGAGGGAGACAACTGTGGAGGGAAGGACTGACCTCCCCTCCACCCCAAATGCACTGCCACCACCAGAAAGTTGTCCCCATGTGACAAGTAGACTTCGGGGGCGGGGAGGTCATATTAATGTAAGTGGGATCTTTTTGTTTCTGCTTCAGCTGTTATATGCCAGGGGGAAGTAGTGGAGGGGGCAAATGAGCGGCCCACCACCAATGCTAGTTCCACCTACTTTTCACTCACTGTGGTATGTGGCCCCAAAATGTTTCCCCCAAAGGGCATGTGGACCTCCACCGTCACATATGTCAGTGAATTTGATTCCCCATTGCTTTAAGCCGGGGTTGGCAACTTAAGGCCCATGGGCCAGAAGCAGTCCATGGAGGCCATTTAACCGACTCACGAGCCGCCCCCGAACCAAGCTGCCCGCTCGGTGAGTCCACACACTCTGTGCTAAACCACGGCTCTGGAAATCACTTCTGCACATGCCCAGACACTAGAAATCGCATCTGCGCATGGCCAGATGCCGAAAATTGCTTCTGCGCAAGTGCGAGTTTCGGAATCTGGGCATGCGCAGAAGCGATTTCCGGCGCCGTGGACATGCACATACGTGATTTCCGGCGTCGTGCTGTGCCAGTCCGGCCCACGAAGGATCTCCGCGGGAGTGATCCAACCCATGCCCGGTAAGCCTTGCCGACCCCTGCTTTAAGCAGTCGGGGATGGGCAGTTATCTGGTATGTCCAGCAGGAGATGGGTTCAAGGCAGGATATTCCCAGAAAGGACTGCTGTGCTGAAAAAGCAACTGACCAGATCTCTTCTTCAAAGACTCCTTTGCCTCTCCTGGCTGTTGCATCATGGAGCAGATCAATGCCCCAAGGCCATAACCTGAGCACTCTGGCAGCCAATCACACTGGCAAAAGATGTAGCATCATTTCTCAGCTCCCATAACTGCTAAGGCCACCCTGTACGCACTGCTGGGATTCAGGAAAAGCTGCGCCTCCTCCAGTCTTTGCAGACTTTCTCCCTGGTAAGTGGCTGAGATGATGTCGCTCTTATGCCAAAACCATGCAGCTTGGTTGGGAAATATTTAAAGGTCAGTCTGCTCTCAGTCATCCCTGCTCTGTGCAATCTTCCCATACTGCTATAGATCTTGTCTCCCCTGAGAATTTATTTTTAAAAGAAAACTTGGCTAGGGGGTAAACAAAATCGGCACGTCTGAATAAATGATCGCCGCAAAAGTGACAGTAAGTCGGCAATCCAGGAAGTTTGCAAACTGAAGGCAATGAAGAACTACACACAGTAAATTATTCAGTTCATCAAGAAAATTGTCTTTTCCGAGTGAGTTCTGCTTTAATGGGAAAATCTCTGTTCAGGAGCGGGGGGCGGGGGATCTTTGCAATATATAACAGGCCATCCAATTAATGTAATGAAGGAATATGCACTGTAGAATTATACAAAAATAAGTCTCTGTAATCAAATACAGAGATATATAAAAAACATGCTATAATCCACTTTTTTTTAGTCCTCAGAAGATGCAAATGAGCCAGACTCCAGATCTGCTTTCAGTGCTTCATATTTCCCTACAGTTCATTAATTCTCAAAACCATATCAGGCCATTGCAATCCTACTTCCTTCGCAAGTATGTCAATGGGGTGCTACTGGTTTTGGCATAGCCATGTATCTCTTAATCACGAAGTCTTTGTAATGTTCCTAAATTGCCCCAAAATGTGATTTGCCTAAGAACTTCTGTCCTTTTCCTTTAGAGATTCAGCTACTGAAAGACAATCTTGTCATGCCATGAATTCAGACAAGAGGCAAAAGGGTCAACTGCTTCCTTGGCCCCCAGCTCCAAAGATGCTGTTTGTGCCACTTCCCTTTTGGCAGGTTATTACATATTACAGAGTTTTGGATGGAAGAACAGTGTTTCTTTTTGGCTGCCTTCCCTACACAAGATCCTGTTTCCAACAGGCTTTAAAAGTCCTGGCATGCATTCTCCATGATGTGGCTGTTTCTTTCAGTTTGCTGGACATGTGGCAGAACGCATTGGACAGGCCTTATTGACAGCCTGTCAGATGTGGCCATTCCTTCTGATCTTGCTGAGCTGATCATCTCTCAAAAGATCATCCCTGATCTTTTGCCTTTTATTGCAACAGTCATACGTTGGCACAGGCAAGTTTATATATGTATTAATTTGCAATATACACCACCAACATTTAGAAGAAAGTATCGTGGCATAAAATCAACAATAAAATCAAACAGATGCAAAAGGGGGCGGGACAATCACACATCCATAGATCAGGTTAATGCATCAATATAGCAGAATCCTCTCTCAAGAAAAAACTCAGTGTACTGGTAGTTTTTCAAGCCTGCAGTTCTCTGGTTTGACATTATCTCTGATAGGTGGGGAAAAACAGACATTGATTTTGAAACTCCTTTGATACAGATTTTTTCAGGGCTGCCCCCCACTTTCTGCAGATTTCAGTCTAATATAAACAGTAAATATGTAGGTTGAATGTATGCATTGGGACAGAGGGGTAAGAGCCCCTTGTCCCAAGTCTCCACAATTAAAAATACTATCACCATCATTTTATGTGCATGCCGTTGCCCCATGGTCAAAAACATACTCAAAGAGGCTTACAACATGAAAAGAGTTACACAGTTACAAACATAACAAAAAGTGAAACTCATCAGAAAGTACACAGCCAAACTGAACAATTTCCACATAAATCGTGAGATCTAAAAATAAAGATACCGAAGGTTAATAACAGCAACAAACACCCCAAAATCCCCCTTAAAACAGTACCCCAGCCCTATCTAGGTATTCTATGATTCTCCTTCATCTAATCATTCACTGCAATTCAGTTTGTTCGTGTTTGTCTTAGCCTGCTGAGTGCCACCTTGATGCGACTGGCGAAAAGAATTGCAGATGTTTAAGGCTAGAGATTGTGCTTGAGTGCTTGGCTTAATTAGCGGCAATTTAAAACCAAAGGAAAGAGCAATGCTGTAGTGGATCAGAGGTGAGCAATTTAGCAGTAGCGTGGGAAGTGTGCTGGGTAATTCACTGCAAAACACACCAACGCACAGGTTCCTTACTGTGCCCTTACTGACAGGCTGGTCTGGGCCAGAAATGGAGAAATCCCCACCAACCCAACCTGCTCACAAGATGGTCCGTTAACCTCTTCAGACCTAGAAGTTATCTTATTTGCGAGGATATCCTAATTGCTAAGCTATCCTTTAGTACTGACTTTGCCCTGAGAAGTTAATTCACTGCAATGAACTTCAATTTAAAGACAACAGTGTTTTTGCTTTTGCTTTTTTTAGGAAATCATTGTTATACTAAAGCAAGGAGGGGGGGGGCTTTTCAGCTTCAGGGCCACATTCCTTCCTAGGCAGGCTTGGGGGGGGCACATGCCAGGGATGGGTGGGGCAAGAAGCAAGAGTGAGCAGAGGAGCAAATGTCAAGTCTACTCCACAAGTGTACAAATATTTGCACATGCAATCAAATATACCTTCCTTCCTGCCATACAAGCAAGCAAGGAGTGTTCTAACTAGCCGAAAGCGCTCAAGGAGGGTGCAAAGCAGGGCAAGTGAGATGGTGACCTGGGGGAAAGGGGTGTGCCTGGGGAAACTGAGGCAACTGTGTGAACCTTTAACACAGCCATTAGAAGGTCTGGCCAACCCAGAGACTGAAAAGTGCCTGAAAAATAACATGGCCAGATCACCGGTCGCTAAGCAAGACTGGGGTAGCCAACCTGGGGTCCTCTGAAGTACAGCTCATGTGTTCCCTCTGTTGGACTTGCTTTGCCAACCGAGTTTGTGCAGCGACTGGGACGATGGAATAAAAACTTGTCCACAATATCTTTGCTTCCTTTTTATTTTTAAATGATAATCAACCAGCTGCAAATCAGCACCCCTCACCACTCTACACCAACCAGTACAATACAAAGCATTTGGTCAACTTGAATACAGTTTTCAAAATAATCAATTATCCTATCACATCACTGCATTCGGTGCAGCAGGTAAACGCCCGCAACTCCCAAGCCCCCCCCAAGCTGTCAAAATGATGGGGGAAGGGGCAAATGTCATCGGCAAAGCGGCACAGCTCCTCTCCTACCCCAACGGCTTGGGGTAGGCTTGGGAGTCGTGGGCGGGTGGCACGCCGAATGTCACTCCCCTCTGGGAAGGCACCCGGGGCGGCCCACCAACACTGTCCCCCTTCCTATGCCCCTGGTTGGGGGGACTACTGGTTTGTTTTAATTTTAGTTTTATTATGTATTTTATGTCTTCATTTTGCATTTTTAAGTTGTGAACCATCTTGTGATATTCGGACGGAGGGTGGCGTACCAATTTTAAGAATGATCATCTTCATCTTCTTCTTCATCATCATCGCAGGCTGAGGCATCTGTGCTTCTATCATTTCCCGTTGCCACCAATTCACCCAGAATGCTTCCAAACTGTGTTGTGTAGTAAGCTTAGATTTGAGACAGACACCAACGCTACAGACAGATGAATTTGAAACTAAGATGGTTGATTTATTAAACAGATATCGTGTATGTCAGGGGATACTGATACTTATGTTGGGGCCATCCCACTCACAAATATTTTATTGATTTCAATCAACAGTCAACAATCCCACCTGCCCACTGCAGAAGCACCAAATATCTATTTAATTACATTTAACTTTTGAGTCGCTTCAGTTTTTAAACAAAAGTATCAATAGCTGCTATGTGTCCCCAGAGGCCTATAACTATGTCCTATTAATATTGCATATATTATAAAACAATGGCAGGTTAGAATCGCAGAATTGTGGAGCTGGAAGGGCCCACAAGAATCCTCTAGTCTAACTTCCTGCAATGCAGAAATCTTTTGCCCTGAGATTAAGAGTCTCATTCTCTCCTAATAACCCTAAAACACCTCCAAAAGATGGGACGCGGGTGGCGCTGTGGGTTAAACCACAGAGCCTAGGACTTGCCGATCAGAAGGTCGGCTGTTCGAATCCCCACGACGGGGTGAGCTCCCGTTGCTCGGTCCCTGCTCCTGCCCACCTAGCAGTTCAAAAGCACGTCAAAGTGCAAGTAGATAAATAGGTACCGCTCCGGCGGGAAGGTAAACGGCATTTCCATGCGCTGCTCTGGTTCACCAGAAGCGGCTTAGTCATGCTGGCCACATGACCCGGAAGCTGTACACCGGCTCCCTTGGCCAGTAGAGCGAGATAAGTGCCGCAACCCCAGAGTCGGCCACGACTGGACCTAATGGTCAGGGGTCCCTTTACCTTTTTACTTCCAAAAGATTTTGCCTCAGTTTGGAGAAGCACCCGAATCTATCCAAAGTGGCCACTTCAGGATTTTCCCAAATCTGATTAATACCTTTGGGATTGCCTTTGTAAGAATCCTGAGCAAAAGACACCACCCCAGAGCTGCAAAGGTTGCAGGACACTTCCCAGAATTGGCTTCAGTTCCCTTAAACCTTTTTGACATGTTGCGTGTAATTGCTGCTGTCTTGGTGTGTCTTGTTTCGAAAAAGGAAAAGAAAAAGGAACTGATCATTAAAAGAAAATTCAAGCAACCGCTCTTCTCCCGCAACCTCCCCGATGACAGGACAAATAATTAAACTGAAGAAATAACAATCTGTATCCTAGCAGTGCTGGCCTTGGAAGCCTCCAATAAAGGAAACAATTATTAGAAGATCACACATCATAGTTATTTTACTGAGATGACAAAACTAATGGTGTAAGCAGAGACCCTTTGCTCACGGCCACATCTTTCATTATCTTCTTTTTTAGTTTTCCTTTGTCTCCTTAGATACATCCATCTTGGTCTTCCCCAAACCTCTTTCCCCCCTCTTTCTTTTTCAGATGCCTCCTAACCTTTTATTGGGTTTGAAATGACAGTGCTGCAAATGTAATCACCAAGAGGAAAGGATTTCTGGAGAAGCAGGGAAAGATGCTCCAGCTCAAGTTGGGTGGCCAGACCTCCACATTTGCCAGGTGGGGGGCTTGACTCCCCAGGTGTGTGAGAGTGTGTTCAACTAGATAGATAGATAGATAGATGATAGATAGATAGGGAGATAGATAGATAGATAGATAGATAGATAGATAGATAGATAGATGATAGATGATAGATGATAGATAGATAGATGATAGATAGATAGATGATAGATAGATAGATAGATAGATAGATAGATAGATAGATGATAGATGATAGATGATAGATAGATAGATAGATAGATAGATAGATAGATAGATAGATAGATGATGATGATAGATAGATAGATAGATAGATAGATAGATAGATAGATGATAGATAGATAGATGTTAAGACTAGGTATGCAGCTGCAAACTTCAGGCTGGCGTGAGCTGGCTGCAAATGATAGCATCTGGGAATCTGCCCTTCTTCACTCCCCTCTCCCAATTAACCTCCATCTCCAGGCTTCAGCCCTATGACATCACCAGGAACCTCCCCCAGTGACATCACCAGGGCCACCCATAGGTCTCAGATTTGGACTCTGAAACTTGGCAACCCTAAGCTCAAGAGCTGGAAGAATAGTTACCAGTAGTTACCAACTGTTACAGCACAGACTCCAAAGATGTTCTCAGACACAACACCAGGGCTGGTGGCTCCGATGCACCAGTTAGCTACGCTGCAGTCCTCTGCCCTTGGTAGTTCCAAGTTGCCTCTTGCCTTCACCTCCCCTTGGCGTCCAGTTTCACAGCAGATCCCCAGCGTGATCCAAATGCTCCTCCACTGTTCAAGGGATGCTTTCCTTGCTCCTCTTCATCGTTATTGCCTCTGCCAGTCTCCAGTGTCCCCTGCCATGTGACTCTCACCTTAAGCATCATGGAAAGTTGTGGTGGCCCTGAGTGCCTGCAGCCTCTCCTCTTATATAGTCCTTAGCTGCTGAGCAGAGACTCACTGCCTAGGTCTTGGCTTCAGTGGTTCTAGGTGCTGGTCTGGCTCTTCATTGACTGTTGTGGTGAGTCATAGAATCATAGAGTTGGAAGGGAATACAAGGGTAATCTAGTCCAACCCCCTGCAATGCAGGAATCTGTTTTCCCAGTGTGGGGCTCAATGACCCTTAGAGGAAGTGTCAGTGTGGTGTAGTGGTTAAGAGCGGAAGACTCTTAATCTGGTGAACTGGGTTCGCGTCTCTGCTCCTCCACATGCAGCTGCTGGGTGACCTTGGGCTAGTCACACATCTCTGAAGTCTCTCAGCCCCACTCATCTCAGAGAGTGTTTGTTGTGGGGGAGGAAGGGAAAGGTGATTGTTAGCCGCTTTGAGACTCCTTAGGGTAGTGATAAAGCGGGATATCAAATCCAAACTCTTCCTCTTCTTTTTCTCCTCCTCCTCCTCAATGTTCTACTGACTGATGAATCCTAGCAGATCATGTGCTTTCAATCATGGACTTTTTCTTCCCCAGCTCTTCTGCCCCCTAATTCTCCTCCTGGCCCTTGGAAACCATGGAGGCTGGGAGTCATGTTCTTCCAGGGTCCTAGCCCCCTCTGTGCTGCAGGGCTGTGTGATCTCTTCTTCCCTGTGTTCCTTGTGTTCCCTTGTGTCTTCCTGCTCTCCCATTGGCTCCTTGTCTACCAGGTCCTCTGATGCCTCCCTGTGCTGCTGGGGTGCTGAGGTCTCCTGACCCAAGTCCTGAGGATGCCAAGCAGCTGCTGACATCCTCCTCTGGGTTCTCCTCACCCTGCCAGTCTTGCCCCATCACCACCACCACTCCATGACAAATGGCAGGGTCTAGTACCAAGACTATAGCAATGAAAATCTTGCTATTTTCCCTTTTTGAAACACACACACACCTAATACCCCAAGTACCAGCTGTACTTCCAAGAACATTTTGCAAATTTGCCTCACCTGCACATAGAATATGCTTTTTAACTTTGTCTTCGGGGATGTTAACTAAAATGGTGATGCTCTGAGCAGGTTCTTTCCATTCTGCTCCTTTGTGAACTTTTGAGGCTTTGTTAGAAGATAATTAGAAAACGGAGGGCATGGAAGCAACATTCTCGAGAAAGCAGTTGAACCAACGTGGAAATGCTGTCGAGCCTGTCTGGTCCCTCTTCGGTGGACTAAGAAGGGATCCTTCCTCTTTCTCACTCTATCTGCCTTCCTTTGTGGGGGGAAAGAAAGGAAGAAATGTCTTTGTTTAAGAGACGAGCCTCATTAAATTTAATTGCTTCCCTTGTGGATTAGATGGTGAAGGTGTGATTTCTAGATGAAAGGTGGTTGTGTCTTGAAGATGCCGCAACAAAAAGGGCAGGTGCTGGAAAGGGGCCTTTGTTACCTCCCCCCCCCCAAGAGCAGAGGGAGGAATCAAATGTTTGCAAAATGGCGTATGGGAGGCCACAAAATTATGCAACAAAATCTACCCCTTTAAATGCACGAAGGTTGCATATGGCGGGTAACCTTTGGTTGATGCAGAGGGTGACATAGACAGAGTCTAAGAAGCCACAAAAGATTAGGGTTGCTGGTCACACATCAACAATGGCTTCTGAATCCAGAAGCATTTGTAGCTGGGTCAGGAGGAGCCAATGAGCAACTGGCAGCAGAACCATGCTTGGAAAACGTTGCTGCCTCCTCTTCCTCCACTCTTCAGCCTTGAGGAGCACCAACAGGGCACCAATGCACAGACTTGCAGGCAGCTGTTATGAATGTCAACTGGTATAATGATGTAGCTTCTAGATATTTTTTAATGGTTTCTCTTTCTCTCTCTCTCTCTTTCAAATTAAGGGCTGTTCCCTGCCCATTCATATCAACTGGATACCAGGTTTTCTGCCTTCGATTGCCACTAGGATTCTCTGTTGCTAATTACATTTGATTGGCCTTTTGTTAGAAAAACCATTCATGCATCATTTGGCATTCCTGCAGCAGCCTTTACAAATCGTAGGCCCTCGTTGGATGAGCTGGCGCAGAAACGTAACTTAAGTCCCACTTTTTCTATACAAGTGGAATGGGTGAGTATTTAAAAGTGCTCTCTCTTGGGCCTAAATGGCGTATAATTATATTGTCACATTGGCCTTGGAGCTATAAATTAAATTAGATGATAATGTGCTGACATCATGTTTGTGCACATTTATTCTGCTACTGGGTGAGAACTTGACCCAGCTTGGGAACACGTTGCTGTGAATAACTCCATGTTATTCCATGTGCTGTCAAATAGTTTCTTTTCACGGAGACAAAGAAACTCATCATCATGTTTAACATTCCACTGTTGTCCAACGACATTTTGCTTTCCATTCTTAAGTTCAGAATAGAGTAGTTGCTTTGGAAGACGATAATGAGGCATCCGGATAACAGGACCAGTCCAACGAAGTTGATGTTGAAGAATCATTGCTTCAACACTGGTGATCTTTGCTTCTTCCAGTACACTGGCATTAGTTCACCCATCTTCCCAAGTGAGGTGTAACATTTTTCAGAGACACCATTGATGGAATCTTTCAAGAAGTTGGAGATGGCTTTTATAAGTGGTCCATGTTTCACAAGCATACAGTAAGATTGGTAGTACAAAGCTTTGTAAACAAGTATTTTGGTTTCCCTCAGAATGTCCCTTGTAAACGGTAGTAACACGGGAATCTGGTTGGCATTACTATGGAGAGCATCCGTTTGTGCCAAATACTGAACCATGTTTAATGCAAACAAGGAAAGGGAGGAAAGATGGATGCATGCCTATCATGGGGCTGCCAGGGAATGCCCTGGAGCTGAGGGAGGCGGAGGAACAGGAGCCTTTAGACAAGACAGGAGAGGGAGGGGAGGACAAGCCCACAGAAGGAACTCAAGCAGTGAGAATGCTCCTGGATTCTGGAGAGCAGCAACACCACTCAACTTGTTCAGGAACAGAGGGAGAGTCAGTGCCCATTCCTTCAGCACAGGACAGGAGGGGGTTAAAATGCAGGGAACAAAGGAGGCGTCTGGGGCTTCCCAAGCTTCTTTGCTGGAGGAGGAGCAGAAAGTCCCCACTTCCTGGATCTGTTACTGAGGACTTGGATGCATTAAGCTATGTTCTATACCTTGTACATAATATGTAAATAAAGACTGTAAATATATCTCTGAGTGAGCAGAGGTATTTCTTGTGAAAGGCTTCCAAACCCATCACAATGCCAGAAAGAAGAAGGTGTGCAGACTCCCAGAAATGTACCAATTTGGAAATGGTGGTGTGTAAGAGGCTGGAGGATTACATTTGTGCCAGAATATGAAGGCTAAGCTACAGCAGCCATTCTATGCAGTCAAGTTATAGTCCTTTCAGGCAAGAAACAATGTAATGCAGCTCCCTATGGCTGCTAACCCTGATGACTATGCTCTGCAGCGATGCTTCTGAATACCAGTTGCTGGGAGCCACAGGAGGAGAAAGGGTTCTTGTGCTCGAATCCTACTTGCAGGCTTCCCACAGGCATCTAGTTAGCCACTGTGAGAACAGGATGCAGGACTATATGGGCCCTGGCCTAACCCAGCAGGAATGTTCTTACGGTTCTACAGGTTACATGTAAGAACTGGTTAAAAAAATAAGCCTGAGTTTCACGCATGTCTTGCAAGCAAATCGTGCCTGAAGGCCAATTTCAAATCAAAGGGGTTTGGGAGAGGGGGGCGGCAAACTGCTGGCAAACCATTCAGTCTTTCCAAGGGCTTGAAACCCCCAGGAACAGTGTTTACTTGATGGGGCCTACCCATGACTCCTAAATAATAGGGTCTTTTTGAGCAAAGCTCCTGGAAGCCTGAGTGTAGGTGTTGTTGTGCTGTGTCAATAATTGAGAGCTCAGAGAGTTGTGTGCGAGGGGAGAGAGCAGCAGGATGAGGGTCCGTTCTTTCAGTCATTGCTGTGGCAGGGGAGGCTGCTATTCTTCAGCCGCTCCAAGCATTTTAAGTTATTTCTCCCCCCCCCCCCTTTAAAGAGGCCACCTCTATCGCTGGAAGCCTGGATGTGTTTTTGCAGCTCTTGATTGCACAGGCAAAAAGCAAGTAACTGGCTGGCTCGAGACAAGTATCCTCTGTCCGAAGCTCCACATGGCAATAGCCTGGTTGCCTGCTTCCAGGGGTCATTTTGTTTGCAGCTCTCTAGGGTGGGCACAGTGGTCTCATCTTTGAGTTAAGTTTGCCTTAGGATGAGAGTCACCAACCTGGTGCCCGTGGTGAAATGGGTCAAGGTAACTGTCACGAAATTAAAAGACGCCTGCTTCTTGGAAGAAAAGCAATGACAAACCTAGACAGCATCTTAAAAAGCAGAGACATCACCTTGGTGACAAAGGTCCATATAGTTAAAGCTATGGTTTTCCCAGTAGTGAGGTATGGAAGTGAGAGCTGGACCATTAAGAAGGCTGATCGCTGAAGAATTGATGCTTTTGAATTATGGTGCTGGAGGAGACTCTTGAGAGTCCCATGGACTGCATTGAGATTAGGGGTTGCTGAAAAGGTTTAAAACAGGGATGCAGAAAAGGGAGGCATGGGGAAGTCTTCGAAATTGGGTTTAAGAAAAAAAGGTTATGAAATTATACATGTTTATATGTTTGTTTGTCTTTGTATTGTAAGTTGTAATGTGTTACAATTTATGTTGGAAAATCAATAAAAATTTATAAAAAGAGAGTCCCATGGACTGCAAGAAGATCAAACCTTTCCATTCTTAAGGAAATCAGCCCTGAGTGCTCACCGGAAGGACAGATCGTGAAGCTGAGGCTCCAATACTTTGGCCACCTCATGAGAAGAGAAGACTCCCTGGAAAAGACCCTGATGCTGGGAAAGATGGAGGTCACAAGGAGAAGGGGACGACAGAGGACGAGATGGTTGGACAGTGTTCTTGAAGCTACCAGCATGAGTTTGACCAAACTGTCTGTGGGAGGCAGTGGAAGACAGGAGTGCCTGGCGTGCTCCGGTCCATGGGGTCACAAAGAGTCGGACACGACTAAACGACTAAACAACAACTGTTTTCGGCCAAACATACTTGCAATTGTTGTCCCTCTCTGTCAATTGTTGCTGTTGTTGGCATCTGTCTGTCTTGGGCAGCAATGGAGCGTGCCTTTGGGCAGGGGAAGTCAAATTATTGGAAGGTTGCAGTGTCTGTTGTAGCTATAGAGACCAATATGGGAGCGACATGTTTTTTGCAGTGGGGGCAGATGAAGGTGTCTGGTTGTGCTGCTGTAGATTCTGCTCTTTGCACTCCTCCCAGCGGACATTCCTCCTCTGGTCAGTGTTATGCATACACAACTTGACTGCCTATTTCCAGGCACTGCATTTGTCTGCAAGGGATTCCCACACAGTGGGGTTGATGCTGCCAGCCTTTATGCCCTGTTTGCAGACATCTTTACAACACAGAGTTAGTCTGCCAATGGGCAGATCTCTGCAGAGCAGGTCCTAGGGGATCCTTTCAATCACTTTCTGTAAAAACAGGGTACAGTGGTACCTCGGGTTAAGAACTTAATTCTTTCTGGAGGTCTGTTCTTAACCTGAAACTGTTCTTAACCCGAGGTACCACTTTAGCTAATGGGGCCTTCTGCTGCCACTGTGCGATTTCTGTTCTCATCCTGAAGCAAAGTTCTCAACCCAAGGTACTATTTCTGGGTTAGCGGAGTCTATAACTTGAAGCGTCTGTAACCTGAAGCATCTGTAACCCGAGGTACCACTGTTTTTGCAACCAGGGCGTAGTTACCGCAAATCAATGAAGTCTAGGGTGGGCCTTTTCAGGAGTGGTCAGATCACTGCCTCTTTGAGGATGGCTGGGGCCACTCCCTCCTGCAAGAATGCATTGGCCATGCATGGTTGGGGTGACAAAATAAGATGCAGAAAGGTGGTTATAATAGGCAACCATTCCTACAATGTCCTGTGAAGAAAGGATGCAGCATTTGGGACTTTTTAGTTTAGAGGAAAGATGAGTAAAAGGTGATGTGATAGAGGCTTCTAAAACAATACATGACATGGGGAAAGTGCATAGAGAAATGGTCCCCCCCCCCTTCATGTATTTGAACTTGTGGATATCCAAAGAAGCTGAAGGAAGGAAGATTCAGGACAAATAAAAGGAAGTCCTTCGTACAACACATAGGTAACATATGGAACTCACTCCCACAGGAGGCAATGACGCCCATCAATCTAGATGGCTGTAAAAGCAAATTAAACAAATTCAGAGAGGAGAGGCTACTAGCCACGATAGCTGCGCTTTGCCTCCACAGTTGGAGGCAGCAATGCTTCTGAATACCAGTTGTTAGAAACCACACGAAAGGTGAGAGTGGTCGTGTTCAAGTCCTGCTTGCAGGTTTCTCCACAGGCATCTGGTTGGCCACTGTGAGAACAGGATGCTGGACTAGATGGATCATTGGCCGGATCCAGCAGGCTTTTGGCAAGAGGAGGACTCCCTTGCTCAGCACCTGAGGGCCCCAGTCCTGCCACTCACCACCTGGCCCAGGGCGGGGCCTGATGGGCTCTGTAAAGGACTGCTGCCGCTGCCGCTGCTGCTGCTGGGCAGAAAGGGCTCCATTTTGTTTTGTTTTTGTTTGTTTAAATTGCTGTTGTTTTTTACCTATGTCATTTTAAACTGTGATATTAATGCTGTAGTCTTAGTTTCAGATGTTGATTTCTGTGGAAATTGTTTCCCATTTGGTTGTGTATTTTTTTTGATGTGGTTTATTTATTGTTTATGACTTTTGTAATTATGTAGATCTTGTCATGCTGTAAGCCACCCTGAGCATTGTTTTTTAACTGTGGAAAGGCGGCATACAAATAAAAAAGGATGATGATGAAGTTCTTACTATTCAAGCACAAAAAATATCTAGTAACATGGATGATAGCCATGCTGTTTCTGAGAGTCTCTACAAATGTAACGTTTGAACCAGCAACGCCTCTCCTGCCTCCTTCTTTTTACTACCCTTAGAAAACAAATTGAACACCAGCCCACTTGTTTTTCATTTTATTGATGTTCTTGAAATAACTGTAATATGAAGGAGGTTAGCCACAGGGGTATTTTTCTTTTTTGGTGTGTGTGTGTTTAAACTAGTGAGTTGATGTCGCTGAACTGCAGTTTAAGATGAATGACTTATAATCCCCAACAGCCTCTCTCTCTCTCCCCCCCCCCTTAAATAGACGCTAGGGTGTTGCTTACCTCGTCAATAAATCAACTGGAGATAAGCTGATAAAAATCAAGAGTCCATATTACAGACATGGATGGAAACAGTCGAAAAGTATTATTCTGGTTGTAACAAACCAAGCCGTGTGTGGAATGGACAAAGGAGTTGGGTCTGTTTAGCCTGAAGGGGAGAAGAACGATAGCTGTCTCCAAACAGTAAGGCTGCATATACACCATACATTTTAAGCACATTTTAAGCACATGGACCCCCCCAAAAAAAAGATTTCTGGAAATTGGACTTCATCCCTCAAAGAGCTACAATTCCCAGCGCACTTAAAAATACTTTAGTTCCCAGGAAGTGCGTATAGGCTAGGAATATGTAGAAAGCACAATAAGGTGAATCGGAAGTCAAAGTGTGTGTGAAGTCAGAAGATGTGTTGTTAGTGTGTGTGTAGTTGTTAGAGACGTACTGTTCTTTCTTTCTCTTTTTGTCTGTGCTGTTTTAAGTAAACTGTTTTGCAATAATTTTTTTAAAAATAAAAAAAATAAAAATACTTTAGTTCCTTGGGTTCTTTGTCAGAAGTAAGGTAAAGGTAAAGGGACCCCTGACCATTAGGTCCAGTCGTGGCCGACTCTAGGGTTGCGGCACTCATCTCGCTTTCTTGGCCGAGGGAGCCGGCGTACAGCTTCTGGGTCATGTGGCCAGCATGACTAAGCCACTTCTGGCAAACCAGAGCAGCGCAGTTCCTTGGGTTCTTTGTCAGAAGTAGTGTGCTTTAAATATGCCTTAAATGTATGTGTGTGAAAGCAATGGATCACAGCCACATCCAAGGATCACAAGATAGTCCCCCCTCCTCTCTCTGACAGATTTTATTAACAAACAAAAATACTACCCACCCACCCAGCTCAAAAGGCCATAGATTGTTTAATTAGCCAAAGGCCTGGGAGAAGAGGAATGTTTTCGCCTTGAGCTTAAAGATATGTAACGAAGGCACCAGGTGGGCCTCCCTGGGGAGAGCATTCCACAAGTGGGGAGCCACCACAGAAAAGGTCCTGTTCTTGTGTTGCTATCCCCCCCCCACCTCTCGTGAAGGAGGCACATGAAGAAGGGCCTCAGATGATGTTTGCAGGATCCAGGTCAGTTCATATGCGGAGAGGTGGCCCTTGAGGTATTGCAGTTCTGAGACATTTAAGGCTTTATAGGTCCAAGCCAGCACTTTGAATTGGGCCTAGAAATTACCGTATTACTCATGTCTAATGTGCCATTAAATCTAATGTGCACCTCAATTTCCAGAACCTTGAAACCAGTTTATTTATTTTTTTGCTGGCGAACGTAAACGTGCCATTGAATCTAAAGTGCACCTTGATTTTCGCAACATAATTTGGCCAAAAAGGTGAGCATTAGATTTGAGTAAATATGGTAATTGGCATCCATTGCAGCCAGGCCAGGATTGACATTATATGCTCAAACCATCTTGCCCTGTGGAGAACCTGGCCACTGTATTCTGCACTAGCTGAAGTTTCCAAAACATCCTGAGAGGCGGCTCCACGTACAATGCTCTGCGGTCATCTAACCTAGAGGTAAGTACATCCAGTGGGCATTTAAACACATAGCTTCCCCCAAGGAAACCTGGGTACTGTAACTGGGAATTCTGTTAGGAATTGTAGCTGTGTGAGAGAGAATCTACAGTTCCCAGGATAATTGTTTGCAGGGGGACGGGGACCACATGCTTTTATATGTGCTCTGGGGGTACTTTAAATACATGGTGCAGATGTGAGCATGAAGAGAAGAGGAATTAGTGTACGTTCGTCTGATCACCTGCAAACACTCAATGGATTTGGCTTGGCTTTGGAGGTGCTGCCCTCCCGCTGCGAAGTGCACTGTAAGAGCTACTAAGGTGTAATTAATGAACAGTCACCGCTGGTTTCTGTAGGTGGCTGAGCCGCCTTGTCTGCCACGTCGAATGAGGAGCAGAAATATGAAGGAGAAGGTGAGCACCCCCAGGTCATGTGCAGAGCTCTGAACTTTTGATCAGTTCTCCGTTTGGATGATGAAAGATGACACAAGCATGCTTCGAGAGCAGATACATTTTGCACCGGACTAGTAAGCATATGTTCCTCACACTGCACAATTGGGTTGCATTAAATTGGGAACAATCACCTTCCATGACAGTTGTCAAAACAAGAGGTGGCAAGGAGGGGGCGGGACCCTCCTGTTGGATTTTCCAGTGTTTCTCCAAACCGTCACCAGTCAAAAGAGATTAAGGAGGAAATTAGAGAGAACTGTGATTTCAAACAGGTCTTAGGAGAAAGCACATCTGGTTTGGATGAATCATTTGCAATGGTGCCTAGCTTCTTGGGGAGCAGCTTCTGACTTGCTCAGAGTGCGCAGTCAAAATTGGGCACCCAACTAAGTTTGGCTGCATGATGGCATCACCCATGGAAAGCGAAGGCAAGAGAGAGCTACTGGGGAGAGTGGAAGCAAATAGGTGACAGTTTTCATTATAACTGCGAAACACACTCTCTCTCTCTCTCTCTCTCTCTCTCTCTCTCTCTCTCTCTCACACACACACACACACACACACACACACAAAACCTCCAACAACCCTCAAGTGAAGAATGGAGACATTTTTCGAAAGTGCCCTTTCCTACTTTCCCCCCATCCACTGGTTAATGAAAGCTTCAATAAACATGGTAGGCATTGAACTTGTCTGAGTTGCTTTTAGTAGGAAACTGCGTTTCCTCTCCTTTTCTAGCCCATGTCGAGTTTGCTAGTTCTGTTGTTCTATTTGTATTTTGTGATTGTTATAGTGTGACTTTACGGTTCATTGTTATATTGTGATTTTAAATGATGTAAGCCATGTTGACCGGTATGAGTATATGAGAACATGAGAGGTATAGGGGTTCCCCTCCTCTCCGCCCCATAAAATCAAAATAAATTGAGAGCTGCCTTTGCATATCATTGAAAACTCGCACAACTGACATTCATCTACTTGTGATTTATTATTCCATTTAGATGAGCAGTATTGAACTGTGCACGGGGCAGGCTTTAAAATATAATCACAAGGGAGGAGAAGGTGGATATATGCCTGGGAGTGGGGGGTAGTGCTGGGCTATTATATTGGATTACTTCTGGATCAGTGAAGCAAAGAAAAATAAGACGGCTAAGCGATGAGAGGGGGGGATGTAAGCTATTTGACACTACCAGATGGAATTAATTGGACAAAATATTCATGGAAAACATAGAGAGAAAATCCTTCCACCAGTGACTGACATCCCGTAATAGTCATTAGTTTCATACACGGGCTTAGGAACCAGCCAAAAATGAAGAAGTAGATTAAATAAAATGTAAAATGGGCCCCAGTGTTGGAGAAAATTGCTCAAGACACTCCAAGAATGAGTGTGCTAAATAATGGAAGTAGTAATATATTGAAGTCTACAGGCTAAATTAGAAGCCAATAGATGATATCTCCCGATATTTATGCACAGCCTTTTATCGTAATATATCCCTGAGTACTGGGCAAAGTGTGCAAAGATATGTTTCGTATACCTGCTGTTGAAATGGATCCGTGGCGTTGGGACGTTTTATCTCTCTGTGGCATTTTATAAGTCTTCCATTACATAGATAGTGAGAAGCCTTGGGATGCTTGTTGAATTTATTGCATGGTACAGGAAGATATTTCTCCCAGTGTCACACATGTGAAAAACAGAAGGGCGAAGAAAACCATTAGATCCACAGCCCAGTTAATGTAAAAGCTCTTAGATGTATAGCCCAAGAGTAACCATGTTTAACTAAAAGTAAGCCACACTGACTTCAATGGGGCTGGCTTCCATTGTTGTTGCTCTTCTACAAGAAGCTCGCTCGTGTGATATACCTGTGGATATGGATGCTTGCCCCTTATGGCCCCACCCAGGACACACACACATGCATTGGAATTCATGGATAGGGCCTATGAACATTGCATAGGCTTGGTTCACAGCTTGAGATGTCCCTGAGATGGTCTTGGGTGGATGTGGGTGTGTTCATGCTCTTCCCTTCCACACATGGAAGTGAAGATATGCCTTGTGGACGATGTTACAGCACTACAACACCCTCACTCAGCTATGAAACTCAGTGGGTGACCTTGGGCCTGTCACCATCTCTTAGCCTAGCCCAGGCTTCCTCAACCTCGGCTCTCCAGATGTTTTGAGACTACAATTCCCATCATCCCTGACCACTGGTCCTGCTAGCTATGGATCATGGGAGTTGTAGGCCAAAAAACATCTTGAGGGCCGAGGTTGAGGAAGCCTAGCTTAGCCCTACCTCACAGGGTTGTTGTGAAGATGAAATGGAGGAAGAGAACCATGTACACCACCTTGATCTCTTTGGAGGAAAAGGTGGCATATAAATGTAATTGTAAATAAATAGTTCAACAGCATTTGGAGGAGATCACATTGGCTATCCTTGGTACTGAGTTATGTTTTCCTTGGTCTGATTTGGTTTAAGGCAGGTTCTTCTTATGACTAAATTCATCTGACAGAGAGAAGTATGAAAGAAAAACATCTTAAGGGTGTGTGGAGGGGAATCCATTCTTTTAATTATGGGACCCAAAAGCAAGACTTTAATTCTTATCTTCAGCAGGTTTGTCAGCCCAAAAAAGAACAGATATTTCAGAGTGGGCTTCATTAGGGACATAATGGCAGTTATTAGCTCAACCAGAGAATCAGTAAAAGGACACAAAGGTCAGTGAAGAACACTCTTCAGCATGTCCTTGAAGCTGTCATAAAAATAAGAAATGAAGTGGTCATCAAAGGCTATCAAAGCATGTGATACCACTTCAACCTATCATGGCTTCGCCAAAGGATTCTGGGACTTGAGGTTTGTTAAGGATGCTGAGAGTTGTTGGAGATTCTTATTCCTGTTCGACAATTCCCAGAGTTCCCTGGGAAGAGAGATTCACTATTAAACCACTCTGGGAATTGTAGCTCTGGGAAAGGCAACAGAATGGAACTTGGGACCTTCTGAATGCAAAGCACCTGCTCTACTATCAAGCAATATCCTCTCCCCATAGTTCCCCACCCCATAATGCCTGCAGCATGCACACAATGCAGCTATCTCTGCAACACCTGAAACACACTCAAAGTACCAGCCCCTTTCCCTCTCTCTCTCCTGCTCTCTGCACGAGGTTAGTATAGGGAGAAACACATACAATCATAGACCTGGAAGCAATCTCAGATATAATCGAGACCACCTTCCCCAACATGGTACCCTGCAGCTCCCATCAGCTCCCATCAGCATAGCCAATGGTCAGAAAGGAGATGGAGTCCAAAACATATGGAGGAAACTGGGGAAAAACTAATCTCTCTCTCTCACACACACACACATACACACACACACCCTGCCAATGCAGGAAACCCTCTACATAGAATAGTAGAAATTTGGTTTCTTGCGTTGTTGCGTTTGTTCAGTAATTAATGTTCAGCTTTAGGGGAAATAATTCCTTGTACAGAAAAGGATAGGAAGAAATTACCCCACACAAGTATTAGTTTAACATTTCTTCAGACAATTGGCAAAGAATAAATTGATCGCCTTCTGCAGGGGATTTCTGCTCTCCCAGGGGAGGCGTTAGATGTCATCTCTCTAATTTGCTAGTTAAAATTTGTGCATGCAGCTTGTGAGGGAGAATTGATTGGAACTCATTTAACTGTTACATGAGCTACACATCGGTAAATATAGAGACTGTGCTGGTATTAGCTGAACCTCTGAGCCACAAAATACATTCTCCCCACTTCTCATTTGAGGGAAGAACGGCAGCATTTATTTTGTGAATAATTAACTCCCAAATTTAGTCAGCATTCTGCATCCTGTTATAATAATTAGAATCACACCCTATTATTTAGATGATTTCTTTTTAAGGAGAAGAATAATGCTCCTTCCTAGCAGAGATTGGATTTAATTAGACAAACTTCTTCTGCCAAATATTGAAAAGAAGATGACAATTGATGCGCATAAGAACATAAGAAGGGCCCGCTGGATCAGACCAGTGGTCCATTTAACCCAGCCTCTTGTTCTCACAGTGGCCAGACAGATGCTGTGGGAAACCAGCAAGCAGGATCTGAGCACAAGAGCCTTGTCGCCTCCTGTGGCTTCCAGCAACTGATATCCATAAGCATTGCTGCCTCCAACTGTGGCCACCAATAGCCCTCTCAATGAATTTGTCTAATTCTCTTTTAAGTCCAGCTTGGTTGGTGGTAATTTCTGCCTCTTGTGAAAGTGAGTTCCATGGTCTAATGATGTGCTGCATAAAGAAGTACCTTCAGGTGCTGGTTTTGAAGCTCCAGAAGGTCTGCAGGATCTCTCTTTTCTGGCCATGGCTGGGTCAAAGCTTGTAGGACACAATAAAGCCTTCAGGAACTGAGGGGAACCATATAGGGGCTGCAGAATAAGGTTTCTTGGGAGTAGAGGTTCGTATTAGAGGTTGACAGAGAGCTAGTGACTGCAAGAGTCTGGATCGAATCAGGCAGGTACAAGAGCTGCAGCACTATGGACAGCTCCCGGGGGGGGGAACCTTTTTCCTCCATTAATGTCTCTTCTTCTTTGGCGATCCCTCATAGCTAAATAAGATTGTCTTCCATAAACACGGTCTTAACAGTGAGTCCGTAAGTGACTGTGGAGGCCAATTCTGGATCCACACATCTTTCCACAGTGGGGACATAGATTGCCAGGTGGGAGTTGATAACAGTGAGGGTTTGCCAGGTGTGCCTTACTCTTGGCACGTTTCTCCCTTGTGTCCTGAGTTTGAGTGTCTTCAAAGTCCATGACACCTTTGGTAAAGGCTGTTCTCCAATTGAAGCACTCACAGGCCAGTGTTTCTCAGTTGTTTATACTACATTTTGTTTAGATTTGCCTTGAGAGAGTCTTTAAACCTCTTTTGTTGACCACCAGCATTACACTTTCCATTTTTAAGTTGGGAATAGAGTAGTTGCTTTGGAAGTTGATAATCAGGCATCTGAACAACATGACTGGCCCAATGAAGTTGATGTTGAAGAATCATTGTTTTGACACTGGAAATATTTGCTTCTTCCAGTACACTGGCATTAGTTCGCTTGTCTTCCCTATGTCTGGACCCCAACTGACTCATAGAGGGCAAGTGAGCCTATGGGAAGCCTGCCAGCTGGACCTGAGTGTACTAACACTCTCCCTACTTGTGATAACCCAACAACCAGTATTCAAATCCATACTGCCTCCACCAGCAGAGGTGGAACATGTCTACCATGGCTTGTAGCCACTGAGAGTCTTTACCTCCATGAATTAGTCTAATCCTTTCTGCAGAGGAGGCCCTTCTCTCAATCTCCCATTTAAGGGAGATGCCTATTTATGGGGCTTAGGAATAGAGGTGCTATAATTCTTTCCCTCCCTTAGGGAATTGCATTCTTATCCAGTAGCAATGACAGGTATGTAAACATGCTATATTTTAGGAGAACAGTTAATACCTTCCTACCTTGATATCCCCATGCAAAAGTCTAAAACAACTGCTTGAATGCAAGTGAACAGGGCTTTCGACTAATTCAAATCAGCTCAAACCCATATCCTCCCCCCCATATTTTTTATTAAATTTTCTGTTTTACATTTTAGAATATTCATTTAAACAACCTTAACATATCAATGACTTCCCTTATTCTCTTTCCATGGTTCATTTTGCATAACATAAATCCCTGCATATTTTACATAAGCTAAACCATTCAGTATTCCATTATTACATCCATCAAAACTTACTTACACTGCTGAATTTATCTTCATAGAATCATAGAATCATAGAATCATAGAGTTGGAATAGACCACAAGGGCCATCGAGTCCAACCCCCTGCCAAGCAGGAAACACCATCAGAGCACTCCTGACATATGGTTGTCAAGCCTCTGCTTAAAGACCTCCAAAGAAGGAGACTCCACCACACTCCTTGGCAGCAAATTCCACTGCCGAACAGCTCTTACTGTCAGGAAGTTCTTCCTAATGTTTAGGTGGAATCTTCTTTCTTGTAGTTTGGAACCATTGCTCCGTGTCCGCTTCTCTGGAGCAGCAGAAAACAACCTTTCTCCCTCCTCTATGTGACATCCTTTTATATATTTGAACATGGCTATCATATCACCCCTTAACCTCCTCTTCTCCAGGCTAAACATGCCCAGCTCCCTTAGCCGTTCCTCATAAGGCATCGTTTCCAGGCCTTTGACCATTTTGGTTGCCCTCCTCTGGACACGTTCCAGTTTGTCAGTGTCCTTCTTGAACTGTGGTGCCCAGAACTGGACACAGTACTCCAGGTGAGGTCTGACCAGAGCAGAATACAGTGGCACTATTACTTCCCTTGATCTAGATGCTATACCCCTATTGATGCAGCCCAGAATTGCATTGGCTTTTTTAGCTGCCAAAGTTTTCAAAAGTACACAATTCCACCCCCCCCATATATTCAATAAACATTTTCCTATCTTCTTTAAATGTATGTTCATCTTGTTCTCTTATTCTATATGTTAGGTCCACAAGTGGCGCATATTCCATCAGTTTAAGTTGCTATTCTTCTTTAGTTGAGACCTCACAGATTTTCCACCTTTGAGCTAACAAAACACGGGCCATGGTAGTGGCATACACATAAATAACCTTTTTTGACCCCTGGGAATTTCCATCTGAATTATCCTCAACAAAAAGGACTCTGGGGTTTTTTTTGGGAAGTTCTTTTAAACATTTTCTCTCTCTTTCAAACCCATATCCTTATGCAGAATTCAAGTTAATGGTTCTTGTAAGAATTTGTGGCTGACCCCATCCAACAAATCTGTTCCTTTATCAGAAAGCATGCATTATCTGCACACCTCCATCTTGCTGCCACTTCCTCATGGCATGCTAGGCTCCCTGTACACTTCTGCATGAGAGCAGAGATTGCTTAATGAGGTCCATCAGCAGAACACTTTGATCTCTTCCTCAGGCTTGCTGCAGCACAGGAGAGGCTAAAGCCGATTGCTTGAGCAGAACTACACAGATCAAGCACTGTATAAATAAATTTGCTATCAAACTCAATATCTCAGAGTCGCACAATGTTAGACATCCTGTGCTGCTCTCTGGGCTATATTCCAATATGGATTTGTAACCCTTTTTTTGTTGTTGTTGAGTGCCTCTGCATACTTAGAAGGCAAATGGATGCATTCTTTCCCTGGAAAAGTGGTTTGCTATGCAAGGAGGGTGTGCATTACTCAGCTGAATCAATAAACACTCAATTCATTAAGTCTTGCATGAAGAATATGAATTCCAACTCCACGCAGACTTAGCTTTTTCTGTGTCATAACAGCATAGGGAGCCCATGGATCATAATTCCTATCACAGGAGTCAGCAAACTTTTTCATCAGGGGGCCGGTCCACTGTCCCTCAGACCTTGGGGGGGGGGTGGACTATATTTTGGGGAAAAATTTAATTCCTATGCCCCACAAATAACCCAGAGATGCTTCTTAAATAAAAGCACACATTCTACTGATGTAAAAATATGTTGATTCTCAGACCGTCTGCGGGCCAGATTTAGAAGGTGAGTGGGCCGGATCCGGCCCCCGGGCCTTACTTTGCCTACCCATGTCCTATCCAGTAACGTAGTGGCAAATTCAGAAGTGCCATGTGCCTTCATGATAGTCACAGCCCACTTCGAAGATGATGATAATGATGATGATGATGATGATGATGATGATGATAATAATAATAATAATAATAATAATAATAATAATAATAGATGCATTGCAATGATCAATGGAAATCTCCCTGTGATGCCTTTCAGCTAGAGGCACTATTTTACTATTTTCTGTGCATTTACTATTTTACCTTTGGAATCCCTTCCAACTTTACAATGCTATGATTCTATGACTCTGTGTACATGGACAAACCATTTTGAGTGTTCCAGTATCTTCTTTCGGAGAGATTTCCTTTAAGTTCCATTGTACATAACAGAACTTGCACACCATTCTCTAGAAACTGAAGCATGTGTTGCGTTTTCAGTGTTCCAAAATGCTTAGCTTAGGTAGTTAGCCTGACAGTTCATAACTGGCCTGAAGTCACCCAAGGAATTTTCATGTCTGAGTGGGGATTTGAACCTGGGTTTTCCTGATCCTAGTACAGCACTTTAGCCACTACACCACACTGGTTCTCTTACAAGGTGAAAGGGTTCTTGTTGGAACAAGTCTCTCAATTTGAAAAGTACTTTGTGCCTAATCTGTGTTCTTATACTGGGGCCCGTCTTTCCATGGAGAGAACCATTCATCTACACAAGCAAGTTCTGTCCTTTCTTAAAGCCAGCATTAATTGTTTTTTGTTATACCACAAAGCAGTGTGTTTCTCCCTGCACTTTTATAATTATCCCTGACTACAGGAGAATGCATGGTCTATTTAACCTTGCACTGCACATTTAGCAAACTCTGTTGGTCTTGTCAGCAGGGCTGGCTCAAGCTTGTGCACAATATTGGACAAAGTGAATCAGACGTGGCTGTCTTCCCCTTCTGTATCTGCAACCAACTTTCTTCCATTCTCTACTTTTTCAGCAGTCAGTGCTACCTTATGCCTGTGGAATGCAAAAAGTTGCCTTATATCAAGTCTGAGCAGTGGTCCAACTAGTGCTGCTTTGTTTACACTGCTTGGCAGTGGTTCTGCAAAATTTCAGGCAGGGTCCTCTCCCAGCCCTACGTGGAGATGCTCTTCCACTGGGCTATGGCCCTTTCCCAAGAAGCTGAATCACATGCAAGGGAGTTAAGTCAATCAGAGTAAACTATACTGGTTCTGAATTTCATAATAATTGCTGCCAGTGAAGGATGCTTGAAACTGGCTCTTTTGTGGGGACTTCACTACGCACCTTATGAAGTTGATAACTTGCTCCAGTTGCATGCGCATTAGGGGTGGTCAAATCTGTCAATTAAATTAATAATAATAATAATAATAATAATAATAATAATAATAATAATAATAATTTATTTATACCCCGCCCATCTGACTGGGTTTCCCCAGCCACTCTGGGTGGCTTCCAACAGAATATTAAAATACAATAGTCTATTAAACATTAAAAGCTTCCCTAAAGACGGCTGCCTTCAGATGCCTTCTAAAAGTCTAGTAGTTGTTTTTCTCTTTGACATCTGATGGGAGGGCGTTCCACAGGGCAGGTGCCACTACCGAAAAGGCCCTCTCTCTGGTTCCCTGTAACTTGGCTTCTCACAGTGAGGGGACCACCAGAAGGCCCTCAGCACTGGACCTCAATGTCCGGGCAGAACGATGGAGGTGGAGATGCTCCTTCAGGTATACTGGACCAAGGCCGTTTAGATTCCCCTCAGCTCTCTGTTTTTCTAGTTTTAAATTTAGTTATGCACATATACACATTCCACATCAGTTTGCAAGTTGTTGTTAAATCCCCCAGAAAATCCATTTTAGTGTGACTTTCTCTTTCGGAGAGATTTCCTTTAAGTTCCATTGTACATAACAGAACTTGCACACCATTCTCTAGAAACTGAAGCATGTGTTGCGTTTTCAGTGTTCCAAAATGCTTAGCTTAGGTACATCTTTCTATGCAGTTTTATCTAATACACATTTTTTGCAAAGTAAAATCCTGTCATATAACCTATTGGTGTATGTTATTTTCACCAATATAGAGACAATTTGCACTGGTATATCCATTTTTGTACATGTTACTAGTCTGGAGAACTGCACTGCAAAAATTGGGAAACTGCAACATTTGAAGGATGGCCATGTTGCAGTTCACATTTCCCGCCTGCATTCAGAACGTGTGAATTGGGTAGGTCCACTTATAAATGTGAACTGGACTGAATTTCCCCCCGCTTCCTAATGCATACATCACACAAGACACATGCAGCTGCCACCATTCATTCATTTCCTGTGGCTCCTGTGGTCCCTGATCCCAGATGGTGTGCACGGTGTAGGTTTTCCTCTCCTGCAACTTCACTTTCTCAGCCGCGGAACCTTTACTTTCTCCATTAGAAGTCAATTCAGCCCCCAAATGTCAATTCAGCCCATTGCATTGATGAGCCCTCTGCTCACAGCTATAATATTCAGCAGCGTCTAGAGCAGACGAAGGCTCAAAAACATGGTGGTGCATAATTTGTCCTATTAATTTGGTAAGCCGTGCCGCTTTGCTCTCGTTTTTATTTTGTAAAGTGGTATTTAGCAGTTCTACATCATTCTAATCTCTTCTTGATTATTTCCCATTATTTGGACATCTTCATAAATTACTCGCCAATTTATGATGATGGTTTTACAACTTTTTCAGAGATTAGGCAGTCAGATCGCTATCTTTCTTGGAGGAGATGGAGACGGTAATTATGCTTGTACCTTGGGTATCTTTCGTAGGCCGGTGATTAAATTGTGCGTTTAACAAGCTGCAGCAGCTGGACTTTATTTAAGCCAGCTCTGGAAGAACTAATTGCTGACTGCCAGTGCTTATCCTCTGAACTTGTGGGGAGCAGTAATGATGATTAGAGTATCTCTTGGTAAGTGCAGAGTGCCCAAATATTCTCGCATGTATTGCGGCAAAAGTTGTTTGTGGCAAAGTATAGCTCCTTTGTACATATTTTTAATAAGTATTTTATTGCTTTACACTTACATAATAAACATAATTTAAAAGACCATCAACAGCAACAATAGCAGCTAGTCTGTCATTTCTTGGAGAAAGGTGTTAACACCAGCTTAAAGTCAGAACCACTACTTAGAACTGGGGTACCATGGTGCCTTGTGTGAGCCCAAAATTTGGTGCCACCACCTCCACTACTTGTGCTGCCTTCCCAAATGCAGGTAAGAAGGTGTCCTGCTTTGGGAAGGAAGTGTGAGGGCTCTTGCAGTATACCTGAAGGAGAGTCTCCACCCCCATCATTCAGCCCAAACACTGAGGGCCAGCTCCGAGGGTCTTCTGGTGGTTCCCTCACTGTGAGAAGTCAGGTTACAGGGAACCAGGCAGAGGGCCTTCTTGGTAGTGGCGCCCGCCCTGTGGAACGCCCTCCCATCAGTTGTCAAGGAAATAAACAACTGACTGAAAGAAGTAGGAGGACTCTAGGACCCCGTCAGAGCCTCACACCTCCTCCCCGAAGCCCAGAACCTTAATTACTTGGTTTTGAGATGGATCCCCTGTTTCTGTGGGTTTGGGGAGTTTTCCAAAACTCATTGATTTTCCTGCCATGGGAGAGTGAAAAGAGGTGGGGGTGGGTGGGTTGTATAATGCAGGCAACTGATTTGAGCATTGTGAATGGGTATTTAATAGCCCTATGCAAAAAAAATCTTTACCCCTTTTCACCATTCACCATCAATTAATGGAGGGATGGGGAATCTGTAGTTCTCCAATTGTCGTTACTCCAATTCCCATCATCCTCCAGTTGCCATGAACAAAGATAAAGGATTATGGGAGCTGTGACCCAACAACAACATCTGGAAGTAGATAGGTTCCCCATCCCTGAATTAATGGAGGGGGGAGGGGAAGTTCCAAGAATTATCAAAGGGAAGAGAACATTTTGGTGAAATGTTTATGGTTTGGGTGCAAGGGTTTTTGTTGTGCTTAGCTTATTTTTGAGGTGGCTGAGAGGTGTTCAGGAGTGTCCTTCCTCCTCACCAGTGGTCTGCACTCTGCAGCATTCCTAGGTGCCCACGCTTCAGTCAAAGAACAGGGAAGAAGATCACGAGGTGACCTTTAAAGCCTTAAATGGCCTTGGCCCAGTATACCTGAAGGAGCATCTGCACCCGCATAGTTCAGCCCAGACACTGAGGTCCAGTGCCGAGGGCCTTCTGGCGGTTCCCCCATTGTGAGAAGTGAGGTTGCAAGGAACCAGGCAGAGGGCCTTCTCGGTAGTGGCACCTGCCCTGTGAAACGCCCTCCCATCAGATGTCAAGGAAATAAGCAGCTATCCTATCTTTAAAAGACATCTGAAGGTAACCCTGTTTAGGGAAGTTTTTAATATTTAATGCTGTATTGTTTTTAACACTCAATTGGGAGCCGCCCAGAGTAGCTGGGGAAACTCAGCCAGATGGGTGGGGTATCAATAATAAATTATTATTATTATTATTATTATTATTATTATTATTATTGCTATGGGAATTTATTTTCCCAGATTAGGAAGTGCAGACAGTTGGGGAGGCTGCATAGTTCTGAAAAAAACATTTAGTAGGAACCCCCCCCCCCAAAAAAAAAACCATACCCACCACCTTCTGCCACCCCTCACAACAATTAGGAAATCTCAAAACCCTTCACTCACTGAAATTCTTAAGTGCCCTGAGAATGAGGGCAGGAAAGTGGAAGGAAACTTTTAAGAAATTGGAGGATAGATTTCAGCGCTGTGCTAGTACTTCATGCTGCAGTGGGTAAAATGAGTGCAGCAAAGTCAGTGTCACTGAGGTTAGCAATTACCTATCCTTGTGAATGAGTTAGATTATCCTGTTACCCAGGAAGCAGGAACAAAAATAGATGTCAATAACAGAAGCACAGTACCCCCATCCCCTGCTTATAATGCAACCATGATTGCTCTTCATGGCTAGAAGCGACAAGCAAGCTTGTTTTCTCCAAGTAAACATCAGGAAGAACTTTCTGAGAGTAAGAGCTGTTTGACAGTGGAACATTCTCCCTCGGGAGGTGGTGGAGTCTCCTTCCTTGGAGGTTTTTAAGCAGAGGTTGGATGGCCATCTGTCATGATTGCTTTAGCCGAGATTCCTGCATTGCAGGGGCTTCGAACAGAGAATCCTGGGGACCCCTGCTAACTCTACAGTTCTATGATGCTATAATTCTAATTGAAATCCAATTATGGAAAGCAGTTTAAAACAACTTACAATTGCAGAAATGAGATGGAGCCTAAAAAAGCAGACCCCCTCCAGTGTCAAAAGCCAAGCGCCAAAAGGAAATGGCTTATTTGGTTGAGATCCCAGAAGACAAGTAGCCTAAGATCCAAAGACCCCAAATAGAGGGTTATTTGAAGAAAATGTCAAGAGCAGGCAGTGGAGAGAAATGCAGGAACCCATGGGAAGGGAAGGTTGAAGAAGCAGACTTGAGGACAGAGGCTTCCAAGAACTCTGGTTGTGGAAGCAAAGCAGACATAGAATTACTAGCAGCTCTGGGACCTTGAAAAGGCACCTGCATCTTTAAAGAGCTGCATAGAAGGGGAGGTTTTCACTGCTATGGCATGTACCATGATTTTACCCTTGTTATTCAGCAATTCTAAGGCAGTGAATTAACCAGCCCCTGCCATTTTGAATGAATGAATGAATCTTTATTTGTGTCAGCCATTGGCTATAGCAATAAAACAACAGTACGATATACAAAGAATAGAAATAAAAAGTCAATTATATAAAGTAAATTTTAGGGGTTTGAATCAATAGTCAAATAGTGGATCCTATTCTGATTGCCCCAATTAGAAACCTTGCAAACTTTGCTGTCACCTGCTCATCTTGATCTGCCAAGAGAAAGGACACTGTGGCAGTGGTTGGGCAACCCAGAATGGACAATAAAAGAGGGGTGATAATCTCATTCCTCAAGTCTTTATAAGTACTGATTCGGTATTGCCATCTCCACAGGGACATAAGCATTTTTTATGTGGAATCTGTTGGAATAGTCCCTCTAGTACAGCCGAGGACAATGCATTCAATCTTGCCATTTTCTTTATTGACTATGTTTGTAGAATTACTACAAACATAGAACGACTGCAAACTGCATACTGATGTCACAGAGGAAATGAAGTCAATTGAGAGTGAGGGCAATGCTTTCCAAATATGCAAACGATTTTGGAGCAATCAAACCCACCCCCTTTATTGCCAAAGCTGTTCGACACTGTGGCAAATGTTCCCTAAAATCCATAACTTTCCGCTCTGGCTTAACTGCTTACTTTCTAAACCCGAGAAAATAAGTTGAAGAAGAACATGCAAAGCTGGCAAAATTGTTCTCTGAAGGCTCATATCAATTTGCTGAATTAAGTATTGGAAGTGAAAGACAGGAGCTATTGACATTGATATAGGAAACCAAAGCACTGGGGTGAATTTCCGAAAACCTGTGGATAGGAAGAAAGTTGAGCCCAGGGAGATGGAGGGAAGGGGAAATAACTAAAGATTAATATGCCTTGGTGTAAAGTTTAATTACAGGAGCAAAGTTGGGTTGATAGCCTGGTGGTAACAAGGGCAAGGCTGTAAAAGGAAACGCAATGAAGCAATATTACATTCTTGATATAAAAAACCCCTTATTCAAACCTAATAGTGGTAAGAGTTCCTAAGGGAAAGTGGGGAGTGGTGATAATACAGGAATTTCTCCCAAACCCTTCAAAAACCAAGCCCCAGCAGCAACACAAACTAGCACACCTGCATATTATTTCCTGTGTTCTTATTTCAAGCAGGTACAAAAATAAATTTTTATCAAGACACTGTAAGTGGTGAGCTTACCACATGCCAGAATTTTCAGAAGACAAGGGGTGAAACTGCACCCATGTTGAAAAAGTTCTTTGGAATTCTTTGTGAATGTGTGGAACAGCCCAATGTAGAAGGTTCCAGGTTCAATCCCTCACATCTTCTGGTAGGACAGAGTGAGCTCCCTGTCTGAAATCCTGGTCAGTTGCTGCCAGACAGTGTAGACCACTCTTTCTCAAACTTGGGTCTGCAGATGTTCTTGAACTACAACTCCCATCATCCATGACCACTGGCCATGCTGCCTAGGAATGATGGGAGTTGTAGTCCGGCAACATCTAGAGACCCAAGTTTGGAAAAGGCTGTTGTAGACAATACTGGTGTAGACAATGCTAAGATCAAGGTCTTAACAGGCTTGCATGTTGAGCACTCTGCTTTATGGAAGTCAGGAAGATTTTGGGCATCACACGGCAGGACAGAGTCTCAAACAAAGATGTGCTTTCCCAAGTCCACAGTCCCAACATGGCCATACTCTTGTCTTAGCAACGTCTACACTGGCTTGGTCATGTACACAGAATGGAAGATGGCAAGATCTCCAAGGATGTGCTCTACAGGGAACTGGCTGCAGGCACCAGGCCCGTTGACAGACCAACTCTGTATTACAAAGACGTCTGCAATCAGTGCAGTCTTTAGCATATGCGCCGCTGGGGTACAAAGATCCACCCAGCACCCCCAAATTTAGTTTAGCCCCCAAATTAACTTTTATTATGCTTATGTCAGACACCACGCTTACGCTTTATCTCTTGTTTACGAAAGAAGGGAGGAAACAGAAACAAGCTTTTTTATTTGCTCATTTATTTACAATACACTTATACTTAAGTATACAACACCACCACACTTAAACTTATAAGTATTGTTTAGGCTCCTCCTTAGGAATAACATCAGTCATGTCAAAGGTGCCGCTGACCCCGCTGCCGCATAGCAGTGCAGCTCAATACAATACGCAACATAATATTTTGATGTAAGAGTTAATTGCGGGTACATGGCGCCATTGAGAATGACAAGCACCATCATTGAGTCAAGTGCTGCCTTTGTGAATGACAAGCACCACCGCTGGCGTGGCATGTCTTTGGTAAATGAGCACACAAAGTCGAAAGTCCTTTAGTGAAACAGTAGGTATACATTTCGGTAATGCCTAGGTATATATGTATTTTGTTGTTCTAGCTTGATCACAATTATTAACTATTTCATAACAGTTAAGAGCTTGGTGGCTTCAGCAGCATGCGCCTGGCGCCCACCAGAATTCAGAGCCCAGGTGCCCCGCATCCCTTGCACCCCTGGGTAAAGATGGCCCTGTCTGCAAATGTGACATGAAGGCTGGCAACATCACGCTGCCACATGGGTGTTAGGATCGTCCTACTCTCGTGTAGGACCCTGGTATAGACACATGCCCAACTGGCATGTTCTCTCCCTCCTGGTCATCATTCGGGAGCTTCAAAAACTTTCTCCAGCCTGAACATCACAGCGACTGATACCAAGAGGCATCAACACACTTATGATCCTGCAGAGTATTTGCAGTTTGTGTAACAGAACTCAGTAGCACAGCATTTTGGCTAATCTACTTTATTTACATATAATACACTTGGAGCATTCTGCTTTAGCTCCTTCTTCTTTCTCATCAGACAGCAAAGAGAAAAAACAAAGGACAATAGTCCCACATCACGGAACACAGTAACACCAAAACATCCTGTCTCTGTCACTTCCCACACTGTGGAATGAAAACATACACCGTCATGTGATAGAAAACAATCTCATGACTGCAAACACGGAGCAAGAATCCTAACAGTGGGGTCATGCATCCATAGCAATGACCAGAAGAGGAATGACCACTGGAAAGAGCACTAGGGGCGAAGGGACACCATGGTGCATCTGCAGAAGCACAACCGGACACCTACATCTGCTTCAGCTGCAACAAAACAGGTCTTTTCCATATCAATTTCTACAGCCACAGAAGACTCTGTAACCTTCCATCAGTTTGACTTCACCTGCAAAGACGCACTCCTCCATTGTCACCCAAGACAGATAGATGCCAACCATGGATGTGAAAAGAGTGCTTTCTATATTTCTATAGCTGCATTTACATGGCAGTTCATTCAGTTTTGATGTTTCTCTAACTGTTAATTCCCACATTTTATTTGAGCTTTCATATGATGTAAAAGCCCCTTTGAAAAGTATAGTGGAGTACAGCAGAACTCTAGTGGAACATTGCATAAGTGTAGCACTCGTTTCCTTTATATTTGCAAACAGATTTTTTTCTGGAAGCAAATGACATGGATACGAGCCTTAAACTTGCACTACATTCCACTATGCTTGCAGAAGTGGCTTTTATGTTGTGTGAAAGCTCAGATATAATGTGAAAATTAACAAATAGGGAGAAGTCATGGAAACAGAATAAACAGCCATGTTAATGCAGGCTGTCTTGGTGCAGCAAGTTAAGCTATTATGAACCCAATACAGGATTGTAGAATAGATATTGCCAAGTTTCTAGTGTTTGAATCATGGTGGCAATAATAAATGCATTCTAAATTCTTTCCTTCCACTGCAGGGGATCAAGGCAGCTGCATTTTGGGAGGTTCCTGCATGCTTCAAAATGCACATGAGGCTCTGGAGTAAA
Source organism: Podarcis raffonei (assembly GCF_027172205.1). Taxonomy (NCBI): domain Eukaryota; kingdom Metazoa; phylum Chordata; class Lepidosauria; order Squamata; family Lacertidae; genus Podarcis; species Podarcis raffonei. The sequence continues at coordinate 73,258,534 of NC_070610.1, read as the reverse complement.
GGGTTTACCTTGGAGAGACTAGACTGCTCCGTAGAGAAATTTTGCCTGTTAGATACGTCCCCCCCCCAGTCATTCCTGGCACAACCCCCCGTTTCCAAGGCTTTAAGGAAAGCCTTGCATCTCCAGCAGACTCTTGGTTTTTATTCTGCATCTCCCATGCATGACCTCCAGAATTGCTGACTCACGTTCTCCTGGACCATTGCTTTCTCCTGAATCACCCTGTTTCCTCATTGGCCATTTAAAAGTTGGCAAATGGTTCAGGGTTGTTGTTTTCTTTAAAGAAAGCCATACTTTTAGTTCAGACATGGACATATTAGAAGCTGAAGTTAATAGAATTGCAATCTATGCTTGCTGACCTCTGTCATGAAGGGTGAAATATTTTGGCTTCGGAGCAAGGACTGAGGGTGGCGAATAAAAGGAAATGGAGCCTGATCTAGTGGAGAAATGAACTCTCCTTCTTCTCTAGGGATTTCTGTTTGGAATGAACTTATAAAGTTACTCAAGCTCTTGCACATTTGCACATCTGGGTGCTTCTGTGTTTAAAAGGCAATATCTAAAGTAAATTATGGTAACTCGGTTTAAGTCTTTCTGTACGTTGTTTCTGACGGAAAGGATGGTTAGGAATGAAACTGGAAGAATGGAGGGGATTTATTCTGATATAATGTATACCCCTCAACTGTCCCACTATGAGCAGGGCATCCCAGAATTACAGAAGCCGCCCTGGCTTCTGATTGGATCCCGAGATGTCCTGTTTTGGCTCAGGTAGGAGCACAACCCATATGGGAGGCTATGTCAAACAAGTTTCTTTGTAAGACAATGACCTTAACGTCCTGATCAGCATCTCAAAAGAATGAACTAGGTTACAATAGTTACAGCTAAGGAATGGTGACCTGCAGGCTTTCAGCCTGCTAGCTAGGAGAACAATAGCTAGACAGAGTGAGTGGAGCTGGAAGCAGGATGGAAGCTGGAGACGCGGTGACATGTTTTCTCTGTGCTATATTCAAGGCTGTGACTAATAAGAGAAGCAAGATCTGTTGGGGTGCTAATGGCACAAGCTCCCCATCTTATTCACAGGATGTATAGACCCCTACTTTTTTGAACACAAAATAAATTGGGCCAGAGCCAGAGCCCAAACTCAAACCCAAGCCCAGGCCACCCACATCAGAGCCTGAGCCTGAGCCCGAGCTGCCCACACCAAAACCAAAACCCAAATCCAAACCCAAAGCCCTGTGCATTCACTATCCGTGTAAAAGATGACCCCAGATTTTTGACTATTTTTTTAAAGCAAAAAACAATGTCTTATACATGGGAAAATACGGCATATGTAAAGAAAACCACGTATCTTAAAGCTACCACAGTCTCTGCTGACCTTCTTTCTATGGAAACCAAACCCATGGGAACCACCTGGAACCCTGAAGTCTCTCACTGCTTGGAGGTTGGGGTGACAGGTAATAATCCAATCAGCCAATTCTTTGTTGTGGGCTAATTTTATTATACGATTACCTGAATGCAGAGCAGCTTGCCCCAAGGTAGCTCATTGTGCTGGAATAATTTGTGGCTGCTAGCATTCCACTTCAATTGTCCAGGTGATTATTGTAATTTTCTTTCTAATGTGCAGTTGGAAGTCACCTCTCTTCATTTTTTATAATTTATTTTTATTTTATTTATTTTTTTGCTTTTCAGCACGCACGAAGAAAGATAAATTCAGCCTGTGGAACTGCAGGAGATTGCGACCTTGCAGAAAGCAAAGATCTGAAACTAACTCCACTGCCTCTTGAGAATGGAGAGGCTGAAAGCTGTTCATGAAGGCAGCAGTGCGGCAGAGGAATAATCAGATATCCCTGTAGACTGCAAGAGAAGGCAACAATAGTACAGGGAGGAATTTGGGAAATGAGGTCAATGGCACCGTCCACATGAAGCCAGTGGGGCATCGGAAATTTGTTTCCAAAACTACATCCCTCTGCCTTCATGCTCGCAAAACATTTCTGAGATTCAAGAGTTCTGGAAGCAGTTTGCAATGCAATATGGCCCTCTGCCAGTCAGAGTGGAAATGCCTGTTGGACGCTGAATTGGTGTGCAGTAAATGAGTTCACTGCTGGATAGGATCAATGGCCCTTGTAATTTAACTACCTGTTATCTGCAGTGCCTAAACTGTCATGGATGCTCCATGTAGAGTCCTATATTGTAAGGGGTTGGACTAGATAAGCCCTTGGGGAGCTTTCAACTCTACAATTCTATGATGCTAATCGAAATCCTATATGAAAAACAGTTTGTATGTGTATATATATATGTGTGTGTGTGTGTGTGTGTGTGTGTGTAGCAATCACAGAAATAAGCTGGATCCTAAAAACAGACACCTCAAGTGTCAAATGCCAGGATAAGCAGCATTCCCAAAAGGAAATGGCTTATTTGGTAGTGTGTCAGGTGGATGCCAGCAACTCCCACAGCCAGTCCCAGGAAAGTACCAAGACAAGGAATGTTTCTTACCATCTGTTTTTTATTTTGTATTTACAGAGAGAGGTTGTGGAACCCAGCCTCTTGGCTAATGGTGTTGTCCCAAGTGAATCTCCACCCTCTCCGTCTCTCCCACTTCCTCATGCGCCATCCCTATGGATGCTGACAAGTGCCCTCTGAGTTCTTTGCTCTCCTACTTTCAAGGCTCACTGGGTTCTGGGAGAGCTGGGGTCTGGAATGCTTTCTAAAGACACTGTGTCCATCAGCTGTCTTCCCCTCCCCCCTGGTGCTTCCTCTTCCTCCTCCTCCTCTCTCATTATTTCCCAACTTTCCCCCTCATCTGCCTCTGAGCTGTGACCTCCCTCAAGCCCCTGTTGTAATTCCGAACTGTCTCCTTCTTCACTGGAAGGGTCAGGCTGGGGAGGCGGTCTCCACCATTCCTCCTCTGTTCAGTCCCTGACAGGTAGAGATCCTAGATGCCTCCAGGAAGCTCAGAAACAGGGCAGAAAGGTAACTGTCCTCCCCGTTGACTTGACCGTATTGTTTAGTAATTAGCACTGCGGGAGGCAGTGGAAGACAAGAGTGCCTGCCATGCTCTAGTCCATGGGGTCACGAAGAGTCGGACACGACTAAACGACTAAACAACAACATTTATCCTAGGATCCCCAAAGTGGTTGACATGGGCATTACGGTGCCCCCAGGTGTCCTCTTTGGTGCCCGCTAAGACCTCCAACCCCTCCCAATTTTTAATTTTAGAGAACTTATTTTGGGGACATTTTTCTCATTGTTTGGTTGGGGTGCATGTGTGCTTAATTTTTAGGTGGGAACCCCTGATTTTTCTGTGTTTTAACATGTGTGTGTGTGTAGAGGTTTTGTATGTTCTGGAAGGCATGTGTGCCCTGACCATTGCTAGTTTTCCTTCTGTGGAACAGAGAATGCATGATGGACACAACACTTTCTTGGAGCTCCAAATGTGCCTCCAGGCTCAAAAAGACTGAGCGCCGCAACTTGGCTCTCCCGGCTAATAGCCATTGATATTCAGACAGTGCAAACTTACACATGAGTACTGGGAAATAAGCCCCCTGAAATTCAATGGGGCTTCTGGCTTGGTATGGCACTATAGCCTTATGCTCCCTGTATGAATCTAATCCCTTTAAAACCCATTTAAGGCAGTAGCCATCATTGTATTTATTTAAAAAGATGTATCTGTTCTATAAAATAATCCAAGGTGACACACAATTCCCCCCCCCCAAAAAAAGGATACAAACCCCATGAGACAATAAGCATAGTAAAAATACAGAGCAGCTGTAAAACCATCCTAGACAACAGGGGATCTCAACCTAAAAGGCCTTTGAGAATAAAACAATCTTTATGCCCAGTGGCAATGGGTAAAGAGAACTGTGGTGTGATACGCTTCCCTGGGGAGAGAGGATGTATGAGGTCTCAGGTTCAGCTGGTGATATTTTCCACTGAAAGCCCTCGGTAGTGATGGGGCAAAGTCCTTAGCTTCTGTTTAGGACCTGGAGGAATACCCTACACGGTAACGAGTTTTCTTTAAAATGACATTAAAAATGTAAAACGCACAGAGCACAAAACCAGTTTGGCTTGTTTGAGAGATTCCTACCATGCCCTTTCAGCAACTCCCCAGAGGCATCTTGCCAAACACACACAGGCAAACATATGAAAACTGAATAAAAGAAGTTAAGATGTAGAAATGATATATATTAAAGGACAGGAATTCTAAAGCAGTATCATAAAACCATGGATGGCTAAAGTAATTTAATGAAACAATCACAAAGCCTGTGGGGAAATAATGGCCGCATCCTGCCTCCATGGTCAGATGCAGTAGTGTTTATGAATGCTTCCAGTTGCTGGAAACCGCCCTTGTGTTTGGATTCTGTTGTGGGTTTCCCACAGGCATCTGGCTGGCTGCTATGAGAGCAGGAGACTGGAGTAGATGGATCACTAGCCTGATCCCCCAGGACCTTCTGATTAAAGGCATTTGTCCTCCACCACTATGACATCAGAGTAGACACCTGCAACACTCCCTGGTGAGAGTATTTCATCATCTGGTGCTGTCACTGGTGAGGTCCTTTCTTCAGTAGCCACCTGCTGCTCTTCTGATGGTGTGAGGACACCTTGGAGAAGTTCTTTTGCTGAAGATGTTAGGGTACAGCAGGGACCAGCAATGTGGTGCATGCAGGCACCATTGTACTCACCAATACCTCCTGTGGTGCCAGCAAAAGGTCTCAATAAACATCCTCTGGAAAATATGCAGTATGTAAGACCAGGCCTGTGCAGAACTAGTCTGAGGCTTGGGGTGGGAGTCTTGTTCTTGGCATGGCAGTGTAAGTCCAGCAGGCATCAGACAGGGGCCAAGACAAATGTACCCAGTTGATCCCCCCTCTGCATGGTAGGCACGAGTGTCATACAGTGTGCTGGTCAGTAGATTACACAAAGTTGGAATTAATTCTTTATTAGCAAAAACATGATCTCCACAGACTTGGCTGAGTGTCAGGCCTAACGAGCACATCAGGTCTTACTCCATGAAACCAGTTGCCAAGACTGAAGGTCCCTGCCTCCCCACAGCTGTCCATGTCTCCTCCTCTCCAGGGCTTTCCCCAAGCAATCGAAGACTATGCCTGTGTGCAGCTGATCTCTCTTCCATCCTTTTCATGCCTCTCCTGGTTCTGCGAGACAGTGGGGAAACAAGCTTGTCACAGCAGCGGGGGAAACACCTAAGACTCTTCACCAGACTGACTCATCTCTGCCTCTTGACCTCCCACTAGCCAGCTTCAGCTTCTGATTCTTGACTTCTCTCTGCCATTGACTCTCCCAGCTTACTAAGCCCTGTTACCCCTTCCACCTCTGACACCTCCTCTTCCCAGTCTTCTCTCTCTGACCATTCATCATTGTCCCACCACCACTCCCTGGGTTCTGAGCCTTCTTCCCTTGGTGGTTCCCCAGCTGGTTCCTCCTACCTTTCCTCTGTATCCAGCCAGTCCAGGACAATAAGAGACTGTTTGTTCTTCCTGCTCAATTCTAGTTTACACTTGCTCAGACTCTTCTACACTGAAGCCATTATGCCACACCCCTACAGCAGCTATTTTGTGTTATGCCTTGCTCCCATAAGAGCCATTTTGTGACTGGTGCCCATGGCAATTTCTTAAAATTCCAAGTGTTCCCACTAGCCATAAAAGTTTGGCAACCCCTTGTTTACAGGCAGGCACATGTTGGAAACATAGCTCCTTCATGTACTCTAGTAGTGTTGTGTGTATTGACATTGACTCCTGCAGGGCAAGAGAACAAAGAATCCACCTTTTTACTTTTGTTGTCATGATGTGAAAAAACAAGGCATTATTTTCATACAGTGGTACCTCGGGTTAAGTACTTAATTCGTTCCGGAGGTATGTTCTTAACCTGAAACTGTTCTTAACCTGAAGCACCACTTTAGCTAATGGGGCCTCCTGCTGCCGCCGCGCCGCCAGAGCACGATTTCTGTTCTTATCCTGAAGCAAAGTTCTTAACCTGAAGCACTATTTCTGGGTTAGCGGAGTGTGTAACCTGAAGTGTATGTAACCTGAAGCGTATGTAACCCAAGGTACCACTGTACTTGGTTTCATGGAATGCTTCCCCAAGACCAAATACTGCCAGACATGAAGGTTGAACCTCTGAAGGTTGAACCTTTCCCCCACTTCTTTTCCTGCTACTGCCTGTTTCATTGTTATAATGGCAGGGGGCAATGACAGTCATGGAGAGCTCCAGCTGCTGGCTGACATATTTTTTGCTTATTCACTAGGCTCCAGAGTGAGGGCAGAAAGCACTAACTTCACTCTGATTAGGCTTCATTCTGTAGCATTGTCATGAAGCCTAATCAGACTGAGGGCATGTTGTCTGCCTTTTTGTGGCTCTTAGTTGGTAAACAGGCCAACCCAACAGGAAATTTACCCTAAAATCTTGTACTGTTTGCGCTCCATGCCCTGAAGTCATCAATATGTCAAATCAGTAGCAGGGAGCAGACTCCTTTTGGACTCAGCTCTAATCAAATCAACATGCACATTGGAATCTTGATGCAATCACATCAAGATTCCTCTTTGCTTGTTGTTTAAGCAGTGCACATAGGTTCTGAATGCACAGCAGAAACGTTAATGCAAAAAAGAAGAAGAGGCAGACTTGAAAACTGCAAACTATAAATGAAGCAATTCTGAAATCAGTTTAAGAAACTCTCCAGGTTAAAGCAGAAGACAGGTAGAGCAAAATACAAAGTATAACAATCCTCTGGGAATATAACAGATTAGAATAGCTGAGTTTGCTTTGCATGCAGCTCAACCAAAATACCAGCCTAAAAAGATCTCTGCTCTCAGTCATTTTGCAAGGCTTCTTGAAGTCTTGGTGGCTGGCCTTCTATTTGTTTCCCATCGTATATATATATATTTCTGTCAGAAAGTGTAAATTGTTTCCTGCCACTCTGCGAGAGCTCTCTCCCTTAATGATACGGAAAAAGATAAAGTGCTTATAATGCCATCGGAGGTAAAGGTGCTAGAATAAGTAGTACTTCAGGCACTAGAGTGATATACTGCTACTGGGAGTAAATTCAACAGAGATTCATATACTGTGTTGCTGCATAGTCTATCAGCAACCCTTGGTCATTATCTCCTGGGCCACAAATCTCAAAGGAAGCTTCAAGGTCAGTTTGTCGTCTGTGGATCAGATAACGGTGTAATTGATTGGCAACCTTCTTCGTTCTTCCAGCATGTATTGAAGTTTGAACTAGAGATGGGGAGAGAATTTAGATTTAGTTTGCATTTATAGCCATCCTATGTAATTTGCACTTTCTGAAGCAATATGTAAACCGAAACACAAGTGTCCCTTGAAATTCACATTTCTCTGAGTTTTGCAATGCAGTCCCCCAGCCTAGTGATATGTAATGAAATGCATACAGTAAAGCAAAGTGTGCTTAGATTTGCATTATATTAAGGGAAATCGCTTGGCAAAGATTAGTGAAAATTGCATGCAAAAATATGAATATTAGGAGAAATTCACACAGAAATGTTGATGAGTTTTCATAAGGACTTGTCAAAAGTGCAAACAGGAGTGGAAATGTAGAGAGCTAAATCTGAGAATGGAAAAAAACAAGATGCCAAGAGACATAATTATTGTCAGAATTCCCTATCCTTAGCTGGGACATCTTCCATTTAGGATTTTGTATGGTGCAAGGTACCGGTAGCTAAATACAGAGAAGTTGGTGTCAGGTCTGATGTAAGCTCTGTTCAGACACTTTCTAACCATGCAGATGGTAGTTGGCCTCTGCTAGTTTGAATTTCTGTGGAAATTCAAATACCTAGGGGTATCTCCAGGCTGCAGACCTAATTAGGGCCCATCTGCAGCACACATGTAAAGCATTAACATAGCATTTTAAACAGCCGTGGCTTCCCCCAAAGATTCCTGGGGTCTTTAGTTTAAGGGTACTGAGAGCTGTTAAGAGACCCTGTTTCCCCTCACAGAGCTACAGGTCTCAGAGTGGTTTGACAAGACAATTGCTGTACCAGCCTGCAGCTGGTGTGGTAATCAGGGGGCGAACGAAGGCTAACCGACACCTGGGGCAGGGCAAACCGCCGGCTGCACACCCATTGCGCCTCTACATACAATGCATGTGTGGCATCGCTACATACGACGCATGAGTGGTGTTGCTACGTAGGGCACACATGCGGCATCCCCATGTACAGCGCATGCATGCAACACAGCTGTTTGCCACTGGCGCCACTCGAATGCCGTATGGGCGGTGGCTGGATCCTCTGCTCAAGGCTGCAGTGATGGATAGGAGTCCAGTTTCTGAAGCAGAGTTTGGCTGACATTAGAAGGACACAGGTGGTGCTGTGGGTTAAACCACAGAGCCTAAAGCTTGCTGATCAGAAGGTCGGCAGTTTGAATCCCCGCGACGGGGTGAGCTCCCATTGCTCGGTCCCTGCTCCTGCCAACCTAGCAGTTTGAAAGCATGAAGTGCAAGTAGATAAATAGGTACCGCTCCAGCAGGAAGGTAAATGGTGTTTCCGTGCGCTGCTCTGGTTCGCCAGAAGTGGCTTAGTCATGCTGGCCACATGACCCGGAAGCTGTACGCCGGCTCCCTCGGCCAATAAAGCAAGATGAGCGCCACAACCCCAGCGTCGTCCGCGACTGGACCTAACAGTCAGGGGTCCCTTTACCTTTACATCTCTGGCCACGAAACCTCCAACGTGGTATAAGTGGGGTTGGATATTTTATTTATTTATTTAGTTAGTTTTGCAGACAATCATTGCCTTTCCCAAAGCAGCTCATATCACCCAAAAAGGAAAGACAGATCCTCTGCTCTTTCTCCGGACTCCACCATTAATCTGTCTCCCTAACCAGACTGCTGTACTTGAAAGGAACAGGTCCTCTTAACTCCACTTCAGGCCTGTTTTCCAGAAGCCAAGTAAATGGTGTGGAAGGAGAAAAAAAATATTCATGGGGCTGAACTTTCCATCTTGTTCTAAACCTTGATCAATGTCGCTACAGGGACATCAAATTCAGCAGCACAATGTTAATCAAGGGCAGTGACTTTTTATTTGAAGCGAATAAGGGTCATGTCAGGGAAGATGTATCTCTTGGATTGTTTATGGCCGCCTTTGCCTGACAGTGATTAAAATCACTGCTCATCTGTTAAAGGTGCCTCGAGAAGAAGAGACAGAGGAGGAGCCCTGCTTGTAATGGTTAATCTATTAGTCAACTTTCTGAGGTGTGACACTGAGAAGTGGTACTGACCACAGAGGATGTGGAGACAAGCCGAGGGATCTACTGACAAAAAGAATCAAGGACTGTTCATTAATATAATATCAGGCAAAGGGTCATGACTCATTGATAGAGCAAATGCTTTGTAAGGTTCAGTCTCGGTCATTTCTAGGAAAGGCTCCAGAAACCTGGAGAGGCATTGCCAAACAGTGAAGACTAGCCTTCCCCAACCTGATGACCTCTTGACATCACTTGACTACAACTCTGACCAGCCCTAGCCAGGCATGGCCAATGGTGAGGGATGATGGGAGTTATAGTCCAAAATATCTGGAAAGGCTGGTGTTCACAGTAGAAGGTGTGACTCAGTAGAAGGAACCTTCCTACCTGAGTGAAGGAAGTGGAGGAGGGCACAGAAAGTATAATTCTGACGGGTATTAGGATTCAACGTGACCGTAACAGATTGGAGAACTGGGCCCAAACTAACAAAACAATTAAAATGAATTTCATTAGGGACATGTGTGGCTTTCCAGGATGTTAGGCAGAGAGTCATTCCCAACCCTACATGTAGACACCAGGGATTGAACTTGTTGCCTTCTGCATGTGAGATAGAAGCTCTACTACTGAGCTACAGCCCTTTACCCAATTATGATGATACTGCCTGTTTCCTTTTCAATATTTTCCCTAGCAATCCCTATTATGAAATTTGCTTTCTATATCATTGCTGCACTGAGATGACTTCAGTCTTGAAATTGGTTAAGTCCCTCCTCTGCCAAGCTTCAGAGGCAGGGAGCAAAATTGTTCAAGCAATTTGGGGGGTTGTTCTTTCAGGGGTGCTTGAGTATTCTGAAACAAAATTACACATAGAAATGGGTAATTTTGTGAGGAAGTGCAAAATGCATTTAAAGGCAGATTTTTAATGTGGATTAGGAAGTAGCTGATTAATTCAGAAATGGGATGGAATACATGTCAGTGTGGTGGGAATGGTAAACTGATAGATGCATCCTTTCCTACGTGCTTAACACCAACTGCTCCATGTGAATTATGGTTCAAGTGGAAACTTATGGGGAAGGCGGGATAAGATGATGTTTATAGTTTTCAAAAGTTGCCAGGTGAGTTATAAGTGCTTTCTGATCTTCAATGCAAATTCCAAGTCATCCATTGGTGGCTGTTTTTGGAGACAGGGGAAGAGTTCAAATTGGACCATTTTGTCTTATGGATGCATACAGTTTTCTTAGTATTCCAGGGGCCTCCATTTGTCCACAGAAGAAAACTTGTAATGCATGTTGTCCTGGTTGAGGAAATCTTTTCTGTTTCGTACTATGAATATCAAAGACTGCAATTCAAAAGTAGTTTACGCAGACACTCACAATTCTTTCTTTTGTATTGCCAAGGTCAGTAAGCTGCAGAGTTATTTTGATGCATACGTCCCAGTTATGGAAAATTGTATCCATGCCTCAGAAAATTGCCAATTTTCTCCTGCAAGCAAAGGCAGTTTCCTCCCCCCCCCCATGTGACGATTTGACTCCATATCTCTTTTCCAATCTCATCTCACAGTCACTTGTCTCTTCAACTCATAACTCACTCTCTAGTAATGCAGTCATATCTCGCCTCGTTGCATTCTTATTTATGTATTTTTAATGTTCCTATCATTACATTTTTGGAGTACAAACAATTTCAAGGAAGCCTCCATGTCCAGCCGCTCGCTAGTAAGATTTTGCAATATGTGTGGGATGTACGTGGTCGATCTTCTGAAGTGACCAAGGAGCAAAGCTTTTTCGGAGGTGACACAAACTCTAAGTAGGCTCGGAATGCAGCTATGAAGATAATAGGTGAAATACATTTACAATTATATAGCTTCTAATATAGATATAACCAGAGATTATTTTATGCTGAGACGAGCCCTTTGCAGTCATTTATGATTAGTGGTGCTTGGGGGGCTTAGATCTTGCAAATTCTGACGTGATCCATGTCTTCTGGACTAAAGTTTGCCTCTTATCCAATTGTTTTTTTAAAAAGAAGAAGGAAAGATTGAAAATGTTTCTTCTCCATTAATAAGAATAGGGGTAAATTTTAAAATACACAAATAAATGAAATTAGGTGCAAGACAGGTTGCAGGATGCCTCTGGGGCTACGTGAACAAGGAAGCAAGACTAGCTCTCTCTCTCTATTCTTTTATATATATTTTTGTAAATATGAAATATGGTAGTTACCGTATTTTTCGCCTTATAGGATGCACTTTTTCCCCTCCAAAAATGAAGGGGAAATGTATGTGTGTCCTATGGGGAGAATGCAGGCTTTCGCTGAAGCCTGGAGAGCGAGAGGGGTCAGTGCGCACCGACCCCTCTCGCTCTCCAGGTTTCAGGAAGCTATCCGCAATCCGTGGGAGACCGGTGCAACTTCACGCCGGGCTCCCACGGCTTGAGGATAGCAGCCTGCATCCCGAAACCCGGGGCATGCTGAGCTCAGCGCGCCCCAGACTTCGGGCTTCGCGCAGCTTTCCGCAAGCCGTGGGAGCCCGGCGTGAAGTTGCGCCGGTCTCCCACGGATTGCGCAGAGCTGCCTGCATCCCAATTTTTTTTCTTTTTTTTAATAAATTTTTTATTGATTTTCCAACATAAATTAAGACACATTACAACTTACAATACACAGACAAACAAACATATAAACACGTATAATTTCATAACCTCTTTTTCTTAAACCCAATTTCAACGACTTCCCCATGCCTCCCTTTTCTGCATCCCTGTTTTAAATTTTTTCAGCAACCCCTAATCTCAATTACTTTTGATTCACTTTCTTTAATCCTTTTTCTCTTACCCAATCATTTACCGCTGCAAATCTGTTTTACCTTACCCATGACATTTTAGCACTCATTAATTTTACAACAGTTCTTAAGGTAAAGTTTAAATTTCTTCCAATCTTCTTCCACCGTCTCTTTTCCTTGGTCACGGATTCTGCCCGTCATCTCAGCCAGTCCCATATAGTCAATCACCTTCGTCTGCCACTCTTCCAGCGTGGGTAGTTCTTGTGTCTTCCAATACTTTGCTAAAAGAACTCTTGCTGCTGTTGTAGCATACATAAAAAACGTCCTATCTTTCTTTGACACCAATTGGCCTACCATGCCCAGGAGAAAAGCCTCTGGTTTCTTATGAAAGGTACACTTAAGACCTTCTTAATTTCATTATAGATCATTTCCCAGAAGACCTTAATCCTTGGGCACGTCCACCAAAGGTGATAGAAAGTACCTTCAGTTTCATTACATTTCCAGCATTTATTATTGGGCAAATGATAGATTTTTGCAAGCTTGACTGGGGTCATGTACCTATAAATCATTTTCATAATATTCTCTCTTAAGGCATTACATGCCGTAAACTTTATACCAGTGGTCCATAACTGTTCCCAGTCAGCAATCATAATGTCATGACCAATATCTTGTGCCCATTTAATCATAGCTGATTTAACCGTTTCATCCTGTGTATTCCATTTCAACAGCAAGTTGTACATTCTTGACAAGTTCTTAGTATTGGGTTCTAACAATTCTGTTTCTAATTTTGATCTTTCCACCTGGAAGCCAATTTTCCTGTCCTGTTTGAATACTTCATTTATCTGGTAATAGTGAAGCCAGTCTCTTACTTTAGACTTCAATTTCTCGTAACTCTGTAGTTTCACTTTTCCCCCCTCTTGTTCTATAATTTCCCAATATTTTGGCCATTTGGATTCCATATTAAGTTTTTTCACTTCCTTTGCTTCCATTGGTGACAACCATCTGGGGGTTTTATTTTCCAACAAGTCTTTATACCTAATCCAAATTTTTTTTCCTTTATTCCCCCCCCAAAAAAAAACCCTAGGTGCGCCCTATGGGCCAGTGCGCGCTATGGGCCGAAAAATACAGTACTTGGGTTGTGTCTCCAACATGTCATGAGCCCCAGAATGCTGTCAAGTTGAGTTTTGGATTGGTGGGCTCCGATGCAGGAGGAGAAAGAGAAAGAAGAACTGGGAGAGAGATGAATGATGGGAACCAGGGTTGAAGCTTCAGCCACTTCAGAAGAATAGGAGCAGAGACACTAGGTCTCCTGCATCCTTCCTGCTCAGTGGAGAGCCTCAGTGGGGGCTGGAGAGGGCTTTGGGGCAGCTGAGTGGGAGGCAAAACCAGAGGCATCAGTAACTAAACAGGAGGTTTCAGTGTTGCCACCTAGAACCAGGAGCCACCTTTACAGAGAGGAGCAGAGCTATCCACTCTGAGAAGACTTTTGCAATCCTGACATTCCCACAAGGCGAATGAGTCTTGCGAGTGAGTGTGCCGTGCCTTGTCATTAAAAGCTTGGTGGACAGGGTGTGTAAACTTTTTGGGGCATCTTCCATTCTTCCATTCAGTTCTGAATTTCTTGCCTTTGAACTCCTGAAATGTGACCCCTGAGCCTTTACCCTGCTACTGAGCCCGCATAGCTATTTACCTAAAGGAAGATCCCTTTCTTACTTACATGTTTTATGGTGGAAGCCTGGACAGCACAGACACGCCAGTGGAGCCAATGCAGCACTCCCACTGATGCACCTGTGCAATCTTGACCTCACCATTGCCCTATTCTTCCCCTACCATAGACCATTCAGCTGCAGCAGGTGTCAGGAGGGCACTTTCTGGGCACTACCCTTCCATACTGGCTGGTACAGCAAACAATTTGTGAGAATGAGGAAAACCCCCAAATATTTACTACTACTCTTTAGCAGATATTTACTACTACTCTTTAGCAGATGGTGACAGCAGCCACGAAATTAAGAGACGCCTGCTTCTTGGGAGGAAAGCAATGACAAACCTAGACAGCATTTTAAAAAGTAGAGACATCACCTTGCCAACAAAGGTCCGTATAGTAAAAGCTATGGTTTTCCCAGTAGTGATGTATGGAAGCAAGAGCTGGACCATAAAGAAGGCTGATCGCTGAAGAATTGATGCTTTTGAATTATGGTGCTGGAGGAGACTCTTGAGAGTTCCATGGACTGCAAGAAGATCAAACGCATCCATTCTTAAGGAAATCAGCCCTGAGTGCTCACTGGAAGGACAGATCCTGAAGCTGAGGCTCCAATACTTTGGCCACCTCATGAGAAGAGAAGACTCCCTGGAAAAGACCCTGATGCTGGGAAAGATGGAGGGCACAAGGAGAAGGGGACGACAGAGGACGAGATGGTTGGACAGTGTTCTCGAAGCCACAAACATGAGTTTGACCAAACTGCGGGAGGCAGTGGAAGACAGGAGTGCCTGGCGTGCTCTGGTCCATGGGGTCACGAAGAGTTGGACACGACTGAACGACTAAACAACAACTCTTTAGCAGCAAAACTAGAGATTTATTTTAGGTGGGGCACTGAGTACACTCAGAGCCATTTCAGATGGCTTTAAAAGAGAATTAGACAAATTCATGGCAGATAACGTTATCAGTGGCTACTTCTGATTTGCAGTTGCTGGAAACCACAGGAGGGGAGAATGCTGTTGCACTGAGATTCTGCTTGGTGGCATCTCATAGGCTTTTGGTTGGTCACTGTGAGAACTGGATGTTGAGCTAGATGGCCCATTGGCCTGATCCAGCAGGGTCTTCTTGTGTTCTTATGTGCTGAATTGCCTAATCTTTGAAAGGCAGGTTAAGTCTCCGGTTAAGTCCCATCTTAAGTTAATAGAATATAATTTCCCTCCAGTTCATAGATCCCCGTACTGGACCGATAAATGCAACATTCTCTGAATCACACAATAATTTCAGGGAGCTGTGTTGTGTTGGTCCATCAGAATATATATATCTATATATCTATATATCTATATATCTAGATATCTAGATATCTAGATATCTAGATATATAGATATAGATATAGATATAGATATAGATATAGATAGATAGATAGATATAGATATATAGATAGATAGATAGATATACAGAGAGAGAGAGTTTTTTAAAAATGCATTTTCTTTGTTAGGGTCAACCGAAGTATCACAAAGTTGTGAGCAAGCCTTCCTGTCTCCTGAAAAGCTTTGGCAGGCTGTGTGCGAAAAACAGGGGAAGGGGTTATCTTGATGTTCTGGAAATACAGAACTATATGATGAAATGAGTCATGAAGACATGACTCAGTAGCACTGAAGCAGAAGACCGTCTAGTGCAAGATATTCAGTTATAGAAGCATGTTGGGCATGTTTTCATACTCATCAAACCACAACAGCAAACGAGCTGGTATTAATGACATGCACAGCAACTGAAGTCATAATTACATTTGAAGACCTTTTCAAAGGATGCCAGATATCACTAAATAATACCCATATTTGTAAATGTTCTGGTTATCGCAATGTGAATCATCACTGTGCCTGTTCATTAGGCTGTCACCATGCAGTCCCAGCAGAAGCTACCTGCAGCTTCCAGGCGGAGGGTGTGTTTGCTGCCCCCATGCGTGATAAGGTATGCAGCAGAAGGAACGGTGGTGAAGCAGGGCTTCTTGGCCAGCCAGGAGGGAGCAGGAAGCCCACCTTTAAGTGGTCATATTGGAAGTGTTTGGGCATGCTGGAAGACTCCTTCTTACTCACCAGGTATGTTGCAGCACGTGCAAGTGGAAGTCCGTCTGTGGGTGGTCACAGTTGGATATCAACCTAAATAAATAGAAAATCCCCATTCAGCCTATTGAAACCACCAGCAGCGAAATATGTTACTCTAAAGCACTAAATAAATAAACCAAATAAATGTACTTTTTAATTAAGTCAAGTGGACCTAACTCAATACAGCAATTTAAACTTGTATAGGTTCTTCTCTCTGTCTCTCTTCACCCTACCTTGGACACCATAATAAGTTTAACAGGCACTTAAAATACATTTAACAAATTATTGTAAACCTGTTGAAATCCTCTGCTCTTGGTGGAAGACCAGCAGAATGCAACATAGAAATGAAACGATTGCTTGAAATGGTTTTGTGGAATACGCTCCTCCCTAGTATACACTGGGTTGACAAGCTGCCACAGACATTTTGCTTGTTTCCTTGTTCTGCTATAGTGACTCTGGGGATGCCAGAGGAAATTCGGTTTCCTTCACATTTTCATGCCTGCTTGGCGAATTCAGACTTCCCAAAATAATCAAAGAATCACAAGAGTTGGAAGGGACCCTGAGGATCATCAGGTCCAGCTCCCTGCAATACAGGAATATGCAACCATTCCTTATGGGGATCGAACCTGCAACCTTGGCATTATCAGCAGCACCATGCTCTAACCAACTGAGCTGTCCAGCTGCGCTAAATAGCATGCAGCTATCCTGTGAAATTTTGTGATCCAGTTCTCCAACAAAAAAACTGTACAAAGCTTAATATACATGGGGAAAGTGTACACCAAGATCCTTATATCAATTAAAAGGACATGCACAATTTTTCTTAACGCAATGAATTCTTGCATGCTATTTTCACTAATGTAAAGATCTTTTGGTACACTTTCGCCATGTGTACATATTTCTTGCACAGATGTTGAATGTATTTTCTTTAAAATAAAGTCCTCACCTGGTATCCAGATGCATTAAGTTTAACTGAAGAATGTTGGGATTACACTGCCCATCAGCATAGGCTATGGGTGTATAACATGGGATCTTCTAGATGTTGTTGTTGGGCTCCAACACCCATCAACACCACCCATCTTGGCCAGTGTCTGAATGATGGGACTTAGAGCTCAATGACATCTGAAGGGGTGCAGATTCCCCAACTCCAGTGCAGACAATATTGAGCTAGGTGGACTCATGGTCTGATTTCATATAAAGCAGATTCCTACATTCCTTCCTACAGAGCTCTGTCTTTAGCTAGTAGGTGAGTTACGGTAACTAGTTTGGAAGAAAAGGTGATGGGAATCATTTTATGTAGGCTACGTCTGTTTTCAGAGATGCTACTGAGATCTTCCTTTCGTCTCCCCCCCCCCAAACAAGAAACCTTAACTGAGGAGAAATTAATGAGGAAGAAGCAAGAAAGGCTTGAGTGGTTATGCCACAGAGTGTTCCTAAGATCTTTAATTTCTTGCATTACCATTGACAAGGAGAAGGGGGGAGCCCCCCATGTAAATGCCGCCAAGCTCTCATAGTTTTCAAACCAGACATCTCTGCTTTCCTTATTTAACCAATATGTTTAATCAGCAGTGACTAAAATTTCTGTCCAAAGTGCATACAGATTAAAGAAAGTGTAGCCTAATTGAATCACTCCAATTCAAACACGGTTTATTAAATGCCTCCACTCCTTTGGCGTTATTAGACAAGCACGAAAGGAGAGAGGGATGTGGATTAAAAACTGAAACTGCCCAGCAGCTCTGTGCAGAGGCTTAGGTCCGGAAAAGCTTGACAAAGCTCATTTAGCCCAGGTCTTAAAATCCATATGCTTGTTAACGAGAAACGGGCTACTTCCCAACATGAAAAATGGAGTTTACATTCCATGCCCTGTATTTGTAAACTGGTAATTTACATTGATCCACATCTAATTTGCTGGCTCCATTAAGTTCCATAAGGTAAGCATATGTTACGTTGAGCCAGAACTGGAAGGAAGGACTTTACGGGCATCTGTAAGGGGTATACAAGTCTTTTCAGGGGACTGCACTGAATGCCAGAAACAGAAGCTTCAGATCGTCATGAATGCAATTGCAATGCTTGTCAATGCCGCATGTACTAGGTGCATCCATTGGTTGTGTGCCAGATTGCAAGGCAAACGGGGGTGATTTAGGTGAGGTTTTTGTATTCCTGAGTTGGACCTTGCCATTTACAAAGGGTCTCAAGTCAGGCCAGGTGCTCCCTAAATTTCTCAATCATTTTGTGAACTCAGGTGGCCCAAAATGCTGCATTTTAAAAATGTATTTTGTTTTCTTTTTGTAAAGAAATTGACTAGAGGAGTGCCCTGAGCTTGAGTGGAGAGGAGGGGAAATATTTTGTTTTTACTTACATGTGTGGGTTTTAATCCCAGGGAACATAAGCACAAAAGAATAGCCTGCTGGATCATAGCAATGGCTCATTTTGTCCAGCATCTTCTTCTCACACTGGCCAACCATAGATGCCCATGGCAAACCCACAAGCAGGATTTTCGCACAAGACCATTTCCACCTTCTGTGCTCTCTAGCAACTGGTATTCAGAAGCATTTCTGCCTCCAGGCAGAGCACAGCCACCATGGCTAACAGCCATTGAAAGCCTTTTCCTGAGTTTGTTTGGTGACCATCACTGCCTCGTGTGGCAGTTAGTTCCATAGTTTAACTGTGTACTGAGTGAAATTACTTCCATCAAGTATGTAACTCACACTGATTTTGGGAGGATGGGTTAAAACACTGTATTTGTTTTTCACATAGATTATTGCTGCTTTTGCCACCACCAGCCCTTACTCTATGCAAATCCGTTCCCACTTTTCACAGTAGATCAGCCTGATCCAGTGAGCTTGAGCACGATTGCAAATTGGAACAAAGCTCCCAGGTGAATTATGCGCATCTCTGGATTTTGCAGTGTAGCTTTAGCGCAGAAAAAGTACACACAAATATGTATTTACCATGAAAGATGCATACAAAATTTGCATGTTATGGGTGAATGCATGCGAAAGCATCCCAGTGTGTGTATTTCCACTTTAAGAAGCATGTGTTTTACATTAAAAGTGTCTATAAAATGTGCAGAATTTAAATGCAGACTTTTCATGCAGTCTTTCAAAACCTCTGCATGAAAGGCAGCAGACAGACGATCGAGTTTCAGTGAGATTCAAATGGGATGGAAGGCTAAAGCCTTTCCTGTTACAGAGAGCCATTGACCTTCTTTGGTGAGTAGAATCTTTTCATATCGAGGCACAGAAGCAGCTCATGGGTTGGGGATCCAACATTTGGAATATGCTGATGTCCCTTCCACCTCACCCCTTCCCCGTTCCCTCCCAGTAAGCAAGTGCAAGTCACCTGCTAGGAAGATTTCCCACCTGGAAATACACTTCTGTTGAGGAAGATGTTCCAAACCGCAGCTGTGCTAACTGGAGTGTCTGCATTTTGAGTCAGTATATCTTAATAGCATGGTAAAATCATAGGTTGCCAACATGGTACCCTCAGAGGCTTTCCCTTATGCCTGTAGGTCCTCCCTCCATTGCAGTTAGGCTTGACAGTGGAATAAGTTGCTGTGTGTACATGATTGTGGCTTGTGTGTGGTGGTGGTGGTGTGTGTGACACACACACAAAAAAATTATGTTTTGGAAATGCTGCCATGGGCCCCAAGAGTTTGGCAACTGCTGGGTTCAGCTATCTGGTTTTCTATACATACCTCCTCTTCAGCAAGTCAAAGTTCCAGGCTCTTTATTGAAGTTCCTGTTGCCTTCCATTCTCTTCCACTTGACACACCACAACTCTGGTGTGCATTTGCTGAAGTGTGATGCTAAGCTGGTGATTCATTTGTATGGCTGGAAGAAACGGAGAGTTAATCAGCCATAAACTCACAGGTAACTTCGCTTCGCTTTTGTACATTCCAGCTTTCACACCTGCATGGGTAATCCTTCCGTCTGGGTAATCACCATTTTGAATTTGGATGCCTTAATTTATTTTATAGCACTTTAAAATAATGGGGTGGGGGGGAAGGCTTACATACAGTAATGGAAATATGGCAGACCTCTGTATTTTGAGGAGTTAATGGTGCACAGCAGTGGCTTCTCTCATGACCAGACCCTTCTCTTTAACAAACCAACTCTCTTTCACCTGCCCATTCCTGTTGCTAGCAATGATTCTTCACTGCCCAGTCGGTGCCTGGGCCATTTATCCCCTTTGTAAAACATGACTACTTGATTTGATCTTTGGAACTATGTGCACTAGGGCACTGCTGGAGTTTAGGGTAACATGGAAATTGGGGATAAAAGAGATACATTGGGGGCATTTGAACAACAACAACAACTAGATGAAGTCTTAAGATAAAGGTAAAAGAAGCCTTTTCTGGGTCACATTTCAGAATGCTGACCTGATCCTCACACCTTTATTGGAAGTGATTGCTCTGAGAACTTCAAGAGCAGGAGATTCGGTGGAATGCAAGGCACTAACAGGCCCACCAGCCATTCAAAGGAGATTATCAATGTGCTCTCCCATTCTGACAAATTTGCCAGATTGCATTGTTGAAGGGCCGTTTGTAGTTTAGAGAAGAGATTGTGTGTTGGCTTCAGTGACGAACGGATAATAACATGAGTACTAAATAGTAGTTTCTCAAATGTCTTAGAACTTGAGCATATTTGGATCAAGCATTTCAATCATCAAATGTAGAGGGGGGGCCCCAAAAAAGAAGAGGACAGAGGCCTCTTAGCAATCAATAACAATTTTTTTCCAAGAAATTGAAGGACCACAGAGTAAATGCCCATCAAAGGCAGCTGAAATTATCAACAATTTCCATCAGTGAGAAGATTGTAGGGTTGAATTGGGCCATGGTACTCATTGGCCTCAGCTTCCTGATTTGAGGCTGCATCTTCCATCTGTCAGACCTCCCACAGGGTCCACATAATTCCTCAGTAATTCCTGCAACCAGCGAGCAGCAACAAAAGAGATTTCACAATACTAAAATCTTGATGAGAAGATACATCGCAAATGAATGGATCAAGTCACATGCTACTCATGAAGAGGGGAAACCAAGCCTTTTTAGATATTGCTAGCTAATCTAGGCAATTGCATATATCATCTAGATTAGTATTTATCAGTACTTGTAAATAAATAAATAAACAAATAGGTGGTATCCAATGCAGTGCTAAGTTAAAGTTACCTAATGGTATACTTGTTGCACTGACAGAACTTTGGGGACACTGAAATACATTACCAAAGATTTTTGTGTGTGCAACAGATTGCACAAGCATCAGCTGCTGTGCAAGGGATAACACAAATACAAAGATTGTTGTGCATCGGATTGCACAAAATCCAGCTGTTCGACAAAAAGCAGCAGCTACTGTGCAAGAGATGACAGTTACAATAATGAAGATTGTTGGGCAAGCAGATTGCACAACAAGAACCAGCAGTTTTACAAGCAGCTTCGGCCAGTGCAACAGTTGCACTGGAATCCTTCATTGTACATCTTTTACACTGCTGTCTGCAGCAGCAGGACTCCTTCGCTTGTGAACAGAGGTGGACACCAGTGCTGCTCCTATGTATGGCCTGAAGACAGATGTTGCCACAAAAATTATTTATTTGCAAGACTTGTTATCTGCTCTTTACTATAAGGCCCCAGGGCACATTGCAACAATGGAATATACAGTTATAAAAGATATAAAAGTTAAAGTTTGCTGAAGCTATGTAGGTCTGGGTCTGGCTAATTCCTGGATTAGAGACTGCCTGGGAGCTCTCTGCATGCCATCCTGAACTCTACAAAAAAAGAGGCAGAATAGAAATGAAATAAACACAGAAACTGATAGGTTGGGTACTTCTAGTGGGCTTTAAGCTGCCTCCCCCAGCATCGATGACTCAGTCCTATTAAACAGTTTCAAGAGCTTGCATCCAGTCAAAGCAATTTATTGTTACCTCTTGGCTATTACGAACCAATTCCAGACATCATAAAATATGTTCATTGCGCAATGTTAAAATATACGCATTGAAAAACCCAACAATAAAACCATAAGATTTAAAATATGCTACATAATACTTTCAAGAGAGATCTGATCTTATTTGCCAAGATAGCCAGTACAAAAATTATTTTGTTATTTTTTATGACCTCATAAAAATGCCAGCTTACTAGTGGAGACATATAGGAAAAATACAAATTTGGAAGCGCCAATGCTCAGGCGGGCTCTTTGAAGGGGAAAAATAATAATAATGCAACAGACAGTTTAAGAGAGGACTTGGCAGAAATTCTACAATTTGAGAATTGTGCGGTTATTAAAATCGGATGCCTCTGTGCATCACCAAGGAAAGGAAGCTTTTATTTTGAAATAAAATAGAGGAAGAAACAACCTGAGGAGCAGCTCATACTGTATATGCCTTGATTCCACGAAGCTTTTGGTGTGGCAGATCCTGCCCTGTGGAACTCCCCGACTCTAGAAGTTCAACAGGATCTTGCCTCCTTTCAGATATCTTCTGAAAAGTGTAAGCAGATCTTCACAATATGGTTTAGTTTTCTTTTTAACCAACTAGTATTTAGTGGCATTTCACTGATGTTTTAATTACATTTTATACGTATTTATAAACTGACTCTCTCTCTCTCTCTCTCTCTCTCTCTCTCTCTCTCTCTCTCTCTCTCCTTTCTCTCTCCATATAAAACAGCCTTGAAATATTTTATGGGAGTGTGGCTTATACCTAGTTAAATAAATAAATAAATAAATAAATAAATGAAAAGCCGAGCGCCATCCAACCAAGGATAGAGAATACCTTTTTCAGCCCAAAGGCCACTTTCCTTCTGGGGTCCTCATATGAGTGCTGGGTAGAGTCAGAAGCAAAAGTGGGCAGAGCAATGGAAGTGACTTTTCTCTTTGTACAGTAATATGCAGAATATGTAGAAACCAACGCTCCCATATATCTTTTCACCAGGCAAACACTGTCACTTATTAAGGACACATTTGAGGCAGGGTACAGAGCACGTCTGGTGAGCAGTGGTGTAGCGTGGGTTGCCAGCTCCCAGGGCCGCAGGGAAAGGAGGGCAACAGCTGTACACATGTGCATTCAACTGCCTTGGAGATTGCAGCCTGGAGAGGTCACCTGGACAAGCTGTTTTCAACGGGGCCCAGTGACAGAAGTGTGCAGCTGTATTGAGGCAGCACCGGGTGTTGAAATTTTGTGCCCCTAACAATTTCGCACCGGGAGCAACTGCCCCTGTGGCCCTTCCCCAGTGCTATGCCACTGCTGGTGAGGTGCATGAATCATGGAGACAAGGTATGGTGTCTGCATTCCCCACCAGCACTGCTTGGTGGTGTATTCTTTCCTTTACAACACTATGTGATCATTCAAATTTAGCTATGTGTTGATGTCCCTGAGTGCAAATCAAGCCCATTAGAATGAGGGCAAGGTTTCCTGCACTGAGTGTTATCATGCGGCCTGCCTATTCAGGAATCATCTAAGAGTCAAACAAGTGTCCCCCCCACTTCACAGTGATCTCTGAAAAAGAAAACCTGCCATGATGTAGGCAACCTTTTCAATTCTCATTAAGCTTTTCATTAAACTGCCCCCATCCATTTTGGCTGAGCACTAGTGTGGCCGTCATCACGTCAGAAGGCATTGTGGATCACACCTGTAGCATTCTTCAGCTGCAGTACAGTGGTACCTCGGGTTAAGAGCTTAATTCGTTCTGGAGGTCCGTTCTTAACTTGAAACTGTTCTTAACCTGTGGTACCACTTTAGCTAATGGGGCCTCCCGCTGCCGCCCTGCCACCGCCGCCCAATTTCTGTTCTCATCCTGAAGCAAAGTTCTTAACCTGAGGTACTATTTCTGGGTTAGTGGAGTCTGTAACCTGAAGCGTCTGTAACCCAAGGTACCACTGTAGAGGAAAAGCTAGCTTATGCCACTGTGCAATCTACTTGTTCCACTGCTGAACCTTAAGCCAATCAATACATCAGGGAGTTACACCTGAGCAGCAGACCATAACAATGAATGGGAACTTACTAAGCATGAGCACAACTCATTAGGCGTATTCACTGCTTGATGACTGCAACATCAAGAAATGGCTTTCCTGTGCGAATGGGTCATCAACAATTTAATAGCACAGATATAACTTCAATACTACCTAAGATGCAATTATTTTCAGTGGAGTCAGTTCATGCCCTCAACAGCCAGGCATTGTGAAAACAAAATCAAGTTGGCCTATGTATGTGTGAACAGGCCTCAGAGATACAAATTATATTTTTGGTGCCCGCCTCAAAAAGAAAAGAGAAAAGAGAAATCCTTTAAATTCCATTTGTTATTGGCTTCTCACTGCCAAATCAACAGCCTCGTCGATGCTATTTTTTCCAATTGTTTAAACCCAAGACTCCTTCCTGGGGAGTGATCCGAGTCAATAGGACATTAAGTAGAGAATGTGGTGAAATCACAATGCCATATTGCCAATCAAATCTGGCTTTGTGACAAATACATGAAGCCAACTGAGGGCAATGTTTCCTGGGTAGAATCGCCATCACTCTTAACTGGCAAACAATGCCCCCTCCCCCTTTCGCAGCAACCACTTCCCCCAATTACTGAAAGAAAATGAGCTTTTTGCAGCTTCTAAAACAATTCATGAAAAATGCTTCCATTTGGCTCACCTCTGCTATAAACATGAATTTGACAGCATAACAGTGTAATATGGGAATGTGTGGATTCACTATAGATCAGTATAATGGTAACACCTGCAGCTTGAATTTTTCCCTGTCTTCAATGAAATTTGCTTCCACATTGTAATTTGTCTTCTAGACTAACTATGCAATGGCAGCAAATTCTTAATGTGAAATAAACATCCCATTGCCATTCAAGTTTCTGCCGACCTTTCCATTAACGCTGCTAACAAATCCCACTTGATCCCTGAAGCCTGTTAATTTGGAGTTGCTTCAGCTTGCTTAATAACTCAGCGCCATTGATCCTATAGTCTTCTGGGACAGCCAAGTCACCGACGGCATCAACAGATGACGTCATTTGGGTAAGCTTTATATACTGTTCAGTACAAGAATTTCTCTGAAAAGAGGCTTACCAGTAATCTCATATTGTGATTATACATTTACCAGCCAAGCTTCTTCTGTCCTGTATCAGAAACTGAGATGTCCATCTTGATCTCTGTCTGCATGCTGTATTATTGATTGATTAGTTATAAATATCTCCAGTTGTTCAAACTGGTAATGTCGTATACATATATTTACATTCAACACCTAGTAAGCTTTCTAACAATCTACTGGCTGAAAAGTATGTGATTGCTTTCTGCTCTGCTCCCATTGATTTGCATACTGCTCTTGACGAAGTTGATAAATTGCTTCTTGCGTTTCTTTCTGTTCCATGTTTGTGAGGTTGCATTTGTCTGGGTTCCTCTCCTGTCTTCCTGATCACTCTTTCTGAGGCCGTGTACACATAACCGTTTACCCTGGCTCCAGAGTATTCCCACTGCTGGTGTGTGAAGCTGCATGCACACATGATGTTAGCCACAACCCATATCTATCCTGTAGTTTCTTGAGAAATTCAGCTTTCCTGCAAACCAGCTTCCATCCTTTACGAAAGCATAGGCTGCATTCACACCACAGTTAAGCTGAGCTTTGTACACTTCCAGGCTGTACAAGTAAGCAGATGGCTGTTTCATGAATAAGAATTTGCAGTTGAGGGGGGGGGGGCGGCTGCAGTGGGGTACCCCAACAAGTAATGCACACCAGGGATGCTGCTAGCCCAGAGATAGAAGGAAGATCAGGTCCCGACCAAAGAAGAATGGTAGATAAAATTAACGGACTATGCCAAAATGGCAAAATTAACAGGAAGACTTTAAAGGTAAAGGTACCCTGACCGTTAGGTCCAGTTGCAGACAACTCTGGGGTTGCGCGCTCATCTCACTCTATAGGCCGAGGGAGCCGGCGTTTGTCCACAGACAACTTCCAGGTCATGTGGCCAGCATGACTAAGCTGCTTCTGGTGAACCAGAGCAGTGCACAGAAACACTGTTTACCTTCCTGCCGAAGCAGTACCTATTTATCTACTTGAACTTTGATGTGCTTTCAAACTGCTAGGTGGGCAGGAGCTGGGAGTGAACAATAGGAGCTCACCCCATCACGGGGATTTGAACCGCTGACCTTCTGATCAGCAAGCCCTAGGCTCTGTGGTTTAGACCACAGTGCCACCCACGTCTCTAACGGGAAGACTTAGAGACCAGGAAGAATCGACTTTTAATAAAGAACGGGGAAAGTGTATAACTTATTGGAAAAATTATTGCCAACAATTAAGTTCATTACCAAGATTGATTTAAAACTTGTAGTTAAAAATTAGAACTAAGGAATATTTAAGGATTTATTAAAAAATTGGAATTATAAAGGAGATGCGAGGGGCAGCGGAGGAGCAAGCTAATCTGGCACCTGGGGTGGTGCGCATGCCCTGTGCTCAGGGGCGAGCCAGCTGCCCGCGGGGGCAGGGCCAGCCAAGGCAGGACACTTGGCAGTGCTTCCAAGGTGTCGCCTGCCTCCTCCCCCTCAGCTGCCCTACAACTGAGGGGGATGCAGTGGATGGACCGTTTGGGGCAGCACAGACCCTGTGGGCGCCGAAGCCACTATGTCACTCCCAGGAGAGATGTGTGGCTTGGGCGCGCTGCAGGTCCCGCGGTGAATGCCGCCCGGCATTTTGTCACCCCCCTCAGTGATGACACCTGGGGCCCCCTTCCTCCACCCCTGGTGGGGGGATATAACATAAGGATCCACAAAAAGGGGGAGAGAAGTCAAAGGGAATATATGTATTGTTTTCTGCTTTTATTTGATGTTTGTAAAATTTAAAGATAAATTAAATTTTTTTTTAAAGGTAATGGTCTCTCTCTAGTATGTACAGCGATGTCCAATGGCAAGGTGAAATGCAGTGGGCAAGAGGAACTGAGCTTAATGTGTTTTAAACCACCTATGTGTACATTGCCATAGTTTCTTGATAGGAGTTTATAAATTTATGCATAGCATAGATAAAGTGGATAGGTCTTTAAAAGCATTTCATAATCAAGAGATGGGTGCTCATGCCAGTGAACACAGATTCCCACAAGTATGAGGACTACATAACCCATACTTCTCTGCCCCAATGGATGTTGCTGCACAGACCTGCTTGCCCTACAGTTTTTTACATTATTATTTTTTGCATTTAGATTTCCACACATTTAAAAGCAGCCTCAATTAATCACTCCTGAAAGTAATTTCATTCTTATTATGCAATTATTTTATTTGATGCTTGCAGTTAAAAACATGTAATGCACTTCAATTATGGTTTGTAGGAAAAATGAAGTCAATGACTGCTTGACTTAAATATTCATTTATGAATTAATCTGTCACTTGACATTTAGAGACCAAGCTATTTGTACATCGCTCGTAGCATTGTTATTTTGAACCGAATGAACACATTTGTCTTTGCCCGAGATTTCTCTGTACTATAAATCTGGTCTAATTTATTGTCTCTGACTTGCTATTATCATGTTAGATTGATATGATGGGTGGATTATAATAAACTTAGCTTTTCAAATATAATGACCCTATATAAATGGGATAAATGTAGCTCAGTACTGCTTACACTGACCGCCAGCAGCCCTACAGGGTTTCAGATAAGGGGTTTTCCTACTCCTTCCCGAAGATGCTGGGAATTGAATCTAGAACCTTCTGTATGTAAAGTTGAAGTTTTAGAACTGAGCTAAGGTCCTTCCCTAGTATGTATGCAGAAACAAACTACACCAAACTGAGTCAATGACAGAATGTGTTGCAGGATATAGTTGAAGTTTAGCACTCATTTTTGTATTATTTGCTTCTAGAAAAAAATCTGATTGCAAAGGGCAGTGGCACAAAAAAGCTTTTTGTTTTCTGGTTTAACTGATAGCGTCTGATAATATAGGAGTGATGTCCAGTGTTGTGTTCTGTGGACTAAATCTCCCCCTCTAAATTGTATACTTCCCTTCAAAGTTTAACTAAGTTTTGGTAAAATGTAGATCTATAACAGGATTTGCCAACCTTTTTGGGCCACACTTGGAATCTTGAGGAAGTGCTGTGGGAAAAGACCACATGTTTAGTAAGTTAAAAATTGTTTACTTATGAAATCTCCAAAGATCAGGTTCGTATGCTTCCCCATACATCAGTCAGAAAACTCTGGCTTAGTTATGTTGGTGAAAAATAGGATAGCTTCTTATTTCCTTAACATCTGATGGGAGGGCGAGTGCCACTACCGAGAAGGCCCTCTGTTTGGTTCCCTGTAACCTCACTTCTAGCAATGAGGGAACCGCCAGAAGGCCCTTGGCACTGGATCTCAGTGTCCAGGCTGAACGATGGGGGTGGAGACGCTCCTTCAGTTATGCAGGACCGAGGCCATTTAGGGCTTTAAAGGTCAGCACCAGCACTTTGAATTGTGCTCAGAAACGTACTGGGAGCCAATGCAGATCTCTCAAGACCAGTGTTATGTGGTCCCGGTGGCCACTCCCAGTCACCAGTCTAGCTGCTGCATTCTGGATTAATTGCAGTTTCCGGGTCACCTTCAAAGGTAGTCCCATGTAGAGCGCTTATTCCAGAAACTTATTCCAGAGATTTTTTCTTACCTGAGAGTATTAACACACCAGTTTTGAAGAGTTAGTGTGGTTTCATGAGGCTCACAGCCCTGTCTGATGTTCACACACACGTCATAAAAAATTGGGGGACCCGGTTTTCAGGATATAATTAAGATCGGTGGCAGGAAGGGAAGACAAATCGGAAAGCAATGAAGTGAGATCCAATTAATGTGTCAGGCAGATTTATGCTCTGTTGCAAAGTAGACACTGGTACGCATTGCAAAATTAACAAGGTACCCATTTATTAATCAAAGCCTGATTGCTTTGATTTAACCAAATTCATCCTCTGTACTATTATGATTATGTATCTTTTGGGGGACAATGATAGTTGAAGGATCACGACTCTGGGGAAGTGAAGAATGAGTTAGGTTCCCATTCACAGATTACCCTTTCGCTTGAGTAATTTCATCAGCTTTGGTTTGCTGAGACAGGTTGTCCATCTGCTGCCAGGGTGCATCATCATGATCTGATGAAGTAGATGGTAGTTTTGACACTTATGCCATAGTAAATTTGTTAGTCTTTAAGAAAGCAGTATCTGTTTTAAGTTATTCTTGTTTTTTCAGGTATAAAAATAGATTTGCTGTGTTCTGTGCAGATTTCCAGATTCAGCATCTGGGCAAACAGATGCATTGAAAAACTGTAGGGGAAGGTTCCTAATTTGGTGACAGAGCATCTGTTTTACATGCAGAAGATGCCAAGTTCAAAACTCCAGCATCTCCAGTTGAAACTGTTACTCATGTCCTATTTTATTTTTATTACTATAGGGACATACGTTCGATATTTGTCACTCCAATCATGCAATGAACCCCAAGCAGATCTGATGACCGCTGCTTAAAATATCTAACAGAGAACCAGAGATTACCTTAAAAGTGGCCAAATTTTGTGCTGCGGCTATAAAACTAAGGAGACAAACTCTGAACAAATCTAATACTCAATGCCTTAACATGCATATTTTAAATGAGTGGTTAAGGGCTTAACCTACATATTTTAACTGTTTTATATCTGTATTATTTACCGTGCTCTAGCTTACAGAGTTTAATTTTAACCTATGTATATATACATGTTCTCTATCACTGTATATGTCTGTATTTTTGGTCTGTGGCCGTAATAAATCCATTCATTCATTCAGCATGTCCAGGTGGGGCTTGGAGAGACCCCGTTCTGAAACTCTGGAGAACAGCTGCCAGCCAGTGCTGGGAAAGGTGAGCTAGCCAGACTAGTGGTCTGACTCAGTGTAATACAGCTTCTTGCCTTCCTAGATGTAAGTGTGCACAAATATCCTGCGGATTACAGTCCTGAATTATTTAAAGTATTGGTTTCATACTGAAATATACCTTATATGCATTCAGAGTGCTTGAGGATGAAGATGCATACATATTTTATGAAGCCCTGGGTTTCCCCCACTCCCAATGTATTCCTCCTTGCTGGCTGGGTCCAGATGTTGTTGTTATCCAAATGGAGCATTTCAAAACTCCCCTGTTTCACCAGAGCCGCATTTAGCTCAAGTGTTCGGATTAAAACTAGGGAAGATTAATGACCAATCGAATGGATAGGGAGTATGGAACCTGGTTGAGAACACAAATATTTGGAAGTTCTTTGAATACTGGTTCTGTCAAAACTGCATAAAACTTAATGGATGCAATAACGAGACGATAACGAGAATTCCTTAAGCAGCAGCCCTGTTGAGACATCCTTTCCCCCACACGATTAATGAGACATGGAGGAAAAGTGGGGGCATGCTTGCTCAACCGCTGGCATCTTCTACCCCTTGTCTCCAGCTCCACAAGATCTACACTTTGGGGAAGGTCTTTGGGGGGAAGCCTGCTTATCGTAGTATCAGAGAACTGTAGAGTTGGAAGGGACCTTGAGATTATCTAGTGCAACCCCCTGCAATGCAGGAATCGTAGCTAAAATAAGGTTACCAGATTTTTCTTTAAAGAATCCAGGGACACTTTTTTTTTTGAAAAGAGAAAAAAAGTTATTAAAAAATGTTGTTGTTTTTTTAAAAAAAGTAGTATCTTCTTGGGGCGATCACACAGGGTCCCCGGATGTTTAGTGGTCTATTGATCCCTGTGCCATCACTGTGCTCACTTCCCCGCTGCCACCAACCAGTTACTCTCTGGTAAAACCCTGAGCCCAGACAGTTGTTAAAAGTGAACCAAAAACAAAACAAAACCAAGTTTATTTTACAGACATTAACAATTTTATGGTTTTTCTGATAGTATTTCTGTCAGTATCTTAACTTTAGTTTCTTTACCAGCCTATACCTTCCTAATACCTTCTGACTGATTATCTCAACTGTTTGACTCCTCTTAACAAATTCTCTCCCTCTCTCACACCAGACTAGCCCAACCCACAGACTTATCTTATCTCTCTCTTCTAACTCCAGACTGTCTTCTCCACCCTAACTCTAACTCTCTCCACACAAAAAACACACCTCTGTGCTTAAACCTTATACACAGTTAACTCTTACTCTCTTACCTCTCCTCAGCAGCAGCGGCAGCGGCACGGCAAGGTCGGGGCTCCCCTCTTTTTTTCTCCTTCCTCTTTCTCTCTTTCGTTTCCTTCTACTCTCCTCCTTCTCCCTGCGTTGGCTTTTTACTGGCCCCGGAGCACCGCTGGGCAGTCGGCTGGGAGGCTGGGAGGCCAGGTGCTCTCGCTCCCAGCTCAATTTGGGTTGTGAGGGTGGGGTTCAGTGGTTTCCCCAGTTGATTCACTGGGTGTTCCCAGTTCCCCCTCAGCAGTGGCAGCGGCAGCAGCCTGGAGCCAGCTGGCTCTGGCTAGCTTCAGGAGCTGCCCGCTGCCATGGCACCTGCCATTTTGCCTCGCCGGAAGTCCCCATATGATGTGTATTGTGCCATTGAACCAACCACACAACATTCATTCCCTACTAATAAATCTACAACACTTAAAATATAAATCCGGGGACATTAAATGAAATCCGGGGACATTCCGGGGACAGATTTTGTCTGGGGACAGATTTGTAAATCCGGGGACTGTCCCCAGGAAACAGGGACATCTGGTAACCATAAGCTAAAGGATCCATGACAAGTGGACCTTCAACCTCTCTTTTAAATTTCCAGTGAAGGAGAGTCCACCACCTTTCTGAGCGAGTCTCTTCCACTGTCAAACACTAAACGCTGATGCTGCCCCTCCACTCTGAGATATTATTCCCCCCCCCCATGACATCACAGAAGGAGGTTAAAAACATGAAACTTCAGGTCAAACCCTGAGAGCTGGTATTTTGACAACCCTAGGTGAGTAACTATATTTAATCCCTCTGTTGATCTTTATGGTCCTTGGTCATGCTGGAATACTGGGAGGGGCTATGCAGATCTATTAAAAAGGGTAGACCTCATTTCAAAGGTGTTTACTTATCAGGGTGGAAATGATTGTTTGCATCCTCATATTTCCAGAGATGAGCTCCTGGGTAAAAGCCACGGCACAGCGATGTAATTTACAGCTGCCCTTGGCCTCTTGAGTTATGTGGTGCTCTTGCTGTGCTAGCACACCCACATCATCACAAGGGAACTCAGTCTGCTAAAGCAGGATAATTCATTGATTTTCTGTGGTGACACATGGGCATTTGCAACCCAGAAGTCATCCTGGCCATACTGAGCTGGCTGAGAGTATCTTTTGATCAGCAGCTCCATCCACACCATGTGACTGTAGCATGTGACTAGAGCTGGATTGGGCTGATATGTTTTCATAGGATCATAGAAGTGCAGAGGAAGGGATCCAGTGGGTCATCTGATCCAAACTCCTGCAATGCAAGAATCACAGATTTTTTTTTAAAAAAAAATAAGACAGCTGATCATCTGGGATTCTTTATCTGTGATTCCTGCAGTACAGGGGGTTGTTTTTTTGTGATTCCCTGTTTTAAATTGCATTCAAAGCCAAGGAAGAAGAAGAGCCATAGCTTAGTGGAAGAGCACTAAGCTTTGCATGTGGAATCTCCCGGATTCAATTCGTGGCATCTCCAGGTTGGGCTGAGAATGTTCCAGAGATGGAAAGGAGATAAAGTCCCTATCAGAGAAGAATGGCAGATCAAATTGATTAATTATGCCAAAATGCCTAAAATGACTGGAAGAATCAGAAATTAGGAAGAATGAAATTTTAATAAGGAATGGGACAATTTATAACTTATCTTAAAGACCATTGTAAACAGTTAAGATCATTAGTAGGATTGGAATATTGCTTGTAGTTTAATGGTGAATTTTGGACACAATGGAGAGGTAAAAGATTTGGATTATAATAATGGATTATTATAAAAGATGTGGGAGGAAATGATTAACAATAGGACCCACAAAGGGGGGGAGGGAGGTCCAAGAGATTCCTTAGAATCTTGTTTATATGTTGTATGTTGGATATGTGACTGTAAAATTTTAATCAGAAGAAACATATTACACACACACACACACGCACACACACACACACGTTTTGGGGAGATTGAGGATTAAATATGTAGATTTAGGTCTAAACCTATTCCACATGTGAGAAAGAAATACAAAAGTAATCTGTCTGTGAAACATTTTTAACAGAGTAATGTTATATGTTTTGAAGCTTATTTAAGCTTGGGAATTAGGCAGTTATACCTTTGTGGTCTGCTGACCACCCACTCTTCATTCCTATTGCGGATAATGAACCACATGTTTTTAGTAAGATAAACGAAGAAAGGTTTACTTACATTTCAATGCAGGCAGCAAATACAGCAAAAGCAGTATGCATAAAAATACTACTAAGTTACAGTAGGTAGTCTTAGCTAACATGGCTAATATCAGGAGCTTTAGCCATGCACGCCTGGTCAGCTTGGAGGCATGCTGGAAATATGTCTCGGAGGCTCTGCTGTCCTCAGAGACAGAAGGAAATATAAAAGATTGTCTCCTTGGTTATAGAGTTTCCAGCCAGAGGAGGCAAAGGAAGTGACCAGACAAAAAGGGTCTTCTCTAGGAAGTTCAAGAACTCTCTGTGCACTAGCACCGTGCTTGTCTAGCAGAACGTGAATTTGTGATTTTGGCTGCAAACCCCCAAATGCCTCCTGTCTGAAACCCTATAAAGCAGCTGTTGGTCAGTGTGGACAGTACTGGACTAGATGGTCCAATGGTCTGACTTGGTATAAGGCAGCTCCCTATGTTCCTAAGCGTAAAGATGTTAAGCAAAAGCAGATTGATGACCCAGACTATCGTTTCAAGCAAAACTTTGAATAGCAAATCCTTTTTCAATTGCAATATACCCAAGTCAAGCTTTATTTCCTCAAGTAAGCCAAAGTTATCAAAACACAGCTTTGCCATGAAATCCATAATTCTTGTCCTTTATCTGTACACATAATATCCAGTGTCTACAGATTTGCTGGCAAGCAGGCATAATGTATAAACTATATATACTACTTAAATATAAACAAAGGTATATAAACGATAAAGCAGTTCTTCAAACGACTGAAGAGGGAGTAAGAGATTGAGAGGTGATGAAATGGCCCTTCAGAAATTTACAGTGGAGCAAAGCCACTTTTACAGCATCGTTTTGCACTCATAAATGTTTTGACTTTGAACCTGTTTGGTAGATGCTAGAACCTTAACTATCAAAGAATTGCAAGTCCTTCAAAGCTACTAAGAGCAAGTCCAGCAAACATTCATCCCTTGATCAATGGGATTCCCTGTCCAATACTATAAATGCTTACTTGGAATCCCCTTATTCATCACTTAATTTATATATTGTATTTATTGTGTTTATACCAAACCTTTCCTGAAAGAAGCTCAGTACATGGTTCTTCCTCCATCATTTTATCCATACAAAGCCCTCTGAGGTAAGGTCAGGCTGAGAGGTTGCGACTTGTGCAAAGCCACCAACCGAGCTTAATGGCTATGCAGGGATCTGAGCAGGGGTCTCTATGTTCCTGGTCGAACAATCTAATCACTATACCATAAATATAGCCTTACACTGTATATTCCCACTCAACCACTTCAATTTGTAAAATGGGCACTGTTATAGGTGTCAAATAATACTCATTCCGCACTTGTATGAAATCAATATTTTAGTTCCAAACTTTGGAACTCCCTGCCTATCGATATCAGATATGCCCTTTCACTGTTCTCTTTTTGGCATTTTTGTTTACACAAGCCCATCCAAACAGAGGGCTGACGGGTTTATTTTAATTAATTTTTGTAAGTTTTATATCTAGGACCCACGTACCTATGGGACCGTGTCTCCTGGTATGCCCCACGGAGGACCTTAAGGTCCACAAATGACAACACTTCGGAGGTCCCAAGTCGTAAGGTGGTTATATTGGTCTCAACTAGGGCCAGGGCCTTTTCAGTACTGGCCCCGACTTGGTGGAACGCTCTGTCACAAGAGACTAGGGCCCTGCAGGACTTGACATCTTTCCGCAGGGCCTGCAAGACAGAGCTGTTCCGCCTAGCCTTTGGTTTCGACTCAGTCTGACCCTTATGTTTCCCTCCCCTTATGGTTTTGATCTATGGGCTACTATTAAAATGAGGCTGCATTTTAAATTGTATTTTTAACCTGTATTTCAAATTGGTTCCCCCCACCCCATAATGTTTTTATTGTAATTTTACTGGTGTTAGCCGCCCTGAGCCTGGGTATAAATAAATTATTATTATTATCATCATCATCCTTGGTTTCTACCTGTAAATTTTATTCTTTTTGTAAACCACTTGGAGGTTTTATTACAATCAAGTGGTATATAAACATTGTAAGAGATAAATATTATGGGATATACCAAATAGTGCAGACGGTCTCAGGTTTGACCAAACTTCTGGAGAGCTGAGTCTGATTGGTCTGTTTCTCCACAAGAGCTAGAATATCACCGCAAGTCTTGTGGCTGACATGAATCAGGCACCTTCAAAGCTCTGTGTGATCTCCTTTGTCGAAACCAGCAAAGAGCATGAACATGCACAATGTGATGTTGCTCAGTCATGTGATACACATCCCTAAATATTATGGGGGAGAATTCAGTACTGGGATACAGCTTAGAGCAGCTGGCCATTGTTCCATTGGGAGCAGAGATTATCTTTTGCTTTCTCCATTCATGATTTTCTGAAGGTCCACCTTTTGCCTTCCCACATTTATCTCATTGACATTTTGAACTTTTGGAGGGGGGGGGAGACTTTAGAAGTTCTGCCAAAGTTCCTGCAAGATGCAAATGGTGTGATATTTCAAGCACTTTGATCGACAAGCCTGAGGACGGGTGCTGGAAGCGGATCTGTCAGTGAAAATGAAACCACAAGCAAGAAGATGCTCTTCACACATAAAGGTGAGCTATATGCCCAGTGACATTTGAGCCTGAAGTGTGACTGTGGAATGATAATTAGAATGTCTGTTTTGTTTCAGATAAGGGTCATCCAAATGACATTTCAAATCAAAGTCATTCTCCTGGTGACAATGGAAAATTCCCAGCATGGAAGAGGCTTAGGATTCAAAAGAGCTTGAATTGTTCATTGCAATGCAAACAACCTAATCTTTCTTTATATCTGTCCCACCACAGAATAAGTAGGCATATCAATTGCTATCCAAAATCCAAAACTCTTCCTCTGGGTTGTGAATTCAGCTGTTTCTTAAGGAATGACTAGCTCAGTTGTAGAGCAGCTGTTTTGCCTGCAGAAGATCCCAGGTTCCACCCCCAGCATCTTCAGGTAGAGAACCCTTGTCTGAAATCTTGGACAGCTGCTGCCCATCAGTGAAGTGATGGACATGAGGCAGCAGTTGATAATGCAGGTGAGCTGCGCACAGGTGAGCTGCATGCAAGCTGCTGGCCAGCCCTGTGGAGCCTCCTTTTATTGAGACAAATATGCAAACCAGGCGGATACATTTTGGGCTGTGACCTTTATACATCTTCCGGTCCCAAGATCGTGGGGTGGTACAAAGTTATTTTGGCACCTGTTTCCACCACGTCATTTTCCCCTTGCACAGTGTATGATGAAGGAGACAAAAGGTCTCAGAGACAAAGGTTACAGACACGACACCGCAGACTACTGAGACCGCAAAAGGTTAGACAGAGGCAACGATGTTCAGACAGCCGTGGCTTTATCTGTGCTGGGTGTGTGTGCTCCGCACCCCAAGGTCACGCGTGCAGGCAGGCTGAGGCTGCCTGCGGGTGGGGAGTGTGCTCCCTCCGGACCCCACTCCCCACTCCGTGATCATTCCTACACATCAGTGTAGACAGTATCAAGGTAGATGGTCTCACACAATGTAAGACAGCTTCCTGGCTTTCTATGCAGACACTTCAGAGCAAGAGTGAAAGAGAGAAAAGCAACTGCAGCTGAAGCTTCTTAGTATATCATAGTTTCAAGTTCTCTATCCCACCCACATCCCCAAGTTCTCTGGCTTCTACGAAAAGTAGTGTTATTAATTTGTGGGTGCCAGATCCCTGTAATCCTATGAAGTGTTAAAAGCCAATCAAGCCAGTCTAGCTGCCGGATGATGTAATTGCATGGGCGATGAGCCATTAAGAGAACAAAGGAGAATCGGTGGGCAATTAAGATAGCAAAGGAAAGGGGAGATTGTGCCAGATGACAAACCTCCTTCAGTTCTCAGATAGTGAGAAAGACAAAGCTTGAGTTTCAAGGCCAGTTTTGCTGTTAAATGACCTAGAGGGAAAAAGCTGCAGGATGGAATGGCAGAGAGAGAGAGAGAGAGAGAGAGAGAGAGAGAGAGAGAGAGAGTGAGTCATGGCTGATTTCTGCTTGAATCTAAGGCTGTGGCTATGGGAGAAGCAAGACCCTCTTGGGGTGTTGATAATGTGAACCCCTCCATCATAGGCTGAGGTTGTATATATCTGTAAAGAAGCCATATATCATAAGGACACCACAGTGTCTACTGTGCCTCATTTATGAAAGGAAACATAAACCCTGGGTAAATGTCTCAAACCCCTGGAATCTCACACTGCTCAGAGACTGGAGTGGTATGCAACATGCGGTTAAATACACGGGGTATGGAAATGTGAAGAATTTGAACCTAAGATTGGAAAAATGAGAAACAGAGAGAAACTAAAATAACTTGCCTAAGAATGGGCAAATCTGTCGATTTCAGTATTTCTCCATTTCTCATTTTTCCAGTCCTATGCTCAATTCTCCACATTTCCACATCAGTTTGCATTAAGAAAGAGAAACAATGCTCATGAAAATTCATCAGCATTACAGAGCAGTTGTCTTCTAATACGCCCATTTTGGGTATGCAATTTTGCCTAATACGCACATTTTTGCAAAGCAATTCATCCTAATATGCACTTTTTATGTTATTTATAATTATATATGCACACTTTATCCTAATAGACACAATTTTGTACACAGTGCTTGATGGGAGAATTGCATTGTAAAATTTGGAGGTGTGTGGAATCCAGATGATGGCTGCCTTTAGTTCACCATTAAATGTGAACTGAACTGAATTCTTCCCCATCCCTAACCACGCCCCAGATTTTTTTTACCAGATGTGGGTGAGGGTAATATACTTCCTACACCGAGGTTGAGTTGCCACTTGCTGAATTATTTTCTAATAATTTCACAGCAGACAGCTAAACTTACACATAATGCAGTAAGCAACTTTTTACTTTTAAACTCTTTCCTGCTCAAAGTTCTCCCTTCGATCAAAACTCTAGGATACTAGCAGCAATCTCAAAGTTGGAGATATATTTGGAATGCAATTTAACCTTTAAACACTCTGTTTTCTACAGTTCAAACCAGGAGAAGTTGTGTTTAATACTCTATGGGAAAAGGATTCATAATCTTCAATAAAGATGTACGTGGGTCTTTTTTTTTTTTTAGCAGCTCTGCTGAACAGCCATCTGCACTGGTGGCGTTCAGCATCTGTACTTAAAAGCAGCCACCTGTTAACTTCCTGGTGGTCCTCACAGCGAGTGTCTCTAGGGATTTTAAACATTTGCGCTTCTTATCATTGGCTTGGATCCAGACGAAGTTGGGTGAAGTCAACGGGATTCAAGGCAAGTCATGACTACTTTATTCTATTGTCTGGGTCCAACTTACTGGGGTTTTGCTTCCATCATTCTAAAAGTTGAGTGATGCATCAAACAACACCTTGATGCAATTCATAGCAGGGCTTCAGAAACGTTTTCTGTGGTGGGACCTCAGCTCAACGCTAGGGAATGTGATTTCATAGAACTGTAGAGTTGGAAGAGACCGCAAGGGCAATCTAGTTCAACTCCCTGCAATGCAGGTGTCAGGGATTGGATTCAAGGGGATGAGATGGAGGAGGAGAAGGAGGAATGGTGGAGATGCACCCCCCTTCTCCTGATGCTGTAGGAGAAGAGGAATGCAGCCTTGATTTACAACAGGGGTTTGAGAAAAGTCACAGCTCAGAGTTAGACAAACAGAAACGGGGGGGGGGAGCAGGAACAGCTGGTGAGCGGCAAAGAGGGAGATCCCCAGCCACGTCCTGCTTTAAATAAGGCAGGCCACACCCCCAGAGCCAGCCAATTGGCTGGCCGGGAGGTGAGGCGGCCGGGAATCCCCCCAGTTGCGCAGGAGCTGGGTTCCAGTTGCTGCACGCATGGTGGGGCCATGAAGCCTGCAACTCCACCTCCTCCAAAGGGAGGAAGTGGCTTTAGACAAACAAAAGAGTTGGGAAGTGTTTGAAGAAGGGAATGGGGAGACAGAGGCAGGGCAGCCAGGTGACACATTGTCACTGGAAATTATTCCTGACCCCCCCCCCCCAGAACTCGGCATTCGTTAAGAGTGTAGGAACAAAGGTCTTAGAGACACTTGGCCCTGAGCGGCCACCATAAAGGGAAATGCTCTTGCTAGGAAGAAGGGAAGGGGCTCAGTTGGAGCAACGCCAGTGTCAGGGCTTGCTGCAACCTTTTGTCTCTTGCTATTATTAATGAATAAACTCATTAAAAAAGGACTCAGCTTTGTTTTCTCTGCTTCTTGCTGCCATGAGGGAGGAATAGAATTCCTGAAGCCTTTTTTTCCCCCAAGTGAATTTTTATTGTTTTCCTTACATATTCTTTTCCAACAAATTGTAATAGCACCATACATTCCCTTTGACTCTGCCGAGTCACGACCCCCCTCCCTCCCCACAACTGGTATATTTATCCTCTTTCCATCACACACATCATTCTCAAATTAGTACTATTATACATTGGAGGTATTATGTCAATCCTGCTAGTGTCTTGACCTCTTTACAATTCTTCTTTAAATATTCAATAAATTTACTCCAGGTATTTTGGTATCTTTGATCTCCCTGGTCCCGGATCCTCCCTGACAGTTTGGCAAGTTCT
The DNA here is from genome assembly GCF_027172205.1 of Podarcis raffonei. Lineage (NCBI taxonomy): Eukaryota > Metazoa > Chordata > Lepidosauria > Squamata > Lacertidae > Podarcis > Podarcis raffonei. The sequence continues at coordinate 73,218,928 of NC_070610.1, read as the reverse complement.
GCATATTCTGTCAACTTCGCCTGCCACTCCTGTATAGTTGGTATATCTTGTACTTTCCATCTTTGGGCCAGAAGGGTCCTCGCGGCAGCTGTAGCATACATGAACAAATTTTGATCTTCTATTTTAATTTCTGTTCCTATTAAGCCTAATAGACACGCTTCCGGTCTTTTGGGGAAAGTATATCTAAATATTTTTTTGAGTTCATTATAAATTGCTTCCCAAAATTTTTTTACCTTATCGCAGGTCCACCACATATGGAAATAGTCCCCATCTGCCTTTTTACATTTCCAACACTTTCTTTCTTTTTTCCTATACATTTTAGCTAATTTTACTGGCGTCAAATGCCATCTATACATCATTTTTAGCAAGTTTTCCTTTAAAGCCATGCATCCTGTGAATCTCAAACCCTCCTTCCATAATCTTTTCCACGCATCCAATTCAATGTTATGCCCAATATCAATTGCCCATTTTATCATTGATTCCTTTACTTCTTCATCTTTTGTATACCATTCTAGCAATAAACTATACATTCTTGATAAAAGTTTATCTTTACAGTCTATTAACTCGATTTGGAATTTCGATTTTTTATCTTCGAACCCATTTCTCTTTTTGTCTTCCTTTAATAAATCACTGATCTGATGGTATTGCAGCCACCCTGTTAACATCTTTTCAATTTGGTCGTATGGTTTGAGCTTTATCCCTTGGGCTGTTTTCCTAGTAATATCCTCATATGTTACTCTTTCCCCTTCCATGTTTACTTTTTTTGTTGTCAGCACCTCAATTGGTGATATCCACCACGGTGTCTTTCTTTCCAGGAGGTTTTTATTCCGATCCCATACTTCATATAAAGATTTCCTAATCACATGGTTTAGAAAACCTTTATGTACCTTTACTTTGTTGTACCATAGGTACGAATGCCAACCATATCTATTGTCGTGGCCCTCTAGATCTAATAGGTCAGTATTTTCTAAGGTCAGCCAGTCTTTTAACCATACCAAGCACGAAGCTTCATAATATAAAGTCAGGTCTGGTAAATCAAAACCTCCTCTCTCTTTCTTATCTACTAGTATCTTCATTTTTATCCTTGGCCTTTTCCCCTGCCAGACAAACTTTGCTAAGTTTTTTGGCCAATCCTTAAATTGTCTTATCCCTTTTACCACTGGTATTGCTTGAAATAAAAATAACAGTCTAGGTAGTATATTCATTTTTATCACAGAGATTCTGCCTAATAGTGACAATTTTAGTCTACTCCATATATCCATATCTTTCTTAATTTCTTTCCATACCACCTCATAGTTGTCCTTGTACAGGTTTATATTTTTTGTTGTCATCCAAATTCCTAAATATTTTATTTTTTTAGCTATCGCGATTCCTGAGTCTACTTGTAATTCTTCCATCTCTTCTTTCTTCAAATTTTTTGCTAGCATTTTTGTCTTGTTTTTGTTAAGTTTAAACCCTGATACCTTCCCAAACTCTTCCATTCTTTTTATTGCCTCTTTCACACTTTGTCTTGGTTCTTCCAACGTTAAGACTTGATCATCTGCGAAGGCTCTTAACTTAAATTCTTTTCATCCCACCTTAATACCTCTGATTTCTGATGATTCTCTTAGCTTCTTATTCAAGACCTCTAGGACTGTAATAAATAGCAAGGGAGACAAAGGGCATCCCTGCCTAGTACCTTTAGTCATCTCAAAGTTATCTGATATGTTGTTATTAATTATTAACTTTGCTTTTTGGTCCGAATAAATCGTGTCAATACCTCTCAAAAAATTTTCACCAATTCCTAGTACTTTTAAGTTTTCTTTCATGAAATGCCAAGAAACATTATCGAACGCTTTTTCCACGTCTATGAACAATAGTACTGCCTGTTTCTCATTTCTGACTTCAAGATATTCAATTATATTTATCAGGTTTCTTACGTTGTCCCTTAGTTGCCTCCCCGGCAGAAAGCCTGTTTGGTCCTTGTGTATCACCTTATTTAACACCATTTTTAGTCTATTCGCTAGTATATATGCAAATAGCTTATAGTCGTTATTCAATAACGAAATTGGTCTGAAATTTTTTACATCTAATATATCCCCCTCTTTCTTTGGAGAATTCCTGAAGCCTTGACAGAAGCCTTGGCAGCAGGAATCTTTTGCCCAACGTGGGGCTCGAACCCTCAACCCTGAAATTAAGAGTCTCATATTCTACCAAGTTATTTACATGGATGATATCCCAGATTCAATTCTGAGCCTCTCCAATTAAAGCAGGAATGGGAGAATCTCAGATTTGGATGGCCCTCTGTCATACCCTCAAGACTTTCCTCAGGTCACCTCTCTCACGAGCCCTGCTCCTCTCCCTCCTCAGGTATTTTGTCCCTGAGCTGTGATGATGCCTCATAATGCTTTCCATCCTACACAGAGGATGGAAAGAGGTGTGTTTATGCCTATTGAAACCTCTGGCTTTTGGGTGGGATGCAGGCTATTGTCACAGCCATTGCTCTTTTGGCTCCACTTCCCACTGGTATATGGCTTCTGGAAGGTTGCTTAAGCAGGAATGTGGCCCGCTATCTATAAGTGGTCCCCTATGCCAATGTTGAAGCGATAAAATGGCTTGGAAAGTAATACTGCCTTCCCTGACTTTGTGCCTTCCAAATATAGTTGGGACCACGATGCCCATCAGGTCTGCTGTGCATGGTCAGGGATGATGGGACTTGTAGTCACAGAACTGTAGAGTTGGAAGGGACCACAACCCAATAATTTAGCCCACCCCTCTGCAATGCGGGAATCATTTTGCCCAAAGGACAACCCCGACATTAGGAGTTTCATGCTCTACCAACTGTGTTATCCCGGGTGTCCAACAACTTTTTGGAGGGCACCAGGTTGGGGGGAAGCTGGCCTGATAAATATGTTAGTCTTTTAGGTGCCACAAGGCTTTTTGCTGTTTTTGGCTGAAGAGGACAGGGCATTTAAGTTTTATAATGCAGCAAAAGATATAAAGTTCAAAAGCAGACTCCCCAAATGATCTTTAAAATCTCCATTTACTGGAAAAATTAAGATCAGCCATGTACCATAAAATGGATCTTTGGGGCTTATTTATAAAAGAGGAAAAATGTACAGATCAAAATGAGTGAATCATTATTTTCAGACTCTGTCTCATTTCTTCGCACAAGTAGCATCTTGTGGGTCTTAATTCAAGCTTTTAATTAACTTCAAAGCAAAAGGTTTCCTAAGATGGCGTACATCAGCTATAAAACACAGGAGTTGAGATTTGGACAGAGTCAGCTATCCAATTACTTCTTACCTTTCACTGACGGATCAGAAACTCTACATGTCTGTTTTTATACTACCTGGCAAATTCAGGGCTGGCAAAATCCAGTTCTGCCATCCCTTCAGACATGGACAAAGCATTAATTTGTCTGCAGCAATTACTACAGGCACCCAATGTTTCAAATAACATTGACAGGGGAAACTGACTTTTTGAACTGCTCACAATCCAGCTTCTCCTCTTTTACCAAACACCCATATTTGTCTTGTGCCTTTGCTCATTAGAGGCAATGTTAAAAGTTTGAAGTGAGGTCCTTTCTTTCCCCAAACTGTAGTGCAGTGGTGAGCAAAACCCATCCCACCATAATTGCATCTGTGGCCATTAAGTGAAGAAAAGCTTAGACATTTTTGAAGAAATGCCAATGGAGTTGAAAGCAGGGCTTTTTTCTGCTGGAACGTATCAGAATGCAGTTCCGGTACCCCTCAGGTAGGCACCATTGCAGACCGGGTTCCTGATGATGATAGAGTGTTTGAGGACCGGGACATTCGCAGGGAAACCTCAATGCTTGTTTACAAAGCTATTGTACTACCAACCTTACTGTATGCTTGTGAAACGTGGACCACTTATAAAAGCCATCTCCATCAAAGGTGTCTTCAAAAAATTTTACACATCATGCAAAAGAAAGCCTATCACCAAAATTTCTTTTTAAAGATGAACAGGGAAGAATTTTGGCAATTGAAATCCAAACACAAGGAGAAATTTTTTTGATTTTAGGAATTTATGCACCAAATGAGGGGAAATCGGAGTTTTATAAGAAGTTGCATGAGACAATGATGGACTTTATGGATTACAATAACATCATTATGATGGGAGACATGAATGGAGTGGTATCTACGAACATGGACAAAGCACAAAGACAGACTGTAATGAAAGAGGGCAGACTACCAAAAACTTTTTTTGAACTGACTGACAATATGGACTTGATTGACATCTGGAGGACCAAAAACCCCCTAGGTAGAGAAGGAACGTTCTTTTCTGAAGCCAAAATGACATGGACTAGGATTGACCAAATTTGGATAACTAGAGGACTGGCACCTAAGATAAAAAAGGTGGAAATCTGCCCAAAAACCTGCTCCGACCATAATGCTGTAAAGATGGAAATGAAACTAACACCTATTGGTTCCTTCAGATGGAGGATGAATGACACCTTATTAAGAAACCAAGATATTGTAAGGAAGGCCCAAAAGACTTTGAGAGACTATTTTGAAGTAAATTTGAAAACTACGGTTGAAAAAAGAACAATCTGGGACGCAAGCAAAGCGGTCATGAGAGGGTTCCTGATTCAACAGAATGCAATAAAAAAGAGATCTCAAAATGAGAAAAAAGGGAAAATTTTGGAGAAAATAAAGGAAGGAGAGAAGAAGCTAAGAGCTAAACCAAACTCAAAAGAGATATTAAGAGAAATCAAGCTATATCAGGTACAATATATGAAACTGATTAATGAGGAAGTAGAATGGAAAATTAAGCTAATGAGACAAAAGACTTTTGAGTCAGCCAATAAATGTGGAAAATTATTGGCGTGGCAGTTGAAAAAAAGACAGAAGTTAAATACGATTACAAACCTTGAGATTGATGGGAAAAATATACAGAACCCGGTGGAGATTAGAAGGTGTTTCCAGAGATATTTTAAACAACTTTATACGCAAGGGCCGCAGAAAGAATCTGATATAGACCAATTCTTAAGAACCAATGGATTACAAAAAATATCTCAAGAAAATAAAACAATATTGAATCATCAAATTACAGAACAAGAAATTGAAGGTGCCATTCAGAATATGCAATTGGGCAAATCTCCAGGACCGGACGGATTAACCTCTAAATATTATAGGACTTTGAAAGACTTCTTAATTCAACCATTAAAGGAGGTTTGCAATGAGATTATGGAAGGGAAAAAGGCGCCTGAATCGTGGAAAGAAGCATACATCACATTGATACCCAAGACAGAAGCTGAAAAGACACAACTAAAGAACTACCGTCCCATCTCCCTTTTAAATGTGGATTATAAAATTTTTGCAGACATTTTAGCTAATAGACTTAAAAAAGTGTTAGCTGAAGTAATACACAAGGATCAGGCAGGCTTTCTTCCAGGTAGACACTTATCTGATAACACAAGGAACATAATTGACATTTTGGAGCTGTTGCAAATGAATATTAATACGAAAGCAGTGTTAGTTTTTATTGATGCGGAGAAAGCCTTTGATAATATTTCTTGGAGCTTTATGAAGAAAAATCTTAAAGGGATGGGAGTGGGACAGGGGTTCGAAAATGGTATAGGAGCAATCTATACAGAACAAAAAGCAAAATTGATTGTAAATAATGTGGTGACTGAAGATTTTATGATAGAAAAAGGAACACGTCAGGGCTGCCCTATCTCTCCATTATTATTTATTACGGTCCTGGAGGTGCTGCTGAATATGATCAGAAGGGACCGGTCTATTAAAGGAATACAGGTCGGAGCTAAACAATATAAATTGAAAGCCTTTGCAGATGATTTGGTTTTGACTGTACAGGAGCCGGAATCTAGTATGAAAAGAGCTTTGGAATTGATTAAAGAATTTGGTCATGTGGCAGGATTTAGATTAAATAAGTCAAAAACTAAAGTATTAGAGAAGAATTTAACACTAATAGAAAAGGACAGGTTTCAGAATGAAACAGGTTTAACTGTGGTGAAGAAAGTGAAATACCTAGGGATTAATATGACTGTGAAAAATTTGAACTTATTTAAAGATAATTATAAGAAATGTTGGTCAGAAGTAAAAAAAGATTTAGAAATTTGGTCTAATTTGAAGCTTTCCTTGTTGGGTTGAATTGCAGCTATAAAGATGAATGTTTTGCCAAAAATGTTATTTTTGTTCCAATCTTTGCAAATTTTGGACAAGATGGATTGTTTCAAGAAGTGGCAGAGAGATATTTCTAGATTTGTCTGGCAGGGCAAGAAACCCAGAATAAAGTTTAAAATCCTAACTGTCGTAAAAGAAAGTGGTGGATTTGCCCTGCCAGACCTTAAATTGTACTATGAATCAGCAGCATTTTGCTGGTTAAAAGACTGGCTGCTTCTTGAGAACACGGACATTCTGGATTTAGAAGGTTTCAATAATGTTTTTGGGTGGCACGCATATTTGTGGTACGACAAGGTTAAAGCACATAAGGCATTTAAAAACCATATTGTCAGGAAAGCTCTGTTTAATGTCTGGACAAGATATAAAGATTTGCTGGAAAGTAAAACCCCAAGGTGGTTGTCACCTATGGAAGCTAAGTCTCAGAAAAAGCTCAATATGGAGGCCAAATGGCCAAAATATTGGGAAATCTTGGAGCAAGAAGGTGACAGATTGAAACTGCAGAGTTTTGAGAAATTAAAAGACAAAGTGCGAGATTGGCTTCATTATTATCAAATAAGAGAGGCCTACAATTTGGACAAAAAAATTGGTTTCCAGGTGGAGAAATCAAAATTGGAAACAGAACTGTTAGAACCAAAAACTAAGATTTTGGTTGCTGTTAAAATGGAATACACAGGATGAAACGGTTAAGTCAGCGATGATTAAATGGGCGCAGGACATAGGTCATAACATTATGTTTGCTGACTGGGAGCAGTTGTGGACCACCGGTATGAAGTTTACGGCATGCATTGCCTTAAAGGAGAATATTATGAAAATGATTTACAGGTGGTACATGACCCCAGTTAAGCTTGCAAAAATTTATCACCTGCCTGACAATAAGTGTTGGAAATGTAAAGAAGCTGAGGGAACATTCTTTCACCTTTGGTGGACATGCCCAAGGGTCAAGGCTTACTGGGAAATGATATATAATGAACTGAAGAAGGTATTTAAATTTACCTTTCCTAAGAAACCAGAGGCCTTCCTTTTGGGCATAGTTGGCCAACGGGTGTCAAAGAAAGACAGAACATTTTTTATGTATGCAACAACAGCAGCAAGAATACTTCTCGCCAAGTATTGGAAGACACAAGATCTACCCACCGTGGAAGAGTGGCAGATGCAAGTGATTGACTACATGGAGATGGCTGAAATGACTGGCAGAATCCGGGACCAGGGAGAAGAACTGATGGAACAGGACTGGAAAAAGTTTAAGGACTATTTACAAAAACACTGCAAAATGTCTGAGTGTTAACATGATGTGGGAAGTGAAGGTAACAGGGCATGTGGGATTTGGTTAAATGTGAATGAAAAGAAGAATTTTAAAAAGGAGAAGGGGGTTGTGAACAGAATAAAATTATGTCATAGTATATAAGATGAGGAACGGGCTAAGATAATGAAAATTTGGGACATAATATGTAGAAAAATATAATCTTAAGTATGGTCTGAATAAGGGTTTGAATTTGCTGAATTTGATTGGAATAAAGAGGAATACAAAAAAGGGAGATGTGAGGAGGTCAGGACAGAGGGACATGGAATTTGGAAATTTTAAAAAGTGGATTTTTCTTTTTTCTTTTTTTCTTTTTTGTTATATACTCTTGTTTTTTGTTTTTTCTGTGGGCTCTATTTAATGGAATGATCTATGTGAAATGATGAACTTTTTGATTTGTAAAACTTGAATAAACATTTATTTAAAAAAAAACAACAAAAATTTTTACACATCACTTGGGAAGACAGGCGAACTAAAGCCAGTGTACTCGAAGAAGCAAAGATCATTAGTGTCGAAGCAATGATTCTTCAACATCAGCTTCATTGGATTGGTCATGTTGTTTGGATGCCTGATTATCTTCTTCCAAAGCAACTACTCTGTTCCAAACTTAAAAATGGAAAGCGTAATGCTGGTGGTCAACAAAAGAGGTTTAAAGACTGTCTCAAGGCAAATCTAAAAAAATGTATAAACACCGACAATTGGGAAACACTGGCCTGCAAGCGCTCCAGTTGGAGAACAGCCTTTACCAAAGGTGTCATGGACTTTGAAGATGCTCGAACTCAGGAGGCAAGGGAGAAATGTGCTAAGAGAAAGGCACGCTTAACAAACCCTCACCATGATCAACTCCCACCCCACTGTGGAAGGACGTGTGGATCCAGAATTGGCCTCCACAGTCACTTACAGACACACTGTTAAAACCGTGTTTATGGAAGACAATCTTACTCGGCTATGAGTGATCACCAAAGAAGAAGAAGAAAAAGAAGCTTATTTACAAAAAATGCAGCCTCCAAGTGGTCAATGAGAGCAAAGGAGCGGCAAATGCACAGCAGCAGTGGGGCAGGAAGGGGCACTCCAGCTGCTTCACGATGCAGAGAAGCAATGGTCTCATCTGAGGCTGCCTGCACAGCACAGGCCAGTCTGACACTGGAGTGCATGCTAAGAGGTCAGAAGGTGATATTGGTTGTGGCCTGCTGTTGCCATGGCCTTGCACATCACAAGGGATCTGCGCTGCATGGTGGTGCTCCTCAAGCATTGCTGCTTGGGAGACTTTACATGGTGAGTCGTCCACAAAGCAACGAGAGTATAAAAAAGCAGGCTTTCAAATTGCAGCCTGGAAAGGAATGTGAGTGCCTTGCTCCCCGTCAGTGAGCCAAGCCACAGGGGTGGGGGGCCAATTCACATCTCCCTTTAAGATGATGTGGCCCAGCATTTTGCCCTGTGATTCAATGGCAACAAATTGCAGTGTAACCTGACACAAAAACTTAAGACAACTATACCAATGTTAATAAATAAAGACCCTGCAGCTTAATAGTGCTCCCTGCCCCCATCAAGTTAGAATAAACTACTTGTAGTTTCTGTGTTTGTTTACTTGCAAGTGAGACGCATCCTGTTCAATGAGACTTACTCCCAGGTAAGTGTGCAACGGACTGTGATCTAAACTACTTTGCACTTATCTGTCCTTTCCTTACGTCAACATCATTCTGCTGATACATTAGGAAAGAAGGAAGCTTGCTATAAAGGAAAGCATTTGTCATATAAATCCCCACTTTCACCCCAGTCTTCCAAGAGAGATACTTAATACCTCCTGGATGTGGCAAGCAATTATTGAAGTATATGAATTTTAAGCCAGAAATAGACACTTGGTATATAGAACTGACCCAATGCCATTGTTAAGCACCTCCAATTCTCCGAGTTATTTCTGAAGCTCCACAAGGACTGCAGAGCATGCAGCAGCTGTGTGAGGTCACCGCCAAAGCAAATACTATGCCACATTGTCAATATATTTAGCCAACGAGAAATGCAAGCTTAGAAAAAGAAGTAGACGGAGGGATAGAAAAAGATAGTGGATATTCTTGAGGAAGCATTTAATTTTGAGAGCCAGAACAGATGAGTGTGCAGCTAGGCAGAGAAGAGGGAGACATTTTGGACTCAGTAATGCCAGTAGAATGACAACTAGGCGATGAGACTGCTGAAAAGTATCCAGCAGGGATGGCCCTACCATGAGGCCGAATGAGGCAGCTGCCTCAGGAGGCAAATTCTGAGGGGTGGGAAGTGGCTAGAAAGGTGTGTCATGTGGTCTGCCCTGCAGTCCCTAAGCTAGCTGGCTACCCTAGCATGGCTGGCACACCAGTGAGGCAACCTGAGCTGGCCAGCCTTTGGCAGCATGCCCCTCAGCAGGTGGGAGAGCCACTGAGGTGGGGACAGGCCCCATTTCAACCAATATCAAGGGGGCTGAAGACGCTTTGGCCCCATAGAGTTGGTGTGCCTGGTCTTTGCAAAGAATATAGAATAGCAAGGCTACTGGCACTTTCTGCAGCATGAATATTGAAACCCACCAAAGAGGTGACCCCAAATGATCCTGTATGAGCACCTGATGTTTTCTTTCTGTTCAAGAAGCCACCTGCTTGTCAGCTGGGGTTTTGTTTTTTGAAACTGTGTGGCAAAGCCTTCCCATAATATTAGCATATATCATGTGGGTTTGGATTTTGCTATTAACATATGTCGGGGAGAGATGTAATTAATTAGTTTAGAGTGAGATCAGAGTGGCTGGTTTGCACAGCTGCTACCAACATATGCTACGATCCTTTGACATGGATCATGAATTGACTGGAAATGTGATGCGTCTCTCAGGTAGGCCTCATGCGTCAACATGGGAAACGGCTCACGCCCCACAGTGCACTTGCCACGGCACGGAGCAGTTCTTAGTTTAAATAGCGGTAACTTTATAAAGTTGTGTTTGAATGTGGTCAGCTCTGACGTAAGAAGCAATTCTGTTTGCTATAAAAGGGAAGTAAGTAAGTAAATAAGCAAGCAAGCAATCAAGCAAATAGAAGTACAGTAAAAGATAAAGATAAGGAGACACAAATCTGCTCCTTCTCCTCCTTCTCCGCCTCCTCCTCCTCCTTCTCTTTCATGGGTCTTGGGATAAAATGGTAGAGAACCCTGATCTGTGTTTTTCTAAAGCATAAACCAGTGATGGAGATGCTCTAGCTCCCAGCCCTAATTAGACCTGAGAAAATTGCTGATTTTTCTGGTGTGCCCATTTCCCCCAAGTCATGCCCACCTGCCCTATCCCGATGTCACAAACATATGAATTCAGATGTGAGGCTGCTACCACTTTGAAATCAGCTACAAGTGGATTGTACAAGTGCAGCGGAATGCAGTGAAATTTTTCAAAGGGGAACAGTTAGCTCCAGAGGTGGCAGCTCGTGAGTGCAATTGTGGTGGGTGGGGGATGAAACACGTGTGACATTGTGATGTCCTGATGTTGTGCTATTGAGCGCTGTGCCTCCCTTCCTAAGCCAAGCTGAAGCTTCTTGGGCTTTGGGAACAAGGAGTCAGGTCTCTGACAGGATGCTGCAACCTTCCTGCCTCCTTCCCAAAGCTGGGTAGGGTTTGGGAAGGTGGCTGGAGAGCTCTTGGACCTGTCGGAGCATCGCTCCTCCCTCCCTAAGCCAGGCAGAAGCTTCTTAGGCTTTGGGAAGGAGGTGCCAGGGGAACATTTGGGGAAACTAGCCTAGTCTCCTATGTCCACTGACTGCACACCACTGCAGAGGTGGTGTCCCATCACCGGATGGGCATGAGAAATGTTGCTGAAATCCATTTGCAAATCTAGTTGCTTGCCACAGGACTTCAAAGGCAAGCGCTTTTCAAGTTGTCACCTGGCATAATGAACCCAAGATAGAGCTATCCTGCAGGAGGTGGTTCAAAGAAGGATCTGGGCTGCTGGCTATATGCAGTTCCTGACTCCTGGTGTAAACCTCTGTAGGAGGAAAAGAACAGGCATATAGATTTCCTTAGCACCTAGAATCCTAATGGTGCAGTATCCCAGGACCTTAGGAAGCACACTCAGGCGTTCCCTCTGCAGGCATCCATGTCAATGCCAAGACATCAAGAGCCATTATTAGAGTTCAAGGATATATTCTTTGCCTGGTAAAAGCACCCCAGGAGGATGTGAAGCAGGGCTAGTACAGGCTATGTCTGGGGAGGGGCTGCAGTTTGGGGGCAGTGCCAGAGGTCAGGCAGAGAGGCTTGGGGGCCTGCATTCAGCCCCCAGGCTTAACACATCCCATTCCTGCTACATAAATAGAGAATCAGTGGTTCAGTAGGGGAAGTTGCATTCTAGTTTCTTTTCTTTCTTTTTTACCTTTTAAAAAATCTTTCCTTTTGGAAATTAAATTCTCCAGAGATAAGTAGATTATAATAGATCCAGGTTCTTTGCCCTGTACAACAGCCTGCCAGCGGGACTGCATAAAAAAAACACCTCCCACCTTCAGAGTTTAAGAATAACATGCCGTTTCTCTCTTTTAGTTAATGAGATTAAGAAACTCATCAGCGCTTATCTTCAGCATGCAGTTTCGAAAACATTTGGTAAACCATAATTTAGGTATATTCAGTAGCCCAGCCCTGATTCAGGTGTCCTTAATTTCGCTCTCTGAAGGGGGTGCAGACTACGAGCACCAGTCCCGCCTACTGTCTTCCCACGTTGACTAGGAAGAGGGATTGTATTCAGGACAGATAAAAGATGTCATCAAAAGAGGATTAGGCAAATTTATGGAGGAGAGGTCTACTAGCCATGATGGCTATGCTCTGACTCCACAACTGGAGACAGAAGTTTCTCAATACCAGTTGCTGGAAACTGCAGGAAGGGATTGTACTCAATAGCATTGGGATGAGGGATGGCTCAGCAGTAGAGCATGGAACTCTTACTCTTAGGGTCGTGCGTTTGAGCCCCACATTGGGTAAAAGATCCCTGCATTGCAAAGGGTTGGACTAGATTATCCTGATGGTCCTTTCCAACTCTTTGATTCTATGTGTACTGCTTATGAGTTTCCAACAGGCATCTGGCTGGCCACCATGAGAACAGGAAGCTGGACTAGAAGGACCATTGGCCTGATCTAGAAGACTCTTCCTGTGTTGTTATGTAAGAAGGTTTGGCTGAATACATTTAAAGTCCTTTTTGTATTCAGGAATTCATCAAATTGGGTCCTCCCTTAAAGAGGGCGCGTATTGCAGTGCGACCTGGACAACCCACACCCTGTGTTATGGGTGAGTACGTTTGGACAGCCACAACACCCGATTGGTAGGTCCCTTGAAGCTGGGTACAATCTGGCCAATGGGACGCAGTCTAAAAGGTTCGAGGGACCTATTTATGCCCATGCACGTGACCCAGAGCTTCCTCTTTCAGCACGTGCATTTGGAACAACCGCCCACCTCTCCCTGCTTTTAGGGCTTGTTGCGCTTGACCTTGCTATGCCATCATGTGTTGTCTTGTCGTTGGGACAGGGGCACGGCGGGAATTTTCCCCACTTGGCTGATTGGCTGTTGCCATTTGGGTTTCGCCTGCCATGTAGCAAATCGTCACAACTTGTAAGGTTGTGGATAGGCTCTGGTTCAGGTGATAGGGATGGGAGAACGCTCTCGCCATCCCTATGTGAAGGGTATTGTGTTAAAGGAATCCAGGGACTTGATGGTTTGGTCAACCCCTGTGAGTGGGTTGTGCCCGTGCCTGAGTCCAGGGGGACATTTGGGTGGCGGAGATAGCCTGTGCCTGGCTTTCCGCTTATCCAGGTGTTCACCCTTGGCTGACCTATGCTGGTGTCCTGGGTCAGCGCTACCTGCATGGCAGGGAGCTAGTCGAGCCAGAGCCTATGCAACCAGCCACTTTCTGTAATCAATGAAGTTGTGGCCTAAATTCTGCCAAACACCAAACCAAAATTTTGAGTCAAGTGTGAATTTATTTAGGGGGGAGGTTTCTGGGTCTGAACAAGTAAATACGCTTAACTACAACCCCCTTCAGATCTTACTGCTCATTATGGGAAAGTTCGCAAACAGAATTTAAGAACACCTCAGCTGAGCTACTCTGTTTCTAATGTGTGGCAGTGGCGGTGGGGCAATTGTTACTTGATGTTTGACATTCCTCCTGCTTACTCAGGAGTAATCCCCATAGTGGTTAATGGAGTCTGTTTCTATGTAAGTATTCCTGGGAATGCTGCATAAATTGGCAATTCAGAAATGTCATGGTCCTGCTGAAGGAAATGGGATTACCCCTCGTAGTAGGTGCCAAGGGTTTCCCCACTGTATCAACTACACCACACCAGCTCTCAGAGCAGAGGTTGTGCCACTGAGCTCTGGCTCTTCCCCATGGCTACTGGCAGGTTGGGGATGCGGGCAGCAAATGTTAACATTCCCTTGCTCTTAGAAAAGCGATGCCCACCATTTTCCAAGTTGGATGGAGGTGATGCCCTCCAGAAGGAAGCCAACATTATTTCTGTATGGTTGGAAAGAAAAGAGTGATTGGGGACCAGGAGGGCATACCATTTAAAGCACGATTGTTCATTATACCCATCAGATAATTTGGTCTAAATAGCTTCATTTCTGTGGACTATTCAACTCTGAAATGGCTGATTCTCACATAACATGCCACATTAACTGCAATCAAAAGTTTTTTTTTCCGTTTTAAATAGGGGGGGAAAGCATTCTAGAGTGATGGAAAACAAGACTACGTTGATGTCCTTTAAGTAAGAACTCCAAGATTTGAACCTTAGATTTGAACTGGCCTAGCTGATACGTTTTTGGACCTTATCGGGAAGTCTTAGGAGTGCATAGTAGTTCACAACCCCCAACCCAACCCTCCCAGAATTGCACAGAGCTATTAGTTGTAGGTTCCATGTTTCTCACAGACCTGCAAATTCTGCAATCTGCACAGTTGTGTTTTCTGAGCTGTGCTATTGCGCAAATGTTGGCAGCTGCCCATCCCTATCGCACACAGAGGCCTCGGCTCATACAACTGCACACTGCTTGCAGCTGTTCTCAACCTGTGGGTACCCAGATGTTGTTGGACTACAACTCCCATCACCCCTGAGCTCTGGCCTTGCTAGCTAGGGGTGATGGGAGTTGTAGTTCAACAACAGCTGGGGACCCACAGGTTGAGAAAGGCTGGACCTAAGAGGCTATTGTAATTAAGAAGTATATAAATTGTCAAGCTAAGACACTTGAAGTTCTGTCTGTTGGTCACAAAAACTGTCAGTGGCTTTGCACTGATAAAAAGGAGGGCATATTTGAATGAAGGGATAGAGCAACCGCCCCGGGAGGAAAGATTGCAAGACATGAGCCTTTTTAGTTTGGAAAAGAAGGGCAAGACAAGGACAGGCAAAACAATAGAGTATACGCCCCAGCATCTTGAGTCCCCAAACAGGGGTGCACGTCTTCCCACCCCTGCTCCCTCCGTGAGTCATGTGACCTGCACAAGTTCACGGAGCCCAAAAGAGAAACCTTTTTGGGGAGTCATTCCTGCACAATGTCTCAAAACATGTTTATGGGGTGCAACATGAGATCACGACCTCAGAAAAAGTTCTTTTTTGAGGGGGGGGGGGAGAGGGAAAGCACTTTTTCAGGGGCAAGATCTCGGCACAAAATTGTGCGAGGTCTCGGCACCCAAAATGACTGCTGTGCTCTTACACAAGAAAATGGGAAGTGCCATTTTTACCAGGAAGAGGAAGAGTTTGGATTTGATATCCCGCTTTATCACTACCCGAAGGAGTCTCAAAGTGGATCACATTTTCCTTTCCCTTCCTCGCCCACAACAAACACTCTGTGAGGTGAGTGGGGCTGAAAGACTTCAAAGAAGTGTGACTAGCCCAAGGTCACCCAGCAGCTGCGTGTGGAGGAGCGGAGACACGAACCCGGTTCACCAGATTACGAGACTACCGCTCTTAACCACTACACCACACTGGCAGGGTGTGATAGAGGTGTGTAAAGTTAGGCATGGTGCAGGAAGAATGGATAGGGAGAAGTAATCTCTTCTAATACTAGAACCCAGAATTACAGTGGTACCTCAGGTTAAGTACTTAATTCGTCCCGGAGGTCCGTACTTAACCTGAAACTGTTCTTAACCTGAAGCACCACTTTAGCTAATGGGGCCTCCCGCTGCCGTTGCGCCGCCAGAGCACAATTTCTGTTCTCATCCTGAAGCAAAGTTCTTAACCTGGAGCACTATTTCTGGGTTAGCGGAATCTGTAACCTGCAGCGTATGTAGCCTGAGGTACCACTGTATACGATGAAGCTGAACATTGGAAGATTTGGGACAGACAAAAAAAGAGTATCTCCCCCCCCCCCCCGAGCACACAGTCAAACTCTGGAGTTTGCCCCCATGAGCTGTAGCAATGAGCATAAACCTGGATGGTTTTAAAAGACAATTAGACATATCACTGGAGGATTAGGCTATCAAGAGTTACCAGCTATAATGGGTATATTCTACCTGCAATGCCAGAGGGAGAATGCCCCTGAATACCAGTCTCTGGAAGCCTCTGGAGGGCAGAGGGCATTTGAGCTTAGATCCTGATTGCAGCCTTCCCATTGTCATCTGCTTAGGCAATGTGGGGACAGGATGCTGGACTAGTATCATAGAATTGGAAGGGACCGCAAGGATCATTCTCCTGCAATGCAGGAATCTTTTGCCCAACGTGGGGCTCAAACTCATATCCCTGAGATTAGGTGTCTCATGCTCTGCTGACTGAGCTGTCACTTCGCTTTACTCGGTGGTCCTCTGGCCTTATGCAGCAGGGCTCTATTTACTTATGCTAAATACTACCGCCTGCTACACTACATTGTAATCAAACTAGTAATCAAAGCACTGGCCCACACAGAGGGCTGTGTGTGTTTATGTGGGGAATCAACCATAGTGCTGATACAAGCATAATATGCAACAATGGTGGCATTTTTTTGTTCAATATATGCTGTTATGGAACTGACTGGTAATTAAATTAGATCTTTGCAGTCTTCAAGCATCATTTCTAATCTTCCAACTTCATTAAATCGACACGAAGCAGCAGAATTGAGGTTCATTTGATTTATAAGCAAATTTGTTGCTTCCTTCAAATTAGAACACCTGTGGCTATTTGCTTGTTTACCATTAACAGAACATCAAGATATAGACATATATTTCCCCTTTAAAAAGGGAAACAATTGACACAAATGCTGGTGTGAAGAAAGCAGAATCTGTGAATAAGCAGTTTGAAGAGCATGTCTGCAGTAGCACATGCCAGTATCCACGTATGGTTGCAGGTGGGGATGTGGTTTCTGCATTGCAGGGGGTTGGACTAGATGACCCTTGAGTTCCCTTCCAGTTTTACAATTCCATGATGGAAAAAGGCTTCATTTTCTCTTTCGCCTTCAGCACTGTTTCCGTTCTGCTGCAGTTGGTCTTCCACCAGAAACTATTATTCGTCCTGCTGTGCACCATAGTGAAATTACACAATTTACCTAATCAATTACACAAATTGATTACCATATTTTTTGCTCTAGAAGACTCACTTTTTCCCTCCTAAAAAGTAAGGGGAAATGTGTGTGCATCTTATGGAGCAAATGCAGGCTGCGCAGCTGTCACAGAAGCCAGAACAGCAAGAGGGATTGCTGCTTTCACTGCGCAGCGATCCCTCTTGCTGTTCTGGCTTCTGAGGTTCAAAACATTTTTTTTCTTGCTTTCCTCTTCCAAAAAACAGGTGCGTCTTGTGGTCTGGTGCGTCTTATAGAGCAAAAAATACAGTAAGTTATGTTTTCATTATGTTATAATGAAAAGGAAATGCAATGCAGATGTGGGGGGTGTAGTTAATTAAGTAACATTTGCACACTGAAAGGAATAAGAGCAGCAAATGCTGATTGCATTCACTGGATTGATTTCGATTGCATGGCAAGTTCCCGACCCACCCACCCACCCCCCAGGTGGAAATAATGACACATGACACAATTATGAAGGTTAATGGGCTAAAAAAGGCCACAACTTTATTGGTTACAGGTGATGAGCAGTATTGGCTTAGGCATTGGTCCTAACCAACTATATCTGACTCCAGCCCATCTGCTTGAAGTCTGGGAAGGGTTGACCACCAGTAGGGGGAGTCCTGCTGATGCACATTAACTAGGAGCTCCTCCGGGGTCACCGATAGAGGGCATACCTTAGGCCCTAACTTCCCCAGGCTTTGGACAGGGCCACGCCCCCCAGAATCCTTTAACGGACTACCCTTCAATATATGGGGCAGGTGATGGCACTACCTCCCCTCTTCCATCTATAGAACTATACCAATGCCTAACCGCCAATACTCAGAAAGTTGTGTCGATTTGCTATGAGGTAGGCAAAAACCAAGTGGCTGGTGACAATTTGCCAAGTGGAAAAAATTCCTACCAGGCTCCTCAATGGCAACCAACCAAGGTCCATAGCAAGGTCAAGGAACGAAAACCTTATAGGGCGGGAGGGTGGAAAAAACAGGAACAGCTGGCAGGCGGACAAAGAGGGAGATCCCCGGCTGCGTCCTGCCTTTATAGAGCAGGCCATGCCCCCAGACCAACCCGATTGGCCAGCTAGGGGGTGACACAGCTGGGAATCCCCCAATTGCACTGGGCTGGCCTCTCACCCCGCCCCCCCTGCGTGCGTGGAGGGGCCATGAAGCCTGCAACCCCACCTCCTCCTTAAGGCGGAAGTGGCTTTCCAGAAGAATGGGAAGAATAAGCAAACACCTGCAATGTTCACTTCTGTTTTCAGAATGCTCTGACACCCATAGCTCTAGGTGCATGGATTTAAAATGGATCAATGTTATTGTTCTGTACTATTTCATAAACAAATGCATCATAGGAGGTGAGGAAAAAATATGAGGGGACAAAACCTGAACTCCTTTGAGGGAGACCAGTATCAACCATCTCAGGTCCTATAATCAGCAGAAGAGAACCTGTTGATGATGCCACCATTGTGGGTTGTCCATTTGGCAGTGACCAGTGACAGGCCCTTCTCAGTGATGGGTCCCCATTTGTGGAATCCACCCCACCCCCAGTGGATCAGTCTCCCTTACTATTAACTATTAGAGATTTTTTTTTTTTTTTAATCACGTTTACCCAGACATTTCATGGTTGAAAGTTCTATCCCTGGCCGCCCTGAAAATATTGGTTTGAGAGTGGGTGATTGCTTTCAGGAGTTTTTAATTATTTTAAAGGCTGTTTTTAGAAGTTTTAGTATTGACATGTTTGGTGCTCTGGGCCCGTTTGGAGTAAAGGTATATAAATCTAAATAACAAGAATGAACCAACAAAAAAAGCAAATAATTTATTACATTCCCTTCCTGTTTAGGAACCTTGTAATTACCCTCAAAAATGTCACCTGAATTCATTGGAAACTAAAGTTAATTTGAAATGGCTGACTAGGGCCTCAGTGATACATGGCTTAATGCAGCAATGGGCACAACTATTTAGCTGCTCAAATGCAACAGGATTTTTCTGAAGTTAGGCATTTTTGTGTGTGTTTGGAACTGAGATCTGTCATATATTTTGAAAGCTCCCATTGGAAAGTGCTCCTGAAAGCCTTGAATTATTGCTTTTAAGCAAGAGTTCTTATTTATCTTTGCTTTTGCTTCTGTTGGTTTCCATAATGGTAACATTTTTTCATTTTTTCCTGACAGTTCTAGTCCCATCCTGTAAGATTTAATATTTACCTAACCAAGATAAGAATTTATATCTCTCATTAGGAGCATGCATCCCACCAGTAATTTGGGCATAAATACTGGCACAGAAATACAGATGCAGAATAATATCATTTTCTTGTTTAAACCCAGATATATAGGATCAGCAGATTCACAAAGATGAAGCCCATTATTTAAAAATCACCTTACTGATTTACATAGCTTGGCCTTTAGTTTCTTTCTCCTCCCTCCTACCTTTCCTCCCCTTCTTTATTGTCTTGACTGTATTTTTCTGTGTATTTATTGACTGCCTGTATTATGACTTTTGCTCAAGTTGCAATACACCATCCTTTACTAATAAACAGAGCAATCCTAACAACAAGAACCTGCCCAGTGTAACCTAGGCCAGCATAATTTAGTCCAGTCTAATTTACTCCAATTCCAAACTCCATTCAGGAGTTTCTGGGAGGTGCTAAAGATGGACGAATCAACAGGTGTGTGTGGGCCCAGGTTTTAAGGAAGGGGCCCTAGCCCCTTGACATGACAGAGCTTAGCAGGGCTTGGAACAGCTGTAAGTCTCTCCTTCCTCATCCTGCTCCACCCTTAGAGCACCCTTTTGGGGGACTTACAGTAGGGTAAATTACTCCAGGCTAAAATATGTTGTCAGGGTCTCAGGTGATTTGGGGTGAGGGTAAGGTAAGGATGCAGTTGGTTCTGTGGCTTAACCACTGAGCCTCTTGGGCTTGCTGATCAGAAGATTTTTGGTTCAAATCCCTGTGATGGGGTGAGTTCCCGTTGATCTGTCCCAGCTCCTGCCAACCTAGCAGTTTGAAAGCATACCAACGCAAGTAGATAAATAGGTACAGCTGTGGTGAGAAGGTAAATGGCATATCCATGCGCTCTGGTTTCTGTCACGGTGTCCCATTGTGCCAGAAGCGGTTTAGTCATGCTGGCCACATGACCCGAAAAGCTGTCTGTGGATGAATGGCCTGAAAGTGAGATGAGCGCCGCAACCCCATAGTCCCCTTTAACAGGACTTAACTGTCCAGGGGTCCTTGACCTTTTTTGGGGTGAGGGACTTACACCAGTGTATCTTGGGCTGAGCCCTGAGTCAGATGGGAAAGGCCCCTATCCAGTGAATCCAAACTCTCTTGAATCTTTGGTTTGGATTGTGCTGGAAGCCTAAATGTGTGTAGCTGTAGTAGCTCCATATATTCTGTCTACTCTTGCCTCCACTTCCCTTCCCTTCCCTTCTCTTCCCCTCCTATCTCACTCACATTGCTCTCTAGCTCTCTCTCCTGATCTCTCTCTAATCCAGACCAAAATATCTAGAGCTGAAGCTCTGGGGCCAACCGGAAGCTGGAGGATGTGTGGAGAAGTGACTGCAGCTGCTGTACTGCCACATGCATCAGCTGCTAGGTGGGGAGACTGAGCAGCCTAAACAAAGTCCCACTGGGCCCCTGGTCTCTCTGGGGCTTCCTTCACCCTCACTGATGTCCTCTTCAGGCTCTGAAGAGGATCTCCTCACGAGTCATGAGGACTCTCCAGCTCTCTCCCGCCATTTCCCGTATGATTCTATTTATTTAATTCCCGGTGCTGCACGTAAACGTGGTCACACACGAACTGATTGTGCATAAGTAGGCAGAAACCTGTATACATAATTGCCTGGTTCGCATGACACAAGACTGCCTAGGCTCCTGGAGGAAGGTCCTAGCAGCTTTGCTTCACCCTAAGCTTAGGGTGGGCTTAGCACATTCTCTGAACCTGATCCCATGTTTAAGTTCTCACCTTGCTAGCAACAAACTGTAGCTGAGTTTGGTTAGTGAGGACACAACCATGAGTCTAGGTTTGGCTGAGATCATAGAATCATAGAATTGTTGAGCTGGAAGGGACCCTGAGGATCATCTAGTCTAACCCCCTGCAATGCAGGATTATGCAGCTGTCCCATATGGGGATTGAACCTGCAACATTGGCATAATCAACACCACACTCTAGACAACTGACCTATCCAGATGATATGGGAAGATAGGATATGTCCTTACCCCTGAACAAAAAACCTCTGTATTTCAGTACAGTGGTACCTCTAATTATGAACTTAATTTGTTCCGGAGGTCTGTTCTTAACCTGAAACTGTTCATAACTAAAGGCGTGCTTTTGCTAATGGAGCCTCTTGCTGCTGCTGTGCCTCCGGCACACGATTTCCATTCTCATCCTGGGGCAAAGTTCTCAACTCGAGGTAACTCTTCCAGGTTAGCAGAGTTTGTAACCTGAGGCGTTTGTAACTTGAGGTACTACTGTAATGGTTTGAGGCAGTGGCTATGAAAAAGAGCAGTAATGTTATCCCTTTCAGAGTGAGCATTGCCCTCCCTCCTATTTGGCTTTGTGATGCGATCACATAACCCAATCTGCTCAAATGTCATCACACAGCCTGCGCTGTCCTCAGATAAGGTATTTTCAGGATGAAGACATTGTTTTCATTCTTAAAAGTAGGGTTAAAGCAGCAGGCTAGAGAAAGAACTAACTGTGTCAAGGAAGTGAACAGTATTTGAAACTTTTACAGGCACAGCCTTAAAGGATTCTCCTCCCCATCTTTGAAGAAATGGAGGGAGCTCATTTTGTTGTATGCACTTGTATTGAGAATGACATCCATTTTCAAGGGAACTCTCTCAGTTCCCCCCTTGCTTTACCTTTCAGAATGCCTCATGGGACCCCCAACTAATGGTGTGGAGGCTTTGTATTTCAAAAAGTGCAGTGTCTTCAAAATATTCAACACATTTCATTTTCAGTTGCATGGGGACCTTACTTGTGGTGCGGGAGATTCTGCTGAACTGCAGATGGAGTCCCCAAAGGGAAATTGAAGGATATTGTATGGCAACAATGCAAATCCTAAATGGCAAACGAGTGTCCACACTGTTGGGTGAATAAAGTAGTTTTTCGTGTCACATTTGATGGGTGTGATGTTCAAAATGATGCATGAAGCACAAGCTACAACATGAACTAAGACCTGGGCATGTATTAAACTGAGACAACGTCTCTTTCTAGGCTGAAAGCATTCCAGAATAGGTTTCCAGCTCAGAAATTGCTCTATGACTACATTTTAAAGCCAATTCAGATTACAAGACCTGCTTTTTAAAGCCAATTCAGAGTACGATACCATGTGACCTTTCTCGATTAAGTATTCACACAG
Source organism: Podarcis raffonei (assembly GCF_027172205.1). NCBI lineage: Eukaryota > Metazoa > Chordata > Lepidosauria > Squamata > Lacertidae > Podarcis > Podarcis raffonei. The sequence continues at coordinate 73,196,630 of NC_070610.1, read as the reverse complement.
GCTCAGAAAACTCCCCTCCGCTTCAAAACTCAGAAAACAACTCATTTTATTTTGCATGCAAACTTGACCTGAGGGCAGGGGTGCCAACTTGAATAAAGTATTGGGGCTTACCTGCCTCCCCCATAACTGATCACAAGATGAAACAAGCACAAACCATTTGAATGGCACTGCCCATCCATTTTGAGCGGGGGGCGATCCCCTCAAATATTTTATGGTGGGGAACCTGAAGGTCCCTAGAAAGTTGGCTCCTATGCCTGAGTGGGACCCTGCTGTGTCCTACTAACGATGTCATCAGAAGGGTAATGAGGCTCGATCCCTTTAAGAAAAAAAAGGGGGGCTGCAGCAGTTCTGGAGCAAACACCTTAAGTGGTGCATAAGGTGCTCAAGAAAATAGTTCAATGTGTTTACAAAAGCATTCCAATTCTGTATGATTGCACCTAATGCATTTAGAATGTGACAACTCTTCATCAGAAACAACTTTTTAAAAATCTAGAAGGTATAATTCAAATGAGAAAAACCATGACATCAAGATTATATTGCTCAAACACAAAATGTCATTTAAAAGCATTTTTTAAGATTTCTTTTTTGGAACAGCACTGTTCTCTCTAGCACAGGCATAGGCAACCTTCGGCCCTCCAGATTTTTGGCCTACAACTCCCATGATCCCTAGCTAACATGACCAGTGGTCAGGGATGATGGGAATTGTAGTCCAAAACATCTGGAGGGCCAAAGGTTGCATATGCCTGCTCTAGCATCTCTTAAGTTTCACACCTGTGACTTTTTGACCAATTAGATCCTTTCCCCTCACAAGCTCCTCCCACTTGTGCATCCTACAAACCTACATGCCTCTCTCATGCACCTGAATGCATGCAAAATATCTCTTCATTTGCTCTGACGTAACAATCCCCTGCTCAGTCATCTTACAACTGGCTCTGACAGTGGTAATGGCAGTGGGAGGCCATCTCTGATGCCTGGCATGATGCCAGACACAACTTTACCTGGAAAGCTAGTTTGCCAAAGTCTACTAGGGATTTCAGCAGTGTTTTTCTTCTAGAAGAAAAGGTGCTGGTATTGCATACCCTTGTGTACCCCAGGGGAAAAAAGCACTGGATATCAGTAGTCCTTCATAGAATTAAATAACTAAGTATAATAATTACATTTCTGTAGTCTATTTGCACCTGACATGCTATGTCACTGAACACCAGGCACCAAAGTGGGAGAGAGGAGATATACTTCTTCATTTGGGACTTTTTGGTGAAAAGCCAGGTGAGATGTTGTTGTTGTTTAGTCATTTAGTCGTGTCCGACTCTTCGTGACCCCATGGACCCGAGCATGCCAGGTACTCCTGTCTTCCACTGCCTCCAGCAGTTTGGTCAAACTCATGCTGGTAGCTTCGAGAACACTGTCCAACCATCTCATCCTCTGTCGTCCCCTTCTCCTTGTGCCCTCTATCTTTACCAACATCAGGGTCTTTTCCAGGGAGTCTTCTCTTCTCATGAGGTGGCCAAAGTCTTGGAGCCTCAGCTTCAGGATCTGTCCTTCCAGTGAGCACTCAGGGCTGATTTCTTTCAGAATGGATAGGTTTGATCTTCTTGCAGTCCATGCGACTCTCAAGAGTCTCCTCCAGCAGCATAATTCAAAAGCATCAATTCTTCGGCGATCAGCCTTCTTTATGGTCCAGCTCTCACTTCCATACATCACTACTGGGAAAACCATAGGTTTATCTATACGGGCCTTTGTTGGCAAGGTGATGTCTCTGCTTTTTAAGATGCTGTCTAGGTTTGTCATTGCTTTTCTCCCAAGAAGTAGGCGTTTTTTAATTTTGTGACTGCTATCACCATCTGCAGTGATCATGGAGCCCAAGAAAGTAAAATTTCTCACTGTGAGATGTAGTGCAGATATGTAGTACAGGTGATGATGTAGTATCACCTACGAGATGTAGTACAGATGTAGTACTATGAGATGTAGTACAGGTGAGATGTAGTGCAGAAATTAATATTGCACAGTTTGTAGTGACTGGAAGCATAATAACTGATTCGTTTGGAAGCAAACATTACCCAGACGCATAAAAATTATTATTCAAAGTTTACTTGCAGAACTTTCTTCATAACAGAATTAAAACATCAATTGACACACCCAAACAGTTTCATAAGATGTATGGCAGTCCAAAGCATAGGCTCATAGTTCTCAAGATGGAGAGTGAGGGAACAGCTGCAGTCGCCTGCGGTTCCTGTGCAATGTTTGCCATCTTGCCAAAGGTTGTAGGCAGCTTTACCTGCAGCAATTGCATGTTGATTGCCCTCTTAGAAGACAAAGTCCAGTAACTGGAGGAACATGTAGCTACGCTCCAAAGAATTAGAGAGCTGGAGCTCTTCTTGGAAGCAACAGAGCACACCGTCTCCACCAAGGAGGAGACAGGGGACTCCCCTGAGAAGGAGGCTAGTTCACCAACACAGGAGCCAGATATATGGAGAAACGTGACTCAAAGAAGTAGGAGGCCCAGGGTTCGCTCTGATTGTTTAGAAATAGACAATCACTTTGAGGTGCTCTCCCCTAGCATGGAAGACGAAGAGCAGACTCCATTTGAGGATCTCTCCCTCATTACAGTCAATCAGGTATATGAAGACGAGCAACAAAGTCAGTCCTCAGGGAATGTGCAGGCGACCTTGGAACGGACAGCTCATGGAAGAACCCCGACCAAACCTAAGAGGAGGCATGTAGTGGTGATAGGGGATTCCCTACTGAGAGGAACAGAAGCAGTGATCTGTGGGCCTGACAAGATGTCTCGGGAAGTGTGCTGTCTCCCCGGGGCTAAGATCCAAGATATAACTGAACGACTGCAAGGAATCATAAAACCCACTGACAAATACCCCTTCCTCTTGGTTCATGTGGGAACCAATGACACTGCAAGCAATAGCCTCCAGAAGATCAAAAGAGACTACGAGGCTCTGGGCAGGAAATTGAAGCAATTAAATGCACAAATTGTCATCTCATCTGTCCTCCCAGTTGAACGACGTGGCCCAGGGAGAGAGGGAAAAATAGTGAACAGCTGGCTTCGCAAATGGTGTAAACAGGAACGGTTTGGATTCTTAGATCACGGACTGCAGTTTCTTGAAGATGGACTTCTGGCAAGCGATGGGCTGCACCTCACAACGGTTGGGAGGAATGTTTTTGCCAAAAATCTCAGAAACCTCATCAGGAGGGCTTTAAACTGACTAATGTGGGGGAGGGAGACAGTGCTCCTGAAGGTAGGAGTCTATCAATTGATGAAGATGATCATCCAAATGTCATAGACCAAATGGAGCAAACAGCATGCAGACCTAGTGGTGGGAGGAAAAAATCCTTAAATAAGAGACACGGGGGAATGATTAATGGACTTCAATGTCTGTACACTAATGCGCAAAGCATGGGAAATAAACAAGATGAGCTTGAGCTCTTGGTACAGCAAACTAAATATGACATAATAGGCACCACTGAAACCTGGTGGGATAAGTCCCACGATTGGAATGTAATAATGGAGGGATACAATCTATTTCAGAGAAACAGACCAGATAAGAAAGGAGGAGGAGTGGCGTTATATGTCAGGGATGTGTATACCTGTGAAGAGATCCAAGATTTAGAACCTCAAAGCCAAAGTGAGAGCATTTGGGTCAAAATTAAGGGAGAGAAGAATAACAGTGACCTCATTGTGGGAGTTTACTATAGATCCCCAAGCCAAATGGAGGACATAGATGATGCCTTCCTGGAACAGATGGCCAAGCATGCAAAAGGAAGGGAGATAGTAGTAATGGGGGACTTCAATTACCCGGATATTTGTTGGATGTCAAACTCAGCCAAGAGCATAAGGTCAAACAGATTCCTCACTGGCCTTGCAGACAACTTCATTGTCCAGAAAGTGGGAGAAGCAACAAGAGGAACAGCCATTTTATATCTGGTCCTAACGAATGTTGATGACCTGGTTAGTGGGGTAGAAGTGGAAGGATCATTAGGCACGAGTGATCATGCTCTTCTGAAGTTTACTATACAGCGGAAAGGAGCAGCCAAGCATACTAGGACTCAATTTCTCGACTTTAAGAAAGCCGACTTCATAAAACCTAGGGAAGTGCTGGGTGAGATCCCATGGACAGTAATACTAAAAGGAAAGGGAGTTCATGATGGCTGGGAGTTTGTTAAGAGGGAGATAGTAAAAGCACAACTTCAGGCAATACCAATGAGATGGAAACATGGAAGGTGCCTAAAGAAGCCAGGGTAGCTATCTAAAGAACTTTTAACTGAGTTAAGATTAAAAAAGGATGTGTACAAAAAATGGAAAAGGGGGGAAACCACCAAAGAGGAATTCAAACAAATAGCCAGCACGTGTAGACACAAAGTCAGAAAAGCTAAAGCACAGAATGAACTCAGGCTTGCTAGAGAGGTTAAAAGCAACAAAAAAGGCTTTTATGGGTATGTTCGTAGCAAAAGGAAGAAGAAACAGTGGGGTCACTCAGAGGAGAAGATGGTGAAATGCAAACAGGGGACACAGAAAGGGCTGAACTCCTCAATGCCTTCTTTGCCTCAGTCTTCTCCGATAAAGAAAACAATGCCCGACCTGAAGAATTTGGAGCAAATGATTCAGCAGAGGAAACACAGCCCAGAATAACTAAGGAGATAGTACAAGAATACTTGGCTAGTCTAGATGTATCCAGGGCCAGATGAACTGCATCCAATAGTATTAAAAGAACTGGCAGATGTGATCTCAGAACCACTGGCAGTCATCTTTGAGAATTCCTGGAGAACAGGTGAAGTCCCGACAGACTGGAGGAGGGCAAATGTTGTCCCTATTTTCAAAAGGGGGGAAAGAGAGGACCCAAATAATTACCGCCCAGTCAGTCTGACATCAATACCAGGGAAGATTCTGGAGCAGATCATTAAGCAAACAGTCTGTGAGCACCTAGAAAGGAATGCTGTGAGCACCAATAGTCAGCATGGATTTCTGAAAAATAAGTCATGTCAGACTAACCTGATCTCGTTTTTTGACAGAATTACAAGCCTGGTAGATGAAGGGAACACAGTGGATGTAGCCTATCTTGATTTCAGCAAGGCATTTGACAAGGTGCCCCATGATATTCATGTAAAGAAGCTGGTAAAATGCGGTCTTGACTATGCTACCACTCAGTGGATTTGTAACTGGCTGACTGACCGAACCCAAAGGGTGCTCATCAATGGTTCCTCTTCATCCTGGAGAAGAGTGACTAGTGGGGTACCACAGGGTTCTGTCTTGGGCCCAGTCTTATTCAACATCTTTATCAACGACTTGGATGAGGGACTCAAGGGCATCCTGATCAAATTTGCAGATGACACCAAACTGGGAGGGGTGGCTAACACCCCAGAGGACAGGATCACACTTCAAAACGACCTTGACAGATTAGAGAACTGGGCCAAAACAAACAAGATGAATTTTAACAGGGAGAAATTTAAAATATTGCACTTGGGCAAAAAAAAAGAGAGGCACAAATACAAGATGGGTGACACCTGGCTTGGGAGCAGTACATGTGAAAAGGATCTAGGAGTCTTGGTTGACCACAAACTTGACATGAGTCAACAGTGTGACGCAGCAGCTAAAAAAGCCAATGCAATTCTGGGCTGCATCAATAGGAGTATAGCATCCAGATCAAGGGAAGTAATAGTGCCACTGTATTCTGCTGTGGTCAGACCTCACCTGGAGTACTGTGTCCAGTTCTGGGCACCACAGTTCAAGAAGGACACTGACAAACTGGAACATGTCCAGAGGAGGGCAACCAAAATGGTCAAAGGCCTGGAAACGATGCCTTATGAGGAACGGCTAAGGGAGCTGGGCATGTTTAGCCTGGAGAAGAGGAGGTTAAGGGGTGATATGATAGCCATGTTCAAATATATAAAAGGATGTCACATAGAGGAGGGAGAAAGGTTGTTTTCTGCTGCTCCAGAGAAGCGGACATGGAGCAATGGTTCCAAACTACAAGAAAGAAGATTCCACCTAAACATTAGGAAGAACTTCCTGACAGTAAGAGCTGTTCGACAGTGGAATTTGCTGCCAAGGAGTGTGGTGGAGTCTCCTTCTTTGGAGGTCTTTAAGCAGAGGCTTGACAACCATATGTCAGGAGTGCTCTGATGGTGTTTCCTGCTTGGCAGGGGGTTGGACTCGATGGCCCTTGTGGTCTCTTCCATGATTCATCATCTTACACGATATGAAATAATCCAAACAGACCTATAAGCAAAAGTCTCTCTTATTCAGCATCCATTTTGCCTAGAGCTGTTTTCCTGGAGCGCTTCATTTACATTTTTACTCCACACAGCCTGGGAACAAAAGAAACCAGCCACCACCCTTCCAAGATGGCAAATTTGCAATCCAATACCTTCAATTCAGTACCTTCACCACCTGACCAAAGGTTACATTCAGTTTAGAACAAGTTAGTTACCGGTAATTATCAACCCAGCAAGAGCTCAGACCACTTAGGAAACTACTGTGGGGAAACCCCAATGTTAGCAATATACATCAAGCCATTCTCCATTTTAAACCTTTCTTAATACACAGACATTTTCATTTCAGTGTGGATTAAACCAATTATGCTTAAGAGGTGGCGTGATGGTTTATAAAATTATACATGGCATGGAGAAAGCAGATAAGTTTTCTTTTTTTCTCATAACACTAGAAGCAAAGTCAGATGTTAGAGAAGATTCAGGACAAATAAAATAAAGTGGTTCTTGATGCAGCACATAATTAAACATGGCCGTGTGTAAGGAAAATTGAGTGTGTAAGTGCCTGTTTCTGTGTAAGGTCTCCATGCTGTGACTCTTTTTAGGGGAAGGCACCAGATGCAATCCACTGAACCTCCAGGGAGGTCTGTGAGAGAACCTTCTCTGAAATCCTGGTGGTCCTCTGCCCATCACTGTAGACAAACCTGAATTTGGCGGACCAATGGTCTGACTCGATACAGTCATACCTTGGTTCTCGAATGCCTTGTGACTCAAATGTTTTGGCTCCCGAATGCTGCAAACCCGGAAGTAAGTGTTAGGGTTTGTGAAAGATTTTTGGAAGCCGAACATCCAACATGGCTTCCACAGCTTCCACTGAGTGCAGGAAGCTCCTGCATCCAATTGGAAGCTGTGCCTTGGTTTTTGAACGTTTTCAGAAGTCGAACGGACTTCCAGAACGGATTCTGTTTGAGAAACAAAATACGACTGTAGAACATACCCTCCAACATTCTGCTGATCAAAATCAGGGTGCTCGGTTTTTTGGTCCCAAGCTCTCTCAAGAACCAGCTGATTCGTGTAAGAGTATGAGACCCAAAAAGAGCATTTTTGTGTGTCCTGAGGTCTGGTGTCAGCCTGCTGACTCATGCCAGAGCATCAGACCAAAACATGGGGCATTCTGGGATCCAATCAAAAGCCAGGATGGCTCCTGTAATTCCAGGATGTCCCACTTAAATTGGGATGGTTGAGGGGTATGATATATATAAGCCAGCTCCCCACATTACTTTGTTCCTAGCAGACAGGCAGTTATTCTGGGAAGCAGACTTCACGTGGAGTGGGCCTCGAAACATGGCCTTGCTTCCCTGTCGGCACGCAATTCCCCAATACACGGGAAATGGATGAATAGGGCTGCAATTAAGCTGTGCACCCTTGAGAAGAATCTGCAATTTCTTTTTACCTAAGCGTGGGGAAGCTAAGCTGACGAATTTGAATAATTTCCATGCCAAAATAGCCTCATCCAGGGGGCTCCAAGTCAATAAAGAGGCTAACTCTTTTATAGCAGTACATTTAGGATGAAGGTTGAGTACATTAATTTGGAGCTCTCGGAAGCTAGGGAGATGTAGGCCTCTTAAATTTTCGAGGTGCAAATGTGAGATAGCTCCCATTGCGCTAAGCCCTGAAATGGGATGGACACAGAATAACCCTGTTATGCAGAGAACTTCATTCATTCATATATATATATATATATATATATATATATATATATATATATGCTTGAAGCATACTGTTCTCGCTATATAAATAATGTCCTCTATACTCTGTATTTCATGAGCCTTCGTTTTGGATGTGAGCAATTTAGGAGAGGAAAACGTGAGATAACACTGGGGCTGTGTGGGAAGGGAGATAAATTTAGGTTCATAATGAGGGACAGCACAGTTACGTGCCAATGAATACCGGTTGTTAAAACACTTTTCCCGCTACTGAAAAATGACATATCTTGCAAAATGCTTAGCTACCCACATCGTTCATTGCCCTCATTTTTTTTAAGAAATCCTTTAGTACATTAAAAAAAATGAGAAAGAAACCCTGTGAAAGTAACTTTTTTTTTTTAAAAAAAAGCAAAAGATATAATATGCTAATGGGATACAGGAGGCTTTCAGTAGTTTCTGAAACTGTGTTTCTGTGGATTATAATTCAGGATAATGAAAGTCAGCTCCGCTGCTCTCAATTCAGGGCTCTTTCCCTACAAATAAACTTTTTATCCATGAACAAAATGTGTATGATAGGGGTTTACTAAGGTTTGATTGGCTTAATTACAAATAGCCCAATCTTATGCCTCAGTGTTGTAGCATGGGTTGCCAGTGCCCGGGGCTGCACAGACGGTGGGTGGGAGGGAAACAGACAGAGTACGCATGTACATTAATCTGCCTAACAGTGACGGCCTCACCCAGGAGATTGGAGCCACAGAGATAAGAAAAGAAGAGTTGTTCCATTGTCAGAAGAGGTCACCTCCTGGTTTGCATGGAGACGCCATTTTCAATGGAGCCCAGCGATGGATTTGTGCAGCTGTATTGAGGCACCACCAAGTGTTGAAATTTTGCACCCCGAACAATTTTGCCCCTGTGGCCCTTGCATGCTACGCCACGGCTACACATGTTTACACAGTGGTAAGCCTTACTCAGTTATCATTATTCCCCCCAGTGGTGGCTGTTGCCCTTTAGGATGGGTACAGCCAGAAGTTGTCACATGCAGCACAACCCTCTATCTGGTTGCACGTAAGAAGAGAACCAGTGCAGTGTAGTGGTTAGAGCGCTGGACTAAATTGCATTTAAGCTCTGAAAAATGAGAAACGGAGAGAAATTGAAATTGACTAATCTATCTCTAATAGGATTTAGTGGTTGATGGTTAGTCTTAGAGTGGATTTCCTGGCTATTGATAACAAATCCATAGAACATTAATTTTTAGTCTGCTTAGACTTACCATGTGACTTTTCACATTTCTTCCTTAAATAGCCCCTCTTGTCCTTTAAGATAGGTGATTATAATATACGATGTGCTTTTACCCTTTCAATTAAACAATGACAGATTTCTGGTATTCTAAATCCTTCCCTCAATCTCTTCAAGCTACTATGTTTTCATTTGAAAGTTTTATTCTGGTTCATTGGCAAAGTTGCTCCTTACATTATCTTTGGGTTGAAGCTTTGCCATATGGCCTGTTCACATTTTCTCTGCACCCTCAAATGTGATTTTATCTCAATTCAGATTTCAGTGGGATTTTTTTTTTTTAAGAAAGTGAGCTAAGATATATCTTATTAGGAGAGCTGGATGAGCTTGACCTTGCTATCATTCATAAATTTCAGGTGCAGCCAATAAGGAACTATCAAATCCTTCCACCTCCTTGTTGAGTTAAGCCCAGACTCAGATCCAGAAATGGACAAGATCAAACTACCAGCATGTGTGGGAACCAAGGTGAGTTGTTGACAAAAGCTGCTTTCCGATGGCACTTTATTCCATTTCCTCCATGTCTCCTTACCAGATAATTTCCACATTTTATGTGATATTTCACCTCACGGAAAAGCCACTTCAGGAAATCTAGAGGAACTTTAGTACTCATTTGCATGCTAATTGCTTCCAGAAATAATCCATTTGCAACCCCATTAACCTGGAAGATCATGGGAGTTCTGCTTTGTAATTTCCCACCATTTTCCTTGACAATGCCATGTGATGATATTTGGGGCGGAATTCCAGCATAAAATTCTTTCCTGCCATTTTCATGAGGGAATAGAAGCATGTGTGCTTATAATGGTTTTGGCAACATGTCCAGTCATGTCCACTGTTGTGCCACACCATGCCCACTGGTGTAAATGAAACTTATTGTGTCATGGCGGTATCTCAGTCAAAAAGCCACGGTTACATAATGCAACAGGTAAAAGGTAAAGGGACCCCTGACCATTAGGTCCAGTCGCGGACGACTCTGGGGTTGCGGCGCTCATCTCGCTTTATTGGCCGAGGGAGCCGGTGTACAGCTTCCAGGTCATGTGGCCAGCATGACTAAGCTGCGAACCAGAGCAGTGCATGGAAACGCCGTTTACCTTCCCGCCGCAGCGGTACCTATTTATCTACTTGCACTTTGACGTGCTTTCAAACTGCTAGGTTGGCAGGAGCAGGGGCCGAGCAATGGGAGCTTACCCCATCGTGGGGATTCGAACCGCCAACCTTCTGATAGGCAAGCCCTAGGCTCTGTGGTTTAACCCACAGCGCTACTTGCGTCCCAATGCAAGAGGTAACACAGTGTAACAGGAACATTAGAAACCAGGACAGAAGTGCTGGCATTTTAAGGAGGAAAACTAATGCAAAAGTCCTCACATCTGACTGCACGTACCTGGAAGCTTCTCCATCTAGGAAGTCCACAGAATTAGGGTACATGATATTCCCTGGCTGGCCATGCACCTCTGCTTCAGGACCTCAATAATCACCCCTGGGCCCCAGGAACAGAGACAGAGCAGAAGGTCAGATCAGAACAAGCAGTGGACATTGCAGGAAAAAAGCATTCTCCAAAGGCTCTTCCATCCTTCCAGACCCCTGTATCAAGAAATACCAATAACATATGGACATATGATGTTGTATTTTACTGAGTCAGACCATACAGCCATGTAGCCCATACAGTCTCCCTTTACTGGTAGTCAGCTGATCTTCTTGTTCATGGGCAAAGGTCCTTCTCATAACCTGCTACCTGGTCCTTTAACCAGCAGATACTGAACCTGGGACCTTCTAGAAACAAAGCATATGTTCTTCTACTGAGCAGTGGCAAACCTTCATTTTGGGGCCCCCAAAGCTTGAACTGATATGGGGACCTCTTCACAACCAGCAAGGAGGTCTAGGTAACCACTGTTACCTTTTTCAATGGACTTGTTCCACGACAGATCACCACACCTTTGCAACATCTGTGCTACTGACTCTCAAACAATGGGATTGTTGAAAGATACACAAAAAATAATAATAAGTCAATTTGAGTTGTGCTGCTCAAATTGCATCTACTAGACCCGTTGCTTTTTAAGTAATGAGCTCTAAAGTTTCTTCTGGGGCCCCTCTGTAATTAGGGACCCTGATGCTTAAGCTTCATTAGTTTTATTAGTATCCCCTGCTACTGAATAATGTCTCCCCTTGACAAATCATCCCCAGTCCATTTGGCTTGTTTTCTGAAAGTCACAAAGGGGGAAAAAAGGCATCCTGTATACTTTCTGATTTTTCTTTATGAATACTTCTACCTTTCTAGCCTCTCCCCTGTCTCCTTCTTCTTCTTTCTAAGAGGTGCTGGTACTCATAACATGGTAAAAGTGCTGTGGGTGCTAGCACAAAACGGCAGCATACAAATCGAAGACGGTGGCCACCACCACACACAAAAAGCATTCTATCCATTGTTAGTTTTTGCAGACTTATTACAGCCATTGAATGATGGTTATGCACATTTGAAGCAGCTCTGCATTATATGATATGTAATTTTGGATTACCTCTTAGATTATCCCACAGTATTCCCCAACCTGGTGCCCTCCAGATGTTTTGGACTACCACTTTTATCAGCAGCCCAGAAAAGATGTGAGAAGCAGGATAGAAAAATGTAAGGGGCATGTTCAAATTACTGCTCAGTCCTGAAAGATTGCATTGGCAGATAAATTGCCTCCATTTTCTATGTGAAGTGGCACAGGAAAGAGGGGGAAATAAATAAATGTGATGTTCCCTACCCTGTTTAAAATCCTTCATTGTATGAAAATTCAAAAAGGGCTGGGGAAAACCCCCCACACCTTGGCTCACTTTGAAAAGAGAAATTAAACTGATGGTCACAAATGAAACTGGAGAAGCTCGGTGAGCTTTCAATATTTATAGATTTGGGTAAAAGCCTTTTGAATGGCAGGTGATCTTGACACACATTCCTTGCTAATGGATATTGGTGCTTCATACTCGGCTTTCCCCTCGAGGCGACCAGCTGTTGTCTGTTATTGATTTCAACCAACCTGCTATTTCGAGAGAATTAGGAAAATAATTTCACAACAACCTGCCTCGGTTGCCAGGTATTCATTACCAAATGGAACAATGCGCGAAAGCAGGGATGCGGAACCTGTGGTCTTCTAGATGTCATCAGCCTCCAGCTCTCATCAAGCCCAGAGAGCATGATCAATGGTCAGGGATGGGGGGGGGGGATTGTAATCAAGCAACACACCTCTGTTCGAGGTCCTCAGTCCAGTCATAGACACAGGATTTTGCTGTTCTGGCTGATAGGGAAGGTAGAAAAATAGAATTATAGGGATTGCTCAAGAATGTCCAACCCTCCCAGTGAGAGCCACTGTGGTGTAGTGGTTAAGAGTGGTAGAGTCGTAATCTGGTGAACCGGGTTCGCGTCTCCGCTCCTCCACATGCAGCTGCTGGGTGACCTTGGGCCAGTCACACTTCTCTGAAGTCTCTCAGCCTCACTCACCTCACAGAGTGTTTGTTGTGGGGGAGGAAGAGAAAGGAGAATGATAGCTGCTTTGAGTCTCCTTCGGGTAGTGATAAGGCGGGATATCAAATCCAAACTCCTCCTCCTCCTCCTCCTCCTCCTCCTCCTCCTCCTCCTCCTCCTCCTCCCCAATGCGGGAATAAAGATGTGCACAGCACTGATACAGCTCCTTAAGACATTACAACTTCTAGACAGAGAGATACACAAGATTTTGGGTTGGAGGTGATTGACATCACAGTTGATTCAAGGGAGGGGGGACTCCTAAATCACTTCAAATTGCCTCCTTCAGCCCTCACACAGAGCTGACACACACTCCTTCTAGCAGCTGTATGCATGTACTTCTGGACTGATATATTAATGCAGTATAGGAGTACTCTGACAGTATAGTCACTGGAAGAAATGAATTTTTCCACTTTGTGCTGTTTTGTGCTTTGTGACTAAATTATAGTCGTCTCACTTATGAAATATATTCATGATTAGAAGCGAGGAAATTATTGCTTTGTGAAGATTTATGGTTCTGATTTATGACTTACAAATTCTTTATTGGAATTTTATGAAGACTTTATAAGGATTGCGTTAGAGGGGATTTAGCAGAGGGTACATGTGCGAAATGGTCAATTGTGGGGATATTTGGGCATCATATGAAGTTTTGTATCTATAAAAGAATTTAATGAAATAAAAAAAGCAAATCATAAATTTAACTCCAATCCAAGTCAAGCACACAGGTACCATCTGTTTCAGCAGAAGCAGCAAATATTGGGTTAGCTGTTCTGGAAAGAGCATTGTTGGAGATCTATGTAAAGTTGGAATTTTACATCCTATTTATTTCACTGGAAGAAAGCTCAGCGTATGCTTGAAGTCAATGGGACAAAACTCTTTTAACTCAGGTGGATTGTATCTTAAATACCACTCTCACATACACACTGAAATCAAGTTAATTAATAAATTCAATATTCTGGGTAAGAGCCAATTAAATCATACTCAGAATAGACCCACTGAAATTCATTAATTTCCAATATTTTCTGTACCATAACAACATTAGAAGAGCCTGCAGGATCAGGCCAACATCCCATCTAGCCCAGCACCCTGTTCTCACAGTGGTCAACCAGATACCTGTGGGAAGCACACAGTCAGGACTTGAGCTTCTTCTTCTTTGGTGATCACTCGTAGCTGAATAAGATTGTCTTCCACAGACACTGTTTTAACAGTGAGTCTGTAAGTGTCTGTGGAGGCCATTTCTGGATCCACATGTCCTTCCACAGTGGGAAATTGCTCACAGTGAGGGTTTGCCAAATGTACCTTCCTCTTAGCACGTATCTCCGTTTTCTCCTGAGTTTGAGCGTCTTCAAAGTCCATGACACCTTAAAGGCTGTTCTCCATTTGGAGTGCTCGCAGGCCAGTGCTTCCCAGTTGTTGGTGTTTATACTATTTTTTTTTAGATTTTCCTTGAGAGAGTCTTTAAACCTCTTTTGCTGACCACCAGCATTATGCTGTCCATTTTTAAGTTCGGAATAGAGTAGTTGCTTTGGAAGATGATAATCAGGCATCTGCACAACATGACCAGTCCAACCAAGTTGATGTTGAAGAATCATCACTTTGACACTGGTGATCTTTGCTTATTCCAGTACGCTGGCATTAGTTCACCTGTCTTCCCAAGTGAAGTGAAATTTTTCAGGAGACACCATTGATTGAATCTTTCAAGGCGTTGGAGATGAGCACAGGACTTGAGTACAGCAGTGCTCTCCACTTCCCATTGCTGTGTGGGCACAGAGCAGCTTCCAATAACAATCAACAAAACAAAATATATTGTCAAAGTAATACAAGGTATTTAAAATTGTGCAACACAAGGTATATATAAAATCAAAACATAAAAAGGCAAAGATGCAAAGATGAGATATTAAACAATGCTAAAGGCTCAATGCCACTTATACTATACTGGATCTATGCATTCTACAATAACCAAGTAAGTTTTGATGTACATCCCAATTGGCTGGTTATGGGCCTGAGGCCTTTGTGTGTTTGTTTGTGTGTGTGTGTGTAACTTATTAAATTTGTCAGTCGCTTTAACTTGCGCAGGGCAATCCAAAGCAACTTAGAACCAAACAAATAAAATAAACTCTAACTCTAACTCTCTCTCTCACTCTCTCTCTCTCTCTCACACACACAGACAAATGCACTACATTTGCAAATCTGAAAAATGATACATTCCACGCAACTAGCAAAACATTAGCCACTAGGATTGATCAGCTAGTAGTGCAGACCTATCCACAAGGCGCTTATTCACTTAATAAACAAGATGAAGGTGATGGACTACATGGAACTGGCGGAAATGACTGGCAGAATCCAAGACCAGGGAGAAGAGTCGGTGGAGGAAGATTGGAAGAAATTTAAAGACTATTTACAGAAACATTGTAAAATTAATGAATGTTAGAAGGATGTTGAAATGAATCTATGTGACTGTAGCAGATTTGCTATAAAGACTTAGGAAAAATAGACTGTTAATTCGTGAAAGGAGGGAAAGTAAAATTATATTAGTTTCAAGATAAATTTACAGGACAATAATTTGAAAAGAGGGAAAGGATTTGCTGAAATGGATAATTGACCTAGAATACAAAAAAGGGAGGTGTGAGGAGGTCAGGGAAATAAGCCAATGAAAGATAAGTAATGGGAGGATTGATTTGTTTTTAATTGTTTTTATTTTTCAGTATTTTGTACTTTTTGTTTTATTATTTTTTTCCTATTTTTGTAATCATTTGAAACTTCAATAAATATTATTTAAAAAAAAACAAAAACCAAATATGGATAATGTCCTGTCTAGTTTGACCCTTTGACCACAAAAACTCAGCAGTGAAATCATGTAGCTTCCTTCAAACTGAGAACATAAGACGAGCCTAGCTGGGTGAGGACACTGTCCCATCTAGTCCAGCAGAAGTCTAACCAGAAGTCAAATGGTTATACCCAATGCCTATGCCAAACATCTTACATCTGCAGTCAATCAAGTTGTGGCCTGATTTGACCCACAAAGTATTGTGTCTGGATGGGGTGACTGGAGGTGCAACATCTTGGCGTGCTAGTACCTCCCTTTCCAAGCAGCTGAGGAACTGAAGCAGGCTACTGAAGTTATATAATAGGGGGTATGGCTGGCTCTCCCACAGGCACCTAACACCCAGGTTCAAGAATTTCAGGTGAGAGACTAATAGCTGGCTTCGTGTTCTGACAGTCCCAACCTCTGACTGGCAGCTGATTTCCAGGGCTTCCATTTTGAACCCTGGTCTTCTCCGTTTACATTTCCTGGGCCCATTCCTGCATTGACTGACCTGGAGCAAGGTCTGATCCTGCAGGGCTTTGTACTCACATCTTTCGTTTCTGATGGCTTTATGCGTAAGCCTAATTTCTCCCTCGCTTGCGTCGAGCGTCTGGCTGGCTGCTGCCTCAGCTTTGGTTATCATAAGTCTGCTTCCTGACATTCGGTTTCTGCCTTTGATGCTTTGCCCGCTATTTCTATTTTTGCAGCTTTCCTCTCATGCTCAGTGTACAACCCTCTTCAGTTACACTGTCAGCCTCTGATAATGCTAATGCAAGACAACGGTGCAAACTGCTTTTACTTTGAGTGCATGTCCCTCTCCTAACGCCACAATTTAATTAGTTTGTCTGTCTCTTCCCCAACCTCTCTTTTTTTTCTTCTTTTAAGGCATCCAGAAACCAGAGACAGGAAAGTCCCAAGCAAGACTGAGCTTGTCTGAACAGTGTGTGGTGCTTTCTGATATAATGATTTGCTACAACCTCCTGGGAGTAGGTTTGCCTGGTTTCAGAGGTTTAGCCTTCTCCTCAGGGAAGGCATTAAATCTCAGCATGAAAAGCCAGAAGCAACAGATGCAAGCTATTTCCTGTGGAAGTCATGCTCACCCTTCTCTTCCTATCGGAAAATTCAATCTATTCCTTTTTCTTAGCCTGTTCTTCCAGTCTTATTAGCCTTGTGGGGGAGAGCACCTTGGAGGTGGGCGCCATAATCAATCTGTTGAAGGAGGCTAATAATTCAGCACCCAAGGTCAACTAGGAGAGGTGCAGTCTTATTGGAAACACACACAAGTGTCACCAGACAACTCTGCCATGGGCTCAGAAAGCTTCCATGGAAAGAGTAACAAGTTGTCTTACACATATTTTGCAGCCGGACCACCTCCCAAGAGTTCCCGATGTCTGAATGAGTGGACTAATCACCTATTAGTAAGCAGTAGTGCCTTCTGGGCCATTACTCAAAGACTCTAAGGTCACATCTGTATTATACATATAAAGCAGAATCACACCACTGTAAATAGTCATGTCCTCCCATAAAGAATCCTGGAAACTGTAGTTCATTAAGGGTGCTGACAGTTGCTAGGAGACTCCTAAAGATTACAGTGATCATGATTCCATGTATTTATGAGACTCCAGATAACTGTATCAGTTAACGGTTCCAACAGCTGCTACAGTTGTCTGTGGAGAACTCTCTTCCAACCCTCTCTCAATGCAGTCTACCTACCATTTTACTCATCTTCCATCTGGCAGTGCCTGGGACTGAGACCTCCACTCACAGAGCTATACAGTGGGTCACACTGCAAAACTGTTACGAAAAAGGAGCAATGCAGCAGAGTGCTCCAGATGGCTGGAAAGCCAAACAGGATGTTGATGTTATGGGACTGTACCGTGGGAACAAAGGACAGTCTATTCAGTGTACTGAGCACCGGATGTTAGCTCAGAGTGTCACATGATCTGTACTGGAAGTACATGGGTGGAGTTATTCTCTCTCTGCTGTTGGTGATGAGAGAGTGCAGACACGTTTTCTCTGTACTGCTGGAAAGACAGGAATAAAGGCATGTAAATACATTTCTGTCTGTTTCTTTCCCCTCCCTGGGGATGAGAGGGGAGGAGTGGTGTGTTCTTCTCACGTTGAGGAGGATCGCCGATTGAGACCTCGCCTGGTCTTGCCGGGAGTCGCTGACAGGGAGGTCAACAAGGAATGCAAGCCGGGCACCTGGAGGGTGGCCAATTCCTCTGACTTTTGGCTTGATTCCGACAAAAACATCTCATTAAGAAGACAAGAATCTCCAGCTGATGCTTGGTCAATCTTTTATTGGGAAGCTCCAAGTAAAAGGTTTGCACAACTTCTTGGCAGAACCATGCACTGGTGAATTCTGTGTCACAGTAGGGCCAGGGTGAGGAATGTGTGGTCCTCTAGATATTGTTGGACTTCAACTCCCATCAGCCCCAGCCAGCAAGATCAATGATCAGGGATGATTGGAGCTGGAGTTCAACAACATTTGTAGAGCCACAATTCCTCACCCCTATAGTAGGGACACGAATGTGGGAATCTGATATACCTTACATGTATATATTCTCTCTTTCTCTTGGAGATCACTCATGGCCAAGTAAGATTGCCTTCCATGAATGCAGTCTTAGCAGTGTATCTGTGGAAGACTGTGGAGGCCAATTCTGGATCTGTACATCCTTCCACAGCGGTGACATAGGTTTTCAGGCAGGAGTTGATCACGATGAGGATTTGTCAAACGTGCCTTCCCCTTAGTATATTACAGATGAGGAATGAAGACTGAGAGGTACAGGCATGCCCAAGGCCAACTGGTGGGTCCATGCCTAAGCTGGAATTTGAACCTGGAAGTCCACGTCCCTAGGCACGTACAGTACTTCATCTCCTTGATAAAACTCCCAAGAAACTCCTAGCTCATTCAGGATTCCAATCAATTATGAGCTTAACTGAGAAACTGTGATGATCAGAACCAAACATTACTTTTTATTGGCACACATACAGCTTTCCAAAATTATTATTAGGGGCAGCAGTAATTTGTTATTAATCAATCCATAAAACGTAATGGAGTGTTGTACCCATAAGTTTAATAATGGTCCTAAGTCTGCCTGTGCTGCCTCTTTTATGTCTTGGAAGCCACGTTGTCTGGAAATGCATTCCTTAGCAAGAGGCTGAGCTCTGCATGAGATATTACTACATTAAACCCTGATTTATTTGAATAAATACAAGGAGCAATTGCTGAGAATTAACTGCTGCTTGTTGCTGCTACAACAAGAATTAAATTACTGGGCTGAGCTAGTCGTTACGAAGAATACTAGTTCACTTTTTATGTGATTTTATGTATTTATTTGGAAGCATTAGTCCCAAACGCTCAAAGCTTACGCAACTACTAGATAAGTGCTGTGGCACCTTAAAAATGAATTCTGCATACTTACCTGGAAATCATTTCTTTTGAATTCAGTGGGATTAACAAGGAGCTTGGCCTACAGTATACTTATGTGGTCACTTCAGCATGGGCTAATGTATATTTCACTCATGTCACACTGGATCATGGTTTTTGTAGTTTTAAGTTTATCATACAGGGGTGTCAAATTTCACCATTGTGTGTAGGGGGCTTGTTATGTTGGGTTCACACACAAAACTGTATTTCAAGCTGTGTTTATAATGGTCTGTACTGAGACTGTATTCACATGGCAGCTTGTTCCATCTCCACAACTGTTATTTTCCAGATTATAATTGAGCATTCTCATGAAATATAAGACACTTCTGGAAAAGTAAGGGAACATAGCACAGGCTTAGTGCTCATTTCTATGTTATTTGATTCCAGGAAGGGGGAAAAAACAAAAAAAAGTTTGAAGCCAGAAAATAATAGGAGTAAAGCAACAAAATTCAAGGTAGTATGGGGGCATACAGTTCTCTGCTGATGTTTGCATGCACAAATCATGGGGGAACAGAAGCACACATGTGAGGAAAGGGTGGGGACGGCACCCAATAATATTCATTGTTGTGTCGCATTTACACCAACTGGTATGAATGAAATTTAAGGTGGCATGCGAAGAAGCACTGAGCCCAAGCTCCCTTATGTTTTTTCCAGATGGAGTCAAGTAAGTGGACCCCTCTCTTTCATTCATCGAGGGACCAGGGGACCAGCACCTTCTGCATTCTCAAAGTATTTTCAAGTTGTTGAAGGCACGAACTCACACGCGACGTGACTCATTTGCAATTTATGATCAACGATAAAAGTGGTGTTATTTTGCTTAATCACTTCTATCAGTGCTGTGGGAGTAATTGGGCAAGTGTTTGATCAGTGTGGGAGGCAGCACATCTTCCATATGATATTTGACAAGCGTTTGCTCCTGGTAATATATCCGTCCGTATTTGGGAAGATCAATGTAAAGCAGATGAGGGTTTGAGCATGAAATCTAGGCTTTCTTCATGTTGGGTTGATTATATATATATATATATGTTTCATTCTGCCATCTGATATTTGCTATATATAGGTAAAGAAGGATCACTCTAAATACGGTTCATGACGCTTTTGAAACTTTTCAAGTTTCAACTGGTTCACTCCTATTTCTGCAGTTTTATGCCTTAAAAAAATCCTCACATGGATCCTGCCACATGCAGTGAAACTGAGGGTGACAAATGCCACATTGTTATGTCTTATTACTCTCAGGGCCTTTGGAGCTAATTCTGACTGTGGCAGCCATGCCTTTTTTAGTCATTCTAAGTGGCTATGAGCTCTTTGGGAAATATTAATTGTTTCAAGGCAGCTCTTGGACTACCTTGAGGAACTGATTAGAATCAGAATTCCAAAGGAGGACTACATTCCATTCTGCACAACTGTCCTGGAAACATAGGTCAGGCAAGTCTACTTTCATTCATTTTTCTCCTACTTTTCCTCCAAAGAGCTCAAGCTGGAAGACAGAATTCTCCCTCTCTCCATTTGATCCTCACATCAACCCCAGGAGGTAGCTCCAGCTGAGAGACAGACCCATGACTGAGCAGATATTTTTTGAACCCTGGTCCCCTAGACCAGGCATAGGCAAACTCCAGCCCTCCAGATGTTTGGGACTACAATCCCTATCATCCCTGACCACTGGTCCTGTTAGCTACGGATGATGGGAATTGTAGTCCCAAACATCTGGAGGGCCGGAGTTTGCCTATGCCTGTGGCCTAGATGCTAGTCCAACTCTTTAACCATTATACCACACTGGAAATTGGATTCACCAACCTCGAGCAGATTAAATTGAACAATGCGATTTCTGTTTCCTGGGTCTTTGGATTTCCTGTATCTGTGTACATTCGGAACACACACATTGGAAAAGCTGTCCTGCTTGGGCTGCAAAAAAATGTGCAGTCACTTCCAGTTGTAAGAAATACTTGCATTCATCTGTGTAAATCTACTACCACTTTAAGTGGGTGACAATGAATTATAAAGCAAGGAGGACATTTCTCCCCATGTACTACTACTACTACTACTACTAATTTATATGCCGCCCATCTGATTGAGTTGCCCCAGCCACTCTGGGTGGCTTCCAACAAAATGTAAAGAGACACAACAAAACACCAAACATTAAAAGCTCCCCGAAACAGGGCTGTCTTCAGAAGTCTTCTAAAAACCATATACCGTATTTTTCGCTCTATAACACGCACCTGACCATAACACGCACGTAGTTTTTAGAGGAGGAAAACAAGAAAAAAATATTCTAAACGAAACAGTGGGTGTATGATTTTTGTGGTTCATGCTGTGGCCACAGACATGTGATCTGACGGTGAGTTTGGGGTAGCCCAATGCAAAAATCCTGAGGATCCATGTGGATCCATGCTTTGTAACCACGTTTTTGCGCCATTGCGGCCCCATGAAACAGTGGGTGCATGTGTTTTTTGGTGCAGGCTGTAGCCATGGATATGCTATGTGATCTGATGGTGAATTTGGGGTGACCTAGTGCAAAAATCCTGAGGATCCATGTGGATCCGTGCTTTGTAACCACGTTTTAAGTGGGGAGGGAAGGAAAAGAACTCAAGGGACAAGGAGCACGCGTGGGGTGTGTGGAGAAGGATGCTGCTAATAATGCAGGAGAGGCTCCTCTCTGGCTTTGCTCCTTTAGAACAAGCAGGCTCTGCGTCTCTCCCTCCTCCCCGGCAAGGAAACCATGATAGTAACCACTCTGAGACAAATCAAGAAAAATTGCGACCAACACTCTCCCCCAACAAGCGCAGTGAGGTCAAAGCACACACACACACGCAGAGAGAGAACTGGCCCTAAAGTCACAGGGGTGCTGGGGGAGTGAACGGGAAGCAAGAAAAGGAGAAGGAGCCCTCACACACAGAGAGACACACAGAGTGTCGATTCTAAAGTCGCAGGGGCGCAGGGAGAGTGAACGGAAGCAAGAGAAGGAGAAGGAGCCCTCACACAGACACAGACACACAGAGTGTCAATTCTAAAGTCGCAGGGGCACAGGGAGAGCGCAGGGGCACAGGGAGATTGAACGGGAAGCAAGAGAAGGAGAAGGAGCCCTCACACACACAGAGACACACAGAGTGTCGATTCTAAAGTCGCAGGGGCGCAGGGAGAGTGAACGGAAGCAAGAGAAGGAGAAGGAGCCCTCACACACACACACAGACACACAGAGTGTCAATTCCAAAGTCACAGAGGCGCAGGGAGAGCGCAGGGGCGCAGGGAGAGTGAACGGGAAGCAAGAGAAGGAGAAGGAGCCCTCACACAGAGAGAGACACACAGAGTGTCAATTCTAAAGTCTCAGGGGCGCAGGGAGAGTGAACGGGAAGCAAGAGAAGGAGAAGGAGCCCTCTCTCACACACAGACACACAGAGTGTCAATTCTAAAGTCGGAGGGAGAGCGCAGGGGCGCAGGGAGAGTGAATGGGAAGCAAGAGAAGGAGAAGGAGCCCTCACACACACAGAGACACACAGAGTGTCAATTCTAAAGTCGGAGGGAGAGCGCAGGGGCGCAGGGAGAGTGAACGGGAAGCAAGAGAAGGAGAAGGAGCCCTCTCACACACACAGACACACAGAGTGTCAATTCTAAAGTTGGAGGGAGAGCGCAGGGGCGCAGGGAGAGTGAACGGGAAGCAAGAGAAGGAGAAGGAGCCCTCACACACAGACACAGACACACAGAGTGTCAATTCTAAAGTCGCAGGGGCGCAGGGAGAGTGAACGGGAAGCAAGAGAAGGAGAAGGAGCCCTCTCTCACACACAGACACACAGAGTGTCAATTCTAAAGTCGCAGGGGCGCAGGGAGAGTGAACGGGAAGCAGGAGGAGGAGAACGATAGCTCAAGCACACACACACACAGCCCCTACAGTGGCTAATCCAAAATCGGACAGCAAAAAACTGCAGGCAGGGACAGAGAGCATGGGGTTGTTTTAAAGCAGCCAACCCCGCTCTGCTTCTCTCCCTCCTCCCGGCTAGGCTGGCTGAAAAGCTTTGCTGCTACTTAGCAGCTCAGTGGGGAGGAGAGAGGAACATAGAGGACGGGGTTGTTTTAAAGCAGCCAACCCCGCTCTGCTTCTCTCCCTCCTCCCCGGCTCCACTAGCTGACAGCAGCCGCTTACTGTTTCAAAGCGAGCCACGGACTGCTCACAACTGCAGCAGATTCCCCCGCCATCTGTAGGCATTCGCTCCATAACACGCACAGACATTTCCCCCTACTTTCTAGGAGGAAAAATCTGTGTGTTATGGAGCGAAATTTACGGTAGTTGTTTATGTGTTTGACATCTGATGGGAGGGTGTTACACAAGGCGGGTGCCACTACCAAGAAGGCCCTCTGCCTGGTTCCCTGTAACCTTACTTCCCACAGTGAGGGAACTGCCAAGAGGCCCTCGGTGCTGAATCTCAGTGTCTGGGCTGAATGATGGGGGTGGAGATGCTCCTTCAGGTATGCAACACCAGGCATAGTTGTGTAAACTTTGTTCCCATCAGCATCCCCCAGCTTTTCATCTTTTTATTTTAAAGGCAAATGCCAAGAAAGGCGTCACCCAAAAAAGCTTTGAATTTCTTTCACACTTCGTCTTTCTGCAAACAAAGTTGGAGTCCACAGCTTCCTTTTCCAACCCTGACAATGGAACTCCCGCCTCCTTTTTGGATAAGGTGATTGTCGGCTGGGTAATCTTTCAGTTAAGAAAAAGGGAGAGAGAGCTGCGACTTCATAGAAACAACCTTCTTAAAAATGTGTGCTTGAGAATCCTCTTATACATTTCCCATCAATAATTACAGCCATTGCTGAAAATTGTTCGGCATTGTTCGTCTGGCTCTCAAAGCGTCTAAAGCCCACATTCCACCTGACAGGCCCCTACAGAGAAAATTAAGCGCAGAAGGAGGGAGGGAATGGTAATTGCTTGAGATTCTGCTGATATCAAAATTGTCCTACTTTAAGAGCAAAGGTGCATGAATGGAGATGGGACTGTAGCATTTTAAGAGGATGTGAGAGATGGCACGACTGGATGCTTCCGTTATGTCAAGACCTCTCACAGGAGGAGTGCAACATTTAGGAGATGTAATGTGGTACATTTGCAGGAATGCCCCAACCATGGATTTCTGCGTTCTCGAACCATTTCCCATCTATTGATCTGATTCTAGCATTGTTAACGTTTGCGGGGAGGAAGGTGTCTAACCATAACAAAAACCCCGGGTGATATTTAACTGAATAAATGCATGAGTGGAACTTGCTCAATGGTACTCCTCCTCTATGCCATCCCCAAATCAGCCCAAAGGCTTGGGAAAACACACAGAACATATTTCGGGACACTGAGGGGCTTTAAACAGCACAAGCAGAATTCATCCCACTTATGTGAAGCACTATTTACACCTACATTCAATACAACAAATCAGGACAGGACAGGACAAATCAGTTAATTTTGGTTTCTCCCGGTCTCTCATTCCCCCCCTCCCACATTTCCGCATCACTTTCCTTAAAAAAATGCCCTGATAAAACTTAGACAGCATTTTAGGAGGCATTTCTCTCAAGGTACATATTTTTGAATGGAATTTCCCCTAACAGAATGCAGTTTTGTGTGTTATATTCAATAATAAATGCATGTTTATGTACACTTTCCCCTAATACAGATTTTTAGTGTGAATTTCTCTTAATATACAATTTTTGCAAGTACCGGTAATTTCCCCCCAATTCAATTATTTTAAATAATAAAAAATGAAAAAGGTTACTAGAGACGGCACACAACTAAATGCACAGGTTGCCCTATAAAATTGTAACTTACACGTGCTAGATTAGCTTTTAGCTAGTTTTAAGCTGAACTGAGTGCTGAAACTTTCAGCTGTCTTTTCCCTCCACTGACAAATGCCTAACCGCTTTAATCTAGGAAAACTGAGCTTGTTTTCTAAAGGGGACACTAAGCTGTCTCTTCTACTGGCTAGATCTGCATTGTGTGAAACCATCTCTATCGGGAGTTTTCTTTTTACCCTTTCTCCAAAATTGGTGGTCAGCCTAGTTTCCTATGGCCACTCAAGCCTCAGCAGGGAGGGGACAGAAAACTAGGCTTCTACAGGGTTCCTACCTGTAGGACTTAGCTCCTAATAAGCTATTGCAGGGGGCTGCATTAGAAGATCCTCAAAATCCCTTCCAACTCTGCATTTCTATGATTCACAATTTATCAGGTATTTTTTTTATAGATAAATTTCCACTGCAGGATTTGGCTCCCAGGGCAAAGTGGCCTTACACTGCACCCTTATTAGTCTGAGCTCTTGCTTAAGTCAAATAATTAAATAAACCTGTATTACGTACCCTCTCATTGCCTGGCTGCTTAACTCGTCTTGATGCTACGTCAACTGGGGCTCCCTCTAGCTTATGGAGCATCCATTATGAGCATGTGTTTAGATTAACTGCACAATTGGAAGAAATGGTTTCTTTTTAAGTGTACGCATCTTCCATATCTTATCTCACGTTATCTGATTGCACACTGCTTTGATAGCATTTGACTGTGAAGCAGTTTAAAAATCTGTAAAGCGAATAAATGTGCATTTTTGCGGAGACGCGTTGTTCAGTTAGCGATTAATGCGGAACCCCTAGGGACCTAGAGGTGAACAAATGCAGAAGTGGCATGGACCAGAAAGGAGCTGGTTCTCCCATCACTATCCTGAGGTCCCTTTGTTTGAAAACTCTCAGCACGTCCTTCCTTAATCGCCTTTCTCCTACAGTGAGCGTATCCGGATCTTTGTAAGATTTGTCTTGTAGATGCTTCATCATCTTGGCAGCTTCTCCCCAAAGTCATTCCAACCTGTCAACTTCCTTCTTGAACCGGGGCTCCCCAGAGCTGATCTCAGAACTACAGATAAGGGCTGTGTCCTTTGTCTCTCGCATCATATACAGCCGCTAACCCCAGCAATCCTGCTGTTTGCTGTCAGTCAAACACTGCATCCAGACTCTAGTGCCAAGGAAGCTCTGAAATGGCTGCACTTAGCAGGAAAGCACTCATGTTATTTTAAGCTGGGTTTCCAGTTCCTCTGGATAAATCATTGCATTACTCCAGTCTCTCACAATATCTAGTGCAGTATGTTTTTTGGGGGGTTTAAAACTTCCTTCATCCCTGGCCATTGGCTATGCTGGCTGGAGCTGATGTAATCCAGGCATAGGCAAACTCGGCCCTCCAGATGTTTTAGGACCACAGGTCCTGTTAGCTAGGGATGATGGGAGTTGTACTCCCAAAACATCTGGAGGGCTGAGTTTGCCTATACCTGATGTAATCCAAAAACATCTGGAAGGCGCATCATTGGGGAAAGGCTGCTGTGTTATCTATGCTGCTTCATCCACCCACCCTGTTTTTAGCAGGCTTTCATTTCCAGATTTGATAATCTCATCTTCACCTGATATCAATAACTTGGTTATATTCACTTTCCCTTATCTTGCCTGGGTCATTTCTGAAGATGAAATGCAAGGATATGTAATTAGCAGCACCTGAGCATTTAACACACAGTTTCAAAGCAAACCCGCTGTTAGATCAATCATTTCTGCTTCTACATTACTATATGATTATAAAGGCAGCCAATTAATATTTCTAGGGTGGGTGTGTCACACCTGCAGTGTGAAAATTATCCTCTAAATATATAATACAGCCTTTCCAGAAGGGCTGATAAAAACTTAATCATTAACCACTCAAATAGATTTTTTAAAAAGATTTTAGGAACACTCTTGTCTATCTATCTTGCTAAAGATATTAATTTGCTACTAACTGATCCTTAAATGCTAGGTACTTATTTAGAAAACATGAACAATTAAAATTTATTTTGGGCACACACTGTTATTTAGGATCTGGTGAGTCTTAAATGGCAGGAAGTTCCACAGTTCCACAACAGTTACAGTAAGTGTGCTCTGAGGTTCCCCAGCCCTTGTGCTATATACCACGGAGCTATGGTTACTCTCTTTGGCAGGGCCAGATTTAGGTTTGATGAGGCCCTAAGCTACTGAAGGTAACGGGGCCCTTTATATGTCCAGCTGTCCTTTGTCAACAACAAACTGTCACTGTTTTTTTGTCAAAACAAATTTTTTTTTCCTTCCAGTAGCACCTTAAAGACCAACTAAGTTAGTTCTTGGTATGAGCTTTCGTGTGCATGCACACTTCTTCAGATACACTTGAAACAGAAGTTGCCAGATCCCTCTATATAGTGAGAAGGTGGGGAGGGGTATCATGAACAAAACTGACTACATTCAGGAGGCTCACAGACAACTTTCCAATACTGCCTTTTACATAAAATTGGACTCAGACCCCACACAAGAATACAAAAAAGAACTGAACAAGATTGTTAAGGAGCTACCCCCACACATCCAAGAACAGATCCTCACCAACACACCAACAGAACCTCGACCAGGAACTTTCTATCTTCTACCTAAAATACACAAACCAGGAAACCCAGGACGCCCCATCATTTCCGGTATTGGCACTATTACAGTGGGTGTCTCCGGTTATATGGACTCTGTTCTGAAACCATATGCCATCAGTGCTCCCAGCTATGTACGTGACACCACAGATTTTCTGAGGAAAATACAATCTTTAAATAATCTTCCCAACAATACTATACTAACTACTATGGATGTGGAATCTCTGTATACCAACATCCCACGCAACGATGGTTTACAAGCTATAAGGAACACCATTTCAGATAAAACCACAGCGGACTTTGCCACCAAACTCTGCCAATTTGTCCTTACCCACAACAACTTCAAATTCGGTGATGACCTGTTCCTTCAGATCAGCCGCACAGCAATGGGCACCCGCATGGCCCCACAGTATGCCAACATCTTCATGGCAGATTTAGAACAACGTTTCCTAAACTCCTACCCACTCAAACCTCTCTTGTACCTGCGATACATTGACGATATTTTTATCATCTGGACACATGGTCAACAGACCCTAGACACCTTCCACCAGAAATTCAATGATTTTCACCCCACAATCAACCTAACAATGAATCAATCTATGCAAGAAATACATTTTTTGGACACTACTATAAAAATACAGGATGGGCGCATAGACACCACCTTATACCGTAAACCAACTGACCGACAAACATATCTACATGCCTCTAGCTACCATCCCAAACATACCAAACAGTCCATTGTATATAGCCAGGCACTACGTTACAGCCGTATCTGTTCCAATTCTACAGACAGAGACTCTCACCTAAGAGATCTACAGCAAACCTTTTTAGAACTAAAATACCCAGCAGATGAAGTTAGACAACAGATCAACAGAGCCAGACAGATACCCAGAGAGAACTTGCTGCAAGACAGACCCAAAAAAGAAAATAACAGAACACCTCTAGTCATCACATACAGCTCCCAAGTTAAAACAGTACAACGCATCATCAGAGATCTACAACCTCTCCTGGACAATGATAGTTCTCTTTCTCAAGCTCTGGGAGGAAGACCTTTCATTGCCTACAGACAGCCACCCAATCTTAAACAACTCCTAACCCACAATAATACTACAACCAGACGTAACACGGACACTGGCACCAGAGCCTGCAATAAACCCAGATGCCAACTTTGCTGCCACATACACCCGGACAACACCATTACTGGCCCCAACAACATCACACATACCATCTCGGGACTATTTAATTGCTCATCGTCTAACATTGTATATGCCATCAAATGCCAACAGTGTCCTTCAGCTCTCTATATTGGACAAACAGGCCAAACCTTACGCCAAAGAATAAACGGACATAAATCGGACATCAAGAATCACAAGACAGAGAAACCAGTAGGAGAACATTTCAATCTCCCAGGACATTCTATACAAGATCTCAAAGTAGCTGTTTTACTACAAAGGAATTTCAGAAATAGACTGGAAAGAGAAGCTGCTGAATTGCAACTCATTACCAAACTTAAAACCATGGAGAGACCTGGTCTGAACAAAGACATTGGATTCTTATCTCATTATACATGACAAAGCCATTTTTCACCTTCTCACCCCTTGCTTTTTCCTGTAAGACCTATTGCAGTCATTAAGAGTCGTCAACAGGCTCATCACAGCTATCTGCCAATCACCCATTCCCACCACCCTTCTGAGTAATACCCCTCCCCACCTTCTCACTATATAGAGGGATCTGGCAACTTCTGTTTCAAGTGTATCTGAAGAAGTGTGCATGCACACGAAAGCTCATACCAAGAACTAACTTAGTTGGTCTTTAAGGTGCTACTGGAAGGAAAAAATTTTTTTTGTTTTGACTATGGCAGACCAACACGGCTACCTTTCTGTAACTGTTTTTTTGTGTTGAATATACACTATATGGTAATTTATGGACCTAATAGATATTTAAAGCCATTTGCATATGTTGCCATTCAACCAGTCCATGCAGAATGTAGGCACCCTATATATAGAAATGAGCAAACCCGTGATATTTTAGGGAGCAGGCTAGCAGGTGGGGCCCATTACTTACATCATAGGAGCCTACACAACACAAAACACTGTTGCTGTATGTAGGTTTAATTTTATTTGTTTTTTATCTTATATTTTGGAAATGTACACCCAGTTTTTTCCCTTTATTTTTTGGGGGGGCCCCCAAGAGAGTGGGGCCCTAAGCTATAGATTGTTTAGCTTATACGTAAATCCGGCACTGCGAAGTGGCAGTGGAAAGTCTTTGGGAAGTTTTGGGTGGGTCTTTTAGTTCCTTGTTTCCTTGGAACAATATCCTTATTTCACAATGTGCTGTGTAACCTCACCGAAGCCAAGCATAAGGCTTTCCATGAAAAATTTGTCCGTATTGTAAGGCTGAACTGTGGGAAAGAATGAAAAAAGAAGGAAACCAACAGAGCTTATAGTTACAACACTGGCTGTTTTCCCAACACACATACACACCTGTGTGAAATCTATTGGCAACTTATTGATTAAGTCATGCTTTGTGCTGCTTTCCCATCCAGAGCACATCATTTTTCACATTCGTTATGCTTAAAACAAACCTTTGCCAGAGATCTATTCTTTTCTTTCGAAGTAAGGTCTTCAGAAGAAAATCCAGCTCTCACATTGTACATAAGAAATAGTATTTTTTTAACCCTTCAGTTGTTGCAACTGCCTCATTAGGACAAGATCTACTGGGAAGAGTTGCTGTGACCACTAGGCCTGAGCTGCTTTGTTTCCTTGAATAGAGTTAACTTCACTGACACCTTGTGAGCTGTTGCAGACTTGCTCCTGACTCCCGTCTTGGCAGAGGGTAGGGAGCTTTAGACGTTCTAGATCTTTAGATAGTTCTAGATGTTCTCCAAGACCTTCTACAAGTCTTCACCAATTATATAACCACAGGGAGGTGCCTTATAAAGAGTCAGACCACTAGTCCATCTAGATTGCTGTTGTTTATGTCATTGAAATTCTACTCAATATTGATACAGAATAGATTCCAATGTATAAATAAGTAAAAACTTAAACACGCTGCAGCATTCCTGAAAACATAGGCAGAGGCAATTGTATTTCATCCAGCAGAGCTTTACTGCTACTGAAGGCAAATGAGCATAATGGTCACAAATCCAGTACATTCAGGATTGGCACTGTCCATAAGAAATCCAGTTACAGCAGACTTGACTTAAACTTACAATAACTTTATAATAAGTCTAAACCTTAACACTAAGCATACTGTGTACAGAACACCACAACAGAAGAACAGAGATAGAAAGAGAAAGTGAAACCCAGAAGAAATAAGAGAACCAGTTTAAGCCAGCTGCATTCAGGAATAACCCTGAAATATACCCAGAGGCGAGAGT
This sequence comes from Podarcis raffonei, assembly GCF_027172205.1. NCBI lineage: Eukaryota > Metazoa > Chordata > Lepidosauria > Squamata > Lacertidae > Podarcis > Podarcis raffonei. Next base: position 73,165,896 of record NC_070610.1, on the reverse strand, counting down.
GGATTTCATGCTCTTTATTCAGCTCATAGTGGTGAGGAGGAATGGAAGTCCCCCCACAGTATCTGATTTATATACATTATTTACACAATGGGCTGCATGTGATTGGCTAATTCCGGGATTCTCCTGTAGGCCAATCAGGCTGTGGATTCAATTCCCTCTGAGCTGGATTGGGTGGCTCCTGCGGACCAATCAGACTGTTGCATTGTTCTAGGACCAATCAGACTGCTGCATTTTGGATCCTATTGTTCTAGGACCAATCAGACGGCTGCATTTTGGATCCTATTCAACCCAGTACATAACAAACCCAAACACCATGAATTTTCTTCTTTTTTCTTTCACACAGAGAAGCTTCCAGAATCTTCCAGAACCCCTTGAATTAAGTAGAATAGCAAAGATCTCTACACATCAGATCAATAGTTTCTGCACTAAGAAATGCAAACTGACAGTCTACACCAACTGGAAGCAACTTTCTAGCATTTTAGACAGGAGACATTTCCAGTCCTAGTTGGAGATGCCAGTAGGATTTGAATCTGGGATTTCGTATGTGCAAAGCAGATGCTCAGCCAATGAGCTGCACTCCTTTTCCACAGCCTTCTTAGTCCAAGGTATGGCATTGATGAGCTGAAAACCAGAAAACACATTCCCTCTCGTGATAATTTCAGATGTCTTACCACGACCCAGATTGCTTGCCAAGGACTAGCATCCCGATGGGCTGTCTGTAGTACCAGCATGAGGATAAGGGTGGTGGGGTCTTCGTTCCTCGTCAGTGCAGTCTGCAGGGAGCCCAGCTTTAGAATCGCTGAATGCTGTTTTAAAAATGCAATGCAAGTTTATTGAGAGAAGAAAAGAAACTCTCTTCCCTTTGTCACAAGTCAATACAGGTGTCTGATGAATAGGAGAAAGCACATTCCAGGGACACATACTACCTTCTCATGGGGTGATTGAGTACCCTATTGGAATGATGGATAGATGGATCCCTCCTCATTAGCATTCATACACTTTCTCTCCTGGCACTTGCAATCAGATTGAGTAATAACTTTGACAAAGTGCCCCACCGGTCTTTGAATATCCAAATGTAGCCCTAGCCTGTTCTTCCTAGTAGGTCCACCTTGGGCATCTCTCTCTCTCCCTCTCTTTCTCCTCTCTCTGTGCCATTTACAGTTAATGAACAAATGGCTCTGAGAATAACAACATTACAAGGAAATGCACATTTCATATTTTACTGCCTCATCCCTCCAGCTGCTGGAGTAATAAATAAAATAGCTTAGGAACTGGGGAGGAACATTGAGCAAGCAGATATGGCTGTTTCATGGACTGATCCTATCCAGAAGCTTTAGCTGAGGACGTCTGCTGCTTTGACCCACCATCCCTCTGGGGTGGGAGGAGAAGAAGGAGCCAGCCACTGAGGCCACACAGGACTTGACTCTGTACTTGGCCTCCTCTGCACCCTGATTTTTTTGGACATGGGGAAGGGGAAATATTGGGGGAGCCAAAAAAGGCTCATTCCTCAGGAGTCAGCGCTCCTGTGGTGAAGGCAGGGTAAGAATAAATAACTAAACCAGAATCCTGTACATGTACAGATAGGTAGCAAAGGGATGGAGATCTGGTTTGTGTGATTTTGGTATTTAGTAGAATTGTGATTGCAGGACTATATCCTGCAAAAACAGCAGATTATAACATTGTCATTTGCTGTGGTTTTCCTGCCACTAGGGGACTAAAGCAGTTCGCAGTGAAGTAACTCTGAAGTATCTGGCACCATGGGGTATTCAAGAAAAAGTTTGGACCGGCTACAAAGTTTGCAAGCATAGAATTTTCTAATTGTCTCTTTGGACACAGGGAGACGATTGCATTGTTCATGTTTTAAATCAATTACTGATGTGCTTAGTTCTATTTGGGCAATTGCTCTTATCGTTTAGTATAATTGTGGTTCCAATTAAAGAACGTTTGTTCACTTTAACTATTTGCATGATTTGTTCCATTCGACCCTGATAGGACAGACACAAGTTGAGGTTATGTGTGTGTGTGTGTGTGTTTGTGTGTGTGTGTGTGTGTGTGTGTGTGTGAGAGAGAGAGAGAGAGAGAGAGAGAGAGAGAGAGAGAGAGGCCTGGATTTAAACTGATGACATTTTAAGAAACATAAACTACTAAACTTACAAAGAAAGTTGTGTTATACTGTTTCAGACCACCGGTCCATCTTGTCCCCACTGACTAGCAGTGTCTCTCAATAAACTTAGAAAACGACAATACCGATACAGCTGTATTTATTTTTTAAAAGAGATTTCTGAAGGGCCTGAATACGTAAAATATTGTTAATTAGGGCCATGGGCCATGAATGGATTAAATGAGGTGTTTATTAGATTAGTCTAGGGTGCACACATAAGAATCTAAAAGGCTTGATAATAGTTGGATATTTTCAGCTAGCATCAATTAATTTGTAGATGATATGAAAGACAGAAGTGGGGTGGAATCCCTGCTGGACTTCCTAGCAAAATAACTGAAGTACTTCAAAGTTTGGATTTGTCTTTTCTGCAGAACTTTGAGGGGTAGACCAAAAAAGACTTTGGTCACATTCACAGCAGTATGGTACTACTTGTGACAAAGAATTCTGGGAGCTGTAGTTTGTTAAGGGTGCCGGGAATTGTTAGCAAACACCTTTTCCTCTTCCCAGAGCTACAGTTACCAGCATTCCAACTCTCTCTCCCTCAATCTAGATAATTTAGGAGCAAGTTAAAACATCATTGCTTCCAATTCAGATTCTTAAAGGACTCTGCTGCAAACCTCGGTGGAATCAGAGAGTTGGCTAGTAGTACCCCTTTTCCAGCACAGAGACCCAACTTGAGAAAAAGAATCACTGGTTGAAATTCTGCCAGCTGCATAGCTGCTGAAGACCAGAAAAAAAATGCACCACTTGCAATTTCAGTTCCAAGTGATGTGGTTACCATACTGTAGTGGAGGCAAGCTTTCACAGCTTACTGCAGGTTGCAAAATGCAGAAGAGAGCCTGTAGCTCAGTGGCAAAAGATCCCAGGTTTAATCTTTGATGTTTCTGGTTTTGCCAAGGTGTGTCCCCTATCTGAAACCCAGAGAGCTGCAACCAGTGTCTTGATTGACAATACTGAGCTAGAAGAGCCAGTGGCCTGACAGCTCCCTATGTTCCTAAATAATGGCCACCATATGCATTCATTATTTATCCATTTAGCTCTTTTGCCACACAGGCACACTGAATGTGTTTTCATTAATGGGCAGAACTTAGAATTTGGGAAGAGAAGAAATGAGCTGAGGTTTCCTGGGAAGCTGTCTAGGAAGAAGAAGAAGAAGAAGAAGAAGAAGAAGAAGAAGAAGAAGAAGAAGAATAGTAGTAGTAGTAGTAGTAGTTTGGATTTGATATCCCGCTTTATCACTACCCTAAGGAATCTCAAAGCGATTTAGAATCTCCTTTCCCTTTCTCCCCCACAACAAACACTCTGTGGGGTGAGTGAGGCTGAGAGACTTCAGAGAAGTGTGACTAGCCCAAGGTCACCCAGCAGCTGCATGTGGAGGAGCGGAGACACGAACCTGGTTCACCAGATTACGAGTCTACCGCTCTTAACCACTAGCCCACAGTGGAACATTAATTAACTAGGAGGGCTCAGTTATAAGAATGAATCTGCAGAAGCCAATGCACATTGTGATCAAAAATATAGAACACGATGTGAAACAGGACGTTTCAGTGGAGGAACCAATCAATGTGATCAGTAGAAAGCATTGAACTGCGAATTATGGTGATGGCTTCTCTGCAGAAAAATCTGCCTCCATATCCTTGATTCCCTAGACACTGTTCATCTGCATTTTTTCTCTTTACGTATGTATCGGGAACTCCAGGTGAGGTGGAAGCAGCTGGAAGCAGCTTGCAGGTAGGAAATGGGGTGGGATCCATGCACCAAGCCAGCATTTTATCCCTGCAAATAGCAGGTGTCCTACCATCTGACCCAGCTAGAAAGTTCTGCTCTTGCAACACTTGTCAAAAACTGTTGACTAAAAGGCCTCTAGAAGCAGGAGTATGTTACAGAATCATAGAACTGGAAGGTACCCGAGGGTCATCTAGACCAGTGTTTCCCAACCTTGGGTCCCCAGCTGTTTTTGGACTACAATTCCCATCATCCCTGACCAATGGTATTGCTAGCTAGGGATGATGGGAGTTGTAGTCCAAAACCAGCTGGGGACCCAAGGTTGGGAAACACTGATCTAGACTAGCGGTTCTCAACCTGTGGGTCCCCAGATGTCATTGGACTACAACTCCCATCATCCCTGAGCTCTGGCCTTGCTAGCCAGGGGTGATGGGAGTTGTAGTTCAACAACATCTGGGGACCCACAGGTTGAGAAAGGCTGATCTAGACCAACCCCCTGCAATGCAGAAATCTCAACTAAAGCATCCTTTTCTGAAAAATCACCTGTGTAGCCAGTGGTTTACTTCAAGTATGTTCCTCTCACTTCAAAGCCATGACCTTCAACAGGAAGGAATGATGAAAAGACCACCTGTGTCCCAAGGTGCTTCAACTTCCTACACAGTCTTATAGTCCCTTGCCATACATCAGAAGGCTGCTTCTGGCAGTATCATTTGTACACACATGAATCAGGAGGGAGGAGTTGGGGGGTCAGTAGGCATTATAAGACTCGACAACTTCTCTGTCACATTGCGAATCTTTGCATCTGGATGACAACGCACCATCCTGTTACCTCAACACACTGCTGCCTCTGTCCTTCTCAGTAGGGAGTCACTTACCACCACCAAACATCTCTTCCTCTGGGGAATGGCAGGAATTGTTCTGCACGCTGTATCTTCCACAGCCACCTGAAGTCTACAACTGCTGTTCTTGCTCCTCTGGCCCAGAATCGGTGTCTGAGGGAAGGGCATGGAATCGATTTTGCAGCTCCAGTTACATTATGACATGCAACCCCTTGCTAATTGTATGGAGGAAAGAATGAGTAGGTACAGCTGTCTCTCCACCCCCCCAATACATTTGAAGCACATGATTCCCCCCCCCCAGATTCCTGGGAATTGTAGTTTACTCTTCACAGAGCTGCAATTCTGAGCAGCTGTAACTAATCACAGTTCCCAAGATTCCCAAGATGTAATGTGCTTTAAATTTACAGTGTGTGTGCAGCTAATATCTTGGTAGCTTAAGGCTACAGCCTCAACCTTCATCCCTTTGATCACTAATTCCATTTTGCAATGTTACAAACTGCTTCCTTACAAATTATCTTCCATGCAGGTACATTGTTCTTTGGTCTTTCAGCTGTCTGCCATCATGTGCTATCCTTCAGCTCCTCAAGTCTGTTATCCAGACCTCAGCAATGGTGTTGACACATTGACTTCCCATCCAAGTTCCTACTTACCTCAAGAGTTCTGCAAGGGGCGCAGTGACGTGTGGGTCAAGGACAAGCTGTTTTTACCTCAAAGCATGGGTCAATATTACCCACCTCTTTCTTCCCCTCTTAAACCCCCAGCCCATTTTTAGCAAACTGCTTGCAGGGAGGTGATTAAAGTACCACTGTGAGAGGAACAGCAGGTTTGTTCAATTCCACCTTTCCATGGCTTTTCACGCTGATCCTCAACAATGTGAAAACCATCACCAACAGATTCTGTTTGGTGGAGAGAAATGATTAGCATAAAACTACATGAAAAGCTCCCAATTCATCAACGAGGTCGATTTAGATGAATTTCTACTGCGCCGTGGGGATCCTTCATCTCTAAAATTGACAAATGAGATGATAAAGAAATGGGCTATTGTTGGAGATTATATATCTCTGCCTCTACTTGGTGATAACAGGTTTCATAGGCCAACTGTGTAAGCTGAAGAGAGCTAGAAGTTGTATTTAATTTTCTAAGGGAAGCACTGCTTTCAATAACGATTTCATTTGCAATGATGCGCCCCCTTTTTTCTTACAGACCCTGATCATTGCAGGCCAAAATCTCAACAAGCACAGCTCCTGTTTCTCAACCCACAGCTTACCAACTGTCTTTAGAGTGGACATTACATAATATGTTTTCCCCACCCCTGCCAGGCGAAAGTTTAACTTTCTTGGCACTTGAACCCACCGTATCTTTGGGAACCATACAGTATTATTTATCATGTACGATTTAACTATGCCAAGCATGTGTTTCCATGATTATAATTTGGGGGGCTGAGTTCAAGGTACGTATCCACTTTTGGTGCTTTCAGCCACATACAACTCACAAAATCAAGAGCTATTTCATATGCCACCCTCCTTTTTTTCTGTTTTGCAATATCTAAAGTTGCAATTACCTGGGAAACCATCAGCATAGAAAAGGAGGAAACTGCCTTCTACCATGTCAGATTCTTCATCCATCTAGGTGGGGAGGCTGAGCAGCCTAAACAAAGCCACACTGTGCCTCTGGTCTCTTTGGGGCTTCATCCGCCCTCACAGACATTGTCTTTGGGCTCTGGGGGAGGTCTCCTTGCAAGTCACGAGGGCTTTCCAGCTCCCTCCCGCCATTTTCATGTTTCCTGCTCTTTATGTCGTTTGCTCCAGAGCTTTCAAAACTTAGATTCTTTCTTTGAGCACCCAAACCACCATTCTTCCCATTTCATGGAGAACTCATAAAGGTAAGAGAAGGTGTGAAAGAAATCTCAGTTTGAACAATCTGCTTCTTCCAAATCTAGAGGGCCCACTGCTTAACCTCTCTCCCATCCTGCAATATGGTGGTAACAATATCTGTCAAAGCTGAGACTGGCCATGATGCCTTATGGACACAGTGTGCCTGTGAGTACAAGCTGCTGGGGAACAACAGGAAGAGAAGGCTTTTGTCCTCAAGTATTGCTTGTGGGCTTCCCAGGGGCTTCTAACTGGCTTCTAACTGGCCACTGTGGAAAACAGGATGCTTGTACGAAGAGGTTCTAATTCAGCAGAGCACCAAATACATATTTGTCCCTAAGGCAAATTTTCTTGCTCTTTGCACGTGCCGGCTGAATCAGTATGTGCCAATGTGCCGCATTTCACTTGCATATTTCTATAACAAGATAGCATGTAATTTGCTTGTCAAATGGGATGCTATCTATCAATCCTTTGATTGGATGTAAGAATCCCTTCATTTTTGGAGCATCCTTCCAGTTTGTATTACCTTCCCGTCCTCTAAAAACAAATCTGAAATTTCTTGATTTCTCATCTACAGGAGGTACTGATTGAGCACTTATGCACTTGTTTGCACGCACAACCTTTAATTCCTCTTGCCTTGTGTTCTTTTCAGCCTTACACCTTACTTGCACAGCTATTGCAACATCTGGCTGACTTTGACAAAGCTCTTTCACATATTTCTGTTGTGATTATTCCACCCCACCCCCTAAAACAAACACTTCCTTTTGCCGTTTCATTTAGAAACCCTTTACAGTGGTACCTCGGGTTACATACGCTACAGGTTACAGACTCCGCTAACCCAGAAATAGTGCTTCAGGTTAAGAACTTTGCTTCAGGATGAGAACAGAAATCGTGCTCTGGCGGTGCGGCGGCAGCAGGAGGCCCCATTAGCTAAAGTGGTGCTTCAGGTTAAGATCAGTTTCAGGTTAAGAACGGACCTCCGGAACGAATTAAGTACTTAACCTGAGGTACCACTGTATTTCACTTGCAAATCTTTATTTGCACATAGGGCTAAGTCAGTGGAAGCCTCTGGGATCATGTACCAAAACCAGGGACTTGTTGGGTGGCATTTTAATAGAAGTCAAATTTGTTTAGAGGGATTTATTGGCTAAAGAAAGCCTAATTCATCTTATGTACAGTGGTAGCTTCTGAAAGTACAATATGCTGCAATGCCAGCTTTGCAAATGTTTGGTGAATTTGGGGGAATATGGACATATCTATATTTGGGGTGGCACATTAAAATGCAAAGTGAACCATTTTTCTCCCCAATCCCTAATCACAGTCCACGAGAGGCACAAGGGGCTTAATGTTAGAATAAACACAGGGACAGAGTAACCCCTTATATGCCCACTTGACCACTTTAATCTGCAGAACAAATGCCACATACTGTAATACCCATTCCACATTTGTAAGAAATTGATCTCTTAGTGTGGCATCACCTGCACTTTGGAACTCCCTGCCTATTGATATCAGGAAAGCACCTTCACTGTACTCTTCTTGGCACATGTTGAAAACATTTATTTATTTTTGTCTAGACAGGCCTACCCAGGTATCTAGAATGCTGATGTGTTTTTAACTTACTATCAACATTAATTTTTCTGAATGTTTTAATTGTGGGGATTTTTGTAAATTGCTTTGAGGTGGTTGTGTTTTTTTTTACAATCAAGCAGTATATAAATTTTATGAAATAAAATAGGGGGGGAGAGAATGAAAGGAGGGAAGATGTCATCTGAGTCTATACCAGTGTCTGGTCCTGTGTCTATGCCTGCATTCACATGTGGGGTTTATTGTGTGGTGGTGGTGACGATGACAAAAACAACAACAACAACAATTTATTTATACCCCACCCATCTGGCTGGGTTTCCCCAGCCACTCTGTGCAGCTTCCAACAGAATATTAAAACCACGATAAAACATCAAACATTAAAAACTTCCCTAAACAGGGCTGCCTTCAGACGTGTTCTGAAAGCCATAAAAGGTAAAGGTACCCCTGCCCGTACGGGCCAGTCTTGACAGACTCTAGGGTTGTGCGCCCATCTCACTTAAGAGGCCGGGGGCCAGCGCTGTCCAAAGACACTTCCGGGTCACGTGGCCAGCGTGACAAAGCTACATCTGGCGAGCCAGCGCAGCACACGGAAACGCCGTTTACCTTCCCACCAGTAAGCGGTCCCTATTTATCTACTTGCACCTGGGGGTGCTTTCGAACTGCTAGGTTGGCAGCTGCTGGGACCGAGCAACGGGAGCGCACCCTGCCGCGGGGATTCGAACCGCCGACCTTTCGATCGGCAAGCCCTAGGCGCTGAGGCTTTTACCCACAGCGCCACCCGCGTCCCGACATATAGAAAGCCATATAGTTTATTTCCTTGACATCTGATGGGAGGGCCTTTCACAGGGTGGGCACCACAACCAAGAAGGCCCTCTGCCTGGTTTCCTGTAGTTTCATTTCTCGCAGGGAGGGAACTGGTTACAGTGGTACCTCGGGTTACAGACACTTCAGGTTACAAACTCTGATAACCCAGAAATAGTAACTCGGGTTAAGAACTTTGCTTCAGGATGAGAACAGAAATCACACGGCAGTGGCATGGCAGCAGCGGGAGGCACCATTAGCTAAAGTGGTACCTCAGGTTAAGAACAGTTTCAGGTTAAGAACAGATCTCCAGAACGAATTAAGTTCTTAACCTGAAGTACCACTGTATAAGGTTATAAGGGAACTGATTATAAGGTTAGTGCTTCTGTCTCATTTTCTAATGTTCCCTTCATGATGCACCCACCCGTTCCATCAAATCTCAATCACGATACCACCAGGTTGCAGCAAATGTTATCCATACATGTCATTCCTCCATGTCATCCCTCCTTGTCTTTTAACATTCTGCCGTTGTGCTTTACCTTTTGGCATGACTTTCTATGCTGAAATCCCACCATGACTTCTCATCAGGAAGAAGAAGAAGAAGAAGGAGGAGGAGGAGGAGGAGGAGGAGGAGGAGGAGGAGGAGAAATGCAAGCCTTGAAGTGGGAAGGGAGGATAGTGCACACTGTTAGGACTTGTCGTGTGAGCTGCTGTGGCACAAAGCTCTGAAAAAGTCAGGAAAATTGCCACACAAAACTCCCATGCTTTTCCAGGCTGAGAGGGTGCCAAATGGATTTGTTTTTCCAGAATCAAATAACATAGAAATGAGTGTTAAACGTGCACTATATTCAGTTGGTTTTCCAGAAGTGGCTTTTACATTGTGTAAAAGCTCAAATATAATGTGCAAAATAACAGCCAAGGAAACATCAGGAAAACAGAATAAGCTGCCGCATGAGTGCAGCCCATATCTCTGTCATGTGACCTGCTGGTACTGGTGAGTAGTTGCTGACCCCTGATTTAGGCAACGGCATTTCTGGTCACCAGGGATGCGGGTGGCGCTGTGGGTAAAACCTCAGCTCCTAGGACTTGCCGATCGCATGGTTGGTGGTTCGAATCCCCACGGTGGGGTGCACTCCCGTTGCTCGGTCCTAGCCCCTGCCAACCTAGCAGTTCGAAAGCACCCCCGGGTGCAAGTAGATAAATAGGGACCGCTTACTAGCGGGAAGGTAAACGGCGTTTCCGTGTGTGGCTCTGCCTCGCCAGGGTAGCTTCGTCACGCTGGCCACGTGACCCGGAAGTGTCTGCAGACAGCGCTGGCTCCCGGCCTATAGAGTGAGATGAGCGCGCAACCCTAGAGTCTGTCAAGACTGGCCCGTACGGGCAGGGGTACCTTTACCTTTACCTTATTTCTGGTCATTGGTGATAAGCAGAGCCTGTTGGTGGTGGGAGGAAGCTCCTACTAATCTGAGAGACATGATGCAAAATGTCTCAGATCAGTGAGTCAGCAGGAATGGGTGGGCACAATGTAGGATTAAACGCTGGAAGCAGAAAAAGATCGCCAGCATCTATTCATTCATCAGTCTATCTCTGCACCACTCATTCAAAAAGTCCATGTAACAGCAAAGCAAGTTAAGACATATAATGCTAAACAAAACTGCAGACATTGAAATTACAGAAACAAACAAACTCAGTAATATACTTAATCAGAGCAGCAGCCACAGCAAAATCAGCCAAATGAGTCCCTCGAAACAAGGACTTTAAGAGCCTTTCTGCAGGCTGGCTAAATATGCCTCTTTGGCTTCCTTAATAAGAGAACTACACAAAAATAGCTATAAGCATCGCTGTCATAAATGTCATCTTGGAAGGTTGTGGTACAGAGAGCAGTGCTGCACCATAAGAACTAAAAAAACAAGGTAAAGAGACATATAGGGACGTGGGTGGCACTGTGGTCTAAACCACTGAGCCTAGGGCTTGCCGATTGGAAGGTCGGCAGTTCGAATCCCTGCCACGGGGTGAGCTCCTGTTGCTCGGTCCCAACTCCTGCCAACCTAGCAGTTCAAAAGCATGCCAAAAAGTGCAAGTAGATAAATAGATACTGCTCCGGTGGGAAGGTAAACGGCATTTCTGTGCGCTGCTCTGGTTTCACCAGAAGCAGCTTAGTCATGCTGGCCACATGACCTGGAAAAACTGTCGGCGGACAAACCTCGGCTCCCTCGGCCAGTAAAGCGAGATGAGCACCACAACCCCACAGTCGTTTGCGACTGGACTTAACTGTCAGGGGTCCTTTACCTTTACCTTTAAGAGACATATGGAATAAGGAGTTCCTTCAGATCCCCGCAGCAGGGTGAGCTCCCGTCATTCGGTCCCAGCTCCTGCCCACCTAGCAGTTCGAAAGCACCCCTAAGTGCAAGTAGAGAAATAGGGACCGCTTTCTAGCGGGAAGGTAAATGGCGTTTCCGTGTGTGGTGCTGGTGCTGGCTCGCCAGATGCAGCTTCGTCACGCTGGCCACGTGACCCCGAAGTGTCTTCGGACAGCGCCGGCTCCCGGCCTCTTGAGCGAGATGAGCGCGCAACCCTAGAGTCGGTCACGACTGGCCCTGACGGGCAGGGGTACCTTTACCTTTACCTTTTTCAGATGCCCTGCAGCCAAACATTGCATTTATTTATTTCTAAAAGCCAGGGTGAGTAGCAGGGCTTGGCATTGACTCTTTGTGCATCCTCTATTCATAGAATCATAGAATCATAGAATCATAGAGTTGGAAGAGACCACAAGGGCCATCGAGTCCAACCCCCTGCCAAGCAGGAAACACCATCAGAGCACTCCTGACATATGGTTGTCAAGCCTCTGCTTAAAGACCTCCAAAGAAGGAGACTCCACCACACTCCTTGGCAGCAAATTCCACTGTCGAACAGCTCTTACTGTCAGGAAGTTCTTCCTAATGTTTAGGTGGAATCTTCTTTCTTGTAGTTTGGATCCATTGCTCCGTGTCCGCTTCTCTGGAGCAGCAGAAAACAACCTTTCTCCCTCCTCTATGTGACATCCTTTTATATATTTGAACATGGCTATCATATCACCCCTTAACCTCCTCTTCTCCAGGCTAAACATGCCCAGCTCTATTAAAAGGCAAAACAGATTATTTGGAGAATGTTCCCATGTTTCTGAGTTAATTTACACCATTAGGATGATACAGGTGGATTGCAGGCATCTTAAGCTTCTGAATGACTTTGTTTGTCCAAGAAGCGCCTCCACTCCCACCAACCAAGAAATGGAACCAAGGTAACTGGGAAAAACACCCAGGGCTTGAGATGCAAGTGGGTGAAGTGGGGACTGTTACTTTTTGACTGGCAGGTCTAGCTTTTAGTTGACAGTAAACTATTCTTCCAGGGCACTTCAACCACTGTGATTTAGAGGAGGGAGTAAAAACTGTGTTTGTTTTCCACGTAGTTCTGTGGCTTCTGCTATGTATGTTAGTAGACTGAGCACCACTATAACCCTCAAAACCAATGGGGAGCCAGAATCTCACCCCTACCAATGACCCTTGGAGTAACAGGGTCTTTTTCTGCACCACCATTTTCCCTCTACAAAACAAAATAAAGATTTATTTCTCCCAGTGAGGCTGTATCCCCCCCCAAAAAAAAAACCCATGGAGTGGCAGCTGCTAACCTCTCCATAAATTATTCTTGTTGGATACAGGTCCTTGCTAGGGATGACAATTTCTCCACCCCAGTCTTTCTTGTGGCTCCATGCTCTTCTCCCACCGCCTATAATCTTTATTTCACACATCCCAATGGTAAGTTCTTCTATTTTGGGAGTAGCACTGTAGATATTTAAAATAAAAATAAAAATGGGGGGGGCAGCTTTATCTCCTCAGAAAGGGTCACCATGCCTTCAAATTGCACCCAATTCTGGTAGAAAATGAAAAATTTATTGACTTGTGTGTGTGTGTTTTAAATCAAATGTTAAAGGAACCCTCCACAAATTTCCTCAATGTTTCTGCCTACAAATTCCATCCACTTTGGCCAAGGGGGGGTATGTGCGTAGCTGTTTTTACATTCCCTATTACAGTGAATGGGAAACACAAACACTGATAGAAGGCGAATATTTGGGCCTGTGTCTACCTCTAGTCAAAAGCTGTCAAAAAACTGCAAGGATATTTCTCTTCAGTGGTAGAACATCTGCTTTGCATGCAGAAGAATCTTAGGTTCAGCCCTCTGTATCTCCAGGGAGAATTGCAAGACAGCCCTGTCTGAAAACCTGAAGAACAGCTGTCAGTCAGTGCAGACAGTATTGAGCTAGATGGACTTATTGTTTGATTTAGTATAAGACAGTTTTCTATGTTCCTAATTTCAGCTTTTGCTGCTGAAATTAGCCAAGATGGCCCTTCCATTCCTCCACCTGGTTAGTAAAATGGGAGGATTCGTAGTTTGGCTTTCCCTTACTTCGTATCTTTAAATAGCTCTCCCCACATGATGCATGCTTGTTTTGGGGTGACCAGTGCAACCACAAGACCCCCCTACAAAGAGGGGAAGAGGTTCATCCCACAGTAGGGTTCAAATTTGTCATCTTTTTTCAGCTGATGATGCTGGTGATTGTCCCCAACACATAAACCCTCCTATTTGTACATCCTTTCAAAGGCCACAGAGCTGAGGTGAAGAAACAAATGGCTGCTGGTAGTATATTTATAGCAAAATAACAGGGCCCTGGATTTAAATTATAGTGGGAGTAAATGTGATTGATTAAGGCGTGTTGTCCTTTCAAAATGAAAGCCCAGGCAGACGGGAGCTTCAACAGCAAAGTGGAACTGGTTGTCATTAGGATTAATGCTAAATGATCATTCACAACGGCCTTATCTTGCGCTATGCTTTTTATTTTTAAGTAGAATTTTAATAATGGAGGCTTTATTGTGTATTACAGTGATAAGATCCTGTCAGCATTTACTTGGGCTGGTTAATTTACAAGAGTTCATTTTCAAGGCAGCTCCAGTGTTCGAAAACTTGCCGGAATGGATTGATAATCTTGTTTCTGGGATTCTTCCCCTTCTTTCGTAAATTGATCTACACTTCCTTCCATCCCCGCTCCTGATTTACTGTTTGTAATTAGGCAATTGCAGGGGGAAAGAAGGCTGGGGAAGGTTTTGGCTGAGTTGCATTTGTCAGAGTGGGGTGCATTCTTTGGGTTGGGTTTTTTTGTTGCTATTGGGTGATATACTTTTATAGATCTGCTGCTCTATGAAACAAAATGATTCATATTACTTTTGCTTGAGTCTGAGCACTTTTGTACACATAACTTGGCCAGAGAATGGCATTGCAAAATTAAGAGAAGTATGAGTTTTGAAAGATGTCTTCATTTCAGTTTGCACATCATTTTCGAAAGTGTGAATTAGAGAGGTTTGCTTTTAATGTGAACTCAGTTTAATGCCTTTCCCATCCGTGCTTCCAAGTAGATATTTTTGGATTGTACTGTGCATTGTGTTGGGCAGCCCAATTCAATCTGGTACCCTCCAGATGTTGTTGGACTTCCTCTCCCATCACTTCACCCAGCATTGATGGAGGCACATCTTGAGGGTACCTGGTTAGGGAAGGTTGGCTTGTGCTGGCCTATGCTCATATGTGGGGCAGTCATACACAAACCCAAGGACACCTAGTATCTTTGACATACAATTAGCTTCAAAATCAAGTAGGGATATGAACTCTTGAGTCCCTAGTCCTTGTCTGTCCCTCTAATCCAGGTGTAAGGAACTTATGACCTTCCTGGTCTTGGTGGACTCCAGTTCCCCTTGACTATAGGACATGATAGTCAGTGAGTTGACGAGAGTTGGAGTCCATCAGCATCTTGAAGGTCACAGGTTCCCCATCCTGCTCTAACCACTCCCTGCTATTTTTTACTCATTCAAAACTTGCTTGCCTTTGCAGTGGGCTCTTTTAGTGCTTCAGTTTCAGGGGAGGTTAGCTGCCAACAACAGCAGAAGCGTTAAAGCTTTCTTAGTGTTTCTATGACTGCTCCCAATTTTCCATGTCTCCCTCTTCCTCTCTCCATCTTGTAGGCCTTTGAATTGACTGTACAAATTAACTTTGGCCCAAAACATGTTGCTGGCAGAGGGCGAGAAGGTGGCTTGTCCCATTCCATGGACGGAAACTGACCAATTGCTGGTGGATCTAATTTCACCACTTATTTATGGATTTACCCACAGGTATCTGGTTGGTTACTGCAAGAGCAGGATGCTGGACAAGATGGGCCATTGGCCTGATCCAGCAGGGCTCTTCTTGTGTTCTTACTGCCAATGGGACAGCATTCTCTATTACACCTGAGCATGGTAGGCTAGCTTAGGGGTGTAGCGTAGACTGCATGGTCCTGCGGGCCAATGCCTTGCTACTTTCCCCACCCCACCCCTTACCTTCTATTGCATGAGGAAGCCATATCACTCAGACCACTCAGGGCCAGTCCTGTCCTTCAGAATGACGCTGAAGGACAACATTTGTAAAAAAGTGTGTATGTGTGTTGTTACTTAACTAAAGAAATATTTTGCCAGATTGCAAGAGACTGTAGTGATGATGTGTGGTATTTTCCATGTGACAAATAAACATTTTTCATGCACCCAATATAAAAAATATTTATTGTTTTTCATGAGATAGGGCAGATTAAGGGGTTATTCATTATGTTGACTGGGCTACAAAACATTGGCTTGTTCTCTGGCTTCTTTTCTTTGTAAATTTAAAGTGACTTTTTTAAAAAAATAATAATATTTTATTAAGTTTAACAATAAAAAGATACAACCAAACATAGAATAATAAAAACACAGGGAAAATATAAAACACAACAATACAAACTTTCACAATACATAAAATACAAACATTTAACCTAACAAGGGGGGGGGGAAACAATCAACACAAAAAAAATAGAATAGGAAAAACACATATCACTCTTTTCTAATTATTCATCTTCGATTAACTTATTTTCCTGACTTCCTCACGCCTCCCTTTTTTATATCCCTTTTTAACAGTTAGTTCAGCAAATTCGTATCGTACTACTTTGTCCTTATATATTTTACCTCCCAAATTTATAATTTCAAATTTTTATCTCTTGTTACTAGAACCCCTTCATTTTATTTCAATGTCATCAGCATTCATACATTTTACAGTACTTCTTTTAAATTTCCTCCGATCTTCTTCCATTAAAGTGACTTTTTTAAAGGGTTCCCAGGCTGTTATCGATCTCTGTTCAGCCAACTCCTTCCCACTGAGATTCCTCAGAATTTGCAGTGGCATCGATGACAGCAGAAGTTGAGCTTACGAGAATCCGATTGTGGCCGAGCACCACATTATAAGGGACACGGGTAGCACTGTGGGTTAAATCACAGAGCCTAGGACTTGCCGATCAGAAGGTTGGCAGTTCGAATCCCCACGACAGGGTGAGCTCCCGTTGCTCGGTCCCTGCTCCTGCCAACCTAGCAGTTCGAAAGCATGTCAAAGTGCAAGTAGATAAATAGGTACCGCTCCGGCGGGAAGGTAAACGGCATTTCCGTGTGCTGCTCTGGTTCACCAGAAGCAGCTTAGTCATGCTGGCCACATGACCTGGAAGCTGTACGCCGGCTCCCTCAGCCAATAAAGCAAGATGAGCGCCGCAACCCCAGAGTCAGCCACAACTGGAACTAATGATCAGGGGTCCCTTTACCTTTACCTTTATCACATTATAAGCTAGGTACAAGGTACCAACTCTTTACTCAAGCACTGTGTATGTGTGTATCTGGAACATGTTAACCTACTTTTCAGCCCAGAAGGCTCCCAGAGTGGCTTGGATGAAACGAATTGGTTTACAGAGTTTGAGTGTGCTCTTCAGTCCAGCTCTGTCACTGGAGGCAAAGGTGCACTTGGTGGCTTGGGTGCCTTTTACCAGCATCAGTTGGTAAGACAGTGGCAGCTATTCCTAGATTGTGCCCCACTGAGCTTACTCATCTCAGAATTCTAGTTCCCAGGAATGCTGGTAACATGGCCAACTGCAATCTTATACATGTTTTCAAGAAACTACAGTCTGACTTGCAACAGTGGATACATTTACCTCCGAGTGTGAAGAGCAAGGTGAATGTGATGAAAACAAATATGGTACCCATATTTTTGACCTGTGTCCTGAGGGGTGTCCTATTCTGCATCTCCCACTGCTACTTCAAACAAATTATTTTACTGCCAGTGGGGCTCACTGTGAGTTCTGCTCAACATTGTCCGCACTGGGTTTTTACTTTATTTTATGAAGAGCGGTACAAAAATGAAATAATAAATAAATAAATAAATAAATAAATAAATAAATAAATAAATAAAACCACTCTACCTTCTGTGAGGAGCCAATCCTAAATTATTAGGTGCTGTAAATTGAATGGAATTAATGTGTAGTCTGACGAAGTCTGAATTTAATCTGCTCCCAACATTCTCACACCAGCCCATTCCAAAATCCAATTAACTCACGGGACTGATTAGCGTGACTAGTCTCCGATTTTACAGATGGCAAACTTCCTTAACCGCGGCAATCTTTTTAATTTCCTCGACTTTAATCCAAATATTACCAAGAGAGATGACAAAGTGCTTGAGCGGGATCGACAGTTTATTCTCTGAGATTACACAGGCAGCCATTGCTAAATGTAGAAGCCAGGCAGGGTGTGTGTGTGTGTGTGTGTGTGTTGCGTGAAAGCAACATCTTTAAACTTAACAAGAATGATTAGAGATAAGATGCCGAGCTGCAATACACCCGGCAGAATCACACTTTCTTTTATTTTCTTTCGGTATGGGAAATGCTTAACACCTCCATCTGCTAGGCTCCCCCCACCTCTCTTCACCTTGACATCTGCTTTCTCCATCTGGAATTGAATGAGGAGTTTTTCTGACCTTGCAGTCAGTGCTGAAGCATGGAGCATGTCCACTGGAGCAATCCAGTTTTGTGTGCGTTTTTACCGGCTGAACAATGTAACTAGAAGACAAATGGCTTTTCATTTTAACGACTGCACTTTGGGAGAACCAGTCAGGGCTTGCAATTGTGCATGGTAGCCTAGGCGGAGCTTGAAAACCTGCAGTGGGAAAGTAAGATGAGCAATGCCTCCCCAAATATTTTCTTTCTTTCTTTCTTTCTTTCTTTCTTTCTTTCTTTCTTTCTCTCTCTCTCTCTCTCTCTCTCTCTCTCTCTCTCTCTCTCTCTCTTTCTTTCTTTCTTTCCAGATGCTATTCAGCTGCAATTTCCATCATCCATCATGGGACTGAAACACAGCTATCCTTTGAAATGGCTGTGTTCTACCTCCACTGTTGGAGGCAGCCTCTGAATACCAGCTACTGGAAGCCACATGGGGATTGCAGAGTGGTACAACGCTCTGGCTTTCTCCTGTTTGGACTATTGCAATGTACACCTTTGAAGGTGACTCAGAAACTACAATTAATCCAGAATGTGGCTGCTATACTGGTGACTGAGAACAACCACCAGGGCCATATAACACTGGTCCTAAAAGATCTACATTGGCTCCCAGTACATTTTCAAGCCCAGTTTCTAAGTGTTGGTGTTGACCTTTAAAACCCTAAATGGCTTCAGCCCTGTATACCTGAAGGAGCACCTCTGCCCCCATCATTTAGGTCAGACACTGAACTTCTGCTCTGAGGGCCTTCTGGTGGTTTCCTCATCACAAGGTTGCAGGAAACAAAGTAGAGGACCTTCTCAGTAGTGGAGGGCCTTATGGAACACCCTCCCATCAGGGAAGGGGCTAGGGACCTCCTAACAACTCTTGGCACCCTTAGCAAGCCTCATCTCCCAGAATTCTTTGGGGTAAGCCATGATTGTTTCAAGTAGTACCATATAGCCTTAGATGTTTTGGTGTGAGTGTGGCCTAAGAATTCTGCCTCCTGGACATATTTATGAGCTCTGCCACCCTTCTTATGCCAAATAGCAAACTGGGAGTTGGGGAAACCTTCCAAAACATTTTATGATTTTCAAGAGAAGTGAGTCCAAAATGAAACTGGGCCTTCCCAGAGATCCTTGCATTGGGTTGTCAAATCATTACAAACATTGAGACATACAGACAGAGTTCCTCCTCCCTCCCTCTCTCTCTCTGTCTCTCTTTAAGAAACCAAACAGTGACATTTTATTGGCCCATATGTCACTCCTTCTTCCATGAATCCTCTTCTCATTTTTATGTTTTAATGAATCAGCTTATTTTCTAATGGATCATTCAGCTAGAAATCTGGAGCGAGTGCATCATGGACATATGCTCAATTCAATTGACTGATGGAGGTGACAAAGTGAAGCAAAGCATGAGAAGCTTCATCTGTCTGGTCCACTGAGCCACTCCTGGTTATTTGGGCTCCTGCATTTGGCCATGATTAAGAAAACACATTGCTCTGGGATACACAAATCCATTTCTGGCTATTTTTAAGTCTTGGATATGTATCTGAATGTAGAATTAATTTACATTGATAAAACTGTTTTCTGAAGCACCAAAGCAGATAGGGGAGGTAGTCTTTCTTTTTTTCTTTTTAAGAGGAGCGAAGAACAATATTAATGGTGAAAAAAGGGATTATATTTCTACAGCATAAATCTTTAGTAATGTTTTGAACTAGCCTGCTTCAAAGAAGGAAATAATATTCTTTGTGATTCAATTATTGTGCAATTAGAAGCAGGGTCAGTGATTACTATTTTTCCAACAGCACTAGGAAAGGATATTTGCTCAGGATCTGGGTTTTGCATATGCATAGTTATTTCTTTCTTGCTTTTGTGTTTTTGTAACTGAACAGTCATTACAGTTTGCTGCAAGGTGGTGCCCTTCATTGTAGCAGTGTCAAAACTCAGCATCAGGAGAGAGAGGGAGGGAGGAGGAGAGAGAGAGAGAGAGTCATGAGCCAGGTGTGGTTACAGGTGGGTTGTGATGCATTTTGGCACAAGAAAACTCAGAGGTTGCAGATGCATGATCTAGTGATCACAAGGGCCGAAGACAAGTGGTGTATATCAATCCAGAGGCTGCCAAGAAGGGTAGCTATCATGACCCTGGGGTTGGTTTCTCTTTGAACTCAGCAAGATCGGTAAAGAAAAAGCGTTTCATATGCATTGTATATGCAATATAACATGGTGGCACCAGATGGCACTGTGGAGTCTCGTCTTTCCCTACTGGATTTCCCTGTATGAGTTTGCAGCGCATTTAACTGAATCGCTTCTTTGTCGTGTCTAGATCCAGCCTTTCTTGGGGGGGGGGGGGGAGATCAAGGAACATAAGTCAGACGGAACATGAATCGAAAGGAACAGGGCTTGTTATGGTGCCTAAAGTGGGGTTGTGTTTTTCCCCCAGCTAGCATAGTTCAGTCTGCAACCCATTTAAAAGACTTGGTGATGCAGACAGCAAAGCAATGGAATATGAGAAACTTCAGAGGCAGGTCCATATATTAGACGTTGCAGTAATCTAACCTAGAGAATACCAGAGCATAGATGACAGAGGTTAAGCTGTCTCTGTCCAGATAGGGGTACAGCTGAGCCACTTGCCAAACTGATGAGAAGCTCTCTGCACTATTGAGGCCACCTGGGCCTCAAGTGACAGCAATGGATGCAGAAGTACCCCCAAGCTGTGTATCCAGCTTCTTCAGGGTGTCTCAGTATTACCTGGCTGGTGCTGATGGGAGTTGGCTTTCAACAACATAAAGTGGGCCAGAAGTGAGGAAAATAAAGTCCCTAACCAAACAAAAATCAGTTCTAAGGCCATCCCGGTCCAGGGGCAGAGGAAGGGTGTGTGTGGTGGAGGCGGCTCGCCCGGGTGTCACCACTAAGGAGGGTGACAAAATGTCAGGCAGCTCTCAGTGGGGGGCCTGCAGAGTGACGCGGTGGTTTGGGCGCCCGCAGGCTCTGCGCTGCTCCAAACAGTCTGCCCGCTGCCTCCTCCCCCTCAGCTGTAGGGCAGATGAGTGGGAGGAGGCAGGCAGACTCCTTGGAGGCCCTGCGGAGTGTCCTGCCCTGGCTCACCCCGCCCCACGGGCGGCTTGCCCCACCCCATGGCGCAGGGCACGTGCGCTGCCCCAGGCACCCACCCAATCAGCTTGCTCCGCCGCTGTCCCGGTCCTCAGATTCAGAATCTAAACAGACATGACATAGGAGGGAGAAGGTTTGGGAGGGAGAAGGAAAACCTTGCAGCAATACTAGTTAGCATTACTAGGCTTGTAATAGCTCCCAAAAATATAGGATTGCACTGATTCCCCTCCCGCTTGAGGTTCAGCTCTGCACCTGATAAAGAGGTGTTATGTGAGACGCCTTCAACACAAATGGATATGCTTTTAAATGTGATTACACTCTAGAATAGCAAGAGAATGGCAGTATATTTCTGTTCCAACAATGAAAGTGTGCGCTTTATACATAAAGAGATTGTTTTAAAAAAACAAAAACAAAACCAACAACACACACTTACCCAAAATGACAGGGCAGGCTAGGCAGGGGGAAAACTATTAAAGAAGTAATCCTATCATGTGAAGCAAACATCATTGTAGTTTATAACAGATGAAAGCCTCTGTCAACAGTGTGCGGTGTAAAAGAGAAAACCAAGCGATTGCTTGCAGTCTGATCTTTTTCTTCCCACCGTGTTTATCTTGCTGTTCAAATATTTGTCCTCCCCCACCCCCACCCCAAAAGAGCCCAGAGAAGCAAATATTATTACAACACCACTGTGAAGTAGGATACCTATTGGATATAGCGGGCTTAATGGATGAATGGGAATTTGAACCCGGGTCTCAGAATTCCAACTCTTTCTCCATGTGATCAAGAATGGGGAACCTGTAGCTCTCCAGATGTTTCACTCAGCACCAGCCAGGCTGGCCAATGGCCAGGGATGCTAGAGGCTGCAGCCTTGCAACAAGATTCCCTATCTTTCTTCTACCCTTTAGTAGATAACCTTCATGGGTCTTTAAGGATAGACATCCATGGAGTGTTTGGAACAAAGTACCCACAATCTGCCATCTCCTGAGGACCCCACAGCTACATCTGCTGTGGCTTATTAAATGAAATAAAGGTGATTTTTAGATTTCAGTGTGGCATGCCTAGCCAATCTTAGAGACATTTTAAGACATGTCAATAGCCTTCCTGTTGAAAAGATGCCTATTTCAAGCATGGTGTTCAGATGGGTAGTAGTCCTACAGATCCACACTCTCTTGAATGATACCAATTACCCGGATCCATTTCAATCCAGAGTCCAGGTTTCACAATAAAATAGCTTTAGGCCACATTCACACCATACATTATAAGGACCAGTTGAGGGAGTTGGGTATGTTTAGAATGGAAAAGAGAAAACTGAGATATGACAGCCATCTTCAAATATCTCAGGGGTTTTCACATGGAAGATGGAGCAAGCTTGTTTTCTCCTGCTCTGGAGGGTAGGACCCAAACCAAGGGCTTCAAGTTACAAGAAAGAAGATTCCAACTAAACATCAGGAAGAACTTTCTGATGGTAAGAGCTGTTTGATATTGGAACAGTCTCCCACAAGAGGTGATGGACTCTCATTCCCCGGAGATTTTAAAGCAGAGGTTGGATGGCCATCTGTCATGGATGCTTTAGTTGATATTCCTGCCTTGCAGAGGGTTGAACTACTGTAGATGACCCTTGGAGTCCTTTCCATACAGTTGTATGAATTCTATGAGTTTAAAAGACTATGATACCACTTTAAGCAGTCATGGCTTTCCCCAAAGTATTTTAGGAGCTCTAGTGTGTTATGGTTGCCGAGATTTCCTAGGAGACTCCTATTGTGTTCTTAGAGCTACAAATCTCAGAGTGGTTTGACAATCAATCCCTTTTCACAGAGAACTCTGGGAATTGTAGCACCCAGAGCAGAATTCCCAGAATTCTTTAGGGGAAGCTATGGCTGTTTAAAGCCACATATAATGGATATGTATTTCTGATTTAATTGAATATTTAGAAGTGCATTAAGTTATTTTTAATTATTATTAGTGAATACCAATATACATATCAAGGATTTGAGATTAGACCACTGAAGAAGCCCGGAAAACCACCTTGGGAGTGTGCTACCTGCAGTAGCCCCAGTAAAAGGGCCCCATCGGGGGCGAACAGCGGTCTCTTGATTACTTGGACTGCCAGGGCGAAACAGGTGCAAAACGGCGGCACCTTTTGTTGGTATCTTCATGAACTTACCTAAAAAGATAAAGAAAACAAAAGACTGAATCAAGCATTTGAAAAATCCATTGAAATCAGACATTATAAGTTCGTCTTAGGTTGGGTAGTTAGCAAGTCTCTGTGGCTTTGCATAAGGTTTTGTATTTTTCTCAGAAGATTGATAAAAAATGTATAATTATTTTGGTAATTATTGTGTATATATTAGTCGCCGATGTGTTGCATGAGTCGTACTACTACTATGGCTGTTTAAAGCAGCATCACAATGCTTTCAATGTATGGGCTGGATGTAGCCTTGGTCTCCCTTGATGGAAAGCTTCCGCTGCCTTCCCCTTCAATGACGCCACTTCGTGATCTGTCATTATGATGCTGCCTGCATCCGGTGGCTTATCAGCTGTTCCTTCATGTTTAGACATTGGCAGGGTTTCCTCTACCCAACTTCTAAAGACTCGAGACAAGTTTGCTTTCCTTGCCATCAAGGCAAATTAAAGCAACGTCAATGAATGAGGGCAGATGGCACAGATGCAAATTAATCAAATCCATCAGAGTCTTTTAAGCTGCCCCAAGTGTAGTTTTTACTCTGTGTGTAATTTTTTTCTTCATGTATTACAATACTTTGCAGGAGGAATCGGCTTTTGTTCACGCGGACAGGCTGTCTCGCAGATGGGAAGCTAGCCAGGTGCCACATTAGTGCTTTCTTTGAGAGGATTCTGAAGATCTATTTTCATGGCTGCGGCCGCGAGCGCATGAGCCCCCCCTTGGCAATTTTCGCTGCACAAATGTTTACCAATATGCCATCGTGTTAGGAGGATCTGAGGCAGGGTTCTCAAAGGATGCAGATCAAAACACCTTGTTGGGTAATTCTGTATGAAAGGCCTGCAGGCAAAGATGATAGAGATGTTCTAAAATGTAAATGATACCAAACACTAAGGCAGAAATAGGGCACCTCAGACCCAGGGGGATAAACATGTGGCCCTCCGGCCACTCTTTCTGGCCCTTGGGATTCTCACCAAGCCATGGTCCAATCCTTAGCTGTTTTTGCCCTGCTGGAATAGGTCAGTGCACCCTGATAATGCCTCTTGCTTGTCCAGGTGCTTCCCAGCCAAAGGAATGCACATGGCAGAGAATTAATGCTTTATTGTCAAAGATAACACAGTTGCTTCTACAGCTCTGGATACTTAAGCACCCCGATCTAGTGTCTAGGTGGCTATTCCCAGGCCTGCACTCTATGGTGCAGTTGCAGAAATTGGTAACCCCTCTACCAGTTTATGTACCTTCCCCTAATGGGCTGCACACACATAGCTGGAGACCACGCCTGTATGGAAACTGCCTCTGCTCTTCCCACTTCAGATCTCTCCTGGTGCTGGGGTGTTGTGGTAGATGGTGGAGAAGCACCCAACCTTTCACTTGCCTGGCCTGCCTCTTCTTCCTCTTCTTCTCACCCATCCTTTACTCTACTTTCCAGCTCTGAAGCTTCTCCTGCCTCTGTCTCTTGCCTCCTGCCTGGTACATGTCCCCACAAATCACTGGCCCCCTCTCCTGAGTCAGACTCCAGCCCCACTTCCCCTGTTGCATCCTCGTCAGGGTCCTGTCAGTCCCTGACACCTGGCTGGCTGAAGGATAGAAATGAGCATGTATAGAACCTAGTGCCCCTTCTTCTTCTTCTTCTTCTTCTTCTTCTTCTTCTTCTTCTTCTTCTTCTTCTTCTTCTTCTTCTTCGACAATCACTTGTAGCCGAGTAAGATTGTCTTCCATAAACACAGTTTTAACAATGAGTCCGTAAGTGACTGTGGAGGCCAATTCTGGATCCACACGTCCTTCCACAGTGGGGACATTGGTTTCCAGGGAGGAGCTGATCACAGTGTGGATTTACCAAGCATGTAGCAGCCCTTTTTAGGATCTACTCTGCTCACCCTGAAAAGGAGGAGGGGCTAGAAAAGGTGCCCTAAACATAGTCTGCCTCCCTTTTTCCCTGACCGGATTACCACGCCCAGTGGGGTCACCACCTAGCGGTTGTAAATGACAAATGAACTTTGGAACATGGAATATACGGACTTTGTCAGATAACACAGACAGCGTGCATCCTGAACCCAGAACTGCCATCATTGCAAGAGAGCTGCAATGTTTTAACATCAATATTGCAGTGCTTCAAGAGACTCAAAGAGCAGGCGAGGGACAACTGAAGAAAGAAAAAGGAGGCTACACATTCTTTTGGAAAGGTCTATCTGAACAAGAACATCAAATACATGGGGTAGGCTTCGCTATAAAAAACGACCTTGTGTAGCTCCTTTCAGAAGTCCCTACTAACATTAATGAACGACTCTCAACCCTTCGAATAAAGCTCACCAAAAACCAACAGGCTACTATTATAAGTGCTTATGCACCAACACTGGATGCCGATGAAGACATTAAAGAAAAATTTTACTTTCAGCTGAATACTGTCCTCTCAGAAATGCCCCATCTGCACTACACATTTGAACCAGGATCATACAACTTTAAACAGTCATGTCTTTGCCCTACAATTACAACATTGGGAACTGTAGTTTGTTATGGGTGCTAAGAGTTGTTATGAGATCCCTGCTCCCCTGGCAGAGCTAAAATTCCCTGCATGGTTGACAGTCAATTGCACTTCCCAGGGAAAGAGCAAAGGGGTATTCACAGGGTTGCATTCAACAAGCGTGCAATCTGTGTACATGTTAGTTGAGCTGTGCAAATCAACAACTCTTTCACACAAACAACTTGCACCTGTGTTCACTGTCATGTGTGAAGAGACCTCAAGATCTGCACCTTGTTTGTGGACAGAGAAATTGAGCAGGGATGGGGGGGGGGAGGACCACAGGACTGAAATCTTTCCTGGGAGGAACAATAACCTGTGAACGAGGCTCTGCTTGTTGGAGCATCCAGGGCTGAGCTCACGTTCCAGGGAGGAGAAGGACTCAAACCGAACTGAAGCCAGCATTGCATTTTCAGGCCTCGTTCCTGCTGTTTTCATTTTGTTTAATGAGAACTTAACAGGTGAACTGTGAAGAATGGAACAAAGCTAAATGAGAGAAAATTATCAATACAGCACTAACAGTATTAGCATTAATTGAATTATAAACGACATTAGCAGATAGTCTACTTAGCAGGCGCTGTCTAGGAGCTATTAGCCCATAAGAAAATCCTTGGGATGTGCTTCTCCATCTAAGGGCTTGCCAACACTGACTGCTGGGATACACCGATTGCTCCTGAAAAGGCAGATTTATCTCTTGACACACAGCCGATCCATCAAAGTTTTTCACTTATTTGAGTAGGTAACCATGGTTGGGAGATCCCATCAGTGTCTGAAGTATGAGGCTACTTTAATGTGCACTGTTCAGTGAAAAATTCAGTATTTCTTACTTGCTTCCTTCGGACTTTTTAATTTTTTGCTCCCCACTTTTTTGCTATGGTGCATCTCTAGCTCTTTGACCCACCTGAAGCCCTTTGGTGAAAGCACCATCAAAAGTATATTTTGTACAATGCTTTCCAAAAGAGCAAAGCCTGAGAATGGAAAAGTACAAGCCTAGGCTAAACAAATTTATGATTTTCATTCAGGCAATCCCTTGGAGCACAGAATGACATTGGGAATGTACAACATGGGTTCTCGCAATTGTCAGGCAGCATGGGGGCCCGAGATTTGTTAGACTCAATAGTCTCTAAATCAGGGATGGGCATACTTGAAGTTTATCAGATCTCCTCCTCTAACTCCCAAGATCTGTTGCCTACAGACAGGGGAAAGTGGCTTCTTCTTCTTCTTCTTCTTCTTCTTCTTCTTCTTCTTCTTCTTTATACCCCGCCCATCTGGCTGGGTTTCCCCAGCCACTCTAGGCAGCTTCCAACAAAAGATTAAAAATACATTAAAATGTCACACATTAAAAACTTCCCTAAACAGGGCTGCTTTCAGATGTCTTCTAAACGTCAGATAGTTGTTTATTTCCTTGACATCTGATGGGAGGGTGTTCCACAGGGCGGGTGCCACTACTGAAAAGGCCCTCTGCCTGCTTCCCTGTAACTTCACTTCTCACAGGAAGAGAACCGCCAGAAGGCCCTCAGAGCTGGACCTCAGGTTGAACGATGGGGGTAGAGACACTCCTTCAGAACAATGTGCTTCTGAAAAAACGGAGTACTAAAAGTGAACTCACCTCAGATCCCTTTCACGCAAGAGCCCACTCCTAACTGGCTTTCTTATTTTCAATAGCCTAACTGAGATGGGAAAAGTCATCTTCTTGTTGTTGTTGTGAAACAACTAGGATTCAAGAACCTTTGCTGATCAACTGCAAATTACACTGTGAGCTATCAGCAGATCTGTATCACCCCTGGTGGCTGGTTCCCATTGGAACTGGAGAGGTAGAAGGCAGGCGGTCCAACAGTAGGTGGTGCCATAGCCTGCTAATTATACTTTTGTCTCCATTCCCCTCCCTGCTGAGTTCTAGAAGGGCTACCAGTCACTGCAGCCAGGAGAATGGTGCAACAGCAACACCCCTCTTCATGTGTTGCGAATGATGAGGACTCCAGATTTTTGTACCAGCTGCTCGACAGAGGAGAAATTCCTGTTTTCTTGCTGCTCTGGAGGCCCTTGGTATGGCCTGGTCCAGTTTCCTGGATTGGGAAATGTGGCATCTGCATCTTGCTCCTTAAAGTGACATCTGGTTCCTGAGGGTTCTGTCCTCTCCCCCATGCTTTTTGACATGTACATGAAGCCGTTGGGAGAGATCATCAGGGGGTTTGGGCTGGGTGTTCATCAGTACGTGGGTGAGACATAGCTCTACCTCTCTTTCAAATTGGAACCAGTGGAGGCAGTGAATGTCCTGTGTGAGTGCCTGGAGGCAGTTGGAGGATGGATGGTGGCTAACAGATTGAGGTTGAATCCTAACGAGACAGAAGTCCTGTTTTGGGGGGACAGGGGGTGGGTGGGTGGGTGTGGGGGACTTCCTGGTCAACTGTGTTGGGATACTGCCAGGGAGATAAAGTCCATCTGAGCCCCCAAGCTCGGTGCCGGACGATCCATCGACCTCCCGTAGTCAGGCAATATCAGCAATTCAGCGACACTAAGCCTCAGGCTTAGTGCACACTCTGACAGCAGAATTCACACAGCAAAAAGTTGCACAAGCATGAGAGCAGAACATGCATATTTACAGTTTATTAGGCGTTGGTCAGAACAAAGGAGACATGACCGTCTGCTCCGACTGCTCAGGCAAAACAGCAGAAAACGAAAGGAACTTACAACATAAACATCCTGTGAGACAGGAACTTACGCAGGCTGTTATACAAACATCCTGCTCCCTTTTAAGGTGGAACGGAAATATCCTAACAAACTGTGCCCCTGAAGGAGCAGGTGTACAGCCTGGGAGTCATTTTGGACTGACAGCTGTCCATGGAGGCACAGGTCAATTATGTGTCCAGGGCAGCTGTCTACCAGCTCCATCTGGTATGCAGGCTGAGACCTTACCTGCCTGCAGACTGTCTCGCCAGAGTGGTGCATGCTCTGGTTATCTCCCGCTTGGATTACTGCAAAGAGCTCTACATGGGGCTACCTTTGAAGGTGACCTGGAAACTACAACTAATCCAGAATGCGGCAGCTAGACTGGTGACTGGGAGCAGCCGCCGAGACCACATAACACCTGTCTTGAAAGACCTACATTGGCTCCCAGTACGTTTCCAAGCACAATTCAAAGTGTTGGTGCTGACCTTTAAAGCCCTAAATGACCTTGGCCCAGTACAGCTGAAAGAGCATCTCCCATTGTTTTGCCCAGACACTGAGGTCCAGCAACAAGGGCCTTCTGGCAGTTCCCTCACTGTGAGAAGGGAGGTTACAGGGAACCAGGCAGAGGGCCTTCTCGGCAGTAGCGCCCTCCCTGTGGAACGCCCTCCCACCAGATGTCAAAGAGAACAACAACTACCAGACTTTTAGAAGACACCTGAAGGCAGCCCTGTTTAGGGAAGTTTTAAATGACTGATGTTTTAATGTATTTTTAGTCTTTTGTTGGAAGCCACCCAGATGGACAGGGTATAAAGAAATTATTATTATTATTATTATTATTATTATTATTATTATTATTATTATCATCCCCAGCATGTCTGAGCCTATGAGCAAAGAGAAAGTGATAGAATGAACAAGTTATTCCGGATGACCCCAATTTTATGGTGTCAGAACGCAAACCCCCACCTGCTCCTTCAGAGGCGACACAGCAATCTGCACACACGCCATGGCAACTAACTCTTCTCCTACTCTGCGATGGAAGAGAAATCTTGTCCAGAGCAGTAAACCACTCTTCGTTCAGGCAAAGCGTTTTCCCCACTCACAGAGATTGACTGGAATGGGCAGAGATTGCACGATCTCTGAAACATGCTTGCCACTCACAAATTGACTCCGTTTGCCGTCTATCACCCCAAATGCTTCCGCTGCATTTACTGGATGGCTTTAAGACTTGCTGTATTTCAAAAGCTGAGTTTCTTTTGGCGGGGGGGGGGGGGAGAGAGAAAGAAGTCCTTGTAATCCCATCATTCCACAGGGTAGCGTTACAGGACTCACCCAGGACACATTGACTCAGTGCTTACTAGTGCCAGAGTCTATTTTCATTCACATCCTCGATGACTGATAAGGGAGCAGGAAACTCGGAGAGATGAGGGGTGCAATCCTGCTCTCTATTTGAAGATGTGGGGTGCAGAGGCTCAGTTACTTTACTAGCTTAAAAGATGGCCAATCTTGTCAAAATGTCAGTAGTGGTTTTTTCCTCCACAGGCTAGCTGGCTGGTTGTGGATTTGAAAGCAATTTCTAGAGGGTGAGGAAAGCCAAGCAAATGCCCGCCCCAAGCTGGGTATCGTTAACAGGGACACATGCCTTTTATGGCATGAGATTGTGCCTCTCAGCTTTTCCCTGTGACATTCCTTTTCAAATGAGGCATCCAAATACGCTCGCTCTCTGTGATTTCGTGATGCAGCTGTGGAAATGATCCAATTTGACACACAGTTCCAATTCAGTAGATACCCGCTTCAGGATGATTTCGGTGGAGTCACTGATCTATAGGAAAGAAAAGAGGTGGGATAAATCTGTGAGGGTGAACACACCTCCAAGTGTGCAAGTGGTGATATTTTGTGATCAGCGTATCTGTGTCTTAGGTAGCGGTCACAATGATAATAGTGTCTGGTGCAGCTTTTCGTTACAGGGACGGGTGACCTCTCCAAAACTCATATTTATTGGCTAGAAACCTTATTTTAGCTTGAGGGCCACAGTCCCTTGTAGCAAGCCTTATGGGGGCCACATGTCAGTAGCCAGGGCAAAAGGGGGTATAGTATCAGGTATGATAATTTTCTGTGTAGCCACCTACGTTTCAGCCATGCAAAGCCAGCAATTTCTACACACAGGGGGTTGGACTAGAGCAGTGTTCCCCAAACTTAGGTCTTCAGCTGTTTTTGGAATACAACTCCCATCATCCCTAGCTAGCAGGACCAGTGGTCAGGAAGGATGGGAACTGTAGTCCAAAAACAGCTGGAGTCCCACGTTTGGGAAACACGGGACTAGAAGACTCTTGGGGTGGGTCTCTTCTAACTCTACAACTCTATGATCCGATGATCTCTCACCATCCTCCATGCGGGGGGGGGGGGGGAGAAGCATTATCACAGTTCAAGTATGTATTTTAGCCAGCTAAATGCACTTGGGGGTGTTGTTGGTGAACTCTGTGGCCCAGGAGTGTGGTTCTTCAACCTTGAGTCCCTAGATGTTTGTTGTTGTTGTTTAGTCATTTAGTCGTGTCCGACTCTTCATGACCCCATGGACCAGAGCACTCCAGGCACTCCTGTCTTCCACTGCCTCCTGCAGTTTGGTCAGACTCATGTTTGTAGCTTCGAGAAGATGTTACTGGGCTATAACTCCTCCTACCACCCACATTAGCCAATGTTCAGGGATGATGCAAGTTGTGATCTAACAACACGTGGGATCCAAGGCTGAAAAAGACTAGTTTAGAGAGTGTCCTGAGGGACAGATTAAGAGGCCTGGACATCCATGTTCTGCTCCTGGGCTTCAGGTTCCCCATTCCTTGTCTAGGTACTTTTCAGAGGGAAAGACTCAGAAAAACCTGGCAACATTTCCCAAAACAGGCCAAGGTCTCAAAAGAGTAGTGGCCCTGCCAATGTCTGTTGTCCTTCCCCAACCCCGAAACCTTCTCTGTGGGGGACAAGGCTACCAATGGCTACTAGTCACAGTGTTGTACCTTCACTGGCAGAGGCATTAAGCTTCTAAATACCAGCTGGTGGAAATTGCAGGTGGACAGAGTGCTGTTGCCCTCCGGTCCTGCTTGGAATGCAAGAATGCAAAAATGTCTGTACAGTGGTACCTCGGGCTAAGTACTTAATTCGTTCTGGAGGTCCGTACTTAACCTGAAACTGTTCTTAACCTGAAGCACCACTTTAGCCAATGGGGCCTCCTGCTGCTGCCACGCTGCCGGAGCGTGATTTCTGTTCTCATCCTGAAGCAAAATTTTTAACCTGAAGCACTATTTCTGGGTTAGCAGAGTCTGTAACCTGAAGTGTATGTAACCTGAAGTGTATGTAACCTGAGGTACCACTGTATTAGATGTAACTTAACATAAATTCACAATCTGAGATGCATCCTTGGAAATTCCTCTTTGGATAACAGTTCAAAGAAATAGCTTAAACATCACCAGATAGGACACATCAGGTCAGATAATAATTTCACCAGAGAACAGAACTAACTGCTAGTATGATATGGATTACCCTTAGCAGGGGGAAAGTATCCAAGATTATTGTTCATCTATATTAATCCTCTGTTGCTTGCAAACACTTTGACTCTTTGATAACAGCGCAAATCTGCAAAGGCTAAATCAGTTTGTCGGGTACATATGTATTTGTTACAAACCACTGAATGCACAGATTACTCTCACCGTCACTGGCCCATGGAAAGTGTCGTTGCTGAGCATGATTTACACTCAGGACTCCAATCATAAAGCATCTTAAAAGGAAGAGATGCAAGGCTGCCAGCAACTGCAGAAAGAGTGTGTTGTAAATCAACAGTTGGAGAAGTACCAGTTCCTAAAATTAGATTTTTCGCCTCAGAGACATTTATATATATATTTTTGGAGAGGAGAGAAAGAAATATTTTTTTCAGACTTCACATATGCATGCAGTTGGACGGGCTGAACTGCAAGATGTGAGACTGAAATTGTGTAATTTTTAAACTGAGCCTGGTTGACCTGGTGACTGAGGATAAATGAGCCCGGCCTGTACATTGCCATCAGGATTGCTTCTGCTTCTTGCTTGTAAGAACCATAGAGGAATCCAGGCCAGAGTGGATGGATTTCAATAAAGTCTTAAACAAGGGTGGAACAATTTAAAGCCACAAGAAAAAAGAGAGGCTGATTTAAACCTGAATGAAGACATGGGGTTATATCTGGATGGAAGGCCCATGATCTTATTCACAAGCAAGGATCAGTAGTGAGCACCAAATTCAACTTAACATGCTTAATTAAGGTACAGTCACCCTATTCAATTAAAATTCACCTCTCATCCCTATTTGAGTAACACCACCCTGGTATCAACTCAGCCAGCTGCAAATTTTGTTAAATAATTTTTATTAATTTTTCATTAATAACAATCCAATGTATGCCACATTAATGCAATACCAAATCATAATACAATTAAAAAAGCCAACTATCCAATTCCAAATTAAACATTTTTGGATGACTTCCCGTGTTCTGGTTTTCAGGGAGTGATGTTATTCTTTCGTCCTGCTCCAATCCTCTTAATTAAGCCAAATACAACAGTTCCGATCTTAATCCTTTATTTTAACAGCCACTGATGTTATGTAACATATCAATGTGAGATGTTTTGTTCGTATTTAACTATTCCATGCCCATTAATTTGCAAGAGGAGTTTGCAGCCAGCTGCAAATCAGTGCCTGTTCACCTTAAAGGTGAGCCAGAAAGGACCCTCTCAGCCCCCCCATCCCACCTGGTCAGTGCCTGAGGGGTTAAAGTACCCTAGGGAGCAAGAAACACACCCTTACACATTCCTTCAAGAGGGCCCGCAATGAGAGGAAGGTTGGGACAGAGTCCTTTCACTCATCATTTGTGCATGTATCTGCTGTTGCTCGTGATATAGTGGACATTTTCAGTTGTGTTGACATGCTTAAATTTGAATTCATATTAATCAATTTACTCTTAAAGGGAAACAAAGCATTTGCATTTTTTAAAAATAAGTAAATAAATCAAAACTCTCCAATTTAGAAATTAAAAATCAGATTTTATTTTATTTTTTAAAAAATCATTTTCTGTCCCCTCCATACTCTGGGGTTTGATGGAGAGTTGCCTCCCATATTCCCTTGTGAGTTGAGTAGTAATGTTTTGGCTACCTAAGGACACACATTCAGAAAATAAGTCTGCAATTATTATATGATACCCTTATACGGACTGGAAGATAGCCCAAACTAATATCAGTGTACTGGAAGAAGCAAAGATCACCAGTGTTGAAGCAATGATTCTTCAACATCAACTTCGTTGGACTGGTCATGTTGTGCAGATGTCTGATTATCATCTTCCAAAGCAACTACTCTATTCCGAACTTAAAAATGGAAAGCGTAATGCTGGTGGTCAACAAAAGAGGTTTAAAGATGGTCTCAAGGCAAATCTAAAAAAATGTACTATAAACACTGACAATTGGAAAATACTGGTCTACGAGCGCTCCAGTTGGAGAACAGCCTTTACCAAAGGTGTCACTCAAACTCATGAAGACACTCAAACTCATGACACAAGGGAGAAACGTCCTCAGAGGAAGTCACACTTGGCAAATCCACACCAGATCAACTCCTGCCCAGAAACCAATGTCCCCACTGTGGAAGGACGTGTGGATCCAGAATTGGCCTCCACAGTCACTTATGGACTCATTGTTAAAACCATGTTTATGGAAGACAATCTTACTCGGCTATGAGTGATCGCCAAAGAAGAAGAAGAAGAAGACAGACTGGAAGCATGTAGGCAAGGTTGTGCATGCAGAAGCTTTTCAGAAGTCACAAAACATTCATGAACATTAAATTCTATTGCAGCTTAGTTGTCACGTCCAGGGGAAAAGCACAATTTGTGTGTGTGTGTGTGTGTGTGTGTGTGTATTTCTCTCTCATTATACACTTTTTTTTAGTAGCACCCTACCTCTCTTAGAATGAATACTGGTTGCAAATTCCAACTCCTAATCCCCTCCTCTTCTATCCCTCCCTTCTGCAGAAACCGTCTGCACTCTTTAATCAACTAATGCTCTTTTCCCGAAAGCATCCAAAAGATAAAGTCTCTCTTAATCTTCCATCCTAGATCTAATCAAGTCAATTCAAATCAATTCATTCCTGTGACCTACTTTTAAAATGCAACCAACTTCTCCCTTCCTGCCAGCACTTCAAATAACCAAGAGGGCTTGGTTTTTGTTTTGTTTTTAGTTAGACAACTTGTTGCCTTCCTCTTCAATTCAGATCGAAAATATATCACATATGTAAATACTTAGGGCTGGAGGCTGTGGAAAAGAAAACTAGACATTTGATGGGAGGGATTCTGGGGTTTGGGGGGGGTTGCTTTTGCTTTAGCAAATAAATACCTGTATAATAGACAATGGCCAGAATGGCTTTGCTCTGCCTCCATGGTCAGAGACAGTGATATCTGTTGCTGGGAAGGAGAGTGCACTTGTGCCCAAATCTTGTTAGCGGATGTTAAACCATAATTGAACGTTAGGATTGGACATGGGGGAAGGTGTTAATTTCTTCATGGGTGCCAATCATCCTATGTATGAGATAAGACAATAGGTGCATGGTCAGTCAAGCTAGTTGCCATGGCATTGGCGCAGTGACTTCTATATAAGTGATTAAGGCATGTTAGCTCGTTAGTCAGCCAGTGAGTCTTGTGCAGTGAGCCGGAGTCTGTGTTACATCTTGAATTTCTGGGCGGAAATCGCTGAAATGTCCAGGAAAATCGAGATGTATGGCAGTCCATGTCGGCAGTGTAGATTTTTGTGAATTTCATTAAAAATAGCTCCATGTTTTTTGTTTAGATTTTGCAAATAAAATAAAATGTGTCCGGATGTTCACTTTTCGAAATATGGCAACCCTACGCTACGCTATCTCAGATTCCCAACATGCAGGCAGGGCTCAGGTTGGGCCTTGACTGGTCCAGGACAACTCAGGGACTGATCAGGATTGTCAAACTGGGTTCTGAATCAATTCTCGGGTGCTTTGCACAACTCTTGTATTGAGTTGGTGGCAGCAGTGAAGTTCACAAGGGGGTGGGGCTGGTACCCTTGCCTCCCCCTCCCAAGAGAAACCAAGAGAGTTTCAGTGAGGAATGGCATTCCTGAGGGTGGAGGAAGAATTTGGAGGAGAACCCCAAAAGAGTTTAATGAAAGTAAAGATTTCTCAGAGGGGATTTTGCAGTATCCTAGGAGAAACTGTAGCTTGGTGGTTAAACACATGAATTGCAATTCCTGGCATCTCTAGTCAGAAGCAGTGGGCAGTCCAAAAATGCACCCCAGAAATCCACCCCCAATCGCTGTGGATGAGTTGTGGATTTGCCACAACCCTAGTCAGATTTCATCAAATGCCCACTATAGTGAACTGTCATGTCTGTCTTCATCCATGCTGGATCAGATGTGATTTCAACCTGCACCATTTGCATTCCAATCCAGTACTCTTCACTACTATAGACCCTCACATATTTTATGTTTATTGACACTTCATCCCCCCAACCCTGCCCTACATCGTTCTTGTTCTTCTAGTATTGGTCTGAATATCTTTATGCATCAGGAAATTCATGCAGTTGTGAACTTATTTATTTTGGGGACATCTACGTACCTGATAGCAAATGGATTCCGGAGATGGATATTGATCTCACCAAACGATTGCATGATATCCATCTCTCCTTTCTCCTCTGCTAATCTATGCCCATTTTCATTTAGATTTTCCCTTTGCTGGCACATGGATTTTATATCAGTGACAGTCTCTTTTAATCTTTCGTCTCTCCCGCCACATGGTAATGCACTGATTTTTAATGGTTAGTTGTCAAGGATGACATGTTGAATTGATGTGTAACCTTGGCAACGTAGTCGGTTTCAACTCCGTTTTGGCTTCTGTGACATGTAGGAGTACGGCTGTTGGACTGTCTCATTAGAACTGTCGATTGCTTGCCGTGCTGTGGACTACAGGGGTCTGAATTCTTCAGATGAAGTCAGAAAGAGCTGCAACAGCTGACACTTAGGGGCGGTCAGCTAGAGTAACACTCAAATGGGGGGGGGGGGGAATGGCTTCCATTGACTTAACAGCCATACATTATTAACTAGAGAACCACCATAAGTTCTTCTAGGATGCTAAAAATCTGCAAACTCCAACATCAACTAAGAAATGTTGCTATGCTTTCCTTCCGTCCTTCCTTCCTTTTTAAAAAACCCTGTTTACTTCCCTCAGGCATTCTGAGTGAGTACATTTTTGGCTTTTTGCAAATGTCACAGAAGTTTCAATCCTGCAATATGCATCCAGATCTCATTTAGCAGTGCATATGTTTTGCAGGACATACACCTGCATGTGCAGAAATTATTCTGCATGGACTGATCTCCCTTTCTAGATCAGATCAGACGTTTGGAGAGTGGGACAGAGAACATAACAGATGAAGAACCCTGCTGGATTATTATTATTATTATTATTATTAAAAATGGAATTGAAAAACATGCCTGCTTTTAAAGATAATCAGATACCAATGGTATCTTTAAAAGCAGGCATGTTTTTCAATTCCATTTTTTAAAATAATAATAATAATAATAATAATAATAATAATAATAATAATAATAATAAAGTTTTCTTTGGTTATGTCCAAAGCAAGAGGAA
Organism: Podarcis raffonei; assembly: GCF_027172205.1. Taxonomy (NCBI): domain Eukaryota; kingdom Metazoa; phylum Chordata; class Lepidosauria; order Squamata; family Lacertidae; genus Podarcis; species Podarcis raffonei. Next base: position 73,128,906 of record NC_070610.1, on the reverse strand, counting down.
GAACAAGCAAGTGGTAGGTCCTCTGCATGGGGAAGATGGAGAAATGCTATTGGGTGACAGAGAGAAGGTGGAACTACTCAACACCTACTTTGCCTCTTGTCTTCACCCAAAAGGAAAGTGATGCCCAACCTGGTGATAACAGAATAAATGATGTAAGGAGGGAGCTGCAGCCCAAGATAGGAAAAGAGGTAGTAAGGGAACACCTAGCTACTTTAAATGAATTCAAATCTCCAGGGCCTGATGAGCTACATCCAAGGGTCCTAAAGGAGCTTGTGGATATAATTTCAGAGCTTTTGTCTCTTATCTTTGAGAATTCTTAGAGAACAGGTGAGGTCCCTACAGACTGGAGGCAGGCAAATGTTGTCCCCATCTTCAAAAAGGGGGGAAAGGAAGACCAAGGTAACTACTGACCCATGAGCTTGACATTGATAACAAGGAAGGTCCTAGAACAGATAATTCAACAGTCAGTCTGTGAGCATTTAGAAAAGGATGCTGTGATTATGAAGACCCAGCATGGGTTTCTCAAAAGTAAGTCAAGCCAGACCAATCTGATTTCTTTTTTTGATGGAATTACAAACTTGGTGGATCATAGAAATGCTGTGGGCATAGTGTATCTTGATTTCAGTAATGCTTTTGACAAAGTCCCCCATGATATTTTCACAAGGAAGCTGGTAAAAAGTGGGTTGAACGAGGTAACTGTTAGGTGGATTTGTAGCTGGTTGACTGACTGAACCCAAAGAGTACTCATTAATGGTTCCTTGTCATCCTGGGGAAAAGTGACAAGCGGGTTGTCGGAGGGTTCTGTCCTGGGTTTGTTTTCGTTCAACGTCTTTGTAAATGACTTGGATGAAGGAATTGAGGGGATGCTCATCAAATTTGCAGATGACACCAAACTGGGAGAGGTAGCTAGTGCCGCAGAAGACAGAATCAGAATTCAAAATGACCGTAACAGATTGGAGAACTGGGCGCAAGCTAACAAAATGAATTTCAACAAGGACAAATGCAAGGTTCTGCACTTAGGCAGGAAGAACCAGATGCACAAATATAGGGTGGGGGACACTTGGATTAGCAGTACATGTGAAAAGGATCTAGGGGTCTTGGTGGACCACAAGCTTAACATGAGTCAACAGGGTGATGCAGCAGTAAAAAAGCTAATGCTATTCTAGGCTGCATCAACAGAAGTATAGTGTCCAGATCAAGGGAAGTAATAGTACCACTCTATTCTACCTTGGAATACTGTGTCCAGTTTTGGGCCCCACCATTTAAGAAGGATGTTGAAAAGCTGGAACATGTGCAGAGGAGGGCAACCAAGATGATCAAGGGCCTGGAAACTAAGCCTTATGAGGAACGGTTGAAGGAGCTGGGTATGTTTAGCCTGGGAAAGAGGAGACGGAGAGGAGATATCATAGCCATCTTCAAATATCTTAAGGGCTGCCACATGGAGGAGGGAGCATGCTTGTTTTCTCCTGCTCTGGAGGACTCGAACCAATGGCTTCAAGTTACGAGAAAAGAGATTCTGACTAAACGTTCAGAAAACCTTTTGACAGTAAGAACTGTTCAGCAGTGGAACAGACTCCCGCAAGAGGTGGTGGACTCTCCTTCCTTGGAGGTTTTTAAACAGAGGTTGGATGGCTGTCTGTCATGGATGCTTTAGCTGAGATTCCTGCTTTGCTGAGGGTTGGACTAGATGACCCTCGGGGTCCCTTCCAACTCTAAAATTCTACCCCATAAAGCTACAGCTGCCATACTTTGATTTTTTCTTCTTCTTTTTTAGGACGAAAAGCTATTTTGTGGAACAAACACAAAATAGTGATTTTAATCTTTTTGAGTTGTTTCCGCTGCTTTTTTTCATTGTGTTGCCATACATCTAGGTTTTCCCAGACATTTTGCTGATTTGGCAAAATTCCCCCGTGACACCATTTTTACATGCGAAAAGCAGGACTTGTCATGAATTTTCTGGGTGTATGGCAGGCCTACATAAAGCTCTCAAGATCAGTTCGCATCATCTAATACAATAAGGAACATACATATCAAAAGGGCAAGCAATTGAAGGTATAGTCTGATAATGAAGATCAGCAATCTCAAATATAATGCAAATTAAGGCAGCAGTAAAATGAAACATTAAATAACTGTTGAAAAAATGTTTTGTGGTTTGGGAAATAGTAATAGTAATAATAAGAATAAGAATAATAACCACCCTATACCAGTAGATCTCAGGGTTGTTTACAAAAAAAGAGATCAAAGAAGGAGTCTGATGGATGTATCTCTACTGAAGGGACAGGAAATTACAGCCTTTTAAATGTTTCTAGATTCCAACCCTGCCATCTGCAAAGAGCATGGTCAATAGGAATGATTGGAATTTTAATCCAATAGCATCAGAAGGGCTAAATGTTCCTTACTAAGCTCTACTGAAAGGATATTCCAGAGCAGTTGTGCCACCACAAAGAAGACCCTTTTTCTTAAGTTTATTAGCTGCATAGCCCAAGATGATGGAATTCATTCTGGAACATTTTTTTACTGTGCACATTTCGTAATACACTAGTCCATAATGAGGGACGCGGGTGGCACTGTGGGTTAAACCACAGAGCCTAGGACTTGCTGATCAGAAGGTCGGTGGTGCGAATCCCCACAGCGGGGTGAGCTCCTGTTGCTCGGTCCCTGCTCCTGCCAACCTAGCAGTTTGAAAGCATGTCAAAGTGCAAGTAGATAAATAGGTACCGCTCCGGGAGGAAGGTAAATGGTGTTTCCGTGCACTGCTCTGTTTCACCAGAAGCGGCTTAGTCATGCTGGCCACATGACCCGGAAGCTGTACGCCGGCTCCCTTGGCCAATAAAGTGAGATGAGCGCCGCAACCCCAGAGTCGGTCATGACTGGACCTAATGGTCAGGGGTCCCCTTTGCCTTTTTAGTCCATAATGTCTGACACCTACGGTCTAAGGTGGAGAGGCAGATGACCAGAGGTGGAGCTTCATGCTCCAGGACTGGGGGCAGAGAGCAGGCGGTGGCATGGCTGGCGTCCCATGGGGTGTGGTGCACCGCCATTGGGGCATGATGCACGTCCTGGGGGTGTGACGCACCACCCACAGGGGCGTGGCACACATCCTAGGGGTGTGCTCCCCCGCCCCCCTCATCCTCTGCCAGTGGGTGGGATCCTTTTGAGCTACAGGTGTTAGATTTACACTCTAGACTCAGCAGGCCTCTTTCTCTCTCTGAATGCCCATGATCATGCAGAGTCTTGCAAAATGTATTGGAGAACCAAAGCAAGCACCACTAAAGAACTTTCAGGGGGTGGGAAGTTAGGCAGGAAGGAGCTTGGGCTATGTGCATCTGATCCCAGCCAGGAAACACACACATGCAATCAAACTGAGCAGGATTAAACCCTCTGGGTTAGTGAACGATACAATCCTGCCAGAGGTTCTGCTTTGCCAATGTGTCCCCTGTATTAAACACATTGTAGAAGCAAACCCCAGCAGAATTGCATCCCCCGCTCACCAGATTTGGGTCTGAAGCTAGGTTGAGTGTCCCCCAGGTCATCTTGTATTGGGTGGGGTGATGCAAATAACCCTGACCCATAGCAACGTTGATAGAATGGAAGATGTTCAAATCTGGTGAGAGGAGGATGCAACAGAGATATAGGAAAATGTAGTGCTATAACGTACAGAAAACAAAGAAACCAGAAGGTTCATGGGGACCCTGAACCAACTCAATGGGCTGACTATTGGCTTTCTGCTTCAACTCAGAGAGAGAGGAAAGCACCACTTTGCCTTATTATCTAGCTGACACACAGAGCCCTGCTTACCATTTGTTTATCCTGGTCTATTGTTGGTGAGCTAGAATGACAATCTTATGCAAAGGCACATGTTAACAGGCCATAGGTTAAATCTTGATCCTTTAACTATACCATTGAATTATCCAGATGAATAATGGCATGTTGTTTGTTCTACTTCAATTGCCAACAACGAAAATTGGCCTGGGTTGGCACTGGAGATGAGTGAGTATTTCCTCCATGTCTGAACAATTGTACTGAAGAACATCGGAATGGACAAATTAACTGATAAGGTGGACAAAATGAGCCGGAGGGAAAAAGTGACTCAATTTTTAAAGTACTGGAGTACATAATGTTTGCTTATCAGATTGCAGAGACACATCTTCTTGGAACTGGCTTTCTCTGAAATGTTTAAAGAATATTTTTAAAGGGAAGGAAGTGACTTGCTCACTATAATGTCAAAAGAAGCTAAACAGCCATGAAGTGCTACCTTCAGCTCCATAGGAAAGAAAAGAGTTTTGTATTCCATATCCTCCAATATTTCTCTGATGAAAATAGGGACATCCCATTCCATAAAGATAATTTTACTATTTATACCCCACACATCTTATTGGGTTGCCCCAGCCACTCTGGGCAGCTTCCAACATATATAAAAATGTAATTAAACATTTAGAAAACCTCCCCTGTACAGGATTGCCTTTAGACAGCTCGGGGGGTCAGATAACTCCATATCTACCAACAGGACATATTAATGAAAAGTGGGACATTCAAGGATCAAATCAGAAGCCGGGATGGCTTCTGTAAATCAGGGACATCCCTGGAAAATAGGGACACTTGGAGGGTTTGGTATTCCACATTCAGCAAGAGTAGGGATGGGGGAGAAATTTGATTCAGTCCACATTGAAAGGTGAACCTGACTAATTCACACTTCCCCAAACAATACATGAACACAGGCATCCTTCCAAATCCAGAAAGAGGAAGGAAGGAAGGAAGGAAGGAAGGAAGGAAGGAAGGAAGGAAGGCAGGCAGGCAAGAGAAGTTTTCAGCATAGCAAATTTCCCCATTTGATTGGGGTTGGAGGATAGTGATACTGCACAGTTTGAATCCTTCCCTAACACTCCTCAGATCACCAGTTCAAGGCCTCCGGTTGTCTCAAGTCTTCATAGCAAATTAGCTGGAACAGGGACAGCCAACATGGTTCCATCAAAAAAAGTTGGAGCACAACTCTCATCATTCCTACTCATTGGCCATACTGGCTGGCTACCATGTGGGTTAGTTCTATGCCAGAGGATGATTCATTATCTTGACTAACTTCTGTGGAGAAAGTCATCAAAGTTAAGCATGGATTCCTTTAAGGCAAGAGTGGGGGACATCAGGTCAGGGAGATGAATGAAGCCTTCTAGAGGCCTTTCCTCATGCCACCCCTCTACACAGGCCACACACTTCACTAGCTCTGTGTTGCCCCCTGTTTTTTCCTGGCTGGACTGTGCTCTTGGTGTCTGATAATGCTCCTTGCTTAGAGAAGATGGAGGGTCAGAGAGGTGTGCGTGCATCTGCAGAAGCGAGCCTACTACCCCAAGGTGAAACTTAGATTCATGGATCCACTTACTTCTGTCTCCAGCCACACCCACCACTGGCATATGGCACCCAGAAAATTGACCAAGAAGGGAATGTGGCCACTGAGGTGTAAAAAAGATCCCCACCTCGGCCTTAAGGCTTTGCCAGCAGCTGAATCTTAACCCAGTGTTGTGAAATGTGGAATATATTTTGTTTTGTAGAAGTGCTTCTAACTGGGGCAGAGTGGGCTACGCTCTGTAATATTTCTGTCACATCACAAATAATTCATCTGAAGGGGCCATCCAGGCATCCCATGATCTCATGACTATATCAATTATGAAAGCAACAATTAAAGTGCTAAGAAGAAACAAACTGACATCAACGTGCATTTACAGGGACTAACACTTCCAAAAGCAGCAAAAGGGACCGGTTATATGATGCCAAGGTGAAAATGAAATTTAGACAGCAAAGGCATGCAGGGACCTTTCACAAATGTCCTTAATCCTCAGAAATGCCTGGGCACATCATTTTTCAATGCAAATTTAATGCTGCTGTTTCCTTTATGAACCATTTAGCTGAAGAATTTGCCAGTCACTTTATTCATAGGTCTGTACCCAATGTTAGTCTTACTTGGAGAAGACCTACCGAAATTAAGACATTAGGAAATGTAAGAAGGCACACAATTCCATCCCATCCTGTCTTTGTCACAATCAACACTGTTTCCATTCTGCCACTGTTCGGTTTCCACCAAATACTTTGTTATTTGTTTCACTATGTGCTAGTTGGTGCAATTATTTACATAAATTTCTAATACAGTGGTACTTCGGTTTTAGAACAGCCCTGTTTACAAACTATTTGGTTTACGAACTCCACAAAACTGGAAGTAGTGTCCCAGTTTGCAAACTTTACCTCAGTCTAAGAATGGAATCCGAATGGTGGAAGGGCACCGGTGGCAGGAGGCCTCATTAGGGAAAGTGCGCCTCAGTTTAAGAACGGTTTCGGTTTAAGAACGGACTTCCAGAATGGATTAAGTTCGTAAAATGAGGTACCACTGTATATTAACGATGTACCGTAATTATTTCTCTACCACACATTTCTATGTAAAGGAAACACCATTGAAATGGAGCTGCTCCATCAATTGTGGATCATCTGCAAACTGAAAACAACAACAGTAAATACTGATAAGAATTGATTGGCTTGATTTTTGTTCTGGGCATGAGATAGCTAAGCCAAAATTAGCAATTTCCATTTTCATCAGAATTTTTTGACATTACTGTTTTCTGACTTCTGTGCATTAACTTCAGTGGGTTACCTCTTCTTAAGGTGCCTTTCTAGGATATCATCCTGTCCTGCCCCCCCCCCCCCCGCTTGATCTGTGAATTAATGTTATGATTGGACTTTTTAAAAGAATCATCTAGGGTAGTCTCACAAGACAAATGAGCCAGCCCCAGAATTTGTGGGCCATCTCCCTGCATCTAGCCTGGTAGCACATGGAAGGCCTGTGCAAGTCTTTCAATTAAGCTCCCCCCCCCCCAAAAAAAAAAAAATATTATATGCCAGCTACACGAATCTGGAGGCTTTTACAAATGCATAGAATCATGCAATCAAAGAATTGGAAGATTTGGAAGGCACCCTGAGGTTCATATAGTCCAACCCACATTTTTCCATTCAGGGAAGCAGGAGGCACTATCAGAGATCAAGGATATTTTCCAGGCAGGAAAAAGCACAGAGTGTGTGGATCAGGACCAGAAAGGGGCATGACTCGGGAAGACCCCCCCCCCCAAGGATCAAATGGAAGGCTGCAACTGGGCTTTGGGGCTGTGGTTCCCCATCCCTCCACTAGATGATCCCTCCAGGTCTATGAAGCATATGAAAAATTTGCTTACCTCTCCATCTCCTTCAGTTCATAGTGCCTGCCCCCTTTGAGTTACTGCACTCATACTTAAATGGAATATTTCATTTTGATTTGAAAGTGTCATTATGATTCTCTCTGTTTTCTTTTTTTGGATGCTACTTCTCAACAGTTCTCTCCTATTGCTCGCAACATGGTGATGGATATACTATTGAGTTGGAAGCTGAGGGCTGAGGTCAAAATAATGGCTTTGACATTGTGGACAAAGAGATGTCCCAGTTCACCATGAATCGGCAGACATTGTTCACTGAAATACTCTCATATTGCCAGCAGCGCCTTCCTTTATTTGCATTGAAAGTGGTGCAGAGGAGAGAGAGAAAGAGCTTGATGAAAATGAAATTGGGTTAATTTGTGCAGATCAAGTTGCCTTGGATGGGAGGACGTATTTTGTAGAATTCAAGCGAAAGCCTTTTGTGCATGTCATTTCACATTTCCTTTAAAAATGAGTGCCATTTTCTCGAAGAAAAAGAGAGAGAGAGAGTGAGAGAGCGCAGAATCTCTCCCGCATTTAACGATGCTGAATCATTGTGATGGCTGGCGAGAGAGAGCATCTAATTGCTTCTGCATGTGAATAAAATCAAAATGAATGAGATTTTATTGACTAGAACTAGGAGGAAAAGGGGTAGAAAGAAGACTCCATCAATCCTGACTTCTTGCAGGCTTCCCAGAGCCATCTGGTTGGCCATTGTGAGAACAGGATGCTGGACTATATAAGCCTTTGGTCAGATCCAGCAGGGATCAAAGGATGCTTCCTTATTCCAAGTCAGACCATGGGTCCATCTAGCTCCATATGCCCTACACTGACTGGCAACAGCTCTCCAGGATTTCAGACAGGGTCCCAACACTAACTGGAGATGTCAAGGGTTGAATCTGAGACTTCCTGCATGCAAAGCAGGTGTAGAACATCAGGGGCTTGTGCCTAATGGAAAGGAGCCCCAGAGACATCTACCTCCACCCCAGATATAGTGGACAACACTAAAGATTAACTGAATTTAAGGAAAGAACATGCCCCCCTTTTTTAGGACACAGTTCTCATGAGGGGCTTGATTAGAAGCAGAATCACATGCAGAGGGGTGAGATTAATACTTTCTGCTTGACAAGATCCCAAGGAAAATTGCCCACTACCAAGAAGCTTTGATTAGTACTGGAAGCAAAGTGTCTCTTGGCACCAATGGGAATTTCTCTCTGGGAGCTAATGGCAGCTTGGGAGCAGTGAGGCAATTTCCATCAGGACTGTGGCAGGAAAATATATAATCTGTGCACTGTGGTTCCACTCCTGCTTTCTGTCTCTGCTGGTTATACATATCAGTCTTTCATGAATTTTCCACCATGCCTTGACTCAGTTTTATGTCATTCTCTCGTACTATAATTTGCTGCTAGAGATGGAGAACAATACAGGTACGTTTGACTAAATCTTCTAAGGCCAAAGACACAACCTCATGTCCAGTGTCCAGGGCAGTTCTTCCCTACAGAATTGTAGAGTTGGAAGAAGAAGAGTTTGGATTTGATATCCCGCCTTTCACTCCCCTTCAGGAGTCTCAAAGCAGTTAACATTCTCCTTTCCCTTCCTCCCCCACAACAAACACTCTGTTAGGTGAGTGGGGCTGAGAGACTTCAAAGAAGTGTGACTGGCCCAAGGTGACCCAGTAGCTGCATGTGGAGGAGTGGAGACGCGAACCCGGTTCACCAGATTACGAGTCTACCGCTCTTAACCACTACACCATACTGGCTCTCACTGGAAGGGACCATGGGGAACATCTAGTCTGATCCGCTGCATGGCAGAATATTTTTGTCCAACAAGGGGCTCAAACTGACAACCCAGAGATTAAGGGTCTCATCCTCTACCAACTGAGCTACCAACAGGAAGAACCAGCTGCACAAATATAAGATGGGGGACACCTGGATTGCCAATAGTGCATGTGAAAAGGATCTAGGGGTCTTGTTGGACCACAAGCTCAAATGAGCCAGCAGTGTGATGCAGCAGCACAAAAAGCTGATGCTATTCTAGGCTGTATCAACGGAAGCATAGTGGGCAGATCAAGGGAAGTAATAGTCCCACTCTATTCTGCCTTGGTCAGAGCATACCTGGAGTACTGTGTCCAGCTCTGGCCACCACAATATAAGGATATTGAAAAGCTGGAATGTGTGCAGAGGAGGGCAACCAAGATAATTAAGGGTCTAGAAATCAAGTCTTATGATGAATGGTTGAGGGAGTTGGATATGTTTAGCCCGGAGAACAGAAGACTGAGAGGTGATACTGAATTTCTGCTCCTTTGCTTACATTCTGTCCCTGAGGAGAACTTTCCGAACTCACCTCTAAAATATGTACAGAAGATGATTTGTCATAGTTTGGGGAAACTTTTGCGAAGAACCACTCTTTTATACAGCAAACTCTTGGTGTCAAAACACCTTCTTTAAAGGAAAACGGTTCGTTGTCAAAAACACCACAGCAGTGTGAAAAACAGTGTCAAAACAGCTTTATCTTCAGAATAATTCAACATCCACCATTACAGATTGTTAATTAGTTTGGAAACTTGCAAGATGCTCTAAATTTAAATGCACAGCTGCAGAGGTAACCCGTGTGCGTTCTTTCAATGGGCCAATAGTATCTACCGTGTTTAATGCAATTATAAAGTGTTCCCAGCAGCGGCTAATTAGGGATGGGTAGATCTGTCAATTTTGGTTTCTCTTAGTTGCTGCTTTTTCCATCTTGAGATCAGTTCTTCACATCAGGTTGCAATTTATTTATTTTTTCTAAAAAAAACCACCACCCCACTTAATATATATATATATATATTTGCAAAGCCATTCTTCCTGATATAAAACAATTTTTACTAATACAGACATTTATATACATGCAAAATTTATGCTAGTATATTCATTTTTGTACACGTAGAACTGTAGAACAGCATTGCAAAATTCAGAAAAGAGTGACTTTTGAAGGACAGCTGTGTTTTAGTCTGCATGTTGTTTAGGAAAGTGTGAATTAGGTAGGTTCACCTTCAAATGTGAACAGCATCAAATTTCTCTTGTAGCCTTAGCACTAATGAAGTAAGATGATATTCCTACTGTCCTTTGGGTTTGGATGGAAATAATGAGGACAGAATCCTTGCAGGATTCAAGGCCCATTAGCATTTTTTTGTTCTTCTTTATAGGATACATACAGTCCTTGATGTGAAAAGGACTTGGGAAACCCATATGGGCAAAGCCATATTTAGAATACCTTGTAACTTTGGGCTGTCTTTCATTCATGAATCTTAAAATGGCATAACTATAAATTTAAACAACAAAGGTGAGAATATTTGAGTATGGCTGCAATTCCTGAATAACTGAAAGTTTCAAGTCTCCCTTACTGTAGACCAGTAACTATTTTGATGTACAGTGGTACCTCGGGTTACATACGCTTCAGGTTACATACACTTCAGGTTACAGACTCCACTAACCCAGAAATAGTACCTCGGGTTAAGAACTTTGCTTCAGGATGAGAACAGAAATCGTGCTCTGGCAGTGCGGCAGCAGCGGGAGGCCCCATTAGCTAAAGTGGTGCTTCAGGTTAAGAACAGTTTCAGGTTAAGAACGGACCTCCAGAACGAATTAAGTACTTAACCCGAGGTACCACTATACACTTGAAGGCTCTTGAATAACTGAGTTCAGTTTGAACCAATAATTTTTACTGAAGTTGATTAGTGCATAGTGTAAATTTTAACAGATAAAGTAGAGTATTATATAAAGATTATAGCTCCAGTTCATGAAGAATATAATGGAACTAGAAATTAAAATGATCAAGAAGTTAGCTACTGTACTTTAAGACTAGCAAAGCAACAGGGACTTTTTAACCCCAGGGGGTGGGAGGGAAATGACAACCCAGGGAGTATATGATTTACAAATCTCAGTCACAAAGTTATGAATGAAGTGGGGAGTGAGGGAGGAATACAATAACTGATTGAATTTGCATAAATTTGCAATAATCCAGAAACCAGAAAATACATTATCATTTCTTTCAGGTGATTCCTTATGTTTATGAGAACAAGTGGAAACTCCTCTTGCAATGGTGCTTGCCATGTGGAATATTTGTAATTCATTCCAAATTATGCATCATATTTTATCTTCGCCCAAGCACTTGAGTCAATGAAATGGTTTCTTTAAAAAAATCAATGAACTCGTTTGATCAATAGATTTTGAGATTGCAGCACATGTATGTATCAGGCCTGGGCACCTGTCTCTACTTGCTGCGCTTAATCATTTTCTTACAAGCAAGTAAAAAGTTATCATTATAGGGATTCAGAGGTTGCTTTTTTTGTATAAAAAATAAAATAAACAAGGTATGGGTAGAAGCCATGATGAAGCCATGATGACTGCTGCTTTATTTTCATCCATTTTCACATCTGCTTACTTAATGTGCAAATAATAAAGCAATACATTACTTGGTCACATTCAAAATGGCTGAAGCGGGTTTATGACAACCATACATACACCTGAATGGAAAAGACAGAGAACGAAATCCAATAACTAGTAATAATTATCTCTGGGAGTCTCAGCCCACCTGACCATTTGGGGGAGACAGGAGGCTCTTGCCATTTCTGCCCGGTGCTCCTGGGGTCCTTGCATCATTTGCCCATATAAAGCTTTGGGGAATCGGCTTCCTCCCCCGTGGCAGTAAATAAGAAGAGATCAAACAAAAGAAACATATTATCAGTTAGATTCTTTAATAATCACAGTGAGAGACAAAAGAAGCCGTCTACCTAGAATGTCGGTGCTCCCAAGTAAGGCTCACTCCCTCCGTCCCTATTAATCAACGTCACTCCTGCGTCTTGTAACCTGAGCTTGTACCTTCTGTGTTTTCTGTTCTGAGACTTTCTGAGCTCTTCTCGACCTTGGGGAAGGTGCTGGAGGAATGTTGTCCAAAGACTGTGAACCTGTTAACCCTCTCTATTCCAATGTTTCTTCTCCTAGCTGTTTCCCATCCAGTATTTCCCAGCTTCTGCCTTCTGAACTATGCCCCTCTGCAAACCACTGTTTCAAATCTATACTGTCCGCCTGCTCCTGGGAAGATTCAGGATCAGAATCAGGATGAGGGGGTGGCTTCTGTTATTCTTCCTCAGTGCAGCCCTCCTGTGCACAGTGCCTGATATCCCATATGGAAGGGGGGGACCCCTTCATTTGTAATAAGAACAAAACCTGCATCTTATCTCATCTCTATAAAAAGAAATTTCCCAGCTCCAATGTATTGCAACGAACGGCATACACATAGCCTACAATCCCATTAAGGTCTCCACCCCGCTCCTTGTGGAACATAGAAACACATATAGACACACATACCTTTCATCACAGAACTGGCCATATTGATTGTAAATCAGTATTTGCAATGGGAATACTGGATGGAAGGGACATTGCTCTGCATTAACCAAGAACTGCATTAGAGACAAAGGTGCAGGGAATCATTCCTTGGTTGCATTAGATACACACAGGAAAGCAGGGGAAGATCTCAAGGGTATGCTTCTTAAATTTATTGTAGATCAAGCCATTCCCATCCTGAATTTACAACAAAGATTCAGGGCCAGCTGTAGACCAATTAAACTCAAAAGTTCACAGGTGTTTAGACGACTGATTATAACATAAAAGAATGCACCTGGTTACAACCGTTCAAGACCCTCCTTCCCTACCAGCCTGCTTTAAATTCAGCACATTAAAAACTTTCACCAAACCAACCAGTTTGCAGGTTGAGACTGATAATTTTGAAGGACAATTTAATTGAGATTTTTTTTTTTTTAAAAAAGGTAAAGAGCAGACCATAAAGTGATATGCATGCACACCAACAGAGGTTACTGTCCTGATTGCGCTGAGAATCACGGGAAAGGCGCTTGCTCAGCTTTGTATGTTGAGGGTCCAAGGTTCAATTCTTAGTATTGCCTCTTAGAATCATAGAATTGTAGAGCTGGGACTCCAAGGGTCATCTAGTCCAACTCCATGAAATTTTGGAATCCCAGCTAAAGAATCACTGAAAGATGGCCATCCAACCTTAATATGAAAACTTCCAAACAAGGACAGTCCAACACCTTCTGAGGCAGTCCATTCCACTATGAAACGACTCTTGCTATCAGAAAGTTTCTTCCAATATTTATCTGGAATCTCCTTTCTTAAACAATAGAAAGTAAGTGCACAGAAACTCCCCCCTCCCCAGACTGATACCCAAATCACAACGTGAATAGGTGCCATTTGGGGTGATTTCTACTGGCAATGGGGCAGGGTATCTGTCAGGAGTCCAGGTTCCCAGCTTGATAACAAAGTAAGCATAGGTAATGAAAAAGGAGGATTTATTGCAAAAACAAACAGAGTTTTGGACGACTTGAACAATGCCTCCGGCATCATTACTCAAGATGACCCTTCTGAAGAGTCTTTCTGATGTCTACAGAAGATATTGAACTTACAACTTTTATGTCTCTTGTTTTGCTTCCTATCTAGCAGCCCTCCCATTCACCGACTCTTAGGACTTAGTGGATCAGCTCCAACCTCTTCCTGTTCTGAGAGGCTGTCTCTGAGTCTATTTGCTCCTGTTTGTGCTTCCTGTGAGCTTTGGCTGTGTTCTCGCCTGCTCTCAGCTACTGCCTTATCAGCCTGCATGTCAAGGTCAGGAAGAGCTGAAGTCTGCAGCTGCCAGCTCTCCTCTGCCTAACACCTAAGCTTCTCTGTTCCTGGCTGCTTTCTGCAGTTGACTCCAACCTTTACTTGGAGCTGGCTCATTCCTGACACCATCTCTGGATCATTTGGGGGAGCGGGGCGTCTTGTCCTCAGTCACCTGGGAGCAACAGGGTGACAGCAAGGTGAATTCAGGGAGCACCACTAGGAGGGTTTCATCTGATGAGCATTATGGGGGAAAGGCAATCTTCTAGAAATCCTAGTATTGAGTTGGATGCTTACAAACATGTATTAGGATATGCTGCATCAACTTCACCTTCCTAGGAAATGCTGTAAATCTGATCAGATCTTTTCCTAGTTTCCCATGAAATCCCTCAAATGTCTTCTACTCAGCAGGAATCTCCAACTTCCTTGTGTTAGAAACTGAGATATGAAAGCTAGGAGCTAAATGGCACCTTAAACCTAGGTTATGGGCGCAACAACAGAACTCTAGGCACACATTTTTATAACAAGAATACAAAGCTGCAAATGAATGAACTGCAACTAAAATACAGTGGTACCTCAGGTTAAGAACTTAATTCATTCTGCAGGTCCATTCTTAACCTGAAATTGTTCTTAACCTGAGGTACCACTTTAGCTAATGGGGCCTCCTGCTGCTGCCGCACCACCATGAGAATTTCTGTTCTCATCCTGAAGTAAAGTTCTTAACGTGAGGTACTATTTCTGGGTTAGCAGAGTCTGTAACCTGAAGCATCTGTCACCCGAGGTACCACTGTGTTATATTCATTTTTCACATGGTCTAGTCTTTCCCCTGCCCACCCCCCTAATATTCTTAAGAGGGCCTCTTCTCCAGTCTTCAGAGAGTAGCTGGAAGTGGGGAGGAAGAAACAGGTCCTCCTTTCCTTCCACTCTGCAGTTTTAATCTGAAATTTTAGGTGCGGTACTGCATCCAGAGCTCAGAAACTGCTTGCGCTAATGAAATTCCCCATCGCAAAATGCGCCTAAGAGCAATGGGAGTTTTGAACACTGCTTGGGAATCTTACCTGGGGAGAAGTGGTCCAGAAATTCTGGGTATGTTGACCTAAATGAGAACAGTGCAGGCAGACTTGGCTTGCCTCCACCTTTTCATTAACATGTCTACAATGCTCTGGTTGTTTCCCAACTGTTTCACTCATTAAATAATCTCTTTCCTACTCCTAACCAGATGTTTTTAATGTGCCCCCTGTCTCTTCCTCAAAGCTTCCCTAAGTCACAAGTTGGTTCCATGTTTTGCTTAGTAGCCACAGGCAAGACTGGAAGGCATCCCTGAGCTGAACTTGACAACAGCTAAGTATTTGTCATTCCCTTTTGTTTTGTTTTCTGTACATTTAGAGCATGTTGGGCTCTGGCTTCCAGTACTCTAAGCCCAAAGTGGTCGATTTATCAATGCACATTCTCAGTGGTCACCGAGGGGAGAAGTTAAAAGAATTCATACCTGTTTTAAAGTCTGGTTTGGGCCTTCTAAGTGACTCGAAGGTTCTGTTTATGCCAAAGAGAATGTTCTCCATGGGTGGTTAATTTGTTTGTCAGCATCCAAGGAGCCTTATTTTGACCACTGCTATAGACAGAATGCTATAGCTAGAGGTGGTTCCTTGATCTGGATGACCCCAGACTGTTCTTGTGTACTTCTTGACTTTGTGGCTTTCACTCTATGACTGTAAATATTGTATTCACAAAAAAAATATTGCGCAGGACCATAGCTCAGTAGTAAATTCTTGCATGAAGAATGTCCCGGGTTCAATCCTAAGCATCTCCAAGTAGGACTGGGAGAAATCCCTTCCTGGAGCTCTGGAGAGATGCTGCCAATCAGTGTACACAATACCGAATTAAATGGGCCAATGATCTGATTTGGTATGAGGCAGCTTCCCATGAAGCTGCCAAGGCCACAATCCCATCAGTAGATAGCATCTAATTCAGCCCTCCAAAGCAAGTAAAAATAAAATAAGACTTGTACAGTCGACATTTTAAAATAGCAAAAATAGCCTCAGAGGGGAAGTGTGCTCTCATTGCTCCACATCATATGGTTCCAGATTAATGCCTGAACTTTAAAGTTGCACTTGAAAGGATAACACACATGCCTATCCTCCAGTTATAATTTTTCTCCTTTTTGTATATGCGTTTTTGCTTTAAGTTTTCAGCCTTCAAGCTTCTTCTAGCATATCGAAACACAGTGAAAAAGATACCCCTCCCACTGTTAACGTTCAGTATGATCCCAGGGAACAGCAATTTTTGCCCTTACCTGCCCACGTGAATGAAGTCACACATATCAAGTGGGTTTTTTCTCTCTCCCTCTTTTCCTTATCTAAAGGTTCTCCAACAGATTCCGGCTATAAAAAGCAAGGAGAAGCTGCCTCATTAACAGCTTTCCTCTCCCTCGCTCTCTCTTTTTTGTTAACAATAGCTTGACGGGAAAGAGTAGTTTTAACACTCAACCCGTTCTTCTTCTGCAAGTAATAACCGCAGACTCCTAATCCCTTGATTGGAGTTCTTACTAGTCTAAAATGAGAAACATTAAATTATTATTTAATTTCAAGGAGGAGCAGCCTGAGAAATAAGGGGGATAATCTTAAGAGAAGGGAGAAAAGACACGATGAAAGATACTTTAATAAGAGAAGGACTTTGAAATAGCTTTCTGAATTGTTTCCCCTGAAAAGTTGTAAAGTCTCTACAGCATTTCGGCCTTCTCTTCAGACAAAAGCACCCTCAGAATACATGGCCTTTTAAGGCCCATTGACATCAGCAGGTCTCATTCAAGCATTAAGTGAGCCGCTCTAGGCTACAGCTGCTATGGTCCGGCTGTTCTGATGTCACAGAGAGCCTTGCAAGCCTCAGGCCAGCCAGCTAACTGTTGCTTCAGAACATAAAAACATAGACTCATCAAATCATAGAATTGTAGAGTTGGAAGGGACCCCATGGGTCATCTATTCCAACTGCCTGCAATGCAGGAATCTCAGCTAAAGCATCCATGACATGTGGCCATCTAACCTCTGCTTAAAAACCTCCAAGGAAGGAGAGTCCACAACATTCTGAGTGAGACCATTCCACAGTTGAACAGCTCTTACTGTCAGAAAGTTCTTCCTGATGTTTAGTCAGAATTGTGCTGGGCCTGGGGGTTAACCTGAGCAATGCGGTCCAGATCCGGTCCTGAATCCATAGATTCTGTGAGGAGACAATCCGACAGGGCCAAGGCAGGACACAAGGCAGGAAACCAGGCGAGGTCTGGCACAGGGTCTGAGGCAGGTTCTAGCAAACAGCAGAGTTGCTCCCGCAACCTGGGGTGGGGTCCGACAGCCTTTTATCTTTGTCAGGGTAACGGCCAGTCCTGATCCCCCGGTGACTCACCTCCCTGTCTCGCCCAAAGGCGAGCACTCCTCCTGTGAGTACTCAGGTCTCTCCTTCTCTCAGACCTCAGTCTCTTCAGCTCGGAAGACGTCGGTGAATTACTAGACCCAGAGGCCGCCTCAGCCTCTCCTGACCTAACTGGTAGTGGAGTAGCTGTAAGTGATTGCCCAGCAGAGGGCAACGAGGTAATCCCCGCATCTGGAGCCAGAGCAGGCTCAGGCCCCTGACTCGGCCCAGCTGGTGTTTGTTGCAGGGGAACCTGTGCAGACTGGGGCTCTTCAGAATCAGGCCCCAGACTTGGTTCAGATGCCGCCTGAGGCAAAGGATCCGATGCGGACTGAGACTCCTCTGGTTCCGAGTCCAAGCCCAAGTCCCAGGCCATCACAGGAATCTCCTTTCTTGTAACTTGAAGCCATTGGTTCTGTTTCTACCCTCTGGAGCAGGAGAACACAAGCTTGTTCCCTCTTCCGTGTGACAGCATAAGAAGAGCCTGCTGGATCAGGTCAGTGTCTCATCTAGTCCAGCATCCTGTTCTCACAGTGGCCAACCAGATGTTTATGTGAAACCCCCAAGTAAGATTTGAGTACGAGAGGACTCTCCCTCTCCTGTTATTTTCAGCAACTGGTATTCAGACACATACGTTAATAGTGTGCATCTTGGAGATCTTCCCAACACAAGTGTTTTCAAAGGGACAAGAAGCTTCTCAGATAAAAGTGGGCCACTCTAGCCAAAGTTATAAGTTATGTCAGACCTCTTCATTCCTCTTCCCTTGGCAATGAGTTCCATTTTAGACTGCCTCCAGAGGAAGGAACCTTATTCAAGCTGCCAAATGAATAGACTGGCTGCTCTTCTGCCTGTTAACAGCAGCTTGGTCATCAGGACAAAGCACAGCTTGGATTTCAACATTGTCACCAGCTAATGCCTGCACACCAAGCGACTAATAAAGTCAGGAGAGCTAGAGCCAGCAAAAAAAGGTTGGCAACCCAGAAAGTGAATTGCTTGAATGGATCTCAGATTATACACTCAGAGGGAATGCTTTTTTTAAACTCCCAAATGAAACACAGGCTTTCAAGGAGAAATGGTTGGAGTTGATAAAAAAAAGAGAGAAGAGGCAACCAAACCCATACAGTGAAAATAAAATCTATGTTGTTGGCAATAGGAACAACACAAACAGAACTGAAATACATTTTCTTCCCTTGAGATCTGTTTCTCTCTCTCTTACCTTGCATTGCATTGCCTGAGTGCTGGAAAAAAATGTAAACAACTATAGCATTAAACTATTGGGCAACTAACATTTCCTTTGTAACAGTTTGGAAAAATAAATAGCTATAAAACTAAATTAATGTCTGAGACGGAATGAAGCTGTTAAGGGAATAAGTTACATATTTGCAGCTTTGCCACTTTTGATGCAATAGTTAATGAGGAGAGACCAAACTCGTGGGAGGGTGTCTATGTGTCTGTTTCTAAGCCCCTCAGCCTCAGATATGCATTATTTGATTTAAAGTTGTGGTTAAAGAAAGAGGTAATAATTGAGAACTGTACTGACGTTAAATAAAGGATGTTCGAAGGGAACCACTCAGGCAATAAACATAAAAAATGCAAGTGGAATGCTGTGAGTGTTTTAATATATACAGTCATACCTTGGGTTACAGACGCTTCAGGTTGCGTGTTTTCGGGATATGGATGCGCTGAAATCCGGAAGTACAGGAACGGGTTACTTCCGGGTTTCGGCTCTCGAGCATGTGCAGAAACACCAAATTGCAACACATGCGTGCACAGACGCGGCGCTGCAGGTTGCGGACTCTGCGGGTTGTGAACGCGCCTCCCGCACGGATCACGTTCGCAACCCGAGCATCCACTGTATTGTTTTAACAAGGAAGCAGAAAACTACTTAATACCCCCATCTTTCCCCATCAAGATACGAGCCAATCATTGTCCAAGAAAGGTCTGAAGGAAAAGAAGCCTTGGAGCCTTGGAATTTCAAGGGTCATCCAGTCCAACCCCTTGCAAAGCATCAATGACAGATGGTCATCCAAAGTTTGTTTAAAAACCTCCAAGAAAGGAGAGTCCACAACCTCCTGAGATTAATATGGTGATGGAACACAATGTATTTATGAATGAACACATCAAAAATGGATGCAGACTGGAAATCATCTAATTTGTCCATCAGTACATTTTGTTTCAGTGATGACAGATCACTCTCTACATAAGGGGAGCATCATTGTTAGGCTACAAAGGGGGGGAGAGCTTCTGTAACCAGTCTGACTAAGCGGGTCCTGTAATTTCCTTTGACTAGTTGTTGTGTCTCGTAGCTGGAATCCATTAAGGACTCTCTCCTTTGTCATACAGGACAGTTCAATCTCAAAAACGTCTGCTTTCCTAATGCAACATCGAAGCCAAATTGAAAACACCAGAAAAGAACATTTGTTAAAGACATAACATTCAGTTCTTCCCTTGGTTGCATTGAACTGACTTCAGATCAATAATGGGAGGGAGGTATATTTGGGGAGGCAATCATGGTCTTCAAAAGCAGGACCAGATCCTTTGTTAGGCTAAACGCATCCCAGAATAATGACAGCCACTGGAGGTAGGCCATAGTCTCTAGATATAGCTAGCTGAACTTGGCTTCCCTGGTTACACTGCACAGAAAAGTGATGATTTCAGAGGTGATGATCTTTTAGGCTCAATGGTAGAACATGCAAAATATCCCCATGTTCAGATATACCCAGACACTCCAGTTCCAAGGGATGTATGTATGCTTGACACATGGCTTGTGGGAAAGCATCTGTGTGAAATCTAGGAAACGAACTCCTGGTTAGACTATTTAGATCACTCAGTGGTCTGATCCAATATATTGTGGCTTGCGCCCCAGCCTGTGTTAAGTATAATTGTTTTAATTGCACAGTGAAATGGAAAGTGCTTATATGAATGTTGCTAAGGGTTTAACATTGGAAAGTCCCATTGGAGTATACTAAGCTAGAAAGAACTCTCTCCAAGCTTCTAGCTGAGTTGATAATTAACTGTTGATGTTCTCTGCTAGCCTTTTTGTGTGTGTTTAACCTTAGATTATGTGAGTAAGGCATCCACTTGCAAATTCACCATTTTGAAGGGAGTTGACTTTGCCTTTTATTCCCAAGCACAGTGAGAGAAGATGTGATCTCCAGGAGCTGTGTAGCCTTAGGCTAGAAGCAGGTTAATGCAGGCTATAGGAGAGATAGAAACTTAATGGGGAAGCAAGATCTGACCATTAAGTTTCCAGGGAGGTTTCCTAAAACCATAGCTTTGGATTCAGCATAGAGCCTCTGTCTGTCTGTCTGTCTGCCTGTGTCTCTCTCGTCCATGCATGCACAGACACTCTCACACAAGGTGCAAAGTGAAGTTATTCCCAGAGAGGCAGTCTGGAAATATAAAGTGGGCTTGCAGCATCTAGAAAGATTACTGACACTGAGGGACATGTGAAATTGGGTCCTCTGTTAGCTGGTTATCACAAGCAAACTCTTCATGGAAAAGTGTTGAGATTCTCTATAATATAGATTTGGGTGGTTGTTGGTTTTTGTTGTTGTTTTTTTTAAGAGAGAGACATGTTCCTGAGCTCTCTAAGAAATGTGGCAGCTGGAAATCAGGCTTTAATAAAACCCCACACTGCAGTAAACAACCATCAGTGAAAGGAAGATAGGAAGGAAAGTTCATCCAGCTCTTGAGGAAGATTATTCTGTAAAGAATACCTGCAGAGAGACAGCCTCATAAATCAGGAGGGCTCAGACAGGGGTTTACTGCAGCGCACATAACTCAGCTAGATACTCATTAGACACTTCGGGTTTCATTAAGAAAAATACATCAACCCATGCATAAGCTCTCCCACCCCAAATACATTTCCACCCTGCTTCCAAAATACGAAATGTGGTTGGAAAGTCATCATTTCAAACCTGCATTTTCCTGTTTACCAAAGCATCAAGCTATATCATAGAACATGACAAGCTTACAGATGGAGGTACCATGGAGAGTAAGGATTAAGGTGAAAAATCAGGAGTCACTTGAGACCTTCACAGGTTTGACAGATGGAAGGATCTGTCAATTTTTGTTCTCTCAGTTCCTCATTTCCCCCCTATCTTAAATTCAGTTCTTCACATTTTGCAGCCATTTGCATTTTAAAAAAAAGCTTCTTGAAAATATATCAGCATTTTAATGTGAATTTCTCCTCATAAACTTTTCTGTTTGCTATCTTGACCAGTGAACCTGTTTCTGAAAGCAACTTTCACAAATACAATGCAATTTGGTATGCTATTTTCATGAATACCATCATTTTTATACATTCTTTCCCTTAACATGTGCATTTTTGCAAACATTATTTGATGGGAGAAATGCATTGCAAAATTTGGAAATGAGCAATTTTAAAAGATAGCATTGTTTTGGTTCACACATTTTTTTCAGAAATTGCAAGTTTTAATTCCTCCATGCCTTTGATAATTTGGACAGTATTTTATCCATACATCCATACATTTTCTAAAAAAAATGTTTAGAGGTACTCTCATTTTCCTACTCATATTGAAATACTGCCCCTCAATGAGGCCAAACTTAGATTCACAAAATGTTTAGGAGTATGAGTACCCCTGTGTCCCCTCAGAAAAAAGTACTGCATACAACCATACAACATACATAATTCTGTTTGTATGCTGCCTGTCCACAGTTCAAACTATGCTCAAGGTGATTTACAACATGAAAAAAAATACATAACTACAACATAGAAAGTGGTCATAAACAATAAACTGAACATTAAACAATACAAAACCAAACGGAACATTTCCCACATAAATCACAACAAAAAACCAATGGCAACACCAGCCCAGTCAGGGCTTTTTTTTTCCAGCCGGAACTCAGTTCTGGCACCTCTCAGATGGGCACCATTGCCATTGTAAGAGAACAAGGGAGCAGGAGTGGAGGAAGGGGTGGGGGGGGTGGTTCACCCCGGGTGTCACCACTGAGGGGGGTGACAAAATGCCGGGGGGCACTCACCGCGGCGCCTGCAGTGTGCTCGAGCCACGCACCTCTCCTGGGACAAACGCAATGGTTTGTATGTGCGCAGACTGCGCTGCCGAAACGGTCCACCTGCTGCCTCCCCCCAGCTGTAGGGCAGCTGAGTGGGAGGAGGCAGGCAGACTCCGGAGGCCCCACGGTGCGCCACACCCCTATGGGAGGCTCGCCACACCCCAGGCGCTTGAGCGGCTTCCTCCTCCACTGAGCATAACACTAGGAGTATCTACTCAGAAATAAGCCTCATAGAATCATAGAATCATAGAGTTGGAAGAGACCACAAGGGCCATCGAGTCCAACCCCCTGCCAAGCAGGAAACACCATCAGAGCACTCCTGACATATGGTTGTCAAGCCTCTGCTTAAAGACCTCCAAAGAAGGAGACTCCACCACACTCCTTGGCAGCAAATTCCACTGTCAAACAGCTCTTACTGTCAGGAAGTTCTTCCTAATGTTTAGGTGGAATCTTCTTTCTTGTAGTTTGGATCCATTGCTCCGTGTCCGCTTCTCTGGAGCAGCAGAAAACAACCTTTCTCCCTCCTCTATGTGACATCCTTTTATATATTTGAACATGGCTATCATATCACCCCTTAACCTCCTTTTCTGCAGGCTAAACATGCCTCACTGAGTTCAATCCATTCCCCCCCATTTCCCCCGCTGCAAGGGAGGCCTTCATGGTGACTTGCGGCACCTCTTTTCCCTAGAAAAATAGCACTGTGCCCAACAAACAAACTCCCCCAAACAATACTGTGCCCCATAGTCTAATCAGCAGCCTTGGTTTCTGTAACTGGAGTCAGTCAGGGCCCTGTCCTCCCAGAATAGCAGTTTGCACACCCCACTAAGAAAGATAATAACACAATGACATTCAAAAGGGTAACAATTGATAGCACATTTGTTCAAAATCCCATTTAAAGCTGTTTAGTCCAATTCATTCAACTACAGCAGATTAACTTGATACAGTGATACCAGGTTTTTTTTTCAAATTCTGAGTGTCATTTAGACTTCCAGTATTTCCCATTTCCACCCCCTTGCCTCTTAGTGCCCCCCCCAAGTAATCCTACCATCCCCTGGCAGATGGTACTGTCCAATTGGCTCTAAAGGATTGTGGAAATGTGAAGGATTGCCAAGTGGCCAAACATCTCTCTCTCAGTACTAATATGCATTCATTAGAGTCCCAATCTCTGGCTATCTTTCCACTCATAATACCTATATAAGGAGCTTCCCTGGGGTTAAGCTAATATGCTTCCTGATTCCTTAATTGCTTTGACACTGAGAATCAAAGATCATGGAGATGGTTATAATAAAAATAATAAACCAATCTCCAACCTATTACGAAAGGTGTGAGCCTCGAATCTTAAGTGTTTTGTTGCTTTGCTGTTCTCCGCTCTCTCTCTCTTTTCTTTCGTTGAGGTAGCAGCAGCAGGAATTATCTCTTGATTCAGATGAGCTGAAACTTTGAGTCATAAACTGCATCCGTGTTATCTTTTCAGCTGCCGTTCAAATTGAATAATTTCACACTTCCCTCGTAAACACAAGTCAGGGGTGAATCTCTGCGCAGAGCTAATCTAAACCAAATGAGGTAATTACTCCGAAAGACAATTCAGTGTTGCAGGGCTGTTTTTAATCTTAAAGAGCTAATATGGAAGTTCATGAAGCTGCAGGTGGAAACAAAGGATTTTTTTAAAAAGGGACTGAGAAGAACAACAGGGCTGGATCAGCCATGATGCTAAATATGCAATAATGCAAACTGTGTAGCGATGCACTATCACAGTATGCAGGAATCACAGCTGTTGTGCTCGAATCCTGCTTGTGCGCTTCCCTTGGGTCATCTGGTTGGCCACTGACAGAAGAGGACACTTGACCAGATCAGCTACTGGCCTGATCCAGCAGGATCTTCTTATGTTCTTCTGAGAAATGTTGCATGTACCTGAACACAGCAGATTATCTTTGTGTGTCTCTCAGCTTTCCTTTAGTAATTCCACTGACCATATTGGTATTCGGTAGGGGAAGATAGGTTCACAGAGATGTGGACCATTGTTATAAAACAGGGGTGGGGTTTCTGTGGTCCTCCAGATGTTAGACAATTCACCATGTGAATTGGAACTTCGAGTTCAACAAGATCAAGAGGGCTAAAAGTTCCACATCCCAGTTGTAAAAGATGAATCCATGCAATTTTCCAATTTGATGCTGAGTGGCAGGGAGAGAGGGAATGAGATTTTCCAAATCTTGCAAAAAGAAGATTTAGAAAGAGAAGAACCCAGAATGGAATGCAGATGGTAATAGTAGTTTGGGTTTTCTGCAAACCCATGTATTGTTCTTTTTTTAACAGTCTGCACAAACTATTGAGTTTGAGGTTGAGTCTCTTTGAATTAAATCTGGATATTTAGCCTTTCTTTTGTCCCTAACGTACATCTAAAAACTGCAGTGAGCATGAAGTGCAAATCTCAGTGGCTTCCAGCAAGACTCAGTTTTATAGGTTTCTCACATGCAGGCCAGGCACTCAGAAAGGCAAGATCTGACTGGCTAAGCTATGATGAGCAAAGGAAAGCCAACTGACTCCTTGAAGAGGGAGGTCAGGATCACACTACTTTCCATACATTGCTCTGCTCTCTGCAGGTCTGTCTCCATAGGTGACTGCTTAAACTCTCTGATTAAGAACTTGGGTTTAGGAGGTTCTCTGCTGTTTCTTGCTAGACACAGCAAGAGTACGGGCTGTTTTCAGCTACAGCTACAACAATAGCAGGAGCAGGAGGACAGGCGATAGAGAGATCAGAGAAGTCAAAAAGTGTGTGTGTGTGTGTGTGTGTGTGTGTGCAGGGATGTGAGGGGAGAGAACAGAAATGGGTTGAACTCAATGAGGCTTATTTCTGAGTAGCTATTCCTAGTACAGTGGTACCTCGGTTTAAGAACAGTCCGGTTTAAGAATGATTTGGTTTACAAATTCCGCAAAACCGGAAATAGTGTCCTGGTTTGAGAACTTTACCTTGGTCTAAGAACAGAATCTGAACGGTGGAAGGGCACTGGCGGTGGGAGGCCTCATTCGGGAAAGCACGCCTCCGTTTAAGAATGGTTTTGGTTTAAGAACAGACTTCCGGAAAGGATTAAGTTCATAAACCAAGGTACCACTGTATTGTGCTGCAACTGACAAGGCAAGGTAAACATTCCAGGCCAAGTTCATTCACAGAAAATGCAAGATAGATTTACTGTTGCTGTTCTAAAGCTACTTATTTTGGAATAGTGCTGGTGCTAACGAGGTGCAAATTTGTCAATGTAAGTTTTTCATCCCCCCCCCCCCAGTTTTAAATTCAGTTCTACACATTTGCACCAGTGTTTTAGTGGGGTTTTCTCCTAATATAAACATTTTTATATGCCTAAGATACAGATTTTCCCACAAATAGTGCATATGTATATATAAACATATGTGCTATATTTTAGGCTTTTCTATTCTTCTTTTTGCACCTGTTTGTAAATGCTTTTTGTAACTCACTTTGAGGGTTTCCCCCCCTGAAATAAAATGAATAATTAACAACAACCAAAACACCACCTACCTCTTTAAACTCCTGGCTTAGCACAGATATCTTTTAAGAATGTAAGAGCATAAGAAGTGGTCTGCTGGATCAGGTCAGTAGCCCATCTAGTCCAGCATCCTGTTCTCACAGTGGCCAACCAGAAACCTGTGGGAAGCCCACAATGAGGACCTGAACACAACAGCACTCTCCCCTCCTGTGGCTTGCAGGAACTGGTATTCAGAAGCTTTACTGCAGAGCATAGCCACCTCTCCAAAGTGAACACAGTTTCACACAGCCGCTACCCCCAGAAGGCAACATTGGTCACTTGTAAGAATAACCAGAGACAAGAAGAGAAGAGGAGTTTGGATTTGATATCCCGCTTTATCACTGCCCGAAGGAGCCTCAAGCGGCTAACATTCTCCTTTCCCTTCCTCCCCCACAACAAACACTCTGTGAGGTGAGTGGGGCTGAGAGACTTCAGGGAAGTGTGACTAGCCCAAGGTCACCCAGCAGCTGCATGTGGAGGAGTGGGGAAGTGAACCCAGTTCACCAGATTGCGAGTCTACCGCTCTCAACCACTACACCACACTGATGAATATTGACTTTTTGATGACCCATTCTACTGCAGAATGGCATTCTTCTAGTCCCTGGTTCTTCCCTCCCTGGTACCCTTCCCCTGAAAGAATCTACATTAACATTTGCCTCCTTGCATCACCTTCTGTTTCCCTATGACATTTTTTTTGGGGGGGGTCACTTTGCCATTCCTCTGCGCATTGGCTACCTCCCTCAAGTTGAGCTCAGTTGGTAGAGCTCAGTTGGTTGAGCATGAGGCTCTTAATCTCTGGGTTGTGGGTTCGAACCCCACATTGAGCAAAAGGTTGCTGGGGGTTGGAGTAGATGACCCCCACAGTCCCTTCCAGATCTACAATTTTGTGTTTCAGCAAACAAGTGCTTGAGTTGTTGGCATGCTAGAAAAATGGCCTGGTAAAGAAAAATATATACCTCCTACTTGGTTGCTTGAATTTCCAGTGCTGATATATAAGCTATGGCAAACGTGGAGATATTTCTCCAGCCTTTCCAGTAAGGAGGCAATATTTCTGCTTCTACCATTCTAAGGATCCCAAGGGTCAGGAGGAGACTAACATAAATTGGGGAGGGCAGTTCTCAAGCAAATTCTCCTTGCTCAGTGCTCAAATATTAGATTCTCCTAATGCAATGTTTTTGAACATTACTAATGATGAGAGATGGCATGAATATATATAATTTCCCTCAGGCAGAATGAACTTTCTGAAAAGATCATGGGGGAGTGGGAGGGGAGAGTCAGAAGTTTCTCAGAAATTTCCAGGGGAGGGTTGCCAATTACTTCACATCACAAGTTGGCCAAGGGTCTTCTAAGTTTCCTGTTTGCATAATCACTTTTTTTTAAAAGGATGCTGCTGCTAAAGGATCTTCTCCATAGTCTTCCTCTGATGGCACTTCCTTAGGAGCAAGGCCATGTGACATCATATTGTGACACTTCCACGGCTCTCCAGGAAGTGCAGTCAGTGAAGCAGCAGGAGGCTCTCTGCACTGTTTCTCACCAGATCAAGCTTCCAGGTTAGATCCAGTAGGGAAAGTGGCAACTCCTTAAAGAAAACATTGAGATATATCTCCTCTCACCAAGCAAGCAGCAGGAAATTAATCCCTGTTTTCTCTGGAATATATGCATGGCAGTTTGGCCCTCAAATATTATTGATGGATCTGCAAAACAAAGGATGCTTCTGGATGTGCAAGTTGATTAAGAAATAATCCAATCAAGCGTGTGATGTGCAAACATGATCTACATCTGTATTATACTGCTTAAAGAGAAGCTATGCTTTTCAGTAGGGAATACGATACACAATTATGTAGGTAGCAAGATAATTAAGCCAACTGTGGGCAATGCACACAAAGGATGCTCATCTGCATTGCAAAAATTGCCCACCTGCATGTCTTGATCATGCAACCCCAATAGACAAGAAAGGGCAAGTTTCACATGAAGTATGCATGCTGATGAATTTAGGATTATTATTATTATTGCAAAAACAAAACATCACCATGGTTGTTGTTTTTAATGTGGGCAATAATATTCAACGTGATTGTCTTAAGACTTAAACTATACCTTTCAAGGTCCAACGTCAAAAGCAAAAAGTGTTGTTGTTAATACTTCACACATCTGGCTGGGTTGCCCCAGGCACTCTGGGTTGCTTTCAACAAATTAAAACATCAAACACTGGTATGCATTTGCATTGTTTTTCTTCAAATTTGGTCAAAATAGCTTTCCAGCTCTAATCCTGTTTGTCTGAATGTGGCTAACAGTGGGCGACTTCCCCTCTGCCTGGGACAATCTGAATGTGGTTTGCAGGAGCTGGGAATGTAGGTGAGGAGAGAGTAAATAAGTGAGCAATGAGAAAAGAGATTCATTCATTTGTGCTTTGGATTAGAGATATGCACTTCTTTAAGATGTAACCAGGGCTGGCATAAAGGCTTGGCATGTTTGGGCATCTGCTGAAGGCTCACAATACAGCAGACGACCCACTAACAAGAGACCGCTGGACCTGCTTCTCCTCTTCATCATGGTAACTTGCTTGTTCACTCACCTCTTGCTCTCCTCATCAGACCACAGTGAAGATGAGGAAGAGAAGCCATTACTTGTTTGACCTTAGCCTCTCTCCTAGGGGAAAGAGGGTGTATGTCCTGAGGATAGTCCCAAGGACTGAACAGAGAGATCTGGAGGGCCAGATTTTCCCCATTCCTGATTTATATCCAGGCCAGGTGAAGAGAGGCCAATTCACTTCCTTAGGGTGGAAACAGAAGGGACATTCTGAAGATGCCCTCTATGCATTTATCCAGTGTTTGGAGGGAGAAGTGGAACAGCTGTTCCACATCTGTGTGGCTAACTGTATGAAAGGGGAAGCTTGTGCTTGTAAGCCAGGAGTGCAGAGTCTCCCCTTTTCAGACACTCTGCTTTAGAGATGCCAGGAATGGAGATGAGAGACAGAGTCCCAGTCCACTGTTTGCACATTGATAGGTACATGGGAGTTCTCTAATGAACAACCCTATGCTGGGACCCAGGAGGACAGCACCACCCACTCCACCCTCAATTCTGTAGTCTCAAGAAACTTGCCACCCGAACAGGAAGTCCCTGATTTGAGTTCCACCTGGATCCTGAAATGCAGTGGTGCGTGTGAACCCAGTCTTTTGAGTAGGACTAGAAGAAGGGATGAATTCCTCAGAAAATAACAATACATGAACCATAGAGGACCTATGCAGAATGGCAAACAAAAATGTGGAAATGCAGCCCAGGTCTTTCCTGTTGTCCTGGTGGGTTTTTAAAAGCGTAGCCTTCTCTTGCTCTGCATTTATAGCTGTAGTACCTGCACACACACACACACACACACACACACACACACACAGAGCCCACTCCATGAGTATCCATCTTTTTATAGCAATAGGCTCTCCAGGTTGTAAATATTGCACTAGTATATGTTTTATTTTACATACCTCGATTCCTCTTCCCTGCCTACTTTATGCTTCTTCCTTCTGCTAGTAAATCCACAGAAGCCAATCGCTTGATGCAGGCTGTAAAATACATTTGTCTTCCATACAGTTCAGGAAAGCTACCTCAGGAACACCACGTGAAAACATGCATTATATAATATTGTGCTTTATCAACAAATAGTGCATTACTGGTTGTATTCGCTGAGAGATAGATTGCAACTTTGCAACGATGGGCCCTTGAAAAGATTTAAGGGGTCTAAGGGAGGCACCTATCCTGAAGAGCTCTGTTTCCTCTTCTCCCGAGGAGAAGGGTAGGATCAGGGTAGGATCTTCTCAAAGGAAGCCCAAGGCATTTTGGTACCTAAAGAAGACAATCGCAGTAATGCCACGTCCACCAGAGGCGCTGACTTGGGCCCCAAACTATGGGTGCCCAGCAGGGTGCTCACAATGAGATGTCATGCCACATTGTGCATGTGTATCGCTGCCCTCTGGCACGGTGGCAGCGACTGGACTGGGGACTCCACCTCCATTGCAGGGCCTCTGTTGTGGCCCACCACAGTTACAAATGCACCCAGAAGCATTTATGTGGCCACAGTGGGTCCCAACAGAGGCCCCACAGAGCAGGAGACCCTGGCCCAGTCACTGCTGCAGTGCCAGAGAGTTGGAGGTAAGGTGGTAGCAGCTGTGGGTGGAGGCCGAGCACCCACAGTGAAAATTTTGTGAGTGCCCAGTCACCTAGGGCATCCTGCAGATGGCACCAGTGCTGTCCCCTAGTTGGTTGACAATGGAAGAGGGTGCCTTCTGAGGTGAAGTCAAACTGTTGGAGAGTAAGAGCACCTGCTGTGGCTGTAGAGACCGAAACAGGAGAGACATGTTTTGTTGCAGCTGAGGCATATGAAGGCATCTGGTTGTGCTGATGCAAATGCACCATGGTATTTCTTCTTTTCCCCCTTGGTGGTGGCAATAATAATAATAATAGAAAATAAATGGAAATAATTGGCATTTCACTGTCCTCTAAAGTTCTCCAGATTCTGCTGATTGAGATGTACCTGCCTAGTGCTAGGGCTGGCCTGTTCCTATATTCACCAGAAATGAACAAAGCACACCTGAAATGATCAAAGTTCTTGTTGCCCAGAAGGTCGGGGAACCAATGACCTCCAATGAAAATCCATAAAGTTGGCTTTGCATGGCACAAATGGCTTGGGCTCAACACTTTTGGTGGACAAAGGAAATAGGCTCCAGAATGGAGGTTTGTACGTGTGTCTGTGTCCATGTATTCCTTGAGGTTGATTCACATTCACTTTGCATCCTTGGCATTTCCATGAGGGAAGCAAACTCTACCGAAGAGCATGAATTTTGGATGATGCCGTGTCCATCAAAGCTTTGCAGAACCGCCATAACATGAAATTTTAAATTGGCCAGGGACTTTGAAAATGTGTTTAACAAACCTTGCTGAATGTTTTGGCATGCCTGGCCTGATTCGTGAAATTGTAACAGTCCATAGAATCAGGCAGGTCTCATTATTTCTGGGCAACACATCTAATGCAAAGCATGAACCAGAAGGTGTATCTGCACCGCTTAAGTCACAGAACAAGACTTCCCCATGCTTAGCAACGGAAACACACGGAACCAAATGATGCCCTCCACCCCAAAGCCTGCAGCCGACGTGTTGGAAGATGGCGGTGCAGAAAGCAATAATGGAACAGTATAACCCCAAAGGAAAGCTTCACATAGATGTAAAGCCATAGCCAACTTTGGAATAGTTATTCTTTGCTGTTACTTTCTGAGCAGACTTATAGCCATGTGAGACTTTTGTGTGTCCTGAATCTGAGGGTGGCTTCAGAAGATAACAGGAAATGTTTGATGACGTACAAGTTATGGGAACTTTGGATTGTATCCCTTGTTAGTCTCGTTGAAGTTAATGGGCATGACTAACTTCTTCTTTTTGTTGTTTAGTCATTTAGTCATGTCCGACTCTTCA
Organism: Podarcis raffonei; assembly: GCF_027172205.1. Lineage (NCBI taxonomy): Eukaryota > Metazoa > Chordata > Lepidosauria > Squamata > Lacertidae > Podarcis > Podarcis raffonei. The sequence goes on along the minus strand of NC_070610.1, from coordinate 73,097,616 downwards.
TGACCACATGGACCAGAGCACGCCAGGCACTCCTGTATTCATGACTAACTTAGGTCTGTTAATTTCTATGTGTCTCCTTGAGTATAACGTAGCTGGGTATGACCCATAGTCCATCCTCTAAGGCCATTTGTGGGCATTTGTGCCCAATTAACCATTTGTGGTTGTTTTCCATCTGCCTCTTTACCAATTATCCAAATGCCACATTTATTTCTGTGCTATGTTTTATGGTCAGTGTTTGTAATCTTTGATGTTTTATTGAGGTTGGGGACAGGCCCATCCCAGAATGCAGGCCAAACTAATGAGTTGGGATAGCAGCATTCACTGCTTAGAGATCTTTGAAACATTAAGCAGTATATGCATGCTTTTTAAAACATAACTAAATGCATAAATCCTGCCAACCTAGCAGTTCGAAAGCACGTCAAAGTGAAAGTAGATAAATAGGTACCACTCCGGCGGGAAGGTAAACGGCGTTTCCGTGCGCTGCTCTGGTTTGCCAGAAGCGGCTTAGTCATGCTGGCCACATGACCCGGAAGCTGTACACCGGCTCCCTCGGCCAATAAAGCGAGATGAGCGCTGCAACCCCAGAGTCGGTCACAACTGGATCTTATGGTCAGGGGTCCCTTTACCTTAAATGCATTTAAGAGATGGGTACAGGACCTGCCATTTTCTGGAGATTTCTATTTTTTTTTTTTTTTATAATATTTTTATTGAACAATTTTTTATATAACAGAAACAAAACATACATGAACAAACATTCAACAATAATAAAACATAAAACAAGTACCATTTCATAACCCAATTTCTAAACCTTACTTCCTCGACCTCCTCTTACTTCCCGTTTCTGTATTCCAAATTCTTACAGTTATTCAGCGAAATCTTGCCTTATTTTATTATAAATTTATGCTAATCACCCTTATTCTCTTTGTCATAACCATTACTAATAGTAACCATTTGTTTTAATCCAACATCATTCTAACTGTCTCCAATTTTATAATATTTCTTTAAATAGTCCTTGAATTTTTTCCATTCTTCTTCCGCCGCTTCTCTTCCCTGGTCTCGGATTCTGCTCGTCATCTCTGCCAAGCTCATATAGTCCATCACCTTCATCTGCCATTCTTCCAGTGTGGGTAGATCCTGTGTCTTCCAGTACTTTGCAATGAGTATTCTAGCTGCTGTTGTAGCATACATAAAGAAGGTTGTATCTGTCTTTAGCACCCCCTGGCCGACAATACCCAAGAGAAAGGCCTCTGGTTTCTTGGGGAAAGTATATTTAAATACCTTTTTCAGTTCATTATAAATCATTTCCCAGAATGCCTTAATCTTCGGGCATGTCCACCAGAGGTGAAAAAATGTGCCTTCCTTTTCCTTACATTTCCAACATTTATTATCAGGCAAATGGTAGATCTTTGCCAGCATTTTCTGGAGATTTCTAGGCCTGCTTTGGGAGTAACAAGTGAGATGGCAAGGCATATCCTAGGCCAAATTTGCCAAACTGGTGCCATCTGGATGTTGTTGGAAGCAACATCTGGAAGACACCAAGTTGGCAAATACTGGCCTAGGATTTTTCTGAGTAATACTATGGTTAGATCCCCTACCCAGAAGCTTTTGGGTATGCGGAAAGGTGATTCATTTCAAACCCACACATCACAACAATGTAAGCAGGCAATTGACTCAGCAAATTCTAACCAGCAGTGTATTTCAGGATTCTTCTTTATGCAAGGTGACAATTTTATTTTTTCTGCCTTCCAAGCTTATAAAGTAAAGTCCTTGACCCAAGTTAGTTATAGCATTTCCATTTGGAACTTACATAGAATCACAGCTATTTACCTGGAAGTAGGTCAGTTGACTGTAAAGCTTGGACTGATGCACTCAAGTGGTGCCTATGCTTACATTTCTTAGCCGATCCTGATACCCATCTCTTCTTATTGCTCTCAGACTCTTTTCTTAGTCATTGGGTGAGAGAGAGATGGAGAGAAGACATTATTTTGGTTAGGCTTTTCTCCTGATGTTTCGGGCAATTATAATTAAAAAACAATGCCCAACTTCTTATTGTTCAAAGACTAGTAGACCTAGATCTACAGGATCTGAAAAATACTGCCAATAAATATTGACCTCTGTTGCTCTATACTATAATAACCCTGCAAATTATGGAATCACCACAGCTCTGTGTCTGTATACATTTACAAGTATAGGAGAGCATTTACTCTTGCTTGCTTCAATGTGCTGCCATCAGCATTGCTAGATGGATGAGTTAATAAGACTCTGGTAAATGAATAGATGTGGAGCAGTAGAATTTGTTGAACATGTTCCCCTACATTGTACCCTGTGCAGTGAATGTAGAAGGAGGTTGATTCTACCTCTACTGACAGCTTTTCCAGGGAGATCTCCCACAAGATTGGTACGGGTTTGCTTTAGGGACGCATCCTCTTGTGTCATGAATAGGGTTGCTGGGGGGTTTTCTGATCTCAATGCAGGTTTTAAAAAATCTTGGAGGCTTATTGAGAGAAGAAAAAAATGTATAATTATTTGTGTTTGCTTTTAAGTGTAGTGTCTCTTACCTTTGTATAGAATTTTATTGGTTTGTAATAAATCATTTGCCTTGCTAAGGATACCCAGCCGCCCACCAAATACTTGAAAAAGAGGTGGGTGGAAATTTGGGCTCAGATCTAAAACAGACATGGACATTTCTTTTTTGTGTTTTTTCTCTCCATAGTGACACCCTGTTAATTAACCCAATCTAATCCCTTGATTTGGTTTACCTATCATTCTTGAGTCCATGCCCTAATTTAAAATGGAGGTTAAATTATTCCCTTTGACAATTCACCCTTTGGCCATCACCCTTTTTGATGGTCAAGGCTGCATTGCGCTACCTTTGCCTGCATTACTTTTTAATTGGCCCCTTTTTTTTTACTTATTCATCACCGCTATTAATTTTACAATACTTTCTGGCTCTTAAATAATTTCTGTGTTTTATCCTTCTGTCCAGAGTATAAAAAACCATTTTAGCCTGAGGCAATGAAACTTAAAAAAAAAAAAAAAAATCCAAAACATTCAATCCATTTGTAAAGCCTTCACTGTCTAAACTAAAGTTTAAAAAGAACACCCAACCTCATTTGGTTGGAAAAGAGTGGATAATGAAGGGTCCCCTGCCCCATATTTCTTTTGCCCCCTCATGTAGGGCTAAAACTTGAAGTCAACCAATGAAATTGACTGGAAATAGGTTCAGAGCTGGCAGAAAGAAGTAATCCTTCGCACAACGAATAGCTACTTTAACACAGAGCTGGAGAAGCTCAGGTGTGGGGCTGCATGTGGCCCTCTGACCCTCTTTATGTGGCCCTTTACTCTGTGCCCAGACCACAAGCCCCATTCCAGACCACACACCCTCAGTGCAACTGATCTCAATGGGGCTCACTGCCAGTGTTGATCAGCTGATTGATGCTGTCAATGAGCCCTGCTTGCAAAGGAACATTGGGGAGTCTACTTAATCTTCTTATAGTTCCACCACAAACAGTAGCGGCAGTGAGATGGTGGCTGAGGGAAAAGAGGTGGCAGTAGAACGTACCGTTGTGCAAACCTCAACAAAAGCGCTGTTGGCTGTCGGAACTTGCATTCGACCGAGCTCCTCCGAGCTCTTCCGGAATCACCCTCCAACGATAATTAATGACCTGAGCCTTTGATGGGGCCTCCAGGCATGTTCCCATTACGCAGAGAATCAAAGCAGCAGAAGTGATGAGATTTATGGCTACATCGCTATGCTTTATTTTCTAGCTACGCAGACAGAAAAGAAGTACATCCTCTCTCTGTGAGAGCAGAGAGCAACTGAACAAACAAAGGAACAGGAAACCAGTTATGTCACATCTGTCTCCTGTCTTCCATGAGACTTCCAACAGCCTGGAATGTGTGGAATGCAAAACAGAGTCTTGTGACTCCAAAGCACTGCATAGTGGCAAACAGAAACTAACATCCTCCCCCTTTCTGTGAACACCACTGGGCAGTGTGTCAGTACAATCTCAGTACAGACCCAGTTTCTTTACATAGGTACAGTGTTGATCCTTCGGAACAACCTTGGACAATAAATCAGCAGGAATTCCTAAGAATTCCTAAGAAAGAAGAGGAGAGTGTTGAAGACTTACGTCTAATTCGCAGGTCTGAAAGAGCCACAAAAGGTAGACCTCCAAAGAGATTTGCTGATGAATTTGCTAAAGCAGCCAAAGCTGTAACTGCTGTTAATAGCTCCAAGAAGGTATTTGAACCTTCAAACTTCCAAGAGATCCAGGCTTTGGACTCGAAGGATGCTGAGCCATGGTTAACTGTGACCGGCCCACTGGAGTGCATCAGGCCCCTTCCATGGGCCCAATCAGCAGGTCATAGAGGGAGCGCAGGGGGGACTTGCTGAAGGAGTTGAGCCGGCGGGGCAAGGAGGAAGAGGAGGAGGCGGCTTCTTTGGCTGGGGACGCTGGGCCTCCTCCATTAATTGACTATGTTTATTGATTCATTCCAGAATTTATAAGCTGTTCTACACTCATGGACTATTGAAGTAGTATACAGATTTTTCTTTTTTAAGATGGCTATTGTATCAGCTCTTCATTGTCCCTTCTATAAGCTGACCAGCTTCACACTCATATACAAGTGCTGGAAGATCCACACTGTCTGCCTATTTTCTACCAAGCCAAGTTCAAGGTTTTGGTGTTAACATGTGAAGCCCCTAAGTAACTTGGGACCAGGGTGCCATGCATACTCCCTGCCACCCAGTATAGACCGATCTGATCTTTTAAGATCTTCCAGGAAGACCCTGCTGGTCACTCCACAGGAGGTGAATGGTAACTTGAAGAAAGGGATGGGGGAGTAATTTGGTTCAGTTCACATTTAAAGGAAAACCTACCTAATCCACACTTTCTAAAACAATGTGAGAATCAAAACACAGCCATCCTTCAGACTTTGCACTTCTCTGAATTCTGTGGTGCAGTTCTTTGACCAATTAGGCATATATTAGGGGTACATACATACAGTAGGGAAAATGAAATGTATTAATGAAAATAGCATACTGGATATTTTGTATGAGAGCCAGTGTGATATAGTGGTTGAGAGGCAGTGTTGTATAATGGTTAGAGTGCAAGGCCCCAGCCTGGGAGGCCTGGGTTCAAATCCCCATTTGGCCATGAAGCTCACCTTTGGCCAGTCACCACCTCTTAGTCTAATCTACCTCACAGGGTTGATGTGGGGATGAAATGAGGAAGGGGAGAACCATGTATGTACCTTCAGTTCCTTGGAGAAAAAGGTGTGACGGAAATGCAATAGATAAACAGTAAATGCACACCCTGCCCAATTTTTATTTGTGAGATGATTGATTTGTGAGATATAGGTTGCATATGGTCCAGTGCATTTTTAGACAATTGTATTGAATGTTGGTGGGGGTTTTTTATCATGTTTGTGTAAACCATTTGACTATTTTTATATTATATTATTATATTAAGTAGTATGTTGTTGTTTAGTCATGTCCGACACTTCGTGACCCCATGGACCATAGCACGCCAGGCACTCCTGTCTTCCACTGTATAGAATTATTAAATAAATAAGGTTCTTTTTTTTATGAAGTCTCCCTGAACTCAGAGACATTCTCAGCTCTGCTTCTCCTTGTCCATCTCTTCTCAGAAGGATGCCTGGGAGTATGACAGATTCTCCTCTGAGGAAGCTGACTAGGTGCCACTGCAATACAATGCCAGCACTCCACAAACATTCCTTGCAGAGAGCAAGACGATGAGCTGCTGCAGTTAATGGAATGCAGCTAAGAGAAATGATGGCAGTAATCACATCCCAGCTGTGAGGCTGCTGTTAAGATCTCCCAAGGAACTAGAAGCCCTGTTGCTTGAAATATTTACACCGTAGTACTGAGTATACTCCAGGGATCACTGCAAGGGGCTGAGGATATATGCTGCTACCTAGCTGCCATTTCTTTTCCACCACTAATTGATATGATTTGAGGTGAAGTACCTTAGTGCCTAGGGAATCGTAGAAATGGAAGGGAGAAGAGACCAAGAACTGGTATAAGCAAGGATTTCAGCATCTTTCTATAGAAGAGGAAGAGGAAGAGGAAGAGGAAGAGGAAGAGGAAGAGGAAGAGGAAGAAGAAGAAGAAGAAGAAGAAGAAGAAGAAGAAGAAGAAGAAGAAGAAGGAGGTATTATTTATACCCCTCCCATCTGGCTGGGTTTCCCCAGCCACTCCCAACAAAATATTAAAATACAGTAGTCCATTAAAAGCTTCCCTAAACAAGGCTGCCTTCAGATGTCTTCTAAAAGTCTTGTTGTTCTCTTTGACATCTGGTGGGAGGGCGTTCCACTGGGCGGGGGGTGCCACTACTGAGAAGGCCCTCTGCCTAGTTTCCCTTAACTTGGCTTCTCACAGTGAGGGAACCACCAGAAGGCCCTCGGTGCTGGACCTCAGTGTCTGGGTAGAACGATGAGGGTGGAGATGCTCCTTCAGGTATACTGGACTGAGGCCATTTAGGGCTTTAAAGGTCAGCACCAACACTTTGAATTGTGCTTGGAAACGTACTGGGAGCCAATGTAGGTCTTTCAAGACCGGTGTTATATGGTCTCGGCGGCCGCTCCCAGTCACCAGTCTAGCTGCCGCATTCTGGATTAGTTGTAGTTTCCGGGTCACCTTCAAAGGTAGCCCCACGTAGAGCGCATTGCAGTAGTCCAAGTGGGAGAAAACCAGAGCATGCACCACTCTGGTGAGACAGTCCGCAGGCAGGTAGGGTCTCAGCCTGAGTACCAGATGGAGCTGGTAGACAGCTGCCCTGGACACAGAATTGACCTGCGCCTCCATGGACAGCTGCGAGTCCAAAATGACTCCCGGGCTGCACCAAATGACTCCCAGGCTGGTCCTTCAGGGGCACAGTTACCCCATTTAGGACCAGGGAGTCCTCCACACCTGCCCGCATCCTGTCCCCCCAAAACAGTACTTCTGTCTTGTCAGGATTCAACCTCAATCTGTTAGCTGCCATCCATCCTCCAACCATCTCCAGACACAATGCCCATGACACATGCACCCTACAGAGGCCCTACCTGGTGCCTGTGGGGTCCTGCTTTTTCTACACCCCCCATTACTGAAATGTGGTTTGAAAGAAGTCTTCTATTGTAGCCATTCAAAGGCTTTTTTTCAGACATAATTCTGGCAATTCCTAGGGCTGGGCAATAGCTGGGGAAAGAATAAAACTCAGCCTTGCTTGTTGTGGTCAGCAAAAGACTGGTTAGGATGCATTTTTCATATTTCTCAGAAAGTGTTATCTATTTCCCTCCTCCAATGCCCTACAGGTTTGAAATTTTCCACCTTTGGTTTAGCTTTAGCTTATGGTTACCAGACGTCCCCGTTTCCCGGGGACAGTCCCCAGATTTACAAATCTGTCTCCAGACAAAATCCATCCCCGGAATGTCCCCAGATTTCATTTAATGTCCTCAGATTTTTATTTTAAGTGTTGTAGATTTATTAGTAGGGAAGGAATGTTGCGTGATTGGTTCAACGGCACAATACACATCATATGGGGACTTCCGGCAAGGCAAAATGGTGGACGCCATAGCAGGAAGCAGCTCCTGAAGCCACACAGAGCCAACTGCACTACCAGGCTGGCTCTGGGCTGCTGAGACTGCTGCTGCCACTGCCACTGCTGAAGGGGAACCGGGGATGTCTGGCACGTCAACTGGGGGAACCACTGACCCCCCCCCCCGTGACCCAAATCGAGCAAGGAGTGAGAGCGCCTGGCCACCTGGCCGATTGCCCAGTGGCGCTCCGAGGCCAGTCAAAACCCTGGAGACGATGCAGGGAGAAGGAGGAGAGGAGAAGGAGAAGGAAGAGAGAGGAAAAGGAAGGAGAAAAAAGAATGGAGCCCCAACATTGCTGCACTGCCACCACTGAGGAGAGGTAGGAGAGCACTGGGAGGGCAAGGGCACGTGGCCAAGCCCAGGCCCGACCCGAGCCTACTCCATGTTAGCTAGTGCTCCAAGAGGGCAGGATGGGGCCTAGAGGAAGGCCACGTGGCAGAGGAGACCACAGAAGAGAAGATATTACTTTTTTTTAAAATAGTATTTTTTTTAATAACGTTTTTTCCTCTTAAAAAAAAGTGTCCCTGGATTCTTTGGAAAAAATCTGGTAACCTTACTTTAGCTACGATGGGAAATGAATGTTGACAAACCAATCTGTGTTGTTGTTTCCAAGGTAGGAAAAAAAATCGACCTTGATCTACCTCTCTCTGATGTGCTGCATATGTACTGAAACATCCGCTTGACTCATAGCCTTCAGAGGCCTCAAGAGCATCATTGCGATGGTGGGTTTTCACCAAACAAGAAGACAGCATCCCAGAGTTTCTCCCCCCAGTGAACTCTGCTGCCAGAGCTGGAGCGCTAAGAACTGTCATGGTAACCAAATGATGTGATCAGTGGGCCGTGCCAAAGAAAGCAAGTGGAAGAAAGGTGCTGGTGTCTTTGGGGCTGGTGGCAGGGGGAGAGGAGAAGATGCTATCTTGCAAAAGCCGAGACCTGCACGCTTCCTTCGTGGCTGAAAAAGCATCTCTACAGTAATCGAAAATGTCATAGAATCCCCTGATGGAGCTAGGAAATATAGAACAGCGCAGCCCTGGGTTGTCTCTTGAAGAAACTCAGAGGAAAAGGGGACAAAAAAAAACCCCTCGAAATGTCTCATATTGTATGAGCAATAAGCTTGCATACAGTTCAAACAAACAGAATGGCTGGATCTCTTTTGCTCTTTTTCGTCATAAGGACATCAAGGGCAACGTCTCCAACTTCAATCGCTTTTCAGTCTCAGAAGGAAGCTGAGAGCGGACTTGGGTCACATTCAGACGCTACACTTAAATCACTGTGATACCATGTTGTCATGACTTCCCCCAAAGGATTCTGGGAGGCAGTTTGTTAAGGGTGTTGAGAGCTCTTAGGAGACCCCTATTCCCCACACAGAGCTACAATTCCCAGAATTCCCTGGGAAGAGGAATTGATTGTTAAACCACTCTGAGAATTGTAGCTCTGGGAAGAAAATCTTGACATTGTTCCCATGGCTGGGAGAATCACCTGGGCATACAAACACTTAGGGGACACTTTTACTGGTGTGGGGTGAGTTTTCACAATTCCCCAGTGCTTTTTTTCTAGAAGAATATATTCACCATGAAGTTGTTACAGTAAGTGTCACACTTTTTAACCAAAAAAGGAGAGAGGTGTCGGTACTGCGTGTGGGATATAAAGCTGTCAGTCAAGTCCAACATTCCGAGAGAGGACTAACTGCCTCTAGGGCAGTTTTGTCAGTTGGTCAGTTGGTCAGTTGCTGAAGGGAGTGTTAACTGGTAACTGCTCAGATGCAGTTTTCTCATGACTCACTACCATCTAGTATATAGTTTATCTGTTATGTAACCTAAGCCTGCCTTCAGGAACAACTCTGTAAACCTGAATGAATCTGATAGTAAAGTAAAGGTAAAGGGACCCCTGACCATTAGGTCCAGTTGTGACCGACTCTGGGGTTGCGGCACTCATCTCGCTTTATTGGCCAAGGGAGCCGGCGTACAGCTTCCGAGTTATGTGGCCAGCATGATTAAGCAGCTTCTGGCGAACCAGAGCAGCGCACAGAAACGCCGTTTATTTTCCCACCGGAGCGGTACCTATTTATCTACTTTCACTTTGACGTGCTTTCAAACTGCTAGGTTGGCAGGAGCAGGGACCGAGCAACGGGAGCTCACCCCGTCACGCGGATTCGAACCGCTGACCTTCTGATCGGCAAGTCCTAAACTCTGTGGTTTAACCCACAGTGCCACCCAGTTTGTGTTAATATGATTCAGATTCATGTGTGTTTTCTTAAAGAGAGACAGAAAGGGATTATCAACCAGGAAGGTATAAATATTGATAGGACTCAAACGAGTTAGCAACCCGCTTGTCACTGCATAAACTCAAACAGGGGATCGTTTAAACTCTGCTAAATTATATAAATGTTCCCACACTGTGTATCCTTGAATACCCCCTAAAAAAAGCACTGCCCCTTTCCCTGGCAGCTCCTAGCACCACTTCAGCACTTTTGTGGGGGAATTCAGGGGAGGAGAACCTGGAAAATGTCACACACTTCAAAAACTGGTTCTTTCCTCTTGAAATCCTGTTTAGAGGTGCAGCATGCACACACTCACTCACTCACTCATGGTTTTGCCATTTGCAGAAAGTAAGCTCACTAGCAAGCATAAATTAGAAAATAATTAAAATGCATGGATGTGAAAGGAAGGAGAATTCCCATACAGGTGCCACACTTAGAAAAGGAGCTGATTGACATTCAGGAGGTGGTAGGGGTTGTTCTAAGGCATGCTGGCATAAGACACTCAGAGCTGTGATGAAAGAAATGTGGCTAGGATGCTCATGTTTTCTGAAGGGACAGAGATAGGGCAATGGAAAAGAGGAAGTGAGGAAGGAAAGCTTGCGGTAATAATCCGGCAACATGGACGCTCCAAGTCTGGAGATTAATAATGTTCCACTCACTCAGCTTAACCTGCACAGACCTCCTTTGATTGCCAATGAAAGAGCCATGGGGGAGAAGGACTACAAGACTGATGAAATAGATTTATGGATGAGCAATACATTATTTTCTTTGATTTGCCGTTGCTAAATTTGTGGGTTTTTCAGATCCTCGGTGCTAACCATTTAATATCTTATGCATCAAGTTTCACAAGACTCCTGATGGGCTTTACAATTACTAATCCATCATAACAGCACCCGGAGGATTTGCATTCTGCAGTTATTTCTCAGAAAGGAGTTTGCTCACTGAGAAACCCATACCTTGCCATCATGGCTCCTTATCCCTTCCTATACTCAGAAGTGCTGTATATGTTTTCAATGTTGGTGTGGTACAACACTGCTGAGATTATACCATTTCAGACTCCATGTTGAGGACTGGATGATTGAATGCTGTCCCACATAAAGAATAATAATCTCCCTGCATATGGAAAGTTAGCCTGGGAGAGGCTAGCTTTGGATGTGCATGATGTTGTTTACATGAGAGCACACTTTCAGCCCAAAGGCACCTGAAACAAATATTTAGAAAGCTGATACAAATTTTAATCTGTTTTTACTTTATTGGGGTTTTTTTTAAAAAAATCTTCCAAAACTCTTAAAATACTGTTGTTAATTCCTCTTATTGATAATTTTATTGCATTTTATTCCTCTTATTGATAATTTTATTACACACACAAACACATATATCTCACACCAAATGGTTTTTTACATTTTATTTCAAAAAATAAATAAATAACTATGCACTTTGCCAGACACTCCCATGGGTGTGAAGCCCCAGAAGCCAACATTGTCTTCAACTACTCAGCCTGAGAAGGTAGCCCCTCTCCTCTCCTTTAGCTCCAAGGATTTCCCTTCTGAACCAACAACTGAGCAGGAAGCCACCAGGAGTGACCCCTCTAATTTCCAACCCTTTTGATCCTCAGAGGGGCTGGATTTTGAGGCCTCACTCTGGCTTTAGAGCTACTTGCTCCCAGGCTCCACCAGACTTTTGCTAGAGCAACACTCCCAACTTGCTGTGCTATGTTGCATCATAGTCTGCCCAACCTCATAACTGCAGCCTCGGTGAGCTGCCCGTGGTCCTGATATCCCAGGCCAATACCCCTGCAATCCCCCCCCCCAACACTCAAATCCTGAGTCAGGGAGACTCAGGCTTGTCATTTGAGCCTCAAGCCCACAAGCTATTCTGTAGCATATGACCAAGCAGCCAGGTACCAGATTCGGGGCCAAATGTAACAAGCCATGCAAGGGGATAAATGCATATGTTTTATTATGGAGGTTACAAAACAAAACACATTTACCATACAAAGACAGTTAAGAAGAGACTAACAGTATAAACACATCTCTGGGGATTCAGCTGCAGATCAAAACAATCAAAGCTAGCTTGTTTCACTCTAATCCCAAGCCATGAACTCTTTTGCAAGCTGCGTCCAGGCATAAATGGTTAAAGCATTATTTGATCTTTCCTTTGAATGGGGGGCATTAGAGCTAGATTTTTTATTTATTTTTTAATGCTTATATGAAAAGGCCTGGATACAGATGCATAGATTTCCATTCAGCCAATCGGGGGTAGGAACACATTTCCCTAGCACTAGAGGGTGTGCATGCTGGGAGACCATGCGGCTACTGGGTGGATTTCTGCACGGTCCCTGTCACCTTGACAGAATCTTGCCAGATACTTCACATAAGGATCACAGGAATCCTAGGAGCATAAGCTGTCTAATACACTGCTCCACCTAGTTCAGTGTTTTCACTGACCAGCAGCAGCTCTTCAGGGTTTCAGATTGGCATGTGTGTGTGCGCGCGCACCTTCCAGCCCTGCCTGGAGATGATGACGATTGAACCTGAGGAAGTCGATGCTCTATTCGACTCCTGAAATGGTTCAAAAAACCAACGTGTGGCTTCCGATTGGCTGCAGGAGCTTCCTGCACTCAAGGGGAAGCTGCTGAAGCCACGTCGGATGTTCGGCTTCTGAAAAATGTTTGCAAACCGGAGCTCTCACTTCCAGGTTTGCAGCGTTCAGGAGCTGATTTGTTTGGGAGCCAAGCCTTTTGAGTACCAAGGTACCACTGTATATTGTTATTCCTACCATGGTAGGCACTCTTTTAAACTTCAAGTCAGTGCAATTGTTATTGCAAATGTGAAACTGCCTTATGCTGTGAGTCAGTGTGGCAAGAGTGTCAGGCTAGGACCTGGGAGACCAGGTTCAATATCACCTTGGCTATGGAGCTCACCTCTCAGCTTAACCTACTTCACAGGGTTGTTGTGGGAAAATCTATCTCCCTCTCCCCCCCCTCTCTCTGAACACAATGTATGGCACCTTGAACTCACTGAAGGGAAAGGTGGGGTATAAACTCAGTAAGTAAATAAATAAGCCATGGTTCTTTGTGAACTTAATTTGGGCTCTTCCTCTGCCTTAGATCCTTCCAACTGAAGACAACAGAGATGGGGCATTGGCCTGGGTGTTAAAGCTCATCCTCTACTATGCATATCTGGTCCCCGCTCATACTGGCTAGCAACTCAATCTTGCCAGTCTATTTGGATGGCAGTTGAGGCTCAGGGATGATGGGACCATTCTTCCTGGGAATGAAGGACTGAGTCAAGGATTTTCCCCACAGGAGTTGTGTCAGGGACTAATTGCACCCGATAAAGTGGGGTTTTTTACACTGAACTTGATGACAGGGATGGAGGGTATTCACATTGCCTCCTGGCTTAATCAGTTAAGTAGAGAGGCACTTGGAACACCTTCTCCCAGGCTCCCCAGCAGCAATCAAAGAGTACTTAGAAGAAACCTGCACTGATTAAGCCTTAAAGATGAAACCTCGACACTATTACAAGGGCTAGTCTTCCTTATGCTTGCTCATTCTGAGCTCTCTTCAACAGCTCCATGAAGACTTAGAAATAATGAATGAGTTACAAGGCAAGCCAGAGATTTACCACTAGAACAGATGGAGGATAAGGATATAAATAACTACTAGCCACAATGGTTATGCTCCGCCTCCATGGTCAGAGTCAGCAACGCTTCTGAATACGGGTTTCTGAAAGCCACAGAAGGGGAGAGTGCTCTTGTGCTCAGCTTCTGCTTGTGGGTTTCCCACCGACATCTAGATGACCCCCATGAGAACAGGATGCTGCACTAGATGGGGCATTGACCTCATGCAGCAGGCTCTTCGTATGTTCTCAAATGTGGGTCCAAACCTTCTGGATGATACTATGGTAAATTTCTTCAATAAGCACACCATTGTGATGTTTGAGATAGCTTTGCCCTGCTCAAAACTCCAGTGACCACCAAGGCACCTACAAATGTAAAGTCCTCGGGCCTATAAATTACAGTGGTACCTCGGGTTACAGACGTTTCAGGTTACAGACGCTTCAGGTTACAGGCTCCGCTAACCCAGAAATAGTACCTTGGGTTAAGAACTTTGCTTCAGGATGAGAACAGAAATTGTGCTCTGGCAGTGCGGCAGCAGCAGAAGGCCCCATTAGCTAAAGTGGTGCTTCAGGTTAAGAACAGTTTCAGGTTAAGAACGGACCTACAGAACGAATTAAGTTCTTAACCTGAGGTACCACTGTACACATGCATTCTCTCACCTTAACACATGCATAGAAATTAAGTCATGCTGACAGAGGAAAAGCATGTCTGCATGGTGAGAGCTGAACAGCAGGGTGCCTACTCTCTATCAAACTAGTTTGATGCTTACTCTCTATCAAACTTCTGAGTAACCAGATCACCCTAACAATATCCTTACTCTCTCTCTCTCTCTCAAGCTATACTATCTATCTAAACATATACTATAATCCCAACTACAAAACCATTGTCTGTATCGTGGCAGACTGAGAGAGGACCATTGCTTCATGCAGCCTCCTGCTTAGGGTGATGGGTGCATACAAAACTGTGGTTTAATTTGTTGAGGCGTAAGCCACTTCTTTTTGTATTATATGATCTGGGAAACTTAACTTTCTTATACAGCCTAAGTGCAATGTCCATAAAACTACCACAACTCAATGGCTAACCCTTCTGGGTTTCTTCTAAAAGAGTATAGCTGTTGTTGGCTGGCATCCCACACTGCAAATGTTCAACCAGCTAAAACAGGGGTCAGCAAACTTTTTCAGCAGGGGGCCGGTCCACTGTCTCTCAGACCTTGTGGGGGGCTGGACTATATTTTTTTTGGGGGGGGATGAACAAATTTCTAATCCCCACGAATAACCCAGAGATGCATTTTAAATAAAAGCACACATTCTACTCATGTAAAAACATACTGATTTCTGGACTGTCCGCGGGCCGGATTTAGAAGGCAATTGGGCCAGATCTGGCCCCCGGGCCTTAGTTTGCCTACCCATGAGCTAAAAGGACACACAGTGATCCCTGACTAGTATTTAGCAAGGCTAGACATGGGGGAAGTAGCTGCAAAGCCAGCCCATCCTCCTGTGCCCAGGATTACTCATCCAGCCAGTGTGATCTCAAGATCATAATAATCAGAATGGAATACCTGCCAGCTGCATTGATGCATCAAAGACCTCAGCAGTGTGTTCAGTGGGTTTCTAATTAAAACATAAAGCAGGTGACACATGTTTTGCTTCCTTTATTGGAATGCCTGCATTGACAAGGCAGAAATCTATTTCCATTTTACTCAATGCAATGTCCCACCTTAAAAATGCTGTGGATTTGGCACTGGATGAAAGACTGGATGGAAAGATCTAGTATACAACTGCCCCCCCCCATTGCATGGTCCCTCCTGCAACGCCTATGCTCTAGTCTCTTCCCAGATAGGCCTGGAGGTTACTCTTAATTGATTGCAACTATTCATGGAGCAGTATATTTTATCCAAAGCCATGGCTTTCAAAATGTATACCAAGAAATACTCAGGTTCCGTGGAAGTAGGCCTGGTTAAAGAAAATGTAGTTGATTAATTGCACAATTTGTGATTGATTAATCTATTGATTACATTTGTATGTGGTAAGACAATAGTTCTGAAACAAGGAACATACACTCGGTAGTTGTTAGATTATGTATCCATATACAGGTAAGACGTAACCACAGAAGTGGCATTTCTTTCCATGAGAGAAGAGGGAAACCGCTGTATGTTCTTATGTTAATTTCCACATTATATTTGAACTTTCACATTATGTAAAAGCCACTTCTGGAAAGTTAATGGATATAAAATTCATGTTTAGCATTCCCATGCTGTTGGATTCCAGAAAAGAAATGTTTACAGCTCCTGGAAAATTATGAGCGTAATGTGAGGAAATTTGGGGCAGTATTCTGGCACAGAGTTCATTCCTGCTCTTTTTCATGGAGGAATTGGGTGGCGGGGGTGGAACAGAAGCACACATGTGCAGAAAGGGTGGGGGAATACTGAATTGTTAAATGATGTTCATTGTTGTGTCACCACACCCAATAGTGTGAATGAAAATTAGTGTGACATGGTCATCTATCGGTTAAAAAGCCAGAGTTCCATAACACAAATGCATAACACAAAAGGAGCACTGGAAAACAGGGCTGAAGCTCTAACATTATAATCAGGAAAACCAGCACAATATCCCCCGTATGTGACTACACCCCTAGTCTTACATCACTGATCTGACTGATCTAAAATTCGCAACCATGGGGAAACCTTGGATGTACTGCAGGAAGGGATGGAGAAGGGCTCTGCAGAGCAGAAGTCAGATTTCAAAACAGACTTGCCTGACTCATTCTGTGCAGATCATGAACCAGATCAGATCAAGAGTCCCCTTCAGCATCTGTAGCCCTGAGGATCACTTTATGAAGTGTCTGAGGGCTGTGGTGCTGCCTCTGTCGTAACATTTTACTTCCCTTTTCAAAAGCTCCAAAACGGGTCACCCAGCTGTGCACAGCCTGAAGTGGCTGATGAATGGGACTCCTTGCTGTTCCACACTCTGAGAACTGAGGAGCAAGTCTCCCTGGGAGCAATAGGGACCTGAGGACCTCCCATCACTCTCAGAGGGAACTGCACAGATAAGAGCATGGGTGCCTCCATCAGGGATGGACGTTGGTCTTTTAAATCTTATTGGCACCCTGTGTGAGGCCAAAATTCAGCACCCCCTGCCTCTTGCCTTCCGTTCGGCTCAATTCACTACAGCACAGCCAGGGGCGGAGGAAGGGGGTGCGGTGGGGGCATTCCGCCCCTGGTGTCACCCCTGAAGGGGGTGACAAAATGGCAGGTGGCACTCACCATAGGGCCTGCAGCGCTCCCAAGCCACACATCTCTCCTGGGAGTGACACAGCGGCTTGGGCACCCACAGGCTCCGCACTGCCCCAATGGTCCACCTGCCGTCTCCCCATTAGCTGTAGGGCAGCTGAGTGGTAGGAGGCAGGCAGATTCCTCAGAAGCCCCATGGAGCATCCTGCCCCACCTGGCCCCGCCCCTGGGTGCAGGGCACGCATGCTGCCCCAGGCGCCCGATCGGCTTCCTCCATCGCTGAGCACAGCTATGACACCCTGTGACATACACACACACCCCAGGCTCAGTGGCTGGAATATGCTCTAGAATCCTCTCTTCGGGATGAAAATCTTCCCTGTCCTTGTTATTTTCAAATCCTTCCTGGTCCCTACACCATATTCTTTATTTTTCAAACAGCAGGTGCCAATACCCCCGTTGTTGTGTTGAACACTTCAGTTTAGCCACTCTCATTTCCCCCACATAAAATGGTCCCTTTAAATCCATCACAGGCCTGGGATCTGAGTCAGGAAAGAGAAATGAAGAATCGGCCTCTTCCACCTCAGAGAGCTTCAAGCATCTGGAACTAATCAATTACACATGAATTTATGAGCTCAATATTCCTTTGTCGTCCTCCTGCATAGATCATTATCTGTATTTACATTTCTGTTAAAATGCATTAAGGGGGAAAGTCGCCATCCCATTATTGGCAGTTATTTACTGAATAGGTATTTCGGAGCTGTTCAGAACTGTCAGAACTCGGATAACACCCAGTGCTCTAGCATCTGAGAAATAGGCTGCAGAAGATTATGTGGCTTAAATCAAATGCTGAGTGGCACATACAATGGCCCTGCATCCCGCCCTCTTTTATGGGAAAAAGCTATAGCTCAGTTGAAGTGAAGATGCTTTGCATGCAGAAGATCCTGGCTTCAGTCACCAGCATCTCCAGGTGGGGCTGGGTTAAGAGTTAGAGCTGCCACCAGTTCTGAGCTGGATATCCACACTTGCTAGAGAACAGTGTCCTAAGTTCCTCTCTAGTAACATCTAGTAAAATTAAAAGGTACCACTACCAGCACACCATGGAAGAAGACTTGAGAGACAGTGTAATGGCAGAAAGGTTATGCAGTTAAATCTAACAATGTTTATTCTTGCTCTGGTTAGCATGTGAAGGGGTTAAGACCATAGAGCTGTATTGCTAATTGTCAGGCTCAGACCACCAACACGTAATTGGTAGAGAAGGCTCTGCTTGATGTCAGGTCCCCATCTCGCCTGGGAGTCTCTCTCTCTCTCTCTCTCTCTCTCTCTCTCTGACCGGCCATGATAGCGGATATCTATCTGCTTCCTCCAGCTGTTTTTGCTGTAAATACAAGTATTTTAGCTGCATTTATTTTTACTGCTGTTGCTGCTTAGAATGAATGCTCAACTGTGAGTAAACTACATGTTTCAAACTGTCTTTTCAGTCTTTCATAGACACACAGAGAGAGAAAGAGAAGGGTGGGAGAGAGAATCCTTAGGTCCATTCAGGGGCTCCTCACACCAAGATGCTACTCAGCCCCTGAAAAGGGCAGCTAAAAAAACACCCCACATTGTCGAAGGAAGGCACTGCAAAAGAGGAGAAGGATGAGGAGAAGAGTTTGGATTTGATATCCCGCTTTGTCACTACCCGAAGGAGTCTCAAAGTGGCTAACATTCTCCTTTCCCTTCCTCCCCCACAACAAACACTCTGTAAGGTGAGTGGGGCTGAGAGACTTCAGAGAAGTGTGACTGGCCCAAGGTCACCCAGCAGCGGAGGAGGAAAGGGCAGAACAGACTTTAACTGCAGCCTGATTGCTTCTCTCCTATTAGGCACCCCTGCCTATGTTGTTGTTTAGTCGTGTTCGACTCTTTGTGACCCCCTGGACCAGAGCACGCCAGGCACTCCTGTCTTCCACTGCCTCCCGCAGTTTGGTCAAATTCATGCTGGTAGCTTCGAGAACACTGTCCTCTGTCGTCCCTTCTCCTTGTGCCCTCCATCTTTCCCAACATCAGGGTCTTTTCCAGGGAGTCTTCTCTTATCATGAGGTGGCCAAAGTATTGGAGCCTCAGCTTCAGGATCTGTCCTTCCAGTGAGCACTTGTAGCACCCTGCTTGTGGTTAACGCTTAGCTGGAATGAAATATTCAACGCAGCAATAGAGAAATTAAAATAATAATTTATTTGTCAGACAAATAAATGTGAGGCACAGTGGTATATGGTTACCAAGCTCTGGCCTGCTCTCCTGCCATTATGGCCAGCACTTATATTCCCTCAGCTCAGCCCCCTTGCTCCTCCTTTGGCTGCCTCTGTCCAATCAGCCTGGTTAAAATTCCTATTGGCTGTTTGCTAGAACCAATCATAAAAGATACACCCATTTCCTATTACCTTTTATGGGAGACAAAGAGCTATATTTCCTTCTATTTATAATTGGCAAATAAGTAGTCATATATCTTACATTTACCTCGACCAGGCACCTTAATTACCAGATAACCTTTTGCCCTAGACTAGGCGCCTTAACTAACATTTCATCTTTTGCCCTATTGCCCTATTCACTCCAAAACAGATGGTGGCTAATTTTATCTGAACAGATCTTTTTGTTCACCTTCCCACACATTATCAATGAAAGATCTCCTTCTTTGGAGGTCATTAAGCAGAGGCTTGACAACCATATGTCAGGAGTGCTCTGATGGTGTTTTTCTTGCTTGGCAGGGGTCTGGACTCAATGGCCCTCGTGGTCTATTCCAACTCTTCTATGATTCTATGATTTCTTACTTTCTAAATCCTTTGCATAATTACATTTAAGCCAATATTTCATACATAACATATATAGATTTTTAGAAGCAAAGATCTTGTCTAAGTAAAAAGGAACTTAGTAAAAGCTAGGTTCTCTAAGTTCTCTAAATTCTCTGAAGCTTCAAAGCAGCTTCAGAGAGAAGCCTCTTCCCTAGCCAGCTGCTGTTTGTATTAGCTCTTGCCCTTTTAACCTTAGGAAGATGTGGCTCAAGTTTAATGGGAGGCACAATAATTATTACTATTTAATTGTGTTTTTGCAACCTTGATTGTATTCTATAATTTGTATGGTCAGTGTGACCTTTTGGTCCCAGCCTGTTTTATGACCGCAATAAACCAAAGGGGCCTCTGACAAAGACCTTGCCTGCTGGTTTCCTGCCTCGAAAGAAACATTTGTGAATTTAAGCTCATTTTTAGAATACAGGAATCTGATCAAAATATAAGCCTTGATTAAAATGCAGGCTATGATCAGATGCCTCACACTCAGGGCTCATTTCCTTAAGAATGGATAGATTTGATCTTCTTGCAGTCCATGGGACTCTCAAGAGTCTCCTCCAGCCTGATTGCTTCTTTCCTATTAGGCACCCCTGCCTATATGATCCCCAATACCGCCTTGTAGTGGAAGAGACCAACTTGTGCCTTCTCCCATGAAAACTCACCCCTTGTTCAGAGTTTCCACTGCTCCTTTGTTACAAAACATCAGGGAAGCCCTGAAGTTTCAATATTCAAATGACAAACCATCTAAACCACTCTCAGCAGCCATAACAAACTACAGCTCCCAGGATTCTTGGAGGGAAGCCATGACTGTTCTAAGTGGAATACTAGTGCTTTAAATGGATGGTGAGGATGTGGCCTATTCCTTTCTTGGCCTAACTGTGCACTAGCTCTCTCAGCAAAACCCTTCACACTGCATTGAGAACCAAATAAAGCATTCATATGTTCATCTTTGTGAAATGTTCTTCTAACTATTACCTCAGGCATTCATTTACCTGATTCTGCTAGTGAGAACACATTGACATTGTTAAGGTTAATGGCCCAGTGATTAACAATAATCATTTGCAGAGGAATGGTTTCTTAAAGCCTCATTGTTTTACCATAGTCTTCATTCTTTCCAGTGGAGTAATATGTACAAAAATGCATATAGTAAATTAAAATGTACATAAAGATGCATATATTAGCGAAATATATTATTATGGGGAATTGCACACCTAAATGTGTGCATAAAGAGAAATCTGCATGAAAATACTGGTGAATTTTAATGAGGCCTTAAAAAAAATTACAAACGGATGTAGCAATGTGGAGAACTGAACTTAATTTGGGAAAAATTAGAAACTGAAATTGATAGATTTGCCAATCCTCAGTCACATCATACTTGAGCTGTCATATTTATGAAAGACAAAGACGAGGATGGATGTGAGCCTATCAAAGGTTTGTAAAAAGTTGATTTTCCTTACAAAACTGTATAAATCTTTTTTTGGGGTGTTAGCCTTTATAAAACACCTCTTACACCCCAGTTCAGGGAACTTATTCTGGGAAGTGCCTATCCTAGATGTTGGATATTGAATCATATATGCATAAGATAATAGCTGTGGCTACAGGCCTGTAACAGGGATCCTGTCTTTTCAATAAGACACAGCATAACTTAAAAAAAAAATTAAATTAGGGGAGGTACCCAGATTAGCTCCCTCCAAATTTTATGCAGCTATGTGGAGCTGGGCAGGGCAGAGTAAGCAATGGCCATTTTGTGTTCTCAGTGCAAGTCAACTGGATTTCAAAAGATCTGTTTCCCTTTCCAAATTCCAATTTGGGGGTCTGGTCCAATTCTGGTTGGGTCTGATGCGGACTGCCGAACTGGGCCCCTAAATTGAATTGGAAGGGGAGCATCTGCAGTCCTAGTTATTAGCAGGTAAACACTTCAACCATTTCCACAAAGGGAAAGCAAGTCATCAAAAGGCACTTAGTTCATGCTGCTTTGTAGCTCCTGTTCTTTGTAGTCAGAGGTTACTTTGCTTCCTTTATCTCAACTGCACCTGCTATTGCTGGTGGGCTCAGATGAGACCTTCTCCTTTGATGTTCCTTCTCCTCCTAGGCAGGCTTTATTCTCTATTTTTGGTTCATCTCCTCGGAGGCATCCCAGCCTCCTTTCAGTCTTCTGCTGCGATGTAAGGGGACCACAACAGTTCCCTCTGTGCCATTTCTTTCTCTCCCTTTCTCTCACAAACATGTGCCTTGATGTGTGACGGCTGTACTTTTCTGCTCAAACAATTATAATTCTGCTGTGATGTTGCAGGGTTTTTCTGTGGCGTTGCTTCTGATCTCTGTGCTGTATTTGTTGGAGCTGGAGGCAGTTGATGCCTCTGAGTGCCAGTGGCTGGAAACGACAGTAGAGGAGAGGGCTCTTGTGCTCAGGTCCTGCTTGTGGGCTTCCCATTGGGGGCCTCTGGTCAGCTGCTGCAAGAATAGGATACTGACCAATCTCTGGTATCTCCAGGAAGAAACCCATGCCTGAAATTCCGGAGAGCTGCTGCCAATACTGAGCTGGTCACATTGCTGGCTGATCCTGATAAAGGTAAATGTAAAGGACCCCTAGAGGGACACGGGTGGCACTATGGGTTAAACCACAGAGCCTAGGGCTTGCCGATCAGAAGATTGGTGGTTCGAACGGGGTGAGCTCCCGTTGCTCGGTCCCTGCTCCTGCCAACCTAGCAGTTCAAAAGCACAAAGTGCAAGTAGATAAATAGGTACCTCTCTGGTGGGAAGGTAAACGGTGTTTCTGTGCGCTGCTCCGGTTCGCCAGAAGCAGCTTAGTCATGCTGGCCACATGACCCGGAAGCTGTACCTCCCTCAGCCAATAAAACGAGATGAGCGTCGCAACTCCAGAGTCGTCCGCGACTGGACCTAATGGTCAGGGGTCCCTTTAACTTTTTAAAGGACCCCTGACAGTTAAGTCCAGTCGCAAATGACTCTGGGGTTGCGGCGCTCATCTCACTTTACTGGCCGAGGGAGCCAATGTTGGTTTGCAGACAGTTTTTCCGGGTCATGTGGCCAGCATGACTAAGCCGCTTCTGGCGAAACCACAGCAGTGCACGGAAACGCCGTTTACCTTCCTGCTGGAGCAGTACCTATTTATCTACTTGCACTTTGATTTGCTTTTGAACTGCTAGGTTGGCAGGAGCTGGAACTGAGCAATGGGACCTCACCACATTTTGGGGATTCGAACCTTCGACCTTCTGATCAGCAAGCCCTAGGCTCAGTGGTTTAGACCACAGCCCCATCTGCGTCCCTGATCCTGAAAAGGCAGCATCCTAAGCTGCTAATGGTTTCTTCTCTCATGACTTCATGTGCGCGGGGAGCATTCCATCTCCCACCTGAATGCACCTGTAACAGCTGCCATTCCAATCCTGGATCGGTACTCCTGCAGCCCAGCCTGCTGTCATAGGCTGTCTGTCTGGCAGCCATGTTTGATATGACCCATTCAATCTTTGCAGATGTGATTTCCTTTGAGCAATTATTGGAACAGGCACTTTCGCAAGGGTACAAGGTAATGAAACCAAAGAGTCATTTCCATTTCAATGAACTGTCAAAATCCTATTTACCACTGAGACTTGAACAGCTCTGAAGCAGCTGTTATGTTCTTTTGGGTAAATAACCTGTGTTAAAAAATGTATAAACGTTTATACATGTTTTCCTCAGAGACTCGAGCTGCTGTGAAGCTGGCATTTCTCTTCCCCCACCCCACCCCATGCCAAGCATACATAATACATAGCTTATTTGAAAAGCTGCCTGCATTTATCATGTGAGAAATAGGGGATATTGGGGGGGCATTGCTTAGGAGGAGGGGGGGTGCTTGACATTCCCAAATAATCTAATCATGCTGTTCTGTGTTGTCTCTTAAGGCAAGTATAGGGATAATGGGTTCTGGTTTCCATGTTGTCATAGAACTAGTCTTTACAACCCCCGCCCCCCCCCAAAAAAAACCAGGCCTGACATTAATGATTACACCAGATACCTTTGCATCTGAGGAAATGACCATTTAAGCATATTTAAATAATGATTGATTGAATGGGAAAGGAAGGGAAGGGGGAAAATTCCAAATTGATGTTCTGGTCTTCACTAATTTTCAGTTGTCTGCTCTGTAAGAAATCATGTTTAGTGGGGTAGGAGAGCTGAAAATAATGTCCATATATTTCACATTTGGCAACCAATGTACCCCTTTGGTTTCAGATAATACGTGGGTAGACAAGTCTAAAAAGCCCGGGACACAAATTTCCATGGCCCTCTAGAGGTTATAGTGGCTCATTTAGCAGAAGTAATGTATTTACCAATAATTCTGGGAGAGCAATTCTAGAGTCTGTTTGGTCTGAAGGATTTGTTCCAGAGGAAAGCAGAAACAATGCATTTGGCACCAGCTTGGATGCAGGAGTTGCCAGAAGGAGTGTACAAGGCACCATCCAAGTGTCTTAAGGACTCCACTCCAGATTCCTGTAGGGCTTTTCTTCTCCAGAAGATATCCCACAAGGCAGCAGAGGTTTAGGATCAGAGTTTCCCATCTCTTAGATGGGCTACCTTCCCAGGTTGACCTTTCCCACCTGCCCCTCACTTCCCTCTACAACACATGCAAAAACTTCCTTATTGACTGATGGACCACTGTTGGTCTCATCTGCTCAATCTGCCAGAGCCATTCTTCACATACAGGGGAAGTCCCTTCACATACAGGGGAAGACCTGGTTTAGCCAGTCAGTCAATAATAATAATAATAATAATAAATTTTATTTATATCCCGCCCTCCCCAGCCGAAGCTGGGCTCAGGGTGGCTAACAACAATCAAAATAATCCAACATTCTAAAAACATTCATTATAAAATTAATTAAAATCAAATTAAAATCAAATTGATGGCAACCATTAAGCAAAATTCTGTGCAGATTGCCAGAGGAGGGGGTCAGGCTGCGCCCTGACCAAAGGCCTGGTGGAACAGCTCTGTCTTGCAGGCCCTGCGGAAAGATGTCAGGTCCTGCAGGGCCCTAGTCTCTTGTGACAGAGCGTTCCACCAGATTGGAGCCGCGGCTGAGAAAGCCCTGGCTCTAGTTGAGGCCAGCCTAACCTCTCTGTGGCCTGGGATCTTCAGGATGTTTTTATTTGCAGACCGTAAATTTCTCTGTGGGACATACCAGGAGAGGCGGTCCCGTAGGTACGAGGGTCCTAGGCTGTATAGGGCTTTAAAGGTTAAAACCAGCACCTTAAACCTGATCCTGTACTCCACCGGGAGCCAGTGCAGCTGGTATAGTACCAGATGAATATGATGTCGCAGCGAAGACCCCATAAGGAGTCTCGCCGCGGCATTCTGCACCCACTGGAGTTTCTGGGTCAGTCTCAAGGGCAGCCCCACGTAGAGCGAGTTACAATAATCCAGTCTGGAGGTGACCGTCACGTGGATCACAGTGGCTAGGTCAGGGTGAGAGAGATAAGCAGCCAACTGCTTAGCTTGGCAGAGATGAAAAAATGCCGCCTTTGTTATAGCTGTAATCTGCGCCTCCATAGAGAGGGAGGTATCGAAGATTACACCCAAACTCTTAACGGACGATGCTGGCACTAATTGCACCCCCGCAAGAGATGGGAGTTGCCCCCTCAATCCCATATCGCTCTGTCCCAGCCAGAGGACCTCTGTCTTCGAAGGATTTAACTTCAACCGGCTCTCACGTAACCATCCAGCCACAGCTTCCAGACATCTGGTCAGTGTGTCTGGGGCCGAGTCAGGATGGCCATCCATCAACAGATAGAGTTGGGTGTCATCGGCAAACTGATGGCAACCCAGCCCAAAACTCTGGACAAGCTGGGCAAGGGGGCGCATAAAGATGTTAAAAAGCATCGGGGAGAGAATTGCACCCTGAGGCACTCCACACACCAAGGAGTGGCGCGATGACAATTCCCCCCCAAGCGCCACCCTCTGTCCCCGACCAGAGAGAAATGAGCACAGACATTGAAGGACTGTGCCCTGGATCCCCACGTCGGCAAGGCGGTGGTCCAGGAGTTCGTGATCGACCATGTCGAAGGCTGCTGACAGGTCTAGAAGAATCAGCAGCCCGACCCGCCTCAATCCAGCTGCCTGCAGAGATAATCTGTTAGGGCGACCAGAGCCGTCTCGGTCCCATGACCAGCGCGGAAGCCGGACTGGAATGGATCGAGAGCCGATGTTTCATCCAGAAACCTACCAAGGTGTTCAGCAACCGCTCTCTCAATCACCTTACCCAGGAATGGAAGATTCGAAACCGGGCGGTAATTGGATAGATCTAAGGGATCTAATGATGTTTTCTTTAAGAGCGGACGCACCACTGCCTCCTTCAGTTCCCCTGGGAACAAATTGATGGTATCACCCAGGGGGGCCTGCACCTCATCTGGACATGCTCTAATCAGCCAAGACGGGCACGGGTCAAGAGGACAGGTGGTGGGCTTTCCAGCTCGGAGGAGTCTGTCCACATCGGCTGGGGATATCCGGTCAAAGTGGTCCAATACTGGACCCGAGGACAGTCGAGGGGCCTCCAGTTCCTTTATTGTATCCAAGTTGGCAGGGAGGCCATGGCGGAGCAACAGGACCTTCTCCGCAAAAAAGCTCGCAAATGCCTCACAGCTGTGTGTCAAATTGTTATTTAAATTTGGCTGTCCTTCAAGGGACGTTAAAGACCTAATTATACTAAATAATTGCGCCGGGCGAGAGCTAGCGGAGGCAATAGAGGCCGAGAAGTAGGACTTCTTAGCGGCCTTCACTGCCATCTCGTAGGTTTTCATAAAAACCCTATAAGATGTTCTTGAGGCTCCGTCACGGGCACCCCGCCATACTCGCTCTAGCCGTCTGAGGTCCCGCTTCATTTTCCGAAGCTCCTCGGTAAACCAGGGAGCCCGGTTTCTGCGGGGTTGCAGAGGGCGCCTAGGTGCGATCTCATTGATGGCTGCTAGGAGCTGGATATTCCAGCCCTCAACAAGCTCAGTCAATGAGTCGCCAGGGGGAGCAAGGTCCCGCAAGGCCTGACGGAATCTATCAGGGTCCATCAGCCTCTGCGGGTGAGCCCAAATTGGCTCGCCACCTAAGCAGGGTGGGGGTGGAAAATCAATCCTGGCTTTCAGAGCATAGTGATCAGACCATGGCACCTTCATCGAAGGAGACATGATCACATGCCAAAGATCAAATCCAGCGTGTGGCCTGCTTGATGTGTGGGGCCCGAAACAAACTGGGAGAGCCCTAGTGTCGCCATGGAAGACACCAGGTCCAGAGCCTGTGAGGAGGGAATGGCATCAGCATGGATGTTGAAGTCCCCCAATACCAATAGGTTAGGGAACTTCAAGGCCCAGCCGGCCACCGCCTCCAGCAGGCCTGACAGGGTGGCTGCTGGTGTGCTAGGTAGCCGGTACACCAGCCAGACAGCTAAGCTCACCTCGGAGCCCCACACTAGGCCAACACATTCAATGCCGGGGATCGATGGCGATGGTAGAGCCCTGAAAGAACAATCTTCCTGGATTAATAATGCCACCCCTCCCCCCCGGCCCACAGTCCGCGACTGGTGGAGGACGGAGAAACCCGGGGGCGCCATCTCTTGTAAGGTAACAGTTTCCCCTTCGCGCACCCAGGTCTCCATCACACAAGCCAGGTCAACCCCCTGCGAGGTGAAGAAGTCTCGCAGGGTGGCGGTTTTGTTGCCTATAGACCTGGCATTGCACAACACCAGTGACGGAGGTGAGTAATCCTTGCTCACCCTACCTTCGTCCCTCGGGATGGGGCGCAGATTGGAAGGGGTACGAGCATATCTCGATCCCCTTCGCCTATGACATCTGCCCCGACCGCCATACCTCCCTCGCCCCACTACGGTAGCAATCCCAAGCCTCAAACCAACCTCCATTTACAAAATAGAAAAACAAATCAAACCAAAAACAATTGTACCAACAAAACAAATCCCCACCCCACTCACTATCCAACCCCAAACCAACATAAAATGGAACAAAATAAAAATACATGAATACAGACCACCGTGCACGGTGGTACAACAAAGTAAAAAGTAAAAAACACTTTAAAATATATAAAAACATTTTTAATATTTGCTGCAGCAACACCAGTGTCCTTAAAACTGTAGCGGTGGCGAGTGTGGGCCCCGCCCCCTAGGCCTGGTGGAGTGGGCCTACAGGAGGGAGCAGCCTTCCTCAACCCCCACGGTGCAGCAGCAGCGGCAGCAGTGTCCAAGTGCCTCATGAGGCCTCTTAAGCTGTGGTGGTGGTGAGTCAGTCTGGGCCCCGCCCCCTGGGCCAGGTGGAATCAGCCTGAGGAGGGAGCGACCTTCCCCAACTCACAGTGCAGCAACAGCAGCGGTGTCCCAGTGCCTCAATGAGGTCTCTTAAGCTGTGGCAGTGGTGAGTCAGTCTGGGCCCCGCCCCCTGGGCCAGGTGGAATCAGCCTGAGGAGGGAGCGACCTTCCCCAACTCACAGTGCAGCAACAGCAGCGGTGTCCCAGTGCCTCAATGAGGCCTCTTAAGCTGTGGTGGTGGTGAGTCAGTCTGGGCCCCGCCCCCTGGGCCAGGTGGAATCAGCCTGAGGAGGGAGCGACCTTCCCCAACTCACAGTGCAGCAACAGCAGCGGTGTCCCAGTGCCTCAATGAGGTCTCTTAAGCTGTGGCAGTGGTGAGTCAGTCTGGGCCCCGCCCCCTGGGCCAGGTGGAATCAGCCTGAGGAGGGAGCGACCTTCCCCAACTCACAGTGCAGCAACAGCAGCGGTGTCCCAGTGCCTCAATGAGGCCTCTTAAGCTGTGGTGGTGGTGAGTCAGTCTGGGCCCCGCCCCCTGGGCCAGGTGGAATCAGCCTGAGGAGGGAGCGGCCTTCCCCAACTCACAGTGCAGCAACAGCAGCGGTGTCCCAGTGCCTCAATGAGGCCGCTTAAGCTGTGGTGGTGGTGAGTCAGTCTGGGCCCCGCCCCCTGGGCCAGGTGGAATCAGCCTGAGGAGGGAGCGGCCTTCCCCAACTCACAGGGCAGTCAAGCCACAGGTAAGAGCTTAGTGCAGGGACAAGGTGGACAAACTACCCCAGAAGGATCATGACAGAGGTACTACCCCTCCTGTAACACTCCATGTATGCACAAATAGTTCTTTAATAATATTTTTTTAATGAAAGACAGAAGAAGGAAGTGGAAGAGGAACACCTAAGCTAGTAATGCATTATATTCATTGGGAGTGGGAGGGCAGAAGGCTAGGAGATTAACAGGAGCCAGAGCCAATTGTAAGCAAGAAAGAAGAAGGGATCTGGCTGAGGACAGGCTCACTTTGGTGGGGCAGTACCTCATCTGCCCGAAGCACCCCTCCACCCCAGCCCTGACTTTTCCCTCTTGAGGAGATATCACCTATACACAGGATCCTTCTTCTTTTATTGTCAATAGCTCATTGCACTAGAGCTAAGGAGACAATCCTCTGATTATCTTCCATCTGTTTTGCTCATTCCATTAATCCTGTTTTACAGGGTTAGCAATCTGATGCTGCTTTTTTTATTTAAAAGAAATCCCTTCCCAGGGATTCGGCTCATGACCACCAACATTATCATCACACCCAATGGGAGGTGTCTAATTGAACTGCTGGTTAATGGCCTCTTAAATATTAATTGTTTCATTATTGATAGACATATTGGGAGAGGGCGCGGACACCCAGCAACATAAACAGAGCAAATCCACCTATCTTGGTGTGTGCTAATGTTGCTGCTGTGTGGGTAGGCTCTCTGGCTTGTTGCGAGAAGCTGAACATGATCTTTGGATTACAGGTAGGTAGCCTTGTTGGTCTGCCACAGTCAAAACAAAATATAAAAAAAATCCTTCCAGTAGCACCTTAGAGACCAATTAGGTTTTTGTTATTGGTATGAGCTTTCGTGTGCATGCACACTTCTTCAGATACACTGAAACAGAAGTCACCAGACCCTTATATATAGTGGACAAACAGGCCCCAAACCCTACGCCAAAGGATAAATGGACATAAATCTGACATCAGGAATCACAAGACAGAGAAACCAGTAGGAGAACACTTCATTCTCCCAGGACATTCTATACAAGATGTCAAAGTAGCTGCCTTATTACAAAAGAATTTCAGAAATAGACTGGAAAGAGAAGTTGCTGAATTGCAACTTATTACCAAACTTAAAACCATGGGGAGACCTGGTCTGAACAGAGACATTGGATTCTTATCTCATTATACATGATAAAGCTATTTTTAGCCATCTCACACCTTGCTTTTTCCTGTAAGACCAATTGCAGTTGTTAACAGTCACCAACAGATTTACCACACCTATCAGCCAATCACCCATTCCCACCACCCTTCTGAGTAATACCCCTCCCCACCCTCTCACTATATATAAAGGTCTGGTGACTCTTCAGTGTATCTGAAGAAGCATGCATGCACACAAAAGCTCATACCTATAACAAACTTAGTTGGTCTCTAAGGTGCTACTGGAAGAATTTTTTTTTATTTTGTGATCTTTGGAGTAATCCACAAATGCAGTATCACCACTGTGCTTTTGGAGGGAGGTTGTGGACTCTCCTTCCTTGGAGGTTTTTAAGTAGAGGTTGGATGGCCATCTGTCATGGATGCTTTAGCTGAGTTTTCTGCATTGCAGGAGGTTGGACTAGAGAACCCTTGGGGTCCCTTCCAACTCTACAATTCTATGATTGCATGATTCTCCCCACTCCTGTTGTCAGCTAGTGATGGGGGAGAAATTTGGTTGACTTCACATTGAAGGTGAACCTACCTAATTGAAAACAATATGTGGACCAAAATGCAGGCATCCTCCAAAATCCACACTTTTCCAGCCAGATTTTGCAATGCAGTTCTCCACCCATGTTATGTATACAAAAGCACAGATAGCTTGGGAAAGTGTAAATGTAGAGGACCTCTGGACAGTTAAGTACAGTCAAAGGTGACTATGGGGTTGAGGCGCTCATCTCACTTTTCAGGCTGAGGGAGCCAGCGTTTGTCCACAGACAGCTTTGTGGGTCATGGGGCTAGCATGACTAAACTGCTTCTGGCACAATGGAACATCATAACAGAAACCAGAGCACAGGGAAACACAGTTTACCTTCCCGCCACAGCGGTACCTATTTATCTACTTGCAGTAGTGTGCTTTAGAATTGCTAGGTTGGTGGGAGTTGCGACAGAGCAACGGGAGCTCACCCCGTGGCGGGGATTTGAACCGCCGACCGTCCAATCAGCAAGCCCAAGAGGCTCAGT
Source organism: Podarcis raffonei (assembly GCF_027172205.1). NCBI lineage: Eukaryota > Metazoa > Chordata > Lepidosauria > Squamata > Lacertidae > Podarcis > Podarcis raffonei. Next base: position 73,066,841 of record NC_070610.1, on the reverse strand, counting down.
GGTTTAGACCACAGCGTTAACATGCACAGATTAGTGGACGTAACATATAAAAATGAATTGTATTGGAGGGGAATCGCTTTGCAAAAACCTTGCATATTGTCCGGAGCCTCATGGAGCTGTCATGGAAGGAATGGAAGGATCCGCAAGGTGTGGGGGGTGGAGAGGAGGGAATAGCAGCTAGATGACGCAGAGCGAGCCTGAGCAGGCAGGCTCAAGACAGGTTGGAGCTGGCAGAGGGGGCCAGTGATCAGGAGGGTGAGGAACTGGATCCTGAGGAAGGTTCAAGCTGGTTGTCAGAGAGGTACCCCATCCCTATGGTATCAGACACCTCTAGTCAGGCACCTTCACAATTGCTGCCACGGTCAGGGAAAAAACAATGCTGTCCAGGGTTGTAAAGACTGCGGAGAGAACAAGTTGGTGCACTCTTCCCACCTTGGATCAAATCTATGCTTCCAGGTGCCATAAGAAAGCTGCAGAGATAGCGCAGGATAGTGCGCAAGCCGGAAATGATCTCTTTCAGCTTTTGCCTTCTGGAAGAAGGTACAGAGTTATAAAGACTAGGACTAGCCGCCTGAGAAACAGTTTTTATCCAAATGTGATTTTGGTTTTAAACGCAGTGTAAGGAGTCTCTAGTGGGACGCGGGTGGCGCTGTGGGTAAAAGCCTCAGCGCCTAGGGCTTGCCGATCGAAAGGTCGGCGGTTCGAATCCCCGTGGCGGGGTGCGCTCCCGCTGCTCGGTCCCAGCGCCTGCCAACCTAGCAGTTCGAAAGCACCCCTGGGTGCAAGTAGATAATTAGGGACCGCTTACTGGCGGGAAGGTAAACGGCATTTCCGTGTGCTGCGCTGGTTCACCAGATGCAGCTTTGTCACGCTGGCCACGTGACCCGGAAGTGTCTCCGGACAGCGCTGGCCCCCGGCCTCTTGAGTGAGATGGGCGCACAACCCCAGAGTCTGTCAAGACTGGCCCGTACGGGCAGGGGTACCTTTACCTTTTTAAGGAGTCTCTATGGGAGTATATTGTATTTAAAAATGGGGTATCAGAGTTTTTAGGGGGCTAACCAGGTTTGTTGGTTTTTGAATGTCTTATGTAGATTTTTCAATTTCGTTGTTCTTTATGGGACAATGACAATAAAGATTATCGTATCGTATCACTACTTCTTCTGGGGGAAGAGTCTGAGGATCAGTTGGATTCAGAGCAGGTACATCCATCACCAAAGACACAGATGGCAGCACCAACATGAACAAACTTCACAGGCCCTGCCCATTGCAGAACAGCTCATCTACTTGCCCAGAGCAGAAATGCCTGGTGTTTGCTACGCTAAGGCATGTGCCAACCCCACTGTTCAAAAGAAAGAGGAAGAGGTCATGCAGCTTGCTGGGCCAAGGTCTCAGCTCAAGTCTAGCCATGCAATTCACTTCCTGTGCCTTTAACCCTTGCCTTGCCTATGCATTGCTCAGATCTGTGCTTCATTTGGCAGAACCCGAAGCCCAAAACTGAGTTCATCGTTAGGCAGCAAGGGCCAGAATGTATATTAGGTCAAATTGCATCCCAAAATGTGTTTATTAGGAGAACTTCAACATGCTGATGGGATGTTCATGAGGACTTTAAAAAAATAAATGAACGAATGAACAAAGCAGTTGCAAACTGATGTGGAAATGAGGGAAACTGCAGATTGGGGGGGGAGAAATTGAAACTGGTAGATGCACCGATCACTTGTTGCAATATCAAACAAGGTGTAAAACTCTGCTATATTCATTAATGCATGGATTTGAGCATATATAGGATCTATTCAGGTGCTGGAGTGACCCCATCTCTCAGAGAGCAAAAACATAGGTGTACAAATATTTGACATTTAGCAACACTTTACTTTTTCCAGAGCTGAATGGGAAATTTGATCTCAAAGTTAGTTTGATTAGCAACTCCTGCTGATTTTGGCAGGTGTCAAATATGGTTTCTCAAAACTGCAGGCTGTCAAACTGCATGTCATCTATCAAATACTGTGTGATATTGCATGCCAACCCTTAAACGCTGCAAAGTAGTAAATACCATTGCATGCCAACTGCCATATACTACCAAAAATCTAAAATCGAAACTTTAGCATATAACAATATCTATCTATGGAGGCGCAGGTTGCAGCTACAACAAAGGCGTCATTTTTCCATCTCCACCATATTAAGCAGTTGGTCCCTTACCTTTCTCACCCCGATCTGGCCACAGTGATCCATGCGATGGTCACCTCCTGGCTTGATTACTGTAATTCTCTCTATGTGGGGCTGCCCTTGAAGCCGACTCAGAAACTCCAGCAGGTGCAGAATGCCGCAGTGAGGCTCCTTACGGGGTCCTAGCCGCGGGATCACATTCATCCAGTGCTTTACCAGCTGCACTGGCTCCCGGTGGAGTACAGGGTCAGGTTTAAGGTGCTGGTTTTGACCTTCAAAGCCCTATGCAACCTAGGACCCTCGTACCTATGGTACCGCCTCTCCTGATATGCCCCGCTGAGCACCTTAAGGTCCATAAATAACAATACTTTGGAAGTCCCGAGCCCCAAGGAGTTTAGATTGGACTCAACCAGGGCCAAGGCCTTTTCAGCTCTGGCCCCAGCCTGGTGGAACGCTCTGTCACAAGAGACTAGGGCCCTGCGGGATTTGACATCTTTTCACAGGGCCTGCAAGACGGAGCTGTTCCACCTGGCCTTTGGGCTGGACTCAGTCTAACCCCCCACCCCATTGATTGATTGATTGATTGATTGATTGATGGGACCCCTTATATGGGATTTTGTATATCAATTTTCCCTCAGCTCTTTTTGCTGGCCCATGTAGGACCAACATGGATAGTTGACCCTGGTAAATATTTGACGTTTTCTCCCCTTATGGCTTTGATCTAAAGGCTATCACTAAAACGAGGCTGCTTTTTAAGCTGCATTTTAAACTGTATTCTAACTTATATTTGAATCAACTGTTTGTTTGGAGTTTTTGTTTGTTTTGTTTTGTTTTTACTGTATTTATATTCGGTGTTAGCTGCCCTGAGCCCTGTCTTGGCCAGGGAGGGCGGGGTATAAATAATAAATTATTTATTTATTTATTTATTTATTTATTTATTATTATTATTATTATTATTATTATTATTATTATTCTATTTATATATTGTTATATACTAAAGTTTCAATTTTAGATTTTTGGCAGTATACGGCAGTTGGCATGCAATGGTGTGTGTGTGTGTGTGTGTGTGTGTGTGTGTGTATACATATATATCCAGAGAATATTTGACATCAATATTCAGAGAAGAGCTGGGGGAGGGGGTCATTTTGCTTCTACATTTCTGTTCTTGCACCCCCCACCCCTGTTCTAGCCTAACTCTATTGGACATAAATACTATCTTTTTAAAAATGGGATTATAGTGTCTATATCTCTCCCCACGCCTTATAGGCACCATAGCAATGAAAAAAGGCCTAATAGAGGAACTGACACTATCTGGGTAAGCTGTAAAGGAGTGTATTATTTGCCTAGAAAATTGTACGTTAAGGAAATTATATGGCACATACTGGATGGAGGTGAGAAAGAACAATATTTGTACATAAGGAGGCTGTGGGGTGTAAAAACAGGGAAAAATACAGGCTGGAGGAACTATTTTGAGATATAGCAGAGAAATGTCAGGCAGGTGGAAAATGCATATTTATTTGTGTGTTGGTTGATATTGTTCAGTATTCATCACATGGAGATCCCAGCGTGGTTTACAATATGGTATATGAAATTAAATTTGCAATTACACACACACACACACACACACACACACACAACCACTTATAAAAGTGTTTGGTTATGCTGAGAGTGAGCAAGTGGCCCAAGGTCACCCTGTGAGCTATATGGTTGAGTGGAAGATTTGAACCCTGATCTCCTGGGTCCTGGCCTTACACTCTAATGGCTACGTCACACTGGATCTTCAGTTATGCCTGCGTTCAGACAGCATTTTATTTCATTTTCTTGATGTTTCCTTACCTGATCATTTCCATTATCTATGGAATCTTTCACGTGTCATAAAAGCTACTTTTTCTCCCCACAGTTTCACAAGACATGCGAATGCAGCTATAGAGCACAACAGCTCATAATAACACAAAGTCCTTGAACAATCTAATCCAGTTCTTCGGAAACTTTAGGTGAACAAATGGATCTTACTCTGGTGCTGAAGCCCAATAATGTAGGCGCTATCTGTGCATCAATTTGGGGAGATTGAGGAGGAACTACAGTGGTACCTCGGGTTAAGAACTTAATTTGTTCTGGAGGTCCATTCTTAACCTGAAACTGTTCTTAACCTGAAGCACCACTTTAGCTAATGGGGCCTCCTGCTGCCGCTGCGCCACTGCTGCACGATTTCTGTTCTTATCCTGAAGCAAAGTTCTTAACTGAAGGTACTATTTCCTGGGTTAGCGGAGTCTGTAACCTGAATCATCTGTAACCTGAAGCATCTGTAACCCGAGGTACCACTGTACAGAGAAACTCTATCTATGTCCCCACAAAGGAGGCTATAGTTTGAGCTGCAGACCCACAATTAGGGATAGAGGAGAAATTAAGTTCTGTTCACATTTTTATTCCCGGTCCAATACACAAACCAATACATTGCTATCTTTTAAATTCACACTTCTCTGAATGTTGTGGTGCTGCTTGCCAGCTGAAAAACGAAGCATTTCATTTGGGGAGAACATTCACAGAAACCTGTATATTAGTAAAATTAAAAAAAAAGCAAAAAGCAAAAAAGCATTATATTAGGATGGAAAGGGCTTGCAAAGGTGGGTGAAAGTGTGTGTGTAAAGCAGTACAAAATTATGTGCGTTTTCACACTTCTTTTAAAAAGTCAGAAACTGATGCAGTATTGGGACAAATGAAACCTGAGAGCTGAGAACTGAGAAATCAAAACTTAGAGCCAGCTGAAATGTTACTCATTGAAATAAATAAAAGAAAAACACTCCACACCCAACTGGGAAAATATAAGGATTCCCCAGCAAACTACGTAGGGAAAGAGTAACATTTCAGCTGGCTCTAAGTTTTGATTTCTCAGTGATATTCTTGCTAGCCAGCATTACATGCCCCTGGCAGAACTGCCTTTCTTGCTGCTATTATTGCAGACATGGCCAACGTGAGTTTTTAACTCTTTACATCCCACCATGCAGCATCTGCAGAAGTCTGGGCATTCTCATTACCTGTATGTGGGAAGAGCCACATTTAAATGGGCTCTTAAGAGCTAGAAGGAAAGGAAGGAAGAAAAAGATTAGCGAAAGGACACATATGGGTCAGTTCCAACCCCGTACCCACCCAATGATCAGTCCCCCAGTGGCCCTACCACATTTTAGAAGAGCTGCGATGTCTGCCATGCATATATTGCTGCACCGCTAATAGTCCATGCATGTTTTAGAAAGGAAAGGCTAATCTGATCTGAAATACACAAATGACTTTCCAGCAGTGGGTGGGACACCCTGTGATGGAAAAGTTTGTTTTGCTGGGCAGGTTGGGTCCCCAAGTGTTTTCTTTTTCTTTTTCTCTGCCAGCAAATGGTTAACGAACAGCAGCTTATGATTGACCTGGGTTCCAGGAGAGGGAGTTGAAAAGGAGAGGATTTGGAGAGACAGTTGGGGTAGGTTGGGATAGAGGTTGGGAGATAGTTAAGGAGAGGAGAAAGAGTTGGTTCTGGGTAGAAACATCCACTTTGAGGAATATATCAAAAGCTTGAGAAAGGAGACTCTGAGCTTAGTGTGTGGTGTCCTATAAGAGTAATTAGGCCAGGAATTACCGTATTTTTTGCTCTATAAGACTCACTTTTTCCCTCCTAAAAAGTAAGGGGAAATGTGTGCACGTCTTATGGAGCGAATGCAGGCTGCGCAGCTATCACAGAAGCCAGAACAGCAAGAGGGACTGCTGCTTTCACTGCACAGCGATCCCTCTTGCTGTTCTGGCTTCTGAGATTCAGAATATTTTTTTCCTTGTTTTCCTCCTCCAAAAACTAGGTGCGTCTTGTGGTCTGGTGCATCTTATAGAGCAAAAAATACGGTAACTGGGAGGCTGAGGCTGAGCCCAGGAGAGGTAGAAACTGTGAGGATACAGTCTACTTAGGTCTCATTCCAGTCAGGAGGGGAGAGATTCTTCTACAAAAAGAGAAGACTTCCAATCCAGTTAAGAGAGGTGTGTAGAAGATCCCTTGGGTCTGTTACTTGGAGTACCTCAGGAGTCTAAGGGGTGTGTAACTGACAGGAAGTACCACCTGGTTTAAGAACCAAAGTATTACATGGCAGCAGCTGTGCAACAACTGAGAAAGAACTGAAGTGAAATAAAATTGAAGTATCCTATGTTTTACCCACTTTGTGTTGTAAACTTCCTTTATTAAATAAAATCTCTCTTGTTTATTTGATAAAATCCTGCCTGAGACTCCAGGTTATTAAGTTTCCCCTCAACCAATTCCCCCACAAGATAATCTGGGGTAGTTTGTAGGAATTCGTGGAACTGGTGTTCTGTGAGGTGGGTGCATTTGATGTGCCGTTCCCAGAGTTTATTTCTCTCTCTCTCTCTTGCCTATCAGTGAATCTACCCTCAGTTCTGTAGTTGATTTTCTGGTCTAGAGCAGTTAATTCCATATTTTGTCAATGTCCTTTATTCTCTCTTTCCAAATGACAAAAAACACTCACAAAAAACCCTCTTCCTCCAATTACTTGTATGCTAATCTCCTCCTCAGCCTCTCTTGCTGACCTCTTGTTTTCCAATTAGCTGCATTCTTCAACAACAGTTTTCAGGGCATAAATCTACTTCCACCCTTTCAACATTTTATGTCCCTCTATAAAATATCCCGAGAGGACTCCTGTTCAGCAGGAACTCCACAAGTGCAGCTTAAGGTCAAGTTTTCATGTAAGTTACAAGCGGGGGGAAACTTCTCCATGGGGACATGACTCACCTAGCAATACGACACGGAGACAGCATGCTGAGTGGATTAGGAGATGAACAGAGACTGACTCCCCTGACATTTAGCCGAGGAATGGAAGGAAGGGGTCAGTTCTACATGGCAGATATCTGTGTCGTATATTTGGTGCCATTTTGGTTCATGCTGTTTTCTGCATGGTTTCTTTATAGTACAGTGGTACCTCGGGTTAAGAACTTAATTTGTTCCAGAGGTCCGTTCTTAACCTGAGGTACCACTTCAGCTAATGGGGCCTCCTGCTGACACCGCACGATTTCTGTTCTCATCCTGAAGCAAAGTTCTTAACCCAAGGTACTATTTCTGGGTTAGCGGAGTCTGTAACCTGAAGCGTCTGTAACCTGAAGTGCCTGTAACACGAGGTACCACTGTACCAATTGTTTATATTTTTTCTATGTACTCTACCTTGAGTAGACATAGCCCTCATGGGAACTGACATCCTTGTGGGCAGTTACCCAGTCCAAGGGATATTAACTTTCCCACTAAACCCCCAAGCTCTGCTTCCCTCTCCTGCATGAGGCAGCTATAAAATGACCCTCTGCCATGCATACTTTGGCTGAGATTCGTGCATTGCAGGGGGTTGGACTAGATGACCCTCAGGGTCCCTACCAACTCTGTGGATGTATGAGAACATGCCTCAACCATGTAGGCTTGAGAGTCATTCTTATTTACTCCATTTAAGAAATGCTAGTGATGTGTAAATGAGACAAAATAAGTATTGGAAGGCAGGGCTTTCATAAGCATATGTGGCACCAGGGTGCAAAGATCCACTTGGCGCCTCCCGCCCCCCAGTTGCCCAGTCCCAGGCAATTCCCTTATTCCAGTGCCGTTTCCCGCTGCTTCCCACTGCTATCCAGGATTGTTAGATATCCCTTAGACTGTCCCCGGCATAGGTGAGGCTGCTGATCCCTTATTTTTGAGGCTGCTGATCCCTTATTTTCAAATCTGAAAGTTGACAGCTATGGGTGGAGCCGGCCAACCACCTCAGTATCTTGCTGGCTCGGTCACCCCTGAACTCGTGGCACAGAGCCACCTGCAGCAGAAGAACCTGTCGCAGCACTCCAACTGACAGGTGGGCTCTTTCCCGGACTCAACTCTCGGGCCCCGGACTCTCGGCCTGGTGCCCCTGAGAGCCTGGCGCTTGGGTGCGCCGCACCCCTAGCGCCTATGGGTAAGACGACCCTGCTGGAGGGGACTGGGCAGATCCAGCTCCCAAGCTATCAACTCTACTCTAAACCAACCAATTTTATTTTTAAAAGCCCAAGAGTTTCAGCTGCACATTGGTGGAAGTGGGTTTTTTAAAAATTAAATATATACCAGTACCGACAACTACAATTCTATTATTTTTTTTAAAGAATATTTATTAGATTTTCCAATTTTTTTAAACAAACAAACAAAAACAGAACAAGCAAAAACATTAACAAAAACATAAAATTCATAAATCATACTTTTAAATAACAAATTTCTCAGACCTCCTCATACTTCTCCTCCTTGTATCCCAATTAAGATTATTTGTTCAGCAAATCCTTCTTTTAAAGCATTACAGCTTATAACATTACCTTATTTTTCAAACCCTTTCCCCCCCATCTATGTTCCTTTATATCATTACAGCTAGAAACCCCTCAGTTTCAATCCAACACCATTTAACTTTCCTTAGTTTTACAGTATTTCTGTAAATAGTCCTTAATTTTTTTCCAGTCTTCTTCAGCCGACTCTTCTCCCTGGTCACGGATTCTGCTCGTCAATTCTGCCAGACCCATACAGTCAATCAGCTTCATCTGCCATTCTTCCAGAGTGGGTAGATCTTGCGTCTTCCAATACTTTGCGATGAGTATTCTTGCTGCTGTTGTAGCATACATTAAAAAAGTTCTGTCCTTCTTTGGCACCACTTGGCCAGCCACGCCCAAGAGAAAGGCCTCTGGTTTCTTCAAGAAGGTATATTTAAATACCTTTTTCAATTCGTTATATGTCATTTCCCAGAAAGCCTTAATCCTGGGACACGTCCACCAAAGGTGAAAGAATGTACCTTCATTTTCCTTACATTTCCAACATTTGTTGTCGGGCAAATGGTAGATTTTTGCAAGCTTGACTGGGGTCATGTACCACCTGTATATCATTTTCATAATATTCTCTCTAAAGGCATTACATGCCGTAAATTTAATCCCGGTGGTCCACAACTGTTCCCAGTCAGCAAACATGATATTATGTCCAACGTCTTGTGCCCATTTAATCATTACAGATTTAACCGTCTCATCCTGAGTATTCCATTTCAGCAGCAAGTTATACATTTTTGACAAAGTCTTAGTTTTGGAATCTAGCAATTCTGTTTCCAATTTAGATTTTTCCACCTGGACGACAACTACAATTCTAAGTCCCAAACGCTAAGTCCCAATCTTTTCTCTTAGGGGGATTGCTGCATCCTATCAATCATTTCAGTTGCCTTTTCCTGAATCTTTCAATATCCTTTTTGAGGTGAGGCAGCCAGAACTGTGCACAAGTGTGTTCACACCACAGATTTGTACAGGGTGAGTCTTTTAAAAGAGGCCTTGTGGAACATGTGTACAGTGGTACCTCGGGTTAAGAACTTAATTCGTTCTGGAGGTCTGTTCTTAACCTGAAACTGTTCTTAACCTGAAGCTAATGGGGCATCCTGCTGCCGCTGCTGCATGATTTCTGTTCTCATCCTGAAGTAAAGTTCTTAACCCAAGGTAATATTTCTGGGTTAGCAGAGTCTGAAACCTGAAGCGTATGTAACCCAAGGTACCACTGTACTCTGTATCCACAGGGACTCTTTTAAAGAACTCACCCTGTATAACGACATTGCGATAGCCATCTCTAACTGGCTGCCCCTGACCAGCCTGCTGGTACTAATTGACTGGCCCCAGTTGAGAGTGGGGAACCTACTATCATGAAGTTATCAGTCACCATCAGCTGTCAGCCATCAGATGAGAGAGGGAGGGAGGGAGGGAGAGATGGGATAGAGTGAAGATTGTCAGGTGTTTCTCCTTAGGAATTCCTTACCTCACCTCCTCTCAAGGAAGCAGAAAGCGATTTGTTGCTCCAAACCCTCTTAAAATTGATTGCCACTATGCATTTAAGAAACAGATCTCTCAAAACGAAGTTCAGCATTGGGCAAGATCATGCAGATATTATATTGCTGTGGGCGACAATATAGGAAAACAACAAGAGAGGTAAAAAAGTAAGCACTAAGTTATACCAGAGCTGAAGAAATAAGATACAATTTCAAAGACATGAATAAATTCCAGTTGTGAATGATTCCATTTTAGATGCCTCGTGAGAGGAATGGTTATTAGACTTCTCCTTCATCAGATTGGTTTTGGTTCTCCTCCCACAAAAAAACAAACAAAAAACGGGGGGTGGGGGTGGCACACCTCACTGACACTTGCATTTTCATCCAAACAATACCTGCAATTGTTTAGGCTCCATGTTTTTAATTGAACAATACTCCAATTAAGCTGTGATTGAATTGCCTCAGGTTTGCCAATGAAGGGTTGCAAGATGTAATTAATGGAGGAAGGCACAATGGCAGAAACCCCCCTCCCCCCCCACCCCCACAAAATGTGTGGGGAATTGCTAATTAGATCACCTGTTTTAACTAGTTTGATTCTTGGACCATTGGAAACATCAGAAAATCTTGTTTTGCCTTCCCACACCGCAAGAAAACTCTTTGCTATTCAAGATTAATATTCCTTCTGTGATGCTTCAGGTGTCAGCAGAAACATATGTATGCAAATTTGGCGGGGGGTTGGACAGATGCATTTGAACTGTTTCATGGCAGAATTAGTGATGGGGGAGGAAATTCTAAGTTCTGTTTCCCCCCTCCCAGTGGACCAACCAGATATGATGCTTTTGCTTGCAAACCTAAATGTAACTTTTATTTAGATTATTCGCTACTCCGGATTTTGCAATGCAGTTTGGGCATGTTTGAAAGCTGCATCTGAAAAGACATATTTTACATAAAGGATGCAGACAACACATGTATCTTATGGAGGAATACAGGGCATGTTTTACACAAACAAAATGCACATAATTTAAATGTGGCTTTTTGTGTTTTCTTTGTTTGTCCCAAATAGAGCTATAACTGGTCACAGTCACACTATACACTTAAAGCCCTATCAAAGCACTGTTAACAGCCATGGAGACTATTGGAAACAGTGGTTTGTTTTTTCTTTCTTATTTATTTATTTGTACCCTGCCTTTACCCCAACAGGGGCTAAAGGCAGCTTACAGATAAAAATAAAAATAATAGTAAGATAAGTCATAGTTAGTTAGATGGATAGATGAGAGAGAGAGAGAGAGAGAGAGAGAGAGAGAGAGAGAGAATAGATATATCTAAATATCCAACAAAAACACAGAGTATATGAATATCATATATAAATATGCTTATTTGGTTAGTGCAATCTCTTATTACTTAATTTAATAAGTTACCACTTAGTATCTCTTATTGAGGGCACAAGGAGAAGAGGACAACAGAGGACGAGATGGTTGGACAGTGTTCTCGAAGCTACTAACATGAATTTGACCAAACTGCAGGAGGCAGTGGAAGACAAGGGTGTCTGGTATGCTCTGGCCCGTGGGGTGATGAAGAGTCGGACACGACTAAATGACTAAACAACAACATCTCTTATAACACTTATCTAATTCCATTAGGAGAGAAAGAAAAAATCTCTCTCTTCTCCTATCTCTCGTCACACTTTTCATAGTTGTATTAATTCTGTCTCCCCGCCCCCTTCTTTTTTGCCACATAGGCTGCAATATTATATACTCTTACTTTGGAGTAAGCCTCATTGAACTCAATGGGACTTACTTTTCACTACACAAATATAGGATTAAACTTAACACACACACACACACACACACACAAACCCACCCAAATGCTTTCTCCTTCATCCTCGTAAGTTGCTTGAACGTTTCTCTGTTAAACATTTAAGTCCACAAGAATGTTTGGAACCAAACCTCAGTCCTTGTTTTGTTGAAAGCAATTTAGAAGGAAGCTGGTAGGATCTCATTTCCAGTGCCTAATTAGAAAGGAGGTAAAATAAACTAACGTACTCCAGGGCTAATCGAGAGAAAGAGAGAGAGAGAGTTATGCTGATGCAGCCTCAGTAATTCAGATGCTCCTTTGATGCTTATAAAAGCCTACCTTGCAACGCTTGTTAATTTTTTTTATTTTGCAAATGCACTATAAAATTATGCCTTCCTCAATATTTTATGCCTTTTATTTATGTTTTATGATAACAAATAAATGCTTGTAAAATGTCACAGGAAACCGGGTTTTATGTATCTGGGAAAGGAGCCCCCTGCTGTACCAACACCTGTTAAGCAACGAGCCCTAAAGGACTGGCATATAAAGATACAGTGATTAGAGAGTCAGACAGGACCACAACTTCAGGAAATCAACAAGTCTATATCTGAGCCAGGTTTTTATACGCAGCTGCTCTTCACTGCTCCACCCACCAGGGTTGGTTCTCAAAATCCTTCATCAGATTTTGAGGTTTTGAATGACTCTGGTGCCATTTCAGTTATCTACCATGGTTCCAATTGTGTGTGTAGATGTGTGTGTGTGTGTTTCTGCATTTTGTGCAAAGGCTGCTTTCAGATCCCATGAATCCTTTGTTTTCTTTCACTCTTCTGCATTAGCTATATCCAAATATGTGCTGAGAGGAATGTGTCTCAGCCTGAGATCTTGAGCAGCCAGCCTATTGTGCCTTACCTCCTAAGCATCCTGATCACTGACTACCAACTACAATGCCTCCATTCTATCTCATATTGCTGGGGATCAGAAGTGTTGCCAGATCAGTCTAGTGATGCACTTTATACATTGCTTTCAATAACATATACATGTGATGCACACTTTCCCCTAAGATACCCATTTTGCTGCATATTATTTGGTTGGAGAACTGCATTGCAAAATTCAGTGTGCAAATTTGAAAGGATAGCTGTGTCTTGGTTCACGTATTGTGTCAGGTAGCGTGAAGCTGGTAGATTTGTTTTAAAATGTAATTTGAGCCATTCTCCCCTATCCCCAGTATACGTGAATGCCTATATACTTGGCTCTATCATTTTATTTATTACACTATTCACTTATTATAATATATTATATAAATTATACATTATTTATTTTATTTATTACATGGCTTTTACTCCAAAGTGGTGCACATAAATACAGGGCTCATGGAGATGTTCAGCAACCAGTTTGCCCCATTTTACAGGTGAGGAACTGAGCCTAAGAAGGTAACAAGTCCAAGGCCAGGGAGCCTGCAGATGTCCTGGAATTGGAGCTACATCCATTCTTTGGGGATGGTTGAGACTTTAAAAGACTTTAAATAAATACACTTTTTAAAAGAGCAACCACTCCTTCCTCTGATATTTTTGAAGGAACATTAGTCATACCCTGCTAAACATGCCTGTGATTGACAGGCTGGCAAGGGGCAGCACTTTTAAGTGTAAATGTGATCGCAAGAGCACTTCAGGACAAATACATTATGGATAGAGAGAATGCAGGTCCTTTCTCTTCACCCGCTTACTGTGTTGTATGCATTAAGTTAGTGCATATTCAATGCCTCTTTCTCCATATATGTCATCCACGCAGGTGGTAGGATGCAGGTGAAAGTACAGTGCTTGTACCTGGTGACAAAAAAATAAAAATGCACAATGCCTGCTTCCTAGCTGTCAGTCAACAAAGTGCTTTTGATTGAAACATTAATGTCAGTTGCACTAGAAGTCTAAACAAAAACTGCCCCCACTAAAATGCTTCAAGGCTGTGGATAGATCCACACCTTTGTGTCCACTTTATAAAAAGCATGAGTTGATTGATTGATTGATTGCATTTCTTTCCATTTTTTTCTCCAAGGACCTCAAGGTGGCATATATGGTTCTCGTCCTCGTCGTTTAATCCCTGCAACAACCATATGAGAGACACTGACTGGTGTGAGTAGACTCATTTAATGCTACAAAATTTAAAAATACACTAAGAGAACGTCGGATGTTAGACGATTTAATTTAGGAGTTCACCTCAGTAGAGGACTAAAATGGCGCAGGCTACAAAGTCGCAAGGTGGAGGAAGGAATGTATCTCTTTGCCTGACTGAGTGAATACAAAGTTGGAAATACGACCCAAAGAAATTAAAGAAATTTTCGGAAAAAGAACTTTTTCTAACTTTCCCTAACTTTGGGAACTTATCGACGTTTCTGGGACTTATTTTACGACTGTTTATTTGAACTTTAATCTGAACTTTAATCTGGCCCAAGGTCACCCTATAAGCTTCATGGCTGAGTGGGGATTTGAACCCTGAACTACACAGGTCTGATTTTGACACTTCACCACACTTCACCATGCTGGTTCTCAACCTCAGTGTACTTAATGACATGTCATTTCCACTCATAGGTACATTTTACAGCCCAAGGACCACATTTACTTCTAGTCAACTTTCCAGGGCCTGAGTTGCAGAGGTGGGCAGGGCCAGAGGGAAAAGAGGGTGGAGCAAGATATGTAAATTTTATGTTGCACAGTAGGCTAGTATCAGCAAACACTCTCACCTCCCTGTCAAGCCAGGCATACAAGAGACATCAACAGAATTCAAGGGCATATTGTGGCCAAGCAAAAATATTCAATGATGGTGGAACGAAGGGCAGATGAGAGGTGTGGCCTGGGGACAGGCCTTGGGGAGTGACCCTGGGGAAAGTGCCATGAGCCAGAGGTTCCCTACCCTTGCTTATGTCCACCCCAACATGCCATGGACTTGAGGTGTTTGTTTCCTTGACAGCAAAAAGATACGGAAATGATCATGAATACCTGGATTCCAGGTGAGACCTTGCTTCTGGCCAGAAATTTATAAGCAATGAGGAAAGATACTTGCCTGTTATTTCCCTGCTGAGAAGATCTCTCCTAGCAGAATTCAGCAGGTTTTCTGGGCTGATTCCCATTGTGCTTCTTCTGCCAGGTTTCTCACACTGAAAAGAAAAGGAAGGGGTGGGAAATAGATTGTGCAATTGCCCTGCTGGAACAACCAGCTTAAAAGTGTCTCCCAGTGTCATTGTCTAGGAGTGTTTCTTTAATAATGGAAGAGTTGGCATAAATGTCTCTCAAAAGTGCCATGCCATGAAATGTACCCTTTCTGCAATCCCTGTGAATTGTGTGCACTTAATTATTGACACCAAATCAGTTTCAATCCACAGGAAACTAGGAGTGGAATGGAGGGGGGGTACCTCCCAATATGCCTAATAAATGAAGACGATTCAAGGGTGCAATAGGATTTAGGTTAGGGTTGGTGCAAAGTAGAATGCCAAACAAAGAACGATCAAGACACTACGGCAATGTAGCTCCAATTCAACACTGAGAAGAGCAGGATTCTGCAAGCCCTATGCAGTATGCCATATGATACCATCTTGATACCTTCTTTACTGGATTACTGCAATGCAGTCTATGTGGGGTTTCTCTTGTACTTGGTCTGGAAGCTGCATTTCGTATAGGAGTGAGAACCCCTGCTCAGCATAGTACCCTCCTGCTCAGAGATCTGCACTGGCTGATGATTTGTTACCAGGCCAAATTCAATGTGCTACTATTAGTATATAACATCTTAAGCAGCTTGGGACCGGCTTACACCTTACACCCCATAGGTGCCAACTCAACTGCTTCAATCTGCAGAACTGGCACTTTTACAAGTGCCACATAAAGTTCACTCAGCACTTCGAAGGAATTGATGCATTAGTGTTTTAGCACCTGCTCTCTGGAAGTCCCTTCTTGTTTCCATGCTGTCTTCAATAACTCCTAAAAATGTTGTTGTTATTATTGCTTAGGCAAGTCTACCCAGCCATGCAATTTTATTCTGCATAAAAAGGTAAAGGGTAAAGGGCCCCTGACCGTTAGGTCCAGTCGTGGCTGACTCTGGGGTTTCGGCGCTCATCTCGCTTTATTGGCCGAGGGAGCCGCCGTACAGCTTCCGGGTCATGTGGCCAGCATGACTAAGCCGCTTCTGGCGAACCAGAGCAGTGCATGGAAATGCCGTTTACCTTCCCGCCGGAGCGGTACCTATTTATCTACTTGCACTTGGACATGCTTTTGAACTGCTAGGTTGGCAGGAGCAGGGACCGAGGAACGGGAGCTCACCCCGTCACGGGGATTCGAGCCGCTGAGCTTCTGATTGGCAAGCCCTAGGCTCTGTGGTTTAACCTACAGCGTATGCATAGTAGCTTACAAACTCTTGATTCTCACTATATACATAAAATGTAAGGTTGTTGTCACACTACGGTTCACATGGCCTCTGATACATCTTGGTTCAAATCTCTGTTCAGCGATGAGGTTCACTGAATGAACTTGGATCAATCACCAACTTTCAGCCTAACCTAACTCACAGGATCATTGTGAGGATAAAATGTGTGTATGTGCATCACTATGTACTCTGCTTTGAGCTCCTTGGAGAAAAAATGAGCAAGAAGTGACATGAAGAAATACCTCTTTCATTGAATGTATGATGGCTGGCTGAAAAACAATAAAATCCATTTGCTTGTTTGTGGTAGCACCTGGACTGTGGACCATCCTCCATAGGCACCACTGATAGTCACTTAGGCATCACCTAGTCCTTCCCATATCCTAGTGACTTCTGCAACTGTAGGTATGTGCAAGTATTCCCCTGGCTTCAAGGCATAACTGCATAATTGCAACAGAGCCTTCTCTGTCATGGCCCCAAAACTGGAAAGTCCCTTTTTATGAAGGCGCATTAGGTGTTATCTCTTTTCAGTATTAGGTGGTCACTAAAGTCACACCTCTTCTCATTGACACTAATGAATATTGTTGCTGGTGTCCCCAATCTGGTTTTGTTCACACACATTGGATGGTAAACAGGGGAAAGGTTGTAGCTCAGTGTTGGAGCATCTTCTCTGCATGAAATAGGTCTCAGGGTCAATCCCTGGCATCTCCAACTAGGGCTGGCAGAGAACCTTATCCAAAACCCTGAAGAGCTGCTGCCAGTCAGTGTAAACAGTACTTGGCTAGAAGAACCAATAGTTCAGACTTAGTAGAAGGCAGCTTCCTTTATTCCTATTTTGGGGAATGGATGGTCTTATTTGTCAAATTATCTTTCTTAGATGTAACCCTTAGATGTGAGGGCAGATAACAGGGATGATGATAGTGGCGATGACACTGATGATGATTTCAATGGCTCACATTTAATAAAGTAAAGGTAAAGGTAAAGGTACCCCTGCCCGTACGGGCCAGTCGTGTCCGACTCTAGGGTTGTGCGCCCATCTCACTTAAGAGGCCGGGAGCCAGCGCTGTCCGCAGACACTTCCGGGTCACGTGGCCAGCGTGATGAAGCTGCTCTGGCGAGCCAGCACCAGCGCAGCACACGGAAACGGCGTTTACCTTCCCGCTAGAAAGCGGTACCTATTTATCTACTTGCACTTAAGGGTGCTTTCGAACTGCTAGGTGGGCAGGAGCTGGGACCGAAAGACGGGAGCTCACCCTGCCGCAGGGATTCGAACCACCGACCATGCGATCGGCAAGCCCTAGGCGCTGAGGTTTTACCCACAGCGCCACCCGCGTCCCCTATTTAATACAATGGCTCATATTTAATACTACGCACGATAAGGGGCCAATATTCTAAAGGATGCTTTCAAAAACAGTGAAATTTGCCACCTGATCTAGCCTCTATAATCATTTCCAAAATCTGTTTTCATTCAGCTTGTTGTCACTGGCACATTTATTTATCTGCTGCTTTCCTTTTTCTTCTTTCATTGTTGCCCAGGTAGGTAAACCAGAATAGAGAGGAGCCTCTGTACATCTTAGGGATACCTTTAACAGAAATACACAAACACTTGACTATTGCTAAGAGCTCTCCAGTAATCATAATAAAAGAAAAGTGTCACATTATCTTTAAAAAGGAAGCCATACGGGATGTAGCATTTCTCCTGATGGAATTCCTTGCTTCTTTCAGGGACCATTTTCAACAAAGTCTGATAAAGGGGTGTGTGTGTGTGTGATGCATTTATCTTATCTCCAAGGAGGAAAAGAAAAATAAAGAAAGAGGAAGAGAAATATTATCTCTGTCTTGGGTGTAATGACACAGCTGAAGCTTAACAGAATGTGGGTAGCAAGTGGGGAGAGAGTGAAATAGTTGCCGCAGTGATTTTCAACAATGTTCAATGAATCCCAGGGGGAGGGTCTTACTGCAAACTTAACTGGGGTCTCTCAATGAGATTGATCATGACAAATGGATTTCCATGAAAGATGGCTTGTTCTCCATAGCTGGTTATCCCTGGCAATGCTTAGCTGCTCACAGTTCCAAGGCAATGCAAACTCTGGGTTTGTGGAAGATGTTCAGTCAAGGTGACTTGCATTTCATTTTAATTTCACTTTTAATTGCATACTGCCTTTCTATCTTACCACACACAAGCTGAAGAAACAACACAACAGACAACAAAGGTCACACAACTTGTAACAATCCGATCCGATAAAAAAGTCGCAATAAACACCATCACTTTAAAATAAATAACTCATATCAGATAAAGCAATATTCAATAACTCATTAGAATATAATAGTACACAATAAAATTAACTCTCAAAATATCAGCAAATAATAATTGAACGGAAATTCACTCTTAACAATTGCAATAGATAATTACTAAACTTTAATCAATAAAAATGACAGAAAGTCACAATGTATGAAATAGCAAAACCATGTAAAAGGATCAAACTGAGGAACAAAGTTACACAACTTATAAAATTATTATTTTTTTTAAAAAAATCCCTCTCCATTCCCAGCTGCTTCTGCTGTTTTAAAAGTCATGGCCTAGGAAAGGCTGTTGTTCAGCTGGACTTCATTTAAGATGGGGAGGCAAAGCTCTCTTGGCCTTCTTTGCCCTTCGTCACTGAGGAAGCTGGCAAGATGCTGAGTCAGTGGTAGCTGTTAATGGGGTCTTTCCCTTGAGTAGCCCTTTCTGCTCATCCTCCCTGTTTCTGATGCCCGTCCCCTCATCGTGTCAGTTTGGTTGAAGCCTCACTTTTACCCAGAAAGCTCCATATTGTCTCTGAATTGGAAGATTCCATGTAGCCGTTGTGGGTAGCCTAATTGTGTCATTCCTTACACTTCTAGGGAAATTAAAATTGGTCTAAACTTAATGTCTTCTACTTCTTTGGCGACTGCTCATAGCTGAGTAAGATTGTCTTCCATAAACACGGTTTTAACAATGAGTCCATAAGTGACTGTGGAAGCCAATTCTGGATCCACACATCCTTCCACAGTGGGGACATAGGTTCCCGGGTGGGAGTTGATCACGGTGTGAATTTGCCAAGCATGCCTTCCTCTTAGCACATTTCTCCCTTGCGTCCTGAGTTCAAGTGTCTTCAAAGCCCATGACACCTTTGGAAAAGGCTGTTCTCCAATTGGAGCACTTGCAGGCCAGTGTTTCCCAGTTGTCAGTGTTTATACTACTTTTTTTTAGATTTGTCTTGAGACCGTCTTTAAACCTCTTTTGTTGATCACCAGCATTACACTTTCCATTTTTAAGTTCGGAACAGAGTAGTTGCTTTGAAAGACGATCATCAGGCATCCGCACAACATGACCAATCCAACAAAGTTGATGTTTTTTTACCTAAACATAATGTATCTAGTCCTTGACAGATTGTGTTGCCTGCATAGATCTTAAGCACTAACCACATTTTTCAATGATTAAAGGACAGTTGTTTGGGACATAAATTCTTTATTCTGCTGTTTATAATGCAGTGTGTTTTGATAGAATACTTGTACAGAATGTACATCCCTGAGACGTTTCGGCTCATCCGTATTCAACTTCCTGTGCTCTGACAGCCCTCCATTGAGGAAGGATCATGTAAAACTGAAGTGAACCCAAACAGTGCACAGTATAATCGCTCCACTGCAACACTCTAGAGGATTAATATGGTTCTTGTTTCAGTTCATAAAAATCCAACCCTTCTGACATCTAGAATTCAGTGTATAATAGCATGGCCAAAAAAGGGGGTATATTCTCAAGTATGCATATGATTTACTTCCCATAAAACTGACTAAGGAACATGCTGACCTCTAAGAGCAGGAAGGAGCGTCAATCATTCCTGTGGAAGAATTCTAGCCTTTCATAATCCCAATGCAAAATACGTTATGTGGCAGAAAGACCAATACAAATCACCCTTCATTTCAGATCATGCATACATGATGCTTCATTCATAAGTAGAATGCTTTAATGATGGTATAAGATATGTGGTATGGAGGGCTGTTGTGTTTTTTTTTAACGTTTTAGTCAAAGAGCAGTTAACTGAAACAAAATTACTGTATGTCAAAGTCTTTGGCCAACCCTACTGTTAGAAAAGAAAGAAAAATGATAGAGGTAGAAGGAATCAGGTGCTCTGACATGCTGATCTGTAGTAGAATTCCCTATAACTAAGAAACAAACCCATCAACAACTTTTTGCATTTTGTGCTAGTAGACATAAGCATTGCTGAATTCTGTTTTAAAATTTGAATTTGGGGTAAAATTCTGTGTTGAGTGAGGAAGTTGGTTGTGACCCTGAAGTTCTTCCACTGCAATGCTATCATCCAATAGTTCAGGGGCAAAATTCTCTCCTGAGTGCACTTTTCATTCTAGAATTCACACAGAAGTAAATCTACAATGTAGTCCTTCTAGGAGGAATACATTGGACTGAGAGCCAGTCTGGTGTAGTGATTAGAGCAGGGGCAGGCAACCTAAGGCCTTCTAAATCCGGTCCGCGGATGGTCCAGGAATCAGCGTGTTTTTACATGAGTAGAATGAGTCCTTTTATTTAAAATGCATCTCTGGGTTATTTGTGGGGCATAGGAATTCATTCATATTTTTTCCCCAAAATATAGTCCAGCCCACCACATGGTCTTAGAGACAGTGGATCGGCCCACGGCTGGAAAAGGTTGGTGACCCCTGGATTAAAGAATGGTTTTCAACCAGTGTGCCTTGGCACCCTGGGGTGCCTTGAATGATAGTCGGGGTGCCACAGGCAACACTGGCCTCTGTCCCTTTCTTCCTTTCCCTCCCTCCTCTGATGCCCTCTCGTGTCTCCACCTCCCAAAAGCTCATGCAGCTGTTTATTGCAGTGGCCCTGACTACAAGCTCCCCAGATAAATGGTGCCTCTGGGGCAGAGAGTGGCCTTGGAGTAAGCAAGCAAGTGGGTGAGGGAGCCCAGTCATCCAGTCCATCAGCCCTTGCTTTGGGGAATGAACCAACAAGTGGGAGAACAGACAGGTATGGAGGTGCCACACTGGCCTTAATTGTGCTTGCTGTGGGCAATGCCTGCCTGGGAGCTGAGTGTCCAGCGCCGAAGGGGAGACTTTACTCCATGCAGGTCCAGCGGTGCCCACTGCACCTCCCAAGGTGAGTAAGATTGTGGGGTGACATAACTGGATTTCCAAGATATGTTTTCCCACAGGGGAGCTGCAGAAAGAATGTAGTTGGTCAAGGGAGCCATGGACTCAAAAAGGTTGAAAACCTCTGGATTAGAGTGTCAAACTAGGACCAGGGGACTAGGGTTCAAATCCCCACTCAGACACAAAGCTCACTGGGAGACCTTGGCATACCCTTCAACATTTTTCCGATGAAAATAGTGGTGTCCCACCCCATAATAATTTTACTATGTAAACATCCCCAGCCACTCTCAGCAGCATTCAACATTTATAAATAATAATAATAATAATAAAACATTAAATTTTTTTTTTAAGCTTCCCTGTACAGGGCTGCCTTTAGATGGCTATGGGGTTGGATAACTCCATACCCTCCAACATTTCTCCTATGAAAATAGGGATGTCCTGAGGAAAAGGGGGACAAATCAGAAACTGGGATGACTTTTTAAAATCAGGGACGACCCTGGAAAATAGGGACACTTGGAGGGTCTGCCTTGGGCCCCAATCACTGCCTCTCAGCCTAACCTACCTCAGAGTTGTGGGGATTAAATGAGGAGGGGGGCAATTTATATCTCACCTTTTTTTTCCCTGGAGAAAAAAGGGGGAATATAAATACATGTATAAATAGGACATTGTCACCTGTGCAGTAAGTAGTAATGCACACACACACACACACACACACACACACACACTACTGTTTACTTTCTGCTAACAAAATGTGGCAGGGACATAAAACATTCCAATAAATCCATATCTGAAGCAGCTGTGGCTCAGCCTCTGCACATCTGATGGGCCAGGAGTGGCATTTGCAGGTTTAAAACATATATAGAAATGTATCTAATTGAAATACATTTTGATCTTGTTCTCACAAAGATATTTCATCTTTCCTTTTTTGGTCCCTGAGTTCATCTTTTTTCTGGTGGGCTTTCTCCGTTATCAGGCATAGCCTTGAGGAGTTTAGCTAGTTAAGGGCTTAATCAGTTCATGACATGGCATTTGACCATAGCAATACATGTCTAAGCCTGGGGAATTTGATTTTTATTTTTTTTTGCATTAAGCCTTTCTGCTCCAAATCACGTAGAAAATGAAGTTGGCATCATAGAGGGAGAAATCAGAAACCTTTTAAGAGAATGATAGGCTTTCTTTTTGGGGTGGGGGATGACAATACATTTTAAATTATAGCTGTGTTGAGGAGGAAGAGAGAGAGAGGAGAAGAAAGACCTAGATAATGACCAGCCTGTGAGCATTTCTTAGAGGACTTTGGTAGAAATGGCGCTCTGAAAAATAGTTACGGAATAGCTCTGAAAAGGAGAAAAGGGGCTTTATAGTGGGATGTCTCACTTTTGTCCGATTGCCAAGAAACTTCACTCCTGCAGTCCACATCTTGAGCTGTAGTAGCTCTGCCACCATTCGTGGATCTCTGCTCAAGTCAATTCATGCTAAGGGAGGTTTGCAGACATAGTGTAGCTCTAGATATTTCACGTCTTGAGCTGTAGTAGCCTACTGGTGAGGCACTGCCTCCATGCACAGACTTTTGTCCATGCTGATCCATGCTCAGTGGTAGAGTACCTTGGTTGATGAACACCTTGTGAGTCAAACGTTTTGGCTCCTGAACGCCACAAACCCGGAAGTGAGTGTTCTGGTTTGTGAGCATTCCTTGGAACCTGAATGTCCAGCGTGGCTTCTGCGGCTTCCGAACATTTTGGAAGTCGAATGGACTTCCGGATCGGATTCTGTTCAACTTCCGAGGTAGAACTGTAGCTGCTTTGCATTCAGAAGTCCTAAGTTCAATCCCCTGCATCTCCAGTTCGAGCTGGGATAAATGTTGACCACATCCACACCACACATTTAAAGCACCATGACACCACTTTAAACAGCTATGGCTTTCCCCAAAGAATTCTGGGAGTTGTAGTTTGTTAGGAGTACTGAGAGTTCTTAAAGGTAAAGGGACCCCTGACAGTTGTCCAGTTGCGAATGACTCTGAGGTTGTGGCACTCATCTCCCTTTACAGGCCGAGGGAGCTGGCGTTTGTCTGCTTCTGCAGACAGTTTTTCTGGGTCATGTGGCCGCTTCTGGCAAAGCCAGAGCAGCGCACGGAAATGCCGTTTACCTTCCCACTGGAGCGGTACCTATTTATCTACTTTGACGTGCTTTCAAACTGCTAGGTGGGCAGGAGCTGGGACTGAACAATGGGAGCTCACCCCGCAGCAGGGCCTCGAACCGCCGACCTTCTGATCGGCAAGTCCAAGAGGCACAGTGGTTTAAACCACAGCGCCACCCACGTCCCAGCTGAAAGTTGTTAGGTGGCCCCTATTTTTCCTCCCTCAGAGCTACCATTCCCAGAGTGGTTTGACAATCAACTCTTCTTCCCAGGAAACTCTGGGAATTGTAGCTCTGTGGGGGAATGAGTGGTTTCCTGAAAACTCTCAGCACCCTTCACAGACTACAGCTCCTAGAATTCATTGGGGGTAGCCATGGCTGCTTAACATGGTATCATGGTGCTTTAAATGTACAGTGTGGAAGTGGCCTTCTTGTCAGAAACCCCTGAGAGCCACTACCAATCAGTGTAGACCATACTGAACTAGATGAACCATTGGTCTGACTTGTTATAAGGCAGCTTCCTATGTTCTTTCCTAAGGGAAGCTTTCAGGCACTACAAAACACCAGCTAATCAACTGGCAAGCCAAACATCTTCCTCTTGCCTTGCTAGTGTAGCGTGGAGCCCTTCAAACACTTAAAAATGCTATATAAATGCTAATAAGACCACCAGCACAAGAATATCTGAGAGAAGGAACTCCACAGTCTTAACAACCGCAGGAAATGTGTGTACCCAGTGTCTGTCTCCCCACACTTCCATTTCATTTAATGTATTTATTTAACATTTATATTCTGACTTTAAATTTTATTTCTCCTGTGAGACTTCGTCCAAGAAAAACCTTTTGAAGAGACAGTGAAATAAATATCTAATTGCAAACTCAATTATATCACAAATGATTTATTAAAAAAACCAACACATTTAATTATATTTTATTTATTAAGTACATTTATACCCCACCGTTCAAAAAACTTCCCCAAGCTCACTGGAAAAAATAACCAAAGAGCATTAACAACCCACACTTGCTTAAAATCTTGGACAAATAAAATGGGCTTGGCATGAGATTTAAAGCTATAAAGAGTAGGCACCAAGTGAAGATCTTGGTGGTGTTGGTGGTATGGTTCATGGTTGTGGGGCCACCACTGAAAAGGCCCTCTCTTTAGTAATCAACTGCCTAGAGAGGTGATGGTCCTATACATTGTTTGAGGGTACATAGGCACCTTGCTGAAGCAAACAGATAGGGTCTGGTCAGTACCTACGGGGCTGCCTCTCCTGGTATGCCCCGCAGAGGACCTTAAGGTCCACAAATGTCAACATTTTGGAGGTCCCAAGTCACAAGGTGGTTAGGTTGGTCTCAACTAGGGCCAGGGCCTTTTCAGTACTGGCCCCAACTTGGTGGAACGCTCTGTCACAAGAGACTAGGGCCCTGCAGTGCTTGACATCTTTCCGCAGGGCCTGCAAGACAAAGCTGTTCCACCTGGCCTTTGGTTTGGTCTCAGTCTGACCCTTATGTTTTTTAAAATGAGGCTGCATTTTAAATTGCATTTTAACTTGTATTTTAATTTCTTTTTTTTCTTTTTCTTATTATGTTTTTACTGAAATTTTATCTGTGTTAGCCACACTTAGCCCGGCTCTGGCTAGGGAGGGCGGGGTAAATATAAAATTTATTATTATTATTATTATTATTATTATTATTATTATTATTATTATTACCTAAGTGAGAGACAACTCCATGCATTCCACCCTGAGCATAGGAGCATAGCTAGCTTCCTTATATTGAGAGAGAGAATTGGTTCATCTTACTCAGTATTGTCTACATTAACTGGCAGTCCAGGGGTTCATGCAAGAGTCTCTCCCAGTGATAGAATCATAGAATTGTAGAGTTGGAAGGGACGCCAAGGGTTGTCTATTCCAACCCCCTGAAATGCACAAATCCCAGCTAAAGCATCCAGGACAGATGGCCACCCAACCTCTGCTTAAAAACATCCAAGGAAGGAAAGTTCACAACAAAGTCCTACCCAGAGATGGTGGGGTTTGCACCTAGGACCTGCATGTAAAGCAGATGGAAGAAAGGTGAAAAGACCTTTGGATTGATTCGGCAGAAACACCAGCGTCTGAGGAGAGGCTGCAAACTTATAGAGGGGAATCATAGATGTTATGTACTGAGTTGAATAGGATCCAAAATGCAGCAGTCTGATTGGTCCTAGAACAATAGGATTCAGAATGCAGCGGTCTGATTGGTCCTAGAACAGTGTAGTAGTATGATTGGTCCGCAGGAGCCACCCAATCCAGCTCCACATGGAAGTGAATCCACAACCTGATTGGCCTACAGGAGAATCCCGGAATTAACCAATCACATGCAGCCCATTGTGTAAGTAATGTATATAAAACAGATACTTTGGGGGAACATTCATTCCTCCTCACCACTATGAGCTGAATAAAGAGCATGAAATCCACTCTCCACTCCGAGTATATTTCAATAGACATAAAATCCACACAGAAGCACATCATTGCTTGTTTCAACTCGCTTGTGGGAACAACTCAGAGGCTGTGAAAGAAGGAAGGTTAACAAAAGGAAGAATTAGAGGAACCATCGGAAATGACTATGAAAAGCAGTAATGATATGAGATGATCAGAACCTTCCGAACTTGAAGCATGGGAAGTCATATTAAAAAAAAATTATAATTTGGTAGAATATTTGGATTATTTGATATGCATATGTATAATTTGAACTATTTAAGGTGATTTGATTGGATTGTTAAAGTGGAAAATTTAATAAAAATGGATTTTAAAAAAGAAGAAGAAAGGTGAAATTTAAATGCACATTCTAGGCTCTTGCCCCAGAATATCTTAAGTTTTGCTAGCGTTGTAAGGCTAGACCAGCCCTTCTCCATGTGGTGCATTCCAAACATTGTGGGACTCTTAACTCCCAGGAGCCCCAGTCAGTGCAACCAAGGCTTAGTGATAAAAATATAAGGAAATCTCTGCTGGATCAGGTCAAATGGCCATCTAGTCCAGCATTCTGTTCTTACAGAAGCCAACCAGATGCCCGTGGGAAGCTGACAATAAAGACATGAGCTCAACCACAACCTCCCCATTTCTGATTCCTGCCAATTGGTATTTGGAGACAGTGGAGGTGGAACACAGCCATCAGGGCTGTTGGGCTTTGTAGTCCAAAGCCTATGGCAGGCACCACATTGGTAAATGTTGCAGAGACTGAACCCTTAAATAATGTTAAGTATTAGGAGTTTCCAGCTGAATATAGGAGAAATGAGGGACGCGGGTGGCGCTGTGGGTAAAAGCCTCAGCGCCTAGGGCTTGCCGATCGAAAGGTCAGCGGTTCGAATCCCTGCGGCGGGGTGCGCTCCCGTTGTTCGGTCCCAGCGCCTGCCAACCTAGCAGTTCGAAAGCACTCCCGGGTGCAAGTAGATAAATAGGGACCGCTTACTAGCGGGAAGGTAAACGGCGTTTCCGTGTGCGGCTCTGGCTCGCCAGAGCAGCGATGTCACGCTGGCCATGTGACCCGGAAGTGACTGCGGACAGCGCTGGCCCCCGGCCTCTTGAGTGAGATGGGCGCACAACCCTAGAGTCTGTCAAGACTGGCCCGTACGGGCAGGGGTACCTTTACCTTTTTATAGGAGAAATGAGAATGTCAGTTCATGGGGCTCATGCTTGGTTAGGTAGGAGGATTTTCCATGGAAACTGCTAGATGGAAAAAGGGAAATGAAATTTCATCTGCAAGGTTTGCACATCTCTTTTTCCTACATTATTAGATGGCTCTTTATATCAACTTACTCCCCGCCCCCACAGTATCCCACACAGTACTTTATGGTTACCATAAAGCCATTTCTTTTTCAATCAAAACTGTAAAAAAGTATATTAAAATATATCATCATTGGACCTCATTTCTGAATATTCAGTGCTATGCTTCTAGAAATAAAAATATATATATACTTCATTTGAATATGGTCTTATTTCTTCAACAGACTACTTACAAGAATAAAAGTACACATTTCCATGAAAATTCCAAGGGCATTCTTTGGCAGTTTTGATTAAGTCTGAGACCTGGGGAACTTTGAGAGTCTTTATTTTTATAAAGCATTTGCTGTCTGAAGACTTTTTTCTATATAAAAAACCCCTCTATCAGATTAAATAGCTTATATCATTACCTTAGGGTGTCTCTCAATATCTCATCATAACCATCATATTACACACCTATTCTTTCTTTTCTTTAACCATCATCATCATCATAACACTTACCAAAACTGTGATTCCTAGAGCAGTTCCTTTTGTGTTTTACCTAGTTCATTCCATTAGCCCATATTATAGCTAATAATAATAATAATAATACCCCCACGAATCTGGCCAGGTTGCCTCAGCCACTCTGGACAGCTTCCAACACATATAAAAACATAAAAACCTCCTGACAAAGGACTGCCTTCAGATGTCTTCTAAAAGTTGTGTAGTTCTTTATCTCACTGACATCGCACTTCTCGCAGTGAGGGAACTACCAGAAGGCTCTCAGAGCTGGACCTCAATGTCTGGGCTGAACAATGGGGGTGGAGATGATCGTTCAGGTATACAGGACCAAGACTGTTTAGGGCTTTAAAGGTCAGTACCAACCCTTTGAATTGCACTGGGAGCACCAAGACTAGCTAGCATTTCAACACTGGCCACCACAAGCTCTGTAAATGATGTGCAATGGAGTTTGGAATGTGAAATAAGTCCATAGTCACTTTGTGCCTTTGTGTGGTGGCAGAACAGCCAAAGAGTTTACATAATGAAGACCTGAAGACCCGATAAAGAACTGCTCAACCCTCCATGGGCCATTGTTGACCACTGGATGGGACTGCACACCTGAGAATCAATCTACATCTTAATGGCAATGGGGGACAACCTCAAAGAGGGTTGCTGTCAGTGCCAATCAGCTGATTGGGGCTGACAGCAAGCTCCTTTTGAAGTTGTCCACTGGCAGACATGATTTAGTTTCAAGCCACATCTCTTATAAAAAGCCCTTAGCAACTTGGGATGAGTTTACCTATGAGATTGCTTGACCCACATGTGCCCACTCAACCACTTTGATCGGAGGAATTGGCACGTGCCACGTAATCCCAGTTCCACCTTTGCAAGAACTCAATCACTTAGTGTGGCAGCACCTGCACTTTGGAACTCCCTGCCTATTGAGATCAAGCAGGTGTCTTCACTGTACTCTTTTCGGTGGCTGCTAAAAACATTCTTGTTTAGACAAGCCCACCCAGATGCTTAGAATGTTAAGACAATTTTAATTTGTTTTAATATCTTTATGTTTGTGTATTTTAAAGTATGGTTGTGATTTTTTATTTTGCAAATCATCTTTATTGGTTTCTTTTAATTTACATTCATAGATTCATATTATAACATCTAAGTTCTCCTATGGCTGAACATGTATATCTAAATAATAATAAAGAAAACAAAAACTTGTGTTTAATCGCTTGATTCAGTTGTATTCCTTTTATACTTGACTTCCCTCCCCTTCTTACTTGGGTCCTCAGTTTTGCTTATTTGAATGCCTCTCTTAACATGTCTATGAGTTTGTTTTCCTGTTTTTCCACTATATTTTAGGGTTTTTTTTCTTACAGAAGTTATTCTAATCTAAACCGGTCAAAATTTCATTTTCCCCATAATAGTCTTTCAAATATTGTTTGAATATGTTCCAATCTTTTTGAAATTTTTGTTTTGTTTGATCTTGTCCATCTCTGTGTACTCCATTAATTTGGTCAACCAATCTTTTTTAGTCGGTAAACATTCCTTTTTTCCAGTTCTGTGCAACCACAATTGTTGCTGCGATGGTGGTGTACATGAATACTTTCTTTAAAGTTTTTGGAGTCTCATTTCCCACAATCCTCAATAGGAATGCTTCTGGTTTTGGGGGGAATGAGATTTTAAACATCCTTTTTAATTTGTTATAAATTAGATCCCCAAACCCCCTCATCTTTCTGCATATCCACCAAATGTGATATGTTGTACCCACCGCTTCATTGCATTTCCAACATTTATCTGAGGTTTTTTTTACATACATTAAGACAAGTCTGCTTGGTGTTAAGCTACCATCTATAGAAAACCTTCATATAGTTTTCCTTAATTGTATAACTGGCTGTGAACTTAAAGTCTTCCTTCCATAAATTGGTCCATTCTGACAGATGTATATTGTGTCCTAGGTCCACTGCCCACTTCACCATAACTGCCTTCACCTCCTCATCCTTTACTGACCACTCTAATAAGATTTTATACATTTTAGATAGGGTTTTCAAAGCCTGTTAGTGATTGAACCCTTCTGAGCTCGCACCATGTTCCTTCCTGTGGCAAAACGGAAGTCAAATTTCCTCTCCTATGGTTGTGATTTAGATATGGTTGTGATTTTAATCAGTTTTATTGTTTTGTATTTTTGTTAAATGTTTTGGATTTATTTTTTATTTTTTTACAATCAAGCAAAATATAAATAAATGAGATGGATATTTTATCTCTGCAGACCAAGCTCCAAGCTGGCACACTGAGTGAGCCTAGATTGGGCCTGATGCCATCACCCTTGGGCTGTGAGGCCAGGCCAGGATTCATCCCAGGCCAGTTCAGTCCTTCTCCTTCCTTGCTCTTTGAACACCCCATTTCAGATCTTTCTGCTGGGCCCCACTGGAAGGACACTGCTGGTGGGCAGAAGGGCAGGTTGGCAGCAAGGGCGAGAAGCCACCTGAGGCAGGAGAGTTTTGCATGCTGAAGGCCCCAGATTCAACCCCTCAGCATCTCTAGGTAGGACTAGGAGAGAGCCCTGCTTGAATCCCTAGAGAGCCACTGCCAGTCATTATAGACGATATACTGAGCTAGACAGACCAGTGGTATGACTCTGTATAAGGAGCTTTCTATGTTCCTATGTGAAGCATTGGGAGTATTGTGCTGCTAAGTATGCTGCAACTCTAGAGCTTAGGCACTCATTCAGTAGCAGTGCTTGTTGTAGCTGGAGTCTAGAGGCACTTGGGTAGCATTGAAAAGAGATCCCCTGGAAACTCCTTGAGATGAGACTCAGTGCATGACTATTCTCCATGTGACTCACTCTTTCTTTCTTTCTTTCTTTCTTTCTTTCTTTCTTCACTATGTGGAGACATTTTAATTGTGAGTTCCATTTGCTTTGCATATTCCTGTATATTCGGGGAGGCCAAAAGGGCTCGGCCCCCAGGAGCTGGAGCCCTGATGTTTTCATTATATCAAATGGGAGTTGTTAACTGAGAGATGGGATTATTAGGTCTAACAATTGAGGAGGTAAAGGTAAAGGTAAAGGACCCCTGGATGGTTAAGTCCAGTCAAAGGCAACTATGGGGTTGTAGCGCTCATCTCACTTTCAGGCCGAGGGAGCCGGTGTTTGTCCAAAAACAGCTTTTCAGGCCATGTGGCCAACATGACTAAATGGAACACCATGACAGAAACCAGAGCACACAGAAACACTGTTTACCTTCCTGCCACAGCAGTACCTATTTATCTACTTGCACTGGTGTGCTTTTGAACTGCTAGATTGGCATGAGCTGGGACAGAGCAACAGTAGCTCACTCCACTGTGAATATTTGAATCGCAGACCTTCCGATCAGCAAGCCCAAGGGGCTCAGTGGGAGTTGTAAACTAAGAGATGGGATTATTAAGTCTTAGACTTGAGGAGCATAGTACGATCGATGGTTACTAAACAATGCCTATATGGTTCTTCCAGGATCAGAGGCTCAAGGACTGGAG
Source organism: Podarcis raffonei (assembly GCF_027172205.1). Classification (NCBI taxonomy): domain Eukaryota; kingdom Metazoa; phylum Chordata; class Lepidosauria; order Squamata; family Lacertidae; genus Podarcis; species Podarcis raffonei. Next base: position 73,035,638 of record NC_070610.1, on the reverse strand, counting down.
GCATCTAAACACAAGTCTCTGGAGAACAGCCGCAGAAGAGGGCTATTCCCCATGAGTTGTCTATGGGTTTCCCACATGCATCTGGTTGTCCGATGTTGACTAGGTGATCTAGCAGGAATCTCTGTGTGTTCTTTGTTATATTAAGTAGATGGGGGTATGAATGAACAGAAAAGTCTGACCAGAACAGGAAAGGTTGCAAATGGTTGGGCTTTTCTTTTGCAATAACAATCATCAAGTCCTGTCACATAGGCCTCATTGAAATTTGGATCTTAGCGTGTTTAGGTGAGATGGTTTCAAACCCGGGGAAATGTGCACAGCTTCTTATATCAGGAAATGTTAGTTTTAGAACTAACTTCTGTCAGCACTACAGGTATCTGTGGAATGAAAACCATTGCTGGGTTGCACAGAGGTTGTTTCCATTAAGGATGCCGTGAAAAAGGTAAAGAGGGGGAGAGACAGACAGAGGCGATGCAAGCTGTACGAAGCAGCAGCACCTTGGCTTTTTCCACTGAGGTGCAGACGAGCCCTACGTGAAGCTATTACAAAACATTTTGGATTCATCTGTTTTGCACAATAATATAATAACCATGGCAGATGCAAGAGAGAAGTCGAACCAGGCTCTTTTATCAGATCGCTTGCAGCGGCACGCAACGCGCCAGGCATTCCAGCCACGCAGCTTTCAACGACTGTATTCAGCCTATTCTACTAAAAGATATATATTCATTAACCTAAGGGGGAAATGCTGATTTGGAGTTATTAGGTGTCTAATGCTTATGTATAACTCAGACAATGAACGACTTTTCTATGGGTTTATCTATCTGCTGGCAAAATTACCCTGGAAGGCTGGTGTTTCATATTAAACATCTTGTGTAGTGAAAGAAGATGCAAAAAAAGAGAGAACCCTACAAGCCTGCAATATTAAATGAGGCTCGTTGAAGGAGTAACTTGAAACCATCTATTGATAAGCAAAAGCTGGCTATATACATCAATCACCACCAACCACCATCAACTGCGATGTCCTAGAACATGGGTAGGCAAATTAAGGCCTGGGAGCCAGGGCCAACCCAGTTGCCGTCTGGATCTGGCCCGCAGACAGTCCAGGAATCGCCATGTGGATCGGCATGGATCTGATCGTCCAGGCTGTGCCAGCGTGCACATTTGGCGGCGCCTCCTACCTCCCTCCTCCTGGCTTCTCCATGCCCTGCTTAGAGCCGAGAGGAAGGGGGCTGGGCTTTGTTGGTGCCAGCAGCAGCAGTGTCAGCACTCAAGTGGCCGCCATTGTAAGCAGGCTTGATTCGGGCTTTGTTGCTGCCAGCCCAGCTCCGCAGTCCTTTCACGTGCTGCTCATAGTCTCGCCGCTGCCAGCCACTGCCGCTCGCAAGACACAGGTAAGCAGCCGCCGGGGCTCATCTGGTGCTGTGGAGAAGGGAGGGGAGAGTTGGGGGAGGGTGGCTTACCTGAGTAGAATGTGTCCTTTTATTTAAAATGCATCTTTGGGTTATTTGTGGGAATTTGTTCATTCCCCCCCAAAAAAAATATATAGTCTGGACCCCCACAAGATCTGAGGGATAGTGGACCGACCCCCTGCTGAAAAAGTTTGCTGACCCCTGTACTAGAATGTGTACATTTTGTTAGTTATGCAACAAAGTAAATGATAATGATAATGATAATGATAATAATGATAATAATGATAATAATGATAATAATAATTATAATAATAATAATAATAATAATAATAATAATAATAAATTATTTTTATTTTTACCCCGCCCTTCCTGGTTCAGAAAACTGGGCTCAGGGCGGCTAACAACAAATTTAAAACACTTTATTGATGCAACAACAACAACAACAAAAAAGCATAAAATACAATAGCATCCTGTAGTGGGAGCAAAGGTTCAAATAACTCTGTATAACATGCTCTCAGTCTAACTAACTAATGAATAGGGTCATTGCACATCCGCCAATTTTCCCGATTTAGCCAGGACATCATGGATTGACAGACGCTGCCCTGGCTTCTTATGTCAATCCATGGTGTTCCGTTTCTGCCACCACTGCCTCTTCAAGGCCTCTGCTGAGGCCCTGAGGCCCACTACGCCCACTGAAGTGCTTCAGAAAGCCGGGCTGCAGTTGTGGAAGTGCACTTCTGGTGCACCACTGGCATCTGGAAGTACGTCAGTGGCCTCAGAGAGCCTCGGCAGAGGCCTTGTGGAGATTGCGGTAGCAGCCTCATCATGGAGGTGGCAGTAGCGGCCTCGTGATGGCAGTGGTGGAAAAGAACGTGGAGAGAAAGCCCAGCCAGTGAGGTTGAGGCAGCGGGGGCTGGTGTGGCAATGGGGGGCTTGAGCAGGGTGGTGGTGGCATGGTGGGTGTCCAAGATTTAGGTGAGAAGTTGGAGGGTATGTCAGTAGAGGCATAGGACAAAGGAATGCAGAAAGCTGCCTTATCCCACATCAGACCATTGGACTATCTTGCTCAGTATTGTCTACACTGACTGGCAGTGGCTCTCTGGGCTTTCACACAAGCATCTCTCTCAGCCTTTCTTGGAATTGCTGGGGATTGAACCAGCAAAGCAGGTGCTCTAACTCTGAGCTACAGCCTTTCTCCATTGTGGCGATAAGAGGGGAAGTTCGTATAGGGCCATGAGCTCTACACCAAAAACCTTTGAGGAAAGGCGTCTTAGTGGATTGCAAGCTGAACACGAGCCTGCAGTGTGATGCAGCTGCAAAAATGTTGCCTTTAGTGAAGCATAGTGTCCAGATCATGTGAATTATTCTTCCACTCTGTTCTTCTGTGTTCATCGGGCCACATCTGGAGTCCACTATGTTGATGTATTTTCTGGGTGCTATTTTCTGGGTGCCATGTTTTAAGAAGGATGTTAGTAAACTGGCATGTGTGCAGGAAAGGGCAATCAGGATGGTGAAAACAAGTCCTATGAGGGATGACTGAAAGAGCTGTCTCCTTTTAGCCTTGAGAAGGGAAGATTAAGGGGAGGCATGGTAGTGGTCTTCATATATCTGAAGGACTGCTCTATAGAAGACAGTAACTTGTTGAACCTTGTTGTAAGGAGGCACTGACCACTCCCTTCACCCATCCAGCAAGTCCCATTTCTGCAGAGGTCTAAAAATGAATGAGTGGAAATTGCAGTTTAGCAGATTTCAGCTAACATTTAGGAGAAATTTCCTAATGATAAGAACAATTGGCCAAAGGGACAGATTGCCTAAGGAAGCAGTGTGCTCTCTTCCACCAGGCGATTTAAGTTTGAAGTCACAGATAGGGTACCTGTGGCCCTTCAGATGTTGATTGCAACTCCAACCACTCCAACAGTTAGCTATGCTGACATAGGCTGATGGGAGTTGGAGTCATCAACATCTGGAGAACCACAGATTTTATTCATACTTAGGATTCAAATTGAGACATGCTTGTGAAAAAGATTGACCACCACTGATCACATAGGTCCATCAACTAAGAGGGCCATTCCAATGACTAGGATGGCTGCCATTTATAAGTTCCTAAGATTTGTGTGTGGTATTCCTTGTTTCTCACACAATGTCAATCAAGGGTACTGAGTTACTCTTGAACACAGTTCTGCAATAGCATGCTGGCAAATTAATCAGGATAATGTTCCATATTTATAGCTCCATCAAGGAATGTTCTTAATCAACAGCAGGGGTTCCCGACCCTTGTGAAGCTAAGGGCTGTGCCGATTTGCATATTATGTCTTTCATCACATGCAAGTCTAGCGTTTACACTCTTTTCATAGATTGTTAAGAATTACCTTCCTGGATGTAACCAAGGTCTATCTTATTCAACTTAAGGTTTGGACTACAATTCCTGTCCCTCTTGATCATTGGTTGTCCTGGTTGGGGCTGATGAGAGTTGTACTCTGAAGCACCTGAGGGACACCAGGTTTAGGAAGGCTGGTTTATGACCTGCCGAATTGTTGTGGAGTTTGGTAGGACTCGATCTGTGATTTATTTTATTTTACAGAGAGGTGTAGTATGAAAACATTATTGTGAGCTGTAATTCAATACATCCATTCCTTGCCCAAACATGTATGTCCATTATGTTCGCTACCTCAGATCCACCACGGGGATATAAAGTGCTGGATCCAAGATTTTTACAGTGCAGATCATGGCTGTGAAAACTCAGGATGAGTCCAACTGGACACAGGATAGAGCCTCTTTGAAGACATACTCTGTGGGAGTGCAGGCAACCGGAATTTGTCTCTCTCTTTGCCTCCATTGTATCAGAGAGGAGCCATTTAGTGCAGAAGTCTAGAGTGGTCAGGGGTCTTTTGCACTCTGGCCCACTTGAGGAGAATTTAGACCACTCAGCAACCCACTGTGAACAATTTGCTCAGCACTTCACTGACAAAATCACTCTGTTGCATTAGGACTTGGACAATACAGTTGATACAGGTCTGGTAGATGTGAATTTGGCCTCTGCTTGTCCGGTTTTAATGGATACTTTTCAATTTATACCCAAAGATGTGGACAAGATCCTTGGAGATGTGAGAGCTACATGGAGTGTCTCCACCCCCATCGTTCTGCCCGACATTGAGGTCCAGCGCTTAGGGCCTTCTGGCGGTTCCCTCACTCCAAGAAGCCAAAGTTACAGGGAACCAGGCAGAGGGCCTTCTCAGTAGTGGCACCCGCCCTGTGGAACACCCCCCACCAGATGTCAAAGAGAAAAACAACTACCAGACCTTTAGAAGACGCCTGAAGGCAGCACTGTTTAGGGAAGCTTTTAATGTTTAACAGATTACTGTATTTTAATCTTTTGTTGGAAGCCGCCCAGAGTGGTTGGGGAAACCCAGCCAGATGGGCGGGGTATAAATAATAAATTATTATTATTATTATTATTATTATTATTATTATTATTATTATTATTATTATATCCTTGCCCTTCCTGGCTCATCAAACAGAGCAGTGCTCATCAAACGTGCTGGGTGGATGAAGGGAGTGATCAATACCTCCTTAAAACAAGGCAGGGTTCATGCATACTTAAAGGCGACATGCTTAAAGACCTCAATTGAAAAAGCCTCCCTGAATCCTACTGCATTGGATAATTATTGATCAGTATCCAGTATCCCATTTTGGGGCAATATACAGCAACAGGTAGTGGCACCGCAGGTCTGGGATGTTATTGAAGAGATTAACTGCCTACCTGGGCTCCACAACCAGCAACATTTTTGTTGACCCCACAAGCATATTGGCAAGGCAGCTATAGCAATGACTCTTAAGCTCTGCTGACTGAGCTACCCCGAGCATGAAGAGCACTAAAAGGTAGAGGTAAAGGTACCCCCTGGCCATTAGGTCCAGTCGCGGATGACTCTGGGGTTGTGGCACTCATCTCACTTTACTGGCCAAGGGAACTGGTGTTTTATCCGCAGACAGCTTCTGGGTCATGTGGCCAGCATGACTAAGCTGCTTCTGGCGAACCAGAGAAGCGCATGAAAACGCCGTTTACTTTCCTGCCGGAGCGGTACCTATTTATCTACTTGCACTTGATGTGTTATTGAACTGCTAGGTTGGCAGGAGCTGGGACTGAACAACGGGAGCTCACCCCGTGACGGGGATTCAAACTGCCGACCTTCCGATTGGCAAGCCCTAGGCTCTGTGGTTTAGACCACAGCGCCACCCGCATCCCTATGAAGAGCACTAAAAGCTATCAAAGTTGGGGACCATCACTACTTCTTGTGGGAGCAACTTCAATCATTTAGGCAGTTTATGAAGAAAGGCTTTCTATTGTCTGCCCTGATTTTTTCAGCATCCAATATCATTGGATGTCTCCAAGTTCTAGTGTTATGAGAGAGGGATAAAAACTTTTCTCCCGTAATAATTCAACCACCTAGAATTAGGTGGCTCTGCATGTCATTAACTCTGGCTCCACCTACTTTTGACCTCCCTGCCTTCTGCCCTATCAGTCCCAATGGGCAGCACCCACAATTGCATTGCACCTTGCAAGGTCTTGGGTCAGGACACTCATTACAATTGTACGGTTAGCACTGTGCTCTCCTAATTTGCACTTTTGCTAATTTGAGCTGAACTTTGCCAGCTCCTTGCAGCTGCCACTGCACACGAAATGCCTTTCTTTTAAAAAGAAGTATTTGGAGCACAATCGTCCTGCTGTTTCTCTCATTTGCGGAAATATTATAGCTCACAAATTATAGTCGTAGACAAAGATGAGACAAGTTTTCTAACTATTAATATTTCCCCAGCAGCCGCAAAGCAGGACAGCAGTATCCATACTCATCATAATAACTCTGTGGCCATAAATATCTCAATGTATGCTACTGCGAGTTCTGTATTAGGGAGTTTCTACATCACAAAGCATGATTACTCTTATTTCAGGGTTTTTTCTGTGAAAAAGGCAATATATATTCAGTTCTTTTGGCATCCTGCCATGTTCCTGATTCACTCCTGAGGGAAATGAACTATAATGGGTTTGAGTACTTTTTTTATTTCTGTAAAAAAAGGGAAGAAAAAAAGCAATATCCCCCTATTATGATTTATTATGAGCATTGCTAGTTTGCATATCCATAGCATTGGAACCGGTGGCAAACAATGAATACAGCAGCAACGTGAGGCTGAAATGAGGGCGGGGGAGAGAGATAATTTATAGTTGGGATCTTATTGAGATTTTTGATTTGTTTGAGCCTTGAGGTCCCATGTCAGACAGTCCATGAGAACTTCAGTATCCAGGAAGCAAGGCCTGTCTAAGATCAGACCCCTTGGAAGCTAGCAAGGCTCAACATTTCATTTCAGAATGAATGGAAAATTGAGTTATCATAGAACTGTAGAGTAGGAAGGGACCCTAAGGATCATCCAGTCCAACCCCTGGCAATGCAGGAATCTTAACTAAAGCATCCATGACAGGTGACCATCCAACCTCTACTTAAAAACCTCCAATAAAGGAAAGTCTACAACCTCCCAAGGGAATCTGTTTCACTGTTTGACAGTCCTTCCTATTGTGGAAAAGAGGAAGCTAGACTAGGTAGGTTTTTGTTCTGATCCAGTAGAGATCTTATGATGTTCTTATTACAGAGATGAATGACTGGACATAGATTGGATTTCCATTTGCATGGTGCTAAGCAGCCTTCACTTAAGACTAGGGAATTGAAGGCTATGTTAATTTCAGTTCTCTGAGTTTCTCATTTTCCAATCTTAAATTCAGTTTGCCACATTACTGCAACAGTTTGCAAATTCTTCTTTTAAGCCCTCATGAAAATTCTCCAGCACTTTCTCCAAATAAAGACATTTTTGTTTGCAGTTTTGACTAATGAACACATTTTTGCAAGCAATTTCTCCTAACAAAATGCTTTTTTTCTTACATTTTTGCAAAAAAATAATAATCATTTTCATGCACAATGTCCTCTAATATATGCATTTTTGGAAAACCCTGGTTGGAGATCTGCATTGCAAAATTCGGAGACGTTTGAACGTTAAATGGTGGCTGTGTTGCAGTTCTCATTCTGTTTTGAAAAGTGCACATTTGATAGTCACTTTTACATGACAACTGAATTGAATTATTCCCCGCTCCATACCTGAGACAAATGCTATTGTCTGAAGATGAACCAAGATTCTCGGTGCTTCTCTTGTTCCATGTTCTCATTTGTGTTACGTAGCCAAGCTCACGGTGAGATGTTTAGATACTTAGCATTACCGATGCTGAAAAATGGATATGGCCACCGTTTGCTTGTTTTGATCATTTTGTCATAGCTGTGGTGTAGTTCAAGCACTTCCCTTTCCCTTCCTGCCTTTCCTTTGCAGCTCTTTAAAGTTCTGAAGCTGCAACAGTTCAAGAAGATGACAACCTCCTATCAGCCTTCAATTCTGATTTAGTTCTTTTGTTACCAGCTGGAATCCAATTGTACTTGTGAATATCATCCTTTTGGGCTCTTGTAGGGCTGGAAAGAGTTTGAAGGAAGTTTTATCAAATTTAAACTTTCCAAGAAGCTGGCCAACAAGGATCTATCAAACTGTGTCATCTATTCAGCCATCTATCAAATGCTACATTCTCCCATTTATATTAAGGCAATAGCAAATTGTTGTGGAACCTGGGGAAATATACTGTAAACATTCCACTTTTACAAAACTCTTGCTGTATAGAATTTTATTTTCAGATGCATGAAATTCAACTATATAAAAATACCCCACTGGGAAGATTAAAAAAAGAAAGAAAATTCCAATTGGTTTATGTCTCTGTCAATCAAAACAACATGATGGGACATTTATATTCTCTTTGACTTTTACCAACAGAAAGCTAGTGGTTCAATATTTCATCTTCTGCCCCAATCAATGCACAGAATACATTCTCCTGGGAGGGGCTAAAATGGAGGTAATGCCTTGATTGCTAACTGTCCCTCCTTATGGAGTTTTAAACCACCATTGAAAACACATATAGGAAGTGTTCACCCATTACATTTAACAACATACATTATGTGTATCTGTATACACAATAGTTGAGTTGTACACATCTACAGTAATACACATGCAATGTTTAGTGAGCATATAGGCTGTGTACTTGTGTGCACAATGTAAATGAACAAGTGCACACTTTTTCACATGAGCTCTTGTACATGTGTAGAGACAGCTTGTACCTGAGTTCACTGTAATGTGTGAACACTGAACTCTGGTGCAGATTTGGGGACGGCACTGAGTAGATGTGGGGGATGGATATGGGAGAAAGTTCTACTACAAAAGCATTCTGTATGTTAAGTTACTGTGTACTTTTAACATGGAGTTTTTCCTTTGGCAGCAGCTCCCATGTGATTGGCTGACTGTGAGTCATATAAGAAGCATTCCATTCTGTTGTGACTGTTATTCCAGTAATTGTTGTTTTTTTAACTGCTTTCTGGTTCTCTCTCTGCATGTGACGGAGAATGGCTGCTGAGAGAGGTTTCTTGGGATACCCCTGAGGGCAGTGTTGTGTCAGTGTGATCTATCTGAAGTGAAACAGACAGAGGAAGATCCCTAAACATTAAAGGGGAGAAACCTGTGCAGGAGCTCTCTATATGGAACAGAGAGAATGCTGCTGAGGTCAAAGTAAAAAAGACATTTCATAATAAACTGTAAGGCCTGAGTGAGGTAAAACTACGATGCAAGTCTCAACACAGTTTTGTTTCTAAGTCTATGTAAGAAGACTTCAATGTACAATTCAAGTGAGAACTTACCCTAGTTTGAATAAGCATGAGATTGTAAATGTATTCTTCTCAGTTATATGTTTATGAAACTGAAGTTCTTTTGAATATAAAGAGTCTGGACATTGTTTTTACAAAGAAGCTATCAATCACCTAGAAGAGTTATTTAGTTTCCTAGCTGTAAGTTACTCCATTATTTTGCATATCATCAAAATTACACACACACACACACACACACACACAAAATAAAAATAAAAATGGCCCTGTTCCTCAGTAGTGATGCCCCCTTCACACTTGTAACAAATCAAGGGAGCTACAGTGCTCATGGCTTCTGGTGATTTTAGACTTACTTCCTCTCCTCTCTATAGGCTGAACTGTCATCAGCATTCTGTGAGTCCTGGGACCTCAGAATGACTTACTAGGCTATTTTTGGAGCTGGAAGTGAAGGTGGGGAGTGGTTAAATCTTATTCTATTTGCTTTTAATTACTAACATAGATGCTCCTGAATACCTTTGGCATCCCCTAAGTAAGCAGAAATCTGCCATTTCACTTCCAAAATGATAGACACTTGATCGCCTAAGTTCAATATTATATATAATTCTGAGGAAGGATCGGTATGGCTTTGGCAAAGGAAAGGCTTTTCTCACCAATTCTTTGAGACATTATAGACTTGGGCTTCCAGGACGTTTCTGTCAATGTGTGCCAGAAATGGATCTAGAGATAATTTAGCAGCTATGGGACTAGGGAAGAGTCCTCTTATGGATTGGAAACCAGTTAATTAAGGAAGAGGAAGCAGGGGGTAAGAATAAACTGACAGTTCTCAGAATGAATGAAATCTAGACAAGAGTTCATCCTGGGACTCATGCAGTTCAGTTTATTATAAATGAACTGGATTCTGCATTAATTTGATGCATTATAAGAAAGTGCAGTGAAATAGGCAGGTTTGCATGTGTCAGATGGCATCAAATTATGCAAGATGGTGAAATTCCAAGCAGACTGTGAAGAATTCCACAAAGATCTCTTCAAAATGGATGAATGGGGAACAAAAGCAAGAAAAACAAATGGAATTCGGTGTAAAATGAAAAGTCACTTAAAAGTATTTTGTAGCCTGTGACTTCAGCAGGGCTAGGGAGACAGAAGTAATGTGTGGAGCTTATCTTCTGGGTCAGAAGATGGTAGAAGGATGAGGGAGGGGGAGAAATTTGATTCAAATTTGCTTATAACAGCAAACATACCTAATTCTCCATTTCTGAAACAATGTAATGTCTGAGACACACCTATCCTTTGAAATTTGTAATTTGTACTTCTCCGAATTTTGCAGTTCCATTCTCAAGCCAAGTAATATATACAAAAATGCACACAATCAGGTAAATGTGTATAAATATGGATATATTAGTGAAAACTCCATACAAAAATGTATTGTATTGGGGAAAATTATTTTGCAGACATGTAACTCATAGGGAAAATTGTGTTTAAAAATGTGTACATTTGGAGAAATTTGCACAAATGTGCAGGTAAATTCCCATGATGATTTTTTTAAAAAAAATAAAAATGGATGTGGAAATGTGAGGAACAGAACTTAAGAGTAGAAAAACAAGCTGAGAGAAAAGCAAAGTGACAGATTTGCAAGACAGATAAGCAAGATTTTGTCCTCTGGCTGGGAGGGCCTAATGTCCTAGTGTTCTTCCTCTGAAATGCCTTGCAATGAGTTGGACTAGACCTGCCTTTCTCAACCTGTGGGTCCCCAGATGTTGTTGAACTACAACTCCCATCACCCCTAGCTAGCAATGCCAGAGCTCAGGGATGATGGGATTTGTAGTCCAACAACATCTGGGGACCACAGGTTGAGAACTACTGGACTAGACAAACCATGGGGACCCTTCCAAGTACAAATCTATTACTCTGTTATTCTGAACCTTGTCCTCATCCAAGTCCTCAGCTGCATACTACCCAGGTCATGTGCCACCATGAAGCTAGGTTAAACTCCCTATGTTCGTTCAGACATTTTTACCATTAGCTAATTGTTGTCAGTTTTGCCTGCTCTCAGGTTTTAGCACCTCCTCTTGATTGCTATGGACTTTTTTTTTAATGGTTTGGTCATTGTGGATTATATGATTGTGTTTATTTGTTGTGCTGTACCCCGGTACGTGGCATCAGATTATGGGTGGACTATAATGGTTAATTAATTAATAAAATGGATGAACATGGATTTAATCTCAAAGGATGTGTTTTCAATGCATTTTGGTACGTTTCCTTTGGAGATGAGAAGCATTTCACAACATTTGGAGCAGTAGAAAATTAAATGAAAATTAGCATTCTGATCTGCAGGTCAGTTGATGAGATGCTCATCAGGTCAAGTTTGCACTGGGATTCATAGATACTGAAACAGTCAAGCATTCACAGCAAGAGCATTCTAGCATCACTTGTCCCTGACCTTCTGTTATTCTATTAAGAATGTCTGGGTAAACTGACACAGTTGTCCCCATGGGGTGGGGTTAAATGGCTTTCAGATCCTTCTCAACCTCCCTGTTCAACACTTTGCTGTTATCCTGCAAGGAAGTCATTGTGGATGGTTGAAAGGATTATAAATCCATGAATCAAGTAGTACAACAATTGTGTCTTTAAAAATAATAACAGCAAAAATTCTTCATGAAGTGATTTTCCATGCGGTTATTTTGATCCTAGAGCATTGTGTCAAGAGCTACCTTGTAGCCATTATTTCCTAGTGAAGAAATGGTATTTGAGAATGAGGGCGAACCTGGGGTGGCAGGCATTATAGTGTTATACATACATACAGAGCCAGTGTGGTGTAGTGGTTAAGAGCAGTAGACTCGTAATCTGGTGAACCAGGTTCGCGTCTCTGCTCCTCCACATGCAGCTGCTGGGTGACCTTGGGCTAGTCACACTTCTCTGAAGTCTCTCAGCCTCACTCACTTCACAGAGTGTTTGTTGTGGGGGAGGAAGGGAAAGGAGAATGTTAGCGCTTTGAGACTCCTTAGGGTAGTGATAAAGCGGGATATCAAATCCAAACTCTTCTTATACATGCTTTGGAGTTTATAGCTTGGATATCATTATTCATACAGTGGTACCTTGGTTTGCATACGTCTTGGTTTACATACGTTTTGGATTACAAACACGTCAAACCCGGAAGTGCATGTCCTAGTTTGCAACCTTTTTTTGGATTAGAACCCTCCCCTTTTTTTGGATTACGAACAATTTTTTGGGGGGGAGGCCCCATTGGCGAAAGTGTGCCTTGGGTTACAACCTGTTTTGGTTTACAAGCGGACCTCCGGAATGGATTATGGTTGTAAACCAAGGTACCACTGTATAACTAAAGCATATGCCTTCAGAACACAAGTGCATCATAGCCCCTGAAAGTCACACAATACATGCCACTCTGGCTGATGTTGTTACACAGTCATGAAACCTCCTCTCCAAAACATTCATCAGTTTTATCTTTACATAAGAGGAACTTCTGGAGTTTTGGAAAAAGGCACCTCCAACCTCCTCTTAATTTCAATATAGAAACCTTTCCCAAAGTCCCTTCACTTCTGCTCATGTCTACTGTTGTTTTGCATGTCATTGCCAGTAGACACAACATTTCTTTGTCCATTACTGAGCCAGGTTTTCACACACAGCTTTCTGCCATCGGCAGAGCTGGCCAGGTTCACACACCAAAGGTTCTCATAGCAAGGAGAAATACTCTTTCAATCCTTTGCTGTGGGGTCACAGGTGGTGCCAATAAAAGTGGGGAGGGACCTAATACCTCCTGCCTCAGGAAACTTTGCTTCCCAGACTATATTTTGCTATGACTAATTATGCTTATTTGTTGATATGCGGCTCTTCTATGTTGTTCTATTTGAATAAATATATTTGAACAAATCTAACTTTTCTTTCTGGGGATGTGGGTGGCACTGTGGGTTAAACCACAGAGCCTAGGACTCGCTGATCAAAAGGTTGGCGGTTTGAATTCCTGCAACGGGGTGAGCTCCCGTTGTTCAGTCCCTGCTCCTGCCAACCTAGCAGTTCAAAAGCACGTCAAAGTACAAGTAGATAAATAGGTACCGCTCTGGCGGGAAGGTAAACAGCGTTTCCGTGCGCTGCTCTGGTTCGCCAGAAGCGGCTTAGTCATGCTGGCCACATGACCCGGAAGCTGTACGCCGGCTCCCTCGGCCAATAAAGCGAGATGAGCGCTGCAACCCCAGAGTCGGCCACGACTGGACCTAATGGTCAGGGGTCCCTTTACCTTTACCTTTTAACCTTTCTTTCTACCAAAGTATGGTCTCCCGAGTCGTCCTCTGGGTGTGGTGTCGATGGTAAGCCGCAAGAGGCAAAGAAAACACCTTCCCCCTCACTAAGGAGCACATCAACTTTTCTGAATTGTTTGTTGCTAATTGTCTACACTGTGTTTGATCTGACTTCTGTTCTTTATCAGCAGGAAGTAGCTCAGTGTAATTGTATTTATTTTGCTAATCCCCCTGTGGTTCAATCTATACAACAAAAGGCCTTCCGTGAGGGAACAAAAGAAGGTTGTCACCGGCAATGTGGAGACAAATTAATTAGTGCTCCACCATGTCATGTACGCTGATCCACCCAATATTGGGATTTTCTCTTTTCTAAGGCTGTTTTGTTGTCGGAAAGCGGTTTGTTCACACAGTCAAATGTGGCTTGTGGCATGACTCCTGGGGAGGCTTCTAAATATGAGGGGGATAAATGAAAGAGTCTTTGGAGCCCCAGGAAAAGTCAAAGGGTTCAAGACAAGGCACAGCTGAATTAAAAAGAATTTTAGCAAATACAGCTGTACAGAAGGAGGACTACCTTCATGGGTGCCTCAACAGGTCTAGACTTTAGTGTGGAAAATAATAATATAAATAGTAATAAATTTTATTATTTATATGCCACCCATCTAACTGGGGTGCTCCAGGAACTCTGGGGTTATTTGCTCCTTATGGCGATAAACAGAGAGATTGAATCCTAAGTAAAACTGATCTGCTCCAGTTTCTGATAAGTTTGGGCCCTGGCTTCTGTTCAGTGGTAGAGTATCTGCTTTTCTGAAGGAAGATCCAGGTTCAAATCCCTGCTGTCTACAAATCCTCATAGCTTGGAGGTGCAGCAGTTATAGCACCAGAAATTGTTATAGCAGTTATAGCACCAGAAAAAGTTATAGCACCTGGGAAATTGGTGAGTGTGAGAGAGAAACCCACTTCTTTATTGATGAGGTGTATTGGCCCAGCCTGTCCACATGAGGGGCGGAATTTTTCTCCACAGCATGAGTCTGAAGAAAAACAAATGTGATTGGTCACAGTGGAGGATAGGGCAGTAATAAACTTTACATTCCCCTTTAATATTCAGAGGAGGATATTGTTCCCAATGGAGGGCTTTGGGAACTGACGAGTTTTAAAGCAAATACCGTAACTTTTAAAAGTGTTGTGCTGTTTTTAAACTAGTTTTTATTATCTGCATTTAAAAAGATTTGTTTTTATATTCTTTGAATTCTATTACAGTTTAATTATTTTTCAATGCTTATATTTTTATCTGTCTTGTCTTAATTTGTGTAAGCCATACAGCGCCCTGCTCCAGAAAGCAGCATAATATAAAGATATGTTGTTTAGTCGTTTAGTCGTGTCCGACTCTTCGTGACCCCATGGACCAGAGCACGCCAGGCACCTCTGTCTTCCACTACCTCCCGCAGTTTGGTCAGACTCATGTTTGTGGCTTCGAGAACACTATCCAACCATCTCATCCTCTGTCGCCCCCTTCTCCTTGTGCCCTCCATCTTTCCCAGCATCAGTGTCTTCTCCAGGGAGTCTTCTCTTCTCATGAGGTGGCCAAAGTACTGGAGCCTCAGCTTCACGATCTGTCCTTCCAGTGAGCACTCAGGGCTGATTTCATTAAGAACGGATGCGTTTGATCTTCTTGCAGTCCATGGGACTCTCAAGAGTCTTCTCCAGCACCATAATTCAAAAGCATCAATTCTTCGGCGATCAGCCTTCTTTATGGTCCAGCTCTCACTTCCATACATCACTACTGGGAAAACCATGGCTTTAACTATACGGACCTTTGTTGGCAAGGTGACGTCTCTACTTCTCAAGATGCTGTCTAGGCCTGTCATTGCCCTTCTCCCAAGAAGCAGGCGTCTTTTAATTTCGTGGCTGCTGTCACCATCTGCAGTGATCATGGAGCCCAAGAAAGTAAAATCTCTCACTGCCTCCATTTCTTCCCCTTCTATTTGCCAGGAGGTGATGGGACCAGTGGCCATGATCTTCGTTTTTTTGATGTTGAGCCTCAGACCATATTTTGCGCTCTCCTCTTTCACCCTCATTAAAAGGTTCTTTAATTCCTCCTCACTTTCTGCCATCAAGGTTGTGTCATCTGCATATCTGAGGTTGTTGATATTTCTTCCGGCAATCTTAATTCCAGTTTGGGATTCATCCAGCCCAGCCTTTCGCATGATGTATTCTGCGTATAAATTAAATAAGCAGGGAGACAAAATACAGCCTTGTCGTACGCCTTTCCCAATTTTGAACCAATCAGTTGTTCCATATCCCGTTCTAACTGTAGCTTCTTGTCCCACATAGAGATTTCTCAGGAGACAGATGAGGTGATCAGGCACTCCCATTTCTTTAAGAACTTGCCATAGTTTGCTGTGGTCGACACGGTCAAAGGCTTTTGCATAGTCAATGAAGCAGAAGTAGATGTCTTTCTGGAACTCTCTAGCTTTCTCCATAATCCAGCGCATGTTTGCAATTTGGTCTCTGGTTCCTCTGCCTCTTCTAAATCCAGCTTGCACTTCTGGGAGTTCTCCATCCACATACTGTTTGAGCCTTCCTTGTAGAATTTTAAGCATAACCTTGCTAGCGTGTGAAATGAGTGCAATTGTGCGGTAGTTGGAGCATTCTTTGGCACTGCCCTTCTTTGGGATTGGGATGTAGACTGATCTTCTCCAATCTTCTGGCCACTGCTGAGTTTTCCAAATTTGCTGGCATATTGAGTGTAGCACCTTAACAGCATCATCTTTTAAAATTTTAAATAGTTCAGCTGGAATACCATCACTTCCACTGGCCTTGTTATTTGCAGTGCTTTCTAAGGCCCATTTGACTTCACTTTCCAGGATGTCTGGCTCAAGGTCAGCAACCACACTACCTGGGGTGTACGAGACATCCATATCTTTCTGGTATAATTCCTCTGTGTATTCTTGCCACCTCTTCTTGATGTCTTCTGCTTCTGTTAGGTCCTTACCACTTTTGTCCTTTATTATGGTAATCTTTGTACGAAATGTTCCTTTCATATCTCCAATTTTCTTGAACAGATCTCTGGTTCTTCCTATTCTGTTGTTTTCCTCTATTTGTTTGCATTGCTCATTTAAGAAGGCCTTCTTGTCTCTCCTTGCTATTCTTTGGAAATCTGCATTCAATTTCCTGTATCTTTCACTATCTCCCTCGCATTTTGCTTGCCTTCTCTCCTCCGCTATTTGTAAGGCCTCGTTGGACAGCCACTTTGCTTTCTTGCATTTCCTTTTCATTGGGATGGTTTTCGTTGCTGCCTCCTGTACAATGTTACGAGCCTCCATCCATAGTTCTTCAGGCACTCTGTCCACCAAATCTAAATCCTTAAACCTGTTCGTCACTTCCACTGTGTATTCATAAGGGATTTGACTTAGATTGTATCTTACCGGCCCAGTGGTTTTTCCTACTTTCTTCAGTTTAAGCTTGAATTTTGCTATAAGAAGCTGATGATCTGAGCCACAGTCAGCTCCAGGTCTTGTTTTTGCTGACTGTATAGAGCTTCTCCATCTTTGGCTGCAGAGAATATAATCAATCTGATTTCGATACTACCCATCTGGTGATGTCCATGTGTAGAGTCGTCTCTTGTGTTGTTGGAAAAGCGTGTTTGTGATGACCAGCTTGTTCTCTTGACAGAACTCTATTAGCCTTTGCCCTGCTTCGTTTTGATCTCCAAGGCCAAACTTGCCAGTTGTTCCTTTTATCTCTTGATTCCCTACTTTAGCATTCCAATCCCCTATAATGAGAAGAACATCCTTCTTTGGTGTCACTTCTATAAGGTCTTGTAAGTCTTCATAGAATTGGTCTATTTCAGTTTCTTCAGCACCAGTGGTTGGTGCATAAACTTGGATTACTGTGATGTTAAAAGGTCTGCCTTGGATTCGTATCGAGATCATTCTATCATTTTTGAGATTGCATCCCAGTACAGCTTTCGCCACTCTTTTGTTGACTATGAGGGCCACTCCATTTCTTTTACGGGTTTCTTGCCCACAGTAGTAGATGTGATGGTCATCCGAACTGAATTCGCCCATTCCCGTCCATTTTAGTTCACTGATGCCCAGGATGTCAATATTTATTCTTGCCATCTCATTTTTGACCACCTCCAACTTACCCAGGTTCATGGTTCTTACATTCCAGGTTCCTATGCAATATTTTTCTTTACAGCATTGGACTTTCCTTTCGCTTCCAGGCATATCCGCAACTGAGCGTCCTTTCGGCTTTGGCCCAGCCGCTTCATCAGCTCTGGATCTACTTGTACTTGCCCTCCGCTCTTCCCCAGTAGCATGTTGGACGCCTTCCGACCTGAGGGGCTCATCTTCCAGCGTCATAACTTTTATATGCCTGTTGTCTTTGTCCATGGAGTTTTCTTGGCAAGGATACTGGAGTGGCTTGCCGGTTCCTCCTCCAGGTGGATCACGTTTGGTCAAAACTCTCCACTATGACCTGTTCATCTTGTGTGCCCTGCTCGGCGTAGTTCATAGCTTCTCTGAGTTCTTCAAGCCCCTTCGCCACGGCAAGGCAGTGATCCATGAAGGGGATATAAAGATATAGTTAACAATAAGAAAATGTATATTGTTATCATTAGAGTTACATACATTTTATTTGCCAAAAATGGCTTCTAAGTGGCTTACAAGTATACCAATCTTAAAATTATATCCACACATTTTTAAATACACAGTGAAACCATTTGATCTAAGCATTTTTTTAAAAATCCGTAATTAAGATGCACAATACACATGACATTGAAATAGGTTAACAATTAAATAGCAAATAAAACAATTAAATATAGCTCATGACCTCAGAGTTCCCAGAAATGGTTTGTTTTTGTTTTAAATCTTTATTTTCAATATTCATACACTGCTTTTCACCATAGGTAAAGGGGCCCCTGACCATTACGTCTAGTCGCGGACGACTCTGGGGTTGGGGCGCTCATCTCACTTTACTGGCCGAGGGAGCCAGCATACAGCTTCCGGGTCATGTGGCCAGCATGACTAAACCGCTTCTGGCGAACTAGAGCAGTGCACGGAAACGCCGTTTACCTTCCCGCCAGAGCGGTACCTATTTATCTACTTGCACTGTGTGCTTTCGAACTGCTAGGTTGGCAGGAGCTGGGACCGAGCAATGGGAACTCACTCCGTCACAGGGATTCGAACCACCGACCTTCTACAGTCAATAAATAAGCATAGCACAACTTATTAAAAATTCCTGTGAAATCATCATCATCATCATAAGTAGTTACAGCAAGCTCTTTTGACAGGTGGGTGGGACCTGGCATTCTTATGACAACATGTGATGGATAGGAGGGTGACTCTACCCACCTGTCAAAATCAGTGTGTGGTCGCGGTGGGGAATTAAGGACCCAGACCCCTTCCTGGCTCCAGTCCCCCTTCCCTTCTGTAAAAATTGAATTCACATTTTTAATTGGGGAGAACACATTATTTCATGGGATTTAAATGCCTGGAGAATACCAAGAAACCCATTTTTAAAAAATGCATTTCAATTTATTCCGCAAGTGCAGCTTTCCTCGGCGTCTGTCCCCATCAAACACTTCTTTAAAATGTGCAGAGAGATAATAGACTTTCTCTGGTAAGCTCCAGTGGAGTTGTTGACAAAGATTTCTGCTGCTGCTTTCCTCCATTATACGAGATGGCAAGCAGTGGAATAGAAATTCCACTTCTGTCCTCCCCAATCTCACAAAGGAAGAAAGAAAAAGAGAGAGAGAGAAACTCCTGACAATAGTTAAGTTAATGAGGATGTGATTAATGGATGCGCAGATGAAATGCATTCTCTACTTCAATGGAAAAAGCCTTAATTGAGACAGATTTAAGTGCTAGACATTAGTTAGCAGCAATTGGAAACAGGAACAACAAAGCACTCAGAAGGGGAAATGCAGCTTCCATGCTGCTCAGCGAAGAATGGTTTGATTTACTCCCTGACAATCACAGGTGTGAGCTAAAGGATGCACCAATTCAAAACAGGAAGCCCCACAGCTTGCGCTCATCAGCATCCATTAGGAAACACTAAGTGTCCTTGTTCTCTTCGCTCTCTGCGCAGGCCGAGTGAGACATGGGGGCAGCCATGTTTGTTTAACCAATCCTGCTTCAGCCTGGTTCACCTGCAAAGCAGAGGTGGAAAAGATTTCCCTTTTCCATCAAAAGGAGTGATGGGAATTGAACCCTCCTCCACAAAGGGATGAGCAAATCATCCAGTATCTCAGTATTTTCTGAGCTTAAGTTCTCAATGTTTCTGCATCAGTTTGCATTTTTAAAGAAAAGAAAACTCTCCCCAAATTTCAAAGCACATTTTTCATAATATATATACAGTGGTACCTTGGGTTAAGAACTTAATTTGTTCTGGAGGCCCATTCTTAACTTGAAACTGTTCTTAACCTGAGGTACCACTTTAGCTAATGGGACATTCTACTGCCGCCGTGTGATTTCTGTTCTCATCCCGAAGCAAAGTTCTTAACCCGAGGTACTATTTCTGGGTTAGCAGAGTCTGTAACCTGAAGCGCCTGTAACCTGAAGCATCTGTAACCTGAGGTACCACTGTAGTTGGGAAGGTAGCCCATCTAGGAGAAGGAAAATGACAAGGTTGCGGGTTCGATTCCCGTATGTGACAGTTGCATAATCCTGCATTGCAGGGGGCTGGACTAAATGATCCTCAGGATCCCTTCTAACTCTACATTTCTATTAAATACCTGAGTGCAACAGCCCTCTCCTCCTGGCATGATCCCCAGCAACTTGCATTCAGAGGCACATTAATGCTCACCTCCTAAAACATGCTATCTCTGAAGTACCTTTGATTTTGAGGAGGTTAGCTTTCAAATTAAGCTTCTTAAAATAAGAAGCACTTAATATAGTTTGGAATAAACTAAATCTTATAAAAATGCAGTCCCTCCCCTTTTCAATATAGATAATATGTATTTATACAAAATCCTAATCCTAAACTACGTGGTCGGTGACAACTTCAGCTTGGTAAACAACATGTGGTCATATGGCATTTCAAGGTTTTGCATCTTTGCCTTGGTTTTGTGGTTTTGAGAACTTTGGCTTTGTTTATTTTGTACGAAGATAGTTTATACAGCTGCCACAGAATTTTAATGTCTGCGTGGTTTTGTTCTAGTGTTTGTAAAGGGTTTTCCTCTGAAGCAATTATTATTATAAGTTTAAATTGTATGATTAAAGCTATTTATACGAATTCTATATTAATTGCAATTACTTAAGCAATTTAGTTTAGTTTAGTTTTTCATTGTTGGGGGAGAAAAACATGCTTATGATGACAGTCATTTTAAAATTTCCAGATTATGATTCAGTTTTAAATTCCAGGTGCTGGCAGAAGGGTTCCCCCCTCCCTGACTATCTTATTTCACAAAGGGATCCATAAATGGGGAAGGGGATGAGATACTTGTCTTGCTCCCCCTTGCCCATCCTTCAGCACTTCAACCACACCTCAGTATAAGTAAGAAAAGAAAGATTGTAGACTGCAAGCTTTCATAGCTGCAGGACAGGTTTCAGGCATCAGAAGCTGATGAATTGTGGCAGAGAGCATACTGTGAGTCAGTGCAGAAGTCGGGTTGCCAACTTTTTTTGTACCAGCTCTGCCCCTGTGCCTTTTGTAACAGCTCGCTCTGCAGACAGCGGCAGGCGATGGCGTTTATCTCCGTGGAAAGGCTTCATAATTGACTAATTTCTGCATGTCAAGTTGCTACCAAAAGCAGTAGTAGGTTAGATACCAGGGAGCCAGGGCCGTCTTAAGCATATCTGGCGCCATGGTGCAAAGCTCCCTCTGGCGCCACCCCCCCCGTTTCCCAGAGTTTTTTAGGGAGGACAGCACTGCCAGTGGGGCTGGAGGAGGCAGGCAGCAGCTGGAGGGCGGCTCCTCTGGTGGGGAACAGGTAGAGGCTGGACGGGGTGCTTCCTGGCTCAGCTGGCCACTTTGTGCCATGGTGGCCATGGCAGATGGAGGCTCCAAGCATGGCACTGCTTCAGCGCGGCATGGCGGAGGTGGGCGAGGGCAGCGAGCTGATGCCAGGAGGCGCTGTGTCCAGCTTCCGCCTCTTCCCTGGCAGCCTCCAGAACTTGGCGCCCTGGCGCCCCGAGCCACTAGCCTGTATGGGTAAGACACTCCTGCAGGGATCCCTCCCTATCACCCTCCTTGCTGCGCTCTGTGAATGATTGGGAAGCTAGTAGGAAGTTCCAGAAACCAGGACCAGGTTTAAATCAGAAAGCAGGCAGGTAAGAACTGTATGAGGCTGTCTGAGATTAGAGGGTCTGTGCCCCATTTGCCTTAATGTGCCAGGGATGGTCAATTGGTAGTGGTGGTAAAGGTACCCCTGCCCGTACGGGCCAGTCTTGACAGACTCTAGGGTTGTGTGCTCATCTCACTCTAGAGGCTGGGAGCCAGCGCTGTCCGCAGACACTTCCTGGTCTCGTGGCCAGCGTGACGAAGCTGCTCTGGCGAACCGGCACCAGAGCAGCACACGGAAACGCCGTTTACCTTCCCGCTATAAAGCGGTACCTATTTATCTACTTGCACTTAAGGGTGCTTTCGAACTGCTAGGTGGGCAGGAGCTGGGACCGAACAACGGGAGCTCACCCCACCGCGGGGATTTGAACCGCTGACCATGCGATTGGCAAGTCCTAGGCGCTGAGGTTTTACCCACAGCACCACCCGCGTCCCGGTAAACTTTAATACATTGCTCCTATTCTTCTTGCTCACATGCAGGCTTTACTTGCAAAGCTGATAGTATGCAGGGTGCTTTTCTGTTCTTTTTTAGGCAAGAAGCCTATTTTTCCACAGGAAGTATCCCCTTTGCCCTTTCCTTCCACTTCCTGTTCCTCTTGGGAAGTAGAACTTGGCTTATTCCGCACAAATCGGGTGCTGAGCTGAAGGCAGCAATCTGCAGAGACCGCGGTGCGATGAACAATAATTCTCCAGCTACACTAATATAGCGCAAAATGAGGCCTATTACACCAGAGGAAAGGAAGGGCAGTAATGCCACCATGTCAGCTCTGCAGCGCTTTGCTCTTGCTTGGCACAGATATATAGATATATATATATAGGACATAGATATAAATGGCAGCATGAGCTGCAAGTCAATTGCAGCTTGAGGATTCCGGGAACTTAATGGCTAAAAAATTTAAAATAATAAGCATCATCACGCACTCTGCAAAAATTCAGGAGCAGTCTTGCCTCGTTGCTGCATCCCCAAGGAAATGTTTTGTCAAAACAAAAAGCCAGATGAGTATAGCTAGAGGTCTATATTCTATTAACAATAAATATATTCCTTCTCCAGAGTTTGCATATTAAATGCAGATGCACTTTCCCGGTTCGGCATGATGGGTGTTGGTGAGGAGTTCAAATATTCATTTGGCTTCAGCTCTCTTGCAGTTGTGACTCGAATAGTCAATAACAAAATCAGCAATGCATTATTTTTCCCTCTTCTCCCCCCATCCCCAAGCCGCTCACCTATCTAGCAAGTGTTCCAGATGTCTCACACCAGAGTGCGAGAAAAAAAAGATTGTATGTCTTTTGGTCCGGTGTTCTGATGTGAGCCAACTGATTTTGTACCAGAGCACTGAAGCAAAAAAACCCACAACCCAGATGCTTTTTGGTCCGACACTCTGACACAAGCCAGCTGACTTGAGCCAGAGTGCTGGACCAAGGAACAGGACATTCCGAGACACAATCAGAAGCCAGGAATGGCTTCACTATTTCCAGAATATCCCGCTTATATAGAAACAGTTGAGCAGTATGCAGCAATGCTCCTGAATACCACTTGCTGGAAACCACAGGAAGAGGGAATAGTCTTGTGCCCAGGTCCTGCTTGTGGGTTGCCCACATGCTTCTGGTTAGCCCCTGTAAAGGATGCTGAGCTAGATGGGCCATTGGCCTGATGCAGCTGGATCTTCTTATGAGGTCTCTGCTACTTCACCCCTTTCCCTCATAAGCCAGAACAACACCGCTGGCAGGAGGCCAGGTAAGTGCTGCCACCTCGTTGATCACTCATGCACACACACAGGCACACAATCATACAGTGGTATCTTGGTTCTCAAACTTAATCCGTTCCAGAAGTCTGTTCCAAAACCAAAGCGTTCCAAAACCAAGGCACGCTTTCCCATAGAAAGTAATGCAAAATAGATTAATCCGTTCCAGACTTCTAAAAACAACCCGTAAAACAGCAATTTAACTAACGAGACCATTGATCCATAAAATGAAAGCAATAAACAATGTGCTGCAGTCACACAATCAATCAATCAGTAGCTGAACTGGGTTCCACAGTCACAAAAACAAAACAAAAAAGAGCCGCAAAAACAAAACAAAAAATGAAATAAATAGCAAAAACAGACCTCAGTGTACGTTTGGCTTTCAAAAATTGTTTGCAAACCAGAACACTTACTTCCGGGTTTGCAGTGTTTGGGTTCCAAGTTGTTTGCATTCCAAGGCGTTTGAGAACCAAGGTACCTCTGTATGTTCCACTCTTTGGAAAGGAGCCAGAATGGCTCACAGCACAAGCTAAGCCAAGATTAAAGGAGAGAAATCAAACTAAGAATATTAACAGCATGTAATCGTGACAGAGAATTACCATGCATAAGAATAATTCAGCAGTACATCGTAAGAGGAAAGAATCCCCAGCTTAATGCAGGTTAGGCCAGAGATTCCAGGGTTTCTCATCTGTTTCCTTTCATGTATTGAAAGAACAGGAAGGGGGTTAGCAGGGCTGCTTGGGCCGGCTCTGCCCGGCATGGGCCTGGTGGCCACCCTCAGCCCCCAATGATGCACCCACCAGCCACACTCTCTCTGCAACTGGACCCAATAGCCAGCTAAGGTTTTGAGGAATTTCAGGACTTTGAATCTGCAGACACTGGTTGCTTGCCCACCCCTTTGAAAGCAGGCTGGGAAGTGTATAATTGAAAGTCTAATTTACATGGATAAATAAAAGCCATTGGGAAGAGGCCAGCAGGTCAAATGCATTTGGTGAGTGTTATTGTACAGCATAGGGGATAATAATCTGTGATTAGTAAACCAAATCTGGGCTATATGAGTATGCTAAAAGCAAATCAAGCCGGGGACATTTTTATGATGGATAAATCATCTGACGTAACGCATTTATGACTCATATTAATTTGGGGAACATGGTGATGGGGACAGTTTTTTACTGTTGGGTCTGGCCACCTGTTTGCTATATTAGGCTTGCTATTGCATCAAAGTAACTCAGACGTGCGGATCCCGAGACCTGCCAAACTGAAGTGTGATGGGATGGTGAGCTGCTTGTGCGTAAAATCCTAGTCCCTCAGAGTTTGGCTAAGTCCACAAACCTCTGTCTCTGACGGAGCTCCTTAAGCATGGCTCCATCAGTCGCTCGTTGAATCGGACAGTGGGCGTTTACGGAACTTCTTCCAGCATAAAAGCTCCTTAACGGAAACGCGTCTTCTGGACTCTCGGCGTGACAGTTTCCGGCGAGGAGTGGGTGTCCCTACAGGAGGTCTTGAAACCTCCCCACTGTTTTCGCTTGAAGTGTCTCTGAGCCCTCCCTCCGACTCACTTTCCCTTGGAACTCCACTTCTCCCCCTGCTGGTCCCCTCCTCAGCTGAATGGTCTCTCTCACCCTCTGTGAGCCCTTTCACCTCCTGCGTCTCAGATGGCAGTTCCCTGACATCCACCTCCCCTCCAGGGCCCCCTTCACCCCCTTCCCTCCCCTCCTCTGCGGGAGGCGAGGGAGCAAAACCCCTGAATGAACCTCCCTCATCTTCCGAAGTTTCGAACACTTCCCTCCACCTCTTGCTGTTACCGGTTTCCAAGTACTCCTCCTCATCGGAGTCTGTTCCTCCTTCCAACTCCGATTCCCTGAATCCTTCCAGTTCCTCCTCATCGTCGGTGGTGCCAAAGTACTCCCTCCGGAACCTCGCTATTGGCTGAGGTTTCCTGGGGAACCTTTGGTGGAACGTTTCGATCAAGATCTCGTCACGGACCTCCTCTGCCGTCACCCAGGTGTTTTCCGACTCCGGTTCCCCTTCCCACGCGAACAAATACTCCACCTGATTACCCTTCCACCTGGAGTCGATGATTTCCGCCACATGGTTGCTGCTTTCCCTTTCTTCTATGGCTGGCCCCCGTGTGGATACCCCTTCACCTTCCCCCCTATATGGTGACAGTAATGACCTGTGGAATACTGGGTGCAGTTTCATGTGGTTCGGTAACCGGAGTCTGAAAGCCACTGGGTTGACCTGTTGGATGACCTCAAATGGTCCCAATCTTTTGGGTCTCAATTTCTTGCAACCCCCCTTGAACGGCAACCCTTGGGTTGATAGCCAGACCTGACTCCCCACCCTAATGGTTTCACCTTCCCTTCTGCTCTTGTCTGCCTGCCTCTTATATTCTTCTTTGGCCCTTTCTAAGTTGAGTTGGAGTTGACGATGGATCGCTTCCATTTCTTCTACAAAATGTTCAGCGGCCGGGACACTCCATCTCTCCCCTCCTCCCCCTGGAAACGCCCTGGGGTGGCACCCATAATTAGCCAAAAAGGGGCTCATCCCAGTGGACACACTCTCTGCATTATTGTAAGCAAATTCCGCTAGCGCCAACTTTTCGACCCAATCGTTCTCTCTGTCATTGACATAACACCTCAGGTATTGTTGGAGGATACCGTTTGCCCTCTCCGCCTGCCCATTGGTCTCAGGGTGCCTGGCAGTCGAAAAGTTGACCTCTACGTGCAACAAGCTCATAAGTTTCCTCCAGAATCTGGACGTGAACTGTTTCCCTCTGTCGGAGACCACCCTCAAGGGGGCGCCATGCAGCCTAAAAATATGTTCTACAAACAATTTCGCTGTCTCTTCCGCCGTGACTGCATGTGAGCAAGCTACAAAGTGACCCATCTTAGTTAACAGGTCTACTACGACTAGTATGGCGGTTTTCCCCTGGGATTTAGGCAGATCCGTCATAAAATCTATCGATACCGCCTCCCACGGTCGTTCTGGTGTGGGTAACGGTTCTAATAACCCTGCTGGTGCCCGCCTTTCTCCTTTGGCTCTCTGGCATTGGTCACACCTTCTCACATACTCCCGTACATCCTCCCTCACCTTGGGCCACCAAAACTCCCTGGTCACCAACCACATGGTCTTGTGTTGCCCAAAATGCCCCGCTGTGGGATTGTCGTGCAGCTGTTTGAGTACTCTCCCCCTCAATTCCCCTTCGGGTATATATAGAGCCCCTTTGTAATACAATGCCCCGTTTCTTTCTTCAAAACCTCCGGGGTCTTCTCCCTCTCTCCTTAAACCTCTGAGCTTATCCTGGGCGTATTCATCATTTACCGTTCCCTCTACCAGTTCCCTTTGCCCCACCCAGGCCGCCCCACACACCCAGTGGTCCTCTGGGATAATATGTCTCTCTTCAGGCGCTCCCTCCCCCTCCAAATATTCAGGTTTGCGAGAGAGAGCGTCCGCTCTGATGTTTTCTGGACCTGGCACATAGCAGATTTCAAAATGGAATTTGGAGAACTCCTGGGCCCATCTCACTTGTCGTTGGTTGAGCACTCGTGCCGTTCTCCAATACTCCAAATTCTTGTGGTCCGTACACACTTGCACCTTATGCTGTGCGCCAATTAGTAAGTGTCTCCATCTCCGGAACGCTTCGTGAATGGCGAGTAGTTCTCGGTCATATACGGTGTAGTTCCTCTCGGATTTGTTCAGCTTACGCGAAAAGAAGGCACAAGGTCTCCATTCCGACTTATTGCTCCCTGGCTGAAGCAGCACCGCCCCCACCGCCCGGTCTGAGGCATCAGTTTCCACTCTCATGGGTTTTTGTAAATCCACATGCAGGAGCTGTTCTTCCGAAGCGAATGCCCTTTTCAATTCCTCAAATGCTTGCTCCGCCTCCGCCGTCCAAACGAATTTCTTCTTGCTGCTTAGACAGTCCGTGATGGGAGCCGTTAAGTGGGCAAAGTTCTTGATGAATTTACGGTAAAAGTTCCCAAACCCTAAGAACCTTTGCACATCCTTTTTCGTTTTCGGTGTCTTCCATTCCAGCACCGCCTGGACCTTGCCTGGATCCATGGCTAATCCCTTGTCTGATAAGCGGTACCCCAGGAATTCCACCTCCTTGGTGTGAAACTGACACTTCTCCAATTTCACCCACAGCTGGTTTGCTTGCAGCTGGCTCAGCACTTCCCTGACATCCTTTACATGCTGCTCCTCATTCTCTGAATATATCAGCACGTCATCGAGGAAGGCCACGCAATTCTTGTAGAGCAAAGGTCCCAGGACATGGTTCATGAGCGATTGAAAACAGGCGGAGCCTGATTGTAATCCGAATGGCATAACGAGATATTCAAAAGCCCCCAAAGGGGTGAACATGGTGGTTTTCCATTCATCCCCTTTCTTTATTCGTATCAGGTTGTATGCCCCTCTCAGGTCCAATTTCGTGAATATCTTTCCCTTCCTCACCCTGGTCAAAATGTCATCAATCCTGGGCATGGGGAAAGTCACTGGTTCTGACACGGCATTTAGCCGCCTGTAATCCACTACAAGCCGGGGTTTATCCGTGTTTTTTTTGTCCACAAAAAACACTCGGCTCCCCCCCACCGCTCTGGACTCTCTGATGAAGCCCCTCTTCAGGTTTTTATCAATAAACTCCCTTAACTCCTGCATTTCCCTGTCTGACATGGCGTACAGCTTGCCCACGGGGAGCTGGGCCCCAGGGACCAGGTTAATTTGGCAGTCAAAGTCTCTATGCGGTGGTAGTTTATCTGCTTCCCTTTCGCTGAAGACCTTGCTCAGATCAGCGTATTGTTTGGGCACCTTCCCTTTGTCTGCCACTTCCGTCCCTGCTAGAAAGGCTTTTGCCCCTTCTGGCACCTTTCCCTCTCTGCAATGTTCCAGGCAATGTGCTGACCCAAAGGAGACCACTCTCTGATGCCAGCCCACTAGCGGGTCATGCAACGCTAGCCAGCTCATTCCCAAAATGACGGGAGCCCCTCCCAGGGTGGCCACATTGAACGCTATCCTTTCGGTGTGCCTGGCCACCCTCATAACCATTGGGACGGTCTGTAGACTAACTTCTCCTCCCAACAGCTCCCTCCCATCGATCGTGGTCACCTGCAGGGGGTTGCTTAAAGGGAGTGTCTGTATCTGGTGTTCAGCTGCAAACTCCTTACTCATAAAATTACAGGAGCTGCCTGAGTCCAACAGCGCCTTTGTCTTTAGTGGGTATCCGTTTGCCAGCTCTAGCAACACCTCTATTACTAGGGCTGGTCTTGGAGGTTCCGGAGTGGGCACTTTTACTGCTCCTTGGCCTGGCTGCAGTGCCCCGACGGTGGCAGCCAGGCGTTGGCTTTTACTGGCTCCTGGACTCCCTCCTCCTTCCCCCCAACAGCTCCCGCCATCCCTTGCCATTCCTTTCTTTGCGGGCAGACTCTGGCAAAGTGACCTGGCTGCTGGCAGAGATAACATTTCTTGGCGCTCTTTCCCTCCTTCTTCCTCCCTTCACTGGGATTTGAAACTGCGCGCGCGCGCGCTGTTCCAACTTCCATCGGCTCTCCTGGCGGGAAACTTGGCTCTGGAATCTCTGGAATGCGGAAATCCCTCCAACTTTCTGGAATGCGGAAATCCCTTTCCCCTCCCGCTTCTCCAAGGCTCTTGCCTCCTGGCGCGCTCCAATGGTCAGCGCTGATTTGGTCAGCTGGTCCATAGACTCCGCCCTGGGCGCCCGGGAAAGTTCGTCTTTCACCGC